>NC_140581.1:243699643-245147715 GCF_964204655.1 Triturus cristatus | reverse complement strand
AGACAGATGGTTTGAGACCAATGAAATTGCTTTACAGATGCTCAAGGTCCCTAAGGAGGATTGGGGAGCTAGTCTGTGGACGCATATACGTAGTGAGGGGAGGGGCAGTCTATTGGCCTGTGACAGGATGAGGTATCCCCCTGATCAGGAAGTTTGGTTTGTCTTTGCTTTCCTTATCTGCGCCAAAACCTTGTTGATAGTTGGCTCACTAACCCCAGAGAGCTTGCTAAGATGTTGGACCGCTGGGTGAGCACCAGGGTCCATAGGAAGGTATCCGTGGGGGATCACCAGAAGGGTAGGCAGCGTCCTCACAAGAAGAAGGAGGGGGGGACACAAAAAGAGCAAGGATTTCTCAAAGGGCACCAAACTAGTTCTGTGGGTCAGTGTTCCCTCCCTCCTGCTGAAAAGAAATGGTTCTCTGAAAGTAAGTCTGCAGGGAAGGCTCCCATGAAGTGTTATGAGTGTCAGAAAGAAGGACACTACAAAGGTGATGCCAATTGTCCCAAGCGGGCACAGCCCCCCACCAGTGGGCAGTCACTGGGGATGGCTAATATAGCTCTTGGGGAGGAGATTGCTACAGATAGTTTTGGGGAAGTGTAGAATTGACCCTAGTGTCCCTGAGTGCTGGAGAGATGGTACAGAGAACCCACATGCCTGACAATACTAGGGAGTACAATCAGTGGGTATCCATCAATGGGCAGAGGGTGCATTCTCTGAGAGACGGGAGCCAGCATGACCACCATCAGGTGTCATCTGGTGTCTTCAGAGCAGGTATTCCCTTATACGTTCCACCAAGTTGTTGATTCTAACAACTAGGAGAACCACCACCCAATGGCTCTGGTTCCCTTCAAAAGGAGGTGGGGGTGGCTCTCAGGTCTGCTGAAGCGAACTGTGAGTCCATCCATGCCTGTGGATTGTCTGTTGGGCAAGGACCTGGAGCACTCCATCTGGAAGAAGATGAAGCTCAGGTCACACTTGGAGATGATGGGATTGCCTGAGTGGGTGTGCCTGACCACACTGTCCATTGTAGCTCAAGAGGGTGGTTTTAAGAACCTGGAGCCCGGAAGAATGGCCCGGTACGAGCCAAAATGAGGAAGGCCAAAGGGGCGCAGCAGACCCGCTCCTGAAACTCCCACGGACCAGGAGGAGGCTGACCCTGAGGGGTATGCCCTGTTACCCACGGGAATGGATAGAGCTGAACTGGGGAACCTGCCTGAGCTGACCAACTGGCAGCAGGAAGGGGGTCTCTCCAGGGAACAGTGCTGCGAGGTGCAAAAGGAGTGCTCTCCTCTTGTGGGTTCTTTAGCAGCAGGCTGAGGCCCAGGCAGCTGGTGAGTGGTAATGCCTCTGGCAAACGCTTTATCTACTGGGATAATTATCTCCTGTATAGTGAGCCTAAGGTTACTGAGCCTGGGTGCAACACATTTGTTGGAGGTACCCCAGCGCTTCAGGACATTTCCATTGGGTCTGGACCATGATATCCCACTGGCAGGTCATTTGGGGCAAGACACGACCTCAGCCACCGGGAATAAAGTCACCCCCTCCCAAGTACTGTGTGGCAAACTAGCAGACTTTTTCCACAACAAGGTCTCAATCATCTATGAAAACTTTGAACCCCAACCCTCCGCCGCGGACGGCATCAGCCTGCCTACACCCATAAACACAAACCCTGAACATGTGCTAAACCATTGGGGCCCACTCACAACTCAAGCTACTTTTCGCCATCATGAACTCCTTGCACTCAGGAGCACCCACGGACCCCTGTCCCCACCACATCTTCAAACTCAGGAGCAAGACGATTGGCGAAGAGCTTAAGAAAGTCCTGAATACCTCCATCACCTTGGCCTCAGTCCCTGAGGACTAAAAAAATGCTGAAGAGAGGCTCCCCCTGAAGAAAACCTCAGCTGACTCAGCAGTACCAAAAAACTACTGGCCCATCTCCCTCCATCCCTTTTCAGCAAAGGTTTTCGAAAAGGCAATCAACCAGCAACTCACTGAAAACCTGGAACACAACAATCTCCTGGACCCCTCTCAGTCCAGATTCTGAGACAACCACCGCACTGAGACAGCCTTGATCGCAGCCACTGATGACATCAGAGCCCTCCTGGACAGAGGCGAAACAGCAGCCCTCATCCACCTGGATCTATCAACTGCCTTCGACACCGTCCCCCATCACATCCTGATCAACAGCCTCTACCACATTGGAATTCACGGAGACACCCTCAAATGGATCGCCTCATACCTCACCAGAGAAAGCTAAAGAATCCGTCTCCCATTGTTCACCTCAGAAGCCAAGAAGATCATCTGGGTGTCCCCCAAAGATTGTCCCTCAGCCCCACCCTCTTCAATACGCACATAACTTCCCTGGCCAGCACCGTCAGGGCACACGGACTTTACCTCATTTCCTATGCCATCAACACCCAGCTCATCCTCTTGCTGTCAGAAGACCCCTCTACCACCAGAGCCAACTTCCACATATGCATGATGAATTTCTCCAAATGGATGAAGTACAACCGTCTCCAACTCAACAAGGACAAGACAGAAGTGTTCATCTTTGGGAGCAACGACACATGGTGGCCTGCTGAACTCACCCCACCCGACAGACCTCGCCCGCAACCTCTGCCTCATCTTGGACAGCAAGCTATCCATCAAGAAACAGGTAATCGCAGTCTCATCCGCCTGCTACCTCACCCAATGCATGCTCCAAAAGATCTTCAGGTGGCTTCCAATCACACAGGCCCTTGTCACCAGCAGGCTGGATTAAGGAAACGCGATCTATGTAGGAATCACCATACATCTGATGAAGAGACTGCAGACCTTACAAAACTCAGCGGCCAGACTCATCCTCTACCTCCCCAGGCAAACCCACGTCACTCCTCACCTCAAGAAGTTAAACTGGCTCCTGATCCAGAAGAGATGCCAGTTCAAAATGTTGACCGACACATGCAAAGGTCTGTACAACGAGGGACCAGTGTACATCAACAAAGGCATTACCTTCCACCTTCTCGGCCTCCCTCTTCCTCACAGACACCCACCAAATCTGCCGGAGCAACAGTGGAGGATGCTCCTTACCACATCTAGTGGCCAAAGCTTGGAACAACCTGGTCCTGCACCTCAGGACCGCCCCAACACTCCAGCAATTAAGGAAAGGACTCAAGATCTGGCTGTTCGAATGAACACATCACTACGAAGCAGCTAGCGACCGCAGCGCCTCGAGACCCTCACAGGTGATTTACTGCATTTTACAAATCCGGATGGATTGATTGATTGATTGACATAGGTGTTACCCACTTTCATCAGCCTCAAATGAGGGAGACCTCAGATGCATTCTGTAGGTCCTGTCCTACCTGCCATGCAAGTGGCAAGTCAGGGGGGCGAGAGTGGGAGGGAGGAGCTGACACTTGTACCTGAATAGGGTTGTGCCTGTCTCTGCACAAAAAGCTGTATAGCCCCTTGTAGTGAATCTGGAGCCATGGCAGGAAAGGCAGGGACCTTGTGATCTTTAAAGGCCTTTTTGAAGTCTCCTCCACTTCAAAGGCAGAACTTGGTGTAAGCACTGGACCCCTGATATCACCAAATCTGAACTTTGCTTGAACCACTAACATTCTGCCAGGAGGAGTTGCTGCTGTGCTACAAGGGGGACTGCCACTTTGCTAACTGCTTTGCTGTGTTGGTCTGCTGCCTGCTGATTGCTGGGCTATAGGAGTGAGTGCCACTTTGCTACCTGCTTTGTTGTGTTGGCCTGCTGCTCCTTGCCTGGGAGTGAGAAGGGCTGGACCTGCTCTTTACATCCTTGAACCCAGGTTTTTCCAAGGGCTTGCTGGCTTGCCCTCTGTTCTTGAAGACTTGGGGCCATCAAAGATTTCCTTCAACTCTGCTTCAGCTGCTGGACTCTGCTAACTGTGATTACTGCCAAGAGGTGCCAATCCAGTCCTGGGCCTTGAAAATGGGTTCTGCAGCTGTTTTTTTGCAATAATCGACGTATTGACGACTTTGTGCTGATCGGAACCGACGCAGTGCTCTTTGATCCTGGCCCACTGCCAATTCGACAATGACGCGGGTTCCGACTGCGAGGCTCGACAACGATGCACTTCTATAAAGCTCGACAACAATGCAGACTGCGAGGCTTGACTTGACGCATCGATCTAATGTGTGAATTTTAACTGACATATCGAGTCTTCAACGCTGATGCTTGCTCCGTCTATGATACTTTTTCAGGGGTCTGTGTCTGGGTCCTGTAGCCAGCCTGCCCTCCATCGCAGCTGGCCTGAAACTTTAGATTTACCCAGGACTAGCGTGTCCTCAGGCAACCCTTAAGCGCTATTGACTTTAAAGCACTATATTGCAGTTTATTCTTTAAAAATGTATATCTCGAGTTCTACTTATTAGATTTTTGTTATTGTGGTTTTGCTTTACCCAGATACATATTCTCTGCTTTTCTACACTGGTTTACAGTGTTTTTGTGGTGTTTCACTGTGTTACTGTAATTTAAGTGTTGCAGAACTACTTTACACATTGCCTCTTAATTTAAGCCTTACTGTTCTGTGCCAAGCGACCAGAGGGTGAGAACAGGTTAAATTAGGGTGTGTATCTGAATTACCCTGACAATGATTGTAGTCTCTATTTGGACAGGGTGCAAACCTCTGCCCGCTAGAGACCCAATTCCAATGTTAAAAAAAATGTGCATCTCATTAAAATGTCATACTTTTCACTTGTGTATATTTAGTTTAAACTGGGGTGGCATAGTGAGCAAAAGAACAATGGATTAAACCCAAATTTCTCGACTGAGGGTGAGTGGTTGAAAAGTTTCAGCACTCCATCCATCATCTTGTGTTTGCTCTAAGTGACCAAGGGTATGCCCAGACGTGGTTCCCTTGCATGCTGTGTCTCAGAATTGAAGCTAGCATGGCTGATGAGGGGTGATTCCCCAAAGCCAATGCCAGGAAGCTTGTTTAGCGTTTGATCGTAATGTGCTTTTGAAAGAGCGTTAGCTTGTAACCTGTCAGACGTGCACTGGTGAGGTGCTGCGTCCTGGTCTTATTCAAAAGTGTGTCCACAGCATAGGGTACCATAACTGTTGTTATGTTTTATATAAGTACCCTAATATAGGCCCGGGTAACATCATACACCGTCACCTACATTATCTCCCTTATACTGCACAGTAACAAGCCTTTGGGATTGAACCTTTACCTAGTTCTAGTCCTGGGTGCAGAAGGAGGGTTTCTCCTAAACAACAGAGACCTATAACTAATAGACTCACACAGTATGAATGCATATTCATAAGGGTTCTTTGGAAACAGGCAGGGTCTACACCACCTATCCCGCCATATCTACGTACAAGGTTCCTACCATACGTCATCCTCAAATCCAACAATGGGTAATACATGAGACAAGGGACAAAGGAGCCCTAGATACTTTCTGCATAAATACAGCACATCTTGCTAGTGTTAGGTAGAGAGAACCGAGACTTCCAGGCCGACACACTGAACAGAGACACTGAGGCTCCTGCATGCAGACGCTCCAGCTGACAGTGGTCTGAACATCCCTCGCAGGGTGTCCAACTCGAGACCAGGACGGGCTCCTACATTCTAACACTTCAGGTAATGGGGTTTGACTAAAACCTAGAGGGATTCTTGGCTTTACACCTACCCACATGCTAGGTACACTTAGGTATATCTAGAGAGGCATCGTAGGAGTACCCGCACTTTTATCCTGCATTTTATATTCATGTATTTATTCATACTTATTGCAAGATGGTAGAACTGTACTATCCTTTTATATTTACTGTACTGCTAATCATGTACCTCTGGCTACTTTCTAATGGTTGTTGCAGCTCATATATTCTACACGAGAATAACAACTGTTCAATAAATCCTTATTGAAACGCCCAGACTGCTTATTCTGTGTATCTCTGAGACAAACTAAGTAAGCTTGAGTGACTGAGCAAAAAGTAGTACATTGTTTCCACGATCCTGAGGGATCAGGGTTGTCATGTTCTAAGGTTGCCAGAAACTATTCTCTCCCAGATAAGAGGAGACACCAGTGGCACTGTGAGCTCAGAGTCAGTCTGCCACCAAACCCACAGTTTATGTTATCCGAACGCGCAGGTCCTGCATGGGTAGTAGGAACTACATGACATTCTGAGGTCAGTATCGAGTACGAGTCCCACCGATTGTCGTATTGAGACAGCCACAGCCGCAACTGGTCTTAGACAGCTCAGGAGGGCTCGGGTGACAGGGTCAAGTACAGCAGAGAAATAAGCACACGGTTGTTGCTTATCCCCAAATTTTTATGTTAAAACAGAAACCGCACAACTGCCCAGCTCATGGAAGTACAACACGTAGTATTTTGATAGTTAGGGGTACCAAGCACTGGAGCCGGGCAAAGCACAGTTTTTAATTGTTCAAAAGATTGCTGACACTCTGGCGTCCAAAGCAGGGGCTCAAGCACATCTTTTAGTGTTAGTGCAAGCAGAGGCTTAACAAGAAGTGAATATATCTAGGTATCCACTGCCTGCAATAGGAAGTGATACCTATGAAAATGTGTACATCTGTCTGAGTTTGCGGAATAGGCATTTTAATGCCTTCAACAGTAGGTAACCTGAATAGGTGACCTCCTGTCGACAATACTAAAATTTGAAAAGGGATAACTTATGACCATGGTCAGCTAAATGGAGTAAAAATGTAACCGTACTATCTCGGCAAACTTGTTCTGTGTCTGAGGAGATGAGCAGGTCATCGGCATATTGGAGTAATACATTACCTGTGGGGAGTGACAAGGAATCCAGCTGACTTTTCAATGTCTGAATCGGACTCTCTGTATAGCCTTGAGGAGTGTGACAGAATCTAAAGCTCCTACCAGCTAGGGTGAACCCAAACAGATACCTGCGGTCATGATGAATGGGAATACTGAAGAAGGCATTTTTCAAGTCAATGACAGAAAAGAATATAGCGGAAGAAGGAATCATTGTCAAGAGTGTTGTAATGTCAGGGACCACCAGAAACTGGGGAATCACTATTTTGTTAACTTCTCGCAAATCAATCACAAAGCGGTAAATATTTTCGTGATACTCAGAGGGACCCGAAGGTGTTCTTTGAAGGATAGGAAGAATAGGGCTATTACAAACATTAGCAGTCATCTCCTCAACCACTCCTTTCTCAATCAAATCCTGCACTATTTTCACCAAAGCTCGCTCACATGCCTGCGGTATCTTGTACTGAGGAATACGGGGTAACATAGCACCCTCCTTGACACAAATCGAAACAGGCGAAATATGCAACAAACCCACATCTGTGTCACCCGTTGCCCACAGTGTGGGTGACACATCTTTAGATTCAGCAGGGAGAGGCGCATCTTTAGATAAACACTGCGTAGCGCGCACAACATTTGGACCCACTGTCATGTAAAAACCCTCCAGTGAACAATAAATTGTGGCATGCAATTTCTTCAATAGATCCAGACCCATTACATTTTCTCCACAACTAGAAGTCAGCAAAAATGGCGAATCCACAGTAAAAGGACCAATAGTCAATGCAAGAGGTTTGGAAATGGGGTTCACAAACGGTACACCAGAAAAACCTACCAAAACATTTTATGGCCAGACCAAGCCACCCCAGGGACTAGGGCATGAGAAATAGAGCTGTTTTTTGCACACCTGTATCCACCAAAAACTCCTTAGTCGAACCATGCACATCCGCACTAACGTACGGACCCCGTTGGTCTACAGGAATCAAAACTGGTCCCTCACCCTGTCCCCAGCTGTCCTTGCTGTAAGACATCCCGGTCACCTCATCTGTCTCATAGTCATCATGATACTACTCTTTGCCCCAAGGGTCGTCAAAGTAATTCTGATAAGTACAACCCTGCAATGTCTCAGCTGTCGGAACCCTGTCCTGGCCACCATCTCCATGACCCCGTCCACAAGACCCCCGTCCTCTTGGGACCGCCACCTTCAGCAAAAGCACTGGGCACTCGCTGCACCAGTGTCCCTCCTCCTTACAATATGCACACTGAGTCAGTCCTACTCGCATAATATTACTACTAGTACGGGGGGCTGTCGGGCTAAACCACCACGTCCTCTACCATTCCCTCTGGAAGCCTGATGCAACAACACCTTTGTCTTCAAATTATTACGCTTCTTCTCCATCTTTTCCTTATACTCATTTTCCATGTGGTCATAATAGTGTGCCATATTCAAGATAACAGAAGGAGAAGAGAGGGACCAGGTGCTCTCGGAAGCTTGTAATCAAGTGGATACCCCTTGGAGCAAATTTGAAACAAATCAACTAACAAACAAAAGCATACCACCCTCACTTGACATGTCCTGTCCACTATAATCCAAAAACACACTTTCAAACTGAGTCAAAAAATCGCACACACTCTGATCTTTTTTCTGACGACAGGCCAATAGCTTGTGCCAATCAATCTTTCAGGTGGAATAAGGGAATGCATATAAGTGATAATACGGCCAGGCAGAGCAAGTATCTCTGCTTTAGGCTTCTGACCAGGCTTCCTCCCCTGGTTCCATACTCTAATTTGATCCCAGGTACCACCCAATTCAGCGACGTGGTCCTGTGTGTGTACCTGTGCCAGGTCCGGTCGGCCTCGGCGCCTAGAAATCCGGCCTCGAGGAGGAAACTGGCACAGAAAACTACAACTCCCATAAGGCCGCAGTCCGAGGTTCGTGGGTATTTGAAGACGCCACACACGTTGGCTTACGTGCGTAATTCTTGGTTCCAGGAAGTCGTGGTTGGCGATCGAGGAGGAACCCGCGACGTTCAGGAGGTTTGGCTGTAATGAAAGGTCTCAGATCTCCCCTGGACCAAGGTATGTACCGTCACTTTCCCGGGGAGAGAATATCAGTTCCAAACGTATGGAATATATACACAGCACTTCCTAAGGTGGGCAAACTTTCAACACTCCCCCAAAGGCAAGGCAAGAAAACAATATCACATGAGTCTCATCTAGAACAAGTTAACACACACAACACTTCTCTAGAGCGAGATATACTTTGCACATCACTTGCCAGGAGTAGAACAACTTCCTATAACACAATTACCTACTAGAAGGGAATTCACCCATCCTTCTACAACAGAATACTTGGCCAAGAAGAGTCCACACCTCCTGCTACAAGGAAAAGACGAATTCAAACATATGGAATATATATAAATTTATTAACACAATACTTCAATCACTGGCAGGCCGAATATATATATATTGATCATGGCAGACTCTCAGATATCAAATAATCGATTGAAATACACAATCAAAGCAAAAATATATCTAGAAATATATATGTATGGATATAAGAATCAGAACATAAGAAGGAAAGGAAAGAATCAGTAAAGAATCAAGATACAGTTAGTGGCAGAGACACCTCACCTACTGCTTCATCATTTCACCCCACTTCGCTCAAGGAGAGTCCATTGCTTGAACCGGGTGAAAGCTCAGAGGTGACACCAGCCCCCACTCTTCCGTCACAACACGTCTGCTCCACGGCGTGAACTTCCACCAGGCCAGTGTAGGCTCCCCTTTTTAATACAAATTCAAACACAACAAAGCTTTTAGCAAGCCTCGCCCCCTCTTTCTCATGAGAGCCCGTACCAGCCTGCTCCAAGGCCACTGCATCGGTTGATCAGGCCTTTGCTATGGCTCCGAGATAGACCATGTACATTCCTCTGATAAGAACCAGTTCTCTCTAGTCAGTAGTGCGAAAAACAGGAGAAGAGCAAAACATGCCCTCCCCACCTCTGCAGCTTCGTGCAGGCACAGAAAATAGCTTCAGTCATGAAAATGGAGTTAGTTAAGCCATGCACACAAAGGCCCAAAGCGAGATGGAATCAGAAAAGCAAGGATGACATGAAACCATGTCAAAGGCAATAGTTCAACACATAAATCACATAACCCAAATAACACTATAGACTTTATCCCTCAGTATACAACATTGAGCACATGTGTGCACCACCAACCACAACACTGCACCTCGACATCCCATACCTTCTATTCTTAGCAAGACTATTCTACTGAAAGACACCAAGATTATAGAACAGAAGAGAAGCAGGCGTATGCAAGACCATCCTACATTAAGGCTAGGCTAACATAACACACTAAAATCAGTTAAAATGGTGGTGGTTGAGGGTCATCATAGGGTGTCAGACCACAAAAGTGGCTCATTCACTACATTGGCGCATCCAGGATCGAATGCAGGAGTGTAGCAGGGCTCTGTCTACACTCATGGCGGGACGGGAGTCTCAGTCATTTTGGTGATTCCGGCGTTTGTGCGAGGAAGCCCCCAGGTACTTTTATTTCATAAATGTGCACGAAGGATCTCAGTGCGGCATCCATCTATAAAGGAGAAGAGTTGATTCTCTGTGTTTTCCTAGTAATCCAGTTGTTAGAGGGCAAGAAGGATTGCCTCTATTTTGTGGACACATATTGGGATTTTGGTGAACACAGTATTCAGTGGCTTAGACCTTTCCTTTTACTTGGATTAACATTCATTGAGAACACGAAGACGTGCTTGGAGCACGAACTGCTGGTCTAGAGGCTTTTTGTTGGTTTTGTCTATTATTTCAAGGAACTGCATCCGTAGAAGCACCCCCCCTTGGTTTGCTATTCTTCATTGATCCTTGTCCTAACGTTGCTTTTTGGGGTATGTATGAGAAATTATAGTATGCCATGACTGATGTTGAGAGTATGTATTTTATACTGGGAAAGCTGATAATCTGTCTGCCTTTGTCTTGTTAGGTACAAGCAGGGAGCCATACAAGAGTGAAAATAACTCTGAGTTTCTACTTGAATGAGAACACCTGTTATGTATTTTTTACAGGTATATAGAGGTATCCTTAGTGAGACATTTACCGAGAGTAGACCTGTGGCAGGTCTGTACTGATATTGTGTCCTTCTGTTTTCACAGGTTCTATCCCCTGCTGTACCCTTCCTATCCCTTATCCCTCGCTTGATCGCTTCACTATTCTGTGTATTTTTGCTACAGAGTTGAGGAGGTCAGGAGGTGGGCTCTTTTGCGCATTGTTCCAGTCCTGAGGAGCTGCTTATCTACACAGCGTGACAGAATTATGCACCCACGAAATTAGCTCCTCCCGACTGGAACACGGTGTCAGAGATGATGTTATGCAGGCCTTGATATTAGTACAGCAGGAACTAGCCACATCTAAGGCTGAAACAGCCGCTCTCAGAGAGAGATTAGATAGGCAGACGCGCAATCCTTTTGATGTACACCCTTCTTTGACACAGATACAGGTACACATTCCATCACCCATTCCCTTAGCTACTCCGGAACGGTTTTTAGGTGATCCGCACAAGATTCAGATATTTTTGACCCAAGTGATGCTGCATTTTTCTTGTAAACTATCCTCATTCCCCAATAACCATTCAAGAGTAGCCTTCGCAATCTCTTATTTGATAGGGGATGCTGCGAACTGGGCAGTCTCTGGGCAGCCTCTTGTTAAACATGATGATCCAATCCTGTCGGATTGGGATGCGTTTCGTAGAGAGTTAGAAAGGGTATTTGACAGACGAGCTACTACCTTTAGTGCAGACAAGGAATTGTTGGAGTAAAGACAGGGAAAGAAGGAATTAGTGACTTATTTAACTACTTTTAACCGTTAGGTAGCAGAAACTGCATGGCCTCAAGAGAAGAGATTGTCGTTGTATTACCAGGGGTTGCGAGATGAAATGAAAGACGTTCTCGCACAAATAGATCCACAACCCACTAACTGCACTGATTTGATGAATCTCACCCTTCGGTTAGATCATCGTCTCTCAGAGAGAGGGGGAGATGAAAGAAAGGGAGAGAGATTTAGTCCTAGATATGATCGGGGGTTCCGAAAACCTTTAGTAGATCAGGAATCAGCTGCTAAGCTGATGGAAGTAGGGGCCATTAGATCACCCCTCTCTAAGCATGAAAGAGATGCCCTTAGGGTTAATGGGCAATGTATGTACTGTGGTAAAAAGGGGCATTTTGGGCGTGATTGTCCTACCAAACCTAAGACTACTTTTACCATGGGTAAAAAGGTGGCAATCACAGTACTCCAAGAGGGACCGGAGGCAACAGAGCATAGCCCTATAGCTTTGGAGGTGACGGAGACAGAGGGAACTGTATGGAAGGTGCCTTCTTTGTTCATATCTGAAGTTAGAGACACAGAGTCCCATATTGTGCTGCAGATGGAGTTAAAAGTTCTAGGCCTTTCTCATCAGGTGAGGTGATGATTGATTCAAGGGCCACGGGTAACTTTATAGACGAAGGATTAGTGCAGAAGTTATCCCTGTCGTGTGTTCCCAGAGGAATTCCAGAGAGAGTACTGACTGTCGATGGAAAACCCTTAAAATCTGGACCAGTGACAGAACAGACGGAATTGGTAGAACTGTCGGTGCTTAACGATTCACAGGTTCATCTTGAGTCTCTTTCATTCAATATCATAGTAGCTCCCCAATACGAGATCATTTTGGGTATGCCATGGTTGTGGCATCACAACCCCACCATAAATTGGAGAAAAAAAACGGTACACTTTTTATCAGAAGAGTGTCAGAAAGGTTGTTTGCAAAGTTGACCATCACAGGCAGCTGCTTTGGCCCATCTGTTCTGTATAGTCAAGGCAGCAGAAAAAGAAGTTGAGCTACCGTCTGCTTATCAAACGTATCAAGATGTGTTCAGTGAGTCACAAGCTGAAGTACTTCCACCTCACAGAATATATGACTGTCAGATTGACCTTGTTGCAGGGGCCACAATACCTTCTTGTAGGGTGTATGCATTGTCTGTAACAGAGACCAAGCACCTTCGAGAGTACCTAGACCACTACCTAGAAATAGGGTTTATATGCCCCTCACGTTTTCCTGCGGCCTCTCCACTTTTTTTTATTTCTAAAGCTAATGGAGAACATAGAACATGTATAGATTACCGCGTTTTGAATAAAAACACCGTTCGGAACAGATACCCTCTCCCCCTAGTGTCTGTATTGTTGGATCAAGTGAAGGACGCCTCGGTGTACATCAAATTAGATTTAAGAGGTGCCTATCACTTGGTTAGGATACGAGAGGTGAATGAATGGAAGTCCGCATTCAAGACTCGTTATGGTCTGTATGAATATACTGTTATGCCGTTCGGGTTATGTAACGCATCGGCGACATTTCAGTATTTTCTAAATGATGTGTTGAACGAATACGTGGATTCCTTTGTAGTGGTCTATATTGACGACATTTTAATATATTCTGAAAACAACGAGATACATGAGCATCGGGTCTTGCTAGTGTTACAGAAATTGAGAGAGCGCCACTTATTTTGTAAGCTAAGCAAGTGTGACTTTCACGTGTGTGAGGTAGAATTCTTGGGTGTAATGTTATGCCCAGCTGGGCTCCGCATGACTGAGAGAAAAGTGAAAGCTGTTTTGGAATGACCGGTCCCGCAGAATGTCCATGTACAGAGTTTCTTGGGATTCGGTAATTATTATAGAAGATTCATTCTGCACTTCTCACACATGGTAGCCCCTATCACAAGACTCCTGAGAAAAAGAGAGCCATTTGTGTGGACCAGCGATGCTACGGAAGCCTTTGTTCAATTAAAGAAGGCTTTCACTTCAGCTCCGGTATTGAAGCAGCCTCAACCTGAGAACCCCTTTATAATGGAAGCAGACTCTTCGGATGTCGCTATAGGGGCAGTGCTCTCATAAAGAGACCAAAGAACGGTACAAGTACATCCAGTGGCATATATGTTGAAAAAACTAAATGCGGCAGAGTTGAACTACACTATCGCGGACAGAGAATTGCTAGCAATAAAACAAGCCTTTTCAGAAACGGAGACACTACTTATGGGGTTCAATACAACCAGTAACGGTCTACACAGATCACAGAAACCTATAATATATGAAAACAGCTAGACAGCTGTCACAGCGTCAGGTGAGGTGGATGCTTTTCTTTGCCGAATATAACTTCGTCATTACCTTCCGGCCAGGAAGCGAAAACGGAAAGGCAGACTCTTTATCCAGGCAAGGCATTGACAGTTGTAAACAGAAGGTGCTCAATGAGGCTATCATTCCATCTACCAAGGTGCTCTGTGCAGTAACAGTCGACAACTTCTTGGAAGAAGTCAAGAGAGCACACCCCTCTGAAACATGGGAAGAGTGGGTAGGGACACATGAACGCAGAAGCCTCCAACAAGGATTGCCCTTCCACGATCACAAACTGTATCTCCCTTCAGTTGCAAAACAACGCAAGGCTTTCGAATGGTGTCACAGTTCTGTTATGGCCGGCCATCAGGGAGTAACCAAGACCAAACAACTGGTACAACGATCCTTTTGGAGACCTACATTAACCAGAGATATTGAAACTTGGGCATCTGAGTGTGAAGATTGTGCCAGATCCAAGGGTGAGCCAACAAAAGCCAAAGGAAGGCCAGTGCCTATGCCAACTCCCAAACTGCCTTGGCAAAACATAAGCTTAGATTTTGTCACTGGACTGCCAAATAATCACGGCAACACTGCCGTATTGGTCATAGTGGACAGCCTTACAAAAATGGGGCATTTTATTCCTCGCTCTAACCTCCCGACAGCCGACCAGACAGCACAGCTATTGCTTGAACATGTGGTGCGTCTCCATGGATTGCCTGAAGTCATTGTTTCTGATAAGGGGCCCCAGTTCATTGCCCGGTTTTGGAAAATGTGGTGTAAGGCCTTACAGGTTACACCAAACCTGTCCGCGAGTTTCCATCCTCAGACAGATGGACAGACTGAGCGGCTCAATCAGACCCTGAAAAAGTATCTACATTGCTATGCCAAGGAAGCGGAGGAATCTTGGGTATCATTGTTATGGTTGGCCGAAGTAGCCTATAATAATGCATGGCATTCTTCTATAGGGGTATCCCCTTACTACGCAAACCATGGGAACCATGCTCGAATCTTTCCTATAACTATGCCTCGAGAACTTGAAGAGCAACCTACGGTGAAAAAACGCATTCAGGAAATCCATCACTTTCACAGGAAAGTTCAGGTGCATTTGAATAAAGCCAAGTTGCAATACAAGAAATGGGCGGATACACCCAGAAGAGATGGTCCCAAGTATCAACCAGGGGATCAAGTATGGCTGTCCACTAAAAATATATGTTTTAGAAGGCGCAGCATTTTTCACCCCAGGTTCATAGGTCCATAAAATGTGATTAGACAAAATCCAGTCACGTACAAACTTAGGTTGCCTATTCATTTGCGTGTACATGCTGTAATCCACTGCAGTCTATTGAAACCAGCGAAGGGGCTAAGGAGGAAGGCGGCTCTACCTATACTGAGGGATGGGCAGTTGCAATACGAAGTTAAGCGTATCCTGGATTCCAAGTACAGAGGTAACAAGTTGTGGTATTTGGTCTCCTGGAAGGGGTATACCGCTGAGGACGATTCTTGGGAGCCTGTCACTAACATTCATGCACCAAGGGCGATTCAAGCATTTCATGCTTCACATCCTGCCAAGCCTGGTGTTAAGAGGCGCCTGGGGGAGGGGCATACTGTCAGGTCCGGTCGGCCTCGGCGCCTACAAATCCGTCCTAGAGGAGGAAACTGGCACAGAAAACTACAACTCCCATGAGGCCGCAGTCCGAGGATCGCGGGTATTTGAAGATGCCATGCACGTCTGCTTACGTGCGTAATTCTTGGTTCCAGGAAGTCGTGGTTGGCGTTCGAGGAGGAACCCGCGACATTCAGGAGGTTTGGCGCATCCAGGATCGATTGCAGGAGTGTAGCAGGGCTCTGTCTACACTCACGGCGGGACAAGAGTCTCAGTCGTTTTGGTGATTACGGCGTTTGTGCGAGGAAGCTCCCAAGTACTTTTATTTCATGAATGTGTACGAAGGGTCTCAGTGCGGCATCCATCTATAAAGGAGAAGAGTTGATTCTCCGTGTTTTCCTAATAATCCAGTTGTTAGAGGGCAAGAAGGATTGCCTCTATTTTGTGTACACAAATCGGGATTTTGGTGAACACAGTATTCAGTGGCTTAGACTTTTCATTTTACTTGGATTAACGTTCATTGAGAACGCAAAGACGTGCTTGGAGCACAAACTGCTGGTCTAGAGACTTTTTGCTGGTTTTGTCTATTATGTCAAGGAACTGCATCCGTAGAAGCACCCCCCCCTTGGTTTTCTATTCTTCATTTATCCTTGTCCTAATGTTGCTTTTTGGGGTATGTATGAGAAATGATAGTATTCCATGATTGATGTTGAGAGTATGTATTTTATACTGGGAAAGCTGATAATCTTTCTGCCTTTGTCTTGTTAGGTACAAGCAGGGAGTCATACAAGAGTGAAAGTAACTCTGAGTTTCTACTTGAATGAGAACACCTGTTATGTATTTATTACATGTATATGGAGGTATACTTAGTGAGACATTTACCGAGAGTAGACTTGTGGCAGGTCTGTACTGATATTGTGTCCTTCTGTTTTCACAGGTTCTATCCCCTGCTGTACCCTTCCTATCCCTCATCCCTCGCTTGATCGCTTCACTGTTCCGTGTATTTTTGCTACGGAGTTGGGGAGGTCAGGAGGTGGTCTCTTTTGTGCATCGTTCCAGTCCTGAGGAGCTGCTTAACTGCACAGCGTGACAACCTGTCTCCAGATATCAACAGGAACCAACAAGCCAAAGAACATTTCAATATCCGCAAGTGTCATTACTGTCGAAGAAGCAGCCTCAGTCAATTCTTTATAATACGCAGTAGGATTTTTCCTAGGGTCAGGTAACTGTGTTTTACGGGACAAGACCGCACTCCTTTTCTATGGGGTAGAAACCCACTGTTACTGGAAACGGGCCACTACCCCATACCCAACATTGTGCTGATCCCGTAACTCTGGTATTTCAGGGTGATATATGTGGTGTACCTCCCTCATCGGAAACTGAGATACTGTCTTCGGGCTCCTCTCAAGCAACCCACCCCAATAAGCAACCAGTGTTGTGACATTACCAAAAACTTGACCAGGCGCCATATCAGTGTATAACGTATACATGGTCCTTAATATCATAGATAATCTCCGGTGCTGCATCATTGACACACTGCTCCCAAAGTCCGATCAAAGTAGCTAACATGTGCTTAAGGGCATTTTGCTGTACAAAAGGCTCATAATCTTTCATCACACTCCACACATCCTCCACACTATAAATAGGGTTTCGGGCCCACTGAGCAGCCTGTTTACCCACTACCTGTTTCTCCGCATCTTCCATATCAAATTGCACCAACGTTCGCCCCAGGTGTTCCTTAAATTTCGTTCAGTCTATATCACTGGAGCAACGTACTGGTGTCCCAATACTCTGTAATGTCGGGGAATGGAGGAGCAAAGTGGGAGTGATAACAGAGGTAGTTGGCATTAACATCGCTGTTGGCTGGATCCTGGGCGTAAGGGCTGACAAAAGAGACGCAGAAGCAATAGGCATTGCAGGAATGCTAACAGTCGTAGTTGCCAGAGCCGGCGAAGACAAAGAAAGGACAGGAGGTGCTGTGACCAAGGCAGTCTGATCACAGTAACAGAAGCAGAAACAGCAGAGACAAGAACCGGGTAGCTGAGCCTGTGGGGGAATGGCGGGATATACCTTCTGCGAGGCATACGGAGGTGGGGGTCGAGAATCTAGCAAATCTTCTACAAAAGCGTAATTTTCTTCTCGTACCACATAAGATTTATCAATATTCAGTCAAAATCTCCTATCTTTACGTTCAATTCCTATCTCCTGCTTCTCTCTATCATGCGCTACAGCTTTCTGAGTCAATGTTTGCAGCTTCCCCTTCCGGGCCTCCTTCTCTGCTTTCATTCGTCTCTGTTTAGCTTCTTTTTGCCATGTTCTGAGGGAATCAAACATTAACAGCCTACTTCTTTTCGCAAACAACTTCTCCTGTAAAAAACATTTTTTTTTCTCATCAAAAGTGCCCGTCAACGGCCACTGCAACTCTACATTGCCACTCGTATATTTCTGCCATAACATACTAAACATAATATGGCCAAGGCCATGTTTTTCAAACATATCAAAATTCCGAGTGCCTTCCGGAGGTTCTGGCTGACTTTCTTCCAGTCTAGCATCAGCAGAACAACAACAACAACAAGAAACCAATCAACAACTGAACACCGGGCATTTTCAAAAGTGAGCCACATTCGTTATTTTGCTGGGCAAAGTGTTCACAAACACCTTGTATCCAAAGCGGTCCTCAGACCATACCAAATGCAAATCAAAATCGGTCCTCAGACCGTACCAAAGACAAACCAAAATCGGTCCTCAGACCATACCAAAGACAAACCAAAATGGTACCATATCCACAAAGAACCAATACAAACTCACCTGAAGCATACAGGTCAAATGAATGTATTCTCCACTGCCGACTCTTCGGACTAAACGGTCAGATCCAAGGGTTTCACCCTTCAGGACCCCAGTCGGGATGACCGCTGGGCGAGGCACCGACCAGTCAGACAGACGGGGCAGCTGCAAGTACAGGACTCTTCATTCAGGGATCCCTGGTCGACCCGTCCAACCCAACGGTGGCCCAGACCTCCTCACCCGTTCGTGGGCGAGGATGGGTCACCCGATGGAGTCCCTGTTCGGGTGCCAACTGAAAGAAGTGACCTGAACACACCCACGTCACTTGCGACCACCTCTCAGCCCTCCATACAAATGAAGAGTCAGTCAGACAGTAGAGAATACAAACCATTTATATCAAGGTACACTTGAGTGGAGTCCAGTCTGACCAGCCTCCTGGGATTGCTGCAGAGGGACTGACTTCAGCAAGCATGGTGATACATTATGTACAATTCAGAACCAAGAAAGACACGCCCTCAATGGAAATTTCCAGTTGGTAGCTGGTGAACAAAGGGGGTACAGAAGGGTCAATTTTGATCCTGAGACAGGGCACAGGCTATCTCAGCGCCAAGGTCACTCTGGCTGTGCTCGCCGCTCTAAGGGTGTGAGCAGGCCTATCTAGTGGGAAAGGTATGCACTAATAAGAACAGTGTATTCATTAGTACAGCAAGGCTAAACCTTGGAGAAACGAAAACTTTCGCAGCTGCTTTCAGCTGGGCAGAGAGACAGAAGTTAGTTTCAATCATGGCTCAAAATGGTGGCTGAATCTAAAATGGTCCCGCGAATGCTAACTCAAGACATACTACAATGCATGAACAACGCAGCCAGAACATTTTTATTCCAACAGCTCCAGGGCGGACTTATCCTGGCAGTTTGGGCTGCACTGTTCCCATGAGGTGCAGGGTGAAGACTGATTTGCATATGGCTGGGTCCAAACTGGGTGGCATAGTTAGCAAAAGAATGATGGATTAAACCCAGATCTCTTGACTGGGGGTGAGTGGTTGAAAAGTTTCATCACTCCATCCATCATTTTGTTGTGTTTGCTATTTTCGCCCTAAATGGCCAAGAGTATGCCTAGACGTGGGTCCCTTGCTCTCTGTACCACTGGATTCAACCTAGCCTGGCTGATGAGGAGTGATACCCTGAAACCGATCCCAGGATGCTTGTTTCTGGTCCAGGGAGGACCTGGCCTGGCAGTTCGGGATGGACTATTTCCATGAGTAGCAATGGTCAAGACTGATTTGCATATGGATACGTCCAAATTGGGGTGGCATAGTGAGCAAAGAATTGTGGATTAAACCCAGATCTCTTGACTGGAGGTGAGTGGTTGAAACGTTTCAGCACTCTGTCCATCATCTTGTTGTGTTTGCTATTTTGTATAACTCACAAAAGTATAATATACGCATGGAATTGTGACATAATTCTACGTAAGTTATTGCATGGTAGACAAGGTATAAGCATACGTAAATACACAAAGTGTGCGATTCACAAAGGTAAATGTGGAAGGAATGTATGCTATTCACACAGGGGTTTACGAGTAGTATCTTTACGAGTGCAGAGTATCCCCACAAAAAATACCTATCTTTTTCTGTGCTGAGACTCCGCACTTGTAAAGATACTACTCGTAAATCCCTTTGTGAATAGCATACAATTCTAAACTTACACAAACGTGTAAGTTCACCTTTGTGAATCAGTTCCAGGGTGAGGACGGGGCTCAGGTCATTTTTGTCAGTGTGTGTGTAGTAAGTGCTATTTTTCTTAGCCCTATGTATGCATACTGTATGCATTGTATTCATTACATGTAGATACCATTTTACTTATCAAGTTCCTTTATTCACTCAAAAGAAAATGTACAAAAATTGCTTCAATAAAATATAGCAAAGCTGGGTTAAGAATGTCAATTACTAGTGTTGGAGCTGCGTAGTTGTTCTCCACCCTTACATGTCACAGAAATTTTTATTTTCCATATATTTTCCGCATACTCTGTGTACCTAACTTTAATAACGGGGAGTGAAGCATGCAAATGTACTCCTGAAGTGTATTCACAGTAGAAAATTGGAGAATCATGAACATGTGGTAATTAATGTTTAACTTAATCATGAAAACATGTAGTTCTCATTTTTATTCATACTTATGTCTCAAGTCTTATTGCATTAAATTGAGGCATACTGCATATGTAACCATGAATGCATTATTCATTTTGCAATTATTTTGAAGTTGTACGTGCATCTATAGTCATATATTCAAAGTGCACATTGAAAATGCTTAGCTAAAGTTAGCTTGACTAGGCCTTTATTTCTTAGCATGAAATGTATTTTTCCTTGCTCTGCATTTTCTTGTCCTTTGCAGGTGCATTTTCGTGATTTCATAGCTAGAGAAAGAAGTAGTCTGTATTAGAGATAATGAGGCCTGAGAAGGGAAATCTTGGCAAGAACGCGGCGATTTAATGAGCAGAAGAGGTTCCTATTCATCACATCTCAGAAACAGATGGATACCCAAAATTATTGTGGCTATCCAAGATCTGTGAGATGGGAAAGTCTGAAGATGTTGCCATTTCATGATATGAAGTTTAATGCCATTGGTCCCTGGAGAGGTGGAGAGAGATTTGGTTAATGCGGAGAATTTATAGGTTTTAATTAATGTATGTACTGTTGGTGTTTTGGGCACATTTCTTTGAATTTCGAGAGATTCAGACCTCGTTGCCTCTCCGCTATTTGCAAGTGTGGCATTATGCTAAACACTTGTTCCCTTTTAGAAGATTTCTACTGAAATCTTCACTATGCTGGCACCTTCTCATTTTCCCATATTCATTGAGACTTTTCCTTAAGACCCGATCAAAATGTAGATTTAGAGACTGTGAGACAGTGGTTCTGACCATCTGAGCCACCCTTATTTTTCGCTTTTAGATCACCTGATTTTTTTCCTTTTACTGTGGGGGAGCTTCATAACCTGGGACTCACCCAAGGTAAACTCATGGTAAAGTGGACTGCACGTGTTTCCTGCCAGTGTCCACCTTGTGAAATAAGGCTGCTGAGATGCAGCCAGGGTAAGGGGCACTGGGCTGGGTACATGTGTACAAGTGTGCACACGTGTGTACATCTGGGTAAGGGCTGTGCAGGGAAGATTCCTGTCATGCGCAGCCCAGGAGCGGTGTAAAGATAGCCTGGCGCAGAAGGGACTATTCCGAGTGGGGTACTGACATGGAGTAGGCCTTTAAATGTGGGGGGTACACATGTAAGGGATAGTCAGTGTGTCTTACAGTTTCACTGTAGGAACACTCCATTATACTCCAATGGAAAAGGAGGCCACACTGGGCGGTTTCAGTTCCCATGGGCCTACAAACTCCAGACATGCATAGAAATACACTGTAAGTTGCGTGAAACAAACCAATCTGCTATGTCCAAAAGCATATCTGTACTGCTTACGGGTCATCCAGAAATGTCATATTCCTCTGCCTCAGTTCAGAACCAGAGCCCAGGCTTTGTGTGACCCTGCGAGGATAGATTAATTACCTTCCTTCCCAAGCTGAAGCATCAGAGGCCTAGCCCTTCACTGCAAGCATTTCCCAGGGTAGGAGTCTCTTCTCCAGGAGGGAGAGATGGGATGAAGCTGCAGTGCATTAATCAGCAGCTGTCACCTGGTACCGGGCACCAGGCGTATTCCTGGCCTGGGCCATGATGTCAGCGAGTGGGGGAAGTGGGCCCTTCAGAGACCATGTGGCATGGGATCCCTGGACGATGTAATCTTGAAGTATCCCAGAGGCTTGTGCAGGAAGGTTCGATCAGGAGCAGAAAGGTGATGTGATACTGCACAATAGGCCAGAGGTGCATTCCTTCCAGCACTCTCTGCCCCTCTTTTAAAGGTTTTGCGCAGGAAGAGGAACTCTCTCTGGGGTGTGCTCTGGCTGTGAAACACTGGGACTGGAGGCTGACGTCCTGGGCAGTTGACAATGCCTCTGAGGGAGATCAGCACCAGTGAGAGAAATCCTGGCTTTCTGCGCAAGGAGAGAAACCCAGGAGAGGAAGCCAGTAAAACCTTCTCCCTGATGAGTGCATCCTCTTGGAGGTCAGGAGGCTGAAGGAGACTTCTCCCTGTGGCTAGTGCTGGCCACCAGGAGCAAAATGAGGCCAAGATTGTCGAAATCAGCCCAAAGGGGGCCGAGATATGCCCCACGGAAGGTAGGCAACCTTTGACCTCTACTGTACAGACATCGAAGTGTGTGGGGCTGTGCAGCTGGTCTCCAATGGGTCCCCGGGGTGGGTAAGGTCCCGGGGGCTGCCCCCTGCAGAAAACAAAGCCAGGGAGAGCCATTGCGCTCCCTGGGAAGGGCCTGAACAAATGTTGGGTAGCGCCTTTGTGATCCCCGTGAAGGTGCCCAAGGGGACCAGGAATTCCATCTCTGGGCCCGGGGAAGTGAAGACACAGAGCGCCATCGCACCCCCCGTGAGGGTGCCCAAGAGGCCCAGGACCCCAAACCTGGGCCCCCGAGAGGTAGAGGAAGCTGAGGAGCGCCGTCACATTCCCTGTGAAGTAGCCCATGCGGCTGCCCAGCAGGCGTCAACCCGCAGGAGCGGGCAGACCAAAAGGGCAGAGCCCAGAGCACGTCTGCCTGTTGCAGCGGGCAAACCAGAGGAGTAAGGGCTGGCTGGCCACTCGGGGAACAAGTGAGAGCTGCCAGGGTGGGCTCTACAAGCTGCTCTCCAATGTTGCCAGCAGTGTCCCTCGGGTGGGACCGGGCACCCTGAGAAAAAGTGAAACGTGGCGCAAGGCTGGCAGGAAATTCAGTGCGGCTCTCCCCAGAGCAGCAGGGGAGCCGCTGCTCAAGTATGCACGCTCCAGATGGAGCACCCCATAATGCCCTGCTGGGCCAGGCCCATTTCCAGCAGAAAAGATTCTTGTGTGTGGGGTGTGGGGCACTCTAGAGGTGGGGGTCACTGCCAAAGTGCAGCAAAGGTATGTGGGAGCTGCTGGAGCAGCGCAGACTCCCCCCAAAAAATGAGAAAGTCCAGACCATAAGTTTCTGGGGACCTGAAGAGAATAACCCCTCAAGAGTTTCATTAATATGTCAAACTCCTTAGGTGCAAGAACTTTTGTTCCACAGCATGGAGGATTATGATGGAGGATCTTTTCTTCCTCAGGGTCACGGATCATGAATGCAAGGCCTGTGGCTAAAGATAGTCCATTGAGAGCACTCATGTTGCGAGTCACCTGTTAAGTGTGGAAGGTGATGAATGCACAGGTGTGTAGTTACAAAAGTGATCTAAAGGCTATAGGCCTTATAATGTAAATACTCAATGCAGCTCATATGCAACATGTTTTTAATGAGGTTTCTTTATGTGGTAAGCACCTTTTTCGGGGTGTCCTTTAAGGGCTGTGATTGAATTGCGTTATTCATGTTATGAATTATGATAAGTGTACTTGCTTGTGAATGCTTTAGTTGAATAACAAGACTGGTCAGCCACTGTGATTAGAGCGTTATGGTCAGTGTTCCTGGTCAGGGTTATATGTCATTATTGCATGTGTTCCCATTATGAAATGCTTGTTGTAATAATGTGGTGGGCAGCCACTCGCTAGTGCCAGTGGTAAGGGCCTTCATGCCCAGTCATGGTCAAGCCTTGGCATTTAGGGGCAAGATAATGTTTACACATGTGAGTGGTGGTACTAGACACCCCTCCTATTGGAGGGGTGGGAATGTTTATGCAATGTCATCAAGAAGTATTTCCTTCAGTTTTTGTATATATGTAAATTGTTGCAAAGTATTGAGTAGTGTGTAAAATGTACTTTTACTTATTCTAAAGAAAAGCACAGACTGGGCAGTCATTTATTGAGTGTTATTATTGTATCTCTGTGACTGGTGATAACTAGCCCACACCACCTCCCTTTAGTAGGCCTTGGACTGCTCTGCAATGCTACCCTATGAGAGTCAAGCTACACTAGGGTATTTGGTTCTCAGTGAGGGACAAATGTAGACCAATTACTTGTGAAGGCCACACAACTAATGCCTCGTTTTCCAAAAGAGACCCATTCATGTTCAAGAAGGGTGAGCGAGCTTCTGAAATAAACACCAATTCCTAATTCTAGTCATCTGTATTCTTCTGTCTGTTGTTATTGTATGCTTTATCCTATTGAGTCGGATTTTGCTTCGACGCCTTAATTTGCTTGTCGTAATTCTTTATGTTTATTTTTAGTTACCGATTCTTAGGCCTTATTGTGCGGCCAAAGGGTTACACAAACTTTAAATTGTTTATTTATTAATATTTCTTTTGCATTTCAATAAACCAGAAAGATCAGCCAGGTGAGAAATGGTAATTGCTTCCTGCATGCTCGCATTGTTATAAATTACGATATACTTAAGTACCCACAACTGCATGGTATTTACATAATTCTCCCACTGATAGCCAACCGTACTCTTTTGATACAGCTGACCATCATAACATAAGATTTGATAATTATACTCTGGAGCATTATCATGCTGTCATCTTAGTCTACAACAAACAAAGTGGCATATTTATGTAGATTTTGCGTTGCCCTTGCAAAACCTAAGTCAGATTTAACATGCCATGCTAGGCCACCTTGTGTGGCCCTGCATTACTTGATAAATCCACAGTAACGTAACACAGTGCAAATCACTGCTTTGTATTACTCTGCCCTGGGAAAGAGTTCCATGGGTGAGGTGTGGGTGTTCCCACACATCAACCTTTGCATTTTTGTGCATTCCCAGATTTGCCAATAATATTAAGCCTGGGAATACATCAACATGCTACACCTCCCCAGGTGAGGCGTAACTAGGAGAAATATCTTAATTCTGCAGTATACATAGAAAGAGGAAAATGCCTATGGGGATTGCTTTTGTGCAGGAAGGTGTCCCTTCTTGCACAAAAACAATCCTGCTTAAAATTTAGGCACCAGGGACTGCTTTGGCGCTAGGCAGCACATTGTGCGCTAGCACTAGGAAATGACAGGAATGCACCGTTTATTGTTAAGTATGGTGCATAACTTCCCTTTCCCTATCACATACCACAAGCAAGGTGACTTTGTGTGCTTCGCTGCGTGATAATTTCATAAATATACCTCACAGGTTTTAATTAGCTAATACTAAAATAGTGAATGGGCCTGGTAACTTTTTCAGCAGGCTATCCTGGTCTCTGTATCTGGCCCATGCTCCATCATTGTCCAACTGAACTTGTATTTTATCCCCGGTCTACCACGACCACATGACTGTGAGTGGCACTTTGTGTTTTTAGGTGCTGTTTCACCTTAAAACTTTAAAACTGACTGCTTCCAGTTTTACTGATTGGATTTGTGTTTCTCTTTATTACTTTTGCAGGTGACAACAATTGGGGAAGGAGTAGAATACATTAGATTTAATATAGTTCAGTTTTGTGGGTATATAAATGATTTAAGGAGGGTGTGTGTCTGTTGCGGGTGGTGTGGGTGTGAAGAGTTGGGGAAGGAGTAGGATAGATTAGATTTAACACTGGTTGGATTTGTGGGTGTAAGAAATTGGGTTATTGATTTAAGGGGGTAAAATTCCTACTCAAACATCAAACACAATCCTTGTCAGGCTGAACCACAAAAATCACAAAATTAATCTGTGCTTAACCCTCTGGTAGTTTAGCACAAAACAGTCAGGCTTGACTAGGAGGCTGTGAGATATAGGGTTGTTGGTTGACTGGGGTGTGAGCCTCTGTCAAGCAACAGCCACAGTCCCTTGCATGGTAAACCACAAGAAAATGCCTACATTAATCTGTGCTTGGCACAAAAAGAAGTCAAGCTTAATTTAGAGGCAATGTCCTAAGTATTTATGCAGCACACAAATAAATTGATAAAGTAATAAAGTGAAAACCCAACACAAGAAAAATCTAAAACCAATTTAGAAAAAATGAGCAACTTAAATACCAATACATTATTTGACACCAAAATGAAAATAATTCAATCAGTAAAGCCAAAGTTATACATTTTTTAAAGTTTTTTGTAAAGATTGGTGCCTAAAAGATCAAAGTAAGTGCCAACCATTAACATCTAATCAGGTGAGATCGGGTCTAAGTCAAAAAATGTGTCTGACCACAAATGAGCGGGGTTTGGATACAAGAAGTGATTTTGGCCTGGTCAGTGCTTATCTTTGAACTTAAAAACATTTCAGAGAAAAATGTTCTGAGAAGGTAAAGCTCAGTGGGGCATGGGGGCAGAAGGTGTCTGAGCGTCATCATTGGATAGCCTTGGGTTGAAGCTGGAGTTAAGGTTTCTACGTTCTGACTTAGTCTCTGAAATGGAAATTGAAAATCTTCAGCTGGACGAGGCAGGGTGCTGTAGCCGAAGACAGTTCCACCTGTCCGGGTGCCCCTTTGGCTAAGGACCACTGAAAACGATTTGCTAATGGAGAGAAAAACGTAGCGGGAGAAGCCGCAAAGTCAATCTGACTGGCGATGCACCTCCAGCGCATAAGTGAGCAGGCTGGTCCCGGTCTCCTCTTGGTTCTCAGAGCACTTTTTGGCCCAAATGTTCGCAAGCCCTCAGTTTTGGAAAGTGGCAATCTGTGCACCTTTAGTATGACAAACAATGATCCAGGACTGGTGGGACACCTCTTGGGAGCTCAAGACTCACTCAGGCTTGGTCCAGGTGTGGGTTCAGGGTGGTAGGAGCCTTTTGTGTCCCTTTGGCTCTGAATAGGAGGCCAGCAAACTAGTGCTTGGAGTCACTCTGGTAGTCCTGGTCTCAGGTGAGAATGCAGGGCTCAGCAGCAGTTCTTCCAGATACAGCAAAGCAGTCTTGTAGAGTGCACAGCAGGTCACAGTAGCAGGCAGTCCTCTGAAAGTCCTTCCTCAGGTCCAGGAGTGAACTGAAGAGTGGATCTGAAGGTCCAATTTTTATACCCTTGTACTCTCTTTCTGGAAAGTGGGAGAAGCTTCTAGAAAGGTTTTTCGAAGTGCATAGAATGTCCTTCTTCCATTGCCCTGGCTCCAAGCTTGCTGCAGTGTAATGGGTAGTTGTTAGGCCTTTTGTGTGAAGGCAGAGCACGCCCTATTCAGTTGCAAGTGTCCTCAGCCCCCCATCCTGCCAGTAGATGGCCTATTGAAGCACACCTAATCCTTCTATTGTGTAACTGTCTGGGAGGAATTCCCATAGCCTGTCAGCTACTGCCAGTCATGTGACCCAAGACGGGCTGCTGGCACAAAAGGCTAAGGGCAGGAAAATGCCAACTTTCTATAAGTAATGAACAAAAAAGGGACGGAGCTTGCACGCCCCTCTGTCGCACTGCGAAGTGCAGGAAACTTTTCCTCACAATAGGCCACTATTTGCAGAATAATCCAATGTTTAACCAGTGAAAACATGATTAAACAAATCCTCATTTTGCTTGTAATCCGTTCATTTTCCTGAAAATCACTGCGGAGACAGTGTGATATTGCTATGATTCTTTTGTTTAACAGATTCAAATGCCTCCTGTTTGCCCATCCAGGCCTTTAACAGTGACACGTGATAAGAATCATTCATACGAGTGTGCTCATGTCATTTAATTTCACCCAATGCATTTCAAGCCAAGTGGCTCTTCGTCAGGGGTTGCTGAAACAAATAAAAGAAATAGCTTCACCAACTGCTCTGGTCAAACAGTCTATGTCCAATAACAATCATGATACAACTGCCCCCTCTATGCCACCACCCTCATCAACCCTCACACCCTGCTATTGACAAACTAAAAGTAAACCCATATGCTACACAACAAGGATATTGCACCCCCACCACTGAACGCCAAACCCCCTGGAACTCAAAATTTACAAATGTCGAAATAATACAATGCATAAAAATGCTACATAAATTGTGCCAAACTTATAAAGTACCCAGTTTATACTCATGCGATCTGAACCTTCTTAAATTATCCCGATAATTCCTAGACGTTTTTCAACACACTGTAACCTAATACCAAATATTCCCAAATGCTGACTAATCCATGTTTAAGCAGTTACCTGCAGAGCCAGAACCAACAGCTTCGTCTCAACGTATACTTTCACTCGGTGCTTACTGAAGAATAAACTCATTCTGCCTCCCAAACCATTAATGCTGAATGCAAGCTCACGTGTGAACGACTTCAAGTTTGAAATCTAGTGGTGACATTGGCCCCGTGACCTACCCCTGTAGAAACGCCGTGTCTTTAAGGAATATGTGAATGCAAAACCTACGCCCCCATCCAATGCCCATACATAAACGAAAACTAAAAATAACCACAAGCAATACTCGTAATTAACCCTATGTCAGTAATTAAGGAAATGTATATCGACCTTTCTATAAGTGGCATTTTCAAAATTGTAATGAAAAATCCAACTTCACCATTAAAGAGGATTTTTTCATTGCAATTACAAATCCATAAATACCAAACATGACATAGCTACCTGTCCCCAATTGAAAATGACAGCTTATAAAATGTAATATGGACTCCCAAATGTCCACCAAAGCCAAGACTGTGATCCCTGTGTTGGCTTGCGGAGTTCTGGCACTGGACATCTGCAAGGCTGTGAAATGGGCATCTCTGCACATGTTTACTAAGCACTACTGCCTGGACGGTCAGTACTGTCTTGATGAGCACTTTGCCTGCTCTGTTCTCCAGGACTTCTTGGTCTAATCTTTTCGCAGATCCAGCCCTGAGGAGGTATTGCTTGAAGATCTATTCTAAGGTGAGTAATTTGCGGTTATAAGTCTCTATCAGATGAACAGGGTACTTACTTTTGGAAACACCTTATCTGGTAGAGACTCTATCTAGCCACAGATTCCTACCCAACACACCCACGCTTCCTGCTTTGTGAATGGATTTTCCTGCACAGGGTAACCTTTCTGGGGCCTTTAGTGCAAGCACATCAGCATACTTCGTGGCTCGTGCTTATGACATGGGAATCTTGCGAATCAAACTGATGTTAGCCCCCTGGAGTGGTGCATAGAAAGCTTTGACAAAATGTCGAAAAAGCTCCTGTGGAGAGTTAACTGGTGTGGGAGGCGGGTGGGCCGGTGTTGGTGCACTGGAATGGTGCCTGTGTGGGTGCCAAGAATGACACTTTCTGGCACCGCCGATGCGGGCCAGGAGATACCCCTAATGGCACGTAGATGTGCTGCTCAGGGGGGTTCCAGGTACAATCTGGTGCCTGGGAATTGTTCTGAAGTGAAGATTCTGGGCTAGATAGTCTCTGCCAGATAAGGCTTTACCAAAGGTAAGTAATTTGTTTATCTCTCAGTTACTCCCAAGAATATTCAGTGCACATTGATATATCCATCATTAAGAAACTCAGGTTAACAGTCTGTATTGCAACAATTCAATATCTCTGAGTGTATCCTGGCTGTAGACTGGGGCACTGGACCTTGGCAGTGAATCCGTATGGATGCCTCTTGGTTGGTTCACTACATTCTTTCACAAACATATTGATCAGTGAAAAAGTAATTTTTCCCCCAAGTTCAATTCGAAGTTTTCGGGAAATTGTATTGCATACTTGACTCCTTTATTACTTAGCAGTTTCTTAGATTAGGTAAACTCTCTCCTATCCTCCTGCACCATAACAGGGAAGTTAGAAAATATGGCAAAGTTCGATCCTTGATAGTGCAGAGAGCCCTGCTCTTAGGCTAGTCTCAAAACTGCATGAGAAATGCAGTAATTATTGGATGAAGGGGCACCCCAGGCACAGGACTAGAAGCTAGAGAGTGAATGGCGTATGAAAATACCAGTAAAATTGCCAATGCCAAACATCTCCAGCAACATAGTCTTCACGTATCACAGTTTTTGACATGTAAGCCTTCTCTGCCATCCCCCAAATCCTAATATCATTGGAGGGACCCCGACTCAAGGTTTTTATTCCTGGCACCACAGTCTTCACCATCACAATATTTTATCTTATCTTCAGAAGACTACTCAAGAGTTGGCTCTTTCCTACATAACCACCGTACTAAAACACAAATGTACAGCATATTCCTGCGTATATAAAGCTTTATAATTTGATTACATGTATGCATTTAGACATGTGCATTTCTTTGTGCAAATATATTTAGTACATATGGTTTAAAAATATATAGATAATCTTTAGGTCTGCTTAACAGATGTATATATTATGGCTCAAATGTATATATTATTTTGAGCTTAATATATACATAGGTCACTGCATAGTTTTAATATAAGTTGTTTGATTAGATGTTGATTGAGCTGTTTTATTTAATTATATCTATCACAATCTGCAAATGTGTTCATAACAATTGTACCTATAAGTGTTTCACTACTGAAATATTGAGGAAAATATAAAACAATTTTTTTTTTTAAATTACAGTATAATATACAAATAAACTAACTTTACGTACAGCATCATTTGAAAGTCTGAGTTTCTAACTATCTAGCCACACATGCACATTTTGAACTTTGAAAAAAACAAATGTATATCTCAATATTTTATTTTCCTTATACACATATACCCTTTCTGTGTAGTTATGTAACTATATATTTATTACTTTACTCCAACTGTGGGGGCTCTCACTTTAATGCACTACTCTACGTCTCATCCTATGCCTCTCTCAATATATCCTCTATCTCCACTCTCTGTCTCATACTAAATCTCATTCTAGTATTATGATCTCCCAAATAACCCTTTCTACACTCTTCCCTCCTCTATCCCTCCTTGGCTCACCCCAAATCTCATTTTACTACTATGATCTCCCAAATAACACTTTCTAGACTCTTCACTCCTCTGTCTCTATTTTATCCTATTCAATCAAACTAACAGACTTGCAAGTCCACCGCTCAAATTGACAACTTATATTTCCCTAAACAAATCTACCACTAATCCTTTTTGGGTTCCGGAGGCGCATGCTACTCACCAAAAAGCTCTGCAATGCCTCGCTAGAGATAGTAAGCGCTATACAAATTCAATTATAATTACAATCCTATGGGAGGGGTCCACCTCACAGTAGTAAAAACGAATTTAGGAGTTTTTCTACCAAGACATGTAAAACTTAAAAATGCATGTCTAACTTTTTAATTACACAGCACCCTGCACTATGGGCTAACTAGGACCTATCTTAGAAGTGACTTATATGTAATTTAAGGGGAGTTTAAGCCTTGACAGGGGGTTTAAATGCCAAGTCAACTTGGCAGTTTAAAACGTAATTCAGACTGCAGTGGCAGGCCTGAAACATGTTTTAAGTTGCTGCTTAAGTGGGCGGCCCAACAAGTGCTGCAGGCCCAATGGTAGCATTTAGTTTACAGACCCTGGGTATAAAGTATCTCACTCTACAATGGACCTATAAGTTAAATAAATATGCCAATCAGGTGTAAGCCAATCAACTAAGGTTTAAGGGAGTTTCTTCAAAACCTTTAGCACTGGTTAGCAGTGGTAAAGTGAACAGAGTTCTAAGGCAAACAAAAACGAATTTCAGAACCACAATTGGAGGTAAGTAGGCAAAACGTTTGGGGAAAACCACAGTAATGCTGACAGGTTTAACAGGGGCAATGTGGAAAGTATTTATGCAGCATACAAACAGAAATGAAATGAAAACAAAACACAGGGAAACTCCCAGTCTGATTTAGAAAAATAGAGTACATTTTAATAAATGAAAATACACCAAGACTAACACAATTCAATTAGTAGAACTAGAGATATTCATTAGTAAAGATTTTAGTGAAAATGGCACCAAGAAGAAGAAAGTGCCACTCGTGATTATCTGGTCATGCCAGACCAGGGAAAGTCACAAGTTCAGGCCATCTGCGATGGCACGCTTGTTGTATACAGGGACCAGCTTAGTACCGCAGAAGAGTTACCTTCTTAAGTCTGGCACGAAGGTGCTGGAGGAGACCGTGAAGAGGAAGAGGCTTTAAGTTCAAGGAGCAGGCGCAGTACGCCATAGGAGCAAACACTGGGGGGATATGGCGCGTCAGAGAACCAGGCCGGACCCGAGGGCACTGTCACTGCCCAGATTGTGTTTCCGGGGGGCCCCACTTGTGAGCGTCCGTGCCTGAAACTGTCCCCAGTGCCGGGGCGAACCACTGGGTCTGAGGGAACACAGGAGTGTGCAGTGGTGAAGTAACACATGCACTGGGCTAGTGCGCCCACTGGCCGAGAGGCTCGAATGGATAGCCGCCCTACACGAGAACCCGAGAACCAGACACGGTGGTGCATATTAAGACGGGGAACACCATACTGGTGATTCATCAACCTCCTGTGTGTCAGGCACCGCCTTGGTGGTGGGACAGCTAAGGGGAGAGGTGACGCCGGGATACCGCTACTAAGAGACTCAACTACTGAAATATCTAGAGTAGGGGCACTGTGGAGCCCTCCCATATCAAGTAGCTTCCTGGTGTTTTTTTCTGTGAACTCTGCTGCCTTTTATAGGCAACCAAAGAAACCAACTTCTAGAAAGGTTGGGCCAAACAGAGCAGAGGCGACGACCAGAGTAGTTGGAGTTTGCAGATGGGACGCACCAAGGAGACAGGCACTAGGGCTTCCTCCAGGTCCTCTTCAGTCATGGAGGAGGACCAGCAGAATTCTCAAGACCCGCAAGCCTCTGGACAAGGGGACTGGTTTGATTCAATACTTCAAGTAATAGAGAGGTCTCGAATATCCCTGGAATCTAAAATTGATAACGTAGCAACAGACCTGACGCTCCTTCATGCAGATCACAGGAAGCTGTCAGTGCGAGTCACCACTGCCGAGCAAACATTGATGGAAGTGCAACCACTAACGGACACATTGGACAAACAATTAGTGTAATTCAAAAGCAGACTGTGTCTGGAGGACAAGGTAGAAGACGCAGAAGGCCAGTCCAGGCGAAACAATATTCGCCTTATTGGACTCCCGGAGGGAGCGGAATGTCAAGACAGGGTAAGGTTTGCAGAAAAATGGATGTGAGAACTTCTGTCAGCGGCATCCTTGTCATCCTTCTTTTCGGTTGAAAGGGCACATAAAGTACCGATCAAGAGGAAAGTGCCTGGATCTAGCCCCCATCCGTTCCTTTTTAGGGTCCTGCACTACCGCGACAGAGACACTATTCTGAGAGACACTCGCAAACTCAAGGAAGTGAATCTAGAGAATGCCAAGGTGATGTTCTTTCCTGACTATACTGTTGGAGTACAACGCTAACACATTTCCTTCTTAGCAGTTAAGCAACAGCTGCAACAACTAGACATAGTGGGCCCGATTCACAGAACTAACTTAAGACAAAATCCTAAACTTACTACGATTTTGGTATTCACAGAAGGCACTTACTCATTTTGGTATTCACAGAAGACACTTAGGGCCTCATGTAGGTAGCCAAATACCGGTCGGTAATGGCCGATTTTCGGTAATTATACTGTTACCGACCGGTATTTTGGCTTTTGGTATGTAGGGGGACAATTTCTGTATTCGGAATTTACCGAATCGGTAAAATTACCGATTCGGTAATTTTACCGATTCGGTAATTTTACCGATTCGGTAAATTCCGAATACAGAAATGAGATGTAGGGGGAGTGTGTGGGTGTTGTTTTGAGTCGGTATTTACCATCAACTAATAGTTGGTGGTAAATAAAGTATGGATGTGGAAATGCATTTAAAAGCGCTTAGAAGTGTGCACATGTGGCAGACATACATGCCCTTAGGGCATGTATGTCTGCCACATGTGCACACATGGCCGAATCAGGGGTGCAACAGGGTGTCAATGTGACACCCTGCCACCCTTGCATGTGCTCCCCCATTACCGAATCGGTATTTACCGATTCGGTAATGAGGCATACCTTCCCCTCAATGGGAAGGTATGCCTCATTACCGAATCGGTAAATACCGATTCGGTAATTACCGAACTTTACCGAATCGGTATTAATTACCGACTCATTACCTACATAGCATTTACCACTTCATAAATACCGAATCGGTATGATTCGGTATTTATGAAGTGGTAAATGCAAGCCCACCTACATAAGGCCCTTAGTCACTTCGGTATTCACAGAAGTTAGGAGTCCTAACTTTAGGACTCCTAAATGCCTTCTGTGAATACCGAAAGTCTTAAAATTAGGATTTTTCTCAGTTTAGGAGTCCCAAAGTTAGGACTCCTAACTTTACTACCCCTTACCTGAGAAAAATCCCAACTTTAAGACTTTCGGTATTCACAGAAGGCATTTAGGAGTCCTAAAGTTAGGACTCCTAACTTCTTTGAATACCGAAATGAGTAAGTGCCTTCTGTGAATACCAAAATGAGTAAGTGCCTTCTGTGAATACCAAAATCGTAGTAAGTTTAGGATTTTGTCTTAAGTTAGTTCTGTGAATCGGGCCCCCAATGTTCCCTACTCTTTCCTGCAAAACTCTGTGTAGTGGCTGGTGGCAAAACCCGGCTTTTCGATACCCCACAAGACACCTGGGACTGGCAGGAAGCCGCCGGAATATTCTCGGGGCCTAGAACAACGGGCAGAAGTCACACTCACAGAGATGTAGCAAAACCACCGGAACAACGGAAAGAGCTCATGTGCCAAAGTTGCCTGTAGTACCAAACTTAGAGCAGATCATCAGAGAACCCCAGCAGGCCGTGAAAGTAACAGAAAAGATATCATACCTACCCAGAGAGTCTCATAGAGAAGGGTTATCGGCTAGGTCTTCTGATGATGACGGATCCTCGATTGCTTGCCCATCTGAGACGAACTCATTGACAGTACCAGATGTTACCCCGCAAACAGCAGAAGGAAAAATATGGAGAGACACGGAAACCATATCCTTTTGAAAAGCTGTACGCTAATATCTGCAGTGTCCCATATTTGTTTGCAGGATGTCCACGGATGTTTTTGTGTAGGGTGGGGGATGTGCAGGATTGGAAGGGGCAGGGGTGTCTTGGGGGGGTTTCCTCAAATGTTGGCACACTCAGAAGAGAGACCAAAATCTATAGGCGAAAGGATCATAATGAAGGATATAGATAACTTTGGAAAACGGATGAACGTGCTGTACTGTTGCATTTTGCTGGTGGCGTACTCCCGAGCCCATGCAACCTGAAGAGGAGTTGTTGTTTTGTTTGAGTTCCACTCACAGTATGGGCAGCCCCACACTGTTGCGAGGATTGCTCTTTTGGTATTACAAGATAGACACATTGGCATCGAAGTAGAAAAATGGTTCCTACGGGGCCCCATTGCATCCCAAGTACAATACCCTTGGCGGTTGCTTTTAGGCACAATAAATGGTGTACCCCCAACCATGCTCGCAAAGAAACAGTGGATTTCGCATCACACATGGCCACACAACATATAATGAGCTGGAATGTCCAGGGCTTACGCACACCGTCTCGCAGATACGCAGTATATGCATGCGTATCTTAAGAGACACAATATACAGACAGCCCTCCTCCAGGAGACTCATTTAACTCACATAGAAACAAACAGGCTACAGCGCAGATGGCGAGGGCAAGTCTTAGCCACCAATTACTCAATGTTTGCCCGAGGGGTATTAATCTGGATCCGCCCAAGTACCCCCCTTCTACCAGAAAAAGTTATTATAGACCCTGACGGTATATTCATATTTCTTAAAGGCACACTGGATGGGAGGTGCCTTGTGCTAGCAAATGTATATGTGCCTACCACAGAGCAGGGACCTTTCTGGACGTCGATATGGTTGGTACTATTAAGATGGCACGATATACCATGGGTAATTGGGGGAGACTTTAATAATGTATTGGATGTAACCTTAGATCATTCATTCCTATCGTTGTGTAACACAACAGCATCTACAGGGGCTCAAGTGCTAGTGGACTGGGCAGGGAGCTAAGAACTAACTGATGTGTGGAGACACTGAAATCCCAACAAAAGAGTATACTCTTATTAATCTGCTCTGCATACTTTACATGTCAGGTGAGACAGATTACTAAACACACTCAATCTACTACCATACGTAAAACAGATGGAGTACCTAGGCCGCACGCAATCTGACCACATCCCACACTTCATGGCGTTAGCATAAGAAGCGCTACACCCCCCAGTGTCAGCCTACACTACTCAAGTACCCACAGTTCGAGAGTATATCCATGAGGCCACTGAGTACTACTTCACCGACAACGCAGAGACAGCGTCATCTCCTCTGGTAGAATGGGATGTGTTAGAAATGGGATTTCTGGTTGGCTAGGGCTTTCGCCAAAGCCAGGCAGAAACCACCACTCTAGTCAGGGCTGGGGAGTTACACACCAAAAATAACCCCTGCTCACCCCATTGGTAGCTTGGCACGAGCAGTCAGGCTTATCCCGGAGGCAATGTGTAAAGCGTTTGCGCGCGCACCCCGCAACAACACCCAAGGCCCACCACAAAAGAAACTCCACACAAGGTATTATATAAAAATAGCCTTTGTATTATACCAAACACATTAGACAATAGTCACACAATTTACACTGTGCCAACTGGCACTGGGCAGAATTTTACAAGGGATTATATGTACAGGGGACAGGGCCACATGGACCACTGTCAGGAATTAGTACTTTTAGAACTTAGCACTTAGAACATAGGATATAAAATTACTGTAGCACAAAATAACACATGTAGCACACAACCAGTAACTACTGGTAACAGGTAAGTACCACCTACGCAACCCTAACCACCTTAGGAAAATGTCACGCAGGGAACCAGGACCTCACTTGCACCACCTCTACTAGGGAGAATAACCACCTAAGTATCACAATACCTGTAGGGGGTAGAAGCACATTACACATGATGCATCACAACACATTCAGAGGTGTAGGTTAGGAACAATAGCGCAAAACTCACATTATCCACCACCTGTGGCAGTCCCTAGGCCAACTAGAATCGTAGGGGGGCTAGGACGCCCTGTGTCCCAATGTCAGGGGGGGGGCCTAAACGTGGCAGCTGCCCACTAAGTGCTGGGCAGCTGGGAAGATGCTGGGGCCAACGTTGGAGCCTTCCAGGGCTCTGAACAAACAATGCGGCGTGGGAGCCTTCTAGGCTTTTAAACAAATACGCCCCGTTGGAGCCTGTCAGGGCTCGGGAATATCAACGCCCCCGACGTTGGAGCCTCGTGGACTTGAAACAAATGTTCACCCACTGGAGCGCACTGGCTCCCGAACTAATATGTGCCAATGAGAGGGGAGAAAGAAGGGAAGAACTTGTCCCCCACGTTGGAGCGTACTCGCGCTCTGAATCAAACAGTGCGGTGCACGTTGGAGCCCTCTAGGCTCTTTCAACCATGTGCCCCCTTGGAGCCTACTAGGCTCTTTACAAATAATGGCCCCGGAATTGGAGCGCACCAGCGCTCTAAGCAACAATGCTGGTCCTGTAACGGTGGAGCGATCCCCCTATCAGGCGGGGGCCGCTCAAGAAGTAGGCCGGTCTGGGACTGGCACCCACAGCACACGCACGGAGTCCCCCAGCCCTTCCCCACTCACTGGGCTGTTGCTCTGAGGACTCCCGCGTCGTCTCCGCTCTCTGCTTTCTCGTCTCCGGGACCGGCAGCACTCCGGCCGGGCAGCAGCGACACTGCTGCTCGCAGACTCGCCCTCTCTTCTCTCCTCAGGGAAGCGTGGGGTAGGCTCCCATCCGCTTCCTTCAAACAGAGCGCGGCTTCAATGCCCCGCCCATCACCAGGCGGGACTTCTCTTTGCTTCCGGGTCGCCGCAGGCAGCGCGGTGGCCCAGAGTTCCCGGTGATGGCGGCGATACGGGGTGGGCTCCCGTAGTTTAACCACAGGAATAAGCGGGGTGGGCACCTGTAAATTAAATAATTAAATCAGCGGGGTAGGCACCCGCCAATGAGCGCCACAATGCGGGGTGGGCACCCGCTTTAAATCCGGCAAAAGCGGGGGAATCCCTACGTCGGGGTTCCCTCCTTGATTATCGCAGCGCCGCGCTGCTGGCCACAGATGCAGGCGCTCCTCAAATAAAAGTGCAGCGCTTCTCAGGCGCTGGCAGGCAAGGTCCAGGAACAAAGTCCTGGTAAAGTTCAGGAAGGTAGGCAGGGGGGCAAGGCTGGGCCAGGGGCCAGCTCACTGGGCCCTCCAGGCAGGAAGGCAGTCCTAAGTGGCGGTTCCTCCTGGCCTCCAGCAGCAGCAGCCCCCCTCAGATAGGATCCTGGAAGAGAACACCTTCATGGGGTCACAGCCCATTTTTATACATAGCTTTCCTTTGTCTTTGGTTCAGGGTGAGGGGGAAAACCAGTCGCAGCTGGTTGGGGAGCACCCTTGATATGCTCAGCCCCTCACTCTATTCACTGGCAGGGCTAGGGTCATCAGTCGCACCACAGGGGGCGGAGCCAGCATTGTGTGGGGAAATCCCAGCCCTATTCACAGGACCCAGGTGCACCACTCCCTCACATCACACATGCTGATCTCAACACTCACCACCGGGGCAGACCCATCCAGACTCCTGGGGATTCCCTAGCCCGTCACATGACCTCAGCCAGCCAATCACGTGACAGGCAGTCACTGCACATTTATGCCAGCGTCTAGAAGTGGCACTTCCATACTAGCTACATGGACACCGCACACATCATCGCGCAGCATTTAATCACACGAGTCTGCACATACCAAACTCGCACCTGCACTCCCCACGCATCAGGAACTACCAGGGACACATACATTCCCCCATGCATTCCTATGGGAGGGCAGGCCAATCTCACTACACGCACGCATTTTACCCTGGGACACAGCGGTAAAGTGCGCAGAAACCAAAAATCACTACCACCAGGTCACCAGTAAAAGCAAAAAGTTTAGGGGTGAACCTGCCAGAAGGGCCAAGTCCAACAGGATGCATTTAAAGTGATGATACGAGGGAGCTGTATGGGGCTAGGGTGTGGAATGAGTAGGCAGGTGGAGACAGAACTTAAAGAGGTGGAGCGTGAGCTGCTGGCACTGGAAACACAGGAAGCAACCGTGCTTGCAGGCACACTGGAGCTAGCAGCAGTGAGATCGAAGCACACAGACCTCATTGAAAGGCTGAGGTGCATAAACTATGCAGCACACTCAGCCAAGACACATGCAAAAGCAGACAGTTCCGGCACCCTACTTGCATGGATGGTTCGGCAAGAACACAAACCCATTACAGCACTTAGGTTGGCAAACGGAAAACTGAAATATACCCAACATGAAATACACAAGGAACTGGTGACACATTTCACATCGCTGAATAGAACAGCCATAGAAACTTCGAACTCGGAGCAGACCAGTGAGGCTTAGAATAGCGCTCACAAAAAAACTGTACTTACCTAATGTTCAGGGTGGCATGACAGTACCCAATCTAGAACACTATTATCTGCCAGGGCAATTACAATGGGTGGCATGTGGGTGGCGGGTCTAGGCCTGTCGGACACAGCGGATGCAGGGGCCCCGTACATGGTACAAACTTTACTATAATATTCCATGTTTGCAGCAGCAGGCCTGGTCACTTGCCGCTGCTATCACAAGTAGCTGTTCAATGCTTTCATAGATCCCTATATCTCACCAAAAATGCAATACCATATGCACCAGTGATTCCGCTTCTGGTCATGCCCAGAGGAAAAGGGACAACAAGTGCAGTAGACTTGACCACCTGGCACGTGGTCAGCGTACACATGTGGGGGATTTTTAACAGTATGGCACGCTCATCCCATGTAACGAACTATCACAAGAAGTGGGCATACCTGCAGGTCAGTTTCTCACATATGCTTCATGGACAGGCATATTATGTGATAAATGAGGTGACATGTCGGAGGAATTACAGACACACTTAGTGCTCCAATATATTCAAGTCATGGGTAATGGAAGCCATTTAATTTGCTGTTTTGCGGAAGCACTTTGAATACATACGGCAATGGATCTCACCTCTCTGCAAGGGAAATGGGAGACAGATCTTGGACGTCCATATACCACTAAACAATGGGATACCATATTAGCAGGACCCATATATATCCCCCGAAATGCCAGGTTCAGGCTGATCCAATTATATATTGTACACAGGGCATATATGATCCCAGAGAAACTAAATCGCTACTTTCACAGAGAAGACATGAGCTGTCCCCGATGCAGTTTGCGAGATGCAGGCATTGTACATATGTTATGGTCCTGCCCACGGCTAGGACATTACTGGGAGGGAGTAACTCATCAGCTGTCTACGTGCACAGATAGATCCCTGCTAAACACATGGGAAACATGTATACTGGGAATGTACACGAAAGACCGGAAGCTCAGGGCCACAAATAGATACCTCGAGCTTGGATTTATCGTGGCCTAATGGCTCATAACAACACGTTGGAAATCCAAAGAGCCACCAGCTATAATAGCACGGGAGCGTTCCCTCGAAAACTGGGCCAGGGCCCAAGCGGTCTACCTCTGTAGAGAGGACACATTAGGACTGCGCTAGTTCCCAATAGCGGATAGCTGGAATGAGATTTTTAGATCCTTTCAGGAGTCTGCCCGGCCGGATACACAATCATATACGTCCCTAGGGGAACACCAGCCATAGGACAGGGTAGGGGAACCTAAAACACATGTTAGCGGCATACAATGTGAATTGAGCAATATTTAATATACTGAGAGCTGGCAGGGGTGAAGAACACAGGCACACCAAGCAAATACAATGCCACAAGCCAGTAAAAGAAGCACAGGGAGCCACAGGGGTTTAGATAAACTGAGCAAGTTTTTTTTGGTTTATTGGAATTTTTACATAATACAACCATCAGAGATAACAGTACATCTTTGGCAGAATCATATAGAATACATAGTGGCCAGTTAATAGAATATCATGCAAAGCAGGGTAGCAATAAAATACAGGTGCATCTGAAAGCAAGTAAATCATATATTTCATGTATTTGGAATGTCTTTAGTCAGCAGCGTTGGTCAGCATATAGGCAGTGAAGGGGGCCCACATGTCCAGTGGGCGGGACGCACGTGGTAGTTCTTCCGTATAACAAGTGAGCTGATCACGACAGTATGTTATGTCCTATAACCAGCGTGCCAATTTCGGTGCAGGTCGACCATCCCAATGCAGTGAGACCCTACGTTTTGCCAAATGTAGCGCCAGCGCCACAAATTTACGATTGGTAGGCTTAACATGGAGTACATGTCCTAGCAAGCAGATTTTCATAGTACATTCAATTGGTTCACCCACCATTTTCGTTCCTGTGACCTCACCCCAAAAAGCTGCCACCTTTAAACAGGCCCATGCCAAATGTTGAAAGTCTGCATTATCAGCCCCACATCGCTTGCAGCAGTGTGAGTCTCGCAATCTGAACTTACATAATTGTGCTGGCGTATAATATACCTGGTGGAGATACTTATAATGAATATGTTTGAGATTGCCATTTGCAGCAAACTGACCCGTTAACCGGCGACACACCTCCCAATCCTTTTCTGTTAACGGTTATGGTAGGATAGCATTCCACTTGGCCAGCGAGCCTAAATCAACGGATCCCTCATCTTGTTGCGAGGCAGTATACAATTGTGAAACCAACTTCGCACTAGTTTGTGTGGTTTATAGAAATTGCAAGGCGCCTAACGCCAGTGGTTCATCCGGGAAGCTGGGATATAGTGATTTCAGCAGCAGCCCTCAGTCTGCTGTAAATGAAGGTCAAAATAATGACGTGCTCCCTGTCCCCCACAAAATCCTGGAGGTGTAGAACCCGCCCACTGGGAAATATGTCACCCATGGTGTGCGCCCCAACAGTGTGCAACGCTTTAAGGGATCCAGTCTCACCCGTCACCGATATACCCATATGATGGACTAGTGGCATCGCTGGCGCATACAATGGTAGCCTCTTAGCCCGGCGTCCTAGTTCCTGCCAGGCCTGATACGTACATTTCACTGTGTCTATTTCATCCCTTTCAAGATCTGTAGTGTTATTTACTATCATTGCCTTGAGAGGGATTGGGTGGACTGCACCTGCCTCCACCGCAACGTGCGGTGTAAAAGGTGGAGCGTTCTGCCAGTAATAGGCATACTGCGCCTGAGCACACAAGTAGTACAAGTGAATGTCAGGTATAGCAAAACTTCCCATCTCATACGGTCGCGTCAGTGTCTCCCACCTTATCCTCGGCTTCTTGCCCCCCCATGCTAGTGTAATCAGTAATGACCGTAGTGTGGTAAAAAAATGTTGCGTGAGGCGAATAGGAACATTCACAAACAGATCTAAAAATTTAGGTAGGACCACCATTTTGATAAGTGCAACTCTGTCCGCGAAAGTTAGTGGTAGCCTAACCCATCGAGATACCTGTTCTTCTAGCCGCGATATTGCTGTACCATAGTTGGTACTGATAGTGACCTGAGGGTCTTTGTGAACCCAGATACCCAGGTATTTAACTGGCTCAATTGTCCATTCTAGGGGATAATATAATTCAACTTGTGTAGTGCCTTCCGTCAAGGATAGAACAACTGATTTGTTCCAATTTATGGCGAGGCCCGAATACCATTCAAACCGTACATATTCTCGAATTAGTCGTGCTAAGTACACCGCCGGCACACGCACGTACAGGACCATGTCGTCCGCATACATGGACACTGCCAATGGCCGCTGTAAAAAATGTAAGGCGGCAGCGGCATGCCTTCGTCGTAGTATGCAGGCCAACGGCTCCATCACCAACGCGAATAGCAGGGGTGATAGCAGGCACCCCTGCCTTGTGCCGCGTTTAATGGGTAGCGTGCCTGACGTCTGGCCATTAACCCGTACAGGGGCCACCGGATCAGTTTAGAGTAGTTTAATCCAATTTTAAAGAAATATGGTACCCCCATACGATGTAACACCGCAAACATATAACTCCATGCAATGGAATCAAATGCCTTCGCGGCATCCAGTAGGACAGCCGCTGCCGGTAGTTTAGGTTCCAGGAGGTGTATTACTGCAAATAGAGTCCTAATATTGTGAGCTGTGAAGCAGGCCGGGATAAACCCTGTTTGGTCAAGTAGTACCATTACCAATATTATCAGGCGCAATCTGGTCGCCAGCACCTTCGCAAGGATCTTGACATTCGTGTTCATCAATGAGAGGGGCCTGTAGAAGTCACATCTGTCTGGGGCCTTCCCTGGTTTCAAGAGCGTTATGATTAATGCCTCACAAAGCGTATCTGGGAGCCGCTGCTGTTCATGCTCTTCGGCAAACATGGCCTGTAAGTGGGGCACCAGCATATCCATGTACTCATAAAACTCTGCCGGGAGCCCATCCGCTCCCGTAGCTTTGCCGATCTCATCAGCCATCAGCGGGTGCATCAGGAAGTCCTGCTGTCTCTTTGACAGCCATACCAGAGCAATATCATCCAGGTACTTAGCGATATCTCCCTCATCAGGCATTTGCCTAGCACTATACATATCCCTGTAGTGTTTTACAAATGTTTTAAGTATCCCTGGCGCATCACAGTGAACTGTCTCTCCCTCTACAATTGATTGCACCATGCAACTTTTTGTCCAAGTCTCTGTAATCCTGCTTGCTAAGGCGCGTCCAGGCCTACCTCCTTCCCCATAGTATCTGGCCTTCCAGCATCTAGACATATGCCTCACTTCTTGGTCCACCAACTCATTGTATTCAGTAATTTTAGAGCGTATGGAAGCCAAAATAGCAGGTTCTGGCCTCTCATCATATTGCCGCTCTAGTTGCACCAGTTCCAGTTCTAGCCGCCTCATGGAGTCAAGCAGCGACCTAAGCACTCCAGCCTGTAGGCCTATACACACACCCCCCTTATCGTTACATTAAAGGCCTCCCATACGATGCCTAGGCTCTATACTGAACCCACATTCTCAGTAAAGTAATGATCAATAGCTTTGCGTACACCTTCTCTAAAGACTTGATCTAGTAGTTCCGATGGCTGTAATCTCCACTGGAATTGGAGTGACGTGTATGTGGGTATGGACATAGTAAGCTGTGCCGGGGAGTGAACGGACAGTGTATGAGGAAGATGTACAGCTCTAGTGATCCAGACATTGACATCGCCGGTAGTCAACCAATAGTCAAGACGTGTCCACGAGTTGTGAAAGTATGAGTGACAATTGCCCTCTAGTGCCACTGAGTGCCTCAATCGCCAAACATCCAGGACACCCAGAACTTGCATACCATTTCTAATCGCTTGTGCTGCTTTTTTTAATGACAGGTTCTGCAGTGGTGTGCAGATCTAGTGCAGGGTCCAGTACCGCACTGAAATCCCCCCACACACAATTGCAGCAGGTGGTAGCTTATATATTTTGTTCCATAGCTCTTCATAGAAGCCAGGGTCATCTACGTTTGGCCCATATACATTAATTATGGTGACTACCATGCCGCACAACTTGCCCTGTATGATTATGTAGCGACCATTAACGTCAGCATCCTCATAAGTACTAACAAAGGGGACGTTCTTTTTTATTAAAACCATAACCCCTTGTGCATAAGATGAATATGAGGAGGCAAATCGAGCACCAGCCCATTTGGTGGCTATTGATGACGCAGCAGCTTTGGTGAGGTGTGTTTCCTGCAGAAATGCCACTTGTATGGCATGACGATCAAGATACGCCAACACTTGCCGTTTTTTTTGGGTTGTTAAGACCTCTGACATTCCATGTGATCCAATTCAGTTTACCTTCATTCTGCGACATTTGCACTATTTAACTCAGTGTACACTATGATCACGTTATACTGCTTGCATACACAGACTACCCACCAGACCTGTATTCTGCATGGAAAAAGTTGAACCCTGAACATTCCTCCAAAAGTCCCCCCCACCCACCCCAGCATCCCAATCACACTGGGGAGCCCCAAGTAACTGAACATCAGAACTAAAACCTCCCACCCATCACTCTGCAAGCGGCTAGTCTGCTCACAGCGTGCAGTTTCAGTAAACAACCGTGTGGGGTGTACCCTCATGGAGGACACCAGCTGCCCGGCAACCCCCTCGGTGTAATAAGGGGGGGGGGGTCAGGGAGTGCTCTGAGCTCTCTCTAGCACATCAAGTTGTGACTCTCATCGCACAGATGCCCCACCAATTCTGGCCTAGCACTGTTGCCTATCATGTGCTCCATGTCTGCGCAAGTACCAAGACAGTGCCTTACCTCAGGTGATCAATGGCAGAATCGAACAAATGTGTTAGTGATCGGCATTGCCCACACCCCTCAATGCATTCTCACCATGGTGCATAGAGCATACACAAACTTATCATTAAGATATCGCACCAGAGTTTGTGAGCTAGAGAAACATCAAAACAGTACAAAATCCTCATAGGAAGGTAGCAGGAGGCTCAATTATAAACGCAGATACCAGACTAGACAGGTCAGCAGCCAATTTCGGCAGTCCTCATTGTCCGCTTCTTCTCCAGCCGCTCTTGCCGTTTCCCTGCGTTCAAGCTGCTTTATGTAGTGCATAGTGTCCTTCGGAGTCGTGAACAGTCTGGGTTTGCTGCCATGATGAATCCTGAGCCGTGCCGGGTAAAGCATGGCGTTCTGTATTTCCATTGCTTGCAGTCGCTTTTTAACTGGTTGGAATTCCCGTCGAGCCTGCTGCACCACCGCTGTGAAGTCCGGGAAGAGCTGGACCTCAGTGCCTTGATATTTCGTAGTGCCCATTTCCCTCATCATCCGGAGCGCCACATCTCGATCCCGATAATTGAGAAGCTTGGCTATTATCTGGTGGGGGGAGCCCCCGGAACCGGGCGCAGTGCAAGGGATCGGTGCGCCCTCTCAACCACCAGCATGTTGGAAAAGTTCTCCGCACCAAATAGTGTCTTAAGCATGTCTTCGTTATACAGCTCCATTTTCCCTATATTTGTGGACTCGGGTACCCCAATAATGCGCAGATTGTTGTGTCTGGACCTAGCTTCCAAGTCCTCATTCTTCGCATGGATCACCGATAGTATCTTCTCAATCTGTGCGCATGATTTGGTGACACTCTCGGCTTTGTCCTCTGTGTTGGAGATGCGCTGCTCCGCCTCAGCTATACCTTTCGCCGTGTTTGTCCAGCTTGGACGCCATGTTGTCCATGCAGAGGTTGAATGCATCGATTTTACTATCTATGGCCTGCAAACTTTGCTGCATGGCAAGCATCATCCGTTCAAGTTTAATGGTGCCACCAGCCTCCATATCCGTCTCTGTGTCCGATGTTGCTTGCAGAGTAAATTTTTTAACACGCTTTGATTCAAAGGACAGTTTGGTTTGCACTTGCTTATCCGGCTTGCCCATCTTGGCGGTTAACTTGCTGTGCGTAAGTGTCTATTGCTAGTGCAAGCGCCTATGTACAGTCCCAGTCCCCTTGTTGTGACACCTTTAGTATCTGTAGGTAAGTAGCACGTAGAAATGCAGCTTCCGCTAGGATCAGAGAGAGCGGTGTATGACGGTCTTATAAGCAGTGGTCACCCAGGGCACCGTGATTCTCTTGACTATCGGGTGTTTGCGCTCCTTTCCACTGTGACTCCGAAGTGCACTACCAGATCCCCTGTTGATAACGCTTTGCACCGTCACCCTCAAGTATATGCCACTAGTGACAAAATGGCCGACAGCCTGTTGACATATTTTGCAGAGTAGCAAGCGAAGTCCTTGTTCTAGCTAGCGTGCGCTCTGACAGTGAGGAGTATATACTAAGGCCAGTCTCACAGGAGAGCCCCGCCCGTCAGCCCACATATGCAGTGTTCATCCAGCGCCAGCATCCGCCGCAGCCCGTGCTCATATCTCCAAAATGGCGGGTGCAGAGGAGCGCAGCACCCCCGCCGAAGGAACAGCGGTCACAGCAGAGAAGCAAAGGTACGCGCGTCCCGGTAGCGCAATAGCACCGTGAATCGTCCTTCTCAATACCGGCAATGTCTCTCCCCCACTACGGGCACAAGGCCAGCTCTCTGCACCACAATGCTCCCGCCGGGGTCCGACAGCGGCACAGCCTCCAGCGCCGGCCGCGGAGTCCACTAGCGCCGAAGCCGGGTCGCCGCTCGCTCACCCGTAAAGCGCAGGCTGCCCCAGGACTGTGCACACCGCCGCCAGCGCTCAGAGCCACAGTCCTGCCACATCCTGTTCCACACCGTGGGCTTGCATGCTGTCCCAGGCTCACCGCACTCCGTATAGGTCAGCTCCTGGGTCGCGATCAGCTCCAACCGCACAACAGCACATCCCGGTGGGCAGTCACAGCCATCATGGAGCCCACGCCGCCATTTGCTCACAGAGGCACGAGCGCGAATCCCTCAAGCCAGATTTCAAACCACAGAGCGCGCCGATAACTCCCGCTTTCACAGCAATCTGCTGCCTGCAGTCAGGGGATAATGTAAACGTAGGGAAACAGACCCAATATACCCTTGAGGGCTTGGGCAGATTGGATGAAGAGGTAATATGCCAACAAGGGATTTTATTTAAGAAAATTCTATCTTTGTTGATTTAAGGAAATTAATTTGGAGGGTGAGTTCAAGACAAATACCAACCCAGATGTCAATTGACTGAGCCAATCTTAGAAGATATGAAATACACACACGGGATAACTTTTTGTGAAATAATCACAGATATTTTTATATGTCAATTCAATTAAAAAGGAGTACAGATAAACAATTGAATGCGCGATGAATCATGAAAAAGGCAGAGATAAATGTTATCCACATTTCATGACAAAAACATCTATTCCAAAAGAAAAACACAGGGATCTATCTCATTCTAAGAGAATAATCGACTGTACATAATTGATGTTATGGATATAAATGATGAAGTAGACGTTTCGGTCTGTGGTGGTATCAATCCGTCAGACCATCTTCAGGACAGTAGGCATTGCTATAAAAAAGACCCCAGATCCTGGTCAAGTGATTGACTACAAATAAATGTAGAGGGAATGGTCCTTCCTCTTGTTTTTGGTAGGATATGACAACACTGTGGGGCAACACCATGAATGAGGCACTCTTGTGTGTCGACAGGAGGAGTCTATCCTTCCTAGTTTATTGTTCTTTATTCGGAACTCTGCAGTGACAATTTCTGACCGAGAGTAGGAAATTCAAACGTCAGTCCACACGAAGGAACCCGAACGTTCAATTATGTACAGTCGATTATTCTCTTAGAATGAGATAGATCCCTGTGTTTTTCTTTTGGAATAGATGTTTTTGTCATGAAATGTGGATAACATTTATCTCTGCCTTTTTCATGATTCATTGCGCATTCAATTGTTTATCTGTACTCCTTTTTAATTGAATTGACATATAAAAATATCTGTGATTATTTCACAAAAAGTTATCCCGTGTGTGTATTTCATATCTTCTAAGATTGGCTCAGTCAATTGACATCTGGGTTGGTATTTGTCTTGAACTCACCCTCCAAATTAATTTCCTAAAATCAACAAAGATAGAATTTTCTTAAATAAAATCCCTTGCAGTCAGGGGAAGCAAAGGCACTGCATCAAACCACAGGAACTTCCAGAGAGAAGCAGGATATTAGACGGATTTTGGCCCTGACCAGCAGAGCTGCACTTATGTGTGACCATTTTGCTTCGGGCTCGCTAGCGCCCCCGAACCGGGAACAAGTTGATTTTGATAGTTGATAAGTTTAAGAGAGTTCGAAATTTATACACCACAGGTAACTACACTCCTCACAGGTGACACCACATAGCTGACTTAATTATCAATTTATGCAGAAAAAATGCGCACGTATTCGCCCCGGGAAAGCAAGAGCTACCCATATACACACACTACTAACAATCCCACTTCAATTAGCGCAGTAAATTGAGGAGAGATGCAACATGCTGTCATTACGAACATAAAATATGTACCGTCATGAACGGTGAGGAAACCCCTCATTTCGACTTTTAATCCTTGAGCTGTGTTCACTTTTTGTTTTTAAGGGGGGAACGATTTGTATATTAACAAGACGATTTTTAACCAGCGATTTTGCACATTCTGGGGAAAGGATTGTTGCCCTTATTTTTTAAAAAAAACATGATCTTTTTATAACGTTTTTGCACATTTTGATACTACGAATCTGAAATCCTCTTCTGTGTGCTTGTTTGTGTTCTGTCTCCGCTTCCCCGGTCCAACGCCGGCTTTGCTGCCGTTCGATTGGAGGGAAGCGGACACACCCTTCAGATTGCAGCCAATCTGAATCTTTGTTGGTTGGCCCTCCAGGAAAGGGCGGGGAACGGAGCTTTACGCGCCAGCCAGCTATTTAAACCCATGCTGGGCCAGACGCGCAGCGTCATGCACGGTGAGGAAGCCCCTCATTTCGACTTTTAATCCTTGAGCAGTGTTCACTTTTTGTTTTTAAGGGGGGGACGATTTGTGTATTAACAAGACGATTTTTAACCAGCGATTTTGCACATTCTGGGGAAAGGATTGTTGCCCTTATTTTTTTTAAAAACATAATGTTTTTATAACGTTTTTGCACATTTTGGTACTACGAATCTGAAATCCTCTTCTGTGTGCTTGCTTGTGTTCTGTCTCCGCTTCCCCGGTCCAACGCCGGCTTTGCTGTCGTTCGATTGGAGGGAAGCGGACACACCCTTCAGATTGCAGCCAATCTGAATCTTTGTTGGTTGGCCCTCCAGGACAGGGCGGGGAACGGAGCTTTACGCGCCAGCCAGCTATTTAAACTCATGCTGGGCCGGACGCGCGCAGCGGGCGCACCGGCGGCGCGCCAAAGGCGCGCCCTTGGCAAGCCCGTCTGTGCCCGTCTGCGCCAAGGACGGGACAAGGATGGGTTATGCTGCCCAATCTACTTGGAAAAGGTATCATGCTGAGGACCTTAAAAATTTAAACACAAAAACTACCTGTCAACATCCTATTTCCACGGATTTAATCTATGGAGCCTGTTCCTGCTATAAATGCAGGCTCGATCTTCCCTTTGAGCTATCTACTAGGATCATCAACCAGAAATTTAATTCTGGGCTTTTTAAGGCCAGGAGTGGGGGCCAGCTTATAGGAGGTCTAATTAATGTGCGATCTATGGGTAAATATAGCCAAGATATTAGAGATCTCATATTGGAATTTCAACTGGACCTACTATTTGTTACAGAGACCTGGTTAAAGGATTGGAGTGGTCCGGATGTTGCGGACTCTGTCCCACCTGGCTACCTGTTATATAGGAAGGATCGTTTGGTAGGTAGGGGTAGAGGGTTGGCTATTATTTTGCGTGATTCTCTTGCTTGTACGTTTTTTGAACTTGATACGCTTGCAGAAGCAGAAAGTTTAGGTTTTTGTCTTTCCCTGAATGCTACTTCATGTTTCTCAGGTGCCCTTATCTATCGGCCTCCTGGTCAAAGCACCAAGTTTATTGACTCACTTAGTGATTCACTGAGCTATTTTATGCTTAAATATCCTAACTTCACGCTATTGGGTGATTTCAATCTTCACCTAGAGGGCAATTCTGAGCCTGGGACAGGTAATTTCCTCCAAATCCTAGATTTATTCTCACTTCAACAAATAGTGAAAGGACCTACCCACCGGGCAGGTCATACTCTTGATGGGGTTTGTTCTAACCTGCCCTGGCTCTCTGCAGATACCCCTTCTCCTCCAATCTGGTCCGATCACTCCTTTATCCCCTTCAGAATTATGATTCCACTGAAGGGTCATGCGGTGAAATTTTTGCAAGAACCTCAGCAGGGGCCTTCATAGGCACAGATTGCATAAAATTCTAATTTGTCGACTGTGGCTAAAGCTCTTATACCAGCGTTGACAGGCAACACAGAGATAGATTCTCGTTTATTTCAGTCCTGGTTATCCAATGTCTGCAAGACTCTTGCTTCTTTGGAGAAGGGGAACAAGCCAAAAAAACCTAAGAACTTAAACACTCCTTGGTTCACGCCCCAACTGGCCCAAGCACGCTTGCATTGCAAGCAACTTAAGCGACAGTGTAGAAAGGGATATAATGAGGAACAAAAAGCAGTGTTTAAAGAAGGTAGGAAAGTTTATTTTCTCCAGATTAAACTGGCAAAAAAGGAATTTTTCACTAATATAATAAACACAGCTAAGAATAATCAGAAAGCGATTTTTCTGATCGTGAAGTCGTTTATAAAACCCATGGCGGAACAGAGGGAACTTCCAGCTTCACAGACACTGTGTGATAGTATCTCCCTGTATTTTGAGGAGAAAATCCATAAAATTCAAAGAGATTTTCCAGGGTGTAATCTTGATTTTGTCTCCGACTCTCTCCTGGTGGAGAGCTCGGTCTCTATTTCCACTTTTGAACCTGTCCCATTAGAGATGACACTTATGGCTATTGAAAGGTGCAAATCAGGATCGCCGCTGGATGCCTGCCCTCCGTCGATTCTTCATAAAATGCTGGAGGTAGTGAATCCCATTGTTAATCATATAGTCAATTCCTCTCTCAGGACGGGGATTGTTCCAGCGGAGTGGAAGTTGGCGCTGGTCAAACCATTGAAAAAAAATATATATATTGACTCGGCCGTGCTTTCGAATCTCCGCCCAATTTCGCTTCTTCCTCTGTTGGGCAAAATAATGGAGACTTTTTTCCATAAAGAGCTAACTAAATTTCTGGAAGATCAACAAATCCTTCACCCACTTCAATCCGGATATCGGCCTAATCATTCTACGGAGTCGGCCCTCCTTAAAGTTTCTGACTCCCTTAAAATGATTGCCGATAGGGGCAAGAAAGCGGTTTTGATTCTTTTAGACTTGTCGGCTGCATTCAACACTATTTCTCATGACATCCTTCTGAAACGTCTCGAGTGCAGCGGCATTTCTGGTACGGAGCTGAAGTGGATCAAATCTTTTCTTGCCAATCGGAGACAGGCAGTCACTTTAGGTGCGTTCTTGTCCCCAGAACGCTCCATTACGGCAGGAGTCCCACAAGGTTCTTCTTTAAGTCCGTTGTTGTTTAATGTGTATATGGCCCCTCTTATCGCTTTGATTAGTTCATTTGGGATAGAGGTTATGTCATATGCAGATGACACTCAAATGATTCTCTCTATAGAGAATGATTCCATGGAGGCTGAAATTAACTTCAAACATTGTTTGACCGCGGTTCTTCAATGGATGATGAACAACCAGTTAAAATGCAACACGGACAAAACGGAGATTCTCCCGATAGGGGCTGACGTCCTTTTCCAGCCGTCCAAATGGTGGCCTGATGGAGCTATTCCACCACCGGATTTTGTGAAGGTTGCTAGGAATCTGGAAGTACAATTTGATAATTCCCTCTCCTTCCTACCGCATACTAAAGCGGTTGCGGGCATGTGTTTTAGCTTAATAAAAACTTTTTAAAAAATGTTTAAGTTTCTCCCTTTGCCTGCAAGAAAATCTGTTGCGGTGGCTTTAATACTCTCACGCATTGATTATTGCAATGGCCTCTTGGCTGGAGTCAACAAGGCTGTTTTAAAGAAGCTTAAGGTGGTACAACATGCAGCAGCACGTGTGGTGCTCAAACTCCCTAAAAGATCCTCAGCCTCTGCAGCTCTGAACAGCCTTCATTGGCTCCCGGTTCATAAGAGAATTCTTTTTAAGATTCTCTTGATCACTTTTAGAGCAAAAATGAATACTGGTCCTAAATTCTTGTCGGCATGTTTCGTTCCACATACAACTACTAGACTGCTTAGGTCCTCTTCAGCAAATCTCCTTAAATTGCTCAATTTCAGATATAAACTAAAAGGTGCCAAAACCTTGGCCTTTCTGGGTGCCAGAGCCTGGAACAAGCTCCCTGCACAGATTAAATCATGTAACACTGAACTTTTATTTAGGTAATCCCTAAAAACATGGATTTACGGCATCACTGATGATTGTTGTCTTGCTCTGATTTAATGTCTTGATCTGGTTACTTTTTTTCTCACCTCATGATGTTAGCGCCAAGATACTCCTTGCGGAGTGATAGTCGCACTTTATAAATAAATACTCAAATTCAAAATAACACACACGAGAAATCGAAGGGAGGTAAAACCAGTTATAAGTCAAAGTGTGTAAATGTGAATATGTTGTGAACATTACTGCTCAGGGGATATGTAACACCGCTGCAAGACAATGGTCATTGCATATATACTGTAAATGGATATAACTGCTTAGCTATGATTTCTCATATATGAAAACTCAATAAACAAATTAAACACCAAAAAATGAGGGGTCCCCCAGCAGGGGCCAGGGGTTCAATGATCCTCTGCACTGCCCTCTTGTTTATTATTTTATTTTAAACTCAGGACACTGAGTCCCTGAGTCCTGAAATGGCATCTGCAACATTTTTTTAAACTGAAAATGTATGCAAGGATTAAGGTTGATATGGTGGAGATCAAGGTAGTGTCAAATATATTTTATACTAACCTTGGCTATGTAGTGGTAAGGAATGTAGAGGTAGCAACATTGATGCAGTCGATCAGATGTTGTAACAATTACCCAGCGTATATGTTTTATTTCTGTACCATCTTGAGATGTTCTGTTCTTTTGCTGTGATGACTAAAACACAGTTGATTGAGAAATGTGGTGGGCTCATTCATTCCATTGTGCCTGTGGGTTTGCTGTGCTTCTTTGGCCAACACTACTGCCGTCCCCCAGTCTTCACTGTGGTTGTTTCGCACTGTGTGCTGGGCTGCTGATCTCTACCTTCCTGTGCTTGTTCCCTCTATAGTTTGCCTGGCACATGATGTAATATTTGCAAGTGAATGGGCTTTGTGTCTGCATTGTTTTATGTGTTCATGAGCACTATGGTCATAATTAGTAACAAAGTAAACTGAACAGATTTACAAAAAATCACAAAAAGCACTCTTTTTGGACCAAGATCTAGCTTTTTGACAAATTTGGTGTAAATCTGTTTAGTTGTTTGGGCTGTAATAGTATCTGAAGCTCCTATGGCGAAATTAATGGGAAAAACACGTTTTGGGACCCCCTTTTTCTCCACCCGTGCTTGATGGAATTCCCCCCCCACCCCCTCCCCCCTGAAACTTTTTAGTTAGGAATGGAGGTGGAAGAACTTTCCTTTTATAAACTTTTGTAAAGATTCAGCAAACGGTGCCAAAGTAATTAGTAAACAACAATGGAAATGTGGCTATAGCTATGACTGGGTGATATATATTTATACGTGTGTGTGTATGTGTGTGTGTTTGTGTGACATTTTTAAAAAACACTGAAATTTAACAATTAAAGTTGAAGAAAGTAACAATAGCTCACACCCTTGCCATACACAGTGTTTTTATCAATGATGTCATCAGTAATGTTATCAATTGTGCAATTGAATATGTCATGAGTAATGTAATATGTGAGGTCATAAGCAGTGCATGGCTAAATGGCTAAGACGCGAGTTATAATTCCTAACTGGTGAATTAAAAAAAATGTTTACATTTTAGTTTAAATATTATATTTAAACTGACATTTTCACCTAACTATAATGTTATTTTACCTTTTGTATTTTTTTAGTGAATTTCTAAAGTTTTTTTTAATGCAAAGAAAGATAGTATTACCATACCTAACAATAAAGCCACTTTGTCTTTTTCAGTGAATGTCTATTTTTATTTACATAAAGTAAGATTATATCAACACACAGAACTATGCCAACCCCCAGCACGCATGGACAAAGGCTAGGCCAACCGCCCGGATGTGGCCAATTTACCACAGACACTCATGTTTCCTTTTTTTGGTCGAGACTAGGATTTGAGAAATGCTATATTCACACTGTGAGTTTACATCCCGGAGCAGGGCTCTGCTCTAAGGCAGGGAAGTGGAAGGTAAGCGGTGCCTAACATAAGGAAAGAGAATGAAAATACATGTGCGGTGCTTTTTTACTTAGAAAACTCTCAACGTGTTTTATAAGTACACATCTTGAACATCAGCAAATACTCACCTTGCAGGCTGGGTGTATTAACGTCTACAATGACGCCAGCTTGTGAAGAGAAGGACGATGAGTTTTGTTTTTCATTTTTACAGAAATGAAAGTTGAAAACATGCACTGAACCTTTGACAAACACGTTTTGTATCCAGATTGACAAAGGCAGACAATGCCGAAACGCGTCTCTGGGAGACAGCTGCCAAATAAAATTCTTAACCCCACCCTCCTTTGAGTGACAGGACTCTTTTTCCATGCTAAGGAGGTTCCATGAAAGAAAAAAAATATATATATATATATATATATATATTACCTACTGGCGGTCGCCAGTAGGTAGTTATAGTTAGGACCACGTTTCCATAGGAAATCCGCAACATTCTATTTTGAATAACTTTGGCGCCGGTCGACGAATCCTCGCGAATTTTTCAAAATAGGTGGGGCGCTACGCTACGCTCCTACCCTGAAAGTCTCGGGGGGATTCGTCAAGCGGGGGCTGAGATAAAAGGGGGGTCCCAAAACGCGTTTTTCCCATGCATTTTTCCATAGGACCTTTAGACACAGCTACAGCCCGAACGGCTGAACAGAATTACTTGAAATTTGGCAGAGAGGTAGTCCTCAGGTCAAGGAAGTGCCGTTTGTAGGTTTGGTGTAAATCTGTTCAGTAGATTCAGAGAAAATAGCCTTTAAATCAATATATATATCTGAGCCAGCTTACGGTGCGCTTACGGTGCGCTTACCGTACGCGTACGGTGGCGTGCGCGAGCGCGATTTTGATTGGCTGTTAGATCTTAGTAAACATTCGAATCGGTCGAAACCAGGAAGCGGCGGCCGCCATTTTCTCTCTCGCTCTCTGAGTTGGCCAGCAAAAACGATGCCCAAAAATGTCTAAAGAGGCAGTTTCTTGAGATCCTAACCACCCAGCATTGATATAGGGGTCCCCAAACAACCCCCAAGCCCCAAAAAAAAAAATTTTTTTTTCGTAAAATCGCCGATTACGCTTACCGTACGCGTACGGTAAAAATTTTTACAAAAAAAAATTATCCACACCCTCCCCACCCCGTGTGCAAATGGTGCCCAAAGGGCACCATTTGTGCATGGCTTATTACCGGTGAGAAATAAACAAAGAATAAATTTCACAAAGATGCGCATAATATGTCCCCCATGTGCGCACGGTGCGCGAAGCGCATCGTGCGTACATGGCCCATCCCGCATAACGTGGGCACGCGGTGCGCGCAGCGCACCGCGTGACCACCGTGCGTGCACGGCACTAACTGCGTAAAGTGGGCGCGCGGTGCGCGAAGCGCGCACGGAACGAACTGCGTTAACTGGGCGCGCACGCCACGAATGGCGTAAAGTAACTTAGCATTTAAAAAAACGTACAAATTCACTGAAAAAACCATAGGTTTCACACACGTTATAGTTAGGAATTAGCATTTAAAAAACCTTGCAAATTCACTGAAAAAACCATAGGTTTCACACATGTTATAGTTAGCTGGACATTTTATTGATAAAAAACCAATGAAATTCCCCCGTTATAGTTAGTGCAGGCAACTATAACTCACGCGACCGCAATCTTCTGCTGATGACATATGTGTTTTTATGAAAAAAAAATATTTGTAATATATGTATAGCTAAAATTTAATGGAAGAAGACATGGGCAAATAAGTGTCTAAATACAGTATTAGCATTAGCAGAGGATTGCAGTCGCGTGAGTTATAGTTGCCTGCACTAACTATAACGGGAGAATTTCATTGGTTTTTTATCAATAAAATGTCCAGCTAACTATAACATGTGTGAAACCTATGGTTTTTTCAGTGAATATATATATGTATGTATATGTATCTGTGTGTGTAACATTTTTAAAAAACACTGAAATTCAACAATTAAAGTTGACGAAAGTAACAATATGTGAGGTCATAAGCAGTGCATGGCTAAGACGTGAGGTATAGTTTCTAACTTGTGAATTAAAAAAAAATTGTTTACATTTTAGTTTAAATATTATATTTAAACTGACATTTTCACCTAACTATAATGTTATTTTACCTTTTGTATTTTTTAGTGAATTTCTAAAGTTGTTTTTAATGCACAGAAAGATAGTATTACCATACCTAACAATAATGCCACTTTGTCTTTTTCAGTGAATTTCTATTTTTTTACATAAAGTAAGATTATATTAACAGGCCAACAGCCTGGATATGGCCAATTTACCACGGACACTCAGGTTTCCTTTTTTGGGTTGAGACAAGGATGCACTGCCTTTTTGAGACATGCTATATTCACTCTGTGAGTTTACATCCCGGCCATAGGCTTGCTATTTGCTGGCATCATTGTCACTCTTCTATTCTTTCATCCTATTTGTTGATGGCTTGCATTTGTCATGCCTATTCCAGTGCTTATCCCTCCCTGAGAGCAGGGACCATGTACAATATAAATCAACTAGTTAACAATTTAACATCTGTTTGGGAACTACTGAGCTTGTTTTTTTAAGTCGCCGGAGCTCCGACGGCTCCGTAAATCCTGTGCACTTTTCTTTTAGCAGCACAGCGCCGCTTTGATGTTTCACCATCTCGCGTCTTCTATTTTATCAGCACGGCACAAGATAAGTCTCTCTCAGTGGGAGGGACAGCCCCTCTCACATACCACTGCTTCTCTTCACCTGCACGGCCCACCCCCCACCCCCCTCACCGTCAATGACGTGTAGGTCATGGAGAGGCCACTCCTCCCACTTCATAGAATAGAGGACACACAAAGGAGTGCTCAAAAGACCTGCGGCAGCTTGCAAGGACCCTAAAATTAATTGATGGGCATAGGGAGCAGTCCAGTCTGCACTCCCTACTGCTACCTCAGCACACCCTTCGCCTCTTCTCACTACCTCACAGATTCTTATTCATGCTCCTTGTCGATGAAATTCAACAGCGAGACACCAGGGGGTGGGACAGTGAAGTCCAGTACCCTGTTTCCTACGTTCATTGTGGCAGGCATGGGAAAAGAGGTGGTGCAATGGGAAAAGCTACAGTCCGATGAGCTAGTTTTGATGCCAATAAAAAGATGTGCTGCACACTCAGTCAGCAAATGAATTCTCACACTCAAAGACTGAACTTCAGACCAATTGTTTATGTATAAAAATATTCTTTTAGTTATTTTATTTCCTAGAACCAAGCAAACCTGGCACAGGTAAGTGAGAAGTAATTTGCAATAAATATACAGATTGTAACAAAGTTTGGATTGCAAGTGTAAATGTACTTTGATTTTATTACAGTAGTGTTACTGATAATGCAATGCTTTTCAGAATACAGTACATATACTTTGTATAGGATTTTGAGTAAAATTACAGGTAAGTTACTTTTGAGATTACTTTTCTTACACAGTGTGATATACCTGGATACTACACTGGGGAATTTCCTGTAAACAGGTAAGTATAATCGTTTTTGTTAGTTGGTACAATTTTAAAGAATTTCTTTAGGTTTCCAAACTCAAAACTTAGAAACTTTTTCAAGAAAAACAGTTAATGTTATCCTATGTAGGAAAATATTATTATCGGTTTTAGGGTAATTATTCGGAAGTGGGAGTTTAGGTTCTGGGGGTAAACTCAGGGGTCCCCCAGGGTCAAGGATTAATCCTTGTTACATCCTCAGCGGCACTAGGGCGGCCGTGTGCAGAGTGCTGAGGCCCAATGTTATGCAATGGGAGATAGGAGGGCTCCGGTTGGAGGCTGCTGACGAGCAGGCCACTTGGTTGTGAGAGCAAAGCTCCTCAGGGTAAATGGGGAAACAAAGTAGCACCGAAGGTGCACCCTCAGCGGCACTATGGTGGCCGGGTGTAGGGTGCTGTTTCGACATCGAGCACCCTGTTATTTGCGATAGGGAACCTCCGGTTTGCAAAGGCACTGCAGGCTCGGGGAGTAAGGTCTTCTGGGTGCGACCACCACTTCGATAGGTAAGTTGGGATGTTGGGGGCTGGTTAGGCACCGTCGGTTGGGCCACCCAAGGCCGTGGGGCATTGGGTGAAGGGGTGCCTTTTAGGGTCGGATCTTCTTACCAGCTCCTTGTCGCGGTTGGGGGGACCTCCCGGGTTTAGGCTGTACGCGTCGGCTTGGGTTTTGAGGCAGGTCAGGGGTCACCAGATCTCGGGTCAGAATCGGCACGGAGACCTCCTTGTGGTGTTTGCTCGCTCAGGCCGTGGACGGCGGGTGCAGAGTGGTGCGGATTCGCGGTGTCCTGCCGGAGCCAGAGGTTGGAGATTAACAAATCCAGTGTTCAAGGGAGACACAGTCTTTGTGGTTGAAGGCAGGCAGGTCCTCCGGGGTTTTCGAGGTTGCTGGCTGCAGGACACACCGGGATTTTGCAGGAGCAGGTTCGAGGTGGAGACAGGCCGGAAGGGCTGGGGCCAAGTCGGGGGGCATCTTCCTCTTGTTAGCTTCGGCACGGCTGTTCGGTCCTTCTTCTTCTTTTCTTGTAGTTTCTTCTGGTCTTAGGAAGCAAGGTTCAGGAGTGCCCCTAAATACTAGATTTAGGGGTGTTACAGGTAGGTAAAAGGTTGGGACCAATGGGTCCCTTCCCTGGGGTGGGTACACCCCCTATTATGCCACCCTCAAGTGGGAGGGGGACATAAGCCTTTCCCTGGTTGGCTGAGTCCCCCCATCTGCAAGATGGCGGGGACTGAGAGTTGTGCTTCACCTCGCCTCCCCCACCTGCGGGGTGGAGTTGGCAGAGTTGGGCACACCTCTCTTCCTCACTTGTTTAACCTGACGGTTCTCCCGCCCAAAGTGGGGGTCAGATCCAGTGGGGACCAGTTGCTGAAAGCAGCAAGTGGCCTGGGGAAGCTCACAAAGGCGGCAAGCCTTTGAAGCTTCCCCTTCGTGGACGCTGCCCATCCTGGGGGAAGAGGCTTGGCACCTCGTCCTAGGATGTGCATTGTTTCAGGCCCCCGAGAGCAGCAGGCTCTCAACCCAGGGGTCCAGAAACATGTCTGGTGGTGGCAGCTGAAAGCAGTCACTCAGCCTGGACACTAGTGATATGTTAGTTTTCAGGGGTCATCTCTAAGATGCCCTCAGTGTGCATTTTTCAATAAATCCCACACTGGCATCAGTGTGTGTTTAATGTGCTGAGAAGTTTGATACCAAACTTCTCAGTTTTCAGTGTAGCTATTATGGTGCTGTGGTGTTCGTAATGACAAACTCCCAGCACCATATACTCTTAATGGTAGCACTGCACTTACAATGTCTAAGAATGGACGTAGACACTGTAGGGGTACAGGGCTCATGCACCTGTACCCTCACCACTGGTATAGTGCACCCAGCTAGAGGGGTGACTGATCTATGCCAGGGCAGTGGGTTGTAGGCATGGCACACGAATGTGTGCCATGCCAACTCTTCATTTTGTTCTGCACCAAAACACGCAGCTTGCAAAGGCAGTGTGTGAGTGTGAAGGTACAGGACCTCAGAGTGGCACAATATGTGCTGCAGCCCTTAGAGGCCTTATCTGGTCACAGTGCCCTGGGTACCTGTGGTAACATTTACCAGGGGCTGATCTGTGGCCAGAGATGCCAATTGGGCTTAGGCTTCAATGCAGTTTTAGGGAAAGAACATAGGCCCTGGGAACCTGGTTAGCAGGAGCCCAGGGCACACTCAGTCAAGTCACATCAGGAATTCCGAAAAAGGTGGGGGCAACCATGCAGAAAGAGGGCACTTTCTCACAGGTTGCAAACAATTACCATCCAAAGATGGCTGCTATATTAACGGTCTACCGCCCAGTAGATGTTTGAACCCTTCTTGATTTCATGTTTACATACCAGTCATACATTTTGAAATGGGGTAAGTTCAGTTCGCTATTACAGTACTGAGTGCTTCAGTCGTACATTTTGGAATGGGGTAAGTTCAGTTAGCTATTGCAGTACTGAGTGCTTCAGATCCAGTTTGGATCTCAAGCACCCTGGCCTCCTGCCCCTGGTATTCTTTGTTGTCTCGGTTTTTGATTGCATGCGATGCCAACTGCACCTGCCTAGACTATTCCTCTATAATCAAGAGCCTCACTGGATCACGGCACCCTAGAATAGACCCAACATCTGATATCAGACTTGCAGAAGGCATGCCATGCACCACTTACACATGCAACTGACCCAGAGAGCACTGCGACCAGTATCATTTTATAGCTCTCTGACGCGCCACCATGTTTAGTAGACAAAGCCCATCTGGATTGCCCTTATAACACAAAGCAGCATTCAACACTGGCTGCATCATAGGCCAAAGCTCATGAAGTAACAGTAGATGCTGTAACACCCAGGATACTATGCTAGATGGCTAAACACTAATACAATCCCAAAGACGAGACCTAATGGCTGTGCCAATGTTTATTTTAGGTGGGTGGCTCCACTCCTGAGCTCCCTCAGAGACTTTAGAGGGAGCAAGGAGGTCCTTACAGCAACCCAATTATTGTTTTTACATGTGGGCCCTGCGGTATCCATCTGTGAGCACCACACAAGGTCCAGGGGTCGGGGACCCATACCCCGCCCCCTTATGTCGAATTTGCTTTCCAGTTTCAGGGCACAGGCACCGGTTCTGCGTGTCCTGTAATGGCCACTGCAACATTTCTCTTCATGTTGCGGCCAGGGAATCAGAGTGCAAGCTCCGCGTGACGCATGGGAGCTTCTCACTACCGCAGGAGCGAGGCAGCTGACAAGAAGAAAAGCCCACTCAGCCAATCAGATAATTCTATTATTCCGAACTGAATGGCTACCTGTCTTCGGAGATGGGCCTACTGTGTGCTAGAAGCCGACAGGAGTGGAATAAGAATAGATAGAGCCTTTAAAATATGAATAATCTTACCCTGCCCCAAGACAGAGGACATGGTGTTGAGACAAAAAATCATCCAGGATACCATTGCTGATCCCCAGACGCCAAAGAGCAGGTAATCGTGCATAGCAGTAACAACAGAAGACAAACAAACAAATACTGACAAACGGAGAAGAGGAAAGCCACAAGCAAAGAGGACAAGGATGAGAACGAAAGGGAACCAAATAAGGAACACAATAAAAGCATTGGGACACTGACCCTAACTTGATGAACTCTATGGGAGCGGAGAGCCAAAGAAACTACGAAATGTTGCCAGGCACAGGGTCATTTCTGTGCTGCTGTTAAATATGCTCTGCTGCTGATGACCCAGAAGTGACTGCCACAAGGAAGTCCCATCCTCCCACCCCTGCGGTGGTTAGCACTCGAGATGTTCTATGTGCCACTGTCTCTTCTTCCATAGCCTCCAACTCCGCCCTTATTTATATCTGGGAGGACACTTCCTTTGAGGAATCGTGATACAGGGCCTGTTCTTGGTATGATACTACTATGCAAAAGCCGTCGAGCTGCTTGACTCGGTGTTAAAATCCTGACAGGTGAGGCGAGACTGAAGCATCATGAACCCCTGCTCAGGGAGCCTCTAGGCTCTACCTACGAGGTCCCTGAGGAGGGGGCCTCCCAGGTACAAAGCACGCCTTCTGCATCCACCTCCCCAGTCTCCCATGAGCAAGTGCAGGACGGCGATAGGCAGGGTCTTCCCGACCTGGCAACATGTGTGCAGCGACGTGTGTTGCGACAGAGAACATGCGTTCATGAGGATGCCATGTTGACCCCCCTGAAGTGTTCGTGGACGCTATACTCGGAGCATTGACAAACACAGCCATCAAAAGGTTCAAGGAAAAGGAAACGATATGAAGCCCAAGGGCTGCTTCAAAGCTCCGCGATCTCCTGAGAGCGAAGGAGCGCCCCATAAAGCACTGGCACTGTAGGAATGTGAAGATATTCACCCAGGGGTGCCCTGAAGGCAGTATGACACCCCAGATGTCAACCCGCGGAGTTGGGCCCCTACTTGACTCAACAGTAGGGCAGAGAGTGCAGTGCTAAGTCTGCCAAGGGAGAGAATTCTGTTGTATATATGTGCTTGCTTTGTTATGGCTACTTGGGGTCAGTAGTCCATTCTTTGTGTTTATGTCTCCTCAACCTCCCTCACTACCTATGAGTGTTCTATCTGGTATGTGAATGTTCCAGTCTTGGCAGTTGATGGTCTGGTCAGCTAGCGAAGTGCTTTATCTCTGCTGTGCTATCTTAATAAATCTATCTTGTAACCTGAAGACGTGTCCTGATGCCTACCTAATTCACTTACAACATTTTGGCGACAAATTGACTGACCAGACCAAGGCAGAATCACAGCGCAGCACGAGAAACACTTCGCACCAAGAACCCAAGACATCTTGTCATCAAACTTGGCCTGAGAGTAACTGGAAAAAGAAACTACTCTGGGTTTACGGAAAACTTAAAATAACCTGGTGTATGAAAAAGTATTCAACCACAAGAAACCGTCTGAAACACCACGAAAAGAAGATATCAGCCGCAAGTTATTTAAAGGATTAACGAAAGAAAACCTTGAAAGTAACCAGTAAATGAAACAAGATACCTATGGTATGCCGGAAAACTTTAAGAAACCTGCTGTATGGACGAAGTTTTCAACCTAAATACGAAGAAACCGACGGAATCACCAAGAAAAGAAGAAATCTACCGCTAGTTATTTATATGAAAAATTGAATGAGACTGGTACCTGAGTAACACGTAAAAAAATCTGCAAAAGAAATAAGAAGCTAAAAGAAATTGGCAAAACTACTTCATTTGCAGTCAATCCTGTGTCAAGACGACCTGACAGGTATGAGAGACACTGTTCGTTTAAAGCAACCAAGAGCTCATCTTACTGACACTTGGTGACATATCAGTTTCAAAACGTGAAGACCGTATGTGTGATTGAAACTGTCATATTTTTTAAAACAAGTGCGTTTAATTGGATTTTATTAAGCCAACGTGTCTCTTCAACTGTTTATTGTTCTAAACTATATGCGTGGCTGAAGCATGAGACCTGCATCAAAGTCTTTTTGTGACATGGACGTGGATAATTAAGAAAACAAAAACGAGACTGTGAAGTGGGAAAGGGAGGCGTGTGCAAGCCTCCGCCTTACCGTTACCGGGCAGAGTGATCCTTCCCATATCGCTGACACCCTTATACTGATGACGTCGTGGAGTTTTCCTGGGTATTGGTGGAATCACTGTTCTTTGAATGTTCGGCGTTCTTGGCGCTGTCCGCTCTACCACCCATCGAAAGACATGCGCTTTCAACATGTCATCACGTTGTAGGTTACTACTCGACGTCAGGCGGCCATCTTGTTTCTTCGTTCCCTTGGTTACGGGAACACGGATCACGATTGTGTGTTGGGTTTTGATTCGAGTAATGTGTAATGGCGGTATTATCGAACTGGTGGACAGAATTGAGCTAATTCATCTTGCGCTTTCTTCTGGATCCCGTCTCCTGTAAACGAATGCTGCCAGATGGTGAGTGTAGCGTTGCCATATGTTTTTTCACACGTTGTTGTGACAAGCATGCACCAATCTTCTCCAATATTATTCAACACCTGTTGGAAACAGCCCACTCCCACTCCGCAGGGTGGTGGTGGACTCCCCGAACACACTGTGGTAGCTTGGCTCGAGTGGTCAGGAAACAGGCACCGTGCTAAGCATACAATATACCCATACAATAACCATGCGTGCATCCGTTCCAAAAACGACTCTACACCGTAAAAATTATGAAAATATTCTTCTTTATCTTTTTCTCTTAGTTGCTGATTGGAAAAATAAATAAGACAATCACAATATACAAATTTAAATAGTGCAGGTCAAATAAATACTGTCTGTTTGATGAAATAAATAGGGGTGATCATAAATAACAGGGCATAAATACAAGTGCAATATATACAGACAATTAAATACTTTGAGGCAATAAATACTGTACCAATAAATATTGTACACCAACAAGTCCTGTGGACCTATAAATATAGTGCAGCAATAAATAGATAAAAATTCAATAAATACAGTATCCCCAATAAATAATTACAAGTATACAGCACCCCTCATATAATCAGATGACACTTCACTTCTTAAGGGCTGATATGGCCCAGGCACAGCTTGTAGGGTTGTGGAAGGCTTGAGGGGGGAGGCTACTCCCTGGCTGGGACAAGGCTGAGGCCTAAACTGAGGTAGATCAAAGGGGGGAAATACCAATGCCCTGGCTTTCCTTCTCCACACAACCTCTCTAGGTTAGTCCCAGTTCACCCCAGGCACAGTCAGATGGGTTTCAGCACCTCCCTAGCCCCTTAGAGCAGTCTCTCAGGTCTCCACAGGGCCTTAGGCGCCCTCTACTCCACTTACTGCCCTTTTTCTGATGTTCCGACGCCGCTGGAGTCGTGTCGACGCCGTGAGGCGGTTCCGGTTCGGTCTCGGCGGCCTCGGCACAATGTCAGTTCTTTGACGACGCCGGTAGGCGGTTCCGGTCCGATGTCGGTGGCCTCGGTTCGATCTCGACCTCCGATTCGACGGCGTCGGGCAGTCTCTTCACGATGTCGACTTCGGGCGGCTCCGGTCCGATGGCGCTCTCGGCTCCGATGACGTCAGCCGGCCTGGCCTCGATGTCGACTTCCGGCGACTCCGGGGTGCGATCCTCACCCCCCGACCTCCGGTGCTCCTCCTCACAGGCTCCGGGCGACTCCGGAGTGCGATCCTCACTCCCGACCTCCGGTGCTCCTCTACCTCGGTCTCCGACGTCTCCGGAGGGCGGACTTCACTCCTCCGATGACGCCGCTCGCTCGACCTCGGTTCACTTCCTCCTCGACCTCTGGTATTCCTCTCGACCCCCGTCGGCGCCCTCTCACGACCTCAGGCGGCTCCGGGTACGACGTCTGCTACTTCAGTCAGCGCCGCTTCTCCACCTCGGGCTCCAGGTCTTCAGGCTACTCGACGCCGGACTCCAGGGAAACCAGTTTCCAGGTCAGGATCTTGCTGCTTTCTGCTTCTAAGGCCTGTTCCTGCTGTTCAGGTCCTTAGGATGAGTTTTTCTGTCTTCTTCCCACACAGGGCTATAGGCTGGGATCCATCAGTAGGGACAAGTATCAAGGGTGGGTTTATGGACCCCACTCCAGGCACAAGTTTCCACCCCTGCTGCTTCACTCCTTCCTCCTTCACTGTTGTGCTCCTCTCTCTTCACCAGTCAGGTGCCAACTGCCAGCTCCAACTGCCAACTGCCTCTCTTATCCTCCCAACATTCTAAACGGTCTCCAACTGTCACAGAGTTCTGGAAGCTCCTGGAATGTTCTGGAAGGTGCTGGTAGGTTCCAGTGGATGCTGGTGATGTCAGAGGAGGCCACCATTTTGTGCTTCAGGCCCTCAGACAGAAGTTTCAGGGGTAGCTAAAATGGCTCCCTGAATCTGTAGCAACACGAAAAAGTCTGGTGGTTCCCAAAAAGGAAAAATTCAAACAGGGTTTGAGGCAAAAGTGGGACAAAATAAATAATGATGAGGAGGGACCACCCAAAGGGCTGACAGGTCTAACACGCGTCCCCCCCAGCTGAAAGTGGGGAGAGCTACCCAACCCCTTGGGAGTTCTCATCACTAAGGCGGAAATACCTTGAGAGACCGTCTGCATTGGCGTGGTCCACTCCAGGCCGATGTTCCACCTGAAAGTCCATCCCCTGTAGGGAAATAGACCACCTCAACAACTTGGGATTCTCCCCCTTCATTTGCATCAGCCAACGAAGGGGTCTGTGGTCGGTCTGAACCAGGAAGTGCGAGCCAAACAGGTATGGCCGCAGCTTCTTCAGAGCCCATACCACTGCAAAGGCTTCACGCTCTATTGCACTCCACTTCTGTTCCCTGGGAAGTAGTCTCCGGGATAGGAAGACCACGGGTTGATCCAGACCCTCTTCGTTGAGTTGCGATAACACTGCCCCAATGCCATGTTCTGATGCATCTGTCTGGACAATGAACTTCTTGGAAAAGTCTGGGGCCCGTAAGACCGGGGCCTCGCACATGGCTTTCTTCAATCTCACAAAGGCCTGCTGACAGGCCTCCGTCCAGACTACCCGTCGAGGTTGTTTCTTGGACGTGAGCTCCGTGAGAGGGGCTACGATGGTACCGTACCCCTTCACGAAGCGGCGATAGTATCCCGTGAGGCCCAAAAATGCTCGGACCTCAGTCTGTGTCTTGGGGGGTTCCCAGGCCATGATGGCCTCGATCTTCGCCTGGAGGGGTTGCACCGTTCCCCTACCCACCAAGTGTCCAAGGTACACTACCGACCCCTGCCCGATCTGGCACTTGCTGGCCTTGATCGTCAATCCAGCTTGTCTCAGGGCCTGGAGAACAGCTTGCAGGTGACGCAAGTGATCCTCCCAGCTGTTACTGAAGACGGCTATGTCATCCAGATAAGCAGCAGAGAAACTCTCCATTCCGGTGAGGATCTGGTTTACCAGGCGCTGAAACGTGGCAGGTGCGTTCTTGAGCCCAAAGGGCATCACACAGAACTGGTAGTGGCCATTGGGCGTGGAGAAGGCTGACCTTTCCCTTGCTCCGTCAGTCAAAGAGATCTGCCAGTACCCCGAAGTAAGGTCAAAGGTACTTAGATATTGGGCAGCTCCCAGCCGGTCAATCAATTCATCCGCCCTAGGAATCGGATGAGCATCAGTTTTTGTCACTGAATTCAGTCCCCGGTAGTCCACACAGAACCTCAGTTCTGGTTGGGCACCCGGTGGTGCAGCCTTCGGTACTAACACCACCGGACTAGACCAGGGGCTGCTAGAAGGTTCAATCACTCCTAGCTCCAGCATCTTAGTGACTTCACTATGAATGCTGGCCTTCACCTTGTCTGACATCCGGTAGATCTTGGACTTCACAGGTGGGCTGTCTCCTGTGTCCACGTCATGGACGCACAGGTGAGTCCTACCCGGGACAAGGGAGAACAACGAAGAGTACTGCCCCAGGGCCTGGCGACAGTCCTCCTGCTGTTCAGGAGTTAGAGATGGGGAGAGAATCACTCCCTCCACCGACCCATCCTTTTCTTGAGACGCAAACAGATCAGGGAGAGGCTCGCTTTCCACGTCCTCTCCTCCGTCAGTCACCATCATCAAGATGACTTCGGGCCTCTCGTGGTGGGGTTTGAGGCGGTTGGCATGCAGCACCCGCAGGGGCTGACGAGGGGTCTTCAGGTCCACCAAGTAGGTAGCCTTACCCTTCTTCTCCAACACCTCAAAGGGTCCTGACCAGCGATCCTGAAGGGCACTAAGCTCTCCTGGTTCGATCACCCACACCTTCTGGCCAGGCTCCAACTCCACCGGGTGAGCGTTGTGGTCATACCACGCCTTCATTACTGCTTGGCTGGCTTCCAAGTTGTCAGAAGCTTGCTTCCACAACTTAGCCATTTGGCTCCGGAAGGCCAGCATGTAGCTCACCACATCCTGGGGGAGCTTTCTGGGAGTTCTTTCCCATCCGTCTCTCACCAGGTTAAGAGGTCCACGTACAGGGTGCCCATACAGAAGCTCGAAGGGGCTGAAGCCCACTCCCTTCTGTGGCACTTCCCTGTAGGAAAAAAGTAAACAGGGTAGGAGGACGTCCCATTTCCTCCGCAGGCTTTCAGGCAGACTTCTGATCATGCCTTTTAAGGTTTTATTAAACCTCTCCACCAGACCATTGGTCTGGGGGTGGTAAGGAGTTGTGAACCGGTAGGTCACTCCACACTCCTTCCACATCGCCCGCATATATGCTGACATGAAGTTGGTCCCCCTGTCGGACACAACTTCCTTGGGAAAACCCACTCGGGTAAAGATTCCCATCAGGGCCCTAGCCACAACAGGTGCTGTTATGGTCCTCAGAGGTATTGCCTCTGGGTACCGTGTGGCATGATCCACCAGAACCAGGATAAACCTGTGACCAGCTGATGTTGGCGGATCTAACGGACCCACAATGTCGATGCCCACCCTTTCAAAGGGGGTGCTAACGACAGGAAGTGGTTCCAGGGGAGCTTTCAGCTTCACCCCTGTTTTCCCACTGGCTTGGCAAGACACACATGTCCGGCAGTAGGTATCGGACGACATTTTCATCTGTGGCCAATAAAAGTGTGGGACAAGACGGGCGAAGGTCTTGTCTTGCCCCAGGTGTCCTGCCAATGGTATCTCATGAGCCAACTCTAAAAGGAAGGCTCGATAACGTTGAGGGACTACCAAGGCTCGTGAGGATCCATGTAGGGGTGCCTTGGGTTCACTGTAGAGGAGGCCATCCTCCCAGTAAACACTGTAGTTCCCTTCAACGTTCCCTGCTGCCTGGGCTTCGGCCTGTCGCCTAAGCCCCTCAAGGGTAGGGCACTCCCTCTGGCCCTGGCAGAATTCCTCCCTGGACGGGCCTCCCTCCACGTGCCACTCGGCCGGGATGGGCAGGTTCTCCAGGTTGGTAACGTCCCCCTCCGCAGACTCCTGGTCCACCACCTCCGGTGGCCTATCCGTCCTACGGGGTGGAGACGCCGAGGCAGGCTCCTCCTGTCCTCGGTTCTTCCCTTGACTGGCAGCTGGCTGGGCCTTTGTTCCAGGCTCCAGCCGGAATGAACTCCCTCTTCGGGTAGTCACGGACCTTGTGCTAACACAGGCCCAGTCAGGTGTACCCAGCATCTCGGTGTGAGTCCGGTATTCCACCTCCTTCCAAGCGTTGTGCTCCATGTCATTGCCCAGCAGACAATCGACTGGCACGGCAGGGCTTACGGCAACTCGAAGTGAACCTGCAACCCCCCCCCATTCAAAGGGAACCTCGGCCACGGGATAGTGGCCTGTTCTGCCGTCAGCCATCGCGGCTGGGTGGAGTACATCGGGAATTACCTGCTCTGGAGACACCAGCTGGCTACGCACCATAGTCATACTGGCTCCTGTGTCTCTCAGAGCCTCCCCTCTTTGGCCGTTGATGGTGATCCACTGCCCATACTTTGCGGTATTTGCGGGCACCTGGATCTTAGGAACCATCTCCCGTTCTCCCAGGGACACTAAAGTGACACCCGCCCACTCCCTTCCCTTAGTTAAGGGCATCTCCTCCCCGAGCACTACACTAGCTACTCCGGGGGGCTTTCCTCCAGTGGGAGGGGGTGATCGTTTCTGACACTTCGGATCTCCTTTATAGTGTCCAACGCCACCGCACTCGTAGCAATGGACAACCCTTGGCTGCTGACTCTGGCCAGGATTAGGGTTTCTGGGTGGGTTAGCCTTAGAGGTGAATCCTGTTCCCTTCCCTTGGAAGTTATTTTGGGGGCCTTTGGAGAACTCCTTTTTCTTTTCCCCTCCCTCTTTCTTCTGGGGGGCGCCCTGTCCGGCCTTTTGAGTATCCCCTCCAGTCCCCCTTGTGGACACCCGGGTACTAGCCCAAATGTCCGCCTCCTCAGCAAGCTTCCGGGGACTGGTCAGCTTGCTATCCACCAGGTGTTGCCGCAGTTCAGGGAAACATTTCTCAAGTAGGTGTTCCTTCAATACTAGGTCAAACAGCTCCTCGTAGTTCCTTACTTCACTGCCTTGAATCCAACCTTCCAGTGCCTTCTTTGCATAGTCCAGGAAGTCCACCCAATTCTGTGTGCCCAGCTTGTGACTACCCCTGAACTTCTGTCTGTACTTTTCAGGTGTTAGTCCAAACTTTCTGATGAGCGCCAGTTTCATGGTGGGGTAGTGGGTCTGCTCATCCTCCTCGAGGGCCAATAAAGCATCCCTACCAGCTGGAGGCATGTACTTATACAATCCCCCTCCCCAGTACTTCTCCGGAACCCCATGGGCCCTCAGTGAGACCTCATAGGCCGCTAGCCACTTGGCGATATCGTCGCCCACTCCATAGCTAGCCACTATGTCCTTTGGCAGGTAAGGTTTGGGTTCCCTGGTGACCTCTTGGGTTTGGCTGCCACCATTAGGAACAGGTTGTGCCCCGATTCTCAAGATCTGAAGATCTATTTCTTTCAGTCGCAATTCATGGGCCATCCTCTGCTCCTCCTTCTCCTTCTCCAGCCTTGCTAAGTCCCATGTGAGCTGTCTTTTCTCCCTCCGGTCCGTTAGCTCCACTTCGGACAAGCCACCGCTAGAGGCACTGCTGCCCTTCCTAGAAATGGTTCTGGGCCCTGCTGACAGGTTCCCCACCTCAGGTTGGTACATCTCAGCCCCCTCGGGGTCAGGCTCTCCATCCCTGTCTTCCTCCTCAGCCTTGCTTTCCCTGCGTGCCTCCCCCCAAGCCCTTAAGCTGGTTTGGAGTGCACCCTTCTTTGCTCCTGGGGGACAGTACACCCCCTCCCGCTGGCAAAACTCCCTGAGTTGGGCCACAGTGTACGTTTCTAGATTTTCTAGTACAAACTCCATCTTGCCCACTCAGGTTAGAGGACAGGTTTTGTGCAGTAACAATGCAGGGGGGTACCTTTAATAATACCTCCTCCCACCACCAGAGTAAATTTGGAAAAAACAAAAACCCACAATTAGGAAGGCCGCTTTGAGAAAACTCCCGGTGTAGGCCTATGGACTACCCACAGTTATTGTTGAGTATACGTAGGCACAGCTCGATCCCACCACTGAACACCAATTTATGTTGGAAACAGCCCACTCCCACTCCGCAGGGTGGTGGTGGACTCCCCGAACACACTGTGGTAGCTTGGCTCGAGTGGTCAGGAAACAGGCACCGTGCTAAGCATACAATATACCCATACAATAACCATGCGTGCATCCGTTCCAAAAACGACTCTACACCGTAAAAATTATGAAAATATTCTTCTTTATCTTTTTCTCTTAGTTGCTGATTGGAAAAATAAATAAGACAATCACAATATACAAATTTAAATAGTGCAGGTCAAATAAATACTGTCTGTTTGATGAAATAAATAGGGGTGATCATAAATAACAGGGCATAAATACAAGTGCAATATATACAGACAATTAAATACTTTGAGGCAATAAATACTGTACCAATAAATATTGTACACCAACAAGTCCTGTGGACCTATAAATATAGTGCAGCAATAAATAGATAAAAATTCAATAAATACAGTATCCCCAATAAATAATTACAAGTATACAGCACCCCTCATATAATCAGATGACACTTCACTTCTTAAGGGCTGATATGGCCCAGGCACAGCTTGTAGGGTTGTGGAAGGCTTGAGGGGGGAGGCTACTCCCTGGCTGGGACAAGGCTGAGGCCTAAACTGAGGTAGATCAAAGGGGGGAAATACCAATGCCCTGGCTTTCCTTCTCCACACAACCTCTCTAGGTTAGTCCCAGTTCACCCCAGGCACAGTCAGATGGGTTTCAGCACCTCCCTAGCCCCTTAGAGCAGTCTCTCAGGTCTCCACAGGGCCTTAGGCGCCCTCTACTCCACTTACTGCCCTTTTTCTGATGTTCCGACGCCGCTGGAGTCGTGTCGACGCCGTGAGGCGGTTCCGGTTCGGTCTCGGCGGCCTCGGCACAATGTCAGTTCTTTGACGACGCCGGTAGGCGGTTCCGGTCCGATGTCGGTGGCCTCGGTTCGATCTCGACCTCCGATTCGACGGCGTCGGGCAGTCTCTTCACGATGTCGACTTCGGGCGGCTCCGGTCCGATGGCGCTCTCGGCTCCGATGACGTCAGCCGGCCTGGCCTCGATGTCGACTTCCGGCGACTCCGGGGTGCGATCCTCACCCCCCGACCTCCGGTGCTCCTCCTCACAGGCTCCGGGCGACTCCGGAGTGCGATCCTCACTCCCGACCTCCGGTGCTCCTCTACCTCGGTCTCCGACGTCTCCGGAGGGCGGACTTCACTCCTCCGATGACGCCGCTCGCTCGACCTCGGTTCACTTCCTCCTCGACCTCTGGTATTCCTCTCGACCCCCGTCGGCGCCCTCTCACGACCTCAGGCGGCTCCGGGTACGACGTCTGCTACTTCAGTCAGCGCCGCTTCTCCACCTCGGGCTCCAGGTCTTCAGGCTACTCGACGCCGGACTCCAGGGAAACCAGTTTCCAGGTCAGGATCTTGCTGCTTTCTGCTTCTAAGGCCTGTTCCTGCTGTTCAGGTCCTTAGGATGAGTTTTTCTGTCTTCTTCCCACACAGGGCTATAGGCTGGGATCCATCAGTAGGGACAAGTATCAAGGGTGGGTTTATGGACCCCACTCCAGGCACAAGTTTCCACCCCTGCTGCTTCACTCCTTCCTCCTTCACTGTTGTGCTCCTCTCTCTTCACCAGTCAGGTGCCAACTGCCAGCTCCAACTGCCAACTGCCTCTCTTATCCTCCCAACATTCTAAACGGTCTCCAACTGTCACAGAGTTCTGGAAGCTCCTGGAATGTTCTGGAAGGTGCTGGTAGGTTCCAGTGGATGCTGGTGATGTCAGAGGAGGCCACCATTTTGTGCTTCAGGCCCTCAGACAGAAGTTTCAGGGGTAGCTAAAATGGCTCCCTGAATCTGTAGCAACACGAAAAAGTCTGGTGGTTCCCAAAAAGGAAAAATTCAAACAGGGTTTGAGGCAAAAGTGGGACAAAATAAATAATGATGAGGAGGGACCACCCAAAGGGCTGACAGGTCTAACAACACCTTTGTGGGAGTTAAAGGAACACCCAATTTCCTTCGCACTAGATGTGTGTCACATTTTTCGATGTGTATATATGTTGTGACACTGCCACCTTGTGGACTTTTTTTTTTAGTATTTATTTGTGGCTCATTTTCATTAACAAAGCATTGGATGGTCACAATTTCGTTCTCTTCTACAAACCGGAATAGAACTATAGCATTTAGGGTAAAACCGTGAAGGTCCCAGAACAAGGACAGAGAGTCTAGTACCAGGAAAGTCAAGAACCGGAACAGTTATGGTCATGGTGATGTTCAAAAGCACGTATATATTAACGTTACTAAAGAAGCGCAAAAGAAGCGCAAAAAGGAGTATCTGATCGTTCATTCAATTCCAGTATTGACAGAGAGTTGTTCAGGTGCAGGTGTTGGAAAAAAATATATATATATTTATGGGGAAAAAAAGAAAGGAAAAGAAAATCAGACTTAAAGTCATAAGAAAAGTTGTCACCTTTCAAAAGTATTGAAGTTTTGTAAATTTTAAAGAGTTGAAATGCAAATGGGAAAAATTGCAAAGTAAATGGAATGTTGGCACTGTTTAGAATTTTTGAAAGACTGTATTTTCACGAGATGAAATGCAAGTGGAAAATTGCATAGTGGAATTCCTATTTAAATTTTTGTTTAGGGAAGATCTTGTAACCCTAACTCTGTTTCAGGGAGAAGTAAGGACTAAGGAAGTGAGCCTTGGACCACGACCGGGAGAGGACAATGGTGTCCCAGGACCGGCGAAACCAGAAACTGCGAAAGGACAAAGGATGTCCCAGCACCGTAAGGAGACGAAGACAAAGGAAAAGGGGGTAAAATGTGAGAACTAAAGTTCCAACCTATCTAGCGGGAGACAACAGATGTCATAAAATCAGTACCGGGATAGGAAAAGAAAGGGAAAATGTGTCCTTTGTCCAGGAGTGTTCACGACCTAGAGTTGTGACGGCAAGAGTTTCAGTACCACGAGACAAAATCGTGACATGGAGGTTCTTTCTACCGGTACAAATGTTCCGCGACTAGAGCCGGGCTTTTTAGCCTTAGTACTGAGACAGTTTGTCAACTAAGAAATTTACTTTAAAGTCTAATGTAGAGGCCCAAATTACATCGAGAGGTCTTTAACCCAAGAAAAGTACCAGAGCGTCATTTTTGACTGCGAGAAATCTGGCTAAGATTTTTCTTTGGGAGCATTCTTCCAGAGCTATTGAGCATTTGAGGCTTTTGTTGAACTTTTATATCTTCAACTGTGTGCTGTAAGCCGCGACAGACGAAAAACTGATTGGGGTGCGTAAACTGTCTCTTCCCGTTTTTGATGGCCACAAGGACGGATTGTAGAGAGTAGACTGTTTCTTTTTGTTTTTCGTCAATCGAAGGGAAGAAGGTGGTCATGTCATCGTGATTTTTGTCATGATTCTCATTGTGATCCTCTTCTTATCCTGCCCTTTGCTTTCGTCATCTGGAAGTCCAAGAGGTCGTTGACCTCTTACATGTTTTATGTTTTCTTGCTTTTCCTTTTCATGCTTTAAGCTTTTGTTGGGTGTTTGAAGCGTTTTTGTGTTTTCTGTAAAGGAAGAAGATATGTTGTATATATGTGCTTGCTTTCTTATGGCTACTTGGGGTCAGTAGTCCATTCTTTGTGTTTATGTCTCCTCAACCTCCCTCACTACCTATGAGTGTTCTATCTGGTATGTGAATGTTCCAGTCTTGGCAGTTGATGGTCTGGTCAGCTAGCGAAGTGCTTTATCTCTGCTGTGCTATCTTAATAAATCTATCTTGTAACCTGAAGACGTGTCCTGATGCCTACCTAATTCACTTACAACAAATTCATTGCCCTGGATAAACTGGGGCTTTGTTTTTGTTTTAAATTGCTTTCGGGTGAGATTTTATGTTGTCTCGGTATTATCAGATACGGTTTGTTTTAGGTCCGAGTGTTTGCCTATCAGTAGTAAAATGACAGATGCGTCCTTCCTGAAATGTTCATTAGTTGATGTGGGAGTTGTAAAAAATTTCTCAAATCCGATAATCCTTACTTTTTCCATACTATGCAGCCAACTCATAAAAATTGCAGCAAAGCAAATAAGCTTATGGTTTAACGTGTGTCATTGATGTCAGAGGATCTAGGCCTGCTTCCAGCAGGCCTTCATTTTGTTAATTGCAAGTTGTTTGTGGTTCACTATAGGAGCAAATATGGGCAGTGCTGTTATAGGTTTTAGAGTCTGCTGGTGCATAATCGGTTCAAGGTGTCTCGGAACTAGTGGGTTTGGACTGGCTCTAGGCTGTTAGTTGCTCCCTATGACCTTTTTTTCGCATGACATGATATGGCCTGGTTCTTGCCTAAAGTCCCCCCACTCTTCACCCGCAACCCTTGGGGTGGGAAGTCACCTGGCTCCCATTGGGCCCCCCCTTTTACCCCCAAGGCAAGCAATTCAAGCACCACACTGCTTTGGAATAGGGGTAGTAAACCCCGGCAGTATTTTATTACATAATATACACAAACATTAAAATGTTATTATTTTCATTATACACACAATACGCAGAAAGTCCAATACATTGATAGGCACAAGCTGTCAATTGGATAACCATAACATGTTTCTAATACAAATCGGTTCCTATCATAAGCTAAGCAATGAAGATATTCTCTTTCTGCATATCCCTGTTAGAGCCTACGGCTCGGTCAATGACTGGCGGCCCTAGGTCAAGTTCAAGCTAGGTCCCAACCTCCAACCGGAGTGACCTTGCGCAGGGAGTCCAGCTTACTGGATGGATAGCTCCACCGGGCCCCCCTACACCCTTAAAGATTCAACTCCATAAAAGGGGGCTGCTGCAGTTATGCGTCCTTGCGCCCTTGAGCGCATTCGGGGGTGGCCAACCAGCCTACTGGAAGCGTGACCTCCCTACCCCCGCACCATTCCAGCCTACCGGCTGTAACTTCCCCTGGAGTTCCATGAGAGACCCTCTGTCTCCCCATTCGGCGTCCCCCTTTTGACGATGGTTATGCCCGTTAAGGACCGTAAACTATGCTCACCAATCATGACCTTACCGCCACAGGCCAGTATAGTTGACCGACTATCTGGCCTTCCCCTTCCTCCTTCTAGAAAGGTCATGTTGCGCTCCTTGCCCTATTGAACCGTACCCCTAGGTTTTTTAAAACTACGTCCTTACCCAGTCTAGAGCGGTGCATGTATAAGATCATGCCAAAGGCAAAAGCATTCCTATGCATCCCATGTAGGATATTAGGCCTTATCTTTGCTCCTGACGCCCGGCCCCAGTGAGCCTTAACTATGCACCCTCTGTGCCGACTTGCTTTGCGCGGTAAAAGTCCTCCTCCTCACTGGCAGGAGGACTTTGCCCAAATTTACATGGTATAAAACCTGACCCAACCCCTGTTCTGGGTACTGTATATCACACGTAACCCCAGACCTTTACAGGAAACAGATTGTCTTGCGCAATGTTTATGGGAGATATTGGGGCCTGAGGGCCACTCCCTGTGTAGTCTTCCAAAGATTTGTTTGTTTTCATGACTATCCCGAGCTTATGCATGTGTTGGCGAACCGCTGCCACAATCCGGATTCGAGGTGCGAGCAGCATCAACCTCTTGGCTTTCGAAAGTTCCTCGCCTACGCTGACCAGAGCCTGCACCGCTGCTGATAGCAGGGCACAATTGCACAGGCGAAAAACCGTTGCATCCGCTATTAACCCTCCCAACAAACAACTTGGCACGGGTGTGAGGAGTCGATCTGCATGATTTATGTGAGTTGGGGGAGGTGCGGAGATGCTTCCGATAAGAGGCCAGCCACAACTCTGCTGTAAACCATGGGGCAGATTTACAAGCCCCTTGCGCCACTTCTGCGTCACTTTTAACATGGGAAAAGTGACGCAAAAGTGGTGCAAGGCGCTTGCAAATCTGCCCCCATATCTCTTTCTGCTCATGGCGCTACCCCGCCTAGTCTCAATGTTGTGGGTTGCACCCAGTGTGTTTTATTTCAATTGGGATAGCATAGGGGCAGGCACTCTGATGCAGCATAGCGTTAAGGGACACACATGGCCTACAAGTATCTGCACGCAAGGAGAGTTTACCTAGCAGACTAACGTGCACGCATGTGGCATCCTTGCCGACCCCCGAGAATTCTAGTAAACAGGGGTGACGCACCAAGACCACCGGCAGCACTAAGCACATCAATAATATGCAATAATGCAGAATTTACAGACTGGGTGTCTGACCTATTCCAGCGCGAGTAATGCTGTCTACAGTCCAGCGTGCGTTCTGCCTGAAGCATGCAATATAAATAGTGCAGTGTTTATAGCCTGCCTAGGCTCGGCAGCACTAAACACATTAATAATATCAAATAATGCAGTATTCATCCTTGCTGACCCCCCGAGAATTCTACTAAAGAGGGGTGACGCACAAAGACCACCAGCAGCACTAAACACATCAATAATATATAATAATGCAGTATTTACAGACTGGGTGTCTGACCTATTCAAGCGCGAGTAGTGCGGTCTACAGTCCAGGGTGCGCTTGGCCTGAAGCATGCAATATAAATAGAGTGGTGTTTATAGCCTGCCTAGGCCCGGCAGCACTAAACATATTAATAATATCAAATAATGCAGTATTTATCAGCTGGGTGTCTGACAAATCCAAGCACGAGTTGTGCTGTCTACAGTCTGGCCATGAGCTCGGCCTGAAGCATGCGATATAACTAGTGTTCCAAGGCCTGATAATATGGCTCCAGAGGAATGCTGCACATCAGACATCCTTACAAAATGTGAACAAACATGCTTGTCATGCCTCACTTGGGCTGCACGTCTCCCAGAGCAGAGTTATCAGCCACAGCGACAGCCAGCTGGTCTGCCCTTTCTCTCACTCATTGAGGCCGCTCAAACCCTCTGAATCATCCAGTTCCCACTCGCGGAAATGTCCTTGGGTCCGGCTACTACATAAATGATCTACTGCCCTGCCATATTCAAGGGTCCAAATAGGTCTACCAAAAACCTTCCTCACCGTAACACAACAATCCGATCTTCCCAGCCGCTGTCACCGGTCGAATACAGATGTTGTTCTGGAGTATTGTGCCTCCGTCAAGTCCTTTAGGGTTTTTCAGCACGCTCCTCTGCCTTCAAGCGTCACTGCAGACGATAGGATCCTGCAGGTTACGGTGTTGGCAACCATGCTAACCATCGACGGGCGTCTTGATGACCGTCCCGGCCCTACTGGCAATCTTGCAGGGAAACAAACGAAACAAGCATTGGCATAGCCAAGAGGTCTCGCCTTTGGAGCCTTATAAGTGTTTAGCCATGCAACAGTTGCATAACTAAACACTTATAAGGTCCCAAAAGCGAAACCTATTGGCTATGCCAATGCTTGTTTTAACTGCTGCAATCTATTGAAGCCTCACGGAGAACATCAAGTGATCGCGATCAAACATCAAAGCGGCCGCGTGGCCGCAAAAGTGAAAGTAATCGCGGGAAACCGAGACTCGCGCGCGCCCGCGCACATGCACTGTAGCTCTAGGCTGGCCTGGTAGCACTTTTTGGAGCCCTCACAAAATGTCTCGCCAGACCAGCGCATGCGCTGGGTCAGGCGAGACCTAAAAATATAGTTAAAGGGCCTCCACCGGAGGCCCGGACCCATCAAGGGCGGTTCCCAAGCTGGGGAGCGGCGGCAAAAGAGGTCGTCCTCTCTGCTCCCCAGCCTTCTTATACCCTAGTGTAGGGTAGAGCCAAACCGGTCATGACCGACTTGCCCGAGCGCGCAGACCAGAAGCACTAATAAGTGCTTCCGGTTCATGCTGGCCACCAGCCAATCAAGGTGAGGTCAAGGTGAGGCCGGGGGCACTGCATCACTATCGTGAGCGGCATACCCTGGCTCCCACTGATGGGGGGACCGGCGCGACCGCCATAATGGCGGCGTGCCTGAGTCCGTGCCCTGCCTTCCAATTTGTACCCCGTAGTTTAAAAATACATTTTTGCAAGGGTTCTAATTGGTATTTCCGCCTGCTAGTTTACTTTGTTTGTACTTTTGTGTTTAGTAATTAATTGTGTGTGTACTAAAGAGCATTTTTCATTTTAAATTAAAAAGTGCTGACTGGACAATGATTCATTGATTATTTGTTTTTTTCCTGATTTCTGAGGTCCTACCAACAGCACCTCCCTGAGTCAACCTTAGACCGGTCTGCCTTACTACACTGAGGGGCATAATATCACGAAATGTGTGATAATCATCGCAAAAGTTACTTAACGCAACCTACCACATCGCAGTCCATCGCGGGAAATTAACGCCCTATTAACCAAGTATTCACAACACGGCTGTGCCATGCGATAGTCACCAGACAACCCGTCAACTTACCGCGTTAAAATCAACATCACGCCACAAATATGCGAAACGCGAACGCAAAAAATCCTGCGATGAGGCAAATCGCGGTACATAAAGCACAGAAAACCAGCAACCGGCCTGCAAGTCCCACGCGTCTTGCGGGAAAATGCAACATAAAAGCAGAGTAAACAAACCGTCAGATGATAACCTGCAAGCACAACCCCACAGCAGTGATGCAGAACAAATTACCATTGTCCAAATCAGATAGGCATTTCCCTACAAACAGCCACAATGCACATAGACATGCATTCAGTATGTAACCTGTGCCAATCTGGAAACAAACATGGTACACACTGTGAAACCGCATCTCCCCCTCACATTGCAGAAAGACAGACAACACCCCCTGCACACCGACGTGCCATGTACATGACCAGACAAGAATGAAAGCACGGACCAATGCAGGGTCCGTGACTCTCCCTTACGCCCATGTTGCCCATGGGGTGGGCCTTGGGTCACAGGGTGCATCCCTGCATCATGGTGGCACATATCAGAGCACAAACTAATCTCTGTTGTCACCTGTAGGCCACAAATGACAGCCAAAATGGAATGACATGGGACACACGCGAAAGTCCGAAGAGTGGGATACCCTAACAACTTTGACACACAGAACTGGCAGTTAGAATACGTGACACAATAAACAGCCTCACTGCACGGAGGAGACAAACCCACCATCCATCAACAAATCCCTCAATTGACAGCACAGCATGTCGCACCCACAGTTGTCTGAGTGAAGTGCCTGTACAGATGAGTGACATGCACGCAGGGAATGTGTATCGGAATGCTTTTCTTAGCACATGCAGTGCCTGTGGCAGTCAATGTACTGTGCCATTACTGCGAAGGACCCACACAATGTGACGTCAACCAGAGAAGAAACTGTCAATAATGTAGTCCCTACGAGCTATTCCTGGTGCGGCTGCAGTGGGGTGTGGTCCACCTGTCTCATCTTCATCATCATCGTCCGGTGCATCTGGCACTCGTATCCATGGGGCTTTGCTGCGTACACATATGTTGTGCAACACACAACATGCAATGATCATCATGCACACAAGGTCTGGGCTGTACAGGAGCTTACCACCTGTGATGTCCAAGCACCAGAAACGTGACTTCAACACGCCAAATGTGCGTTCCACGATGCCTCTGGTGCGTTTGTGGGCCAAATTGTACTGCCTCTGGGCCTGTGTGTTCGGGGCTCGGAGGGGTGTCATCATCCAAGCGCAGAGTGCATAGCCTTGGTCACTTGTGACACTGCAGAGAGACATGAGTCACGACTACATACTGCATGATGTGTTGGCAGGCTCACTGGTTCATTGGTATGTGATTTGTGTGACTTAGTGATTCCTGTATGACATGTACTGTGTGTTGCAAATGAGCTGCATCACTGTGTACAACGTAGCCTTACTGCTGCACCTCCCCCCGAGCAAATTCACTAGTGTGTGCAGCGCGATTACATCACATGCACCCCTATGGCACACCATTGACATGCCTGTATGCCCATGTCTAAGGGCCAGAGTACGACACAGTTATGAGGCTGCGCAGAATGTGGCTGGCCACGTGTGCGTAGGCCCATTGCAAGGACAGTGCTGACACAGATGTAGACCACCTGCTTGGCTGAACTCGACATGCCGTTGAGGGTACATCTTTGGCTCATGCGCTAATAGCGGCACACACAGTTGGCATGTGTGATCCCTGACCCCGAGCGGGCATGTCCTCCCCAATGTACCCCTTCGGCCAACCACACACACCAGGGACATGCCACATAGCAACAATGTCAATTGCGTGACAGGTGGTGCAGACACTACAACAGAGACACATGCATCATCCACATCCTTGGCAAGGCCCACACTGAACCACACCCAGATCCACGTGTCTAGGAGCCACACCCCTACGCAGTACTGTTGTACGCCGGGCCAGAGTTGGACATGTGTGCAGTCAATTGCCCCCAACACGTGCGGGAATGCAGCTATAGCGTAGAAGCCTTGCTTGGTCTCCAGCTGTATAGGTACTGAGGTGCCAAGCTGATGATGGCATCCAGGGCAGGTTTGAGGAACTTTGATAGGGCTGGCTGTGAAACCCCTCCGACTCTGGCGGTTGTCGGTTGGAATGTCCCAGAGGCCAACAGGTGCAGCACAGCCAGCAGTTTTATCTGAGGTGGGATGTTGGTTATCCGCTGTGTTGGTACCATCAGCCTGTGGGCAATGAGGTTCATGATGCGGAGGATGGTTGTCCTTTTGAGCCTGTAGTGGGCAATGACATACTCTGGTGTCATGTCTGTGAGGCTGGTGCGTTTTCGGAAGGTCCGTGGTCTGTGTCTGCGCTGCCTCTGTGGTGGTCCGTGGGGGTGTGTGTGGGGGTCCAGGGGGTTGGACCGGGCCTGGGGGTGGTGGCGGTAGGGGTTGTGGGCCTGTTGGGGCTCCGAGCTGCATGATGAGTAGCTCCATGGCATCTGTTGTTCTTCAGGTGTAGCTGTGGGCTGGGCTCCCTTTTTTGGTGCCGGCTGCCGTCCGACTTTACACCAGGTCAGAGCAGGTGTTAATTTCCTGCTGCTAACGTGCCTTATCGCATGTTTTGTGGTCGTATCGCCGATGTGGATGGTCGTTGAGAATGTTGTGGAGTGGTGTTGTCGGGGTTTTTTGCATGGGTACGCCTACTCTGCATCTCATTAGCGATAGTTGCCGGGGTCAATTGTGGCAATGTTTTTTGCGGCTCCTATCGCGGTTTAACTGATGTTATGGGCTGTTTGCACCAGCTTGTGAATGGAGTGATAGATTTATCGCAACTTTGGCTGTGCTAAAGTGCCGTTTACTCGGCGATAGCTCCTTAAGAATATGGCCCTGAGAGTGAAGTGCTAAAAGGGGTTGGTTGCTTGGACACTAGTTTGAAGGTCTGCAGTACAGGGGGCAAAAGACACCAAAGGCAAAAGAACCAAGGTAGCATAATGAGTTCTCAGTAGCTTCTGTTAGTTCTGGAACCTCCTGAAACAGATTTCTCACAGATAAAATGTGCATATTGTGAAAGGTTAACTTGAGAAAGAAAGTCAAAAGGTACTATGAAGCCTGCAAGCTATTTGCTATTGCTTCTTCGCAGCTTGAGGCTTTACTTGGATGCTGATGGAACCCATAACCAACCGAGACCATGGTCGGGGAAAAAGGACTTTTGAAATACTGCATCTTTTATTACTTGAATTTTTCAACGCGGCCTACATCCAAAGCATGTGGCCTACATCCAAAGCATGTGATTTAACAGGGATGACACAGCTTGTTGTAAATCTCGGTTCCACACCTACCCAGCAGCGCTTCCTGGATTGTTTCCTTGCTATGAATGAATGGATGCTAGACAGTCGTTTAAAGTTGACCAGTAATCCAACTCCTCTAATCCCAGTAGCCCCGCTCAGACATCTTTGTATTATCTTCGTTTCTGCTCTATATTTGAGGTCCTAGAATGCTATGGTTGCTTTCTATATCTAACAACTTTGCACATGTTGTTCCCCATCTTTCTGATTATATCTAGGAAAACTGTCCCCTCAAGTTTTAAATCTTCTAGGATTATGTAAATGTTACCTATTTAAGTAGGCCTCAATATGTGCTTCATAAAGTACAGCTCATTCAAAACAATGCTACCAACTTAGTCCCCTCCAAAGCCCAATTTCTGACAATACTCTCAACCTATATTGGCTTCTGGTACCCAAGAGGATTATTTTGAAAAAGTCTTTGTGTACGTCACAAAGCTTTCCACAACTATAGGCATACTTCCCTCCATCCATATGCTCCCATGAGAAATAGATGAACCTTTTTGTCGTTTCTTATAACTCCTCAGATTACAGTCAGATATTTTTCTTCTCTCACAGCTAAAACATGGAAACTCATGTCTTCTTCATACTACAGAGAATCACCGCCCACAATGCACAAAAATATGTTGAAAGTATCTTTTATGTTCCTTAATGTTGAGCTGTCCACTCTGAATCCCTCGCCCTGGCATAGCCGTGCATGATGATGCCTGCATTTCATTCTGTAATTCATTCAGATCCTTACAGGACCAACATTTAAACAGGGAGAATTATCTAGGTCACAGGTTTTGGATTTTTTGACCCTCTGACACTAAGGGCTCAGACAATGTGACAAGCCGAATCAGAAAACGAAGTTAACTGCAATTCTTACACAACCCACTGATTGCATAAGATTGTTTCAGGTACCTGCATTCGATTGAGACTTAATAGGGACAGTCAGTGAAACACAAAATCTTCTTTCATAACAGAACAGCACACTCGAGGATCATTAGAAAATGGCACGTAGATCCTTTCCTACTTTTAGCTCTCTATGCCTACTTTTTACAGATTAGTCAGGGCTTTTTGAAAACTTTCAGTGTAAACAGTCAACCAGGAATGGTGTAATGCCCTTTCAGCTATTTTCACTGTATCAGGCAGTGTTACCTTGAAAAGGCAACAAGAATGTAACACGTAGAGATCAAGCGTCTAGAAACTCTGTCATTTCATTATAGTGATGATACATAAAAAATATCAAAAGCAATGATTAAACAGTACAAATATATTCATGTAAGCTTGATTATCATGTTTGCAGGAACAGAACAATAGGAAGAACATTATACAATTGACATAATCACACTTATTCACTTTTCATTGATTAATTTGCACATGTTGTTCATATAAAGGGAATTCAGGCCCTAAAGGGGGAACACAAACATGATATTTGCAACAAACAGGCCCAGTTTTTCTCACAGTTGCACAGGACCATACTTGAAAGCCAGTAAGATAACTTAGCGACATTAGTGCTCACTGATGGTCTCAGTATGTGACCTGCAGATTGTGAAATTGATTCTAGGGTAGGAAAACTTAACTTTTCATTCTTCCGATGTCAATAAATTATGTATCACTGAAATGGGCAACAAAGAAGACAGACCTAGCTGCATGCATTGAAACCAGCACCAACATCAGCAAGTAGCTTTTCAATGTCATTTAGGAGTTCTCCAAACCGGCCATCAGCACAAACAAAATCACATCCTCACAAGAGCTGTGCGACAACCTCGCTGACTTCTTCCACGATAAGAGCACAACCATTTACAGAAACACTGAACCGAAGCCCTCACCCACGAACTTCCTCTACAGATTCGCCCCACTGCAACCGACATGAACCACAGACTGACCACCTGGAATCACCTCCCCACCCAGGACCATTATGAAGTCCATCAACTCGGGATGTCCCACAGATCCATGTCGACAGCACATCGTCATCCTCGGAAACCAAAGGATAGGCCAGGAACTCACCACCCTGCTCAACACATTAATCACTACTACAACAATTCCGAACGCCTGGAAACAAGTCGAAGTCAGACAACTTCTGAAAAACTCCTCCCCGAACCCCAACAAACTCAAATATCTATCTGCCATTCTCCCTGCTCCCATTCTCGGCCAAGGTACTGGAGGAAGTAATCAACAGGCAACTCACTCACCTGGAGCAGACCCAGCTATCCGACACCCCCCAATCCAGCTTCGACAGCAATCATAGCACCAAGACTGCCCTGATCACAGCCACCAATGATATCCGAACCCTCCTCAAATGAGGCCAAACAGCAGCTCTAGACCTACTCGAACTCTTAATGGCCTTTGACACAGGATCACACTACACGCTGATCAAAAGTCTCCATCATATTGGTATCCAAGGAGACACACTCAGATGGCTCGCCTCCTTCCTCACCGGACAAACTCGGAAGGTATGCCTACCACCCTTCACCGTCGAACCCAGGGATATCGTCTGTGGTGTCCCACAAGTCTCGTTCCTCCGCCGCATGCACTTCAATGCCTATATGACCCCACTCACCAACATTGTCAGATCTAACGGACTCAACATTACATCCTAGGTAGATGACACCCGACTCATCTTATCACTCTCCGACAACCCTACCATCACAAGGAGCATCTTTCACAGATACATGAAAGACTACATGAAAGACGTTGCTGACTGGATAAGGAACAGCTGCCTGAAGCTGAATGTAGACAAAACAGAAGTACTGATCTTCGGCAACAACCCATGGAGTGACACCTGGTGGCCCTCAGACCTGAAACCAACACCACAGACCATGCCAGAAATCTTGGAATCATCATAGATAACAAGCTCACCATGAAATCACAGATCGCTGCCATCTCCTCTGTCTGCTTCCTCACCCTGTGCATGCTACGGAAGATCTGTAAGTGGCTACCCCTGCACATCAGACGCACCGTGACACAGGCCCTCATCACCAGCCGATTGGACTACAGCAATGTAAAGTGCAGCACACCTCCTACACAGACTTTTCTTTTCATTATTCTTTTTATTTCACAGTGCTCAGCAAACCATACATAGAAGACACATCTTCAGTGGATTGTCACTCCGTGAATCCCCACTACAGTGGTCAGATCAACTATTGCTTAACAGAATCATCATAACAATATAATAACAATCTCTTCTTATAGCTAAATATCCTGTCCTATATACCCCAGTAGGCTTGCCAATTCCCCCCATACCTTTTCTCATTTCCGTGGACACCCCATGCTCAGATATATTGTATGTTCAGCTTGACAATGCCAGTCAGAATCTGCCTCCCAGTCTGCCACCCTCAGCGGAGAAGTCGCTCCCCAGCACGCGCTATGTTACGCATTGCTATCGCCGTGGCCAGTGCCAACCACAGCCGCTTATATCTGGGCCAAGTCTCATCTCCAGGGCCTAGCAGCAGGTACCATATTGCCTCAACTGAGACCACAACCCGCACTACCTCTGCAATTATCCTTCCAATTTCGAGCCAGTATTTGTGTATCACCGGACATTCCCGCAACAGATGATTGAAGGTCCTCTCCAGCCCACAACCCCTTTGACAAAGAAGAGTGTCAGTGTGTCCCAAACAATTTAAAAATTATCTAGAATAGTATGTTCTATGTAAGATTTTTAGCTGAATCACCCGAAAGCAGGAGCGTATTGCCATTTCTCTCGCGCCTTCTAGAGCCTCTATCTAGTCTTCATCATCGAGTGGGGCAAGGTCAGCCTCCCATGCCACTCTTAAAGGTCCCAGCGGGTCTGGGGAGTTATTTGTATCCTTTTTATAAATTAACGATATTGCTTTCTCCGCCAGAAGGTCTGTCAACAGCCGATCCTCCATAGGAGACGCCTCCACTGGCTCTTCTCCCTCACAAATATGACCCCATAGTGTGGTACCCAGTTGCAGGTATCGCAACCATTCTCCTTCCCCCAGGTCATATTCCTGTTGCGGAGTAGGAAATGTGATATAGGACTGTCCCCTCCACACATCACGCAATCTCTCGAGGCCAGTCAGTTCCCATTTATCAAAACACCACAGTTTCCCCACTCCGCAAAGCAGTTCACAGTCCCAGTGTAGTGTCATCTCTGTTAATCTGCCCTCCCAACCTAGATGTTTCGTTGCTGCTCTCTACACCTTTACTACCATTTGCTTGTGTACCAGGAGGCTTCTTTCCTTTTTCCTGTCATACAATAAGTGGAGATATCCCCTGGCTCCCATAGCCATTCTGTCCACTCGATATGCCGGTTCTGTCAGTCCCCAAACACCCAGCCGTTCATCGTAACCAGCTGAGTAGCTCAGCAATATTTCTTAATATCAAGGACTGCCAGTTCCCCCTCATAGACTCCTCTCTGCAATTTATGCAGAGCTACACAAGAAGCAGCCCCATTACACAGGAGGGACCGCAGCTCGGCATCCACCCTTCGAAAAAAGGCCAGAGGAGCCGGATAAGGCAAGTTCTGCAAAATGTATAAAGGTGTTGCAGTTTCATTATCCTTAATAAGGCTGTGCAGCCCATCAATGAACGGCGGCAGTGAACACCAATACTGGACATCCCTAGTGAATCTGTCCAGTTGGAGCGACAGGTTCTGCTCGTAGAAATTTGAGGCCCTCCTCATCACATACACCCCCAGGTATTTAAATCCGTCCATGACCACTGAAACCTTGCATCTAGATGTCAGATTGGGAGTTCTTCCCAACAGCGGGAACAACAGGGACTTGTCTTAGTTTATGCGATAACCCAAATGGTCTCCAAATATGCGGAAGATCTGCAAAATTCTATCAATGGACTGCCTCGGTCTCGTAACACAGAGCAATATCATCCGCATACAAGGAGATGCGTTCGTCCCACCCCGCCCCCACCTGGATACCCCATACCAGGGAGTGTTCTCATATCCATGCTGCCAAGGGCTCCAGGGCCAATGCAAATAGCAAAGGAGACATAGGGCACCACTGCCTCTTCCCCTTCTAAAGAGGGAACACTCTGGACACCATGGCATTGACCCGTACCAGCACCAGCAGTTACTCATATAAACGTTAAACCCATTCGATGACTTTAGGCCCAAAGCCCAAACGGCGCAAGACAGAGAAGGGGTAACAACATTCCAAACTATCAAACACCATCCTGGCATTCAAGGACAGCAGGGCAACCAGGTCGGTGAAGTCGGTCTCTGTGACTTGTAGGATCCTGAACAACCTCTGTAGATTCAGCCTATTCCCTCTATGGGGCATTAATCTGGATTGGTCTGGATGAATGAATGTAATGTAATGTAATGTAATTAGTGTTTGTATAGCGCGGGTTACACTCCAGGGAGCATCTTAGCGCTTCAGAGTGTAAGAGAACATGGTGGCTTATTGTTCTTGTGGTAAATCCTTGGTTAAAATGCTAATTCATGTTTTTGCATTTTGTGTCGGATAGGGTGTAAATCCAGGTCTTAAGGGTTTTTCAAAAAATTGTTTCTGTAGAGATTTGTCGGAAAGGGGGTGGCAGTGAGTTCCATGCTCTGGACCCCAAGACAGCCAGGGCTTTACCTCCTCTGGTTTTGAGTCTAAACTTGGGAATAGTCAGGAGATTGTCACCTTGGGACCTCAGATACCTGGAGGGAATGTAGCGTTGGAACATGCTTTCGATGTATTTGGGTCCTGTTTTGTTAACTGCCCTGAAAGTGATTAGCAAGATTTTAAAGAGCACCCTTTTGTGTATAGGCAACCAGTGCAGGGTGTTCATGGCAATTGTGGCTGAGGTTCTTCTTTTCTATCCTAGCACTAGTCTGGCCGCTGCATGCTGCACCATTTGTAGTTTATGACAGACTGTCCTGTTAGTTCCTGCGTATGTGCTATTGCAGTAATCTATGCGAGAGGTAATGAGGGCTACTGCCACCGTCTTCCTTGCGGCGAAAGGGATTAGATCGAAAAATTTCCTGAGCCCTTTTATTATGCCGAAGCAGGTCCCTGCCACGGCTACTGCTTGTTGTTGAAAGCTCAGGGATGGATCAAATGTTATCCCTAGGTTTCGGACTGCGTTGGCTGTATTAGGGGGAACGGTTGCGTCTTCAGGCCACCATAGTGCTGGGTTGAAAGTGTTTCCCTTACCAAACGGTAGGATCTCGGTCTTCCCAGTGTTGCATTTAAGGTGATTCGTCCTCATCCAATGGAAAGTGGCTTTTAGGCAGTTTTTAAGTCTTGTTTCTGCTTCGCTGGTTTCATCCTCCATCACTAGGATGAGTTGTGTGTCATCCGCGTATGAAATGGTGGCTATGCCGAAGGATGATATGAGGGAAATCAGGGGGGCCATGTACACATTAAAAAGTGTCAGGCTCAGGCAGGAGCCCTGCGGTACACCTGAATTTATTGGGATCTCTTCTGATCTGAACTGGCCCAGGGTGACCACTTGTCGTCTATTTGTTAGGAAGCTTTTTAGCCAGCTCAGTACCTTTCCAGTTATCCCTGCCGCGGCTAGTCGTCTATCAGGATGGAATGTGACACCGTATCGAACGCCGCGGACAGGTCTAAGAGTATAAGGACTGCTTTTTTGCCCTGGTCTAGCGCTGCTCTGAGTGTTTCCGATGAAAATATTAGAGCTGATTCTGTTGAGTGATTTGCTCTGAAGCCAGCCTGGTTGGGGTGCCTGATGTTATTGGCCTCTAAGAAAGTGGTGAGCTGTTGGTTTACTACCTTTTCTGTAAGTTTACAGAAAGTGGGGAGCAGGGAGATGGGTCGTAGATTAGTGAGGGTGGTGGGGTCTGGTGATGGTTTTTTTTGTAGGGGTCTTACTGCTGCCAGTTTCCATTCCTCTGGGACTACTCCCAAGGAAAGTGAGGAGTTGATAATGTTGTTAATGCTGGGGTTTACAATCTCCACCATAGTGTGGAGGACGAAAGGGGGGCACAGGTCGAAGGGGGAGCCTGATTTAATTTTTAGAATTTTTCTCTGTGATTCTTCTAAGCTGACTTCCTGAAAGGCGGCTAGCTGGCTAGTCGCGCTATTCCTGTTTGGTTGGGACTCCTCTGAGGGGAAGGGGTGTGGGAAATCTTTAGTGAGTGTCTGTATTTTCTCATGGAAGTATTCCGCTATTTTGTTGCACAGGGTTTGGGAGGAGGGAATGCCTCTCTGCATGGTTTTGGGATTGATGTATAAGTTGACGATGTTAAAGATGTCTTTTTGTTTGTTGTTGCTGTTGGTTATGGCATTGGTGAAAAAGTCCTTTTTAGCAGTTTTTATCATCCCGTGATAGTGACGGCGGGCCACTTTGTAGCTGAGCTGGTCAGTTGTATCGTAGTTTCGGCGCCAATTCCGCTCTAATGCTCTAACCTTCCTTTGTTCCTCCTTTAGGGTTTGGGGGAACCAAGGGGCAGAGGATCTGGGTTTCTTTTTTTATTTTGGTTCAAGTGTTGCTTTGTCATTATCCATAGATAGGGCGCCAATCCATTCCCTGAAAGACTGGCTATCTTTCTCAGGGTCCCCTACTGATAGTGGTCTGGTTTCTAGTGCCTTAGTTAGGAAACCCGGAAGTCCTGTCAGTTTCTTCCAGTTGGGCCCTCCATGGGGATCACATGGCTTATTCCCGGGTGTGTGTGCCATTATCCCTTGGAGTTCAAAAGGGATGTAGCTGTGGTCGGACCAGATTAATTCTTGGGGTGGTTTTACATGAAGTGTGTCCAAGTTTGAACAGATGCAATCAAGGATGGGACCTGCCTTGTGTGTGGGCCTGGTGCTAAGCATGTTAAGGCCTAGGATCTTCATTGTGTCCGTAAAGCCGAGGGTGGCGTGATCTGTGAGGGAGTCTAAATGTATATTTGTATCTCCTAAGATCGTGTAGTTGGCTGATTTTAGTGCTAGGTCCCCTACTGCTTCTCCTAGACTATTTCTGAAGTCAGTGGGTGTTCCCGGAGGTCGATATAATAGTGCTCCTGAGAAGGTGAAGGAGTCATGTACCTTAAGGGCGAAGCCTATACTTTCCGCACCTTTGATATCTGGGATCGGGAAAGTCAGGCAGCTCAGTGAGTCCCTATAGACAATAGCTATTCCTCCGCCTCTCTGGAGGGGTCTGTCTTGTCTGGCAATAAGGTACCCCTGAGGGAGAGCGGTCGTTACATCTGGATTGCTGTTTTGGGTTAACTAGGTTTCTGTCATGAAAAGACAGTCCAGCTCTCTTTCCAAGATTAGGTCGAAGATATGATGGGCGTGCTTGCCCATGGACCTGACATTGACAAGCCCGCAGTGTAGGTTTGTCGTTTTGTTATGGTTTAGGGGCCTACTTGGTTGAGTGTGGCCGAAACTTTTTTTCCATATATTGCAGCCCCAGGATCTTCCCCAGTTTTCCCTGTTAAGAGGTGGAGTGCAAGTAGGTGATTTGGTGTTAAGGCCTAGCAGAGTTTCCCTAGAGTACTGTATGAGTCAGCCGGGGGTATGGCCTTTGGCCCGGTCGAGGCGCGGACGGGCGCAGATGGGCTTACCATTGGCGCGCCCTCGGCGCTCCGCCGGCCCCTCCGCTGCGCCCGTCCGCTGCGCTCCCTGGGAGAGGACGTCATTTTATCCTGGCGATGACGTGAGGGCGGGGAGGGGCCAAGCACTCGTCAGCTCGCCCAGTTGGAAGTGGCGGGAGCCCAAGCAGCGCCTACTCGGCTGCTATGGGGGTAGAGAGGGGCACAGGTGAAATAGACTCTGGCTCTGGGCGAGTCTTTTTAGGGAGGGGCCGTGCTCCGCTACACACAGCGGTAATTTGCAGATTTAAAAAGTGAAGATCGGGTAAGTGCACAGATTCAGATGTCCAAGCTTACCGAAGTGCAGGTTTAAAATAGCAGTGGTGAAATTTCTCTTTTCAGTGAAACAGTTTTTAGCAATATCGCAATTTAACAGTGATAGCAGTTTTTACCAAAAGGAAAAAGGATAAAACATTCTGTCCCGGCTTTCCGCCTCAGGACACTTTCAATACACAACTACACTCACTCGTATTCAGCAGGGGGGGTGTTTTTGCCTGATTTTATCCTGGCGATGACGTGAGTGCGGGGAGGGGCCAAGCACTCGTTAGCTCGCCCAGTTGGAAGTGGTGGGAGCCCAAGCGGCGCCTACTCGGCTGCTATGGGGGTAGAGAGGGACACAGGTGAAATAGACTCTGGCTCTGGGCGAGTCTTTTTAGGGAGGGGCCGCGCTCCGCTACACACAGAGGTAATTTGCAGATTTAAAAAGTGAAGATCGAGTAAGTGCACAGATTCAGATGTCCAAGCTTACCGAAGTGCAGGTTTAAAATAGCAGTGGTGAAATTTCTCTTTTCAGTGAACCAGTTTTTAGCAATATCGCAATTTAACAGTGATAGCAGTTTTTACCAAAAGGAACAAGGTTAAAACATTCTGTCCCGACTTTCCGCCTCAGAACACTTTCAATACACAACTACACTCACTCGTATTCAGCGGGGGGTGTTTTTGCCTGCTTTTATCCTGGCGATGACGTGAGGGCGGGGAGGGGCCAAGCACTCGTCAGCTCGCCCAGTTGGAAGTGGCGGGAGCCCAAGCAGCGCCTACTCGGCTGCTATGGGGGTAGAGAGGGGCACAGGTGAAATAGACTCTGGCTCTGGGCGAGTCTTTTTAGGGAGGGGCCACGCTCCGCTACACACAGCGGTAATTTGCAGATTTAAAAAGTATGAGGTAATGAGGTAAGAATGAGGTAATCACTGTGCGCAATCGTCAGGACAAGGCCTTAGCCAAGACTTTAACCTCATAGTTGAGTAGAAAAATTAGCCTTTAAGACCTACAGTCTGTTGGCGGCTTACCCTTTTTGGGGAGTACCACTATCACTGCCGTTCCTTGGTCTCTAGATAGGGTGCTTTCTGTTCTGGCTCCTTGGAACATGTGTAAGAGGTGCTCCGCAGGTTTATCTAACATACATTTAAATAATTCCACCAGCAGGCCATTCAGCCCGGCACCTTCTCAGACTCTAGGGTCCGTGCCGCTGTACTTATCTCCTACACCGTCAGATCTCCCTCCAACATTTCCAGGTCGCCTATGGACAAGTGTGGTAAGGTTATGTCTTTAAAAAAATCCACACAGTCCGACTCGACCTCGCGGATATGGATGTATATAGTGCCTCATATTAAGCTGAAAACACCTCAGCAATCGCATTGATGGTCATATCACTCACTCCTGCTCCATCTACTATCTCTGGGACCCACCTAGCACCTGCTTCTCTCCTATCCAGCCATTCTGATAATTGACTAGCCTTGTCACGCACCTCATATAGATGATGTTGGGTTGCCAGAGGCTGTGCCCTGGTGCTATCCTCCATCAGCTCCCGCAACTCTCACTGGTGCAACTCAACAGGTGACACAGCGTCGAAGACACCGCCCCCTCAGTGGTGATGTGGGCCTCCGGCCCTGAGACCTCTCCCTCCAGAGTGAGGCACGGTAGCCTCTTCTTCTTAATTGCCCCAACACAAGCTTGGGCGTGTCTCTTGATTACCGTTTTGAATGCCTCCCAGAGCGCCACCGGCGAGCTCACGGATCCTAGGTTTTCTGAAAAAACTAACTCGGTTCGTTCTCTCATGCTGGCTCTAATTTTTTTGTCCTTGAGATACAACAGTTCAATCTTTGGGGGTAAAGTGTAATCTTTCATCAGACCCTATAGTAATACCTCAACTAGGGAATGGTCGGACACCACTGCACTATGTGTATGGCTCTCTTAAAATCACCAAAGCGGAGAGTCTGTGTAGCTAAGTAGTCTAGCCAGGTGAAACATGCGTGGGCTACCGAAATATGTGTATATCGTCTGAGGTCGGGGTGTTGATGGCGCCAAATGTCACCCAAACCCATGGCCAAGAGGAAGTCCCCCAATGGACCCGCCTTCCCCCCTGAGGCCGCCCCCCCCATGACATCCAACTCAACTGAGACATCATTCATGTCCCCTCCTAGGATCAGTGGACCTTCCGGAAGATCCAGCAGCAGCAGTCCCAGCAGATCAAAGGTGGGGGCCTGCAACCTGGGCGGAACATACACTGAGAAAAAGTTAAGAATCTGCCCCTCACATTGGCCACTCACCACCACAAACCTACCCAGCGGGTCACTCCATATTCTCATTTGGGCGAAAGGCAGTGTCCTTCCACACATTACCCCACCCCTCTGGAACCAACCGTATAGCCAGCATGAGCAATCAATATATACCCAAATCTATCTAGTGACTTACACTGATTGCCCCGTAGGTGCGTTTCCTGCAACAGGATAACATCTGGAGCATGCCTGTTAATGAATTGCAAGACCACAGTTCACTTTATCCTACGATTAAGGCCATTGGCATGGCAGGACCAAAATGTTATCGACTGCTCGTAGGTTTCAGGCGTACCTAAAATAAAAGCCTCTTCCTCCCTTCGGCTCCACCTTATGTAGACAGAGAACTATTTTCTCCCTTCTTAGCATCCCCTCTGTAAGATGGCAGCCCCCCGCATCCCAACTGAGCACCTACACTTCTACCTGTGTTACTGCAATAACAACCCAACGTTCCCCAACTGCCCTCCTCCCCTCACCCTGTAACACTGCTAGATAGGTCATGCATGCCCCAATTTCCCCACTTGCAGAGCTCCTGTCGCCCAAACAATAACATGCAAAAACTATATTAGGGGGTGGCTCTGCACCACCTAGATAACCAGTAAATTAAGATACGTGTAGCAACCACTGTGTAAATAATTACAGTCGAACAACCCCAGTTGCCTTGACTTCTGTAATGTCCGAGAAGGTGTATTTGGAGTCTCAACAGATAGTTTGACCTCCTTGCATCTTCCAGTCCAATTCCAGTTCTGAGCAACGCACCACCCCGGTGCCATCCCACTACCTTTGTTCTTACCATCAGGGCAGGCCTACCGTTCAGGCCATTTAACCCCCATCATCACCTCACATGGCCTCAGTGGATTCCCCTCCCCAGCTGCTTCTCTGGAGACTCCCTCATCACTTTGTCCCTTTCTGGTCCTCTGTGGCCACGCCGCGGTCTCTTGCCACCACTTCAACCAGCTGTCCGCCAATGCTCCAGTCATTCCCAGGTTTCCTCCAGGGATGTAAAGTGCTATGTCTTGTCATCTGCAATTATGCAAAGCTTTGCTGGAAAGAGCATCATGTATTTGATATCACTCTCTCTGAGTTCTCTCTTTACTGCCTCAAAGCTCCTCCTTTGGCACTGGACCTGTAGAGTGAAGTCGGGAAAGAAGCGAACCAGGATGTTTATAAAGTGAATATCTCCTCTCGCTCTGGTTGCTTGGAGGATCTCATCTCTGTCGTGATTGTTCTCCCAATTATAGTGCGTGGGGGAGCCCCGGGTTTGGGTGGGGGCATTGTGGCCTGATGCACCGTCTCAACCGAGAATAATTTGGACAGTTGTTTGGGCTGCAGGGTGTTCAATATAAATTCCTTCAAAAAATAGATTTATTTATGTATTTATATAGTGCTCTACTACCCGGAGGCGTCTAGGCGCTTAAATCTAGATCTACGCTTGGGCCCCCTGCCCACTTTGGTACCCCCACCGCGATTCTATGCGTTTTGTCATGGACTGAAACTGGGCTGTTTGAGTCTCCGCCATTGTGACTTTCTCACTGAGCTTCAGGAGGTCTGGCCTTATCAAGTTAACTTTGATAGTCACGGTGTCTATCTTGGGTTCTAGGGTGCATTTCACATCTTTTATTGCCACCATTATTGTCCTGTGGGAGGTCTCTGCCGCCACTTCCCCCTCTACTGTCAGGGAGGCCTTCGGGACTGCATAGTTATGCATTTTGTTTGTCTGGGATGCTCCGACCCTTTGGGCTTCACCATCGCTATGCAGACTGTTTTCTGAAGCTCTCAGGGTTCGCCTCTGCCTCTTTGTTTTGACGTGTCTCTCTCCTACTTTATTGTGGGGGCTTTTCCAAATCTTAGGCACCCTACAGTCTCTCAGGGTTGGGCCCAGCAACCCGATCGATCTCTCCTCCTTGCTATGGGTCCATGTCTTCTCACCCCTCACCGCCCCTTAGGCCTCTGACTACTCTAAACCTTGATTTCTAGCCAAGCCTTGGGTCTACTTACTCAGCAGGCCTGCCACCAATCTCAGTGTCCAGGGCACGCTGGGGGGGGGGAAATTCCGCTATTCCGGCCTGGGATCGCTGATCGTCAGCTACTCAACTGCTTCTGAATCTATCCGTCTGCCCTCCTTTGCTGCTCTCTAGGTCGATCAATGCACCGGGCCCCAAGGCCCCTAGGTCCCAACTCAACCTATTCCAATCTCCTGTTACTGGAGGCAAGCAGACACGACGGGCTATGTGGCACCTCACCTCAATCTTAACGGCACCATCCAGGCCTGTACCACTCCTCTGCCACTACCTTCGTCCCCTCCGCTGGCGCTGCGTATGTCACGGGCCTCTGGAACACCCAGCCTGCCTCAGGCGCCACCTCCACCCCGAAGTCAGGATCACCCCGGCTCTTTTAATCTTAACCAGTTCCTCTACTTCACCGCGTCTCTCTGCTGCCATGGGCTCTCGTAACTCGGCAGGGTGTGACCCGTTGCCGACAACTCCGTTCGGTCACTTCTGCGCCACCATACTCCTCACCACACCTCAGACCTCGCCACTCTGGGGCTCTCCAGTTTCGCCATTCCTGCCAGCGATAGACGCATGATCACAGAGAGGGGAAAGGGGCCGGAACCAGAGCGTCCAAAACTGCCTCAGGCAAAGTCTCTAAACTCCCTGGCTCTCAGGAACACCAGATAGTATGTCACTTCACGGGGTAAAGTTTCTTACTGAGTGGAGCTCGGCTAGATTGTGGCAATCTTCTGCAGAAGCCAAGCCACGCCTCCCCTACACAGACTTTAAACCGATTCAGAACACTGCAGCCAGACTCGTCCTTAACCTCCAACGGCGAACCCACATCACACCTCACCTCTGGCAATGCCACTGGCTCCTTGTACAGAAGAGATGCAATTCATGATGCTGACCCACACACACATGGTTCTACACAGTTATGGACCCACCTACATCAACCACCGCCTGAACTTCCACCATTCGTCAAGAAATTTAAGGTCCACCTCCCTTTCACTTGCCCACAATCCTCACATTCACTGAAGCAGAAGTGGAGGACATTCCTTCTCTGACATCTGAACAGCCTCCCCACACAGCTCCGGACTATCTCCTCTCTACCGGATTGCCAAAGAGCACTCAAGACCTGGCTGTCCAAATGAGCCTCCTGGGACCAGCAAGAGCTAGGATACCCTAATGGGTGAAAAGAAGTGCTATATAAATCCAGTTTGATTGATTGATTGATGCTGAATGCTGATATATTTATTGAGTAGTTAGAAACAGCAAACCTATGAAGATGTGTTCTATAAAACCAAAAGTTTCATTGTGTGTTATTATTATTGTTATTAGTAGTACTAGTAGTAGTAGTAGTAGTAGTAGTAGTAGTAGTTTTGGTAGAAGTAGTAGTAGCGTAGCATTTGTATTTTTTACAGGGAAACATTTGGCTTTTGTGGACCTCTCTCATTTACTGAACCTCATTTCTATTTGGGGCGATTTCTGCTATAAGCTATTTTACTCAAAAGTTTCTAGAGAATTTCAATTTTTGGAAGTGAAGCCAAGAAACTTGACTTGCATCACTTCGTGGCAAATGTATTTTTACTGGGGGAAATATTCTAGCACTGGCTAAAGATCGTTTGTCTATTAGCTGTGCTGTTTTTTCTTCAAAGGTCCATCATAACTACTTTTCTGTTGTTCATGGTACTTGGAGTGGAAACCAGGGAGTCACATGATCAGTTGAATTGCCTTGGTGGAAAGGGCTTGCTGTAGTTGTGAGCAGTATGCTTGTCCTGTGTGGACCCTCTCCTTGTGTTGGAGCATCCCCCACTGCATTTTCCCTGTGTGGGCAGGGTCACTGACTCCTGTCTTGAAGAATCCAGTAAAATTAGTAACTGGAAATCTGCCTTTACCTCAATTTAATGTTTGAAACAAGAATCATATTTCAAACCATGACTGTTGAAAACATTTTTTCCCGATAGAAGCTCCGTGTGTCACGTCTGTGGGTGACTCGAAGACTCAATTTTCTGCATTTCACCTTCTCAAGTCCAAACATTGGTTGGTTCTCTAGGTTGACGTTGACCCCAGTTTAAGCTGCTTCACCTGGAGTGTTTGGTTTGACTTGGGTCCTGTTCTCAGTGTGACGGGTATTGTGGAACTCAAATCGCATGTGACCTGCAGTTTGGGTTTGTTATAGTTTTTTCAGCTCTATGCAAATTTCTGATGATTTCTGGGCCCCTAAGAAGACTCTATACCTGAAGGCAAATTCCTTTAATAGGACACAGTCCAACCTTGAATGCAAACGTAAAGTGTAAACTGTAAACTGTAAGCTGCAGGGATAGCTCACTTAACCTCATGGGAGACACGTAGAAATATTGTTACCTTTAGTTCATATTTTTAGTTTTCAATTAGATTTTAATGTTATGTTGCAAAAAATGAATGTATTTGCTTTGAATTCGCTTAATAGTCATGTTGCTTAGCTTTTGCCATCCTGTGGGCACATGCTGAATGAACATAGGCTGCGCAGGCTGAGGGACAAAAATCATTTGTTCCGTTTATTCACAGTATGTAAGGTTAGCACAATGTATCTATGACAGTATTCAAATTGCATAAACACCTATATACAGGTTCTAGAAGAAGCATATTTATTTAGTTTCTCACTGCACGACAAAAGGGCCGAAAACCATACTGTAGCCATCTTGGTTTGTGATGGACCACGTTTCAGATCACGTGGTTTCCCTTGCCTACCATCTTCATGATTTAGTTCGTACCAGCCCCGAGACAGGTTAGTTGTATTTACGGCCGAGGCCCAAGGTCACATCTGCTGTAGGGAGTATGAAGCAAATTCTTTCAGGCCCTGGGACGAAAAGGGAGTCACCCTGCCGACCTCCTCTGTATAGATAGCAACCCTTTGTGTAAGGCTGAAACTAAACACTGTATGAGCTCATCACGGAGCCCATGGACAAACTGGTACTTTTCCACTTGTATGGCTTAGTATGCTGAATCTGTTATGTATATAAGTGTGGTTTTGTCCAGGAGCCAGTAGTCTTCCTCGGCGCACCTGATGGGTGAGGATCGACGAGGCTCCTCTATGTAGAGTTTTCTTTGGCCAATAAAACGCTTGAACCTTCTCCGTTGCCAACCGACTGTTATTTGTAAAGACTATTGCGGGCCATCGGTAAGTGTGGCCCTTGGGATTTTTGTTAAGTACTTCAAGGCCGCTACCCTCCTGGTGTATTTTGCCTCATTCTTATGCTTGCCGTCACTAAGCAGGATTCTTAATTAAGTCTTAATTAAGCAAACTCGGCGTCTAAAAGTTACTTTCTTGTATCTTAAATCAGTGTCTTCCTCATCCTCATGCGAAAGCTGCACCGGTAGTACTATCAAAATTAAAGATTGTGTCACTTGTATTCTGTTTGATGCGTGCATGAAAAAAAAAAAGAAAATGACCATCAAAAAAGGAGGGCGGTTAGCATTAGATGCTCATTGCAGTTGAAGGGAATTCCCAGCCACTTTGCATTACTATATAGTACTTTGTGTATGATTGCCTTATAAAAGTGCCAGACTTCCTGTGGACAACCAAGAAGCAATTTTCTTCCACACATTTTGTGTGCATTTTCGCTGATGACATTCTTTGTTTTTTTTGCTTTTTCTTTTGATTTTCATGCAGCTCTTTTTAACATGTATTGATTGATTGATTGATTAATCTTTATTGTTTGATTACTTAAAACCATAAAAATTTTAAAAAGCGTATATTTCATATGTGCAAAAGGTTTAACGGAAAAATTGTTGGTACAAAAGAGAAATAAATTTACAATAAAATGTCCCAAGGGTAGTTAATGGCCATAGTGCCCGGAACCTAGAATGTCAAAATGCCATAGTCTTTATTTTTTAAATCAGGAATGTGGCAGGCCGGGCATTGATGTTCTAGAAAGTTCTAAAAAAAAGAGCTTATGGACAATTAAAATTGAGGGAACAGGCAGTATTCTGATAAACAGCACAGGATGATCAAGTGTTCATGAATTGGTCAACTGGCATCACGGCCGTGCTGCTAGGGACAATGGAATTTGCGGGCCTTTTTTCCCCAAGTGTTTTTTGCCGCTCTGGTTACAAATTTTGTGAACCGGATATTAAGCATTGTATTTTCTGGGTTCATAGCTGCTATTATGGCCTGTCGGCATGTTCGACCTCCGAGTTTGATCCATTCATCCTGCAGCAAGGTCCTTCTATCGTTAAGCAATGCAGGACATGCACCAACTATGTGTTCCTTTGCTTCTGAGTGATAGCCACACTCCCTACATTTAGGTGCCAATTCCGATCCGGTAAAAACCGGGTACGAACCGTCGGACGGAGCCTTTTCTCCGTCCGACTCGTACCCGGTGCGAAATCCATCCGAAAATGCAAGTACGATTCATACGGAAACACCATTTCCGTACGATTCGAACAAAACACCGACCGAACAGAAACTAAACACAATTCCGATCCTGAAAGGAGCCGACGTGACGTCGGTACGCATCCAGCCTACGTTTCACGAACCAGGAAGTACGATTCGAACCGACGTCATCCCGCACGGAAAATATTTACCGGCTGCCAAAAACTGCCGGGAAATCAGGACGACACACGCAAGGAGCAGCTGGACGCGACGAACAGACATGGACCCGAACCTACGTGCCATCCCTGCCCTCCTAGCAGTCCACCTGGCGTACAGGAACCGACGCAGACGCCGCAGAAGGTCAGCACAACAACCAGGGGCAAAGGGGGGGGCAGGGGCAGGACACACAACACCAACACATGGTACCAAATCACACATGGCCTGGACATACCTGACCATCAGGGCCTGGTCACTTCCAGGGGGTGGGGGCAAGGCCAGCAACGCAAGCGTCCGCCACAACGGAAGTGGATGGTCACGCGAACCGGTACGTACCCTACCCAGGCCGCAAGAGCGTGGGTACGGAACGTACCACGCGTCCCCCTACGTCACTCCAACAATAGCGGTACGGCCCGTACCCACGTCAGAAAGGCCTTGGTACAGCTCGTACCAGCATTGCTGGGGTCATGTAGGGGTACGCGTGGTACGACCCGTAGCCACGCCCCCAAGGCCTGTGTACGGTGCGGACCCCACGGCCCGCAACAATGGTGGGACGCACCGTACCCACACACCAAAGGCATGGGTACGGCCCGTACCCAGGCACGCAGAGCGTGGGCAGGGGTATGTACGGACCGTACCCCCACCCGTGGAAGTACGGCCCGTACCCCCACCCGTGCATGTACGCCCCGAACCCCCACTCGTGTATGTACGCCCCGAACCCCCACCCGTGTATGTACGCCCCGAACCGCCACCCGTGTATGTACGCACCCAAGCGCCACCCGTGTATGTACGCCCCGAACCCCCACCCCACCCTGGTATGTACGCCCCGAACCCCCACCCGTGTATGTACGCACCCAAGCGCCACCCGTGCATGTACGCCCCGAACCCCCACCCCACCCTGGTATGTACGCCCCGAACCCCCAGCCGTGTATGTACGCACCAAACCCCCACCCGTGTATGTACGCACCAAACCACCACACCAGCCGTGTATGTACGCACCAAACCCCCACCCCAGCCGTGTATGTACGCACCGAACCACCACCCGTGTATGTACGCACCGAACCCCCCCCCAGCCGTGTATGTACGCACCGAACCACCACCCGTGTATGTACGGACCGAACCCCCACCCCAGCAGAGTATGTACGCCCCGAACCCCCACCCGTGTATGTACGGACCGAACCCCCACCCCAGCCGTGTATGTACGCACCAAACCACCACCCGTGTATGTACGCCCCCTAACCCCCCCCAGCCGTGTATGTACGCACCGAACCACCAGCCGTGTATGTACGCACCAAACCCCCACCCGTGTATGTACGCACCTAACACACACCCCAGCAGAGTATGTACGCCCCGAACCCCCACCCGTGTATGTACGGACCGAACCCCCACCCCAGCAGAGTATGTACGCCCCGAACCCCCACCCGTGTATGTACGGACCGAACCCCCACCCCAGCCGTGTATGTACGCACCAAACCACCACCCGTGTATGTACGCCCCCGAACCCCCCCCCAGCCGTGTATGTACGCACCGAACCACCAGCCGTGTATGTACGCACCAAACCCCCACCCCAGCCGTGTATGTACGCACCGAACCACCAGCCGTGTATGTACGCACCAAACCCCCACCCCAGCCGTGTATGTACGCACCGAACCACCACCCGTGTATGTACGGACCGAACCCCCACCCCAGCAGAGTATGTACGCCCCGAACCCCCACCCGTGTATGTACGGACCGAAACCCCACCCCACTCGTGTATGTACGCCCCGAACCCCCACCCGTGTATGTACGCCCCGAACCGCCACCCGTGTATGTACGCACCCAAGCGCCACCCGTGTATGTACGCCCCGAACCCCCACCCCACCCTGGTATGTACGCCCCGAACCCCCACCCGTGTATGTACGCCCCGAACCGCCACCCGTGTATGTACGCACCCAAGCGCCACCCGTGTATGTACGCCCCGAACCCCCACCCCACCCTGGTATGTACGCCCCGAACCCCCACCCGTGTATGTACGCACCCAAGCGCCACCCGTGCATGTACGCCCCGAACCCCCACCCCACCCTGGTATGTACGCCCCGAACCCCCAGCCGTGTATGTACGCACCAAACCCCCACCCGTGTATGTACGCACCAAACCACCACACCAGCCGTGTATGTACGCACCAAACCCCCACCCCAGCCGTGTATGTACGCACCAAACCACCACCCCAGCCGTGTATGTACGCACCAAACCACCACCCGTGTATGTACGCACCAAACGCCCACCCGTGTATGTACGCACCAAACCACCACACCAGCCGTGTATGTACGCACCAAACCCCCACCCCAGCCGTGTATGTACGCACCGAACCACCACCCGTGTATGTACGCACCGAACCCCCCCCCAGCCGTGTATGTACGCACCGAACCACCACCCGTGTATGTACGGACCGAACCCCCACCCCAGCAGAGTATGTACGCCCCGAACCCCCACCCGTGTATGTACGGACCGAACCCCCACCCCAGCCGTGTATGTACGCACCAAACCACCACCCGTGTATGTACGCACCAAACCACCACCCCAGCCGTGTATGTACGCACCAAACCACCACCCGTGTATGTACGCACCAAACGCCCACCCGTGTATGTACGCACCAAACCACCACACCAGCCGTGTATGTACGCACCAAACCCCCACCCCAGCCGTGTATGTACGCACCGAACCACCACCCGTGTATGTACGCACCGAACCCCCACCCCAGCAGAGTATGTACGCCCCGAACCCCCACCCGTGTATGTACGGACCGAACCCCCACCCGTGTATGTACGCACCAAACCCCCACCCGTGCATGTACGCACCGAACCTGCTATAAGAATGGGGTGTGCAAAACACCCCCAGCAGTGCCCAGACACAGGAGGGGTGGGTGCAGGGTCCTCCCAGCAGTGCCCAGACACAGGAGGGGTGGGTGCAGGGTCCTCCCAGCAGTGCCCAGACACAGGAGGGGTGTGTACCTATCACTCCCAGCAGTGCCCAGACACAGGAGGGGTGGGTGCAGGGTCCTCCCAGCAGTGCCCAGACACAGGAGGGGTGGGTGCAGGGTCCTCCCAGCAGTGCCCAGACACAGGAGGGGTGTGTGCCTATCACTCCCAGCAGTGCCCAGACACAGGAGGGGTGTGTACCTATCACTCCCAGCAGTGCCCAGACATCGGACAATATACCCCATCAACAAGTTCAGTGACCTACAAGGGTGATACCCCAGATGCAGGCGGAGCCATCGCTGAGCCAGCATGGCTATATTGAAAGGCAACCCTCACACATCCAGGAAATGTAGACACAGCACAGCACAGCATTTTGGAGACACCCTGCAGGAAAAATGGCCTGGGCCACAGAGGACGGAACACACCTTGGGACAATGTCACCATACAGTGAGAGCAAACATGACCAAATACCATTTGCAGAGACCTTTGTGATGGCACGCAGATGGCAGGGTACACCCCATGAGCAGCACACTCCAACATTTCACAGACCCCTAACACATTATCACCACCCCAACGCAGGGAGCACCAGCACCAACAGCAAGTCCAGGAAAGCATCAGTGTGCAAAACAAAAAGAAAAGGCTTTATTCAGCAGGAAAATATATCAGAGAAAATGTCCACTATGTACAAGGGCCATGGGCCAGCCCAGCAGCAATGTCCGGGGGGGGGGTACACATCGGGACGTGTGTCCCCTAGCTTGCCTGCACAGTTCACAAGTCCATTTCATCCACAGAAGAGGGGGCATCAGGGGGGAGGGTGGAAACAGGCACCGCAGGGACAGGAGGGGAAAGGGTAGGTGTTGTGGGTGCAGGGAGGGATGAATCTGCCACAGGGGGGGTGCCAGCGCCAAAGGTGGAGGACAGAATGGCGCTGCACACGTCGGCAAGTTCCCCCAGCGACTCCCCCGTACCCAATCCAACCACAGGCCCCAAGGAGGGGGGGGGGGCAAAGGGATGGGTCGCAGCGCCACTGGGGGAGGGTGTGGACAGGGTGGGGGACTCAACTCCCCTGGCCGGGTCCCGCCTCCACCGCTTGCGGGGTGGTGTCATCCTGGGGCTGGGGGGCACACTCGCAGTGGATGATGCTGTCACTGACTGTTGGCCAGGAGAGCTAAGGGGAGTGGATTTGGAGGGAGTGGGTTGTGTGGAATGCGGACTCCCACTGTGGCTGCGTGTTCTACGTTTCCCCCCCGACCCAGTGGGTGTGCCTTCCTCACCCTGTGTGTGCGTGACAGGAGGTGTGCGCTTCGACTTCCCTGGTGGTGTGGTGCCTGTGTCTGTTGGGGTGCGTGCACGCTGACGTCTGGATGTGCGTGGGACAGGCACGGGAGTGGGAATTGTGGATGGGGCAGGGGTAGGGGGTGTTACGCAGCGCTGCAGGAGATCCAGTGCTGCAGTCAGTGTGGAGTCTATGGACCTCAGCAACTGCCGTTGGTCAGACTGCGCAGCCGACATGCCCTCCATGTATGCCTCCATCTGGGTCAGCACCTGGGTGTGGGCATGGAGGACATTTAGCATCGCAGTCTGACCAACCTGCAACTGCCTCAGGATGTCCACAGACTCCGCACTCACCGCAGCAGTGGTGACAGGGGCAGGGGGTGCGGTGCCTGGCAGGAAGGAGACATGTGGGGACCGAGCACGGAGGGAAGGGCCACGAGCATGTGGGAGGCCGGTGATGGAACCTGAGGTGGCGGGGGGATGTGGAGGGCTGCCATCAGCTGGGGGGGCAGACTCCGCCACCTCTGGGAGCTCAGCCTCGGACCCGTCTGCGTCATAGTCTGTGTTGGCAGTCAACAGGTCCTCCGCCTCACTCCCTTCGGCCTCCGTGCCACTCCATGTGCCAGACAGGACAGCACTGCTGGTACTGGTGCTCAATCTCTCCTCCCGGTCCGTGCTAGTGTCTCCTTCCGTGTCCCCCGGCGATGCTGTGGGCAAGGTGAAGAGACAGGAGAAAATCAGACACCTGTACACTTATGTCACATGAGTCAAATATACATAGGTCACATTGCATAGCCTGAAAAGCAACAGGAGTAACACCTACAAAACAATGTACACATGTAGGCCATGGAACACACAGTTTTTCTACCCACCATGCCACTGAGACACAATGGAGATCATGACACAACAGCAAATCACTGCACCTGAAATTTTAGAGAGGAGTCAGCCTCTGGGGACAAATGTGCACAGCACCTGCACCACACTGCGTCGTCAAAAAGGGATGAGCATGAATCATATCCATTTACTCTTGCCGCATGCTGCAAAGGCAATACATGAAACCAGGCCACACATGACAGGGTCACTGCACCTTGAGCGTATGTCCAGTCAAACATCACACACAGGCTAAACCCAGCAAGGAGGATGAAGCTTCTGACATGTAGGCCTTGTACGCACAAACCACCCACACCTGAGACAATCTCATTGAGACGGAGAAAGTATGTACACCTCTTACTCTGGGATGGAAACACATGGCCTCCACTAATTCATGACTGTAAACACACAGCCCCTGGTGGCCATGTCCACACATCATTGACAGGCAAACATCATCAGATTGTCTCAACAACACACACAGGTAATGCCCACTGTGAGTATGCACAAGCAAAATGGGTCCCCCTGTACAGTGGACACATGTAGCAACCTGTAGGTCCTAACAGTTGAGCCCAGGGTACAATGCCACCCTACGCAACCCATGGCAAAGACACAGTGAATGGCCATATTGTTGGATGACGCACATGATACCTAGGAAGAGGTGCCCCAGGGCACAGTAGTGCCCACACTCCTCCATGGTCCAGGATGGACATGACTGCAAATTAAGCAACCGTCCCTGCACTTAGCAGGCCTCCCACTCAGGCACATCATGTCAGAGGGCACACAATTGGACATGCATGCTGGAAGGCTGTACATTTTGGAGACACACCCCTATGTCGTGATTCACAATCAGTGCCAAGTGACATGGACACCACAATGACTGAAATTGGCCATGGCACACGCAAGGTCCCCATACCTGTGGCACATCACCCCCACACATGATGCTGATAGCATAGGGCACCTGCATGAACTGCCTGCATAAATAACCTTGTGCAAGAGTGGCGACAGACCAGGGAACACATTGCAAGGAGGGGAAGGGAGGGAGTGAGAACAGCACTGTGCTACTTTGTGGAGAAGTTGACGCACTGCACAATCAAACCCTGGCAGTGTATCCATGCAACTGCACACTTACATTGGCTGGGGACACACAACTGACACACATGTACCTACCCCCTTCCTGCTGCTGCCTCTCCTGTAGGCGCCTGTCCATATCGGGGAAGACCACCGCCAGCACACGCTTCTGGATGTGGGTCAGACGACGGCGGCCACGGTTCTTACGGCTCTCAGGTGAGTCCCCCAGCAGGAGCCGTGCAATCCTCCTCGTCCAGCACCGGATGTCCTGCCAGCGTTTCCTCACCTGAGACAGGCTCCGCCTCCGACCCTCTGTACCCCTCACGGCACTGACGGCTTCCCTCCAGATCTCCCCCTTGGCAATGGCGCCTACCTGTGAGGATGCAAAAGAGAGAATACATTAATCCACATGAGCAAAGACACAGAGACACACATATAGAACAATCCTCATTATGAACAGGCCATGGTATGCATGCAACTAATTGCACCTTTGTCATAGGGACATTATCCACTGTGGAAGGCCAAATGCACTACGTGCCAGTGGAAGCACACGGGTGGCATGAGGGGTACCACACACTCACTGACCAGGGATCACACTGTGCCTCACAGGCTACACCAGGATTATGTACAGCACCTCACAGCAGTCACCTGCCCCAGCACACTGATGCTACCTCAGCAGAGTACACAGACACACACAGGTACAGGACAATCACATGGCATTGCCAACTGCGGGTACACACCTCACTCTGCCCATGTGCCAGTAGACGGGGGTGTCACAGGTGTGGGGCTGGCTCAGCACGGCATGCACACAGCACTGCTCCCTGCTCACATCCGATGGCCAGGCCATATCCATCCCTCATGCTGCTTGTGTGCAACACTCCCCATATGCACTCACCCACATGACAGGGGACTAACACACACACCAATGTGCAGGGGACGAACACGGCCTTTGGACACTCACAGCACAGGTACACTGAACAAACACACATCCATGGGTACTGACACCTGTCACACTGGGGGGAACACAGGATCACATCAGGACTGTGGAAACAACATCCCCAGGAGGAGTATGCAGGCAGAATGTGGCATGCACCTTGCATTCATTGTCACAGTAGGCACTATGCAAGTGAGGAGTGCACACAGGAAACACAGCATGCTCTGCATGGGTGACATGAGGCCTTCCACACCCTGGGACCCACTCCAAACAACAGTGCATGTCTGTCACACATGGACACAATGCCAGAAGTCACTGTCACACAAAAGGGGCACAGTCTAAGCTAGTGGAGTCTGCACTCACCTGAACCCCTGGTCGACCATACAGGCTCTGGAACTGTGGGAGGATCACATCTATCAGGGCAAGGTTCTCCTCCTGGGTGAATGGCTGTGACCTCTCCACAGTCCTGGACATGGTGCCAGAGGAATCACTATCAGCAGCAGTGGTCAGGGATGAATGGATGTGCAGGCAAGTGCTCTCTCATGGGACCTGGCTGCCTTATATATGCCTGGCTGGCCTGTTCATGTATAGGAGTACAGATTGATTGGTCAGTCACATTAGCATCCTACGTTTCATCCAATCCCTTCAAACCTACCCCAGTGTGTGGCTTTGCATGGTTTCAGTTTTGATAATGATGTCAAGTCAACATCCACATTGCAACAATGTAGATTCTTTCAAACTGACTTCTGCTGTGCACCTGGTGCTCAAATTCAAAAATTTAACTCAGTCTCCATGGCAACCATCAGGCATTTAGGCCCTTATACTTGTCCCTCATGTGTCCCCTATGTGTTTTCATACATTTACACACAGGTACGGTGCGTTCCACGCCCTAGGGCACCCCACAAGCAGTGATACCGACCGTACATGCGCTTGTACGGTCCGGATCACAATATGGGCGCTGGCGTATGCGTACGCCACAGTAGTACGGACTGTACACGCGCTTGTACGGTCCGGATCACAATATGGGCGCTGGCGTATGCGTACGCCACAGTAGTACGGACTGTACACGCGCTTGTACGGTCCGGATCACAATATGGGCGCTGGCGTATGCGTACGCCACAGTAGTACGGACTGTACACGCGCTTGTACGGTCCGGATCACAATATGGGCGCTGGCGTATGCGTACGCCACAGTAGTACGGACTGTACACGCGCTTGTACGGTCCGGATCACAATATGGGCGCTGGCGTATGCGTACGCCACAGTAGTACGGACTGTACACGCGCTTGTACGGTCCGGATCACAATATGGGCGCTGGCGTATGCGTACGCCACAGTAGTACGGACTGTACACGCGCTTGTACGGTCCGGATCACAATATGGGCGCTGGCGTATGCGTACGCCACAGTAGTACGGACCGTACAAGCGCGTGTACAGTCCGTACTACTGTGGCGTACGCATACGCCAGCGCCCATATTGTGATCCGGACCGTACAAGCGCGTGTACAGTCCGTACTACTGTGGCGTACGCATACGCCAGCGGCAATATTGGCCCAGGGACCCTATACACGCGCTCCGAGCGTATGTACGGTGCGTATAACAACTGTCAGTGGTGACAGGCGGCACACAGACAGGAATGGAGCGGACAGGTATTGCCAAGGGTGGACACCAATGCATTGTCTGTGCAATACCACCTGTGTGTGACACAGGTGTGTCAGGATGTGATGTGGCACTTTACCCCTGAGGTGTGGGCAAAGCACATGTACGATGAGCTGTGTACACATGTCGTGTGTGATGGTGCGCATTGTACCACACATCCCCTGCACTCCTTTGACATGTGTGCATGTCGTACACACTAGTGGAGCCATGAGTCACTTGCATGTCCCAGTCACGGACACCCGCACCTGTCCCCTGATGCCAGGTACACGGAATATTACATATGACACGTGTATGGCTGCGTTGCATGCTGCAACCATGTCATGTGTGTGGCATGTCTTTCCATGATTTTGCTGTAGGTGTGTGATTCAATGTGTCAGCAGTTGCTGCTGCCAACATGTGTCTGTGTGTCGATGGGCATGGCACACTGTTCCGCACACCAGCCCACATATGTGATTTGCCATGAGGTGTGTATGTATCCAACTACACGGAGTATCAACACAAGTACATATCCACATGCTCCCTATGTATGTTCTGTCTCGACATGTACTCCTCAAAGGCAATGTGTGTGGCCTGTCCTATTCCTATGACATGTGACCAGTGCATATCGCATCCAACTACCTGTCTGTACCATACGCATACTACCTCTGCACATGTGTGGATGTCTGTGAATCCTGTGATGCGTGTGCATGTTCACTTACACTGGCCCACAGCTAGTCTCATGCCATGTCATCGTGATCTTGCCCCCCTCCGTTAGTGGCTGTCCCTTGGTAGGAGTGTAACCTGACTGGCGTTCGTGTCCAGGAACTGTGGCACAGACCTGACTCACAACGTGGCATATGTGTATTGGCTGTGTAACATGTGCTCAGTGCATTGACGATGTTGTTGTACAGTGCTCACTCTTAGGTGTTCCTTCCATTTCACTGCAGGGCTCCGCCTCTCCCTCGACGTATGCCAGACATTGCTGCCCTGCATGAACGGGACTGTATACGCCGCTACAGATTCAGCCAACGGTTGATTGATGAGTTGACTGGCCGGCTGGAAGCACAACTCCTCCCGCGCCACAGGTATCCAAGTGCACTGACACCCAAGTTGAAGGTGATGGCAGCCCTACATTTCCTTGCCACGGGTACGTTCCAACATACCATTGCTGATGTCGGGGGCATGTCCCAGACGATGTTCAGCCGTGTTCTGCATGATTTCTTAGAGGCCATGTTGGTTCACCTGGATGAGTACATTAAATTCCCAAATCGTGAGCAGTTGACAGATGTCAAGCGTGAGTTCTATGCCCTGGGAGGGATGCCCCATGTCATTGGGTCCATAGATGGGACACATGTTGCGTTGGTACCACCACAGGCACAGGAGGTGGTGTATAGGAATCGCAAACATTATCACTCCATTAATGCCCTTGTGGTGTGTCTGTCCAACATGGTGATTTCACATGTCTGTGTTCGCTTTCCAGGATCAGCACACGATGCCTTCATCATGAGGCGTAGCAGGGTGCCAGAAATGATGCTGCAGCTGCGGAACGAGCGAGCATGTATTGTTGGTGGGTAGACTCTGGCAGTTCTGTGTTTGGCGTCATCTTCCAATCTCACTGCCTGTGCTGACACACTTCTGTCCATGATGTTTCCTTGTAGGGGACGCTGGCTATCCCAACATGCCATGGCTGATGACGCCTGTCCGCAACCCCAGCACGGCTGCCGAGCACCTCTACAACAACGCACATGGGCGGACCAGGAGAGTCATTGAGAGGACGTTTGGACTTCTGAAGAGCCGATTCCGGTGCCTCCACAAGACCGGCGGAGCACTCCCATATGCCCCGGTGAAGGTGTGCAAGATCATCATCGTCTGCTGCATGCTGCACAACATGGCAGTGGAGGAAGCTGTTCCACTCATACTGGATCAAGATGACCAGGACCATCCACCCGTGGAGGATGAAGGGCTTGGTGACGGGGCAAGTGATGTGGAGGAGGAGGAGGCTGTGGAGGACATGCGGAGTCGGCTCATACGCAACTTCTTTGCTTAGTGGTGAGTTCCAGTGTCTGAGTGTGCACGCATTGGGCCGTGTGTGGCATGTGTTGCAATGTGTGTGTCCATCTGCATGTCTGCCAAGTGAGTCAGTGGTGTGTATTGAAGTGTCACTCAAGTGATGGCGCAATGGAAGGATGTTGTCTGAGGGTCATCATTGTCACCTGTCATGTTAACAACATGATACGTGTTAAGTACATGCTTGCGGATGTGCTCCTTTGTGCTGAATCCTTGTGTGTCTCTCTTCCACAGGTCCATGTGCATGCTGTCTGCTGGTGGCATTGTTGTGCTCCTGCTACTCCTCATGAACACAGCGACATGTGCTGATTCAGCGTCACATGCACGGGCAAGTGTTGAAATCTCCTCAGGGTAAGGGATGCCTCACGTCGTTTTGGGTGTGTGAATTGTTTGTAGTCTGTGTGCACTTCTCCGGTTCATGTGTGTTCCATTTGCATACATGGTGATCCTACATGGGGAACATGACATGGGGCAGGCTTCACCTGGAGCCATGCTCAGACTTGGTGACTGTCATGTGGCAGGGGATTGGGGATTGTGATGAGGCCATCATTGTGTGTAACACTGGCCTCGGAAACATACAGGTTGCACCGGGTTGACATGGTGTGTGATTGCCCCATCAGGGCCTCAATGGTGTATAGCGGCCTCTCCGTGGCAGCAGGGGGTGTTTAGCTGTTATCCGTCACTTGTGTGCCAGGTCAATGGGATGCCAGCATCTGTGTTGCAATGGGGGGTGCCAGTGTTGCTCCCACATGTACATCCACATGACCTGTGTATGTGTTGACAGAGTATCATTGTCATTCCAACACACATGACTAATAAATTTGTCCCTCTGTCTCCAAGGTGCCTCTTCCCTGTCAATGGTGCCCTGTTGCCACTGTGCGTGCCGCAGGTCTGGCATAGTTTTCATAGGTGGTGCATATGTGTCTATGTGTAGAGTGACAAGATGCTAGGGGTTTGTCAGGGAGTGGGAACTGTATTATGCACAAGATGCACAGTTCCATCCACCTCAAGGCAAGAGAGACCATCCCCCAGGGAAACTACAACATCTGTGTAGAATCCTACCCTGCAGTCTACGGACATGTGCCTCACGACTCCCATGGTACTTGTCCATATCCGGAGTGCATCTGCACAGCTCTGCTACTGCGTCGGGCAACCAGGCCACATCAACGTCCTAACGGGATGGGGGGAATGTTTCACAGCCAGCTGCAGGATGACCTTCTAGATCCACGCCCACACTCATGATGCAGCCCACAACCCCAACACAACCATGTGGCACAGTGATCCTAAACTGCATTCTGGCATCTCCATGCATCCAACCTTGGCCTAGCCACCATTCTCAACATCCGCCTGACGCAAGCATGCTGCACATTGTAGGGACACATGTCTAGACATACCTGGGAGCGGCAAGCCAGGTCACTCCACATGATCCCTGACCTCTGCGCATGACTGTTGCTCCCCTGAATGTGTCTGTAGCCACAGTTGTGCGGGAACCACTCAGCTGGTTGGGCCCAGCACAGGTGAGTTTGGTACTCCATGTCTGTATCAGATGAGACATTGGGACCCATGTGTGTCCTGGGCAAGACTGCGACCCCACGGTTTGGATGGTTGGAGTTAATTCTGAGATCAGGCATGCTTTGACTGTACGACACACACATGTATTGTAATAATGTAGAATCACGGCATCATCTTGTAAGTGTGATTAATTTATTTGTGGTGGGGTACGGGTTTGTGGGGATGACAAGAGGTGCACAGCGGGAGTGTAGAATCCAAAGTTCACTGGGGGAGTTGGTATCCTTGTCGTAGCAAAATGTCAGAGTCCATGCCACAGTCTTCGTCAACATAGGTCAGACAGTGACCAGCAAGTCCATGTGGCAGACAATGTCATGTGCTGCTATTGGGCCAGAGGGCCAGGTGCCAGGCCAGGTGACCTGGGAGATGGTGATGTTCTGCTGACTCTCACAGTCTTTTTCGTGGACGACCCACCTTCCTGCGGGGACCCTCGGAAGCAGTCCGTGACGATGTCTGTGACGCTCCGTCGGATGAATCCTCCTCCTCCTGATCCCTCCCTGTGTCTGGTAATGGCCTTCGCCTGGTGCCACAGGGAGGGTTGCCCATGTTGTCGGCAATCCGACGGAGTACACCGGTCATTTGGGTTTGCACCGCCACGAGCTCAGCCTGTCTATCCTCCATCCTTCCTTGGTGTTGCAGTTGACAGGCATGTTGCTGGGACTGCAGGGTCTTCATCTCCTGGAGGGTCCCCTTGATGTCATTGAGGGTGGACGCAATCTGGTCCATGCCCCTGGTGTCACGCCGGTATGTATCCAGGATGTTGCTGACCTGGGACACTACCGGGTCCTGAGCTGCCTGGTCAGGTTCGCGCCTCCGCCGTCCTCCACTCCCGCCACCCCTGCCCACGTGCACCTGGCCTGCCGTTGTGGGTGCATCGGGTCTCCGGGACCCCTGAGGGATGGCATCTGCGTTGCCGCCTGCCTCCTCCTGGGTGCCCGGAGGACCGTGTCCCTCCTGGGCAGACTGGCTGGGTGGTCGTGTGCGGGCAGGGCTCCTGGACGTCTCCTGGGATGTGGCAGGAATGGGGGTGGTGGTTGGCACAGTTGTACCTGACGCAGGTGCTGCAGGTGGTTGGACACCAGAGGGGCCAGGTTGGTCTGGGTCATCCACGGAGTGGTGAGAGTCATCGCTGGCGGTGGGGTCATCATCCCGCGGAGCCTGGTCCTGTGTGACTTCCCCCCCAGTGTTGGGGGGTGTTCGTCGACGTTGACCTGTGTGTGAGAGAGACAATGTTGACAGTGTCACATGTGGCATCCATGTTGCATGCATTTCTGATTTGGCACTCTTCCTCTGGGTAGTTGGATCTGTCCTGCATTCCTCTCACAGTGCACTTGTGCATGGCTATGTCCCTTGGCCACAGCTGTCAGGGCTTTACGCATGTGTGAGACACAATCTTAGTTGATGCATCTATTTGGGTACACAGTCAGCAGTGTGGTGTGCGGGCGTAGCGAGCCATGCAGAGGCGCCTTACGTGTTGCACTGTACGTGGCCAAATGGTGTTTTGGCAAGGCAATTTGATGTTGCAGGTAGGGGACTGAAGCATTTGTGACAGGGTTCTTACCGACACGGTGGGTGGGTATACTGGGTGTGTGGTTAGGTCTGTGCCTGCAGCACGGATGGACTCGTGCACAGATTGACACATGGACCGGTCTTCATCTACGGAAGGGGGGGTTGAGGCACTGCCAGACCTGGTCTGCATGCACACAGTCCACCGGCTGACGAGTGGACATGGCCACACCACCCAAGGGTGATTTAGTCTCCCTGTGTCTCCCTTCCTCCCTCCCTCTGTCACCCTCCTCCCTCCCTCTGTCGGTCTCCCTCTGTCACCCTACTCCCTCCCTCTGTCTGTCTCCCTGTGTCCCCCCTCTGTCTCCTTCCCTCTCATTCCCCCTCTCCCTCCCTCTCTTTGTCACTCTCTGTCACCTCAGGCCAGCTTCCTGGGCACACACAGTTAGCCGGTCTTTGAATGGCCATTGGCTTGTTCATGTGAGTTAGTCCCTGTTCTCCGGGCACCCATTGGGCAGTGTGTCTGAGTGTAGGCTGCTGCTGTGGCGGTGTGTGCTGAGACTCTATCAGAGCGATGCATCTTCATTGTCTGCTGTTATGTGCAAATTGTGCCTTCAGACCCATGGCATCCTGCATGGCAGCCATCATTTGCAGGCAAGACAGTACTGTGTGGGTACACACAGTTTGTATGGCTGTGCCCTGGGCCATATGGGCTGAGGGCATTGTTGTGTGCTTGTGAGTTGCTCAATGTTAGTTTTGCTGCCCCCACTCCCAGCATCGACCACATCCTGTGTTGTGTTGGTGTATTGTGTGGCCTGTGACTTGGCATGGCCCTGATTGATGCATGGGGCATGGAGGTGCCAGTGGCATGTGTGTGTTTGTGGAGTGTTGTTGTGTCCGGTGGTGGCTTGGGGGGGGTGGCATGCATGATTGATTGTGTATGGCATCCCCCCCATGTGAGGTGAGTTGTTTGTGTACTCACCAGGGTCTGGGAGTCCTGGCAGTCCGTGTAGTCCCTCCACCGCCAGCGTGGACATCACCTTCTCCTCCCAGGGATGGTATTGTACCGGTCTGGGGGGCGGCCCTCCTCCAGTGATGTTCCCCTGGTTGTGATTGTCAGTCATCTTCCTCTTGACCGTCCTCCGCAGATCGTACCACCTGGATTGGCACTCGTGCCTGGTCCTTCTGGTTGTCCCAACAGCATTCACAGAATCGACGATCCTCTGCCACATGGCGGTTTTTTCGGATATGCTGGTCTGTCTGACCAATGTCCCAAAGAGCTGTGGCTCGACTCTGAGGATTTCGTCGGCAAGGATCTCCAGCTCCTCCTTTGTGAACTTTGGATTCTTGGTGGTGGACATGGCGTGGGGTGTGGTTGTGGGGGTGTGGGTGTGGATGGCTGTGGGTGTGTGGGTGTGGTAGTGGAGGTGTGTGTGTGAATGTGATGAGGGGGTGTTTGTGTAGGTGGTTGTGTGAAGGTATGCAAGTGTGAGGTTCAAGTATGGTGGTGTGGGTCGTCTGTGGGCTCTGGCAGCAGTGGGTCTGTTGCAAAGGCTCATGGTTTGTGTGTGTGGTCCATTTTTATTGGTCCATTTGTGGGTGTGGCTGTGTTTGAAATTTGTGTGGGTGTGTTATGAGGAGTGATTGAGTTTTGGGCCTCTGTTTGGCAGTTTGGCAGTTGCAGGTGAGTGTATGTGATGTTTGTGGGGTTGTTGGGCCTGTTTGGTGGTGTGGGGAAACTCTACTTGACTCTCCTTGTGTAAATATGGTTTGTCCGGGTTCAGTACGTGTTTTTTTGGCGTCAGTACGGTCCGTACATGCACTGGTGGGGGTGCGGTCCGTACATTCCCTGGTGGGGTGGTGGTTCGGTGCGTACATACACGGCTGGGGTGGGGGTTTGGTGCGTACATACACGGCTGGTGGTTCGGTGCGTACATACACGGCTGGGGGGGGTTCGGGGGCGTACATACACGGCTGGTGGTTCGGTGCGTACATACACGGCTGGGGGGGGTTCGGGGGCGTACATACACGGCTGGTGGTTCGGTGCGTACATACACGGCTGGTGGTTCGGTGCGTACATACACGGCTGGGGGGGGGTTCGGGGGCGTACATACACGGGTGGGTGTTTGGTGCGTACATACACGGCTGGTGGTTCGGTGCGTACATACACGGCTGGGGGGGGGTTCGGGGGCGTACATACACGGGTGGGTGTTTGGTGCGTACATACACGGCTGGTGGTTCGGTGCGTACATACACGGCTGGGGGGGGGTTCGGGGGCGTACATACACGGCTGGTGGTTCGGTGCGTACATACACGGCTGGGGGGGGGGTTCGGGGGCGTACATACATGGGTGGGTGTTTGGTGCGTACATACACGGCTGGGGGGGGGTTCGGGGGCGTACATACACGGCTGGTGGTTCGGTGCGTACATACACGGCTGGGGGGGGTTCGGGGGCGTACATACACGGGTGGGTGTTTGGTGCGTACATACACGGCTGGTGGTTCGGTGCGTACATACACGGCTGGGGTGGGGGTTTGGTGCGTACATACACGGCTGGTGGTTCGGTGCGTACATACACGGCTGGGGGGGGTTCGGGGGCGTACATACACGGCTGGTGGTTCGGTGCGTACATACACGGCTGGGGGGGGGTTCGGGGGCGTACATACACGGGTGGGTGTTTGGTGCGTACATACACGGCTGGTGGTTCGGTGCGTACATACACGGCTGGGGGGGGGTTCGGGGGCGTACATACACGGCTGGTGGTTCGGTGCGTACATACACGGCTGGGGGGGGGGTTCGGGGGCGTACATACATGGGTGGGTGTTTGGTGCGTACATACACGGCTGGTGGTTCGGTGCGTACATACACGGCTGGGGTGGGGGTTTGGTGCGTACATACACGGCTGGTGGTTCGGTGCGTACATACACGGCTGGGGGGGGTTCGGGGGCGTACATACACGGCTGGTGGTTCGGTGCGTACATACACGGCTGGTGGTTCGGTGCGTACATACACGGCTGGGGGGGGGTTCGGGGGCGTACATACACGGGTGGGTGTTTGGTGCGTACATACACGGCTGGTGGTTCGGTGCGTACATACACGGCTGGGGGGGGGTTCGGGGGCGTACATACACGGCTGGTGGTTCGGTGCGTACATACACGGCTGGGGGGGGGGTTCGGGGGCGTACATACATGGGTGGGTGTTTGGTGCGTACATACACGGCTGGTGGTTCGGTGCGTACATACACGGCTGGGGTGGGGGTTTGGTGCGTACATACACGGCTGGTGGTTCGGTGCGTACATACACGGCTGGGGGGGGTTCGGGGGCGTACATACACGGCTGGTGGTTCGGTGCGTACATACACGGCTGGTGGTTCGGTGCGTACATACACGGCTGGGGGGGGGTTCGGGGGCGTACATACACGGGTGGGTGTTTGGTGCGTACATACACGGCTGGTGGTTCGGTGCGTACATACACGGCTGGGGGGGGGTTCGGGGGCGTACATACACGGCTGGTGGTTCGGTGCGTACATACACGGCTGGGGGGGGGGTTCGGGGGCGTACATACATGGGTGGGTGTTTGGTGCGTACATACACGGCTGGTGGTTCGGTGCGTACATACACGGCTGGGGTGGGGGTTTGGTGCGTACATACACGGCTGGTGGTTCGGTGCGTACATACACGGCTGGGGGGGGGTTCGGGGGCGTACATACACGGCTGGTGGTTCGGTGCGTACATACACGGCTGGGGGGGGGTTCGGGGGCGTACATACACGGGTGGGTGTTTGGTGCGTACATACACGGCTGGTGGTTCGGTGCGTACATACACGGCTGGGGGGGGTTCGGGGGCGTACATACACGGGTGGGTGTTTGGTGCGTACATACACGGCTGGTGGTTCGGTCCGTACATACACGGCTGGGGGGGGTTCGGGGGCGTACATACACGGCTGGTGGTTCGGTGCGTACATACAGGGCTGGGGGGGGGGTTTGGTGCGTACATACACGGCTGGTGGTTCGGTGCGTACATACACGGGTGGGGGTTCGGGGCGTACATACGCGGGCGGGGGGTGGTGGGGTGTTCGGCGCGTATGCGGGCACATGTCTCCATGGTTGCTATGGGAGTTCGGTTCGGACGGTGTTTTTTGCGTACGGTTGTGAAATGGGGAGGACGGGAGGGATCGTACTTGCGCAGTCGGACTTTATTTTTCCGCACGGTGGGTTTCTCGCCCGGGGACGTGTCGGTGACTTTTCCCGACCCGAGGACGTGTGGGGAAATCTTCCCAATGCGATTCGTATGGACTTTTTTCCGTTCGAATCGTACTTGGCAGTTTGTACGCTACTTTGACGATTCGGACGGAAAAAAATCCGGATACGAGTCGGACGGGGAATTTTTTTACCGGATCGGAATTGGCACCTTAATGTTAACACTAGGGCGACGCCATTCGGTACATGCTTTAAGAAAGGCCATTCTCCCTTCCTCAGTGCCATAAACTTTAACTTCCATGAAAGTGCGTATGTGTTTGATAGGTAGGGTGATTCGACCCCCGGTTTGAAGTCAAAAATAACCGCCCAGGCATGTTTCCTTCTGGACAGTTTTGCCCTGTCAGAATGAAAAGACCACAGTCGGACTCATCTCTTGATGACAGGTTTTAATGCCTGCTGGGATGGGTTTGTTCCCCAGAGCTCCTCGACGCCTAGTAACTGCAGGGAGTGTTCCAGATGGCGCCAATGTTTTTAGCTGATCGATAATTTTTTCCAGAGTCTTGCCTCGAGGTGGGTGCCTCCTCGAGAGTTGCGCAGTCTGTTACAGAGCTTTATTAACGCGCCGGCCTCGATGCCATGGTGATCTAATAGGCCGAATTCAAGCCTTACTTGAGCTGGTGATCAGGATCTTGGCAGGCGCCATGCTTCTTTGAAACTTTTAGTTGTTAATTTATTCAGTGTGGTGCTGTTAGTCCCCAACATAATCTTGTGCCCGAAGGATAGTGAATTAGTAATCTTTGCCTTCATTACCGTTAACAATGGGGTTAGACTTGGGCCGAGTATCAGTTTTGCCAGCTTCGCTGAGGCAGCCTCGAGTGACAGGGCTTTGGCCCTGACCGCTTCTTTCTGCTTTGAGAAAGATCCTCTAGAATCCAGAAAAATCCCAAAGTACTTATAAGAAGATACTGTTTCAATGTAACATTTATTTTTCCTGGTACAACTTGTATTTACGTATGTTGTTCTATTAAATTTGAAAATATAATTTTCCAAACTAAGTTTCTGGCTGGTACTTTGTGCCTTTAACATTTGAATTTTTTTTTTCCATTATTTTTCTGTTATAAAAATATTTTTGCTCTAGGTTTTTGTGAAGTAGATAGACTTTGCTCAAGGGCTCACATCCTCGCTTATTTCTGGGATCAATTCCTGGATTTCAGGGTTGCCACCCTCACTCTTAGGGCGACCAACTGGCATGGGCTGAAATTCAGGATGGTGAGTGTAAAAATTCAGGACAAAGGGTCAAAATTCAGGACAAGTGAAGTGGCACAAATAGGATGTAGATAATTGGGGCATGCAGTGCTGGACTAGAGTGCAGTCCTCCGAGTGGCCAGCTTTATGTGTCAGATCGCTTCAAGCATTCCATTTCTGTTCAGCTGGTACGACTTGCATAGGGGCTGGTACAGTACTGAGTAATGGATAAGATGCATAGAGGACAGGTCTTGTGTGAGGTGTGAGGGTAGGAGCATTGAGCAGGAAAAGGGGGTTATAAACCAGCCTGCATGAGCCATAATTGGCTGCACACGGCTGAGCATTATGGTATTATTGTGGTCAAAGTGGTTAGATAGGCATGGACGTTACTATATAAAAACCTGGCTAATGTCTTGGCATATATCCTCCCTCCTTATTTTACCTGTATAGTGGAAATAGTATACTGCTTGGGCTTTTTCGTTTCTGTGAGCTGTAAACTGCAGCTTCTCATTGATGCACAGAAGTGTGTTACAGACTAGAACCTGTATACACTGTTAAGGCATAATTGTAGGGCAGAAGGAGGCACTGTCTTTTGTATAAAGAACATTTTCTTTTGAATAAAAGCAAAATGCCAACATGCAGATTTACTGATAAAACTATATAGCGCACAAATACTAATGTGTGAAAATGGGGTTTTGGCAAATATGTATCATTTGAACATAACCAAGTAAAGTGTCTTAATTGTTTTGATCCTATTAAAATTTTGTTTCCAGCACACTTCTGAATTTCAAACAAGTGGTCCATTTGTGGTTTCCTAACTGCTGATATGTTTTGAAACATTTGCACAGTTCATTTAAAGATATGTAAAAGTTGTATGTTACAAACAAACTCACAGCTTGCTGCCTTTGTTTCCCACACCCAAGGAAATTTGGAAAAACATGGTGCATTCTACAACACATTACTACCCAAACAAACCTTTTTAGCAACATCAGGATAATGAAAATCTGGGAAGAAAACATAACTTTGTAACCTGTACCATGCAGCTTGGATGCAGCTCTTTGATGGCAGTTCATAGCTCACTGTGCTAGATGACGCATGTAACTTATGAACTGCACAGTAACAAAAGAATCTCAGTGACAAAAGCAGTAACCCACTAAGCTCTGCACATAAAATACTGTCCTTTGATATGCATGGTACACATTCTTTGCAGCAGGCATATTAACCCTCTGTGCTACCTTGGATGATTCAAAACTGCCACTAAACAAAACTCCCATCCCTCTCCAGCAGGTACATTAGTCATCAGAGTTATTGTGACACTTTTATTGTTGCCTGAAAACTGCTTGATACACAAGGAACTTTCCAGTGCCAGCCCCCAGTAACAATACCACCCCCCTCACACACCCACAGCCTCCCAAGGAAACACCTGATGCGGGTACGGCCTGTCCGGCCTTGCAACCACCCTCCAATGGTGCCACTCATCTTCACATAGACCCTCTCACAAGTGTATTTAATTTCTTGTATAGAGCTACTCATTCAATGTATGTAAGGCATGGTATGAGAGTGTGTTACATCACACATATTATATAGAAAGAATGACTCATAAATGTAAAAGTCAATATATAGGAAATGTTACTTTAAACATTGAGGGCTACAAGGTGTTAGAGTCAGATTTTATCCAGACTGGTAGGCAGTGGCATAGCATGGGCGGGGCCCACAGTTGCTCCGGGCGCAATATTCTTAGGGGTGCAAAATTCTAAAAGAAAAAAATATTGGGGTGGAATGAGCTCAAGCCACGTCGGTGCTGTTGTCTGCAAGTACAGGTTATGCTGTCTTGCCCACCTTTCCGCGCAGAAGGGCTGCATGGAGCCGCGCCCTCATGCATCTCTCATGGCCGCGGGGTGGGTGGAGGGCTGCTCGCGCTGTTTCCCGGTGGCATGGGAGCAGCACCGCCCAGTGATGCAACAGCGGAACATCTCTTGTGGTACAAGAGCGCCGTACAAGGAATTTGTTTCTGCTTTTTGGCAGGTAGAAGGAGGATTTCAAGCCCAAGTTCCGCGCTGGCTGCCTGACGTCATGTGCAGGTTTGGGATGGCAGATAGAGTCACCCATAGGTGTGGCATCCATTCATTCTTTCGTCCATCATTCAGTCTTTCACCATTCATTCTGTCCTTCCACCTGTGTGCCCATCCATATCAAACCTATTCAACCATTTCCAAACCTATCCATCATCTATCATTCCATCCATCATTTCACTCATCCATCCCTCCATACACCATTTTACTCATCCATTCATCATCCATCTATCCATCCACACTTCCACCCTATCCATCCTTTCACCCATTCATCCATTTACTCATCCATCAAACCATTTACCCTTTCACCCATCCAGACATCCTTTCACTTACTCATCCATCCATTCACCCAGTCACTCATTCGTCCATTCATTCACTATTTTACTCATCCATCCATCCTTTCTTCCAGTTCTTCACCGTCCCTTTCACTCTCTATCCATTCTTTCACTCATCCATCCTTACATCCTTCTTTTCACTCATCCATACACCCATTCGCCCATCCATTCTCTCAATTATCCATCCATACTTTCATTCATTCATCCATCCATCCTCCCTTTCTCTCTCCATCACCCTTTCACTTAGCCATCCCTTCACCCATCCATCCACTCATAAATCCATCCATTGACCCTATCACTCATCCATCCCTCCTTTCTCTCATCCATACATCCACCCTTTCACTCATCCATCCATTTGCCCATCTACCCTCCCTTTCACTCACTCATCCATCCTTGCATCCACTCTTTCACTCATACGTCGATCCATTCTCCCTTTCACTTATCAATTCATCAATCCATCCACCATTTCAATCATCCCTCCACCCACTCACTTGCTCATCATCCACTCTTTCACTCATCTATCCACCCTTTTACCCATCCATCCACCATTCCACCCATACATCCACCATTCCACCCATACAGCTATTTATTTTCCCTTTCTCTCATCCATCCTTTCACTCACTCATTTATCCTCTCTTCCATTATCCATCCATCTATTTACTCCTCCATTCATCATTTCACTAATCCATCCAGGCATTCACCCATTGCTTCACTTACTTACTCACCCAACTTTTCACATTAATTATGAGCTGAGCCTTTGTTTGCAGAGTTGCAGACAGAAGAGGCTCATCAAGAACGTCACCCTTGCTGTAGTTCCTCAAGCAAGGGATGGGGCGGGGGAGTTTTCATTATGCCCCTGCACATAGGCAATCTGAAAACTTGGACGTCATGAATCATGCATGATGCACAGTGCCAGGACGTGAGGTGACTGTAATATGTTGCTGTTTCCAGGGCTTTAAGTGGGTTGAAAAAACTTGGGGGCCGCTCCAAAGTGGGTGTTCAATGTAATTAAGGGTGTGGCTTAAAACACAGTAGCTAAAAATCTGTGCTTAGCATAGCGTGCTGCCCAACTGGTATTCTGCTACTTATGTTATTGCATCCAGAAATATAATACATTACACCTACAACAAGCTAGGACTATTGGCTTTGTCAATGATTGTTAGTTGCATAAAATAAAAAAGCAGCAACTATGGCTTTGTTGTTTACAGTATTGAAAATGAGACTGTGAACGAACTCTAACCCCTTCTTTTTAACTTCTTTCGCTGGCTTCTTTTTATGAACTGGAGTCTACATTCCTTCCATCTAGTGAGGTGCAACATTTTTCTTTATCTACTGCTAAAACGTAATGCCCTGCCTTAGGCAGGAGGAGGCCCACCACGTTCTTTAACATCCCAGACTGGCCCTTTGTCATTCTGTATGTGACATTCAGCTGTCAGACAGAATGACAATGGTCTTGTGCTCAGAGGAAGAGTGTGAGGCGTTCCCATCAGGGGGTTGAGACTTCTCGCAGGGGACAGTGCTGCTCCCTGCAATGCCCAAAATTAAGGACAAAAGGCGTCCATTAAAGGGATCATCACAGACAAAGGACGTGAGATCCAAATCACGGATGGTCAGTGATATTTACAGATGGTTGGTCACCCTAGTCACTCTCCTTCATTCAAAGATACATCAAAGAGCTTCTGTTGTTGTACATTGAGTCTGTATCAATTATTGTGTTTTGCTGTGCACTTGTGTGCTCGGCCTTTTTGGTTCCAGTGATTGATTTCTTTTGGATTTGGCCTGCTCTCAGTCATATCATATTACTTTGATGACTGCTCCGTTGGCTGTGTGCGGCATGTGTGCAAGTGCCCGCATTTCTGTGGTTTCCACTCATGTTCCATTTGAACAGGTCACCACAGTCAGTACCGCAGTTTCGATGACTAGAAACCTATTCATGAGCTTTATTTCAGCTGTTTCAGGGCTTTTGGGAATATTTATTTATTTGTTTGTGCTTTTTACTAGTACTGTTCCCCAATTTGGTGGACTGCTTTGTGGTTCCCAAATATGGCTTTAAGGTAGCAGTCATCTTGGCCATTGATTTGATGGTCATTGAAAATGTACTTCCCTTACAGACTGGTGTTTTCTTGCTCATACTTCAACGAGTGTCATGAGCAGTGAGTTGACACGCGGGTGAAGACATGGCAACCCCTGCTATTGCCTCATATTATAAGGCCTGTGGTGAAGAAGGAGCCGGATTTAGTAAGTGAACTATTCAGCAATTCTCCCCACACTGAGCTCTACTCAGGGCCACTGTAATTATGCGCTTCTGCGGCTGCTGCGTTTTCTGCATAACTATGCATTTGCCACATAATCCTTCATCTGCCGCATACTCTGTAGATTTTAACAAAAATAATGTTTCTAGCTCAAATGGATCAAAGGTTACTAAAAACATGGCGCAATGTTTCCCTGCTGTGGAGGTTCCTTCACAAACGTTGGCTGGTCATCTTTTAGTTGCTTATTGCTATATTTGGTTGTTAAACTAGTCCTAATGAGGTGAAATCTTTGCACAGTGTAACCATGTGTAAAAAGAACAAAACAGTGAAGTAATACTATAATATATGGGCTCCCTCTATAAACAAAAGTTACTAATTTTGTTAAACTTAGCGACTTGTGACAAACTAAGACACTGATTATCAAGAAAAGATAACAGAACTCGACTATTATAAGGTTATTGTAGTTGAACTCTGATGTCACACTACCTACTGCCAGTAGCCCAGGTGAAATGCAAATCAAGTCACAGAGCATAATTGAAGCAGCTATTTAAAACAACAAGCTGAACGTTGCTTTTCTTTTTTTATGCTCTATTTTAAAAGCCTTCAATGAGAGAACATGTTTATTTTTTGCACTCCTTAGATAGAAAAAAGCTAGAATCTTTCTGCATGTTTCTACATGTTCCAAGCTACTGCAGCTTTGTTTTTTTTTTGCTTTTTAAAACTGACTTGTATTGAACTGTTCTTAATATCTGTTTGCAACAAATATCCAACATGTTTTTGATGTGTTTAATGTTTCACCAGAGGCTTTATTTTTAATGTTCATGTTTGCAAACATGCTCGCTCTTTCATATGACAGAGCTATGCACATTGGGGCAGATTTATGAGGTTTTGCCGTAGGGAAGCGCAGCAGGCCTTCCTGCTGCGCTTCCCTACGGCAAAAGAAAAGGGCAGGGATGCGCCGTATCTATAAAATGCGGCGCATTCCTGTCCTTTTCCCCTGCGCCGGCGCACAATGGGCTGCCTGCGCCAACGCAGGCACCTCTGTACCATGGTGCAAAGGTGCCTGCGTTGCGGAGATGAATATTTTTGTACAGGAAGGGAAACCTTTCTGTGCAAAAATAATCACAAGAGGTTTTTCCTCTTTGTATGGGTGCTGCAGAATGCAGCACACATAGAAAAAGGAAAAACGAGGAGAAATAAAGATATTTCTCCCCGTTGCGCCTCCCTTACGCCTCCCCTGGGGAGGCGTAAGCTTTTGGCGCTGCCTCAGATTTACGATTTCTCGTAAATCTGGGGCAGTGTCAAAAGGCCATGGATGTTGCTGGGAACGCCCCCAGCAACACCCATTGCACGCCCCTTTAACGCAGAACACTGCGTAAAAGGGACTGATATTTATGATTCAGCATGAAGCCAAAAAAAGTGGCTCAGTGCTGCCTGATAAATATCACACAGGCTTCTGCGCCACGGAACGTCACAAAAAGTGACGTTCCGATGGCGCAACGGGCCTCATAAATCTACACCTAAGTTTTTAAGTGGTTTGTGGGAAAGGTGATGGTGTAACCATGTATTATATGGAATGAAGTGCCACCTGGTGCACATGATAAGGATATTGCAAGTCACCTCCGAGTTCCAAAGCCTTATAATTAGGGCTCCCGGTTTTATGGTATTTGTTTTTTTAACAATTCCATCTGCATTTTTCCATATTCATTTTATCTGTATTTATCCATACTTATTTTGTGTTTTGAGTATATATGAAGTTGTAAAACTGTACATTTCCATATTTATTTAACTCATAGACGCGCACTCATACTTTGATGTCTGTTGTCTTTTAGCTATTTTAGCTGCCAAATATTACATAACTATACATCCACTGGTAAATACTAGCGTAATACCTCAAATATATATTGACAAATGCCGCTATTTAAAGAAATGTAATCCTGTTTTTAAATTTTCCATGCTGTTCATCTACTCAGCAGTTGGCTATATTTCCTGAAACCCCATCAAACCAACAAAGGACACTGTTCCTGAATGCAGGGTGCAAACAGTCACCCAAGCATAAGGGTGCAAGTAGTCACCCATATCTTTAAAGAAAAAATGAAAGAAAAATAAAGATAAAATGAGTATCCTAGGTGAAAAGGACCCACCATTAGAGTGAAAGAACAAATGTTGTCCTCTGTTGCCCTCACACACCCCAAGGGGTGTCATGCTTCATCATCGGGCTTTTGCTCCTCGTAGGGCCGGTGCTGCAATTCCCTACGGGTCCCCCGAGGGGTCTCTTTATCGGAGATCTTTTTTAGGACAGCCGGATGGTGCATGCAGGTGTGTGGGGTAGGGGTCCAATGAGGGTGGAAAAGTGCGTGCCAAGTGATAATTGAGTTAAAAAAGGGTAAACATGCAGCGGATGTCTTATTTGTATACCCTTAGCAGACCACAACTGCTAAATAAAATCTTGTCCCTGCGGCACACTATCCCCAGGTATCAAGAAGCTCATGGGTCTACATGTTTCGCGCCTGCATCGCCTTAAGGGTCGTCGGCGCTTCGTCAGGACCAAAGATATAAAATAAAGTGCACGTGAAAAAATCATTAAGAGCCCTCTAAATCAATCAGAGCGGGCAGTAAACCTGTATACCGGTAATCTGGCTACAGCTGCATGGTGTAAACCGCTCCTGATCAATACCTAGGAAGAAAAAACATCATCAACCACAAATATGAACATCAGTAACCACTTGATGCCACATAATGTGCCGGTAAATAGACATAATATCGAAAAAATAATATCGAACAACAAGAATATCGAAGTTAAAATATCGAGATAACATTAATATCGAAGTGTAGAATATCGAGGTAAGTAATATCGTTTTTTTAGTGTTTAGTAAAATATCGAAGTATGAAATATCGATGTAGTAATATCGTTTGAAGATAATATCGATTGAATAGTTTTGTTAGAAATATCGAAATATAATATATATATTGTTTAAAATGTGTATTTAGTGTATATTGAATAAGTAAATTGTTTAATTATATGTATAAATACTTTATTAAAGTATAAAATATAATTAATAGTGTTAAGTAATTTATAGTATGATATGTTTTAGGAGCGGGATGTTGGGTTATTAGGGGATAAGGGTGGGGAGTGTTTTAAAAATATTAGTGTAAAATCAGATAATAATTTAAAAATATTAAATAATAAATAATTATGAATAGTAAATTGTAATGAAATTTCTAAATTAAATATTTATAATTTAGAAAATAATAAAGAAATTATATATATTTTTTAGGAGCGGGATGTTGGGTTATTAGGGGATAAGGGTGGGGAGTGTTTTAAAATTGTTAGTGTAAAATCAGATAATAATTTAAAAATATTAAATAATAAATAATTATGATTAGTAAATTGTAATGAAATTTCTAAATTAAATATTTATAATTTAGAAAATAAAAAAGAAATTATATATATTTTTTAGGAGCGGGATGTTGGGTTATTAGGGGAGAAGGGTGGGGAGTGTTTTAAAAATGTTATTGTAAAATCAGATAATAATGTAAAAATATTTAATATTCAAGATTTCGAAATTTCAAAATTTCAATAAAAATTCGAAATTATATAATTTGAAATTATAATGAAATTTAAATTTTGTTTTATGAGTGGGATGTAGGGTTATTAGTGTATAAGGGTGGGGAGTGTATTAAAAAGATTACTGTAAAATTGGATAATAAGTTATAAATATTAATACTAAAGAATTAGAAATGTTAAAATTTAAATGTAATTTTGACAATGTTTTAAAAAAAAATTCAAAATAATTTCGAAATTATTTTTTTGTTTTGTGGAAATATGGATTTTTCTGGTCAGTTATGTCCCCTATCTTGGACCCCAACGGTTCTATGTGCATGTCACAAGTACATGTATGTTCCCTCCAGTTCCAGTTATGAAGACGCAAATACATGTGCGTCCACCGTCAACATGTCCTCTGTCAGATCCGCCATGAATAGGCCGGATATTCCATTCCTAAGTACGAAAGGCCACCGGCTTTATATGGTTCACTTATGCCATTTTTACAGTCCAGGCAAGTAGGCCCTGATTCTGTCATCAAACTCCTCTTGCTTTCTGCCTCTGAAAACTCCAGTTCGAGCCTGCATCTGTGACCATGAACTTTGTCTCATTCTCTGCGCGGCTCACGAAGCCTGACATCAGCCTATTCTCTGCCAAGAACTGTATTTCACCTTCGAATTATCTGCTTCCCCCTCAGCCGATGCATTCCTGCCTAGTAGTTTAAGTAAACATTCTTCCAGTTACCAAGTAAAAGGCCCGGCTTCTCTGTCCTCATGCAAGTAATTCATAGTCCTGTTACCACGGAATATTTCTACCCCCTCGCATTTAGTGTAGACACTTAGACGCTTGTACACGCACACACAGTCAGTATAGAACAGATTCTGTCCGAGAGTCCTTCTTTTATGGATAACATAGTTCTTTAAACATAGGATGTTAGATATGATTTGGGACTAGGTTGACTTGACCCCCCAGACTTCTTGTCTCCACATGTAGAGCTAAATGTCAAGTCCCCTTCACCCCCTAGTTACACGTCAATTACACGTCATGCTGCTGCGCGCGCATCTATGCCAAGTATTATCTTATAGATCCACCTACATGTGACATCATAACCAATTACGTTCCTTTTTACTCCTTGTTCCACCCATTTTTGGTTACGCAGACAAATCGTCATTTTTCCTTATCAATTGTTACGCCTACTGTATTCGCTTCATTGTAATGTATGATCTATAAAAGTCATTTCATGTCAATAATGTATGTACTTCACTTCCTGAACCCCCGTGGTGATGGAACTTGGAGCAACCGATTATAATCGATTATTGGAATAAAGCCCATTCCGAACCTCTAATACCACGGATTCTGCCTCTCATTTTACTGAGCTATTTTATTATGTTTCTGTATCAAATTCAGTCCAGGTAAAGGAATTTTATTTACCACATGAATGGCGCCCGAACAGGGACACTTTCTCATCTCACGCGCCGGCGGTGAGTTGCAGGCCCGGTCTCCTGCCACAGCTGGACGGACAATAACGCGTACCAGCAGGATTTCCTGTATCTCCCTCCGGTCAAGCGGGGGCGACTGAGGCTGCGATCAACACCCAGACGAGGCGGTGAGAAGTGCGAAGTATCCCGACCAGAGCCTAGCTGAGAGAGCAAGATCCGAGGTATACAGAGACCCACCAGTTCGAAGTCAAGCCCAGTGTCCGACGAGTCGAGTCGAGTCCAGTCCGGTTCAAGTTCAAGTTACCGAGGCCTTCCGTTTCCGAAGCTACCCGGTGAGTACCATTGCTGGGGAGGCATTTCTGACGTGCACATAGGTTGTGCCGGTCAAGACGGGTTTGGGTACACAAATCCGGTCTGCACTGTTTTAGCAGTGTATCTGTACTGTTTAGCAGTATATCAAGTATTCCGAAGTATCTAGTTATTGTCAAGAATTAAGCTTGGTGATTAGTTATGCAGACAATCATCATTGTTGTTTCAGTTAAAGGTTTAATGTTTAATGTTTAAATGTTTTAAATACGTCCTGCATATTGTGGTATGAATGACTGTTCATTATCGTGTTTATTGTATTAAGTCTGTTCAAAATCAAGTATCAGGTCAGTTGGTCAAAATCAAGTATAAGGTCAGTTCTCAATATGCCGCTCTTTTCGAAATTAAGACAGATCACTACTAGAAAAGGGGTTCTCGAAGAAGCCGTTCCTATTCCTCCTAGGGACACTCCAGGGCACTTTATGTATCACAAACATGGCTTAGACGCTATATTATTTCTTGATTTATGGGTAGACTACACCAAGGGATTACCAGAAAGTCAGAGGTGGCCCACAGCGGGAACCTGGGATGCAGAGTGCATCATGAAAGTTGAGGAAGAGTTATGGAAAAGGAAGGTCAGACAGTCACAGAAAGACGCCGTTGAGTTATGGCGTAAAGAATCTCATAGACGCACAGAAAAAGCACGTAGGCAGGAAGAAAAGAATAAAGAAAGTTCAAATAAAGTTCGAGAGAATCTATTAATTGAGGAAGGTATCCGAGTGAAATCAGAACAAGTAGATAGGCAAAGAAATGCCCTTATGAATGGTATGTATCCCCTTCTGGCCGAAGGATTACCTAAGGCTACTCCAGAAATACCGAAAGACTTGCCACCCCCATTGTTCCCAATAAAGGTACATCCTAAGGGGCATCCTAGAACCGCAGAAGATGTTTTTCTTTCCTCATATTTAGATGACGCAGCTCCCGAGTATGCAAATTCCGCCCCACATAGACCGCATATCAGGGAGGTTCAACGCCAAGATCCAGTGCCCGTATCCCTACAGCAACAAATCGAGTCACAAGTTCCGGCAAGCACATCTGTTTCTGCATCCGCTCCTACAGCTACTTCTATAGCTGTGTCCACACCTGTAGTTGCTGTGTCACGTTCGACGAATCCTTTCACGCCCGACACCCCAGATGGGGCTACGGGAGGTGCTAGCAACATTTTTTCTACGCCACCCAGAATAAATAAACTTACTTTTCAAGAGTCAGCACATTCACGTACACCCAAACTCATAAGTGCCCGTACGCTGAAGGAACTTCTTATAGATTGCAGATATGACCCTGTGCCCGGTAAAGAGGACGAAATGACCCTGGCATCATTGCGTATCAGACGAGCCGCAGTGTATTTAGGAAAGTTACCAGGAATGACTGCGCATCTAGATAAAATATATCATTTTGTCCAAACAGGGCGAGATCCAGAATGTATTAACAGAGCTATGGAATACCAGAAAGTAGAGATACAGGGGGAACTGTTACGTTTCCTCATAAACTGTGTGATCAGAAATCAAGACCGACCGGGGGTAGACCCGGAAGCAATGCAAATTCTTACAAGATGGAGCCAGAATATATCAGAAGGGAGACATGATAAACAGAATTGTATAATAGCCATGTGCCGAAAGATCCGTAAAGAAATAGAACGCCTACACGAAGAGAGATTAGAGGTAGACGAGTTCGAACAAAGCGAGGAAGAAGGGTCAGGACTGCCCACAGGACAGTCGGACACCATAGCCTATGTAGGTAGAGGAAGATCTTGTAATAGTAATAGATGTCTTACTGACTCGATACGTCCGATATGTCCAGATAATAACAGGAATTTCCAAATACCTATAATTAATATAAGGTCAAATGAGCATTCGTTCCAAACCGCCGACAAACTACTCCAAGAACGAAGGGGTTATCATTTTCTCGATTCTATGGATGAACAAGATTTAGCCAGGGCAGCTGTCCATTGGGTGGACAGTCCCGGAAAATATAGTGATGATACAGTAGCACGCACATTTTTGAATCTCACCCCAGACGAACAGAGGTTAGCTGGGATTTATATGATTCAACAACTCATTATACTATATCGGAGTCAGCATTCGGACCCTGGTCCCTTACCTGACATTTTGACCGAATTGCTTATGAATAAATGGAGAGGTTCAGGTACTAAATTAATTAAAGAAATTCTAGAATCAAGAAAGCAGTATATTCTTTTTGTATGTTCAGACCGTGTCTCATTGCCCGTCAAGGAAAGAACCACGTATCACATGGATAGACAGAATCCCTTACGAGAAGTGCACCCAATAAAAGGCGAGGACAACGAGTTTAAGCGCGTATTTGTATATACGCCCATATCAAAAATAGAATTGTTACAAATGAAAAAAGTGGTACCCAGTCATGACAAAGATCCAGCGGGTTTTCACCGAGAAATTAAGGACATGTTACTCATGGGAGAGTATACCTATCCCGACATTATGACCATATTAAAGGTATTAATGCCTGCTGGTATTTATGAGAAACTCAAGGAAAAAGAGTGGGAGGTAGGAGACCAAAAGATAGAATGGTCAGTGTTAGAAGCAGAAGAAAAGGCCCGAACTGCAGGAGCAGGACTTGGGGATAAAACTAAGGCATTACCAGGTTTATTAGTACAGGTACTGCCACGTTTATTAACTACGAAAAAGGAAGATTGGGGTACAATTTCAGCCTGTAAACAGAAGCAAGATGAAGACACTAGTGATTACTATGCCCGATTTGAAAAATGTTTTGGTATAAATAGTGGCATAAAAGCAAGTAGCGAATCATACCCACATCTGTTTGTAACAAAATTAGTAGAAAATGCCCTGCCCCCAGTAAAGAATAGAGTATTAAAATTCGAGAGTACCTGGCAAGGTAACACTCCATCACAAATGTTACAAATGTTACAGTACCATCACAATAGAATTAGAGAGGAACAAGAACATGAACACAGACGCATGAAAGACACGAAAATGAAAATGCTAGTTTCCCAGACAGTTCCAGCTGAAGGACATAAAAAGGGTATGACACATTCCGATTCAGCAGGACCTGTAAAAGGGACATGCAATTATTGTAAAAAGCCAGGTCATTACGTACACGATTGTCCAGTTTTGAAACATAATATCAGCATAGGTAAAACACAAGAAAGATCACGGCCACTTAGACAAGATCAGAATGAACAAGGAGCTCCGCAGCATGCCCAGGCCATGCCAGCCGCACAACAGCCAGTACAGTTTGTGCCAGCTGCACCACCGTTGCCTGTTGCTGCCACACAGACAACAACGCGACAAATGTATCAGACCGCACAGTATGAATATCCTGAGTATCAGCGTTACGCATGAACTAGCCTAGAGAGGGAAGTTGACTTACCCCTTATTGAAATACCTGTAGATCAAGAAGGACCTTATGTACATAGTAAATTATTAGGCCAAGATAGAAAATTTCTACTCGATACAGGGGCAAGTCGAACGACCATAAAACGTAGTGAAGTTCCAGGGGCACCCCTCTCAGGCTCACAGAATATTTCCCTTGGTTTTTCAGGAAAACCTATTGTTAATGAAGTGTCACAACCTCTGCCACTTACGATAGGACCTCTGACCCGAACTACAGATTTATTGCTTACTAAATCATGTCCAGAAAACTTGCTAGGAATAAAAACGTTGAAAGCTCTAGGAGCCATAATATGTTGTTCTCCGGAAGGAGTAAGGTTGTTTTTACGTGATTTTAAAGGTCACTATGTGTCTAGAGACATGGATCCCCGACTACAGACATTACCTACACATCTATGGGCACAAGGCCCTACTGATGTTGGACGCATGAATATTACACCATATCGAGTCACATTAAAGGCAGGAGTGGTGCTACCACGAATGCGACAATACAAGTTACCACCAGATGCTGTAGTGGCTTTACTGCAAATCATTGACGAGCTCATTGCCCAAGGAGTAGTTGTGGAAACAGACTCCAATGTATGTAATTCACCGATAATTCCGATTCTTAAACGAACAGATCCAAAGGCCCCGCCAGTCTATCGATTGGTTATTGATCTGCACGAGTTAAACAAATGCATTGTGCCACAATTCCCTGTGGTCCCAGATATCTCGTCATTACTGACAGCTATTGATTCCGAAGCAACATTCTTTACTGTAATTGATCTCAAGAATGCTTTTTTCAGCGTCCCAATAGATCCGGAAAGCCAATATTTGTTCGGATTTAGTTTAAATGGGCGTAGCTTTAAATTCTCACGCGCACCTCAAGGATTTACAGAAAGCCCCAGCATCTATAGCCAAGCACTTAAACGAGAACTAGATAGTATCAACATGCCAGTTAACACTGCTCTGCTCCAATACGTCGATGATTTGCTGATCACCGCAAGAAGCGAACCAGAATGTGAAAAAGCATCACTGACAGTTTTAAAATTTCTAGCCGAAAAAGGGCACAAGGTGTCCCCTTCTAAGCTGCAATTCTGTGTCCAGCGAGTTGTTTATCTTGGACACTCGCTGTCCAAGGAGGGAAGGCAGCTTACACCCGACCGCATTCAGTTAATAGCTAACATGCCAATGCCCAAGACACAAAAGGAAGTACGGGCTTTCATAGGCCTCACTTCATACTGTAGACAGTGGATCCCTCAGTATGCATTTCTAGCAAAACCACTCATTCAGTTGACAACACAGGAGGCAGCCACATCGACTGTTCTCCCTTGGACTCAGGAACATACACACGCCTTTGAAAGCTTAAAGAAAGCTTTATGTCAAGCACCTGTTTTAGCAACACCATGTTACAGAAAACAGTTTACACTTTTTGTTACAGAACGCGAAGGTACTGCCTTGTCAGTACTCACACAGGAACAAGCAGGAGCACACAAACCATGTGCTTATTTTTCTAGTACATTAGATCCCGTAGCTCAGGCTTTGCCTGCATGCCTAAAATCAGTGGCAGCGACAGCTTTAGCAATCAGACAAAGCGATGCCATAGTGTTAGGACATCCATTGACAGTTCAAGTACCACACGCAGTAGAGGTTCTTGTAAATAGAACGCAAACACAACACTTGAGTATAGCGCGACTTACAGGGTACGAACTTACATTGTTTCAGCCACACATAGAAATCAGACGCTGTAACACATTGAATCCTGCCACACTTTTGCCAGTAACCGGAACAGACCCACTAGCTCATGACTGTATTGAAGTTATTACAATAACGACGAAACCTAGACAAGACTTAACCGATGTCCCATTGTCAGATCCAGACCTGACGTTGTATGTAGATGGTTCATGTATGAGAACAAGTACAGGAGAGTTAGTGGCCGCTTACGCAGTCACAACAGATACTGAAGTCATTGAAACTAATCGTATAAATACTTTGTCAGCTCAAGCCGCAGAGCTCATCGCTCTGACACAAGCCTGTATTCAAGCCACGAATAAAAAAGTCAACATATACACTGATTCACGTTATGCATTCGGAGTTGTACATGACTTCGGCGTGCTGTGGCGAGAGAGAGGTTATTTAACTTCCCACGGTGCCCACATTCAGCACGGACCCCTCATTCATGCTTTATTAGATGCAATACATCGACCCACTGCAATATCAATTATGAAATGTAAGGCCCATACGAAGGTTACTGATATCATTTCCCAAGGCAATGATCTAGCCGACAGAACAGCTAAACAGACTGCTCAAACTCAAACCCCCGACATGACAAAGACAATAGTCCCGATGCCGACACATTGTATGACAGTTAAAGATCCTACTCTTGACGTAATTGACATACAGACACATGCTACACAAGACGAAATAAAGAAATGGACTGAATTAGGAGGGATCCAAACGGACCAAGGATGGATGATGAAGGAAAAGTCTGTATGGTTCCTTCCTGATTCAATGGTCCAAGTTATAATTAACACTACACATAGTCCAGCACATCTCGGAGAAAAAGCTATGCTAGACAGCATTCAACACATTTGGTTCAATAAACATTTACGAGCAGCAGCAAAGCAAAAAGTCCGTACCTGTATGATCTGTTGTCAGTTTAACCCAGGAAAAAGCGTTCCCGTAGAACAGGGTGGATTTCATCCTCCTGATCACCCTTTTGAAGTGCTCCAGATGGATTATATCCAGATGGAACGATGTCGAGGATTCAAATACGTTCTCGTAGTCGTCTGCGCTCTGTCCCGTTGGACGGAGGCATACCCGGTTTCAGATTACACTGCCCCGACTACTGCCAAACAGTTGGTTCGAGAATTCTTCCCACGATACGGTTTACCACGTGTTGTCTACTCAGATAACGGCCAGCCGTTCTCATCCGAATTAATGAAACATGTTTCACTTCTGTTAGGATATCAGTGGAAATTCCACTGTGTCCGACACCCCGAGGCAGCAGGTCTCGTAGAAAGACATAACCAGATACTGAAAATCAGATTGTCCAAAATATGCAGAGAGAAAGGTGTCGACTGGGTAGTAGCGTTACCAGTTGCACTCTTTTACATGAGAATGGTAGCACACTCTCGAACAGGGCTATCCCCGTATGAGGTGATCTTCGGCAGACCACCAAATATGTGGGGGACGCCTATTCCACGCAAAATAACTGATGTTGACTGTAATATGCTGACAGATTACTTGGCTTCCTTGATGTCTGCACTACAATCTTGTCGTTCACAGGTAGCTGCAGCATTTCCCGACAACACTGAGGTGAAACCCCATGACGTAGTTCCGGGTGATATCGTATTTGTGAGAAATTTCGACCGAAAGACTCAGCTGGAACCCAGGTGGAAGACACCCAAGTTGGTTCTGCTGACCACAAGAACAGCCGTGAAGATCGAGGGCCGCAAGGGCTGGATTCATTCAAGTCATATCAAGAAATTTCATGGACAATCCTCGGATATAGACATTGTGCCCTGCACTCCCTCACAGACTGATTCAAAACTTCCTGTGGTTGAAAAAACTGAAACCGAACTCTATAAAGTTAAATTGAGGCCTAGAACGTCAGACGATTTGATTGTTTAAGTCCTCTCCTAGGTGAAGCGGTTGAATCTGTCTCTGACATGTATCCTCTAGACCTGAATCATGGACAGTCGCGAAAAATGATGAAACGACAGGCGTATTGTAAATCACTGCGTAGCCATTGCATAGTGACATTAATAATCTTGTTTTTCTTGAGTCTTTTAATAATTACTGCAAGTATATTGTTGCACATATATTACCCTATTTCTAGACATATTTACAATGTTACCGCAGAACATTCTTTTAGTGACTTACCTCCGCATGAATTATCTTATAGACTTGCGCTGCGTAATAACACTTTCATTAGTATGTTACATCATTCCCATCAGACTAGTAATGCCACCAATTGTTGGGTGTGTGGTCGGCTCCCTCCCTATCAGAATTATGAAGGAGTCCTGCCATTCTTTCCACACCCATTTACACATAATGGCTCCTGTGGAGCATGGTTTAGTTTAATCAATTCCATAGACTCAGACACAGCTGTTTACCAAGGTCAGTGGGTATGGGGAAATCTGAACCTAGTTTTACTCAAGGTCTGCTACCCTGACAAGGAGGGTCGCCCCAAAAGAACAGGAACTGATCTAGAAAATGAAGTATATGGATCAGGTAATTTTACACCTAATCCCATGATTCTAAATGTCATATCCGAAGTTGAACTAGTCTTACCCACCATGTCAGTATTCCCAGCAAAAGGGGAATTATGTGTAAGAAAGGTTGGTTCCATACATATGGGCCATAGTAAATGCACTACTATAGTAGAATTCAGTGATCAAGGCAAATCTTCATTTAGAGCTTATCACCACTCCTACTTTATATGTGGTCAGACTGCATATATGCGTCTACCTCTAGATTGGGATGGTACCTGCTACATTGCATTCCTTTTGCCACCTGTTTTTCTAGCTCCTCCTGATTATTACAGAAATATTCATTTAGTACACAACAGAGAGCGGAGAGATCTCCCAATTGTCGATTACACTGAAACAGCATGGGAAAAATACACAGATTTCAATAAAGGCATCTTTCCCTATATAGGTACTGTTACTAATAGTAAACTGATACGTAGATTAACTAGAACCCTTGAAGCAGTAGTGAATGAAACTATTTCCGCCCTAGGCAATTTAACAGAAGAGCAGTCTGCTATGCGGATTGTTGTGCTTCAAAATCGTCTTGTCCTCGACGTCATCCTGGCTGATAGGGGCGGAGCTTGTAGGGTCATCGGATCAAGCTGCTGCGTATTCATACCAGAAAATTCGCCATCAGTATATAAAGCCATAACTCGCCTTCATAAGATTGTAAACCAGATACACCAGAATCCAGGCACCTGGACTTGGTCCGGTTGGTTTTGGAGTGTATTATCTACCTTTGGATGGAAGGTCCTATCTTTCCTAGGTATTGGCCTTCTCATACTATTCAGTTGCTGTCTATGTCTACAATGTGGACCAGCGATCTGTGGTCTGTGTGCCACATTGTGTATTCCACCACCAAGATTTCATTCGTCACGGAAGAAGAAAGAAGAACAAATGATGTTATATGAACAGATCAATGGATTAATGAAGATTGATATCTCTTAACGGGCAAGTAGGGGACAAGGAGGGAATGTGGAAATATGGATTTTTCTGGTCAGTTATGTCCCCTATCTTGGACCCCAACGGTTCTATGTGCATGTCACAAGTACATGTATGTTCCCTCCAGTTCCAGTTATGAAGACGCAAATACATGTGCGTCCACCGTCAACATGTCCTCTGTCAGATCCGCCATGAATAGGCCGGATATTCCATTCCTAAGTACGAAAGGCCACCGGCTTTATATGGTTCACTTATGCCATTTTTACAGTCCAGGCAAGTAGGCCCTGATTCTGTCATCAAACTCCTCTTGCTTTCTGCCTCTGAAAACTCCAGTTCGAGCCTGCATCTGTGACCATGAACTTTGTCTCATTCTCTGCGCGGCTCACGAAGCCTGACATCAGCCTATTCTCTGCCAAGAACTGTATTTCACCTTCGAATTATCTGCTTCCCCCTCAGCCGATGCATTCCTGCCTAGTAGTTTAAGTAAACATTCTTCCAGTTACCAAGTAAAAGGCCCGGCTTCTCTGTCCTCATGCAAGTAATTCATAGTCCTGTTACCACGGAATATTTCTACCCCCTCGCATTTAGTGTAGACACTTAGACGCTTGTACACGCACACACAGTCAGTATAGAACAGATTCTGTCCGAGAGTCCTTCTTTTATGGATAACATAGTTCTTTAAACATAGGATGTTAGATATGATTTGGGACTAGGTTGACTTGACCCCCCAGACTTCTTGTCTCCACATGTAGAGCTAAATGTCAAGTCCCCTTCACCCCCTAGTTACACGTCAATTACACGTCATGCTGCTGCGCGCGCATCTATGCCAAGTATTATCTTATAGATCCACCTACATGTGACATCATAACCAATTACGTTCCTTTTTACTCCTTGTTCCACCCATTTTTGGTTACGCAGACAAATCGTCATTTTTCCTTATCAATTGTTACGCCTACTGTATTCGCTTCATTGTAATGTATGATCTATAAAAGTCATTTCATGTCAATAATGTATGTACTTCACTTCCTGAACCCCCGTGGTGATGGAACTTGGAGCAACCGATTATAATCGATTATTGGAATAAAGCCCATTCCGAACCTCTAATACCACGGATTCTGCCTCTCATTTTACTGAGCTATTTTATTATGTTTCTGTATCAAATTCAGTCCAGGTAAAGGAATTTTATTTACCACAGTTTCATGGTTGGGAATTTGGGTTATTAGGGTGTAAGGGTGTGGATTGTATTTTAATAATTATTACAAAATTATAGATTAATAAATAAATATTTAATGTGGAATAACTCAAATTTGTGAACATTTTATGTCAAAATCTAATTATATAATTTACATTGGAAATTATAATTTCAATATTTATGTTGTATTTATGGGTGGGATGTGGGTATATTAGGGGAGAAGGGTGGGGAGTAATTTTCTAAAATAATATTGTAAACATAGATCATAAAAAAATTCAATTTATTAGTAAATATTGTGAAATCTAAAATTTTAAATAAAAATTATAATTAAATAATTGTATATTTGCAATTTATATGGAAAACATATTGTACATATTTATTTTGGAATTAGGGTTAATATGGGATAGGGGTGGGTATTGTAACTATAGTATTGTTAAATTTAATAGTTTTTAAATGATATCTCATAGTTAATAAATGTAGATTATTAATATTTTAAGTGATGTTATAACCAGCACCTTGTCTCAGTTTGATCTTTCTGGAGCAGGAATATTAAATTTAATTGGGTTAGTGTCCAGCACCTTCCCTGAGTTTATGTTAACTGGAGTGGGAATAGTAAATTATATAGGGTTACTGTCCAGCACCTTCTCTGAATTTATGTTAACTGGAGTGGGAATAGTAAATTATATAGGGTTACTGTCCACCACCTTCCATGACTTTATTTTAACTGGAGTGGGAATAGTAAATTATATACAGTTAGGTGCCGATCACGATCCGGTAAAAACCGGGTACGAACCGTCGGACGGAGCATATTCTCCGTCCGACGCGTACCCGGTCGTCAATTTCTACAAACAAGGAATTACGATTCGCACGGGTACACCATGACCGTACGATTCGTAAAAAAGTCCGACCGAACAAAAAAACACCTACCAATGCGATCCGGGAAAGTGCCGACCTGACGTCGGGACGCTCGCAGCCAGCCATTCACGAACCAGGAATCACGATTCGCACCGACGTCACCCCGCACGGTGAATATTTTGCGGCAGCCAAAAACTGCCGGGAAATCAGGACGACGCGAACAAGGACCACCAGTACGCGACGGACAGACGACGACGCGAACAAGGAGGACCAGTACGTGACGGACACACAGGACGACGCCACCAAGGAGGACCCGTACGCGACAGGACGACGCGATTGGAGTACCAGTACGCGACGGACAGACATGGACCCGAACCTACGAGTCATCCCTGCCCTCATAGCAGTCCACCTGCTCTACAGGCACCGACGCAGACGCCGCAGAAGGTCAGAATAACTAAGGGAGGGGGGAAAGTGGGGTGGGGTGGGGGTGGCACGACCAGGGCAGACCACAAAACAACCACATAAGTCACACATGGCCTGGACATACCTGACTCCCATGCCCTGGTCACCACGAGGGGGTGGGGGTGTGTCCTGATAAGCCAGCGACCGCCACAACGGAAGTCCGTCACCACGCGAACCGGCAACACAACCAGACAGGTATGTCCCGTACCCACGCCTCAAGAGCGTGGGTACGAGTCGTACCACGCCCACACACACGTCACCCCAACAATGGCGGGACGGATCATACCCACGTGGCAAAGGCCTGGGTACGGCCCGCACAAGCATCACATAGCGTGGGGACGGATATGTACGGACCCTACCCCCACCCGCGTATGCATGGAGCGTACCCCCACCCCAACAGTGTAAGTACGACTCGAACCCTCACCCGCGGACGTACGGACCGTACCCCCCATGCCAACAGTGGAAGTACGACCCGTACCCCCACCCGCGTATGCATGGAGCGTACCCCCCATGCCAACAGTGTAAGTACGACCCGTACCCCCACCCGCGTATGCATGGAGCGTACCCCCCATGCCAACAGTGTAAGTACGACCCGTACCCCCACCCGCGTATGCATGGAGCGTACCCCCCACCCCAACAGTGTAAGTACGACTCGAACCCTCACCCGCGGACGTACGGACCGTACCCCCACCCCCACCAGTGTAAGTACGACCCGTACCCCCACCCGCGTATGCATGGAGCGTACCCCCCATGCCAACAGTGTAAGTACGACCCGTACCCTCACCCGCGTATGCATGGAGCGTAACCCCCATGCCAACAGTGTAAGTACGACCCGTACCCCCACCCGCGTATGCATGGAGCGTGCCCCCCACCCCAACAGTGTAAGTACGACTCGAACCCTCACCCGCGGACGTACGGACCATACCCCCACCCCCACCAGTGTAAGTACGAGCCGTACCCCCACCCGCGTATGCAAGGAGCGTACCCCCCACCCCAACAGTGTAAGTACGACTCGAACCCTCACCCGCGGACGTACGGACCGTACCCCCACCAGTGTAAGTACGACCCGTACCCCCACCCGCGTATGCATGGAGCGTACCCCCCATGCCAACAGTGTAAGTACGACACGAACCCTCACCCGCGTATGCATGGAGCGTACCCCCCACCCCAACAGTGTAAGTACGACCCGTACCCTCACCTCGAATGCATGGAGCGCACCCACACCGTGTATGTCCCAAGCGTACATATCCAGAAATTGGAGGTGTGTGTGCAGAGTCCTCCCAGCAGTGCCCAGAGACAGGAGGGTGTGTGCAGAGTCCTCCCAGCAGTGCCCTGAGACAGGAGGGGTGGGTGCAGAGTCCTCCCAGCAGTGTCCAGACCCAGGAGGGGTGTGTGCAGAGTCCCCCCAGCAGTGTCCAGACCCAGGAGGGGTGTGTGCAGAGTCCTCCCAGCAGTGCCCAGAGACAGGAGGGGTGGGTGTGGAGTCCTCCCAGCAGTGCCCTGAGACAGGAGGGGTGGGTGCAGAGTCCTCCCAGCAGTGCCCTGAGACAGGAGGGGTGGGTGTGGAGTCCTCCCAGCAGTGCCCTGAGACAGGAGGGGTGGGTGCAGAGTCCTCCCAGCAGTGCCCTGAGACAGGAGGGGTGGGTGTGGAGTCCTCCCAGCAGTGCCCTGAGACAGGAGGGGTGGGTGTGGAGTCCTCCCAGCAGTGCCCTGAGACAGGAGGGGTGGGTGTGGAGTCCTCCCAGCAGTGCCCTGAGACAGGAGGGGTGGGTGCAGAGTCCTCCCAGCAGTGCCCTGAGACAGGAGGGGTGGGTGTGGAGTCCTCCCAGCAGTGCCCTGAGACAGGAGGGGTGGGTGCCCATCACTCCCAGCAGTGCCCTGATACAGGAGGGGTGTAACACATGTGTGTGAGGCCAGAATTATCCACATGCATACTGGCTACAAGGGAACATGTCCCCATGAACTCATGTCAACAGACTCCACACACAAGTACAGTGATCACCAAGGATGCCACGATTGTCGCAGGTGGAGACATGGCCCTGCATGCATGGCCAAAGTAGAAGGGCTCCGTCACACACACAGCTCATGTAGACACAGCTCTGCGCTAAACATTGGGAACACCCTGCAGGGAAGAAAGCTGGGTACACAGAGGAAGGAATACACCCTGGGACAAGTGCACCATGCAGTAACTGCTTACATGAACAAAGAAAGTTAGCCAACACCTTGTGATGGCACACAGATCACAGGGTCCCACCAATGAGCAGTACACTACTACACATCCCACACACCCAAACCCTTACACACCACCCAAAACCATGTAGCAGCCCCACCAACACCAATACCAGCATAGCAGTAGTGTGATAATGAAAACAAAATTAAGCTTTATTCAGCATGAGCACAATGTCCGTGGATCGCAGGCAGTTCAATCTTCACAAAGCCCATAGGGCAGTCAATGATTCTCAGCTGGATGGGGGACACAGTGGGATGCGTGTCCCCTACATTGCCTGCACAGTCAAATGGCATCGTCTTCCACACTGGTGAGGGCATCAGGGGGGGGGGAAGCAACAGGCACCGCAGGGACATCAGGGCAAAGGGGAGGCGTTGTGGGTGCAGGGATGGAGGACTCCACCACAGGAGGTGGGTCAGTGCCAAAGGCGGAGGCCAGGATGGCACTACACACCTTTGCAAGGTCCTCCAGGGAGTCCCCTGCACCCGAAGGGACCTCAGGCCCCAAGGAGGGGGGGGGATCAGAGGGATGGGTCGCAGCGCCACCGGGGGAGGGTGGAGACAGGGGGGGAGACTCAACCACCCTGACCGGGGACCTCCTTGACCGCTTGCGTGGTGGTGTAACTGTGGGGCTCAGGGACAGAGCGGCCATGAAGGTGTCCTTGGGGGAGATGTGGCCAGGAGAGCTGAGGGGAGGGGATTTGGAGGGAGTGGACTGGGTGGAATGCGGACTCCCACTATGGCTGCGTGTCACACGTTTGCCCCCCGACCCAGTGGGTGTGCCTACCTCACCCTGTGTGTGCGTGTCAGGAGGAGTGCGGTGGACCTTCCCTGCTGGTGTGGTGCCCGTGTCTGTTGATGTGGGTGCATGCCGACGTCTGGGTGTACGTGGGACAGGCATGGGAGTGGGAAGTGTGGATGGGGCAGGGGTAGGTGGGGGGAGGTCGCGCTGCAGGAGACCCACTGCTGCAGTCAGTGTGGAGTCGATGGACCTCAGCAAGTTGCGTTGGTCAGCCTGCGATGAATGAATGCCCTCCAAGAAAGCCTCGATGTTGGTGAGGGTTTTGCCGTGGGCATGGAGGACATTAAGGATCGCAGCCTGACCAACCTGCAGTTGCCGCTGGATGTCCACAGACTCTGCATTGGCGGCAGCAGTGGAGACAGGGGCAGGGGGTGCGGTGCCTGGCAGGAAGGAGACATGCTGTGACCGGGCACGCTGGGAAGGGACACGAGCAAGTGGGAGGCGGCTGGTGGAAACTGAGGGGGCGGTGCGAGGTGTTGTTCCGCTGTCAGCTGCTGGTGCAGCCTCCGCCCACTCGGAGACATCGTCCCCGGACCTGTCAGCTTCGTAGTCTGATGTGCCAGTCGACAGGTCCTCGGCCACACTCTCCTCCGCCTCTGTACCACTCGATGTGCCAGACCCGATGTCACGGCTGGCACTGGTGCTCGGTCCCTCCGCCTGGTCTGTGTCCATGTCTCCCTCTGTGTCCCCCGACGATGCTGTGGGCAGGGTGGAGAGACAGAAATAATCAGACATCTGTACACATCTGTCACATGAGTCCAATCCACATAGGTAACATTGCATGGCCTGAAAAGGAAGATCCCTAACATCTACTGAACAGGGTACCGATGTAGGGCATGAAACACACAGTTGGTTGAGCCACCATGCCACTGAAATACCATGGAGAGCATGAGACAATAGCTAAACACAGGAAAAGGAGTCTGACATAGCACCCAGGCCCTGGGGACAATCCAGCACTGCATCTGCACCACACAGCGTTGGCGAAAATACCGATGACCAGGGACCATATCCATGAACTTGAGACACATGCTGCATAGGTAATGCTGAAAACATGCACAACATGACTCTGTCACTGCACATTGCGTGTGTGTCCAGACACATCACACACTGCCCAGACCCAGCAAGTGGTAATCAGGATTTAACACATAGGCATTGCCCGCCCCAACAAGACCCTACACGAGGCAAATTGTTGAGACACAGGTGGCACCAACATCTCATAGTCTGGGTGATACACACAGGGGCAGGCAAAAAGCGAGATTGAACGCCAAACAGCCAAGGTGCGCCTGTACAAATAATGTGGTACCAGTGCCCATCCTCAGATGAGTATAGCAAGACACACAGGCACTGGCAACTGTGAGTATGAAGAAGGACAATCAGGTCAGGCTGCACAGTGGACACCTGTACAAAATAGCACGTCTATATACATGGTGACAGGGGACAATGGCAGAGAGCACAACTTACGCTGTAGACACTGACAGTGGCCACGTGTATGATGACACATACACCACTGAGGAAAAGGTGCCCCAGGGGACAGTAGTGGGCACGCAACTACATGCTACTGAATGGTAATGACTGCAACACACGTCACCATCCCTGCACTATGTGTATCGCACACTCATGCACATCATGTCACAGGCCACTACATGGGACATGCGCGCTGTAAGGCATGACACATGAGAGACCAACTCCCATGTCTGGAGTCAGCATCAGTGCCAACTGATATGGAACCCACATGCAGTGAACTTGACAGTGCACAGGCAATGTCCCACAACCTGTTACACACCACCCCCACACATGATGCTACAGACATTGTTCCCGTGGACAAAGCGCCAGCCTACATTACCCTGTGGAGGAGTGCCTACACACAGACCAGGGAACACATTGCAAGGAGGGGAAGGGTGGCAGGGGCACAGCGCTATACTGGGGCAAACAGGATCTGCACAGCACCTTTAAACCCTGCCAGTGAATTCATGCTACTGTGCCCTTACAAATGCCGGTGACACACAACAAACACACATGTACCTACCCCCTTCCGGCTGCTGCATCGCCTGTAAGCGCCTCTCCAGGTCTGGAAAGACCACCGGCAGCACACGCTTGTGGAGGTGGCTCAGACGGCGGCGGTTGCGGTTCTTGTGGCTCTCAGGTGAGTCCCCCAGCAGGAGCCGTGCAATCCTCCGCGTCCAGCACCGGATATCCTGCCAGCGTTTCCTCACCTGGGGCAGGCTCCGCCTCTGACCATCCACACGCCTCACGGCACTGACGGCGGTCAGCCAGATCTGCTCCTAGGCAGTGGCGCCCACCTGTGAGGTAGAACAAGTGACACCACATCAATACACCAGCCACATGTCACAGAGAGACATATGGGTACAAATTAGCTGGTTACAACAAGGCATGTCATGCAGCCAACGCATTGCACCTTTGTCATAGGGACATCATCCCCTGTTGAGGGGAAAAAGCACTACGTGCCACAGTGGGTACACAGGTGGAATGATGGCAATGTCACAATCAATGATCAAGGCTCACACTGTGCATCACACCCACCCCTCCTGTCTCAGGGCACTGCTGTTAGTGATAGGCACACACCCCTCCTGTCTCAGGGCACTGCTGGGAGCACACTGTACCCACCCCTCCTGTCTCAGGGCACTGCTGGGAGCACACTGTACCCACCCCTCCTGTCTCAGGGCACTGCTGGGAGCACTCTGTACCCACCCCTCCTGTCTCAGGGCACTGCTGTGAGTGATAGGCCCCCACCCCTCCTGTCTCAGGGCACTGCTGGGAGACATCAGGCACCCCCCCCCTGGGACCCCCCCAACAGTACATGGCATGTGTGTTACACCTGGACGCAATGGCCGAAGTCACAGTCACAACATAGGGACAGTCTGTGGCAGTGGCCTATGCACTCACCTGATACCCTGGTCGCCCATACAGCATGGGGTACTGTGGGAGGATCACATCCAGCAGAGCCATGTTCTCCTCCAGGGTGAATGGCTGTGTCCTCTCCACAGCCCTTGACATGGTTCCAGGGAATCAGTAGCAGCAGCTGGGTCGACGAATGCAAAGATGTGCAGGCAAGTGCTCCCTCATGGGACCTGGCTGCCTTATATGTGCCCTTCTGCCCAGTCTCATGCACAGGAGTACAGAGAGATTGGTCACTCACATTTGCATCCTATGTTTCCACCAATCCCTACAAACCTAGCAGTCTGTGTGTTCTCTATCGGTTTCATTCTCCTGCATGATGTCAGCCCCACAAACACATTGCAACAAAGTAGACAAATTCCAACTGACTTCTGCTGTGCACCTTCCAGAACAATTTCGAATTTTGAACTTGGTCTCCATGACAACCAGCATGCATGTAGGCCTTAATACTTGTCCCCTATGTAATTTGGAGCATCACACACAGGTACGGTGCGTGTGGGGGCCCTAGGGCACCCCAAATGCATGGCAACGGCCCGTACATGCATGCCTACCCTCTCCATCACTATGGGTCTGCACGCGTATGCGTACCCGTAGTAGTACGGACCGTACACTCGCATCTACGCTCTCTATCACTATGGGTCTGCACGCGTATGCGTACCCGTAGTGGTACGGACCGTACACTCACATTTACGCTCTCCATCACTATGGGTCTGCACGCGTATGCGTACCCGTAGTGGTACGGACCGTACACTCGCATCTACGCTCTCCATCAATATGGGTCTGCACGCGTATGCGTACTCGTAGTGACAGTGAACGTAGATGCGAGTGTACGGTCCGTACCACTACGGGTACGCATACGCGTGCAGACCCATAGTGATAGTGAGCGTAGATGCGAGTGTACGGTCCGTACCACTACGGGTACGCATACGCGTGCAGACCCATAGTGATAGTGAGCGTAGATGCGAGTGTACGGTCCGTACCACTACGGGTACGCATACGCGTGCAGACCCATAGTGATAGTGAGCGTAGATGCGAGAGTACGGTCCGTACCACTACGGGTACGCATACGCGTGCAGACCCATAGTGATAGTGAGCCGTAGATGCGAGTGTACGGTCCGTACCACTACGGGTACGCATACGCGTGCAGACCCATAGTGATAGTGAGCGTAGATGCAAGTGTACGGTCCGTACCACTACGGGTACGCATACGCCTGCAGACCCATAGTGATAGTGAGCGTAGATGCGAGTGTACGGTCCGTACCACTACGGGTACGCATACGCCTGCAGACCCATAGTGATAGTGAGCGTAGATGCGAGTGTACGGTCCGTACCACTACGGGTACGCATACGCGTGCAGACCCATAGTGATAGGGCCGTACACTCGCATCTACGCTCTCTATCACTATGGGTCTGCACGCGTATGCGTACCCGTAGTGGTACGGACCGTACACTCACATTTACGCTCTCCATCACTATGGGTCTGCACGCGTATGCGTACCCGTAGTGACACGGACCGTACACTCGCATCTACGCTCGCCATCACGATGGGTACACATACGGCAGCACTCCCACAGTGATTTGGGAACATGCACAGGCCCTCTCAGCAGCAGTACGGCGGATTTTACACATCACTGTGGTGATAGGCGACACACATGTAGGAATAGGGCGGACATACTTGTCCATGGATGGACATACTTGTCCAGGAATGGACATCAAGGCATCGTCTGTGCATTACCACATGTGTGGGGCACAGGTGTCACAGGCTGTGATGTGGAACATGCCTCCTGAGTGGAGAAGGCACCAGATGTATGATGAGATGTGTACATGTGTACTGTGTGAGGGTGCAATGTGTGCCAGGCATGCCCTTGACTCCTTTGACATGTGTGCATGTGGGACTGCGCACTTGGTGTGAGCGTCACTGGCATGGCACCGACACCAACACACGGAAGTGTCCCATGATGCCAGGTACAGGGGTCATGACACATGACTTATCACTACCCACAGTGCACAATGTGACTATGCCATATATGTGTCCGGGATTTACATCAGGTTGATGTTGTAGCACCCTCAAAAGCTGCAGCCGTTGCAGCAACCAACATGTGGCTGTGTGTAGATTGTCATTGCACACTGTTCCCAACACCATGCCACATGTGTTCTCGGATGTGAGGTGCACATGTATGCAAGGGACACGGAGTAGCGTGACAAGGCCATGTCAGCAAACTCACAAGGAATGTGTGGTGAGTCATGACATGTGCACCTTCATGGCAAGGTGTGTGGGCTGGACTAGTGTAATGTCATGTGACCTGTGGCTCAAGTGTTCCGCTGCCAGTCTCTGCAATCGGCATCACACTTCTGCTGATGTGTGGGTGTATGTCACTCCTGTCTTGCGTCGGGCAGTGCACTTGCACTGGGACACAGCTATTTCCATGGCATGGCATGGGGAGGTTCTCAATCACCGTGTGTAGCTGGGTCTTGGAAGGAGTGTCACCTTGCATCCATACGTGTCCTGGGCATGTAGCACATGCCTGACTCCCTATGTGGCATGTGTGTATTGCCAGATTTACATGTGCTCAGTAGACATGAGTTGTTCTCGTAGTGCACTCACTCTTCCTTGTCACTTCCAAATTACTGCAGAGCGCCTCCTGTTGCCCGAAGAATTCCAGACTTGGCCACCATGCAGGAGAATGACAGGATCCGGCTCTACCGCTTCACCCAACCGTTGATTCTGGAGCTGACGGCGAGACTGGCACCACACCTGCAACCGCAGCACAGGTATCCTACGGCACTGACACCCCAGCTGAAGGTAATGGCTGCCCTACATTTCCTTGCCACGGGTACCTTCCAAAATACCATAGCTCATGTTGGTGGCATGTCCCAGAGCATGTTCAGCGGTGTGCTGCATGATTTCTTGGAGGCCATGTTGATTCACCTGGATGACTTCATCAAGTTCCCAACCCCTGAACAGATGACTGAGGTCAAGCGTGGTTTCTATGCCCTGGGAGGGATGCCCCATGTCATTGGGTCCATAGATGGGACACATGTAGGTTTGGTACCACCACACGCACGGGAGGTGGCGTACCGCAATCGGAAGCACTACCACTCCATCAATGCCCTTGTGGTGTGTCTGTCCAACATGGTGATTTCACATGTCTGTGCTCGTTTCCCAGGATCAGCACACGATGCCTACATCATGAGGCGTAGCGGGATGCCTGATATGATGATGCAGCTGCGCAACGAACGAGCATGTGTTGTTGGTGGGTACAGTCTGTCTGTCCTGTATTCTGTTTGGCCGAGCAGCACTACCGCTTCGCCAGTTCTAACGATATCCATGTGCTTTCCATTTAGGGGACGCTGGCTATCCCAACATGCCTTGGCTGCTGACACCTCTCCGCAACCCCATCACGCCGGCCCAGCTCCGCTACAACACCGCCCATGGCCGGACAAGGCGAGTGATAGAGAGGACGTTTGGCATGCTGAAGAGCCGATTCCGGTGCCTCCACAAGACCGGCGGCGCACTCCCATATGCCCCGGCAAAGGTTTGCAAGATCTTCATGGTCTGCTGCATGCTGCACAACATGGCAGTTGAAAGAGCTGTGCCACTCATCCTGAATCAACATGACGAGGACCATCCACCCGTGGAGGACGAAGGGCTTGGCAATGGGGCTAGTGATGTGGAGGATGTGGAGCCGCAAGAGGACATCCGGACTCGGCTCATACGCGACTTCTTTGCTTAGTGGTGAGTACCAGTGTCTGAGTGTGCACGCCTTGGTCCCCGTGTGGCATGTGTTGTGATGTGTGTGTCCACCTGCATGTATGGCACGTGAGTCAGAGGTGTGTGTGGGTGTGTCACTGGAGTGATGGTGGCAGTGATGGTAGTATTTCCCCAGTCATAATTGTGACCTAGCATGTTGTCATCCATACATGTGTCGAGTCAATGCACATGCAAGTGGCTGTGCTTTTTGTGGCTGACTTCTTGTGTGTCTCTCTTCCCCAGGTACCTGCGCATGCCATCTGCTGGTTGCATTGTTGTGGCACTGCTATTCCTCATGGACATGGCATCGTGGGCTGACTCAGCGTTACAGGCACGGACACGTTTGGAAGTCTCCATGGGGTAAGGGATGCATCTGGGGTGTATTGGGTGTGGCAGTTGTTCACGATGTGTGCACACTGCCCAGGTCGGGGTTTGGTTCCTCTGCAGTCATGTGGCATCCCCATGGGACACGACATGCAGCTGGGTACACCAGAATAGATGGGCTGCCTGGTTGTCAGTCATCAGTGATGGGATGGTGGATTGTGATGATGGCATCAATGTGTGTGACACTGCCCTCGGACACATACGGTTGACATTGGCTTGACATGGCGTGGGACTTCCACATCAGCGGATCTATGGTGTATGGCAGGCTCTCCGTGTGCAGCTGTGGGTATTTAGCTGTTAGCCGACGCTTGTGTGCCAGTACCATGGCTATCACGCATTTGTGCTGCAGAAGGGGGGTGCCAGTGTTTGAGCCACATGTTACTCCACATGATGTGTTCATGTGTACTTCAAGTTGCCTCTGCAATCCCAAAAACATGACTATTAAAGGTGTCCCTATGCCTCCAAGGTGCCTCTGCTCAGTCAATGCTGGTGTGTTGGCACGGTGCATCCTGCATGTCTGGCATGGTATTCCCAGATTGTGGCTATGTGTCAATGTGTCGAGTGGCAAGATGCAAGCTGTGTGTGTGTGCTGAGACTGTGTATTGGGCATGATGTCCATGACTGTGTGGGTAGTGTGACATGTGCCATCCCCATGCATCCAACGTTGTCCAGGCCCCCATTCTCTGCATCCACCGGACTCAAGCTTGCAGGACATGGTTCTGCCACCTGTCTACACGTACCTGGGTGCCCCCCAGGACACGGGCCAGGTTCCCTGACCTCTGCGCATGACTGTTGCTGTACTCAATGTGTCTGTCAGCACGGTTGTTCGGCCACCCCCTCAGCTGGTTCTGCACATCACGGGTGTGTATGGTGCTCCATGTCTGTCTTGCCTAATAAACTGTGACCCATGTGTCCTGTGCCAGACTCAGGCCCCAGGGTGTGGATGGTTGAAGTGAACAGATGACTCAGGCATGTTTAGACTGTACAAGACACATGTTAGGTAATAATGCTACCAGCAGGCATCTACTCTTAATAGTGTGATTTATTAGGGGGGGGGGGGACAAAGTGGGGGGCTTTCCGGGATTAGGGAATCCAAAGTTCAGTAGGGGAGTTGGTGTCCTTGCCATTGGAAATCCTCAGAGTCCATGCCACAGTCTTTGTCAACATTGGTCAGCCAGTGACCAGCAGGGCCATGTGGCAGAGAATGTCTCTTGATGCTGTGATGCTGTTGCTCCAGTGGGCCAGGTGCCAGGCCAGGTGTCCTGGGCGATGGTGATGTAGCAGCCACCCTCACGGTCCTTTCCGTGGACGACCCGGCTTCCTGCGGGGAACCTCAGCAGCAGGCCGTGACGACGTCTGGGATGCTCCGTCGGATGTTTCCTCCTCCTCCTCATGATCCCTCCCTGTGGGTGGTGATGTTCTCCGCCTTCTGGCACAGGGAGGGTCGGCCATGGTGTCGGCCATCCGACGGAGTTCAGCGTGAATCCCCTGGGACGCCGTCACTTGCTCAGCCTGTCTGTCCTCCATCCTCCGTTGGTGTAGCTGTAGACAGGCTATTAGCTCCGCATGTTGCTGGGCCTGCTGGACCTTGATCCCCTCGAGGACGGACACAACCTGGGCCATGCCCGTGGTGTCCTGCCGGTATGAGTCCAGGATGTTACGGACATGTGAAAATACCGGATCCCCAGCCAACTGGTCAGGCTCGCGCCTCCGCCGTCCTCCACTCCCACCACCCCTGCCCACTTGCGTCTGGCCTGCACTTGTGGGCACATCGGGTCTCCGGGACCCCTGAGGGGTGGCATTGGCGTTGTCGCCTGCCTCCTCCTGGGTGCCCGGGACACCGTGTCCCTCCTGGCGAGCCTGGCTGCATTGTGGTGTTGGGGCAGGGATCCTGGGTGTCTCCTGGGAAGTGGCAGGAGTGGGGGTGGTGGTTGGCACGGTTGTACCTGACGCAGGTGCTGCAGGTGGTTGGACACCAGAGGGGCCAGGTCGCTCGGGGTCGTCCGCAGAGTGGTGAGAGTGGTCGCTGCCGGTGGGATCGGTCTCCTGCAGATCCGGGTCCTGTGAGTGTTCCCCCCCAGTGTTGGGGGGTGCAGCACGACGTTGACCTGTGTGTGAGAGAGAAAATGTTAATTTTGATCCATGCAACATCCATGTTTCATCCGTTACAAAGTTGGCACATTTCCTCTTGGAATTAGGATCTGTCTTGCATTCCACTCACAGTGCACTTGTGCATGTGTGTGTCCCTTGGGCACCAATTTGGCCCCTTTAACTATGTGTGGCACAGTCTTACTTGCTGCGTCAAGTGTGACTGCAGTCAGCAGTGGAGTGTGCATGTGTGCCGAGCTATGCATTTGCGCCTTCCTTGTAGCACTGTACATGTGCACATGGAGTGGATCCACACACTCATATGATGCAGGTGGCTGTCCTTGTGCTCGTGTACAGGTTGTGACATGGCCCTGCGTTTTGCCATGATGAAGAGGGGGGGTTCTGGCACTGGCCACCCTTGTCTACATGCACGCAGTCCACCTGCTGATGAGCAGACATTCCCACACACCACAGGACTGATTTGCTCTCCCTGTGTCTCCCTCCTTCTCTGTCCCCCTCTCCCTCCCTCTCTGTCCCCCTCTCCCTCCCTCTGTGTCCCCCTCTCCCTCCCTCTGTGTCCCCCTCTCCCTCCCTCTGTGTCCCCCTCTCCCTCCCTCTGTGTCCCCCTCTCCCTCCCTCTGTGTGTCAGCCTCCTCCCTCTGTCCATCTTCCTGTGTCTCCCTCCCTCTGTGTCCCCCTCTCCCTCCCTCTGTGTGTCAGCCTCCTCCCTCTGTCCATCTTCCTGTGTCTCCCTCCCTCTCTGTCCCCCTCTCCCTCCCTCTCTGTCCCCCTCTCCCTCCCTCTGTGTGTCAGCCTCCTCCCTATGTCCGTCTCCCTCCCTCTCAGTCCCCCTCTCCCTCCCTCTGTGTCCCCCTCTCCCTCCCTCTCTGTCCCCCTCTCCCTCCCTCTGTGTGTCAGCCTCCTCCCTCTGTCCGTCTCCCTCCCTCTCAGTCCCCCTCTCCCTCCCTCTGTGTCCCCCTCTCCCTCCCTCCGTGTGTCACCCTCTGTCACCTTGGCCCAGCTTCCTGGGCACACACTGTTAGCAGATCTTTGAGTGGCCCTTGGCCTGTTGATGTGAGTTTGTTTCTGATCTCCAGGCACCCATTTTGTCTGCTGTGTGTCTGTGCGCTGCTGCTGTGGTGGTGTGTGCTGCCACTCTTTCACACTGTTGGCTGTTCATTAGCTGCTGGCATGTGCAAAACAGTGCCTTCACCCCCATGTGTTGATGCAAGGCATCCGCCATTTGCTGGCAAGTCATTCCTGTGTTGGGACACAGTGTTTGTCTGGCTGTGACCTAGGCCATATGGGCAGAGGGCATTGTTGTCTGCTTTGGAGTCGCACTATGTGATTTTTGGTGCCCAGCCTCCCGCCATCCGGGTTACCGTGTCATGTGTTGTTGTCTTCTGTGGCCTGTGACTTGACATTGTCCAGCTGGGTGCATGGGGCATGGTGGCAGCAGTGGCATGTGCCTGCTCATGGAGTGTGGTTGAGTAATGCGATGGCTTGTGGTGGTTGCGTGCCTGTTATTAATTTTGGTTGTGGTTGCAGTTCCCCCCATGTGAGGTGCGTTGTTTGTGTACTCACCCGGGTCTCGGAGTCCTTCTACTCCTTCAACTGCCTCCACCGGCAGTATGGCCATCACCCTCTCCTCCCAGGGATGGTACTGTACGGGTCTGCGGGAGGGCCCTCCTCCGGTGGCGTTGGCCTGGTCGTGTTCCTCCTGTCTCTTGGCTCTGACCCTCCTCCGCAGATCGTACCACCTGTTCTGGCAATCCTGCTTGGTCCTCCTGGTGTCCGCAACAGCATTCACAGCATCGACGATGGTCTGCCACATGGCTGTTTTGGCTGCCTGGCTGGTGCTTCTGACCAATGTTCCAAAGATCTGTGGCTCGACTCTGAGGATTTGATCAACAAGGACCTCCAACTCTCGGTGACTGAACTTTGGATTCTTGGTAGTGGGCATGGTGAGGGGTGTGGGTGGGGATGGTGTGGGTGTGGGGGGTGTGTGGATGTTGGGGGGGGGGTGTGGATGGTTGTGTGTGTGTGTGAATGTGATGAGAGGGTGTTTGTGAGGGTGGTCGTGTGAAGGTGTGCAAGTGTAAGATGTGGTGTCGCTTGTAGTCTGGTTCTGTGGTGTCTGGCAGCAGTGGGTCTGTTGCAAAGGCTCATGGTTTGTGTGTGTGGGCCCTTTTTATTGGTCCATGGGTGGGTGTGGCAGTGTTTGAATTTTGGGTGGGTGTGTTATAAGGAGTGGTGGTGTATTGGGCCTCTGTTTGTTTTTGACAGTTGCAGGTCAGTGATTGTGTTATTTTAGTGGTTGTTGGCCATGTTTAGTGGCTGTGTGCCTTTCGAATGGTGTATTGTTGAGTTGTTTTGTTTTGTCCTTGTTGTGTACGTGCGTTTTGTGCGTGTGTACGGTGTGTACATGGGCCATTTGGTTGTGCGATTTGGTCCTTGTGTGTGGCTTTGTACGACTCGTACATGCGGTTGTGATGTTGGGGCATGGGGTGCGCTCCGTACTTAGGAGGTTGTGTTGGGGGTGCGCCAGGAACGTACTGGGGTGGGGGTACGACTGGAACGTACTGGGGTGTACATAGACGGTGGTACGACACGTACAGGGGTGGGGGGGTGTACATTGACGGTGGTACGACACGTACTGGGGTGGGGGTACGACTGGAACGTACTGGGGTGTAGATAGACGGTGGTACGACACGTACAGGGGTGGGGGGGTGTACATAGACGGTGGTACGACACGTACAGGGGTGGGGGGGTGTACATAGACGGTGGTACGACACGTACAGGGGTGGGGGGGTGTACATAGACGGTGTTACGACACGTACAGGGGTGGGGGGGTGTACATAGACGGTGGTACGACACGTACTGGGGTGGGGGTACGACTGGAACGTACTGGGGTGTACATAGACGGTGGTACGACACGTACAGGGGTGGGGGGGTGTACATAGACGGTGGTACGACACGTACAGGGGTGGGGGGGTGTACATAGACGGTGGTACGACACGTACAGGGGTGGGGGGGTGTACATAGACGGTGTTACGACACGTACAGGGGTGGGGGGGTGTACATAGACGGTGGTACGACACGTACAGGGGTGGGGGGGTGTACATAGACGGTGGTACGACACGTACAGGGGTGGGGGGGTGTACATTGACGGTGGTACGACACGTACTGGGGTGGGGGTACGACTGGAACGTACTGGGGTGTACATAGACGGTGGTACGACACGTACAGGGGTGGGGGGGTGTACATGGACGGTGTTACGACACGTACAGGGGTGGGGGGGTGTACATAGACGGTGGTACGACACGTACAGGGGTGGGGGGGTGTACATAGACGGTGGTACGACACGTACAGGGGTGGGGGGGTGTACATTGACGGTGGTACGACACGTACTGGGGTGGGGGTACGACTGGAACGTACTGGGGTGTACATAGACGGTGGTACGACACGTACAGGGGTGGGGGGGTGTACATGGACGGTGTTACGACACGTACAGGGGTGGGGGGGTGTACATAGACGGTGGTACGACACGTACAGGGGTGGGGGGTGTACATAGACGGTGGTACGACACGTACAGGGGTGGGGGGGTGTACATTGACGGTGGTACGACACGTACAGGGGTGGGGGGGTGTACATTGACGGTGGAACGTACTGGGGTGTACATAGACGGTGGTACGACACGTACAGGGGTGGGGGGTGTACATAGACGGTGTTACGACACGTACAGGGGTGGGGGGGTGTACATAGACGGTGGTACGACACGTACAGGGGTGGGGGTACACGGGGGTACGACACGTACAGGGGGGGGTGTACATTGACGGTGGTACGACACGTACAGGGGTGGGGGGGTGTACATTGACGGTGGTACGACACGTACTGGGGTGGGGGTACGACTGGAACGTACTGGGGTGTAGGTAGACGGGGCTATGACACGTACTGGGGTGGGGGTGTGGCTCGAACGTACTGGGGTGTAGGTACACGGGGGGTACGACACGTACTGGGGTGGGGGTGCGACTGGAACGTACTGGGGTGTACATAGACGGTGGTACGACACGTACAGGGGTGGGGGGGTGTACATTGACGGTGGTACGACACGTACTGGGGTGGGGGTACGACTGGAACGTACTGGGGTGTACATAGACGGTGGTACGACACGTACAGGGGTGGGGGGGTGTACATGGACGGTGTTACGACACGTACAGGGGTGGGGGGGTGTACATAGACGGTGGTACGACACGTACAGGGGTGGGGGGGTGTACATAGACGGTGGTACGACACGTACAGGGGTGGGGGGGTGTACATTGACGGTGGTACGACACGTACAGGGGTGGGGGGGTGTACATTGACGGTGGAACGTACTGGGGTGTACATAGACGGTGGTACGACACGTACAGGGGTGGGGGGGTGTACATAGACGGTGTTATGACACGTACAGGGGTGGGGGGGTGTACATAGACGGTGGTACGACACGTACAGGGGTGGGGGTACACGGGGGTACGACACGTACAGGGGGGGGTGTACATTGACGGTGGTACGACACGTACAGGGGTGGGGGGGTGTACATTGACGGTGGTACGACACTGGAACGTACTGGGGTGTAGGTAGACGGGGCTATGACACGTACTGGGGTGGGGGTGCGACTGGAACGTACTGGGGTGTACATAGACGGGTGGGGGTATACATATACGGGGGTACGTGTCGGACGTACGGGGGCTGGGGGGAGTGTTGGGCGCGTATGCGGGCACATGTCTCCATGGTTGCTATTGGTGTTCGGTGCGGACGGTGTTTTTTCCATACGGTTGTAGGCTCGGACGCACGGGATGGATCGTGATTCCTCGGTCGGACTTGGATTTTTACGTTTGTAAGGTAAATCGTCCGAGGACGTGTCGGACACATTTTCCGACCCGAGGACGTGTGGGGAATGATTCCCGGTGCGGTTCGTATGGACTTTTTACCATGCGAATCGTGATTGCCAGTTCGTACGGCACTTGTACGATTCGTACGGTAAAAAGACCCGATACGAGTCGCACGGGGGAATTTTTTACCGGATCGTGATCGGCACCTTAGTGTCCAGCATCTTCCCTGAGTTTATGATAACTGGAGTGGGAATAGTAAATTATTTAGGGTTAGTGTCCAGCACCTTTCTTGACTTTATGTTAACTGGAGTGGGAATAGTAAATTATATAGGGTTACTGTCCAGCACCTTTCTTGAGTTTATGTTAACTGGAGTGGGAATAGTAAATTATATAGGGTTACTGTCCAGCACCTTCTCTGAATTTATGTTAGCTGGAGTGGGAATATTAAATTATATAGGGTTAATGTCCACCACCTTCCATGACTTTATCTTAACTGGAGTGGGAATAGTAAATTATATAGGGTTACTGTCCAGCACCTTTCCTGACTTAATGTTAACTGGAGTGGGAATATTAAATTATATAGGGTTACTATATAGCACCTTCCTTGACTTTATGTTAACTGGAGTGGGAATAGTAAATTATATAGGTTTACTGTCCAGCACCTTCCTTGACTTTATGTTAATTGGAGTGGGAATAGTAAATTATATAGGGTTACTGGCCAGCACCTTTCCTGAGTTTATGTTAACTGGAGTGGGAATAGTAAATTATATAGGGTTAGTGTCCAGCATCTTCCCTGACTTTATGTTAACTGGAGTGGGAATAGTAAATTATATAGGGTTACTGTCCACCACCTTCTCAGAATTTATGTTAACTGGAGTGGGAATAGTAAATTATATAGGGTTACTGTCAAGCATTTTCCCTGAATTTATGTTAACTGGAGTGGGAATAGTAAATTATATAGGGTTACTGTCCAGCACCTTCCTTGACTTTATGTTAACTGGAGTGGGAATAGTAAATTATATAGGGTTACTGTCCAGCACCTTCCTTGACTTTATGTTAACTGGAGTGGGAATAGTAAATGATATAGGGTTACTGTCCAGCACCTTTCCTGACTTTATGTTAACTGGAGTGGGAATAGTAAATTATATAGGGTTAGTGTCCAGCAGTTTTCCTAACTTTAATGTAGGTGAAATGGGAATAGTAATTTGTATAGGGTTAGTGTGCTGAATGTATATGTATTGTGTTAATGAAGTATGTTTTTGGATTAAATGTGGGAAAAAAATGTGATTATTTACATTTTTAAACAATTAAATTAGCTACATTATATATGTGAGAGTTATAAATTATGAAATCCAATGACACATTTTATATTTTTAGATAAGCTTTATTTTTGTTGAAGAAAGTAGACAGATTATTTTTTTTTTATTTACAGAATGGAGTATACATTAGTAGACATACAGCAAATATGCATTCATTTGTGTCTTTTTGCAATGTTTTAAGGAAAATAAAATGTATTGATATTATCACATTTTATAACAGAAGTATTGATAATTACAAAAAAACATACATAACATTTATTACTTTTTAACATTGTTTGCAAATAAACATATTCTTACAGTATTCATATCATAATGTTTTTGTTGGCTATATACATAAAAAAAATCATTGCATATTTAATTTCTGAAGAATATTGTTTCATTTTTATTTTGTTGTTGTACATAATTAGTACATGACAAAAAGTATATTTTTATGCTATGTATTTTTAATGATGATTAATAATATTATTGTAGGAAATGTTAATATTATTAATTTTTATATTTTATAATTATATGAAAAAAATTGTTTAGCAACATGTACATTTTGTAAATAATTTTTAAATAATAAAAACATTTTATTATAGTTTGTACAGTTGTGAAAAAAAATTACTGTATTATAATCATAATAATAATGTATTTATAATTATTATGAATATAATTTTTTAAGGTATTGTTTATTACAAAATAATTTTCAAAAAATTTAGATACATTTATGTTTTATTTATATATGATTATAATGTTTTAATGTATTTACACTGATTTAAGTAGGGACTTTCATTTGAATGGGATTATTTTGTAACCGCTTCATGTTATTTTGGGTCATTTTGGACTGAGGAAGCTCGCGGTTGGAAGCTGCGTCGCGTTGAGCAAGGTAAGGGGTGTTTTAAGTATTAAGTGTTATTAAATACTTATGTTTAGGGTAGTTAGGATGTTTATAGTGTATTGATAGATAATTTAAAATGTTTTGGGTGTTTTTGACGTGTTAGTAATGATTTAGTTACGTCTGGTTGTTTACTGGTTGTGACGTAGTTTTCGAAGTAAATATTGTGATTAAATATGTGTTGTTTTGAAATGATGTAATTGTATTTATTAAATGTATTTGGGTGTGATTGTGTGGGTGGGTATGTTTTGTTCTGTTTTTCAGGTAAATGTTGATCGATGTTTTTTCGAAGACCAAGACGCGTTTTTTTTTTTTAAAGTGTGTGTTACTTGATTTAAGTAATAATGTTAACACACTTTTTAACTTTTTACGGGATTTCATGGAGCGTTTATTTTGATTTTTCACTTCTTTTCGGGTTTTTGAGGGTTTGGATATTATGATGGAAAGAGAGACGTTATTTATTTATTTTTTTTACAGTGTGTTTTAGTTAATGAAACTAATAAAGTTATCACACTGTTTTTTTCACCGGGATTTCCAGGAGCGTTTGTTACTATTTTGACCTATTTTTCGGGTTTTTGAGGGTTTCACGTTTTTGGATTTGTCGAGGATGGATTTACATTGGATGTGTTGATATTTTCATTTTTGGTGCGGCAAATGTTTTATTATTACTATGGATTGACATAGAAATGGAAGGAGTATTACTTGTTGGAATTCATCTTGTATGGCTACATCAATGGTAAGTTATATTTTGTTATAATTTGGGTGGGAAATGTTATTATAGTTTATTGTTATATATATTATATTTACAGAAATAATATTTAATTGTACAGATATATTTCCTATATGAAAATGAAATGTATCTGACAATTATATATTATTTAGGAAAATATAGTATTAATATATGATTGCAATTGTTTATTGTATTGACCTATTTCATTTATTAGCTGTGTGTATGTTAATTATAAAATGCTTTTGGCTATTAGTGATAGGTAGTCTAGGCCACTTGTTGATGGGTATAGGTTTACTTGACTTTGTAGTAGATCAAACATTTGTTTGGTTTGTTTAGTTAATTTAGGACCTATTTGAGTAACAGATTGTTGCATCCGTAATTCTTGGTAGCTTTGTTCTTTTTGTAGAGATTCCAGGAGTTTTTGTAGGGTAGGTTTCCCTCTGCTTGTAGTTGCTTGGAAGGCATTATGCCATCCTTCAACACTATTGTTTGTTTTGGATTGTTTATTTAAGGTACTCAGGTATACATTCCACCAAGGAATGTGGAACTTTGGTTGTCTTCTATGTCCTGATCGATGTAATCTTCCCACCCAGGTGTCCTCAAAGTAGTCTAGGAGTTGGCTTAATTTGTCTTCGTTCTTTTTGTAATAGGGACTTTCTATTAGAATATTATAGTGTTCTGCTACATCTGTTACAGGTACGTATGCTAGTGCTATTAGTTTTTTAACCTGGTAGGCAAAAGTACTATCTGTAGCATATTGTACACTTAGGGTGGACTTTTGCAGATGTCTCCATAGACTCTGGTTAAAATGATAATAGCAACCTTGGATTGCTGTGTGTGGATAATTTTTTAGTATTGAATTGATCATGGCTAATTCGAAATCAATAATTATTTTTTGTGGGAAATAATTATTGGTTTCTTCTTTAATTTTGGTTAATATTTCTATGTATGTTGTTTGCTGTTTATTTGGTAAGAGGGCATAGATGAATGGAATGTTAGAATGTTGGTACAATCCATGCACTGTGTACAGCTGGTAAAATGGTTTTGGACAAACTTTAAAAGTTCCATCCATCATCCAAGTGTCACATTGTTGTAATTTCACTAAATTGTTTGCAGTAGCAAACATAATTATTCTTTTCTCAGGAGATTTGTTGTCAAAAAAAATAAATGGTTCATTAGTGTGAGTTATGCTTAATTCTGGGGGAATGATTACTGTATCAAATGTTTTAGGGGTAGGTAAAGTTTTGGTAGTTAGTTTTTTTTGTCTAGCTATAGTTCTTTTTAAACAATCAATTGGGGGTAATTGTGCTGATGCATGGTGTGGTATTTTTATTAATTGTTCTTTGAGTATTTGGGTGGTGGGTTTATCAGTGCTAGTACTTGCTTCTTTAATGTTTTCAAGAGCATTTCTAACTTCTATCTCTGTAATATTGGGGGGGTGATTATGTTCTTTTACAGAAAGAACAGTGGTTTCTTTTGTAATAGCTCTACCATAGCATTTGTTTGAGTAGTATTTGCTACATTTCCAAAACATTTTCAGACCACTTTGCTTTTCTTGTGTATATACATAACCCATATAACATAACAACATTTTATTTTTTTGAGACGTTATAAATTCAGCACCTTCAGTCATGTTGTTCTGTATTATGCTAGGGGAGATGAAAAAATATTTTGTAAATATAAACAATGTTATCGATATTTTAAATATATTTACATTTTAGTGAATATACTTACAATGTATAATTTGATGTGTTGAAAGATGTTAATTAGCTGACTTCAAGCTTTCAGTTTAATCTTGGAGATAGATTTTCTGTTGATAAGAGAAAAAAATTTGTTAATAGTTGGATACATTTTTTTGAATGTGCTACTGTTTTAAGGGGAAAGTAACATTCTGGCTGCGTATTTTAGGCTGTTTAATGATTGAGGTTTATATACTTACTGTTAGACCTGTCAGCCCTTTGGGTGGTCCCTCCTCATCATTATTTATTTTGTCCCACTTTTGCCTCAAACCCTGTTTGAATTTTTCCTTTTTGGGAACCACCAGACTTTTTCGTGTTGCTGCAGATTCAGGGAGCCATTTTAGCTACCCCTGAAACTTCTGTCTGAGGGCCTGGAGCACAAAATGGTGGCCACCTGTGACATCACCAGCATCCACTGGAACCTACCAGCACCTTCCAGAACATTCCAGGAGATTCCAGAACTCTGTGACAGTTGGAGACCGTTTAGAATGTTGGGAGGATAAGAGAGGCAGTTGGCAGTTGAAGCTGGCAGTTGGCACCTGACTGGTGAAGAGAGAGGAGCACAACAGTGAAGGAGGAAGGAGTGAAGCAGCAGGGGTGGAAACTTGTGCCTGGAGTGGGGTCCATAAACCCACCCTTGATACTTGTCCCTACTGATGGATCCCAGCCTATAGCCCTGTGTGGGAAGAAGACAGAAGAAACTTATCCTAAGGACCTGGACAGCAGGAACAGGCTTTAGAACCAAGAAAACAGCAAGATTCTGACCTGAGAACTGGTTTCCCTGGAGTCCGGCGTCGAGTAGCCTGAAGACCTGGAGCCCGAGGTGGAGAAGCGGCGCTGACTGAAGTAGCAGACGTCGTACCCGGAGCCGCCTGAGGTCGTGAGAGGGCGCCGACGGAGGTCGTGAGGAATACCAGAGGTCGAGGAGGAAGTGAACCGAGGTCGAGCGAGCGGCGTCATCGGAGGAGTGAAGTCCGCCCTCCGGAGTCGTCGGAGACCGAGGTAGAGGAGCACCGGAGGTCGGGAGTGAGGATCGCACTCCGGAGTCGCCCGGAGCCTGTGAGGAGGAGCACCGGAGGTCGGGGGTGAGGATCGCACCCCGGAGTCGCCGGAAGTCGACATCGAGGCCAGGCCGGCCGACGTCATCGGAGCCGAGAGCGCCATCGGACCGGAGCCGCCCGAAGTCGACATCGTGAAGAGACTGCCCGACGCCGTCGAATCGGAGGTCGAGATCGAACCGAGGCCACCGACATCGGACCGGAACCGCCTGCCGGCGTCGTCAAAGAACTGACATTGTGCCGAGGCCGCCGAGACCGAACCGGAACCGCCTCACGGCGTCGACACGACTCCAGCGGCGTCGGAACATCAGAAAAAGGGCAGTAAGTGGAGTAGAGGGCGCCTAAGGCCCTGTGGAGACCTGAGAGACTGCTCTAAGGGGCTAGGGAGGTGCTGAAACCAACCTGACTGTGCAAGGGGTGAACTGGGACTAACCTAGAGAGGTTGTGTGGAGAGAGAAAGCCAGGGCACTGGTATTCCCCCCTTTGATCTACCTCAGCTTAGGCCTCAGCCTTGTCCCAGCCAGGGAGTAGCCCCCCTCAAGCCTTCCACAACCCTACAAGCTGTGCCTGGGCCAAATCTGCCCTTAAGAATTGAAGTGTCATCTGATTACATGAGTGTTGCTGTATACTTTTAATTATTTATTGGGGATACTGTATTTATTGAGTTTTTACCTATTTATTGCTGCACTATATTTATAGGTCCACAGGACTTGTTGGTGTACAATATTTATTGGTACAGTATTTATTGCCTCAAAGTATTTAATTGTCTGTATATATTGCACTTGTATTTATGCCCTGTTATTTATGATCACCCCTATTTATTTCATCAAACAGCCAATATTTATTTGACCTGCACTAATTGAAACTTGTATATTGTGATTGACCTATTTATTTTTCCAATCAGCAACTAAGAGAAAAAGATAAAGAAAGAATATTTTCATAATTTTTACGGTGTAGAGTCGTTTTTGGAACGGATGCACGCATGGTTCTTGTATGGGTATATTGTATGCTTAGCACTGCGCCTGTTTCCTGACCACTCGAGCCAAGCTACCACAGTGTGTTCGGGGAGTCCACCACCACCCTGCGGAGTGGGAGTGGGCGTTTCCAACATAAATTGGTGTTCAGTGGTGGGATAGAGCTGTGCCTACATATACTCAACAATAACTGTGGGTAGTCCATAGGCCTACACCGGGAGTTTTCTCCAGAGCGGCCTTCCTAATTGTGGGTTTTTGTTTTTTCCAAATTTACTCTGGTGGTGGGAGGAGGTATTATTAAAGGTACCCCCCTGCATTGTTACTGCACAAAACCTGTCCTCTAACCTGAGTGGGCAAGATGGAGTTTGTACTAGAGAATCTAGAAACGTACACTGTGGCCCAACTCAGGGAGTTTTGCCAGCGGGAGGGGGTGTACTGTCCCCCAGGAGCAAAGAAGGGTGCACTCCAAACCAGCTTAAGGGCTTGGGGGGAGGCACGCCGAGAAAGCAAGGCTGAGGAGGAAGACAGGGATGGAGAGCCTGACCCCGAGGGGGCTGAGATGTACCAACCTGAGGTGGGGAACCTGTCAGCAGGGCCCAGGACACTTTCTAGGAAGGGAAGCACTGTCTCTAGCGGGGGCTTATCCAGCGTGGAGTTAGCAGATCGGAGAGAGAAAAGACAGCTCACATGGGATTTAGCAAAGCTGGAGAAGGAGAAGGAGGAACAGAGGTTGGCTCATGAGACGGAGAAAGAGAGGATGGCTCATGAGATAAGACTGAAAGAGATAGAGCTTCAGATCCTAAGAATTGGGGCACCAACTGTTCCTAATGGTGGCAGCAAAGACCAAGAAATCACCAGGGAATCCAAACCTTACCTGCCAAAGGACATAGTAGCTAGCTATGGGGCGGGTGACGACATCGCCAAGTGGCTAGCAGCCTATGAGGTCTCGTTGAGGGCCCATGGGGTTCCAGTGAAGTACTGGGGAGGGGGATTGTATAAGTACATGCCTCCAGCTGGTAGGGATGCTTTATTGGCCCTCGAAGAGGATGAGCAGACCCACTACCCCACCATGAAACTGGCGCTCATCAGAAAGTTTGGACTAACACCTGAAAAGTACAGACAGAAGTTCAGGGGTAGTCACAAACTGGGCACACAGAATTGGGTGGACTTCCTGGACTATGCAAAGAAGGCACTGGAAGGTTGGATTCAGGGCAGTGAAGTAAGGAACTACGAGGAGCTGTTTGACCTAGTACTGAAGGAACACCTACTCGAGAAATGTTTCCCTGAACTGCGGCAACACCTGGTGGATAGCAAGCTGACCAGTCCCCGGAAGCTTGCTGAGGAGGCGGACATTTGGGCTAGTACCCGGGTGTCCACAAGGGGGACTGGAGGGGATACTCAAAAGGCCGGACAGGGCGCCCCCCAGAAGAAAGAGGGAGGGGAAAAGAAAAAGGAGTTCTCCAAAGGCCCCCAAAATAACTTCCAAGGGAAGGGAACAGGATTCACCTCTAAGGCTAACCCACCCAGAAACCCTAATCCTGGCCAGAGTCAGCAGCCAAGGGTTGTCCATTGCTATGAGTGCGGTGGCGTTGGACACTATAAAGGAGATCCGAAGTGTCAGAAACGATCACCCCCTCCCACTGGAGGAAAGACCCCCGGAGTAGCTAGTGTAGTGCTCGGGGAGGAGATGCCCTTAACTAAGGGAAGGGAGTGGGCGGGTGTCACTTTAGTGTCCCTGGGAGAACGGGAGATGGTTCCTAAGATCCAGGTGCCCGCAAATACCGCAAAGTATGGGCAGTGGATCACCATCAACGGCCAAAGAGGGGAGGCTCTGAGAGACACAGGAGCCAGTATGACTATGGTGCGTAGCCAGCTGGTGTCTCCAGAGCAGGTAATTCCCGATGTACTCCACCCAGCCGCGATGGCTGACGGCAGAACAGGCCACTATCCCGTGGCCGAGGTTCCCTTTGAATGGGGGGGGGTTGCAGGTTCACTTCGAGTTGCCGTAAGCCCTGCCGTGCCAGTCGATTGTCTGCTGGGCAATGACATGGAGCACAACGCTTGGAAGGAGGTGGAATACCGGACTCACACCGAGATGCTGGGTACACCTGACTGGGCCTGTGTTAGCACAAGGTCCGCGACTACCCGAAGAGGGAGTTCATTCCGGCTGGAGCCTGGAACAAAGGCCCAGCCAGCTGCCAGTCAAGGGAAGAACCGAGGACAGGAGGAGCCTGCCTCGGCGTCTCCACCCCGTAGGACGGATAGGCCACCGGAGGTGGTGGGCCAGGAGTCTGCGGAGGGGGACGTTACCAACCTGGAGGACTTACCCATCCCGGCCGAGTGGCACGTGGAGGGAGGCCCGTCCAGGGAGGAATTCTGCCAGGGCCAGAGGGAGTGCCCTACCCTTGAGGGGCTGAGGCGACAGGCCGAAGCCCAGGCAGCAGGGAACGTTGAAGGGAACTACAGTGTTTACTGGGAGGATGGCCTCCTCTACAGTGAACCCAAGGCACCCCTACATGGATCGTCACGAGCCTTGGTAGTTCCTCAACGTTATCGAGCCTTCCTTCTGGAGTTGGCTCACGAGATACCATTGGTAGGACACCTGGGGCAAGACAAGACCTTCGCCCGTCTTGTCCCACACTTTTATTGGCCTCAGATGAAAGTGTCGTCCGATACCTACTGCCGGACATGTGTGTCTTGCCAAGCCAGTGGGAAAACAGGGGTGAAGCTGAAAGCTCCCCTGGAACCACTTCCTGTCGTTAGCACCCCCTTTGAAAGGGTGGGCATCGACATTGTGGGTCCATTAGATCCACCGACTACAGCTGGTCACAGGTTTATCCTGGTTCTGGTGGATCATGCCACACGGTACCCAGAGGCAATACCTCTGAGGACCATAACAGCACCTGTTGTGGCTAGGGCCCTGATGGGAATCTTTACCCGAGTGGGTTTTCCCAAGGAAGTTGTGTCCGACAGGGGGACCAACTTCATGTCAGCATATATGCGGGCAATGTGGAAGGAGTGTGGAGTGACCTACCGGTTCACGACTCCTTACCACCCCCAGACCAATGGTCTGGTGGAAAGGTTTAACAAAACCTTAAAAGGCATGATCAGAAGTCTGCCTGAAAGCCTGCGGAGGAAATGGGACGTCCTCCTACCCTGTTTACTTTTTTCCTACAGGGAAGTGCCACAGAAGGGAGTGGGCTTCAGCCCCTTCGAGCTTCTGTATGGGCACCCTGTACGTGGACCTCTTAACCTGGTGAGAGACGGATGGGAAAGAACTCCCAGAAAGCTCCCCCAGGATGTGGTGAGCTACATGCTGGCCTTCCGGAGCCAAATGGCTAAGTTGTGGAAGCAAGCTTCTGACAACTTGGAAGCCAGCCAAGCAGTGATGAAGGCGTGGTATGACCACAACGCTCACCCGGTGGAGTTGGAGCCTGGCCAGAAGGTGTGGGTGATCGAACCAGGAGAGCTTAGTGCCCTCCAGGATCGCTGGTCAGGACCCTTTGAGGTGTTGGAGAAGAAGGGTAAGGCTACCTACTTGGTGGACCTGAAGACCCCTCGTCAGCCCCTGCGGGTGCTGCATGCCAACCGCCTCAAACCCCACCACGAGAGGCCCGAAGTCATCTTGATGATGGTGACTGACGGAGGAGAGGACGTGGAAAGCGAGCCTCTCCCTGATCTGTTTGCGTCTCAAGAAAAGGATGGGTCGGTGGAGGGAGTGATTCTCTCCCCATCTCTAACTCCTGAACAGCAGGAGGACTGTCGCCAGGCCCTGGGGCAGTACTCTGCGTTGTTCTCCCTTGTCCCGGGTAGGACTCACCTGTGCGTCCATGACGTGGACACAGGAGACAGCCCACCTGTGAAGTCCAAGATCTACCGGATGTCAGACAAGGTGAAGGCCAGCATTCATAGTGAAGTCACTAAGATGCTGGAGCTAGGAGTGATTGAACCTTCTAGCAGCCCCTGGTCCAGTCCGGTGGTGTTAGTACCAAAAGCTGCACCACCGGGTGCCCAACCAGAACTGAGGTTCTGTGTGGACTACCGGGGACTGAATTCAGTGACAAAAACTGATGCTCATCCGATCCCTAGGGCGGATGAATTAATTGACCGGCTGGGAGCTGCCCAATATCTAAGTACCTTTGACCTTACTTCGGGGTACTGGCAGATCTCTTTGACTGATGGAGCAAGGGAAAGGTCAGCCTTCTCCACGCCCAATGGCCACTACCAGTTCTGTGTGATGCCCTTTGGGCTCAAGAACGCACCTGCCACGTTTCAGCGCCTGGTAAACCAGATCCTCACCGGGATGGAGAGTTTCTCTGCTGCTTATCTGGATGACATAGCCGTCTTCAGTAACAGCTGGGAGGATCACTTGCGTCACCTGCAAGCTGTTCTCCAGGCCCTGAGACAAGCTGGATTGACGATCAAGGCCAGCAAGTGCCAGATCGGGCAGGGGTCGGTAGTGTACCTTGGACACTTGGTGGGTAGGGGAACGGTGCAACCCCTCCAGGCGAAGATCGAGGCCATCATGGCCTGGGAACCCCCCAAGACACAGACTGAGGTCCGAGCATTTTTGGGCCTCACGGGATATTACCGCCGCTTCGTGAAGGGGTACGGTACCATCGTAGCCCCCCTCACGGAGCTCACGTCCAAGAAACAACCTCGACGGGTAGTCTGGACGGAGGCTTGTCAGCAAGCCTTTGAGAAATTGAAGAAAGCCATGTGCGAGGCCCCGGTCTTAAGGGCCCCAGACTTTTCCAAGAAGTTCATTGTCCAGACAGATGCATCAGAACATGGCATTGGGGCAGTGTTATCGCAACTCAACGAAGAGGGTCTGGATCAACCCGTGGTCTTCCTATCCCGGAGACTACTTCCCAGGGAACAGAAGTGGAGTGCAATAGAGCGTGAAGCCTTTGCAGTGGTATGGGCTCTGAAGAAGTTGCGGCCATACCTGTTTGGCTCGCACTTCCTAGTTCAGACCGACCACAGACCCCTTCGTTGGCTGATGCAAATGAAGGGGGAGAATCCCAAGTTGTTGAGGTGGTCTATTTCCCTACAGGGGATGGACTTTCAGGTGGAACATCGGCCTGGAGTGGACCACGCCAATGCAGACGGTCTCTCAAGGTATTTCCGCCTTAGTGATGAGAACTCCCAAGGGGTTGGGTAGCTCTCCCCACTTTCAGCTGGGGGGGACGCGTGTTAGACCTGTCAGCCCTTTGGGTGGTCCCTCCTCATCATTATTTATTTTGTCCCACTTTTGCCTCAAACCCTGTTTGAATTTTTCCTTTTTGGGAACCACCAGACTTTTTCGTGTTGCTGCAGATTCAGGGAGCCATTTTAGCTACCCCTGAAACTTCTGTCTGAGGGCCTGGAGCACAAAATGGTGGCCACCTGTGACATCACCAGCATCCACTGGAACCTACCAGCACCTTCCAGAACATTCCAGGAGATTCCAGAACTCTGTGACAGTTGGAGACCGTTTAGAATGTTGGGAGGATAAGAGAGGCAGTTGGCAGTTGAAGCTGGCAGTTGGCACCTGACTGGTGAAGAGAGAGGAGCACAACAGTGAAGGAGGAAGGAGTGAAGCAGCAGGGGTGGAAACTTGTGCCTGGAGTGGGGTCCATAAACCCACCCTTGATACTTGTCCCTACTGATGGATCCCAGCCTATAGCCCTGTGTGGGAAGAAGACAGAAGAAACTTATCCTAAGGACCTGGACAGCAGGAACAGGCTTTAGAACCAAGAAAACAGCAAGATTCTGACCTGAGAACTGGTTTCCCTGGAGTCCGGCGTCGAGTAGCCTGAAGACCTGGAGCCCGAGGTGGAGAAGCGGCGCTGACTGAAGTAGCAGACGTCGTACCCGGAGCCGCCTGAGGTCGTGAGAGGGCGCCGACGGAGGTCGTGAGGAATACCAGAGGTCGAGGAGGAAGTGAACCGAGGTCGAGCGAGCGGCGTCATCGGAGGAGTGAAGTCCGCCCTCCGGAGTCGTCGGAGACCGAGGTAGAGGAGCACCGGAGGTCGGGAGTGAGGATCGCACTCCGGAGTCGCCCGGAGCCTGTGAGGAGGAGCACCGGAGGTCGGGGGTGAGGATCGCACCCCGGAGTCGCCGGAAGTCGACATCGAGGCCAGGCCGGCCGACGTCATCGGAGCCGAGAGCGCCATCGGACCGGAGCCGCCCGAAGTCGACATCGTGAAGAGACTGCCCGACGCCGTCGAATCGGAGGTCGAGATCGAACCGAGGCCACCGACATCGGACCGGAACCGCCTGCCGGCGTCGTCAAAGAACTGACATTGTGCCGAGGCCGCCGAGACCGAACCGGAACCGCCTCACGGCGTCGACACGACTCCAGCGGCGTCGGAACATCAGAAAAAGGGCAGTAAGTGGAGTAGAGGGCGCCTAAGGCCCTGTGGAGACCTGAGAGACTGCTCTAAGGGGCTAGGGAGGTGCTGAAACCAACCTGACTGTGCAAGGGGTGAACTGGGACTAACCTAGAGAGGTTGTGTGGAGAGAGAAAGCCAGGGCACTGGTATTCCCCCCTTTGATCTACCTCAGCTTAGGCCTCAGCCTTGTCCCAGCCAGGGAGTAGCCCCCCTCAAGCCTTCCACAACCCTACAAGCTGTGCCTGGGCCAAATCTGCCCTTAAGAATTGAAGTGTCATCTGATTACATGAGTGTTGCTGTATACTTTTAATTATTTATTGGGGATACTGTATTTATTGAGTTTTTACCTATTTATTGCTGCACTATATTTATAGGTCCACAGGACTTGTTGGTGTACAATATTTATTGGTACAGTATTTATTGCCTCAAAGTATTTAATTGTCTGTATATATTGCACTTGTATTTATGCCCTGTTATTTATGATCACCCCTATTTATTTCATCAAACAGCCAATATTTATTTGACCTGCACTAATTGAAACTTGTATATTGTGATTGACCTATTTATTTTTCCAATCAGCAACTAAGAGAAAAAGATAAAGAAAGAATATTTTCATAATTTTTACGGTGTAGAGTCGTTTTTGGAACGGATGCACGCATGGTTCTTGTATGGGTATATTGTATGCTTAGCACTGCGCCTGTTTCCTGACCACTCGAGCCAAGCTACCACAGTGTGTTCGGGGAGTCCACCACCACCCTGCGGAGTGGGAGTGGGCGTTTCCAACACTTACTTATTTCTTTGGTCCAGTAGGTGATTGCGTAGAAGGTAGTTTTGGATGGTTCAGTGGTTTTCTGTAGAGGAGACAAATAAGGAATAAATATTTTTTAGAATTATTTTTTTATTTAATAGTTGTAGGTGGGTAGGAAAAAGTAAAACAATACTTACATTGATTAATATTAGAGTTGTGGGGATGTCCAAAATATTTCTGTCTTTTTAGAAGGTATCTATAGAGGCGAAATGAATGTAATTAAATGAAGTGTAGTACATTCATTTATAGAAATAGTTTCAGCTGTAGCATTCTAGATTAGTTGCTTTATAAACAGAGTTTAACTTACTTTCTGTAGTTGTTAAATTTTCTTTTGGACTGTAATTCTTCTTTCAGGAAACAGTTGAGTAGAGTTTCGTCTTATTTCTTCTTTTCAGTTTGTAGTGTGAAAGAGATGTTGAAATGTAGTGTTTTTATAGTGTGCAATTAATTAGTTGCTTCATTTCATTGGTTTAATTTGAAATGTGAGCATGTCATTGGTCCACCTTAATCGTTTCTGGCTGTTTGTTTCCTTGTAAGGGAAACGCTAATTAGCAACTTATTAGTAGTAAGTCATTGTTTATTTGTAGTATTAAATGCTTTACAGAGATTTTTAAAGTGGTTTAATGCATGTATGTTGGAAACGCCCACTCCCACTCCGCAGGGTGGTGGTGGACTCCCCGAACACACTGTGGTAGCTTGGCTCGAGTGGTCAGGAAACAGGCGCAGTGCTAAGCATACAATATACCCATACAAGAACCATGCGTGCATCCGTTCCAAAAACGACTCTACACCGTAAAAATTATGAAAATATTCTTTCTTTATCTTTTTCTCTTAGTTGCTGATTGGAAAAATAAATAGGTCAATCACAATATACAAGTTTCAATTAGTGCAGGTCAAATAAATATTGGCTGTTTGATGAAATAAATAGGGGTGATCATAAATAACAGGGCATAAATACAAGTGCAATATATACAGACAATTAAATACTTTGAGGCAATAAATACTGTACCAATAAATATTGTACACCAACAAGTCCTGTGGACCTATAAATATAGTGCAGCAATAAATAGGTAAAAACTCAATAAATACAGTATCCCCAATAAATAATTAAAAGTATACAGCAACACTCATGTAATCAGATGACACTTCAATTCTTAAGGGCAGATTTGGCCCAGGCACAGCTTGTAGGGTTGTGGAAGGCTTGAGGGGGGCTACTCCCTGGCTGGGACAAGGCTGAGGCCTAAGCTGAGGTAGATCAAAGGGGGGAATACCAGTGCCCTGGCTTTCTCTCTCCACACAACCTCTCTAGGTTAGTCCCAGTTCACCCCTTGCACAGTCAGGTTGGTTTCAGCACCTCCCTAGCCCCTTAGAGCAGTCTCTCAGGTCTCCACAGGGCCTTAGGCGCCCTCTACTCCACTTACTGCCCTTTTTCTGATGTTCCGACGCCGCTGGAGTCGTGTCAACGCCGTGAGGCGGTTCCGGTTCGGTCTCGGCGGCCTCGGCACAATGTCAGTTCTTTGACGACGCCGGCAGGCGGTTCCGGTCCGATGTCGGTGGCCTCGGTTCGATCTCGACCTCCGATTCGACGGCGTCGGGCAGTCTCTTCACGATGTCGACTTCGGGCGGCTCCGGTCCGATGGCGCTCTCGGCTCCGATGACGTCGGCCGGCCTGGCCTCGATGTCGACTTCCGGCGACTCCGGGGTGCGATCCTCACCCCCGACCTCCGGTGCTCCTCCTCACAGGCTCCGGGCGACTCCGGAGTGCGATCCTCACTCCCGACCTCCGGTGCTCCTCTACCTCGGTCTCCGACGACTCCGGAGGGCGGACTTCACTCCTCCGATGACGCCGCTCGCTCGACCTCGGTTCACTTCCTCCTCGACCTCTGGTATTCCTCACGACCTCCGTCGGCGCCCTCTCACGACCTCAGGCGGCTCCGGGTACGACGTCTGCTACTTCAGTCAGCGCCGCTTCTCCACCTCGGGCTCCAGGTCTTCAGGCTACTCGACGCCGGACTCCAGGGAAACCAGTTCTCAGGTCAGAATCTTGCTGTTTTCTTGGTTCTAAAGCCTGTTCCTGCTGTCCAGGTCCTTAGGATAAGTTTCTTCTGTCTTCTTCCCACACAGGGCTATAGGCTGGGATCCATCAGTAGGGACAAGTATCAAGGGTGGGTTTATGGACCCCACTCCAGGCACAAGTTTCCACCCCTGCTGCTTCACTCCTTCCTCCTTCACTGTTGTGCTCCTCTCTCTTCACCAGTCAGGTGCCAACTGCCAGCTTCAACTGCCAACTGCCTCTCTTATCCTCCCAACATTCTAAACGGTCTCCAACTGTCACAGAGTTCTGGAATCTCCTGGAATGTTCTGGAAGGTGCTGGTAGGTTCCAGTGGATGCTGGTGATGTCACAGGTGGCCACCATTTTGTGCTCCAGGCCCTCAGACAGAAGTTTCAGGGGTAGCTAAAATGGCTCCCTGAATCTGCAGCAACACGAAAAAGTCTGGTGGTTCCCAAAAAGGAAAAATTCAAACAGGGTTTGAGGCAAAAGTGGGACAAAATAAATAATGATGAGGAGGGACCACCCAAAGGGCTGACAGGTCTAACACGCGTCCCCCCCAGCTGAAAGTGGGGAGAGCTACCCAACCCCTTGGGAGTTCTCATCACTAAGGCGGAAATACCTTGAGAGACCGTCTGCATTGGCGTGGTCCACTCCAGGCCGATGTTCCACCTGAAAGTCCATCCCCTGTAGGGAAATAGACCACCTCAACAACTTGGGATTCTCCCCCTTCATTTGCATCAGCCAACGAAGGGGTCTGTGGTCGGTCTGAACTAGGAAGTGCGAGCCAAACAGGTATGGCCGCAACTTCTTCAGAGCCCATACCACTGCAAAGGCTTCACGCTCTATTGCACTCCACTTCTGTTCCCTGGGAAGTAGTCTCCGGGATAGGAAGACCACGGGTTGATCCAGACCCTCTTCGTTGAGTTGCGATAACACTGCCCCAATGCCATGTTCTGATGCATCTGTCTGGACAATGAACTTCTTGGAAAAGTCTGGGGCCCTTAAGACCGGGGCCTCGCACATGGCTTTCTTCAATTTCTCAAAGGCTTGCTGACAAGCCTCCGTCCAGACTACCCGTCGAGGTTGTTTCTTGGACGTGAGCTCCGTGAGGGGGGCTACGATGGTACCGTACCCCTTCACGAAGCGGCGGTAATATCCCGTGAGGCCCAAAAATGCTCGGACCTCAGTCTGTGTCTTGGGGGGTTCCCAGGCCATGATGGCCTCGATCTTCGCCTGGAGGGGTTGCACCGTTCCCCTACCCACCAAGTGTCCAAGGTACACTACCGACCCCTGCCCGATCTGGCACTTGCTGGCCTTGATCGTCAATCCAGCTTGTCTCAGGGCCTGGAGAACAGCTTGCAGGTGACGCAAGTGATCCTCCCAGCTGTTACTGAAGACGGCTATGTCATCCAGATAAGCAGCAGAGAAACTCTCCATCCCGGTGAGGATCTGGTTTACCAGGCGCTGAAACGTGGCAGGTGCGTTCTTGAGCCCAAAGGGCATCACACAGAACTGGTAGTGGCCATTGGGCGTGGAGAAGGCTGACCTTTCCCTTGCTCCATCAGTCAAAGAGATCTGCCAGTACCCCGAAGTAAGGTCAAAGGTACTTAGATATTGGGCAGCTCCCAGCCGGTCAATTAATTCATCCGCCCTAGGGATCGGATGAGCATCAGTTTTTGTCACTGAATTCAGTCCCCGGTAGTCCACACAGAACCTCAGTTCTGGTTGGGCACCCGGTGGTGCAGCTTTTGGTACTAACACCACCGGACTGGACCAGGGGCTGCTAGAAGGTTCAATCACTCCTAGCTCCAGCATCTTAGTGACTTCACTATGAATGCTGGCCTTCACCTTGTCTGACATCCGGTAGATCTTGGACTTCACAGGTGGGCTGTCTCCTGTGTCCACGTCATGGACGCACAGGTGAGTCCTACCCGGGACAAGGGAGAACAACGCAGAGTACTGCCCCAGGGCCTGGCGACAGTCCTCCTGCTGTTCAGGAGTTAGAGATGGGGAGAGAATCACTCCCTCCACCGACCCATCCTTTTCTTGAGACGCAAACAGATCAGGGAGAGGCTCGCTTTCCACGTCCTCTCCTCCGTCAGTCACCATCATCAAGATGACTTCGGGCCTCTCGTGGTGGGGTTTGAGGCGGTTGGCATGCAGCACCCGCAGGGGCTGACGAGGGGTCTTCAGGTCCACCAAGTAGGTAGCCTTACCCTTCTTCTGCAACACCTCAAAGGGTCCTGAGCAGCGATCCTGGAGGGCACTAAGCTCTCCTGGTTCGATCACCCACACCTTCTGGCCAGGCTCCAACTCCACCGGGTGAGCGTTGTGGTCATACCACGCCTTCATCACTGCTTGGCTGGCTTCCAAGTTGTCAGAAGCTTGCTTCCACAACTTAGCCATTTGGCTCCGGAAGGCCAGCATGTAGCTCACCACATCCTGGGGGAGCTTTCTGGGAGTTCTTTCCCATCCGTCTCTCACCAGGTTAAGAGGTCCACGTACAGGGTGCCCATACAGAAGCTCGAAGGGGCTGAAGCCCACTCCCTTCTGTGGCACTTCCCTGTAGGAAAAAAGTAAACAGGGTAGGAGGACGTCCCATTTCCTCCGCAGGCTTTCAGGCAGACTTCTGATCATGCCTTTTAAGGTTTTGTTAAACCTTTCCACCAGACCATTGGTCTGGGGGTGGTAAGGAGTCGTGAACCGGTAGGTCACTCCACACTCCTTCCACATTGCCCGCATATATGCTGACATGAAGTTGGTCCCCCTGTCGGACACAACTTCCTTGGGAAAACCCACTCGGGTAAAGATTCCCATCAGGGCCCTAGCCACAACAGGTGCTGTTATGGTCCTCAGAGGTATTGCCTCTGGGTACCGTGTGGCATGATCCACCAGAACCAGGATAAACCTGTGACCAGCTGTAGTCGGTGGATCTAATGGACCCACAATGTCGATGCCCACCCTTTCAAAGGGGGTGCTAACGACAGGAAGTGGTTCCAGGGGAGCTTTCAGCTTCACCCCTGTTTTCCCACTGGCTTGGCAAGACACACATGTCCGGCAGTAGGTATCGGACGACACTTTCATCTGAGGCCAATAAAAGTGTGGGACAAGACGGGCGAAGGTCTTGTCTTGCCCCAGGTGTCCTACCAATGGTATCTCGTGAGCCAACTCCAGAAGGAAGGCTCGATAACGTTGAGGAACTACCAAGGCTCGTGACGATCCATGTAGGGGTGCCTTGGGTTCACTGTAGAGGAGGCCATCCTCCCAGTAAACACTGTAGTTCCCTTCAACGTTCCCTGCTGCCTGGGCTTCGGCCTGTCGCCTCAGCCCCTCAAGGGTAGGGCACTCCCTCTGGCCCTGGCAGAATTCCTCCCTGGACGGGCCTCCCTCCACGTGCCACTCGGCCGGGATGGGTAAGTCCTCCAGGTTGGTAACGTCCCCCTCCGCAGACTCCTGGCCCACCACCTCCGGTGGCCTATCCGTCCTACGGGGTGGAGACGCCGAGGCAGGCTCCTCCTGTCCTCGGTTCTTCCCTTGACTGGCAGCTGGCTGGGCCTTTGTTCCAGGCTCCAGCCGGAATGAACTCCCTCTTCGGGTAGTCGCGGACCTTGTGCTAACACAGGCCCAGTCAGGTGTACCCAGCATCTCGGTGTGAGTCCGGTATTCCACCTCCTTCCAAGCGTTGTGCTCCATGTCATTGCCCAGCAGACAATCGACTGGCACGGCAGGGCTTACGGCAACTCGAAGTGAACCTGCAACCCCCCCCCATTCAAAGGGAACCTCGGCCACGGGATAGTGGCCTGTTCTGCCGTCAGCCATCGCGGCTGGGTGGAGTACATCGGGAATTACCTGCTCTGGAGACACCAGCTGGCTACGCACCATAGTCATACTGGCTCCTGTGTCTCTCAGAGCCTCCCCTCTTTGGCCGTTGATGGTGATCCACTGCCCATACTTTGCGGTATTTGCGGGCACCTGGATCTTAGGAACCATCTCCCGTTCTCCCAGGGACACTAAAGTGACACCCGCCCACTCCCTTCCCTTAGTTAAGGGCATCTCCTCCCCGAGCACTACACTAGCTACTCCGGGGGTCTTTCCTCCAGTGGGAGGGGGTGATCGTTTCTGACACTTCGGATCTCCTTTATAGTGTCCAACGCCACCGCACTCATAGCAATGGACAACCCTTGGCTGCTGACTCTGGCCAGGATTAGGGTTTCTGGGTGGGTTAGCCTTAGAGGTGAATCCTGTTCCCTTCCCTTGGAAGTTATTTTGGGGGCCTTTGGAGAACTCCTTTTTCTTTTCCCCTCCCTCTTTCTTCTGGGGGGCGCCCTGTCCGGCCTTTTGAGTATCCCCTCCAGTCCCCCTTGTGGACACCCGGGTACTAGCCCAAATGTCCGCCTCCTCAGCAAGCTTCCGGGGACTGGTCAGCTTGCTATCCACCAGGTGTTGCCGCAGTTCAGGGAAACATTTCTCGAGTAGGTGTTCCTTCAGTACTAGGTCAAACAGCTCCTCGTAGTTCCTTACTTCACTGCCCTGAATCCAACCTTCCAGTGCCTTCTTTGCATAGTCCAGGAAGTCCACCCAATTCTGTGTGCCCAGTTTGTGACTACCCCTGAACTTCTGTCTGTACTTTTCAGGTGTTAGTCCAAACTTTCTGATGAGCGCCAGTTTCATGGTGGGGTAGTGGGTCTGCTCATCCTCTTCGAGGGCCAATAAAGCATCCCTACCAGCTGGAGGCATGTACTTATACAATCCCCCTCCCCAGTACTTCACTGGAACCCCATGGGCCCTCAACGAGACCTCATAGGCTGCTAGCCACTTGGCGATGTCGTCACCCGCCCCATAGCTAGCTACTATGTCCTTTGGCAGGTAAGGTTTGGATTCCCTGGTGATTTCTTGGTCTTTGCTGCCACCATTAGGAACAGTTGGTGCCCCAATTCTTAGGATCTGAAGCTCTATCTCTTTCAGTCTTATCTCATGAGCCATCCTCTCTTTCTCCGTCTCATGAGCCAACCTCTGTTCCTCCTTCTCCTTCTCCAGCTTTGCTAAATCCCATGTGAGCTGTCTTTTCTCTCTCCGATCTGCTAACTCCACGCTGGATAAGCCCCCGCTAGAGACAGTGCTTCCCTTCCTAGAAAGTGTCCTGGGCCCTGCTGACAGGTTCCCCACCTCAGGTTGGTACATCTCAGCCCCCTCGGGGTCAGGCTCTCCATCCCTGTCTTCCTCCTCAGCCTTGCTTTCTCGGCGTGCCTCCCCCCAAGCCCTTAAGCTGGTTTGGAGTGCACCCTTCTTTGCTCCTGGGGGACAGTACACCCCCTCCCGCTGGCAAAACTCCCTGAGTTGGGCCACAGTGTACGTTTCTAGATTCTCTAGTACAAACTCCATCTTGCCCACTCAGGTTAGAGGACAGGTTTTGTGCAGTAACAATGCAGGGGGGTACCTTTAATAATACCTCCTCCCACCACCAGAGTAAATTTGGAAAAAACAAAAACCCACAATTAGGAAGGCCGCTCTGGAGAAAACTCCCGGTGTAGGCCTATGGACTACCCACAGTTATTGTTGAGTATATGTAGGCACAGCTCTATCCCACCACTGAACACCAATTTATGTTGGAAACGCCCACTCCCACTCCGCAGGGTGGTGGTGGACTCCCCGAACACACTGTGGTAGCTTGGCTCGAGTGGTCAGGAAACAGGCGCAGTGCTAAGCATACAATATACCCATACAAGAACCATGCGTGCATCCGTTCCAAAAACGACTCTACACCGTAAAAATTATGAAAATATTCTTTCTTTATCTTTTTCTCTTAGTTGCTGATTGGAAAAATAAATAGGTCAATCACAATATACAAGTTTCAATTAGTGCAGGTCAAATAAATATTGGCTGTTTGATGAAATAAATAGGGGTGATCATAAATAACAGGGCATAAATACAAGTGCAATATATACAGACAATTAAATACTTTGAGGCAATAAATACTGTACCAATAAATATTGTACACCAACAAGTCCTGTGGACCTATAAATATAGTGCAGCAATAAATAGGTAAAAACTCAATAAATACAGTATCCCCAATAAATAATTAAAAGTATACAGCAACACTCATGTAATCAGATGACACTTCAATTCTTAAGGGCAGATTTGGCCCAGGCACAGCTTGTAGGGTTGTGGAAGGCTTGAGGGGGGCTACTCCCTGGCTGGGACAAGGCTGAGGCCTAAGCTGAGGTAGATCAAAGGGGGGAATACCAGTGCCCTGGCTTTCTCTCTCCACACAACCTCTCTAGGTTAGTCCCAGTTCACCCCTTGCACAGTCAGGTTGGTTTCAGCACCTCCCTAGCCCCTTAGAGCAGTCTCTCAGGTCTCCACAGGGCCTTAGGCGCCCTCTACTCCACTTACTGCCCTTTTTCTGATGTTCCGACGCCGCTGGAGTCGTGTCGACGCCGTGAGGCGGTTCCGGTTCGGTCTCGGCGGCCTCGGCACAATGTCAGTTCTTTGACGACGCCGGCAGGCGGTTCCGGTCCGATGTCGGTGGCCTCGGTTCGATCTCGACCTCCGATTCGACGGCGTCGGGCAGTCTCTTCACGATGTCGACTTCGGGCGGCTCCGGTCCGATGGCGCTCTCGGCTCCGATGACGTCGGCCGGCCTGGCCTCGATGTCGACTTCCGGCGACTCCGGGGTGCGATCCTCACCCCCGACCTCCGGTGCTCCTCCTCACAGGCTCCGGGCGACTCCGGAGTGCGATCCTCACTCCCGACCTCCGGTGCTCCTCTACCTCGGTCTCCGACGACTCCGGAGGGCGGACTTCACTCCTCCGATGACGCCGCTCGCTCGACCTCGGTTCACTTCCTCCTCGACCTCTGGTATTCCTCACGACCTCCGTCGGCGCCCTCTCACGACCTCAGGCGGCTCCGGGTACGACGTCTGCTACTTCAGTCAGCGCCGCTTCTCCACCTCGGGCTCCAGGTCTTCAGGCTACTCGACGCCGGACTCCAGGGAAACCAGTTCTCAGGTCAGAATCTTGCTGTTTTCTTGGTTCTAAAGCCTGTTCCTGCTGTCCAGGTCCTTAGGATAAGTTTCTTCTGTCTTCTTCCCACACAGGGCTATAGGCTGGGATCCATCAGTAGGGACAAGTATCAAGGGTGGGTTTATGGACCCCACTCCAGGCACAAGTTTCCACCCCTGCTGCTTCACTCCTTCCTCCTTCACTGTTGTGCTCCTCTCTCTTCACCAGTCAGGTGCCAACTGCCAGCTTCAACTGCCAACTGCCTCTCTTATCCTCCCAACATTCTAAACGGTCTCCAACTGTCACAGAGTTCTGGAATCTCCTGGAATGTTCTGGAAGGTGCTGGTAGGTTCCAGTGGATGCTGGTGATGTCACAGGTGGCCACCATTTTGTGCTCCAGGCCCTCAGACAGAAGTTTCAGGGGTAGCTAAAATGGCTCCCTGAATCTGCAGCAACACGAAAAAGTCTGGTGGTTCCCAAAAAGGAAAAATTCAAACAGGGTTTGAGGCAAAAGTGGGACAAAATAAATAATGATGAGGAGGGACCACCCAAAGGGCTGACAGGTCTAACAATGTATAATAATTATAAAATTATTTATGTAGTGAAATGTATTCATATTGTTTATGGAATGTTTATTTTTAAATGTATGTGTTTGAACGAAAATTTTAATGTTATTTACGTGTTTTATTATGTATTGCAATGTTAATGTATGTGTTGTGCTTAAAGTATATTTTCTTCATAGTTTTTTAGATAGTCGATATTGTGAAATATTCTATATTTTGGTTGTCTATATTTCTGGTTTCGATAATTTTGTCATTTACATTGTCATTTAAGAGTAGACGATAATTTTGTTAACGATATTTTTAACTTCGATATAATGATATACGATATTTTGTTAAGACGATATTGTGTACTCGATATTTTTGTATTTTGTTTAATAAGTATGGTGAGTCGATAATATTGTAGTCGATAATTTAGCAACGATATTTTAAGTAGTCGATATTTTGGTAATCGATATTATGTCAGTGATCCAATGTGCCACCGGTGTGTGCACATCTCTTACATAAAAGAGCAAAAACAGGCACACGAGACACAGAAGCAACAAGTAAATACTTGGTGGGGCCCATACCCTGCAGTGTCACTTTCGGGGTCTGTAGGGGACCACATATGCGCATTAACTATGTCATCTAGTTATCGCATGGATGGTAAAACCAGTGGCCCCATATGTGTCCAAAATGCAAATTATCTAAAAATCTCAGCCGCTGAAACTGTAATGCAAGGCAGGCACCATCAACAATAAATGCCAAAAAATGTATTGAGTCTTCAAGAGTGCTTACCTCGCATGGCTGAGGGATAACTCCTCTGACGAGAGCACTGGACGCCCGCACATTACCGGGCAAGAAAACACTAAAACATAAACAGGAATGTGCAACCATAAGACCGGAGCACAGTTATTTCTATACCACGCTGTCCAAGTCCCTACTCAAGGAATTGAAGAAACTTACGTTATGCCCGGGGTGCTGCCTCCTTTACACCTACCCCGTCCATGTGTCAGCCAGTCGTGAGCAAAAAGTGACACGGACGCTGGTACTACTAAAGTAATTAAGTCAGGAGCCTAGGCGTAGCCCCTATCTGGGAAATCCTACGGAAGTCAAAAGTGGAGCGCATGCGCGAGAGCAGGAATCCAATGCGCATGTGCAATCGTGAAGAGTACTACTCCTCAATACCTGTATTACGGTTAACTAAATCGCATAATATCAGTGTGGCCAAATCTTAAGCTCACCATTATGTTGCCGGAGATGGCCGCAAAGTAGAACAACCGGCAGTGCATTATTAACCTTGCTCGCGCCACAAAACTAGTCGCTGCATACACGTGGATTACACACGTAAATGCAAACCATTCTGAACTATTCCTTGACAAATCCCTGTGGTATAAAGAGAATCTATGTTGGTAATGTCTGCGTGGTATGAGCATTTTTTAAACATATCCTGTTACTAAAAATAACTATAAAAGCGGGGCTAAAGTGAAAAATCACTGGGGTTGCAACCTCTGCATATCCTCATGCCTCCTGCCTCATTAATCTAGTCAAAGAAAAGTGGAGGCAAGTTTCAGAGTACCACTGCAGCAAATTACCGGAACGGAGTCCAGAAACATTTCCACTATCAATAGAATTGTGCCTCGTGTGCCTGTTGGAAGTAAAAGAAAAGAAGAGAAGAAAAGTGTTTGGGTCCTCGGCTGAGCCGCCGTGCACAATTGTTTATCAAAAAAAAAAAGAGGAGGGGGGGGGGACCCAGGAGCTGATTAAGGTCCAGTGTCCAGTATATTTCCAGAAAAACTGCTATATTTCCTGAAAAACATCACAGACAGTCACTCAAAAGCAGCACAATTTCTGTATTTATCCACTTTTAAAAATAAATGCAGACCGAAACACATTGTTTTCTGTCTGTATTTATCTGTAAAAATCTGTAAAAACTGAAAACAGGGAGACTTAATTATAATATAGGTGGGCGAGCCACTGAAAGCTCAAGCCAGGCTGAAGCTCGAAGCCTAGCTCTGACTCAGTTCGAGGTGCTGTTGGAACCTAGAGCCTATAACAAGCTGAGCGTTCATGTGGCCTTTGCCTGCCTGTCCTTTCCTCTACATAGGATGTGACATCATTATCAGAGCTGCCAACTGAGAAACTGGTGGAAGCAGGTTTCAGTCTCAGCCGCAGCTCAACATCCAGTGATTCTGGGCACATCACCTAATTTCCCTGTGCCTATAAATAATGCATGTGACCTTGTGTAGTGGGACTGATGCTCATGTAAAGTGCTTAGCCTTTAGGTCGAGTACCTGCTGTATTTAAAAACTGCAGAAATTGAACTAGGAGGTAAGAAGAAAGCCTTAATATAACAAAAAACAAATAGAGACCTATTTCCTTTTAGGCCGGGTCTGGAGACTCAGTGGACTGAGGGGCCTGTCTTCGACCTCATGGTCACAGCTTCAAATCCCGGCGGGTCCACTCAGCCTTTCATCCATCTGAGGGCGATAAAATGAGTACCATTGAGTTGGGTAACAATAAACATCTGTTACTTAGCCCCTAGAGACCTACGGGTGAATGTGCGCTTTACAAATGCACATGTTATGTTATGTTTCCAGACTGATCTGCACAAAATGAAACCAGAACACCTGGATAAATTGCGGCTTACCTGCTTAAATTGTGTGATGTTAAGCACATACTTTATTTCATGAAAACTTTTTTCTTCATTATTGTATATGAAAGCACAATTCAAGCATGTGAGTTCAGCCTACCAGCAATGCAATAATGTGCCCTATTAATGTTAAAGATTCTATGCGTTAAAGAAATGCACTTTTTAGCATTTTGATTAGACTTTACCATACTTTATGTGACGTTTGTTGAATGATTTACATAGAAAATATTTTCAGGGTTCGGCTAGTGCACGGGCTCTAGAGCCAGACACTTGGCTAGGCTCTCCCTGTAAATGTGATGGCTCGCCCACTTCTCCCTTACAAAGGAACTCCGCCTTCAACCTCATTCCTCTATATGGTTATGGAACTCTTCACTGACTTTCAATATCCTTGTAATGTACTGCAGGGGGTACTTTATCTCTTATATCATAAAATGTGCTGCATTAGGCCACATAATATGCCTTTTTTGTCGCATAATATAGTCAATCCTGCCGTATAAATTGGTTCTGACCTCTGCATAATATCAAGGCCACTGGCTCAACTCTTTCTCTTCAAAGCCCCCCATCCAGTGGCGTAGCTGGGGGGGGCAGTTGGGGCAGACCGCCCCAGGCGGCACTATTTTGGGGGAGGACAAAGGCATTCAGATAAGGCTCGGCTTGCTTTCGTGGACGTTCGGGGATGGGCAGAGAAGGAATAGGACTCGGGCAATGTCCTCTTCTTTTCTGTGCTAGCAGCTGTCCCCCCCTCTCTTCCTATTATTCCCTCTCTTTCTGTCTTGCTCCTCACTTTCTGAAAACCATGACTTGAAGAAACGGTTCACAACCTCTTTCCTTCTTTCATTTAGTTGCTTCCCTGTGAAATGGATCCAAAAAAGAAAAACACTCTTGCGGGAAATGCCCTTTTTCTGACATTTTTCTATTCCAAAGTGCAGCGGGATGGAGAGCAATAGAAGGTTTTAAATATGAAAAATAAATACATAACTAAATAAAGCAAGACAGAGTGGTTGCAAAGTGGCCAGATTGATTTTATTCACATCCAAACACTTCAGCCTCACTTTACAGACTTTGCAGTGAAGCGCTACTTTTGTTTTCTCGTCTTTCTTTGAACAGTATTGTTGTTCCCAGGTGGGGAAGTGCACCATTCCTGGAGGTACTGCAATACCTGGTTGATGGATGGATTGGAAAACAAAATGTGTACCATGGCTCTGTTTATGGATGTGGTCTTTTTAAACCATACTGCTTGCGTTTATTAAGGATATAAGCAATGGACATTGAAGCGGGACCCTTCCGGGCCCTGTAGTCATGTCCTTAACTTTTCAGGTAAAACCACTCGCTGATTTCTGAATAGTGGGTGAGAGATCGTTAAGGTAACCATGTTGTTTCTGCTTACATTTCACATGCTTTACTTAATCTTGCATTGCCTAGGAGTGGTTGCTTTTACTTTTTTTTTAGGCAGCATATTACTCTTATCAAGTGCATAATTTGAATTGAGCCACATCCAAGTGTTTATAGCGGGCACAATTAGATTATAGCTGAAGGCCGTGCGAGTTTCTCTCAGTGGGGAAGTGTGGTGTTCAGTGGGGGAGAGGATGTGGCACTATGGCCAGAGCTGTCGATTTGGAACTGGGGAACTGGGTTCAGCCTTCATGACCAGTCCACCAGATCACTCTACTGAGGGAGCATATTCCCATGCTAGACCTTACAAGGCCCCACTAGACCTTAGAAGGCCTGATGTCTCAGCACAAGCAGGTGTGCCCTAGTGGTGTCAATTGTGAGTTAACCTTGAAGGCCTGTCCACCACAATCCATACTGAAGTTCATCTCCAGTCTTGCGGGCAGGCCTACGAAGCAGCACACCCTAGAGCTGATCCAGTCACTGTGACTGTCACTGAGGTCACATGAACCTTGAGCAGGTTAGGGCGCTGCGAACGGTGTGACCGCAATGGGTACCTATTTCGGGTGGGTGCGTAGTGTTTGCAAGTATATTATGGTTTTAAAAAAACTTGCTGCCACCTTCCTGGCCTCCAGCACTTTTCAGAAACAATAAAAATGTCATGATAACTTTGGTGATTAATGTTCTTCCTAGAGAGAGATCCGAGTTTTGTCTAGTGGAAGGGTTGACTCCTGGAAAGGTAGCACAGAGGGTTAATATGCCTGCTGCAAAAAACATGTACCATGCAGATCACAAAGTGCACTACTTTAATGGGGGTACCATGATGAATGGTCATTTAATGTCAGCTGTAGCTGATGGACCCCTGAACAGTCATGTATGTGCAGGTTTGCATTGTGCTGAGGGGATTACCAGGTAATTGTTCACGCAGCTCTCTGATGGATGTCACATGCGGTTTTTCTGAGTTCCTAGATAGATCATGAAGGCTGTGTGTTCTCTTTTGTACTGCCAGTTACTGCCAGTCACCGGTGTATTCAACTGTGTAGCCTTGGACCGTGTCATGTATGTGCATGTAACTTGCATGATCGAGGTAACTATTAGCGGCCATACTACGTGTCGGTCCTCTTTCAAATGCTTGCCGTCCTTTTTCCCCAGAACCGCCCCCCCCTCCCCCCGCTCCCTCCAGGGGCGGCAATCTGAGGGATAGCCCCGAGCGCCACAAGCTCTAGCTACGCCTCTGCCCCCATCCACATGTAAGAGCTGTTTCCCGGGGTTGTGGTAATGCTTGCGTTTTCCAAGCAGAACTTTCCACTGAGAGGTCACAGATTTACGCCTACAGCGCATGTGAAGAAGCTCCGTGTTTATTTACTAAACAGGACTAGCGCGAGCGCTTGCTTCCCATGTTTGACTGTCTTAATCATAACATAAGCGCTATAACAATCAAAATATTAATTGAAGCCACTAGGTGGCAGTCACGCACCGCGCTACTTGAGTATTCCGGTTACTTGGAAGCAGAATTAGTAAGGCCGGTGTGGATCACGGAACTCAATACAAGATGTGGAAGCCTGAGTGAATGGTTCCATAACAACATTGCATTTTGGAAAAACGTATCAGTTCCCCCAACCAAACATATATCAACATTTCGGAGTTTTATCAAACCATGGAATGTTAATAATGAAAACAAACGGGAAAACAGACGAGCAGTTCTCATTCTTCTTGAAGTGGGCCACAAACATTAGTCGGATGCAAGCGTGCTGCGAGGCAGGATTTCTTGCAATTGTGCTGCGGGAATTAAATGTTCCACAGAAGCCGGTCTGCACACGCCAGGTGTAGGGGCGTGCTCCCACCTCCCTCCCCCTGAGCCACATGGGATCTAGCTGACAGCAGCTTGCTGCCATGACCCGGGGCAGGACGTGGCCGTAAGCCCGAGAGGGAGTGAGGCTTTGGGAATCACTGCCCACACGGTACTTGGCCCCAGCTCCGCCCCCACCCTTTGCATCTAGAAGTGAAATTCATCGTGAAGCAAGACCTGCAGTCAGTCAGCCCTGCCCTCCCGCCGTGCCGTGGCAAGCGCACCGGTCGCCCACCCCACCTCACATTCTTCTGCCCCCGGATTCTTGAGATGGGAAGCTGCATGTAGCCCCTCAGCCAGCCAGGGCGCCCAGCCAACCTTCTGCGGGGGTCTCACCCATGCGCTGCCCCGTTGCTGCTTTATGAGGCGGCAGGGTGACTGACCAGCGTTTCCAAAGAATGTTGCCTCTCGGGTGGCTTGCTCAGCAGCCCAGAATGTTGCGAGCGCACTCACACATACCAGAATCAGCGGGGACCCCCGGCCACCCCAGCGAGTGAAGTCACTGATTAAAAATCACTCCGGAGCAGCCCCGGGCACAGGCGGTTTTCATTCCCGCGGTGCCAGCTCCGTCTGCAAAGGTCACCTTTCCCCCTCTGGAATAACAGGGCCTTGAATTTGCACTTTATTTATTTTGTTTTTAAAAGGGCGGGAAGGGTCCCCTGTGACTCCAGAGTGCACTTAGCTCTTGACATTAACCGGATAAAAGGCCAGATCTGAGGGATGGACACCAGAGGGGGCGCCACTGTAACCTCTTCTCTTCAAACATCATACAGGCTGTCAGTGCCCGAGTTAATTCTCTGCGATCAGCATGCGTGTTTGCATTGGGAGTCCTTGGGGGAAATCTGTTTATATCAGATGGACATGGTCAGGTCAGTGTAGGTGTGACCCCAGTCTCCACTAACCATCCCTCGCACGCCACCTGGCGGAGGAGTTGCACTTGGCATCAAGCCTCTCGCATTTGTGCCCCACAGTCTTCGTCCCAGTTAGCAGCTAGGTTTCGGAACACGCACAGCCCGCAATATCACGTGAGAGATTTAGCTGCAAATAGCCGGGGTCGACATAATTTTAATCAAACACGCGAGTGATAAAGGGAGTGAGTGCGTGTGCGAGTAGGTGAGTGAGTGGATAGATGGGGGCATGAGTGCTTAAGAGGGCAAGCCATTGAGTGAAAGTGAAAGCAAGTCGTGAGTGAGCAATTGTACGGGTGAATGCGGTACCAAGAGGTATGTGTGACGAGTGAGTCTGTGTATTGGTGAGTGAGTGAACAGTGAATGGAGGACGTGTGATTACAAATACGGGAGAGTACGCGAATAAATGCGTTTAAGTGAATGAGTAAATGTCAGGTACTGGGTATGTGCACGGATGAGTGTGTGAATATATAGTTAACAATGGGGATTGAACCGGCTGGTGGTAGCCAAGGGTCTTCGAGACAGGTCACGCGCCGGCTCCTCTATCTTTATTTACAAGAGGTCGCGCGTGATTGTCAAGCGCTATGGGAAATGAGGCACCCCTGGGACAGACTGGACACTAGCGGGATTCTCGGAGGAGATTTCCAAGTTTCTACGAGAGTAGAAGTGTCCAACAGCCGTTAAAGTATATTAAATAAGGCACCACCTCCTATCACTGTAAAAGTAGACGTGGTCACTCGTGTGCAGTGGAATACCGCACGTGGTGGGCCTTATTTACAAGCCCCTTGCGCAGCCTGTGCATCACTTTTAATATGGGAAAAGTGACATACCGGCGGCGCAAGGGGCTTGTAAATAAGCCCCGGTGTATCTTCTTTCCTTCTTCACAAATAAACTGCCTAAGCGGGTACGTTTACGCGCATCTTCAAGGGTGTGCTGCGCCGAGAGAACCACAGAGAGCGAGTCCTCCCCAAGCAAAGTGCTCAGGCCCGCTGCGACTGTCTTCAGCGCCTCACACGACATCCCCTCTCCCAGCCAAGGGACGTGGAGAGGCCCCTAGTCACGCTCGCGCCCCTCGGCACGTGTTTAGGTTCATTATCAGTTTGTTTTGGTTCTGATCTCTGCAGCTGGGTTGGAGGCTTGGAAGGGCAGCGCCTTGACAAAACATGTATGAAACCATACGTATCCAAATGGCTTAGTTGTACAGCCGAGGGCAATGTACCCGAGATCAATGAACCCGGGAGAGTGTGTACCATCAACCTAGACGCAAGAAAGAAAGGCGGCCCAGCGAGCTGAATGCTTGCCACCTATAAAATGCGGTGATGTGCAGGTCACGAATTGGAATATTGGCTGGATAGACCACATCCCATCCTTTCAATCAGTAAATTCTAAGATAAACTGGATATAATTAACATGTGTCATGTGCAATAGTTAGAAACGGCAGAAATGTGGCTGTAGCACTTTTAAACAGATATAGTTACTATTACAGTGCTGGGGCCGTTCCACAGCAGGTGGCTCCAAGCATCCCTGTTCTCTCCAACAATTACACAGTGAAGACGCTCAAGTGCGCCGTCTTTCAAACGCCAAAGAACTGGGAGTGACTGGCATGGTTTTCCTGTAGAAAACACGCCATAACCTGAGTAAAGTGGAAACATGCAATAACAAGCGCTTTAATGCTTCGCCAGGGGTACTAAGCGCTATATAAACGCAAATGCAATGCAATACAAGCTAATTCGGCAGGGGCAGCAGCGCTACTTCTGATTACCCACCCATACACGTGAGTCGGGGTGTGTGCGCTTTGCCTTCGTGACATTCGTGCGCTTAAAGAGGCTGTGAGTGGCTCGCTGTCAAACCTGAACCTCAACAGGTAAGGCACAGACGGGCTGCGCGCCAGCCCCTGCGCTAGGAGCGTTACACTGCCCTCAGTCAAATGAGGTGACATGTCAGTAGCTGGGCCCGCCCTCCTGCCCCTTCTCCCCACGCCCCCTGCAAACAATGCTGCGCCGGGCAGCCCCGGGAGTGTGCAGCTTTAAGAAGGAGGCGGGTGGCTGAGGAATGACGCAGGAATGTTAATGAGTAACTCCTGAAGGGGGGAAAAAAGCGAGCCTCTTCCTCTGAGCACCATGTGTGGTAACGAGCTTGGCTGCCACACTATTTAAACAGAGCCTATGGCAAGAACCAGGGAGACTGCCCAAGATCAAACAGGAGATGCTCCACCAATGGCAGCGCTGAGCGGCGCACTCCAAGACCCTTTGTGACTATAAGAGAAAAGGAGTACCTTTCCAAGCGCATGCACCCGCTCCGCCTTTTCTCTGCAGCTTGAAGTTTTAACATCTCAAACAACTTTTTCAGTAGCAGAATCCGAAGAAAGAGCGGAGAACAAGTGCAGTCCTTTCCTCGAAGAATGGCACATCTCTTCCTGTTATTTCCAAGAATGCCATCCCTTTTCTTGCTCTTCAGCCTCTCCCTGAATCTGGTGCCAAGGTCAGGCAGCAGCAGCCCCGTGGACGATGACAAGGTGAACATGCTGGTGCTGCTGCCCAAGGATAACATGTACATGTTCTCCCTGGCACGGGTCAGGCCGGCCATCGAGTTTGCGCTGCGCACCCTGCGCGAGAACGCGACGCGCCTCCCAGGCGTGCGCTTCAGCGTGGACTACGGGGACTCGGAGTGCGGCAACAAGGCGCTCTTCAGCCTGGTGGACGTGGCTCTGGAGCGCCAGCGTCCCGACCTCATCCTGGGGCCCGTGTGCGAGTACGCGGCTGCGCCCGTGGCGCGCCTGGCTGCGCACTGGAACGTGCCCATGATCTCGGCCGGGGCTCTGGCCACCGGCTTCACCCTGAAGAGCGGCGAGTACTCGCACCTGACGCGCGTCTCGCCCGCCTACTGTAAGATGGGCGAGATGTTCCTGGCCATGTTCCGCTACCACAAGTGGAACCGCGCCATGCTGGTGTACAGCGACGACAAGGTGGAGCGCAACTGCTACTTCACCATCGAGGGGGTGCACGTGGCCCTCCAGGAGGAGGGCTTCCACATGGCCTTCTACAGCTTCGACGACACCAAGCATGTCGACGCCGACGACGTGGTGCATGCCATCCAGAGCAGCGAGAGGGGTGAGTGCCACCTCCTGAGGCTGGCGAGGGTATGCGCGGGAGGAGCGGAGCGAGAGAGAGCGGAGGGTGCAGAATGCCTTCTCTGAGCAGCGTGTGTGTTGCATGCGAGAGACTGTGGCAAATCCCAGTGAGATAACTCAGTGGGTTTGTGAAATAGGTAACGAGATGTGTATGACCTGTAGGTCACAACTACATGCTGTTGTGTCAGCTAAGTAGGATTATGCGCATGCTGAAGAGATATGCAGGTAACTAGGAGGCCGTGGGCTCAGATGGTACTGATACAACGCAGCCAGTGCATGGCACCTTGACATCCCTGTCTCCTGGAGGTCAGAGGATTGAATTACAGTTGATGTTGCTCACTGATTGTCTGCACCTGTGAAACCCATTTGAGCGTGAGCTGCAGGTCACAGTTCAACATAAATCACATAAATCACCAGAAGGCAGCTCGGCTGGTCATGCAGTGACTGCTGCATTGAACTATCTGTATGATGCATGTCACGAGTGCAAAAAGTACTAAGGCCAGAGGGGGGATGCAGGCGGGGTTGGACTGGCCTATAGGAAAATATGGCAGTGCCGAGGGGCTAGAATGACATGTCAGTGCAATGGCAGTTGTATTAATATTTATGGCCCTGTTTTATGATCTGGTGAGTCGATTTGTTCCACAAACATTTCCCACAACAAGCACAAATGTATGCAGCCGCTCATATCTTGTAAAATACATATGCAGATTGTTTTCACAAGTTGAAAACTGCCCTGATTTGCAAATTGTGCCCACTTTTTTTAGCTATGTGTTTCGCTACAGGGGGCCACGTTTATTTTGGTGCCTGGGCATATTGTCCCAGTCCGACCCTGGATGCAGGTCCAAATGTCTGTGCCACCTGGGAGGCTGTAGGTTTGATTTACATGCGTAGCCTGTGCATCTATTAAACCTGCAGGTGTTAGTTTCAAACCCTAGTAAAGGTACCGATGGGTTCTGCTCCTGCAATCTGTGTCTGGGCTGCAGGTCACAGGTTCCAACAGTTTGAAGACCGCAGCATTGACACACTACCGTCTCTGACATCTGCAGGTCCAGATCGCCTGGATGAGATGGTCCACGCACCTGCTAAAGACATCTTTGTGTGACCTGAAGGTGGGATTCACGTTAAAATAGCTGCATAGATAACTTATCGACCAAAGGCTGCAGGTTCGAATAGATTGAAACAGAACTGAGAAAGCCTAGTCGGTTCGTAATGGCAGCATATGACGCTGAAGGCCACTGATCCGAATGTTAGCTGTGAGAGAGTTTGGGCTTCTGGTAAACAGAGCTGCCCCTAACATGGAGGTCACAGTTTTACATCGCGGTTAGTTAGTGCATCGGTTTGGGTGCCTGCTGCAGAGATGTGTTTATAAACTGCATGTCACGAGAGCAATAAACAGTACACAGGCCTTTATTCAGCAGCTGAAAATCATCTAACTTGCACCCCAGGCGAGTGAGACAGTTCAGTGTATCAGACAGTTGTACTGAAATCTGGGGCTCACCTGGAGGTCATGGGTTATAATAGAAGTATGGTACCATGGTGGGGTTATGCACCTACCGGAGACAGTGCTCCGGAGTCTTGCATGTGCATCCCGTCATGGTGGACTCAGCCTGCTGTCCCTCCACGATCAACACGTAGGACATTTTGCCGGGTGAATAGAGCAGCAATGAGTACATTCCACCAGAGGCAGTTATGTGTCAGCAATGCAACTTTTCCAGTTTGTGGCATGCGCTGAGCAGCTAATTACCGTCAAAGACTCACTGCGCCCCTCATTCGGTGGCCAGGTGTATGGCTGGCTCCAGTGCAATATATAACGTGTTTATGAAAAGTAGAAGCTGGACAGAAACCACATAACAAGGACTGTTTTACATCTGAAAGGCTTGTTGTTTCCATACTGCCTTCTTAGATGGCTGGGTTAAAGCACTGTATAAATACAGGCGCTCCGATCAGAAAGTTCAATCGTGGTGATTTTGGTTTCTTGAAGGATGAAAGGCGGAGCTGGCCCAGCTTAGATTTTGACCTGGTTATTCAAAGAACCTTGCAAGATACAGTCCTTAGGTCAACTGGACTTGTTGCATGGCTAACACTGCCCGGTACTGTGGGTCTGTATAGGTTTATCTGGACAATAGCTACCAACTGGCAACATAATGCCATAATGGTGCTGTGTGCCTGCCTTGGCCGCCCCACGACTCCCAAGCCGGAGTACAGTGACCCAAACCCAAGCGTCAGCCGTCCAGCATAAATAATGCCTGCATATGATTATTACGCCTTGCGTGCTTGTGTGTGGGGGCGGGGCGTGGGTTAAGGATTATCAAAGCCTTTTTATTGTGAGTTCCCTTAAATTTTCAGAGTTGACGCACATTTTAAAAAGGCATTTCTGCCGTTGTCTTTGATGTCAGGACGGGGACTTCCTATACCCTGACATACATACCACTGACACTGCGACTGTGCACGGGCACACAGTTTGAACAGACGAGCCGGGATCTCAAATTGTTCTGTATTGGGCGCCAGCGGTATATTCAGTGCCGAATTGTGTCTATGCATTTTGCATTTGTGTCAGTCCTACATTTAAAATGGAATAAGAGCCAGGTGCACAAAAATACAAATATGAGGACAGGAGTGAAAGAACTCCTCACACAAGGGACAGGCCAACTTCAGATGTCTGGATGTCGAAAACGAATTTCAAAAATGTTAGTCTTGAAATGTCTGGATATGGAAATTGAATTTCAAACCTTCTATGAAAGATGCGGACCAAGTGAAACGTGTTTCCACCATTATTTCAGCAGTAGTTTACCGTGCCAGGTGTGCAAGCGGTAAATTGAAAGCGGTGCATTGGCATCAAGTAAGGGGTAGCTGGAGCACGGGTCTCCCATTTAAGCTTGAGAAGTACGTGCTATGCAGAAATGCGTTTCTAATCTGAGACCCGGCCGCTCAACTCAATAAACGTCCAGTTTTCTGTTTTTTAATGAAAAGTCAGTGGAAATATGTGTTTACGAGAGGCGACGGGGACAAACAACAACCAACTTCTTGTGCAGAGAAAAATCAGCAAATGTCTTCTTAGCCATATAGTCTGAGGGAAAGAGCGGCGCAAGCCCACGTGGACAGAACCCTCTCTGTTCCAGGGCGCGCGGCTGGGCGTCCGGGCCCGAGCTGCCCCAGCCGGGCTGCGGCAGGAACCTATAAAACCAGGGTGAGTCAATGCGCAGCCGACACTCTCCGATGGCGTCCCGGCGCTCTTGACACATTCTTTGTGCGCCACTGGAGCCAAAGAAATGCGTCTTCTGTTCCAGGTTGAATCTAATTATTTGGCGCTACAGAGCCCCTGCTCACAGCTCGTTGGATGTGTACTCCGTGCGCGCAGAGGCATCCCCAGGGAGCGCGAGGAGGGTGGAGACGGGGTGTCCCCCGAAGTACGCGTCAACAGATACCATTCCAACGAATGCCGTGCGCCAGAGCGCACGGGCTAGGGGCCCTCTGGGATTTTCCATAAGTGTCTTCCGTGCTTGTGGGGCTGCGGGTGGGGGCAGGGAGACCCGTGAGCAGAACACGAGAGGTATCTCATCTGAAAGCCGCAGCAGAGCGCACACTATAGTGAGGGGCCGCGAGAAGTTGCGGTGGGGATGGTCTTTGGGGTGTCCAGAGGTATTTCGTGCCACAAGGACAGTGGGTTGGGTGGGACATTGGGGAGTAAGGAATACCCCCAAATGAGCCGTCATCACAGCACCAACTCTGGGGATATGCTTCATCCGGGGCAACAGTGCTGAAAGTAAGCAGTGAGAGGTGCATTTTGTGGGCCATCCAGATGCATATCCCAGCTTTGGACAATATCAACTTGGTGGTGGGGTGGGAGGGGGGCACAGCATGTTCCTCACTGCCTCTTTCAATAACTGCAGCACTTTCACGGTGCTACTGCAGAGCCCACTGAGCTAAGTGCGCGCGGAGGGAACCTGACATGCGCTTGGGCTGGATGAACAGTGTTCCCTAGAGGCGCCAACAAGGCCGCCCTGCATACACCCCAGCGGTGCGGATTACTGGAGGTGTGAGGGTCCCCGAGGTGGGAGCTGCTGGAACCCGTACCCGAAGGGTGGGGTTTGGGAGAGCCGAGTGTTCAGCTGACCTGTCATCAGTTTGAGGCGCACAGAACGCATCGTTTGCCTTCATTGCTTACTGCAGGCCGGTGTGAGAAGGGGGATCACCTTTATGTATTCTTTAAGGGATGTTACTTGAGGCCGGGGTGGGGGGAGCCCACCATCAGCTGACAGCCACTCACCCACAGCATGAGATGTGGGGGCGCACGTTGAGGGTCCCGGATAAGGATGCGCGGCTCCTCGCTAGTGGAGAGGGAGTTCGGTGCCCTGTAAGGTCCCAGTGGTCACCAACCCCTGGAATATTTAGAGACAGAGCGCTCAGCGTGAGGTGTGAGGTCGCACGGCGAATATTCCCCGAGAAGCGAAGCGGGGGTCTCGTGCTTGGGTGAATGATCCGGGAGGAGGATGTAGACAACAGTTGTTCCATACAGCACCCTTCAACTGATACTGTCACGTGCATTCGAAGAGGGACTGTCAGTCTGACAGTCCCTCTTTTGAATGCACGTGAACAGCACACAGAACATGGGGGGCAGGGGTGGTTGCTGCCCGAAGGCGAATCTCGTGTTTGAGGGATGGTGAGCGGCACCAGAGGGCTCCCTCTCAGCAGAGTGCACAGCACCGGGTGTGAGGGCAATCAGGCAGGTTCCAGGACCACTGAAGATGCCAGTCTTTTCTGGCGATGTCGGGTGGGAGGCTTAGGAAGAGGCTCAGTATTTGGGCGGCTGGTTAAACAGCGAACCGGCTCCTCCTAAAACGACACCCCCTCTTCCATGAATACTCTGCGTAGCGCGCACTGCAGGGGGTGCGATGGCGCACGAGTGGGTTCCCCGAACGAGGGCGTGTGATTCTCGTCTAGGGCCCGAGGGCTGCCCAGGGAGGGAATCCTGCATTTGAGTGGCTGGCTGGGGTTAGTGCCGGAGATTCGCTAAAACACACCATCGCCGGAAGCGCCACACCGAGGAAAAGGGAGCAGAGCAGAAAGCACTTTACTGAGAGGCGAGGGGACGTGGTTCAGGCGGAAGGGAGACCCTGTCCTCTTAGAAGATTAGACACTCGCTCTCGCAGCGAGGGGGGGGGGGGGGGGGGTGACGATGGGCGATCCTGCAGGCGCCCAGAAACCGGAGTGTACACAGAACACAATAAACACCTACACCAAACTGCCGTTGGACATATGGAAGTGCAGGTACCGAGCACCGAACAGCACCTGTCCCTTTAAAACATTGCCTGGACCTCTTCAAGAGACCCAGGAGTCGTGTTGTTGTCCAGCCAGAGCATGTCCCGCTCTCGACCTGTGCCCTATCTGAGGAGGCTAATCTCAGGCATTAAGGATGGTGGCCCCTTGGGGTCAATTGATGGGATCTGATTTGGAAGAGTGAGACAAGTAAGTCACGTGCACACAATTGCCTTTTGAGAAGAGATTATAGTTGCAACCAGGGGCAGAGCTAGACTGACCCTGTGGAGGGGAATTGGGGGCGGAAGGGGTGGTGGTTTTGAGCTCAGTGGTTAACACACCTAGTGTTGGCGGGGGGGGGGGAGCTTAGCAAATCACAGGTTTGTTTTTCAACACACCTTTCTTTCCTCCTGAGATTGAGGGGGTGCCAATTACTTGTCCATATCACTGCTTGTTAATTACTTAAAAAAACCGTTAGCTACTCACATTGAGCAGTTTTCACATACACGAGATATGACTTTAGACAATTCGTAAGATATCTGCCTCCACCCTCATAAGCACAATAAAGGAAAGTATTACTGGTTGTTCAGAACAGGAGCAAACATTTTCCTCTCCAGCAAAAACATGGTGTTCCTAATTATGCTAGAAATGGCTCGAACTGACTAGTTGGAGTTTGGATGAAGCATTTTATGGACAGCTGGTTAAAACCTACATCAGATTTTTGGGATCTTGAAGTTATGAGGAACATATATCAAATTAAGTTTTTCAGTATTCTCACAGACTCTTGGATCCTATGTACTCCATTACCATGTTCTCATTCAAAGATACTTGCCTGGCTTCAAGTAGTCCTTTTCTTGTTGCCTCAGAACACCAGATAGACCCTAACACAAGCACTCATCACCAGCAGGCACGATTATGGTAACATTCTCTATGCTGGAATCTTCAAACATCTCCTACACAGACTCCAGACCATCCAGAACACCGCTGCAAGACTCATACTCAACCTCTCATGCCGCAACCACATCACACCGCCACTCAGGAAGCTTCATTGGCTCCTCATGAACAAGGGCAGCCTAATCAAACTTCTCACACACCCATACAAAGCCCTACACAATACAGGACCAGAATACCTGAACAGCCACATATACTTTCACCAACCTCCCAGACGCCTGACTCTCACTCACACACATTCCCCGCATTCGCAAAATCAAAACTGGAGGCCTCTCGTTCTCCTCCAGCGCACCTATGACATGGAACAACCTCCCTCAACACTTCCGGGCCTCCTCCTCACTTCTTGAGTTCTGCAAGTAGCTGAAGACCTGGCTCTTTGTATAAGCACCTTGGGGACCACAAACCTACACACCTGCCCAAGCGCCTGGATACCCTCTCATGTGATTAGTGTTCTGTACAAATCAATATAACAGAACAAAAGCAAGTGATAGTTCATGTACTTAAAGAGCACCAAGGGACCAGAGAATACTATATACTCATTCTTGTCCCCAAGTCAACAGGGGGATCCCAGATTATCATTGGTCTCAGGAGAGTCAGTCTACGGGTACAGAAGATTCCCTTCAATGTGAAGTCCCTGCAGAGAATAATTCCATTGGTTCTAAAGTGAGCATGCATGTTAACAATCAATGTCCTGGATGCTTGGCTTCATATTTCATAACTATATGTTACTAAAAGTACAGGGTGTTGCCCTCTGGACTTAGCTCTGCTTCAAGAGTCTTTACCAAAATAGTGGATTCATTGTTGCTCGTCTCCATCTCCAGGCTTAGAATAGGTTCCTTTGTCTAGATGATTGGCTTCTAATTACTCCTTCTCTGGAACATATTTTAAAAGGAAAAGAATCTCTTTGCTCTTGTCTGATGCTGCAAGGGTTTCTCTTGAGCTACCAAAATGTCAGACAGAGCCATCTCGTAACAGAACTTTCATTGGAGCCCATTTCTACACAGACCTGGATATGTTTTATCTACTTGATGTCAAAGCAGAATGATTAAGGCCCACACTAACATCCTTACTGTCTCTCAGTCAAGCTCAAGCCAGTTTGTTCTTTGCAGTTCAGCGACATATGGCCTAATGCATATTTACATTTTCTTGCGTACGTCTGCATTTTCACCCTCTTCTACTTTATATTATACCTCATTGGGATGTGGAGCACCAGAAGTACAACTTGTTGATTTCTGTGTCAAGTTCACTACATCCTCAGCCACACAGGTGACTGATCTCGGAATCCTTAATGAGAGGTATTCCACTACATGCAGTTTTTTGATGTTACCAACAATATAAGTCAGCCCACTAGGATGGGGTGCCACATTGGGGACACTTATGGATCAAAGAGGCTGTTAATTGATAGGCTGCAGGTATGCTTCAACTAGTGGGATCTGTCTGCAGTATATCAAACTTGGTCACTTCCAACATCAAATGAAGGGACAACATATTCTCGTACAAATAGACAATATAGTGACTGCGCTTTTGTGAACTAAGGAAGGAAAGACCTCCATCAAGTTCTCTCTGTCTGGTAGTCTTACGGTTAGAGGTTTGGGTAGAGTCACATCTTCTCCCCCTAAGGGCTTCTCACATTGAGGTCCAGACAGATGATCAGATTAACCAGTATATTTCCATCCTCCAAAAACCAGTCCTTATGTCCATTCATCTTCTGGAGATAATGCAGAAGGTTTAGGAGACCTTTTGTAGACCTGTTTGCCTCCCCTGAAAATTCCCAACTGCCCAGGTTCTGTGCTCACTAACCCACTCCAGTGGATTGGAACATGGAAGCTTCTAGCCTTCCCTTGGCCTTGTGATCTACTTTGTGCCTCTTCTTCTTTACCACTGATCCCTCAGATACATCTTTGGAATTTAAAAAACTAGTGAATATAGTCTATTAGTTCCATTATATAAATATTTCTCTAGTATTTGATCATTCATAGATACACATGCTTGAATCATTCCCTGTCGTCGACGTGGGTGTCCAACGGTATAATTAGAAAGCAATTCAAAATGATACATATGGTTAGAAAATATTCACTTCCGTATCTTATCCACATCATTTAATAAAAAACAATCTTCAGCCAATAAGGCACTAGCACCCTCCAGAACATGCCCTACAGAGTCTTCTCTCTCTCAGATTTTCGACCAGACGTTGTGTGATGGGAGTCTTCCTGAGCTCTGCTCAGTTTGTTACAAATGTATTCATTTTTATAAAGGAAGAACATACGATCTGAACCTTCCAAGATCTGACTACTGAAGATGTCAGAATCAACAAAGAATGGACTTTTCAGACATTGTGGAACATGTGGGAAGACAAGGATATACTCAGAAGACCCACACAAGGAGTGCATGTACTGTCTCCATCCATTATATAAGGTAAAGGACTGTAAAATATGTCATACATTTTCTTCTAAGATACTGCAGGATGGAGAGGGGAGGCTTCTTATATGGCTTCAAAAACTGAAATCTAGAGGCTCCTCTTTCTGATGAGGACATTGAGGAATCCTCAACAACAGAGATGAAGTCCCAAAAAAGAGACAGATCACATGATAAAATACCTTCAGGATCACCAAAAAAGGCTTTGAAAAAGACCTATCATGGGTCATCAGGAGAGCGTAGAACATCAGGCGAACGCTCTCACAAACAGAAAAAGGAGAAAATCTCCTAAGAGGAGATAAGAACTGAGCCTACTACTCCATCACCTAGTCTGGCATTACATTTGAAGAAGTCCTCCTCAGTGCTGTTGATGAAACACTATGTCACAACAGTGACTGGGAAGTCAAATTTAAAATTGTTGTTGATGACAGCAGCATCGTTAACATCAACATCAAGGACGATGTCGACATCAACTCTAACGATGACGACGTCTGCATTTACACAGACAACATCATTGATGACAGCAACATCGACCCAGTCGACGAAGACGCTGTCGACAATGGCACCGTCGGTAATGGCACAGTCAATGATGACACCATTGATGAAGCAACCATTGCTGATGATGAAGATTACAGTTGGGTCGCTGTCGACATTGTCGATGGCACAGTCTACAAGAGGAAAAATTCAGTTTGATATTTTAAAGCCTGAACACACCTCCCCAAGTAAAGTCTCTCCTCTCCCACCAACGCACTTACTGGATGAGGAGGAGCCGGAGGACCAAGGACCTTTTGGAACAGTACATAGCCTTTCCAAATTAAATTTTAAATATCAGGAGGAGGATGATGAGAACTACTATGAAAAATAATAATATTCCTCAGGACCACAACAATATGTCAAAAAACCTGCTCCATAGATAGAACAATACCAACAGTATTGTCATCATCAGGTTCAAGAGGGAATGTTTCAAATGCCAATCACTCTAGTAAATGACCTTCAAAGTATTTTGCAGGATAATTACAGAAGGATTCTAGAATCTACAAAGGCTTCATCTTCATCACAGCCAACAAGACCACCACAGTACCTTCCAATTCAAACCCCCACTATGTGCACACCGCATACTTTACCTACGCCTATCCCACCTGTTAGACTTGGCATCTTTTGGCGTGTTTTTGCTTTCTGACCTCCCGGGTCTGACGCCGTTTTTGCTGGCTTCGCGTTTCTGCGCACTTTTCGCACTGCTGATCAGTGGTAAAGTGCAGGTGCTCCTGTAGTAAAATATGTATGGATTGGCGTTTCCATGATTGGCCTGCTTGATTTGTGTGTCAGTCACTAGTAGAGTGTACTGCGTGTGCCAGGGCCTACAACTCAAGCGCTGTCGGGGGGCTGCAGCACTGGATTGTGCCACCCACCTGAACGGGCCGTAAAAAGGTAACTCGGGCCTGCCATCGCAGAGCCCGTGTGCAGTCCGGGACCGCCATGACAACCCGCTCAGTGCACACACTGCCAGTTCCCCACCTTCCCTTTTCTTACATGTCAGGCAGCCCTCAGGTAGGCCCAACGTACCCCTGTGGGCAGGGTGCAGTGTATGTGAAAGGTGGGACATGCCCGGGTGTGTGTGGCATGTCCCGCTAGAGAATTGCAGTCAATTTCGTTTTTGACTATTGCAAGGCTACCGGTTCCCTATAGGAGAGAATGGGAGGTTTGTTTATAACATCCTATAAACATAACTGGCCCAGGGAATTAGGTAATAAAATGAAGTTTCAGAAGCCTGAACTCAGAATCTAAAGATGCATCTTTTAATGAAGGTGATTTTTACATTCTGTGTTTGAAAATACCACTTTTAGAAAGTGGGTATTTTCTTGCTCAGTCATCCCATGTGCCTCTGGTGGAATGTGGATTGCCTGTCTAGATTTCGGACGACAGATGGCTAGGAAGCAGGAGTGGCTCCCGATAGTCTAGGTAGGTCAGGAAAGGGCTGAATAGACCTGGGCTGTGATGGGGGAAGAGGGAGGAGATTTCCTTGCACCTCAAAGGGCCTGGTCGGCCTCTGACAAGGCTGTCTTCACCTCCTGCCAGGTATTCACACCAGAGAAGGCAGAACTGGTTCTGGCCGGGTACAGGCCCTCTCTGCCTAAGGGATCAAAGGATTTTTGGACATAAATATTGGGTCCCAGACCCCTGAACTTTAGAACTCATCTGGATCAAGAAGACTGGCAAGCAGAAGAGCTGGAGAAGCTGTGAAAAGGAACGACTGCTTTGCTGGGTGCTTTGCTGGGCTGAACTGCAGTGGCTGCTTCTGTCCTGGGCAGTGAAAGACCAGGACTGGACTTTCTGCAACCTGATTTGTGAGTCTCTCCAAGGGCTTGAGGTAGAGCTTGCCCCCTGTTCACGAAGTCTCAGGAACAGCAAAGATTTCAAGCTCTTCTGCCCGCAGCACTGGGGACTGTGTGTTTTGTGCTGTAACAGAGGAAAAGCAACTCGACGATGTCTATGACGCTGCTGCCAACTCCATGTCCTGAAGGCACCGCAGAGGGCACCGCGACCATGATCTCCGTGACGTCACCTGTTGATGCCGCCACCAAGCCGCTGCTCGCACGCGACCTGTGGGCACCGCACTCCGCACCGCTGTGCTTCACGAGGACGCCTTGGCCTCCCTGATGCCGTCGCTCCACGCTGAAATCGACGCTGCTGCTTGCACCATGGTTCGAGGGCACCGCTCGTAAGTCACACGAAGCACTGCCCTGATCCCGCACTGTACCCTTGGACCACCGACACCATTGACTCCTGCTTGTCAGCCGCCGACGGCGCTTCAGCAAGGACGACGCCGCAGCTTGCACCATGACCTGCTAGCACCGCGATGAGCACTGCCTTCATCTCGCACCGCGACCCTGGTCTCACCGACGACGCCATCTGATGCCACCACCGAGCCGCTGATTGCACCGTGACCTGGGGGCACCACACACCGCACCGCTGCACTTTGCACTGCAGCATCCAAAGCCTGCTGACGCCAGCGCTCCTGATTCCATCAGAGAGAAGCTGGACCTCCAATGTGAGTGACTTCAAGGGCCCTATCGCCCTGCACTTCTCACAGGTACTGTTTGCAGGTCTTCCCGACACCATAGCTGGCCCCGACCCCGCGACCAGCCAGAACTGTTGGATTTGTTGTTCACGACGCCGTGATTGCCCCGAACTGAGCTATCGACATTGAGGAACTTTGCGTGAAACTTATTTGGATAATTGCAGATTTTTCAATATAGTATTGTGGATTTATGTCGTATTTAGTCTTGACTTAACGTATATAAAAATATTGGTTATTTTTCTATACTGGTGTGGTGTCCTTTTGTAGTGCTTACACTGTATTACTGTTGGTTAAGTGCAAACGCTTTACACACTACCTCTAAGATAAGCCTGGCTGCTCGTGCCAAGCTACCCAGGGTTGGAGCAGGGGTTATTTTAGGAGTGTAACTCCCTTATCCTGACTAGGAAGACGGGTCCCTACTTGGACAAAGGTGCAACCCCTTGCCAACTAAAGACCCCCATTTCTAACACCACATAAATGGACACCAACTTTAAATATTGCAGTGCCACCTACACATGATGCAATGTCTACTGACAAGGATAGAGAAGAAGGGGAAATTTATGACAATTAATCAACACTCAATGAATTGGATGACTATCTAATTCTAGCACCATCTCTACCAGCACCATAACTGGTGGACTCTCCACCAGTCGAGATTGGCAGATTTCATAATTTGATGGAAAGGGCAGCAAATAGGTTTCAATTAATACTGACGATAAAACAGTTGGATTGTGTTTAATAAAACTTTAAGGAACCTGCTAAAAAATCAATCAGAGCAATCCCTATTGTAAATTTTATTTGGGAAGAAGGTATAAAAATAATGAAAAACCCAGCTACAGTCTCTGTGGTGTTACCTAGGCTGGATTAAAAAATATAAAGCACCGGAAAATTCGCTGGCATGCTTAATTGGTCCTCCAAAACCGGATTCAGTGGTAACACAAGCAGCTCAACGCCAATCCAAAAATCCATCCACGCCCATTTCCACACCGCCTGACAGACAATGGGGGCACTTGGATAACGTAGGAAACTTTTTTCCACTATGTCCATTACAAGTGTTTCAGCCGCCACTTCATTTGTTATTTTTGGCCACTATGATAGGCAAAGGTGGTCAGACATCAACACATACATGGATCGTTTTCCAGAAGATGTGAGAAGAAAAGTAAAAAAGATCCTATAGAAGGGTAAATAACTTTCTCTAGAATTATTGATTTGTCAATGGACATCGCACCAACAGGTTTTCACCAGCTGGCAGGAGCTACTGTTCTCAGGAGGCAGGGAGGGTTGAATGCAACATTGTTCAGACCAGAAATCCAAAGTAAATTCTTAGACATGCCATACGATGGAGACACACTGTTTAGCAAGCATGTGGATGATGCTTTGCAGGCAATTAAAGAAGACACAGAATCTGCCTTTTCAAGGAGGAAGAGGGCTATACTCATACAGAGGAGGATATCAAATATATATATATATAATATATCAGCAATATCTTCCCTTTCAACAGCAGTACCCCAACCTTTGTTTCCCCAGCAACAGTTTAAACAGCCACCAACAGTGGCTTACAGCAAACAGACTGCGACACTGGTAGTGGCAACTTGATAGTGCCTGTTACATCCCTTTACCCAGGCAATGGATTGGAGGCTGAATCACAAATTACTTACATCAATGGAAACTGATAACAACCGATAGGTGGGTTTTAGATATAATCACCTACGGTCATACTTTGGAAGTACCTCAAAAACCTCCAAATACCCTCCCAAATGGACCATCCCCGACTCATCTGCACCTGCTTCAGCTGGAAATAGTAACCATGGTCAGCAAAGGCATGATAGAAAGAGTACCGCTCAACCAGAAAGGAATGGGTTTTTATTCCTGATTCTTCTTGATCAGAAAGAACACAGGAAGGTGGCGACCCATTTTGGATATGCGGAAGCTAACCAAATATCTAATGAAATGTTGGATTGTTCGTAGGGCACACAAATGAAGCTGGACTAAGTAGCTCCAAAGAAACATGAGTTTATTTAGATAGAGCTTCTAACAGGACCCTCTTCCGAGTTGCCTCCATTCCACCCATTCTTTCTCCATCGATCCTCTGCCAACTGTGATGCTAGGTGATACTCTTGATGTCACTACAATAAATCTTGCGCATGTGTGTTATCTCAAAGTACACAGCTACTGGAATGAGGCTACTGTACTCCCGCTCGTCGCTAGTGTTGGATAGTTCCTTGTGTACTCAAACAAAGCCAGACCAGGTACTAGTTGCATATGGTAACCATCATAAGATTGTTTCCAGTTTCCAAGTTGAATACAGCTCAATGGATTGCAGTGGCTATTCATCTTTGTCACTGTGGCATTGGAAGACCTTTTACAGATAAAGTAAGAGCATACTCTTCTACAGCTGTCTCAACCACAACCACTCTTTTTGCTGGAGTACCTATTGAGAAAAATCTGTGGGTGGCAAAATTTGAGGAACGGGCACACGCTCACACAACAATACTACCTGGACTCCTCCAATGCAGTGATGCAGGTGTGGGACAAGCAGTGTTGCATCTTTTATTCCAAAAAAGTGAGCTGTGGCTTATTCAAGTACCCACCATCCGCTTTTGTGTAATTGTAATTATGATTGTAAATGTGTTCTAACTGCTAGCTATTCTGATTCAAGCATGTGAATCTATGAAAGATCCAATATTGGAGAAGTAAATAAGTTACTTACCTGTAACTGTAGTTCTCCAGTATCAGCATCTTTCATCCTCCTTGAAACTTGCTTCTGGCTTTACAGTCACTTTAGGTCTCCCCTTTTGAATATTTAACTTCTGTTGATTTTACATTTCAGACTGTCAGGTTTATTTTTCTGGTCGCAATTGCTTCCGCTCATCGGATTGGTGAGCTGGGTTTTTTAATATGCAGACCTCCTTTCTTGAAAGTCCTTAAGGATGGTATTGTACTTTACCCTGATCTTGAAGTTCTTCCCAAGGTAGCCACCTTTGCTCATATGGATAATGAGCTTGTTTTGCCTGTCTTTTTGTCTTCACAGTCTGTTCCATATGGGGAAGCCTTACATTCAAGGGTTGTAAAGAGGGCAATTTAGATTTATTTGGAATGTTCTGAACATTTTTGTTTGTCTGAACATCAGCTGGGAAGGGGTAAATGGATTCTTCATTAGCAATTAGTTGTTGGATTTGTTCCATAATTGCTTTAGCCTGCTCCTTGACTTGTACTCCTATCTATGTGCACCTACTCAGGCTGTTTTTTGGCTTTGATTTACCTCCTGTAATGAAGAGGATGAGGAATGTAGAGGTAATGTTTTTATTAATCCAACTCGATAGGCAGTGAGGGCTAGGAGGGGTGCACACTGGTGTGTAATACCGGTTAGTCGATTAGGTAGTTCATCCACGCTGAACTTTCAATGGTCCCACCGCCACTGAGCCACTAATCACAAAGAATTAATAACTTATCCTTAAAGGAGCGTCTCGGTTCACAATGTTCACAAATCTATTATTCAAGTAATGGTTTCTTGCAAAGAAAAGGTTCATAGGCAGTCTTTGATGAATTTCAAACTCTGTGGTTTATTACAAAAACCTTTCAAATTGTTACACCCACACAATATAATCAGCAAGCACGTTTCGTCCACACTTGGACATCCCCAGGGCTCCAAATTATGTGTTGATAATCTGCTCCGAATTCCTTTTTCCATCCATCCCATTAATGAGGAAGTTATATGACTAGTAGCGCGTTGAAATCCAGCACCCCTTCTCTCCTGGCTGGTTTGATAAATCCTGACATGGCTGATATATGAAATTTTAAAAATAATTCCCATATCAGTCAGTTCTGGAAATTATATTTGAGATGTTATGCAGTCTGTCACTTTGTGGTCTTATCCCTGATTAACGTTAAATTGTCTCCTAGCCAAAGAGCTGCCGTCCCATCTCCCTCCTTCCCTTCGCGGCAAAAGTCACAGAGAAGACCGTCAATGCACAACTAACAAAATTCAACGAAGAAAACTCCATCCTTGACCCCTCCCAATCCGGATTCCGCAGCAACCACAGCACTGAGACCACTCATCTCGTCACCACAGACGACACCCGCACCCTCCTCAACCAAGGTCACACCGCCTTCCTGACCACTCACCGCCTGACTCCATGACGCCGGCATACAAGGAACCGTCCTCGACTGGATTCGCTCATTCGTCACCGGAAGAACCCAAAAATCAGACTACCACCCTTCCTCTCCAAACCCACGGAAACCTACTGCGGGGTACCCTAAGGATCATCGCTCAGCCCCTTGCTCTTCAACAGCTACATGGCACCCCTCGCAGCCATCAGACAGCACGGACTCAGCATAGTATCCTACGCCGACGACACCCAGCTCGTCCTCTCCCTCACCAAGGACCCCATCACCACCAGATTTAACTTCCAGGTAGGAATGATGGACGTCGCATCCTGGATGAGCAGCAGCTGCCTGAAGCTCAACTCGGAATAGACGGAGATCCTCACCTCAGACCCTCCCCCTCGACATGGGAAAACACCTGGTGGCCCACCACCCTCTGCAGCCCTCCCACCCCCAAGGACCATGCCCGGAACCTCAGCACCATCCTCGACTCCTCCTTCTCCTCCTTCTCCATGACCCGACAGGTCAATGCCGTCGCCTCCAGCTGCTTCAACACCCTTCGCATCCTCCGAAAGACCTTCAAATGGATCCCCCCAAATCAAGAAAAGCTGTCACCCACGCACTCATAACAAGTAGACTGGACTATGGAAAAGCCCTCTACGCCGGGATCAACAAGTCTCTGCTCCGCTAGCTCCAAACCGTACAGGACACCGCAGCCAGACTCGTCCTCGGCATCCTTTGACACAAACACATCACCCAACACCTGCGGAACCTCCACTGGCTCCCCGTTGAGAAGAGAGTTACTTTCAAGATACTCACCCACACCTACAAATGCCTCAACAACACCGGACCCCAATACCTTAACGAAAGAATCTCCTTTCACCTACCCAAGAGAAACCTCAGATCCGCCGACCTCGCCTTTGCCTAAACCCCGCGCATCGGCAAAGCCAGAACAGGTTGAAAAGCCTTCTCCTACATCGCGGCCAAGACCTGGAATGAAGTCCCGATCGACACCATACGCGCCCCCTCCCTGAACATCTTCAGGAAGACACTCAAGACTTGGATTTTCGACTGAATGCAGTTGCTTACCCCCCCCCCCCCCCCGCGCCTTGAGACCCTCACAAGTGAGTAGTGCGGTTACAATTTCCCTCATTGATTAAATGATACTTTTTTGGCTGGTGCAGTATAATGAGTGGCAGCTTTTTATCACAAAGTTAGCTGCTTCCCATAGTATGAAAATAGAACACACAAAACACTGGCATCCCTGGTCAGCTCAGATGTGGAAATACAGCTGGAATTGCCAGAATAAAAGAGGGTCATTTGCACTATTTGAATGGCCTCATAGTGCTGTCTAAGACTGATGTGTGTATATGGAAGTTTGTAAATTGCCGACTGCAGAATTGTTTAGATTTTACATAGAAGGATGGAAGGACGTCAACCTTATATCTCTCAAACTGATCTCTATTTCAGCCCCTAAATTAATTCCAGCCTGTTCTGATCACTAAAGAACCTTAATTTGCTGTTCATCAGACAATTGTTTGCTGACAGGATAGGTTAGGAAGGGCCAGTGAGCTGAAATTCAGGGGATGAGTAGTGTGCAGAAACACTGTACATAGGCCCAAAGCACCCATAATGTACATTACTTGTGCCCACTATTACATGGCCAGCACAATTTACGGGGTTTCAATTGCGAAGATGAGCTGGGAGTGCTGGAGCTGTTAGCAAGCGTGTATCCAACTGTGAGGCTGATCTGAAGATGGCACTCAAGAGGAACAGAGGATGGGTTAGAGAAGAGGGGAGAAGAGGCAGAATCAATTAAAACCTAGCAATGCAGGCAGCTACAAGGCCAAATGTTCACCCAATCCCATCAAAACAGAGTAAGTAAAATACAACCATATGCATGATACAGTGCAAGAAGAACAACTGCTCCCTAAATACACATTACATAATGCACAGGAGCATTCAGACTACAAGTAATGGGGTGTTTATTAGAATCATCACTTGAACCTAGGGGCAAATTTACTATTGGTTCACAGAACTCAGCAACCAAAGTTGCTGAGCTGCGCTGCATTGCATGAAAGGGAGCGAGCAGGACAGAAGCATATCTACAAAGCTATAGTGCTGCTGCTCTCATCCCTAGTGCTGGCACACAATCAGGTTGCCTAGCACCACACACACACCTTTGTACTATAGTGTAAAGGTGTAAGTTTGAGTCTAGCATAGATTTTGCATCAAAAAGATACTCGCCTGGTACAAAACACAATGCTAACAGTATTTATCAATGTTATAGGGTGATATTATCTAGGTCGGTGGCCTTACCATTTGGGAGACTGTTTATACCTAACAATATATCCACCCATTGGGGAGTTCCTCCAGTTGTTGCTGGTCCTCCTGAGAAAATTGTTCCATTGGAGTCTGATTAAGATATGTCGTAACATCTCCCAAATGACCTGGTGTATCCTCGTGATACAGCTCTTGGTAGTATGAGTAAAACACATTATGGATTCCCTCTGGGTCTGTGATCCTCCCTCGCAAGGGATCGTTAATTTCTACTATTATATTCCGAGTGGCTTTTTGCCTAGCTCTGGTTGCGAGGTGATGCCCAACCTGCTCGCTACATTCGTCATGCTGCTAGTCTATCTGCGGCCCCTTTTGCTATTGTCTCCATAATTGCTGACTTAGCTACCATCACTTTCTGCAGAGTCACCCCCATTCTGGAGCACTGTAATCAATTTCTCTCCAGCAGTGGCCAATCTACCTTGCATATAATTTACAGAGAGATGCTTTTTTTGTTCAAGGATAGTGAAAAGCTGAGTGTTTCCCCACATATTCCTGCTTTCAACGTATCCCAAACCACTTCAACTCCTGCAATTCCCTATATTCTCCTTGAGAAATTGGGGAATCCACTCCCTCACGTGACCACAGTATTCTTAATTGAAAAGGAGAGTTCATTCAAAACTCCAAGGAGTAGCACCCGCATCCTTTGACACTTTCCTCTTAAGCTCTACAATTAGGGGTTATGATCGGCCAGTATACGTGGGGCTTTCTCAATTGATTAGACATGAAGAAGAGTGTGAGACACCAGTATAAAATCTAGTCTTGCGTGCTTATTGTGCGGGTAAGAAAAATAGGTAAAGCCGGGATCCGAGGGATTCTGACAGTTCCAAATATCTGACAGGGCCTGCTCGCAGCATAATGTCCTCAATGCTCTATACACCTTAGGTTTCCGGCCACTATCTATCCGGCCAGTATCCAAGTTTATATTCTGATCGGCAGGCAAATTTATATTAAAATCCCAGTAGATGATTATAGGTAGTGCAAAAACCAAAGGAAATGATGGACGGAGTGTTGAACAATGCAAGCACTCACCCCCAGTCAACTGATCTGGGTTTAATCCATCACTGTTCTTTAGCCCACTCTGCCACCCCAGTTCAGACATGGCCATATGCAAATCAGTCTGACCCTGTGCCTCATGGGAACAGTCCAGCCCGAACTGCCAAGCCATGTCTTCCCTGGACCGGAAACAAGCTTCCTAGGACCGGTTTCTGGCATTTCAGCCGTCTTCAGCCAGGCTTGCTTGAATCCAGTGGCAAAGTGAGCAAGGGACTCACGTCTGAGCATACCCTGCCAACTTATGGCGAACAAAGCAAAAACCAAAGGAAATGATGGACGGAGTGTTGAACAATGCAAGCACTCACCCCCAGTCAACTGATCTGGGTTTAATCCATCACCGTTCTTTAGCCCACTCTGCCACCCCAGTTCAGACATGGCCATATGCAAATAAGTCTGACCCTGTGCCTCATGGGAACAGTCCAGCCCGAACTGCCAAGCCATGTCATCCCTGGACAAGCGGTGAGAAGCCAGCGACGTTTGTTTTAACGCGCACATCGAGGAACGGAGCCGTACCCAGAATTCCGGGTGGACTAGAAAATTACGCTCTCGCCTCAATAGGACGGCCCGCATAAAGGATGTATCGACACCTCAACAACTAACTTATTAAAGTATCCATATACAGGATCGTACCATCCCTGAAGTGCTATCGAACATATTGGAGACACTCTCTCCTTTTTCTAAATAAACGCCTTGGAATACTAAATAATGAATATGACCTCGTGGAGGAAGTGAGGCCCTATCTTACTGATCCAAGATAAAGTGATTCATCCTTAGTAGGCTTCTCCTTAACCTTAAAGCCACTTGTCATCAATTTTCATTGGGACAGAAATGGATTATTGTTAGAGTTATGCTGTGGAGGATTTAATTTGTCAGTCCTGAGGAAGGTGGTTTTTATCACGGCATACCACCGAAACGCGTCGACGCATAGGTTGTGGGGTGGAATTTGTTACGGAACAGAACTTCAAGTAACAAGGGTGCACTGTCACCAGACTTTTTCTGTTTACTGTAATTACGAATTCACACATCCAAGACATAATTTTGTTGTCTGCTATTATTCCTCCTACCATACAATTGTATATTTGTTTTATTGTCTTTTTAATTTGTACCAAAAGTGATAGTCCATTATTGTGTTGTGCCTTTAGATATAACGTACATATACTGTCTCTTTATTCTCATCTTTGAGGTTTGATTTTTAGCCACCTGTCTGTGACTATTTTATTGAATGTAATTTGAAAATGAGCGTTTTTTAACTTGTCAATAAATCTTAACCAATGGTTTTTATGAAATAGACTTTCTTTACCAATTTTTTCCAACATTACATTTGGGGGCGTTCGTTATTTTATGTGAGAGTGCATAAGTGAGTAAACGTTATCAGATTTGTATACATGACATTTTCCTCTATTCTAGCCCAAAGGGAAAAATTCTGTTAACTAAATAATCCCTGGACCGGAAACAAGCTTCCTAGGACCGGTTTCTGGCATTTCAGCCGTCTTCAGCCAGGCTTGCTTGAATCCAGTGGCAAAGTGAGCAAGGGACTCACGTCTGAGCATACCCTGCCAACTTATGGCGAACAAAGCAAAAACCAAAGGAAATGATGGACGGAGTGTTGAACAATGCAAGCACTCACCCCCAGTCAACTGATCTGGGTTTAATCCATCACCGTTCTTTAGCCCACTCTGCCACCCCAGTTCAGACATGGCCATATGCAAATCAGTCTGACCCTGTGCCTCATGGGAACAGTCCAGCCCGATTGGTTTTTGCTTTGTTGAGTGGTTCCATGAATATATTGAAAAGTGTAGGAGAGAACCCTGTGGGACTCCTAAAGTGGCTGGGACAGTTTTGGACAGGGATGGATTAACCTTGAATTGTTGCAATCTCTTTTGCAGGAACGAGGTGAACCAGTTTAGAACAGATCCAGATAGGCCCATTCTGTGTTTTAGTAGGTCTAGCAGGTTGTTGTGTTTGACGGTGTCAAAAGCCGGAGAAAAGTCAAGCAACATTAGCAAACATGCTTATGTTTGGTCAAGGATGTGTAGTGCATCATCTATTATGTGGGTCATGGCTAATTCAGTACTGTGCCCTTCCCGGAAGCCGGATTGGTATTGGTTGAAGAGGTTGAAATGGTCTATGTGTTTGCCAAGCTGAATGTGTACACATTTTTCAAGGAGTTGAGATGTTGGATATTGGACGTTAATTATTCAAGTCTACGGGGTCAACCGTTTGGCTTCTTTAGGATGGGGGATACCTGCCCAGATTTAAGGATTTTGTAAAATTTTTTTTTTTTTTTTAATTGTTCTTTATTGGACCTTTTTTACCATATATAATATATAACGTAGAAATACGAATGAATAAAGCCATCATCTGAGAAATTGCCCACCCTCCCCCACCCCAGAAACCTTACCCCCCACCCCACCCTGGCTGGTCCTTTACACCTAACGAGTAGACAGAAGGAAATAAAGGAAAAGAAAATAGATTGGTTCTTCCACTGGCATAAGAAATAGATAAAAAGAAAAACAATGTCTATAAAGTAAAGACAAACAAGATCATTGCAAGTATTCAAATCAAAAGTAAAGCCAAATAAAATACAATAGAGGCTCTAATATTTGTCACCCATTACCTCCACCTTGGCTATCTTCAGACCATCTTATTAGAGGGGCCCACATTTCCATCCCCTTTTCTCTTGCTCTCCGCCCCTTTCTAGCTTATACTGCAGTCTCTAGCCTGTGTACTGCCAAAAATCTTCCTAGCCACTGTTGACCTGTAGGTGGAACTGGATCAAGCCAATGAGTGGCTAAACAGAGTCTGAATACTGTCATAGCAATAAACAGAAAGGTCTGAATCGGAACCGGGAGCAGAGGACTACTCACTCCAAGTACAATCAGCTGTGGTGTCAGATCTACTCTCTGTCCCAAATGAGATTCCAACATAATGCCAACATCCCTTTTAATTGTAACCATGTCGGGGCAAGAAGCAAACATATGTACGATGTCTGCAGCTGGACAGCCGCACCGTGGACATGTTGATCCCGCAACTCCTCCCCATTTTGTAATCTTCTCCGGTGTTATATAAAGATTAAACCAGGTTTTAAAACATTGCAGCTGGAGGTTGGCTGCAATACATGAAGTTCGGACCATGTAAAGTGAATCTTCCGCTTCGCCCGCTCCAACCAGTAATCGCTCATGCCAGCTGTCACAGTGTTTAGATAAATCATCCGGCATCGTCTCATTCAATTTTTTATAAATTCCTCGAAGTGTACCTGACCCTTTTAAGCAAAATCTCAACCAGCGTCACCCAAGCAAAACCACTGCTGCCACCCGTTTTCCTCGCTAGAAAATCTCTTATCTGGAGATATTTAAAAAATTGTCTATTATCAACCCCAAAAGTCTCCTTAATCATGTTGAAATCAATCACTCCTGTCTCATCCATGACATCACCAACCATCCTGACACCTTTGTTATACCAGTTTTTCATATGCCCATCATTGAAAATACTAAGGAGTGACTCATTGCTATACAATGGGGTATAAGCATTAATGAGACCCATACCATAAATTAATTACCTATTTGTTCGGGAGAGGAGTTGGCCAAACGGTTAGGGCGTTCGACCTTGGACCTGGGGGAACTGGGTTTGAGTCTCAGTAATGACGCTAAACATCCTGTGATTCTGGGCAAATCAATTAATCTCCCCGTGCCTAACAAAAAAATGAATGTCTGTCCTCATGTAACGTAACTGGTGCTATGTAAAGCGCTCTAATACCCGATTGGATTTGGGTCAAGTTCGTGCTACATAAAAGCCTTTTCCGAACTGAAGTCCAGATTTTAAAAGCACAAGTCAAAGTCTTAAACTTCACCCCTTTGTAATAATTAAAATCTGTGTGTTGCAAGAGACAGCCACTAGCCTTTGCCCCCAGTAATAATTCATAAATTGAGGCGGGAGCCGCCACCTGTGGCTGACCTGATTCAGCCCTAATTAAACTACCCATTTTATATAATAGTGCAGCCCAATGGTATAGCTGAAGGTTGGGAACCGCCCAGCCTCCTCTATCCCTGGGTTGCGTTAAAAATGTCAGCGACCTTAGGGCGACAATCAGCCCAGAGGAATTTAGTATGCATCTGGTTCATAGTTTTAAACCAAATGTTATTGATAGTCAAAGGAATTGCCCTAAAAAGATATAGAATTTTCGGCAAAAACAACATCTTTATAACATTGCATCTCCCCGCCAACGTAAGCTTGAGATTATCTATTCGATTCAAATCTGCTTTAAATTTTGGAAGTAATGGGTCTAGATTAGTTTCCACAATTTTTGACACATCCGCCATTATTTCGACCCCAAGGTATGTTCGTACGACCCAAGGGTCATTAATCTGAAGTCCCTTGCCAACAACAACAAGGGTTTTGTTGGAGTTAAGCCGGTAGCTTGAAATATGTCCTAAAATCTGCGCATCTTTTTCAATTTCAACTAATGCGCACAGTGGGTTAGGGGGTCATAATTGCTAAGTCATCGGCATACGCCAGGATCTTAGTGCTCCCCCCATTACTATGTATTGCTAAGATCTGCTTATTATCTATAATTTTCCTAACTAAAGGGTCAATGTACAAAGCACATAATAGGGGGGCGCGTGCACACCCCTGACGAGTCCCCCTACTAATTGAGACAGGGCCTGACAATTACCCCATTATTGGTACTCTGGCCACTGGGTTGCTATACATTATTAGATGGCCTTGATGAAGCCTTCGCCTAGCCCCCTACTCTCAAGTGTTGCCCACAGTAAAGGCCAGGAGACCCTATCAAAGGCTTTCTACGCATCTAGCAGGATTAGCCCGATTGGCTCTCCGGTATTCCCTGCAGCATCAAAGAGAGCAATCACCCTTTGGACATGATCAATAGTGGTCCGGCCTGGGACAAACCCATGTTGGGTTTGTGAAACCAGTTTCTTAATCACAGCTGCTAGCCAGTTTGGCATATACCTTAGCATCACTATTAATTAACGCGATAGGTCGATAAGACCCCAACTCCTTAACCGACTTCCCTTTTTGGGGGGAGACCACAATATTGGTAGAGCCCCATGAGTCGGGTGCCCCCCGACCAGATTGGGCACCTAAAAAGACATCAGCCATTAACTCCAGTAGGCAGGGAGACAATTGTTTATAAAATTCCCCCGGGATGGAGTCAGTACCAACTGCCTTCCCGTTTACCAAGGAACTGATGGCACCCGCAAATTCTTCTGCCGTAATGGGTACCTCCAGCGCCTCTCTTTCTTCCCTTGTTAGCTTTTCCCCTGGATGCCCTGCAAGATAATCCTGAATTTCCTTCTCACTTCCAATGGTTTCTTTAGTATACAGCTATTGATAGAATCGCTGAAAGGTAGCCCGCATATCAGTAGACTCTGAGACTAACCCATCCCATGGATCTTCAATTTCAAAAATTTCTCCCTGTGTCACCCGTTGTCTAGTGCCAACGCAAGCAAGTGTCCCACTCTCTCACTGCATTCATACATTTTGGATTGCCAGGCTGTATATTTCCCTGCCGCTTTGCTTGCCGAGACTTCTAAAAGTTTAGACTTAGCTAATGACACAAGTGTTTGTGCCCGCCCCACGTCCCCCCACTCATAATTACATCTAATAAATGCGTCTCTGCCTCAACCAACTTTCTCTAGAGTTCCTGCGTATGCAATTTACCCTGCTTCTGGGACCTCCAGCCATACCTTGAGGTCTCCCCACTTATCCCAGCTTTCAGAGCATCCCATACGACATCCACCCCTATCCATCCCTATTCTCAGAAATAAATCTGGGAATCCATATTCTCATATATGCGATATAATCCTCATCGTAAAGGAGTGCTCTATCAAAAGTCCATCGTGGTATCTCCAACTTTCAGGATTGAAGTGAAATCTCAAGGACTAGCGGATTGTGATCAGACATGACACGTGGAAATTTAGAAATCTGGCAGTTTGTCGAAAATCTCTGAGACACAGAAAATAGTCTAGCCTAGCGTGTGACTGGTGGTGGGCGGAAAAAAAGGTATAGCCCAAGTCCATGCATCCTACATAAATTAACCAAAGATTTAAAGACTTTAGGTTTACGGACACTATATAGATTAGACCCTTGCTTGATAGTATTGGCACTTCAATTTATATTAAAATCGCCACAGATAATTAAAGGCAGTGGCCACCCAACAAGGTCCGTATTTAACCAATTAAAAAGGGCAGGATCGTCAAACACTGAACCATAGACCGAGCAGAGCGTGAAAGAATAATTATCCGCACTGCATTGCGTAATGACCAATCTGCCAAGGCAATCAGCTTTAGAGCGTGGAAAACTGAAAGTTTTTCTGCGGGCCATAATAGCAGCCCCTTTTGTGCGTGTGCCTTGGGTTGTGGAAACTACCTGCTAACCTGCTAATTCGGCCATCTTGAGTCTCCCAGCTTCGATGTGTGTCTCTTGCAGACATACTACATCAGCCTTCAAATACTGAATGTCTTCATTAACCCTTCGCTTTTTTGGAGGACTATTTATCCACAAATGTTAACAGATACAATTCTAAGCCTACCCCTACCCATTTGTCATAATTGAATTCCCATTTGTCTTAATCAGGAGATTACATAAAAATCTAAATACTATCCATGCCATTTCATATAATTCTACCCATTGGACCAGCCTGTCACCCAGTAGCTTCCCACCCCTCCCTCCCCCCCTATCTTAAGGCAAGAAAGGTCCAAGGACCCTTTGATGCCTCCTGCATGATACTGCTTCCCACCACAACCCATCAAGCTCCACCAAGTAAACAACAAAAAAAAGTGTGACAATTGCCCGAGTACATCAGCCCGCAGGATCTTTCTGATTTGAGACTCCTGAAACTTCTCGTAATAAGTCCTGTGTTTACATCTCAGAAGAGAAAACCCTTACATTTCCTCGGTGAATGATTTTGAGACGAGCTGGGCTCAGTAAATACACCTTACAGACGATCTTCTGGAAGGGAGTAATAAGTTGTCGAAACCTCCACCTCCTTTCCACCGTAATATGGCAGAAGTCAGGCCTAAGGAAGAAGGAATGACCCTCAGCCGAACGTCTTGCTTCTGGACGCGCCTTATCAAAAATTGCTTGTCGCAAAAGAAAGTGGCCGAAAAATATTAATATAGCTCTAGGTTTATTGTTCACGTTGTTCTGAACCTTCCTTTTTGTCAGCATGAGTGGGAAACGGTGTACACGCTGAACTTCTGTGTCTCGATCCCAATGCGCTAGCTCGGGGAAGTCGCTCTTCAGCAGTCGCAGCACAAACCCTCTAATGTCTTCTCCACCTTTTTCCGGTATACCCAGTAGTGTTAGATTATTACGCCTCTGACGGTTTTCAAAGTCTTCAAGCTTCCACATGACATCCGTCATCCATGATTCGTTTGATGTAACTTGTTGGGCAATCCTCTCAGCTCCGGTCTCTAATGCAACAACTTGCTCTTCCAACACCGTTGTTCTTTTGGCAATTTCTTTGCATGTTTTATTTATTTTACGGATGGCCCCTTGCAACATATTTGTTGCATGGTGGGCCCTCTTATGTTCCTGTCGAGCGTCAGATTGACTCTGTTGGAATATATGAGGTCCATCGAGGGAGATGCCTCAGTTATAGGCTTCATTTGAAAAAGCATAATATTTTCCCCTTGTGAATTGTCATCTGGTGCCAATCCTCCATCATCGATTCCAAAATGCGTAGTAGAATAATCCCATTTTAATTGTCCGGATGGACTATGAACTGAATCAGGTTGCCTGGTATCCTGCGCCTTTCTCCCTTTATTTCTATTCCGCCGTGTCTGAGAGGAAAGGCGCTTTTGCGTGCTGGGGTTAGACAATAAGTTGTCCGAGTCCATCTCTGAATCTTCCAGTACGGATACCTCATTTCCACTGATGTTAGACAGCTCAGAGTCTTCATTGAGGCCCTTCTTTATGTTTTTGCTTTCCAGAGTGAAGAAGGAGGCAAATGCTTCGCAGTTGGGTAGTGAGCATATGTTAGCGTGGGGGGGGGGGGGGGTGTGATGTGCATCTTTAGATTTGTTTTGATTAGATTGAATAGTTTTTTGGGACGATTCTTGGCTTGATCTAATTGATTACTGAAAAATTCTGCTTTAGATTGTCTGAACTTTCGATAGTAGGAGTTTCTCTTCATTCTTAGGAGCTTGAGGTGGTTGGCGGATGGTGCAGATCTCCATCTTCGTCTGTTCTCATTGAGTCTTCCATTGTACCAGGGTTTTGAGTCTTTTATGGAGACTCTCTTCAGTTGTAGGGGGCGACCTTGTCTAATACCATGTTCATGGAGTAGAAGTAGTGGTTGGTGAGATCTTGAACATCGGATAGTTCTACTGGGGGAAGAAGGATGTTGGAGCTGGAGGTTGCTAATAGGTCGGCATCAATATTTTTCAGATCCCTCTTCCATATTTTAGTTCCCTTGGGTTGAGCAGTGTTAAGTTATACTGTTTCGTTGATGAAGAAGGTGATGATGTGATGGTCAGACCAATCACATGGTAGGATCGTATTGAGCTGAATGGCTTCGGCCTTAGAGATGACTAAGTCAAGGCTTGAGCCTTTATCATGTGTGGAGCTGTTACAGATTTGGGTGAGGTCAAGGTCCGAGAGGAAGGCTTTGAGGCTATTGACCGCTGAATCATTATGGTCATTCCAGTGAAGATTAAGGTCTCTGAGAAACATTTGGGTGTTTTGTTGTCCGGCATTAGTAGAAACAATGTCCATAAGGTGTTCGATGAAGGTGAGGTTAACCCCTTGTGGATGGTAGAGAGTTTGCAGAGAACAAACTGGTTTGTTATTTCTAGTGATGTCTAAGCATAGGTATTCACAGGAGGGGAATACTGGCGATTGGGAGCGGTTCACTGAGAGATTACACATTACTTGTAATATTGTGCACAGTCCTTACTTGCACCAAGCACACATGTTTAAAGGTGAACCATGGCGTTAACAGGGCCAAACAGGTATGCTGTTGCACAAGCAGGGACAGTACACCTGTTGTTCCGCCTGCTGATGAAAGACGAGCACACCTTCCTTTCCTTGTGGTGACCTGTTATGATATATATAATATATACATCATGCTGGGACATAATATGCCACCTGAGTCCCAGAGCTCTACCTCTGTTTGATAGCTCACTGATAAATATAATATGTACACCATGCTGGGACATAATATGACCCCTGAGGCCAAGAGCTCTACCTCTGTTTGAGAGAATAAAAAGTAGGTCAACCAATCACTAAATAAGCTGAGCCAGGAGAATATTACTGAATGCAATGTGGAACATACTATTCAGATTGCCAAATAACTGCCATCTGGGAGGAAAGGGGATGAACAGGAGAAGTTGTTAATTTGCATTAAATAATGACATGGATGCCTTAACTTGGCTCACGCACTAATGCATGCACCTGCTTATTTCTTTTTGATGCACTATGAAGACTGAAACGTTGTTGTTGGACCTGGCTCTTTTTTTCAGGGTTATCGCCAAACCTTTTGCCTTCTTCCTTCTATTTTTTCTGGCCTGTTTTGTTGGCTTTAGGACTCTGGGCAATGTACCACTGCTAACTAGTGCTAAAGTGCATATGCTCTTTGTCTAAATTGTATTGGTGCTTGCTTTATCCATGATTGGCATATTTGATTGGCATATTTAATTTACTAGTACGTCCCTAGTAAAGTGCACCTGGTGTGCCCATGGCCTGAAATCAAATGCTACTGGTGGGTCTGCCGCACTGATTGTGCCACCCACACGAGCAGCCCTGCTAACATGCCTCAGACCTGCCACTGCAGAGTCTCTGTGTTCAGTTTTAAACTGCCATTTTGACCTGGCAAGTGCAACTACTTGCCAGGCCCAAACCTTCCCTTTCACTCCATGCCAGTCACCCCTAAGGTAGGCCCAAGGAAGCCCCATGGGCAGAAGCTAGTGTTTTTAAAAGGTAGGACATGTCCTAATAGTGAAATACTGCTAATTCCGTTTTTAACTATTGTAAGGTCTATATCTCATAGGATAACATGCGGATTGCCTTGAAATGTCTTTCAGGTGTAATTTACCTTTGGGAGCAGATAGAGATTTGGAGGTTGGGATATCCGAACTCACAATTTAAAAATACATCTTTTGGTGAAGTTGGTTTTTAAATTGCGTTTTTGAAAATGCCACTTTTAGAAAGTTGGCCTTTTCTTGCTTAACCATTCTGTGCCTTTGCCTGTCTCTAAAATCCATGCCTGGGTTGGTTAGGATGACAGCCGGGCTCTTGTGCATTCACTCTAGACAGTCACGCAAAGGGAGTTAAGGTGTGTCCTTCATATCCTGATTGACCATCACCAGTCTGATGTGAGCTAGATTGGTGGGAGGAGTTGTCACTGACACCTGAATAGGGCTGTTCCACTCCACACACAAATCTGTCTCCACCCCCCTTGTAGTGTTTTCGGAGCCTGGTCAGGGAAAGGCAGGGTCTTGTGCACTACAAAGATCCTTACTTGGACAGGGTGCAAATCACTGCCAACTATAGACCCTATTTCTAACTGTTGGGCTAAAAAAACAGTCTCTGCAACCTCTTGGTGGATCTTCAAGTGGTTAGTGGGGATGTATTCAGTTTTGACTCTCATGACAAATCACACAGGCCACTGGCAGACCAGTACGTTCAAAACAAACAATCTCAAAGTCATGTGGAGGGCTTCCAAGATCACAATGGAGTCAAGGACAGAGGTTGCCCACCACAGATATTCCTGAAAAGCTGATCATCCCCACATGAAGCATTGATCCCAGTTCTTTGTCTTTCCTGAACAGCGGTTATCTCCTCTCTTGAATAGCATTCTCATGCAAGAGTACTCTTTCAATATGCCTTCAACACTTAGTGTATCTTTTCAAAGCAGATGCAGCACTTAAAGTAGGTCTTGGACCCATGTCCGTGCACATCTCTTAGTCACCAAGCAGCTGAGCTGATGCCTTAAAAGCTGCTGTGGGGATGCAGTGCAGCAAAACCCTTGCATCAGCAGGCAGCTTCCTTCTCCAGGCAGTCTACAGCTCTCTTAGCAGAGGTCTTATTTTCAGATTGTCACCAATCTGAAAAGGATGTCTGCAATGAGTCACACCACTGTATTGTCGGTTGCAATACTATGTAACTCCAATCTTTGGACATTAGAATCACTGGCATTGTGAGTAGAGCATCTCTTAAGTATGTATTCACCACTTGTATAACCACGTATTTGCAATGTTCAAATTTTGAAGAGCACTTCCAATCAGATCTTGCCGACTTGACTGTGACTTCAAGGAGCCCATCTCTTCGATGATTATGACAGTTCATGCCTTTTTGTGTATGATGCCAAGATTATCCCAGCAACAGATTTGTGAATGGGGTTGAGCAGGAGAATGTGCTGGAGCTCTGGCAGGGTCAGGAGGCATTACTTCAAACAATAGGAAAGGGCATCTCCACTCCTCACTACTGAGTAGGAGGGAAAGGACTGGACACGATTATAGGATTGGGTGGGGCGTTACTGCCCTACACTAACTAGTTTTCACTATAAGGCCTTTCATTAACCCACCAAAAGTGGAGAAACATGCTAAATTGTGAAAAATAAGCATGCAGACTCCTACTTGCAGTCTGCTTTGTAGTTTAGTGTCCTTGAGGACTGTTTGGAGACTCGTTGCAGCTTTGATTACTTTCTACCTGGAGGCAGTGTTTATTGTGAGATGTTGGAGTCTCCTCCCTTCCTTCGTGTTGGGACCCGAGGGGCACCAGTCTGCATACGTTGCCACCTTTGAGAGTTTGTAAGTATGGCATTATTGTGAGGTTCATCATGGTCCAGCTTAAACTGTCTACAGCAAGAAGGAAAGTTCCCATAAGTGGATTATACATTGTTCTTTGTATCTGGAATATTTCAATTTGCATTGGATTCATTGCATTCCCTTCCAAAAGCTTTGGCTTCCAAAACTGAACATATATCAACCCTCTTAGAGGCAGCCTGCTGCACTAAGTTAACTGGTTGAAGCCCACCTCATTCAGTATGTGTGAAACCATTGGCAGGCTGAGTTTCTGCTGGATGTGACTTAGTACTGCGCTGCCCTCTAAAGTCCTATCTAGAACCCTGCTTCTGGCACTCCAATTTCTGATATTTCGTTTGGACTATGTGTTTATTTGGCCTATAGGAGGCTTCATGCCCATTTGTCTTTTGTTCATGTGAACAGAACTTTATCCTTCAACCTTTGTTATATTTTTACTTTGAATTCCGATCTCGAGAATTCTTTTTTGCATTTCAGTTAGTAAATTGTCTCTTTGTTTAGGGAGTAGGGTTCTTTTTTAAAACATTTTCAGGTCGAAGCCTACCAGACAGCATAGTTATCTGGTTTCGAAAAGAATTCTTGTGGGCACACTGAAAGCTTCATTGGGAATACATTCTGCGCATTGCTCATCATTGGCTTTGTGGTTTGCAACTCATATTTTCTGGCTTTCAATTTGCTGACTTTATTTGAATTAGGCTGTCCAGCATGTCTTTGTCCCTCCCTAATAGCAAAGCTTGTTCACCATCGCTCCTTGTATTCTTCCAGGAGTACTGCTCTCTGTTAACAGGCCTTTAAATTTAGTTCTTTTCTTGTCACATTTGCTGTGCATTCAAAGACAGAGGTCGACTTCCAAAAAAGCTTGGTGTTTACTTTTCTTTCTCTGACTTCTGAGTGAGAGGATTTATGTGGCAAATCTTGCAGGTACTGAGAAAGAAAAGTTTTTTTCTAGCACACAACAAAATTTAAATATCTGTAAATGAACTGTGCAGATATTTTAGAATATATCAGAATTAGGAATGGATAAATGAAGCACATTTTATTGTAATTCGGAAGTGTGGTGGAAACAAATATTTTAATATGATCAAAACAATTCAGTACACAAGGTGATGCCATTTTTACCCATTATTGTTTGCACGCTGTATAGTTTCATTAGTAAAACTGTATGTGCAAATGTAATGGTCATTTCAATAAAAAATGTGTTGAATGTAATGGCAGTGGGCTACCACACCATGCAAACTACACACTACGCAGCTCCATTCTACAAAACTCCACAACACTCTATTCCACTCTATACTCCTCCACTTTATGCCACTCTACCATACTTCACTCTAAAACACAACACTCCATTCCACGACACTCCCCTCCACTCTACTCCACTTTACAACATTCCACACCACTCATCTCTGCGCACCTCCATTATACAACTCTACAACACTCCACTCTATGCCACTCCACTCTCTGCCAATCCACTCTACAACATTTTACTCCACGCTATGCCACTCAACTCTGCACCATCCACTCAATGCCCCTCCACTCTTTGACACTCTACTTTACTCCACTCTACTCCAGTCAATGCCACTCCCCTCTATGACACTCTACTCCACTCTACTCCACTCTATACCACTATACGCTACTCCACTTTACACCCCTTCACTCCAGACCACTGTACGACTTTACTCCACTCTATGCCACTCCACTCTATGACTCTACGCCACTCTACTCTAAGCCACTCTACTCTAAGCCACTCTACTTTAAGCCACTCTGCACCACTCTACTATACCACACTTTATTCCACTGTATGCCCCAATACTCTACGCCCCTCCTTTACTCTACTCCACTCTGTAACATTCCAGTCCATGACACTCCACGACACTCCACTTCACTGCACTCTTCACCACTCAACTCCACTCTTCGCCACACTACTCCACTCTTCGTCACTTCCCTCTACTCCACTCTCCCCTATACTACTAACTTTTAACCATGCTGAACAGCACAGCATGGCTACTCTATTATGCTCAATGAAGGTCTCAAAATTCCAATGTTCCAACAAAGGTTAGTGTTTAAGTGAGCAGATGGTGATGCAAAGAGCGGTTATTTGTCGCTCTGCCACCATACTAGGTAGTGCGGGGAGTTAAACTCTGACACACTTAAAGAGCACATAGCTCTCAGTACAGATGGAAGATTGTGTTCTAATCTTGTTGAGCTAGGATAAGGACTGTCTTCACTTAACAAATTAATGCCCAGAGACTTGCACATATATTTACAGGTCTCGTTTCTAACAGTCACAACTTTTTTACACCATGTTTGTTGAGGGGTTTAGTAATAAGGCCCTGTCACACCCTCCCTGTTACTATGAACTCATCAAACACTCCCAAGATAGGGCTCCAAATTAAACCCTCCTGAAGATGGTGGTCTTTTTGGCTGTACATCGATGTTCCAGGAGAATCTATGTATTTCAGCAATGGAATGAAATATCAAAATATTGGCCTGAAGCATGTACCATGTAGACTTTACAATGGTATTGTGGGATTGCATCTAAACCCCAGAGTATGATCATATTGGAATGATAAAAATAGATTAAACCATCTCAGTACTATTATTTACTTAGCCAAGACTGACAAAATAGATAACACCAGTTCAGTGCTAATATTTATATCACCGGGACTATCGCTGTTTTTGACAGTAATCCATGTGTTTTACCAGTATATGATAGCATGGTTTGCCTAATGTAGACCATGATATGTTACAGAAATATCTTTTAAGCTCAAATTGGGTACACATCGAAATACATTAATTATACCTGTATTTGCTAACATAGACACAATTTCCACACTGAAATTGTGCTTTATGTTGACAAAGCTCCTCAAGACCAGTCTCTTTGGCTAAACAGATCTGCGGACCCACACCCCCCCCCCCTCCCCACACTCCCCTCAGCGCCTCAAGACCCTCACGCGTGAGTAGCAGGCTTACAATGCCCTGATTGAAAGCTACAAGAACATCTCAAACAGAATATCATTGAATAAAACTGTCATATTCGAGCCACGTTTCCATTTTACGAAGAAAGTAAGAATGGAGCATCACACAACGTCTTACTTCCACTTTGACTTTGATGTTTGAGCCATGTGGTTGATCATACACTCTTTGTTATTTATTTCATTTTCATGTTTTTACAATGCAGTACACGCCTGTACCTAGCAGAAATATTCAGTCTTTGAAAAAATACAATACATGTAAGTTGATCGAGCTGTAAAAATACACCTAAAAACATGGAATACAAATATAATTTAGACAGACTAAAAGAGGTAGAAAAAAATAGAAAAGGAAAATGTAAAATTGTCAACCATGCAGCAAACGGGAATTAACGGTACATCACAGAGTCTGCAAGTAACTCTTTGAACAAATGTGTTTTAGATCATGTTAGAAAAGCAATAGGTCTTACGTCACACAAAAGGAAACAGGAAGGTAAACCCAAACCCCAGGTGCATTGGCAGAGAAGACTTGAGAGGGAAATCTCAGTCTTCGAATATGTGGGAATATGTAAATACAGCCACAACTGGAAGCAGGAAGCACCTTGGTTGTCTCATTGCCATGACTTTGAACGTCACACGGCAGACTTTGAAGATGATCATAACATCTTAAGAGGATCAATGTCTGTCATATTGCTCTGTCCGTAAGACACAGAATCTATTCTGCGAAAACAAAATTGCCATTATACGGAATAAAACACTTTTTGGCTATTAGTGCAGGACAATCTTTAACACACTTCATCGAAGACTCCTTTTCTCACTGTTGGCAAAACAATCTGAATGATAACATTCTGCCCCAGGATGCAAAACATAAAACCTCCTCGCCCAAGAGGACTGCAAAATGGAATACACAACACTTCTCCCAACAACAAACAACTAAGGAGAACAATACACCCCAAGCAACAAGTCAAGCAAACCAAGATAGAAGAAAAGAACATGTACAATAAGGAATGGCACTGAAACATAAACATTATGGGGGATCAGCAACCAAACTAAATAAATAGGAATTAATGTATCATATAGTCCTGAAAATAAGAGAGTTTCTGAGGCACCTTTTCACTCCTTCTCCATCCAACAACCATAGGACCACAGCCTTCACCAGATCATCTGCCACACTCCTGCACTGCACTACTACAATGCATCACACCACCACCATCATTGCTGACATGCACTGGGGGTTTCACACCACCGGCCTACTCCTGTTCCAAACTCTGCCATCCTCCGTCTTGGTAGCATTATTCAGCAGTTTGACGCCTGCTGTCATCTTTGTTTAGAAAACCCGGAACAACGTGCTCGAGCTGTAACTTTTTACTGAGTGTCGACTTTCACATTTGTGACTTTCAAGCAATAGTTTTTTTCGAAAACTTTTAGGGGATATCAAGTTAGTAGCTCGAAAACAAAGTACATTTCCAACAGACAACTCACTTTTCACCATCCACCAGGACTTTCCAGTTTGCCCAATTTTGAGAACATCTGTTCTACTGCAACTACTGCATTATTTGAAGTCGTATCTCTACCCAGCTACTCTTTCCATTCTTCTTCCGTTATCACTGCCAAAGTCACAGTGCGTACACCCACATCTTCCACTAAAACTTCATATGTGTCACTTTCATCCTGATCCCCTCCCAGTTGTGAAAAGTATCTGTGTATTTTCGGCTACTGGGAATGCACTCAACATCAAAACAAAATTCCTGTAAGAAAATTACACCTCTCCTTATTCATGAAGAAATTTAAAGGCCCTTTTTCATGTATGGTCAGTACACACCTGTAATGCTGTACCCCTTCAAGTTCCCACATTTCTTCAATGCTCAATAGATAGCAAGAACCTCCTTCTCAATTACACAGTAGTTATATACTGAGCCTCTTAAAGTACAAGAAACACAGTTTCAACTACTCTGCACCATTGTGTTTTTTGTGAATGAGCCCAGCATCAACACCTTTGGTACTGGTATCCGTAATGACAGTGGTCAGTGTAAACAAGGAGCCTTGCCAAGCTTTCACTTTACCAAATCAAACTTTTCTTACACTCAGACGTCCGCCTGAATTTATTTCACTTTCTTTGCAAAGAATGTCCTCATCCTGACAGTCTTGCCAGCATAGTTTTGAATTACCTTAACTTAATACTCCAGATTAAAAACAAACAAAAAAATCGTCCTTATTACTTGGTTCCTGTAACCCCACATTTGTGATTACCAACTCTTTCTTTTCGCTAATTGTTTTTTCTGAGATTAAGTATCCCAAATACTTTACCTCCTTAACTGCCTTTTTCATACTTCGCGTTTAATCCTGCATCCATCAGCTTCTTCAGAATTGTTCTCATTCATTTATCATGCTCTGTATTAATGGTTCCATATATCAACAGATCATCATGATGGCACCCTACTCCATCAACACATTCAATAATGAAGCTGCTGAGATCAGATCAAAGAGCATCCTCTTGAAATTGTAGGTGAGAATAGGGGTGACAGACAACATCAGATCTAGTGAGCCCTCATCCAACTGGACCTAATTAGAGGCTGAGACAAGATCTAAGGTAGTAAAGTATCTTGCCTCATCCATCATAATTACAATCTCATCAATGTTTGGAAATTAATATTTATCCACCATTATCTCTATATTAAGTGACCTTAAGTCGCTGCACAGCTAAAAATCCCTCTCTTTAGTTTTGATCTTATTTCTGTATTCTTTCAAACAACCTAGTTCTCTCCTAAGTAGACCTTTGAATTCATCCTAAAAAGAAACCACACTCACTGCCATCACTTGCACCTAAACCTGAGGGGACGAAATTTGAATCATGTACATTTTGGTGGGGCCGCCCATGAAAATGGGGATCTTGCAATGAAGTGTATCATATAATTCTTGGTTTATATGAGCACAGCCCCTCTCACTTAGCACGCCCGTAGTTTATGAATAGTGGTATGCAGGAAAAAACGTCACATTGCCCATCCCAACTGTGAGTAGTAAAAAGCATGCTGGGAACCCCATCACTGCACAGATTGTCTGGAACACATATATATTAATGTTTTATTTGGTTTTTATATTATAGCGTGACTGGAAAAGCATGAACTGAAAGGCAAGCACCACATTTTTTGAATATTGTATTCTAGCATGTAATTGCTGGTTAAAAACATGGCTCACACACGGTAATCACTAAAATGAAATAAGCTAAGTGTGACATAAAACAATCTTAGCACACGGTCACTTATGTGCATAGATGGGTGTATATATCCATCTATATGGTGACAGAATGAATAATTTCGCCAAAGTTAATCACAGAAGTTCATACAGTAGTGGCCTATTTGTATATCAGCCATTTCAAAGCCAATAAAATTCACACGAGCATTAGGCCTGGAGAGGCTAAATAGAGGTCGTTTCTGAAGGACACACTAGTCCTTTGTTGGCGGGAGCGGCTAAAAAATGTTTACCTTCTGAATGCTAGTCTGGTAAAAAGAGCAACAAAATAAAGCAAGGGAATCTGCCTACTAGAATAATGAAAAGAAGACGAATATCCTCTCAGTCTCCCTTGCTATTTCAACACTTCAGGTAAAATTATTTTCATTCTACAATTTGCTGCAAGATGTTAATCATAGAATTTACTTTTTGTTGTTTACATTTTCCATGCAGGATAATTTCAAGTTTTCTTGGGCATTAGATTTTCACTAGTTGTCGATACTTATTTATTTTATTCTAGCAACAATACTTGTTGTTGTGGCACGCAAGGCCTCTAATTGAAATATAATATTCCCTGTTAATAGAAATGTGGCGTTTTTGTCTGTAATAGCAATGCTCACTTTGCAAGAACAGTTCAAGCAATAAAACACTGAAACAGACCAGCACTTATGAGAAGGTCTGAGCGGGTCAACTGCGCTTCATTTCTTTGTAATGACCAAGGTCACAAGCTGACCCTTTAAAATTGCGCTACATTCACGGCATACTTCAGAGAAACTGTTGAATGTGAAGGGCTTTCAGGCGACTCTTTCTACGGTATATAAATGATTATTAATGATATGGCCATAAACATGGGCAGGGATGTAGAGAACATAGCAGGATTTTGTGGAAGTAAACTCTGTAAGAAGTCCCGGAGTCGGATCGCACGCCACTTGCAAATATTTGCAAGTAAGGTTTATTTTTGCTCCCTTTTTGTCAGAGGATTCCCTGCTGTGTAGAAGATGCCCGTGCTAAGTAGAATCAGCATGTGCCTTACCATCCCCAGACTCATTCAAAGTTTTTGTGTGCAAGATCAAAAAACACAAAATGGAACTTCTGAAAATTCGTAGACCAGTCCTACTTTTAACGCTGAAGTGCAAATAATTTATGGATTTAAGAGCAATAACTTGTGGCATGGAACTAACCAGCGGCGTGCCCGAAAACATCCAGTAGAACTATTTGTAAATGTAACTTAAGTGTGCAAACAAGGCTGGATTGGGAACCTAAATCCCCCCCTGGCAAATATGCCTGGAACAACCCAGCTCCCCTCCTCCCCTCTCGCTTTCTAGACATCAGTTATCTGTCTCGCCCTTTCCCTTTCTCTCCCCCCCTCTCTCTCTATCTCTCTCTCTCTCTCGCTCTCTCTCTCCGTCTTTCCTTATATACTCTCTTTTCCTCTACTGTCTTTCCGTTACCAATTACTCATTCCCATGTCTCGCATCAGAGAGTGCTACCTCCTATATATAAAATCAAAAACATTCAGTTTTGCCTGCAGCATTCGGATTTGTGGTAACCAATCATGTTTAGGTCTCCTAGAAAGAACTTCTGCTGCTCATTAGTGTGGGATGGGTCATGAAGCAATTTCCAAAGAATATGAAGTCCTTCAATCCATAGAGAAAGATTGTTTGCAGATAGATATTGTTTAAAATGGCTTTCGATCTACTTAGGAATGGGCAATTCCACACATTTTTCCTAACATCAAACCGATGATGCTCCTACAGGAGAAAACAGTGTAGGTTTGTGACACATCACCTAAATAGACCACACGACTTCTGGAACAGTGTCTACTGGACAAATGAGACCAGGTTGGAGTTGTTTGGCCATAATAATGCAGATCTTGCATGGGTAGATGCCATTACCACTAAGCCATACCATTCATTTAGGTTGGTAAGAGAGATAAATGCCTCCCTCTCCATCATTGTAAATGTCATAAAAGATGAAGTGCATAGATCCTTCTACAACAATTTTGTTCAATGGCAGGAAACAGGTATAGAACACAGAGAATATATTTTCCAAACACAGAAGACATTTTATATGTTTACATTAACATTTCTGCCTGGCTTACTATTGGTGATTATTTATTTCTTTGAACATGTGCACGAGCAAGTACTAACACTTTGAAAACTGTATGAATCCCCCAAAACTAAAAAATCTACTCAGAACAAGTAAGGAACAAAACATACAGGAACAAATCTCGACCTTTTTGAAACACATCCTTGTGAATTAAAACATTTAGGGTGTATTTGTTGAAGAATGTCTTGATCATTCATGCTCTGTGTAGGTTTATAATCGCAACAAACTATAGGCGAGGCGGAGGGCGAGAAGGGGATGGGTGACATTGCACACATCATTATTAAAGGTCAGTTTGCCAAGTTCTCTCTTGTCTTACCCTCTCACAATTAGTTAGGACATGTCTTTACATCCTTTCATTTGAGCAGGTCCAGTTTAAGGGTCGCCTTGATGGTGGTCAGGTTGGACTATGCACGGAGAATGGAGGGAGGGGAAGGTGAGTGGCAGGATGCTGAATAGAATCTGGAAGTGGTGGTTCTAAAGCAAGTCTCCATGTCTCATTCAATGTAGATTGGCCCAATTTTGGATTGCCAATTACCGCATTAAACCTATAACCCTGACAGAGTTTCTGCATGCCTTCCCTTAAACAAAGTAGTCAATTTGATTTAAATCCCATTGATATGGTGAGCCTGATTTACAAAGCTTCATTATATAAAAATGGAGAAGTTGTGTTTTACTCCTGTTGTTAGTGTCATTTATTCCTGAATTTGGAAGCCAATTCAGAAACAATCTTCTGTGAAGACATGTTTCAATTTCAAGGAACAAGACTTGTTTACTTATTCATAACACTTCTTTCTGAAAGATGAAGTGCCCCTGAAAACACACCTAAATCAAAGTTAACAAAAAAAGGTTTGCATATGTGAAAATACCTGACCCGGATTAAAAAAAATCAGAATTGGTATAATTAGATTTTTGCAAATTACATTTGGTAATGCAGATATCTGCCTGCATGGTGGCATTTCTAAAAGTGTGTATTCAAGGTTAAGAGCAGATTTGTAACGTATCTATCAGTAAAAAAGGATGAGCATTCGAAAACCCATATGTGTATGGACGTTAACATGGCCCCTTCGGGTGGCTTTCCATCCTGGAAATGCAGGCAAATGTACTCCCGTCAAGAAGTGCAAAATCAACGTGCTCTGCAGCTTGTGTGAAACTGCTGCAGTTAAATGTCCGTGTCCGAGACTGCAAGTAAAAGGGCCCTTTTGTTGTCAAGTGTTCTGCAGAATAGTTACAGCCTGCAGGGGTCGGTGATTTGGTCTGGATGTGTAAATACATTAAATGATGCTGCTTTTTAAAATATGTTCACAAAGTTAAAGATAGAGCATGAAGGTCCTAGGCCCTTACATTTTGCAACCTATTATAGTCTATTTATGTGGCCCTGACTTCTGCCAGGCAGATCAGTGAGATCCAAGACGTCACTATGCAAGAACCTTTTTCTACAAGTTTAGAGATGGCATGGTAATCCTTCGTACAAAGCCGAATTTTATCCCCATAGTCCCTTCGGACTTTCAACTCAATGAGCCTCTGATCCTAAAGACCTTCTTTCCAAACCCTTCAACACCGGCCGAAGGGCTGTTCATTCTTTGGACAGCAAGAGATGCATCTAGTTCTACATAGGCAAGACCAAGAGCTTTCGTAAATCTAAATAGTTATTTGTGGCTTACACTGCACCATGGAAAGGACAACCCCTTTCGAAACATAATATAGCTAGATGGATATCTGCTGCAATTCACCTCTGTCACCAAGCAGCAGAAACGCCATTACAGGCTTCTGTGCATGCTCACTCTACAAGAACTATGGCAACCTCAGCGGCACTGTTTGCTGGTGTGCCACTCCAGGACATTTGCAGAGCAGCTACTTTGGGGAATAGGCATACCTTTTAGCAACACTACTATCTAGACTCGATTCTTCAAGGGGATGTAGCAGTAGGCCAAGAGGTTCTGAGACATCTTTTCCGGTAATGGTGAGCTACCTCTTTCTTCCCACCATTCTCTTCCTAGTTCCGCACATTGTCTAAAATATAATGTGTTTTCTTTTTTAATAACATACTGAAATGGTTTCCTATGTTTATCCATATCTAATGAGATATGTACATATTTATGTTTTTGTTTATACTATGTCTGGGTATATTTTCTAAATGTGGTATCTCTGTAGAATTGTACTCTTAACAACTCACAGTATGCTGTGCCTCACTACTACTTTATACTCTGATTCAAACTTCCAAATCTATGAAAGTTCCAATACTCGAGTAAGAAAATTAGTTACTTACCTGTAACTGTATTTCTCTACTACTTGAATCCTTCATAGGTTCACATGCAACCCATCCTCCTCCCCTGAGGGGCTCACCTATCTCTCCTATAAGTGGTTCTCTTGCACTTGTGCTATGGAAAATCTGAGGGACTAGAGCTTCTCTCAGTTGTGTTCTAGAGGGCAAAGCAGCCTGATTGACTGACATCTAAGACTATAGACTATGATAGGATGCAAAATTGAATGGCCTGGGGCCTTTTATTTCTTTTATTTATTTTTAGGTTTTATATAGCGCCTGAATCACCACCCAAGGGGTTTCTCTGCACTTTGGACTGTGCTGCTAGACAGGCTGACGGCATTATTAAAATAGAGCGGTCTTGAGAAGTTTCCTGAAGCGCAAATAGTCGGGGCATTGTCTTAGGTGAATAGGGAGCTGGTTCCAGTGGAAGGGAGCAAGGTAGGAAAGCTAGTGATCCTGATCCGGGGATCTAAGAGGAGCGCTTTGTTTCCTGACCTGATGGTCCTAGAAGGGGCATAAGGCTTGAATTTCGAAGAGATGTATAGAGGACCTTTGTTATGCAAAGCCTGGTGGACGATGCAGCAAACTTTGAATTTAGCATGCTTGCGGATCGGAAGCCAGTGAAGATGTTGAAGAAGGGGAAGGGAGGAAGTTTTCGGCGGGGCATTCATGACAAGGCACGCTGCAGTATTCTGAACCACCTGCAATCTGTTGAGCGAGAACTCATTGGCTGAGACCAGGAGAGCGTTGCAGTAGTCTAGCCGGCTCATAACCATAGTCTTAATGAGGGTTTTACCAGTGGAATCGGGGAGGAGAGGGAAAACCCGTTGTAACAGGCCCAGCACATTAAAACAGGATCCGGCGGTGTGAGCAGCGTGCTCCTTCAAACAAGGCACGATCAAGGCGAATGCCCAGGTTTTTAACAAGGGCCTTAGGGCCGGAGGGGGAACCAAGGGCTACCGGCCACCAGTCTGGGGTCGACAGCAATGGAGCATCTCTGAAGAGCATAATCTCCATCTTCCCTGCGTTATGTTGCTTTTCATCCAATTTGTGATGGCTGTCATTCCCACAGAGAATGTGGACTGAACCGACATGTCAGATTTGTTAAATGAGAAGAGGAGCTGGGTGTCATCAGCTTATGAAATGGGTGTAAAGCCACAGGAACTGAGAAGGTTGGCCAAGGGAGCAATATAGATGTTAAACCGAGTAGGGCTCAAGCATGAGCCCATGGGAACTCCCTTGGTCAGTTCCATCTACTTCGACCGAAAAGGGCCAAGATTGACGGTCTGGGTGCGGGAAGACAGGAAGCTCGTCATCCACTAAAGAGCATGTCCTCTTAGTCCAATCTCCTCCAATCTCCTGAGCAAGATCTGGTGGGATACCGTGTCGAACGTGGCAGAGAGGTCCAACAGCATGAGAATCGTTGAATGGCCACTGTCTAAGGTCATCCTGATGTTGTCCGCGACCTCCAACAGGGCAGACTCTGTGCTATATTTGGGCCTGAAACCAGATTGAGAGGAATCCAAACTGCCTGTATTTTCGACATGGTTAGGCACTTGTTTGTTAATGTAATTTTCATTCTCTATCTTTAACTTTGCATTGCTATTGTATGGTACTGTGGACTCCCATCTTGACGATGGGGAATGATTCCAGCATGTGAATCTATGAATGATTACAATGTTGGAGAACTATGGTTACAAGTAAGTAACTTATTTCCATCCTGTGACCCTCTGTATCTTCAATACCCCCATGGCTCCCATGCCACTTGTGTGTGTTGCACCTTCTGATCCCCTCAATGCCTCCTGAAGATCCCCTGTGCCTCCAGTTTCCTGCCCCTCCCAATTTCTTTTTCCAGTGAACGTGTGCCACCAGCTCTTCCTGAGACTTTTCCCATGAAACCCCATACCCCCTGTGTCTTTGTTGTATCACCCCCACCCCGTGGCTCTCTGCCCATGGTCATTATTTGCATCTTTGTCTGTGCCTCATTCTTCACTGCTCTCTTTTTCTAACTGCCCACACCCCTGTGCCTCCCTGCCAGTGGCATTCACGCCTCATTTCCTGTGACAATGTGCTTACTTTACCATGCCACCATTTAGTCATTCTGTGTGAGCGAATTTTGCCCTGCGTGCGTGTGTGTGTGTGTGGGTGCGCACGTGCGGGTTTGTGTGTGTCTGTGTGTTTATGTTATGTGAAAGATGCTGTACCAGTTCCTTAAGTGAAATAAACCTGCACTGCTGCTGCCCATATGGTAGAAAATCTTTTCAATATAGAGCTAAAATTATTTTATGTCCGTGCGTGTTGCTTGCATTGCGCATCCTCACCTGTGGTCTACAGATGTTATGTACTGCAGTTGGTAGCAATGAGCTCTTATTTACAGTCACTTCAATTCCTTTTTCAGTTGTTGGAAAATAATTTTCTTTCACTTGGCACTTCTTCCACATGTTTTCATGACAGTGTCTTATCAGTGTTTTTCTCTCCTCCTCCCTAGTTGTGATTATGTGTGCTGGCAGTGACACCATAAGGAACATCATGCTGGCTGCTCATCGGAAAGGAATGACGAATGGAGATTACGCTTTCTTCAATATTGAACTCTTCAACAGTTCACAATATGGTAACCTTTCCTTTTGTGAAGTGTGTTGAAAGCCTATGCAAGGCAACATTTCATAGAGAACGCAGGTTTAATTTTTCCTCAAGTGTGAATATTTCTATCAGATAAATATGCAGTCATACCCCATGTATTATTACTTTGTTATTGTTATAATATTATTATTGTTGTTGTTATTATTATTATTATTATTATTATTATTATTATTATTATTATCATGTTTTAATGTGTACCAATTGCTAACATTAACATTTAGGTGTAAAGTACCAGAATATGGAGTTGTATACATCATGCTACAAAATATCGTAGCTTCAGCTAGATAGGGAAGGATCGATTTGCTATTCTTAACTTCACATCTATGTACTTCAACATATATGCATAGAACTTCAAGGTACAAAGATGTGGAGCTGAGAATAGTAAATCTACACTCACCTATGTGTACTTGCTTTCACCGTATTTTGGTAGTCAATATTTTGACTGTAATATTTTTGTAGCTCAATATCTTTTGTGTTTGATATTCTGACAAACAACCACTAATAAATCTCTGCATTGGAATTAGTACATATAGAATGCAAACCTACTTAAGAAGTTCATGAATTGAAGACGATTACCGATCATGTACATGAAAGAGTTGGAAGGATGGATTCCATAATGTGCATTAAAAGATCAGGGAAGGTTGGTACTTTCTTCAGTTTTGCAGCCAACAAAGAGGATGCACTGATCAGTTCCACCTTGCCAGTGATGGAGCAGGTTCTCAAGGTGATGTTGGCTGGAAGTACTGGCCAACACAGATCTTTAACTGTTTGAGTGATGAGCTCATGCATCTTTAGTGCCTTGACTCAAGAAGAAACATGAACAATGATCATGAATTAGGCAGGTTGGCAGTGTTTGGTTAGTGTGCTATTATCACTGTCCACATTAAGGAGCAACAGGACTTGTTGGTGTTTCTGAAATGTGAGTCAGACTTTTGCTATTTTTCTCTACATAGAGGAGAAAGCTTTTATCAGGCTCTTTGGTATTTCTGCATGATGTGAGATTTGAGAGCAGTTTATTGTCTGATGATAATTCTGAGATTTGTAGCATTAATCTACCCAGCTACTAGGCTAATCTGAAGATGTTGTCAATGAATTCGGTCTTTGCCAGGTTCCGTTTTAAGAAGTCACTTGCTGCCTTTGACAAGTTAGAGTCAGTAGTTAAATATCCTCCGTTTTCGAGATTTTTTTAATAGAGATTAGTGGTATCAGCAGAATGGTAGATCTTAATTTGGTGATGGGGAAGGGGCCTTCCAATGTGCTCAATATAGATCTTAAAGATAAAGTGAGGAAGGATTAGACAGCTAGGGGTCCCAGCTGGCTCTGGAAGAGTCCATTTGTATCAGATAGAGAGAGTTCCAATACTTATGAGGGGACCATAGTGCACAGACAAAATGTTGATCAGGCCTTCATGGTCTACAGTGGAGAGGCCTACAGAGAGATTAGATCAAGAGCAGTAGTCATAAGCCACTGTTAATAGAGATGTAAATAGTACTGTCCACAATGTGATGGTCAAAGACTGAGGGGCCGATTAGGATGCCGTAGTAAATGGCTTAGACCCTCGGTCAGAGCCATTCCTACCGCATCATAATCAGCTGCTCAAATTCATTTCAGACCGACCCACTTGGATGGAGACGGTCAGAAAGAAATCCAAACTGGATTTCCGAATGGCTTCTGACGGGCTCGGCGAGCTCGTCTGCCATTCGGAAAGCCTCCAGTAATCCCAAGGGCGGCTCTTTCCACTAGAGGGATTACAGTGTCGGATTCCTTTCGATACAGAAAGGCTGCCGTAAGTCGAGTTTAGGGGCCCCCATGGGTGCACAGCCTAAAGTTGGAGGCCGAGCGGGCACCTAGGGTGCCCCCCGTTGATCCCTGCACTCCGTGGCAGGTACCTTGAGTTATATGTAACAACAAGAGGAGGGACAATAGGGCTTTTTTCAGGTCCAGCACACATGCCCAGGGCAATGTGTATAAAGATGGGTATGCAGTTCCTAAGGGTGAGGAGACATATAAGGTCAGCGAGTACTAGGTTCGATATGTAGGTTCAATAAGTGAATCCTTATTCAAAGTGAGAGAGGGAGACCTCACTTCCGAACTGGAGCCCTCACACACCCAGTAAGATAGGTGTCATGCTTCATCATCTGGGCTTGCTCCTCGTCGGGCCGGCGCTGCAATGCCTGACGGGCTCCCATAAATGGGGCTCTTTGTCGGAGATCTTTTGTCCCTGCCGTTTGGTGCAGTGGGGGTGAGGGTCCCAGTAGTGTAGATGTAGTGTAAGTGAGTTAAAACAGACAGGTCAATTATTCCTTGAATTGTATTTATTCTGGTAGGTAAGTTGCCTGATTAAAAGTCAATAGAGTGGCGTAAAGCTAGGGGTTAAGTGCCTAGATGCCTACGTCCTACTCTCATTCGGTCGACATGTTTCTTGCCTCTGTTGTCAGTAAGATCATGGGCAATTCATCAGGACCAGGGTATCAAATGCTATCTACACAAAATGAGAGGGGAAAACCTACCTCCCACATCGTAATACAGTGGGCAATGTCCCACTGATGTCACGGAACCTAAGGGCCTAAATAGTAAGGCCTCATCAATTTCCGGCGGAATAAAAGGGACACCAACAGTTAGTGTCCGGAAATCCAGAGATTGTGTGCAGGCTCACCTACCCTCACTGCCGGAATCGGGTATCTTGAGTTGCCTGCCATGGGGTGCAGAGATGAACTGCACCTCTTCTCTTTACAATGAGACCATGCATTCCGGTCTGAATGCATGCTCCCATTGTAAAGAATAGGAGTGCCACCGAACAGTGTTTGGTCGCATCCTAATTGCTGGGTTGGGACCGCCGACAGGAGGTTGGTCGGTCGCAGTACTGAATTGATGTTGGATGGACTCAGGTCCGTTAGACATCTAAATCGGGCCCTAAGTGTTGAATTGTGGTTTGAAACATGACCTGTGGTAATGTAAAAGATCTAATTGTTGGTTTCATTTTGCAAGTGAACGATTATGGCGCGTTTCATATTTTTCCAGCGAATAGTAGCGATTCAATGAATTTGTAACTTTTAAGTAGGTTTTTTAAGTAGCAAAATGAGTCATTGTTTAATTTGTGGTAGAAATGGTGCCTTGATAGACTTAAGGAGGTGCTGAGCATGTTGAGAACAGGTGTAAGCACATCTACAGAAAATAATTGAATTGTATTAAATGGAGAAGTATCGTATTTTTAGGTGATGGCCTTAAAAGCAGTGATGATATTCGTACGGTCTGTATTTTGAAGGTTTTCCATTTATGGTGCATTGAAATAGTATTGGATGAATAATGGTGTCTTGCGTGATGAAGCTGATGTGGTGCCTAACCTTGCCTATTTCTTATCAAAAATGTCGTTTTTGCATTTGTCAACTCTGTAAACTATCAGGGGACCTGAAACATTTTAATCTAGTGCTCAATGCATTTGGATCGGGCTATGCATCTATTAGAGGCTCATGCAAATGATGATAACTTGTAATTGGCTGAAATTCCTGCATGGGGAACAGAGAACTTTGCAAGGTCATCTTGGAGTTAGTTTTTGTGGTGGTTGCTCAGTCTGTGTATGGTTGTATAGGTGACTAATGCATCCACTCCAGAGACCTGTGCTCGAATGCCTGCGAGTCTACTCTGATGTTCATGCTTTTGAGGATGATAATTTGTTCTATTGAGTGGGGTAACAACAAACAATGGTTTTCTTTCAATAGGTCCAAGTGACCACCTGGGGCATTAACGTTGCCCTCTATGAATACATATTTTATGTTATGTCACATGGTTTCTTGCTTGTGACCTGATCACTTTAGAGTTACTCAGTTGTAGGATATACTGCCATGTACATTGCTTCAGTTTAAGGTATCACAGTTTTAGCACGGAGTAATTATCAAATATGGGTTGCCATGCGTCCACCTCTAACCTCTGTTAGTGGTTGGTCCATTCAAATATTTGGAATGAGTAAGGTGGTCTCAGCCCTGCTCCTGGTTTGTGTGCAGGTGAAGGGGTGGGAGGGAGGGATGTCTGAGATGTCCCACCTGCCAATAAAAGCAATGTTCAGTTGATTGCTGGATGGTGGGACCTTTAGTTATGTGTGCCATTGTCCCGGGGTTTTCCTCTGATTTACAGCACTCATAGGCCAGAAGCAGGTCAATCTGATCCTGTGAAGTGCTTGTTTAGACCAGTCCGTATCTTCCTTCCAAAATATCACATGACTTGGATAAGAAAATAAAATGATTAGAGAAGCTGAGACGTGATGCTGATTAATTTGAAAGAATAATTCTTAACATTTCTGCCATGAGATACGTAATTCCTCATCTTTCGCCTACTGTGATCTAGCTCTTCCAACGCAACACACAATGATTGAACATATTTTGAAGATTTCAAGAGAAGGTTCTCTATAAATACAAATCCCAAGGGGTGAGGTTGGGGTGCAAATGGATGACTGTGCGATTATTTTGGATGCAATTATTACAAAGGTTGATCCGGACATGAGACATTCGGTGTTAGGAATAATCAGGAGATCTTTTTACTCTTATCTTAGGGATCTTCCTGGACCGTGAATGTGTAGAGAACATTTTAAACAACATGGTTCGCCATAATACACATACTTGTGGACCAGGCAATGGATTTCTGAAATAGATCCTTACCACCACAGGCAATCATTTTCATAGTGTCAATGTTCATATTTGCTTAAATATCTACCCTCTCACCATACACACTGTGAAAGCTCGAACCATAAGTAGCTACACAGTACTGCAATTTTATGTGAGCTCATTAGCGCTCTTAGCAGAGTAGGTTGAAGCTCAATATTCCTAAATTTATATAAAGCCCAATAGAGAAAGCTACCCATCTTTACACATACAAGAGGTGTAGATAGTCGCAGTATGGCTTACTGAACCGTCATTGTGTACCTATGTGAAGGGTGCTTATGGGAAATAGTACGTTTACACATATCTCATCCAATCAAACAACCATTCCAATGGATAAAAATACCTATTAGAATACACCACATGATCTGAATTGGAATATTTTGATGTGCATCCCGGCAAAAAATTTTAGATCTGCAGCATTGCTTGATTTAATAGATCAACAAATGCACAGCATGTCTCAGTCATTCTAAAATTATGGGATATTTTTCTGCCAAAAGTCCACTAATTATCTGTGATGAATATAGTAAATAGCTATAGTCCTGGCTTTTGAAACTATTTCAATGTCATAAATCTGCATACCATAACTGTGGTTTCATGCTCTATACTAGTTTTTTTAGTATAACACGGTTTAAATCCTAGCTGCAAATGGTCTGTTCTGGCTGCCATCTTCAGAAAGTGACAAAGTCAAAACTCACTTGACAGGTGTGTGTAGCGAACATCCAGAATTTGTATTTCAGTTTTCCATATTAAATCAGCCGAATCCTCTAAAATATTTTAGGGATGTGGTTCTTTCTTGGTAGTAGAAACTCAAAGTTTGACAAAAGGTGTAAATCTGACAGAATACTTTTATAAAAGTTCAGGTTACCTTCTTTTTTATAAAATCTTTCACTAAATCTTAGAAACGTGTTATTTTCCTGTTTAAGCTTTAATGTTGGTTTTATGTGTGTGCTTTAATCTAATACTTAAAGTTCACTATTGATTCACAACAAATCTAACAATAGCAACAATGATAAGGTTACAAATTATAGGTAACACTGACATCATTGTATCACATTTGGGTAGTTCACTTCTCTTCCCAACTGGCAAAGATGCCCTCCTTTTACTAGGTATGTCGAAAATAATACATCATTTGAATCATTAATATCAACGAGAGTCAACAAGTCTCTCTAAATTTGAAAAGTCTAGTTTGTTTTACCTGAAAATCATATAAAACATCAAAATAGGGCAACAGATGTTTCATGTTGCTTCATCAGGGCCAAATATTCTGCATTATATCTGTCGTGTACCAGTACATATGAATTTCAGGGATCTTCCTACGTTGTGGAAAGTCACTAAGCCATTGCACTACTACAGGTTTAAATGGAAACGCATACACCTATTAGATTTTTAACGAATCCCATACATATGGACAGATATAATGCAAAATATTTGGCCCTGATGAAGTAACAACACAGTCCTCTTTTTACGTGTTTAATGAAGAATAAAAAGAATCTTCTTTTTCACACTAAGGGGCCGATTATGATGTCGTTTGAAAACTGCTCCGAACTAATCGGTCTCGGAATCATTTCCGACCCAATCGGTTAGTGCGAGTTCGAATGACCAATTATGATTCATCCCAACATCGTTCGGTCGGACTCGCATTGACTTCAATAGGAGCCTGTGTTCCCAACGAGAACACAGACTCCCATGGTAAAAAGGGGTGGTTGGGGAAAACCGTGCACCCTGTGGCGGGCATCCCATGGTGCGTGCCGCATTGTACATGATTGGAAAGAGGGGACCCTTGGTTACCCCCACAGGCCCCATCCGGATGCAACAGGCCCCCAAAGACAGATTCCGACAGCCGTTTCATGTCAGGCAGACCGAATCAGAATGGTTGTCCAAATCGGTCATCATAATCGCTCGCTCGGAAACGGTGTCCATAGACCTATGCGATTCGGCTCCGAAAGACTCGGGTTGTCCGAATGTCTTTTGGAACCGAATCGGATAGCCCGAACGGTTTCCGGGCATTGTAATCAGTCGTTTAGAAATGTGTGAGATTCTGTCGGAAAAAAGGCTTCCGTTTTGATAAACACCTCTTGTTCGAAGCTATGATACATGAAATGCACATTAGCTGGAATATATTATATGTTGCTGATAAAGAAGCATAGACACTGCAGAACTATGGGAAACACGGCTGAGTGTCCTTCTTAATACTGACATTACACCCAGCAGTAATAATGGTGTAAAAGTGCAAAAATGCCTTGATTTTATGAATCTAACACAGAGTTCATTATTTGGAGGACAACTGAGAAAGAAAAGTAAAATGAGGCATATAAGATAAAGGGTTTTAAATTTATCTGAGAATATGGTTCCTAGAAGCTCCTCCCTTCCAACAGATGTAAGATTATGTATAATCACATCCTTCATCTACATAAATGTTAATACTTGGGCTTGCACATTTCAAAATATAGTCTCTTCTGCAAGGCAAATAAAACTTTTATGTTGACATATAGTCTGTCTCGTAAAGAACGAAGATTGTAGAATATATGGCGAAATTGTACTCACATTGGAAAGACAACCGGCATCAGACATTTATTCTTTTTAAAAGGGTATGGAAATATTCAGTACGTGATGTACTATGAAGGAAGAGACTTTCCATGTCTTAACTATAAAATTGATGAGCTCTCTCATAGCATTTCATTTTCCGAGCATGCATAATTACAAATCTCAGGCGAAAAGAGGACTGTCACAGTAAATGACACAGATTTAGTTATTTTGCCCTCAGTGTGTAGCTTGACACTTTCCATGAAATCAGCCATGCCTATGCAATTATCACAGTCCTGCTCATCAGGTACACCGGTGGATGGTGTCTGCATCCTGCTTATCAAAATGACTCAGCCTAGCTGTGAAAATTCTTCCATAATAATGAAAATACTTTTTTATTAGGTTCCCATCTTAAAGACAGGCATCTTACAAATGTGGAAATATGGCAAGATGGTTACAGTGCATTCAAAGGGACGATATGCAAACCATGACAGCTATTTAAAAACCATTAAATATATCTTAAAGTATGTGGTCTACGAAAAGGTGCTTCAAACAGGCTAGTTCTGAGTCCTTGCTGTACATCTGAAATTTTGGATCACAAGTCGGGCACAGTTTGTGTTTGAATCTAGGGTTTTTACATTTGCAAAATCCTCCAGGAACATACACAGGTAAAACAGTCAGAAAATGGAACGATGTGCAATGATAAAACATATTATTCCCCATTACAAATAGGAAGCTTGAAATTAGATGGTGCTCACCAAGGGTAATACTATGACCGCGAAGTGTCAATACGTTCCCCGGTGCTCTATTACCACGTGATTATTCCAAGCATCTAAACATGGTAATAGTGGCTTATCCCCAATTGACATATTTTATGTACTTATAAGTCCCTAATAAAGTGGCACTACATGTGCTCACGGCCTGTAATTTAAATTCTACTAGTGGTTCAACAGCACTGATTCTGCCAACCACTTGAGTAGCCCTTTAAACATGTCTCAGGCCTTAGCCTGTGTGTGCAGTTTTAAAACAGTGACATCAACCTGGCAAAATAAAAGAAATTGCCAGGTCCAAACTTTCCTTTTTAATGCATATGTCACACCTAGGGTAGGCCCTGGACAGCCCCGAGGGCAGGGTACAATGCATTTAAAAAGCTGGACATGTACTTTTAAGTTTTACGTGTCCCGGTAGTGACAAGTTTGTTTTTCACTCCTGCAAGACCTATCTCTCCCATAGGTTAGCATTGGAGTTGCTTTATTACATTATAAGAGCAATTTCCAAATGGGAAGAGATAACTGGTCCATGTTTGATGTATTTGGAATTTGGGTGAAAAGCCCTATTTAGTGGTGAAGTCGTGTTTTTGATCACAATTTAAAATATTCCACTTTTGGAAAGTTGGCATTTTTCTGCCCTTGGCCCTTTTGTGCCTATAGCCTGTCCTGGGTCACATGACTGGGTGTAACTGACAGTTAAACTTTATTGAATTCCTCCCAGTCACACAATAAAGGGAGTAGGTGTGCCTGAGTGGGATAAATGCTGGTAGGATGGAGGGGAGCCGAGCACAGCCCCACTTACGCCTGAATAGCCTTTGCTCTGCCTTCACACAAAGGGCCTAACAACCCTGCATTGCCACTTCAGCCAGCTTGGAGCCAGGGCAGGGGAGGCAGGAAATACCATATACTTCAAAGCAACTGTCTAGAAGCTTCTCTCACCTTCCAGAGCTGGGGCACTAGCTTTTGAAAGAAGGACCTCAGACACCAACTCTTCAGTGCATTTCTGGATCTGGGAAAAGAAGGACTGCTGTGCTGCTACAAGGACTGCCACTCTTCTGGACAGCTGCTCTAATGCAACTGCTCCCCTACTGTACTGGCTTGCTGCCCTCTTGCCTGGGAAAGAAGAACTGGACATGCAACTTCATCTTGAACCCAGGACACCAGAGTGATTTAAAGTGCTGGTCTGCTGTCCTCCTGATCTAAGCCACAGGGACATAAAAGGCCCCCCAGCCCCAAGTGTTGCCTCTCAAGTCCTGCACACTTGGTGTGGCTCAATGACTCTTGAAATCAAGCTTTGGGGCTCTTCGCGATAAAGAATGGGCCCGTTCACACTGGAACCGCACCGCTCACACTGAAATTCAGCACAAGCAGCAACCCATCTCTTCGCATAGCAAGCATTGATTGCCTGCGGAGGACTACCAAAGTGAAGCTCCAGCCCGCCCGACCTGCTCTTCGTGCCACGCCAGCCACCGCCCACAACACTCTTCTGGCTTCCTGCAACCCTCTGCAATGCGAACGGCACTCTCAGCACAAAACTAGAGACGGTAAACCTTCAGTGGGACTAATCTGGGACTGTTTTCAACCCTTCATCGCGGTTGGCCTGAATTTTTGACTTGGACCCGGTCCAGCACGACCATATAGCCATGGTTGCCGCTTTATGCATTTAGGTGCTATTCTACAGTTTATTGTTTAAAAATTCATAGCTCACATTCGACTGATTGGATTTTTGTCATTTTGATCTTGTTTTATTTATTCAATACAGCTCTATTTTTCAAACTCAGTGTGGGATCCTTTTTGTGTGGTGCACAAATACTTGTTGTTTAACCAATGATGGAGGAACCCGAATATGTGTGGTACAGTCACTACAAGGCAGTGTCATGGGACCCACTGGGTTTGTTAAAAGACCCCTCACACACCAACCTAGTTGGTGTCATGCTTCATCATTGGGTCCCAACCGGGTGGCCGAATGCCCCCCGGTTGTGCTACGACGCCTGATTACAGCGGAGCTGGTGTGGTGCAAAGGAGTGTGATGTGGATTAAAAATACCTCTGAGACTCCTTGCCTTCTAATTTTATTAATGGCGGCTCAGGATATGATTAAAAGATATTTGTGATGCAACTAAAAAAAGAAATGATTATCTTATAGTTGTCTATGTGGTTGGTCTACATGTTTCAGCCCGCAGGGAAGTATAGATGGGGCTTTCTTGAGGACTGGTGAAAGTTGTGAGTGGCAAAGTGAGTAGTGCCACGTGGAAAGTGATTATAAAAAGTATTTAGTACCTACACACGCGCTAAGGTGTGTGGACTGCGTGTCTACGTACTTACGGACACATGGGCAAAAAAAGGGACTCTATGGCCGAGCTAGATTAGCTGATCGGGGCTCGGGAGGAGTGCGCTTCTCTGTCAGACTTTGGTATCAGAGCGTCACCCACCGTAAACCTGATCTGGTCTCCCGTCGTCCCGGATGGTCCACAAATACTTGACACATTGCCTCTAAGTTAAGCTTGACTGCTCTGTGCCTACCTGCCAAGGGGTTGAGCACAGGTCGATTCAGGGTTTGCTTGTGCCTTACCCTAAATAGAATTGTGGTTGCTGCTTGACCAGGGCTCACACCACAGTCAACCAGTAACCCAATTTCAAATAGCCTCTAATCCTTTTTATTTAATAAATCGAATACCTGGGGCTGCCTTTTTATCTGGCTCTTGCAATACTGTTTCTAGTCAACTGGGTTGTGACTTCTACTTTTTTTTAAACACATTTCTGATGCATACTTTCATGATAAAGAGTTTTTCCTGAGATACATCGCCTGTCATTCACGACCCAGAAGTGCATGATACATGTTACATGTGTTGGGAGGGAGGAGATTCCATGAAGCATAAACTTATGTTTTACCAGAATTCTCAGATCATTTCAAAACTCTTTATTTTATGTGGCTTGTTTTACATTTCTTTCTCAGTTGTCCCCATAATAATGTACTCTGTGTTAGATTCATGAAATCAAAGCACAATTGCAATGTTGCACCATTATAACTGCGGGGTATAATGTCAGATTTAAGCAGGATACTCAGGGCAGAAACACACTAGTACCAAGCAATCACTTGTAGATCCTCTGTTGGCTGTCAGTGGAACTGCAGCCATTTTACCTAATTTCCCGGAGAACAGCTATCGCATGTCAGTGAGCTGTCTACATACCTGTAGTCCTTTGACCTACATCTGAATATCTAGAAGCCTTACTATGACCACTGCCAGTCTTAGGTGCATTTTACAATGAAAATCGGACGTCTTTCATTGTAACTCATTCTACTTCTAATGTTCATCTTAAAAAGTAAGCTACTCTACTTCTCCAAAGCTATTACTTTTTAAAACGATTATCAACATCTACCCTTCTGTAAAACGGCTTTTAAGCGGTATTTGCTGAATTCGGTGATGGTAAAATATTTTCTTTAGTTTACTGGTCTAATCAACATGAATAGGATTTCAGTTATGTACGAGGCTGTCAGGCACTCAGCATTGTTGGTGTGGATAGGGGCTCTTTTAACCAAATGAGCAACCCTTGATAATTGGTGTCTGACGTCATACCTGAAAAGAGTCCCATCAAGTTAGCAGTGAGAAGATACAACTCATTCAGTCAGAACACTGTGAGTCTGAAAAGCTCCAGAGTGGGATAAAACCAAGAATAGGAATGAAAGCCATCTAAGGAAGAGCAGACAACCGAGACAGACAACAAAGACATCCCAATCTTGAGCAAGGGACTAGCCCAAAGCCCGCTCTACACACATTGGAAATAATAGGTTTTGCTGTCTGTTGCAGAGACCTGGAAATCACTTCATGAATTTCACTTCTGCTCGATTTCAGAGAATCTAGTAGGTAACAGTCAAACCGTCTGGCTGTAGACAACATTAGTTGTATGAAAGACAACATGTTATCAACTCTTCCAAAAAGAACAGTAGAAGTGTACAGAGAAAGTGGAGTTTGGACCAGCTCCATTCATCCTTTTTCTTTTATATACTTTCATGGTCTCGGATTTGATGTCCATTAAGCCCTCAGCATTACTCAATGGTCGAATGCTCACAACATGCTTTGGAGAAGGGAGTATCAAGTAGTGCTTCTGTTAGAGTGCTGATGTCTGGGTAGCTAATAAATGCTAACCAGCATGTCTTCTTTGATGTATTTACTTCTCTGACAAGATGACATATTGGTTGCTGATTTTCTGGTTAAGACGTTTGTGATGCTTGGATGTTTTAGCCTTTAGTGTGGATTCTTTTGTGTTAGTTTGGTGTCATTGTAATATGCTAGATATACAACTTTTTGTTCACAAAGTGAAGAACCTGCACACATTTTTGCCATTTACAATGCAAACTTCATCTTCTAACTTGTTTTAATTACGGTACAGCTCAACTCTTTTAATACTGCATTGCGGCCTCACTCCCAGCCTCAATGTTGTTGTAGCCCAAAATGTTTCTTTATTATCGTATTTTCTTCTTTGGACTATAAGCACAAAGTCATCAAACTATTATCAAACTCTTCACCCAACAACAGTGCCGACCAATGGGTTGTCGCAATGCTTTTTCTCATTTGGGAATCAGCTTCCAAGAAAGATTGGTTACTTATGCATTACCAGGACATCTTTTGGAGGAAATTCCATTCACAGCTCACTTTTTTTTTACATCACTGATTGTTCCATTTGTCACCCTGGCTATGGTGTTAATTAGGTTTGCAATTGACTTCTCTTGCATAACTGCAAAAATACAGTCTTGGGGCCTGCTTTTCATGACTGAAAGCTTTTGGTAAAAAATTAAAATAAGAAAAATACTAAGACAAGCATTACGAGACCATTTTGCCAAGAAAATGTCAAAGTCTATTCTGCATTCTTTGATATAAAGGATTTTTTTCCCACGTGGAAAGTTTAGTCCAAACTGATAGCGTTCGGAAAGCATTCTTCTACCCTGAAGTGATTAGATTAGGTAGACAGCATGTTCTGCTCTGGCCATCCCTAATGCGTCAGTTCTCTCAGCACCTAGTAGCCAGCAGAGTGAGAGCAGGAAGGGGCTATCGACAGAGGGCAGTGAGCACACGGTTTTGATTTGGTCTGCGCTTGCTAACTATGCAAGACAGTATGATGCAGAGAGGCCATTTTTCAATTTGTCAGATGTGCAAGACATCGCGTACAGCTGTCAAGTGCAGCATTTTTCAGAAGTGCATTTTGGTTTGTAGGCTATTAACATGAAAACAAAATATATCAGAGTTGTGGGGCTCGTGGCATTGGACACGGGGTAGCGGTACAGAGACAAGGACTCGGTAGGGCAGTTGTAAGGCCGCTTCTCCTTTTATTTCCCTTTGTGGCACACATAGAAAGTGAGTCTCCCCGATTCCCTGAAATCTCTTACCCCTGTTTCCCCCTTGAGGTCACTTACTGTGCTGACCTCCCACGCTTAGTCCTCTGGGCTTTAGTGCCCGGCCCACTCCACCACAAGCGCAGACAGAATCTGTGGCCCTGATCCTGAGCATAATCTTACGGAGCATGTACATCTGTGAAACTATCTGAGTTACTGCACGAGCTGCAGAGAACTTCGCTCAGAAGAAAAGAATCGTAAACACAGAATGGCATCCAGGACTCTTTGCTTCCAAGATGTGTTGTTTGCAGTTTATTCACTACATTTGATTCCAAGCGGTGCTGTTTGCAGTTCATCCACTAACTGTGCTTTCAAGCTGTGGCGTTTCAGTTCATTCACTAACTGTGCTTCCAAGCGGTGCTGTTTGCAGTTCACTCACTAACTGTGCTTCCAAGCGGTGCTGTTTGCAGTTCACTCACTAACTGTGCTTCCAAGCAGTGCTGATTGCAGTTCAGTCAATTACTGTTCTTCCAAGCTGTGCTGTTTGCAGTTCATTCACTAACTGTGCTTCCAAGCTGTGCTGTTTGCAGTTCATTCACTAACTGTGCTCCCAAGCGGTGCTGTTTGCTGTTCATTCACTAACTGTGCTTCCAAGCGGTGCTGATTACAGTTCACTCACTAACTGTGCTTCCAAGCGGTGCTGTTTGCAGTTCACTCACTAACTGTGCTTCCAAGCGGTGCGGTTTGCAGTTCATTCACTAACTGTAATTCCAAGTACTTCTGTTCGCAGTTCATTCACTAACTGTGCTTCCAGCGGAGCTGTTTGCAGTTCATTCACTAACTGTGCTTCCAAGCGGTGCTGTTTCGCAGTTCACTCACTAACTGTGCTTCCAAGCTGTGCTGATTGCAGTTTGTTCACTAACTGTGCTTCCAAGCTGTGCTGTTTGCAGGTCATTCACTAACTTTGCTTTCAAGCTGTGCTGTTTCAGTTCATTCACTAACTGTGCTTCCAAGTTGTGCAGTGTGCAGTTCACTCACTAACTGGGCTTCCAAGCTGTGCTCACTAACTGTGCTTCAAAGCAGTGCTGTTTGCAGTTCATTCACTAACTGTGCTTCCTAGTGGTGCTGTGTGCAGTTCATTCACTAACTGTGCTGATTGCAGTTCATTCACTAATTGTGATTCCAAGCGGTGCTGGTTGCAGTTCATTCACTATCTATGCTTCCAAGCTGTGCTGTTTGCAGCCTTCACTAACTGTGCTTCCAAGCGGTGCTGTTTGCAGTCTTCACTAACTGTGCTTCCAAGCGCTGCTGTTTGCAGTTCATTCACTAACTGTGCTTCCAAGCACCGCTTTCTGCAGTTCATTCACTAACTGTTCTTCCAAGCTGTGCTGTTTGCAGTTCATTCACTAACTGTGCTCCCAAGCTGTGCTGTTTGCAGTTCATTCACTGAAGGTGCTTCCAAGCAGTGCTGTTTGCAGTTCATTCACTAACTGTGCTTCCAACCTATGCTGTTTGCAATTCATTAACTAACTGTGCTTCCAAGCGGTGCAGTTTGGATTCCTTCACTAACTGTGCTTCCAAGCGACGCTGGTTGCAGTTCATTTACTAACTGTGCTTCCAAGCTGTGCTGTTTGCAGTCTAAACTATCTGTGCTTCCAAGAGGTGCTGTGTGCACTCCTTCATTAACTGTGCTTCCAAGCGGTGCTGTTTGCAGTTCATTCACGTACTGTGCTTCCAAGCTGTGCTGTTTTCAGTTCATTCACTAACTGTGCTCCCAAGCTGGGCTGTTTGCAGTTCATTCACTGAAGGTGCTTCCAAGCAGTGCTGTTTGCAGTTCATTCACTAACTGTGCTTCCAACCTATGCTGTTTGCAATTCATTAACTAACTGTGCTTCCAAGCGGTGCAGTTTGGATTCCTTCACTAACTGGGAAGACTAAAATAACCAATTTAGAAAATCCGTGGTATAACAAAGAATGCCGTGAGGCAAAAAAGGAACTTATCTTGGCAGCAAAAACTAAAAATATAGTGGCCTTAAGAGAAAAAAGGAATAGGTACAAGAAATTATTAGCGCAAACTAAGAAAAATTGGGACGATAGTATATGGTCTGAATTGATCGGTACAGCCAAAGCGGAGGACTCCTCTAGCTTTTAGCGGTTGATATCCAAAGGAAATAGGGCAGGGAGATGTAGTAAAGATCTTTTTTTGATGCGAAAACATGGGTCAGCCATTTCTCCTGCCTTTATTCAACATCTATGAGTGACACAGAATTTGAAATGCAAGGTTATGTCACACTCCCAATCACAGCCCCTCTACATTTTAGTCTGGAAGACACTGTCAGCTATGGATACGGTAAAACCAGGAAAAGCTTCAGGTCCAGATAAAATACCAGGAGATTTACTGAGGCACGATAAAGAGACCTGGGGCCCCTATATTAACTTTTTATGTAATTCAGTCGCTGCAGGTGCAGCTATACCAGAATCACGGCAAGGGGCTGAAATTACAACAATTTTTAAAAAAGGTAATCGCCAAGACCCTTCAAATTATCGTCCAATTAGTTTAATAGATGTTTTACAAAAAATATATGCCTGACAAATTTTAACAAAATTAAATGTTTGTATTGAGGAGAATAGTATTTTATCAATATATCAAGCTGGTTTTAGAGTTAAAACAAGCACAATTGACCAGTTTTTTAGATTTCTCTGCATGAGTTGGAAATACAGAGTGTTTAAGAAGGGTCACCTGTACATCGCCTTTGTCGACTTGAAGGCTGCCTTCGACATGATCCCTAGAAATCTCCTCTGGAAATACTTAAAAAACCAAGGGGTACTGGGGGAAATACTCATGCTCGGGGTCCGAGGGGTGAGCTTACTGAGCAAATTAAAGTGTAAGGCAGGGATGTGTACTGGCACCCACCTTATTTTCATTGTATGTAAATGACATTCCGGAGTATTTATTGGGCTGCGAACATGATTCTCCCAAGTTAGGTGGGGTGCCAGTGCCCGCCCTGCTATTTGCAGATGACACCATTCTAATATCCCACACTCCCAAAGGTCTACAGTGTTTAATAGATACCTTTGATGCATATTGTGAGACTAAGGGCCTGGAAATAAATTCTAGTAAAACAAAATATATGGCAGTTAATCCGCATAAGTCTTTAAAAAATAACTTAACTGTTAAGGGACAGAAGATAGAATATGTGCACAATTTTAATTATCTTGGTATAACCTTGGATACCAAAATGTCTTGGAAAATGTAATTGGAGAAAAGCAAGAGAATTCTACTCAAATTCCTTACCTATAGTAAAGAAACATGAGAGTAGCATGTCCAAAGCGGTTTCCCCAGCCCTTGAGGTATATAAGTATAGGGCGCAGTCGGTTTCTCTATATGGGGCAGAGCTATGGGGCCCTCAAGTAATAATACTTTTATGGTGGGAGAAAATAAGTTCTTTAGTAACATTTTACACCTTCCAATGCGTGCACCACTAATACCCATTGTAATGGATCTTAATGTACGACGTATGGATCACCAAGCAATTTTAAGGCCATTATTGTTCTGGGTGCGACTGTGGTCCACAGAGGAGCTAGTGCACTATAAAGAAGGGCTGGAGGAAATTTTAAGGCTCACCCATGGAGCAGGTCTCTCGTGGTTGCTCCTGGTTTACTAAACTAGGGTTAAAACATATCTGGGATGAGCCTACACAATTGTCTATGGGTTCCTAGAAAATACAAAAATCAACCTTCTGGGCCTATATTCAAAACAGTGTGCTACATAATTCAACCATTGGCACATTAACAACACGGTTCCTTCAAATGAAACAAATTTGGAGCTGCGAGTCTTTCGTGGATGAGGTGCAGCCCCAACTAGCAAAGTCATTATATTTGAAATTTCGATATGGAATTCTGCAAATAAACTCAACCATATCGAAATGGGCTTGCAAACGAGGGGAGGAAAATATTGAGTGTTGTGCCCTATGCCAATCAGGTGCAAGAGAAAACGATTTCCATTTATTTTTATTCTGCCCAGCTTATATAAAATCTAGACAGAAATGGATTAAACTTATTTGCCGGTTACTGGGTACTAGATCTTGCCATGAGGCAGCAAGATTACTGAAAACTGATACCGCCCAAAAGATCGTTTTAGTATTAGTAGGTATTTGTTTGATGTAGGTTTAATAAGGGCAAAGGAAGGATTGAAACTTTAGCATACTGTACCAGAAATATTGTTATTTCAGCTTTGAATCTGTACCTTTTTCTACCATAAGTATAATGTTACTTTACTTGATTGCACTTTAAGATTTAACAAGATAATTGGTAGAATGATGTACCAATTGGACATATTGCACTTAAAGCACTTGCACTTTTTTATTGATCGTTTTATTCAAGTAACCTATCTAAAAGGCTGCAAGCCATATGTAAACAGATCTTGGCTTGCTATAATGGTATTTGCTGCCTCTCCTAAGTATGTTTTATCTATGTAATACGTTTTAACTTTATGTGTTTTTATTTAATGGCCTGGCGGTACCTTTTGAAATGTATTAATAATATGATGTTTAAATTGCTATTGTATATCTTTTATGGGTTTTTAAACCGAAATAAAGATGATTGATTGATTGAAGTACTTCTGTTTGCAGTTCATTCACTAACTCTTACAGTTAACAGATTAGTGCACGCGCATGGAGAAAACCCAGTTTTCCTCATGTGAGGTGTACAGTTCTGAGCCTGTGTGAATTTGTTCATGACAAAGCCCCTTTTGTATAGAGTGTAGTCATTGATGTTTGTGTGCTCGACAATGAGTCTGCAGTGTTCTTGGGAACCAATAAATATACACCCCACTATGAATATGAGAGTGTTTTTTAAACGGCAGTGTAGGTACAATTTAGTGGTAGATGCAAAAAACTACCACAGACTTCATTGTTTTTGGAGCACCCTTGTGTCAGTCACATTTTTGCACATCTCCTCCAGCATGAAACTGGTTCCAGAACATAGAGAGACGCCTGGGGAGTGATGACATAAGAGGGAGGCAAGGAAGCAGGAACATTCTCCACATAGCGTCCTTGAGGGTGGTGCAATCGCTGTAGTTAGGGGAGATATGTTCGTTGAGGGGATGTATCTTCACTTCTGTGATATAATATCAGCAGACATTGACAGTACATCCCAGTCCAGGTATCCACATATGTCCTCAATAGAAATCGCGGGTGTTGGGGCCTAAAAACAAGCACATGCCTATTGTATTCCAAGATCCCGGAACTATGCTGTGGGGACAGAAATGGCAACATTAATCTGCTGTTACTAAACTCACGCCCCCTAGAACACAATACTTCTCATCATAAGTAAGGCTCTATAAGTCTGAGCATGCCTCATGCTTTGTGTAACTGACTAAAAGAGCGGTGCTGGCTGAAGCATACACTCAAGGCATTGATGCTATTGACAGGTATGTTAATATGCACCTGAGACTGTCCTTTAAATACAACTATAGGTCATCAATAGTTTAAACACCATGCTTTGATGTGTTGTGTTAAATGTAATTCATAGAGTGCCACTATAATCACTGGTGGCCTCTTGGCACTCAGTGTGCATACATGGATATATGGAAAGGGCTTAGTATAGGACAAACCTAGCTGCAAGGCAGGAGAGCACAATGGAGGGTGATTCTTTAGATGAAGAGGTGGTGCACATGAGTTGGGGTCTAGAGGTTGCTAAAAAATGGTGTCGGGATAAACTAAAGCAGTGCACGGTACTGTGAGGATGTAGTTGAATGTCTGTGGTGGATGGCGTAGCCTATTTCTTATATTGTTTGGTGTCTTCGGGTTCACCGGTCGGCGAGGTTTTGCTCTTGAGATTTTTTCTGAAGAAGATGATGGAAGTCAATCGTCAGAGTTCAGTGCAGAAGTCATTCTACACTCTTGGTGTGCAGCAGGAGACCTGGCATCTAGTTTCTCTTTTTATGCTTCATAGTCTCGAGCTTTGCAATGCTGCTGCTAAGAATCCTATGTGTCTCTCGAGATTTTGGATTCAATGTATGGTAGTGTTCCACTGTTCACTGGTTTATGGACCATGCACCCGGTCTTTAATGTGATACTGATGACCAGAAGTAGCTACTCAAGATATCTTATAAGTTGAGATCATTTTTGTGAAATTTCCAAAGACTTGTAAGGGGTTGAGCTGCTGCACGTACAACAACTTTAGGAGATGTCTCATGGTTTCTGGAATTCCAGCCAGTAAGACAGTCACTCTGTCAGTGTGAGACAATTCAGTGTTTAATTTGTAAATAAAAACATAAGTGCAGGTGGCCAAAACTTCCACCCACTTTCTCTTCTGGCTCAACACACGTCTACCACGTGGACTGTCTCTTGTCTGCACGAGCAATACCCAAACCCTGATTTCACCAAGAGAGTCTGCATCCTAAAGAAGGTTCATGAGGTAGCCCCACAAGAAAACTTTGAAAACCTGGGTCAAATGAGGGAAAACTGAGGCACAACAAATGTCTTCCTTACCATGTTGCTGCCAATATATGATTGTTGTACAGTACTTTGAAACCAAGTGTGGTTGAGTCTGTGCTATATAATTTGTTTTCAAAAATGAAAAAAAAATACAGGGTAGGTGTTAGACCTGTCAGCCCTTTGGGTGGTCCCTCCTCATCATTATTTATTTTGTCCCACTTTTGCCTCAAACCCTGTTTGAATTTTTCCTTTTTGGGAACCACCAGACTTTTTAGTGTTGCTGCAGATTCAGGGAGCCATTTTACCTACCCCTGAAACTTCTGTCTGAGGGCCTGGAGCACAAGATGGTGGCCACCTGTGACATCACCAGCATCCACTGGAACCTACCAGCACCTTCCAGAACATTCCAGGAGATTCCAGAACTCTGTGACAGTTGGAGACCGTTTAGAATGTTGGGAGGATAAGAGAGGCAGTTGGCAGTTGGAGCTGGCAGTTGGCACCTGACTGGTGAAGAGAGAGGAGCACAACAGTGAAGGAGGAAGGAGTGAAGCAGCAGGGGTGGAAACTTGTGCCTGGAGTGGGGTCCATAAACCCACCCTTGATACTTGTCCCTACTGATGGATCCCAGCCTATAGCCCTGTGTGGGAAGAAGACAGAAAAACTCATCCTAAGGACCTGAACAGCAGGAACAGGCCTTAGAAGCAGAAAGAAGCAAGATCCTGACCTGGAAACTGGTTTCCCTGGAGGCCGGCGTCGAGTAGCCTGAAGACCTGGAGCCCGAGGTGGAGAAGCGGCGCTGACTGAAGTAGCAGACGTCGTACCCGGAGCCGCCTGAGGTCGTGAGAGGGCGCCGACGGAGGTCGTGAGGAATACCAGAGGTCGAGGAGGAAGTGAACCGAGGTCGAGCGAGCGGCGTCATCGGAGGAGTGAAGTCCGCCCTCCGGAGTCGTCGGAGACTGAGGTAGAGGAGCACCGGAGGTCGGGAGTGAGGATCGCACTCCGGAGTCGCCCGGAGCCTGTGAGGAGGAGCACCGGAGGTCGGGGGTGAGGATCGCACCCCGGAGTCGCCGGAAGTCGACATCGAGGCCAGGCCGGCCGACGTCATCGGAGCCGAGAGCGCCATCGGACCGGAGCCGCCCGAAGTCGACATCGTGAAGAGACTGCCCGACGCCGTCGAATCGGAGGTCGAGATCGAACCGAGGCCACCGACATCGGACCGGAACCGCCTGCCGGCGTCGTCAAAGAACTGACATTGTGCCGAGGCCGCCGAGACCGAACCGGAACCGCCTCACGGCGTCGACACGACTCCAGCGGCGTCGGAACATCAGAAAAAGGGCAGTAAGTGGAGTAGAGGGCGCCTAAGGCCCTGTGGAGACCTGAGAGACTGCTCTAAGGGGCTAGGGAGGTGCTGAAACCAACCTGACTGTGCAAGGGGTGAACTGGGACTAACCTAGAGAGGTTGTGTGGAGAGAGAAAGCCAGGGCACTGGTATTCCCCCCTTTTGATCTACCTCAGCTTAGGCCTCAGCCTTGTCCCAGCCAGGGAGTAGCCCCCCTCAAGCCTTCCACAACCCTACAAGCTGTGCCTGGGCCCTATCAGCCCTTAAGAATTGAAGTGTCATCTGATTATATGAGGGTTGCGGTATACTTTTAATTATTTATTGGGGATACTGTATTTATTGAGTTTTTACCTATTTATTGCTGCACTATATTTATAGGTCCACAGGACTTGTTGGTGTACAATATTTATTGGTACAGTATTTATTGCCTCAAAGTATTTAATTGTCTGTATATATTGCACTTGTATTTATGCCCTGTTATTTATGATCACCCCTATTTATTTCATCAAACAGCCAATATTTATTTGACCTGCACTAATTGAAACTTGTATATTGTGATTGACCTATTTATTTTTCCAATCAGCAACTAAGAGAAAAAGATAAAGAAAGAATATTTTCATAATTTTTACGGTGTAGAGTCGTTTTTGGAACGGATGCACGCATGGTTATTGTATGGGTATATTGTATGCTTAGCACTGCGCCTGTTTCCTGACCACTCGAGCCAAGCTACCACAGTGTGTTCGGGGAGTCCACCACCACCCTGCGGAGTGGGAGTGGGCTGTTTCCAACATAAATTGGTGTTCAGTGGTGGGATAGAGCTGTGCCTACATATACTCAACAATAACTGTGGGTAGTCCATAGGCCTACACCGGGAGTTTTCTCACAGCGGCCTTCCTAATTGTGGGTTTTTGTTTTTTCCAAATTTACTCTGGTGGTGGGAGGAGGTATTACTAAAGGTACCCCCCTACATTGCTACTGCACAAAACCTGTCCTCTAACCTGAGTGGGCAAGATGGAGTTTGTACTAGAGAATCTAGAAACGTACACTGTGGCCCAACTCAGGGAGTTTTGCCAGCGGGAGGGGGTGTACTGTCCCCCAGGAGCAAAGAAGGGTGCACTCCAAACCAGCTTAAGGGCTTGGGGGGAGGCACGCCGAGAAAGCAAGGCTGAGGAGGAAGACAGGGATGGAGAGCCTGACCCCGAGGGGGCTGAGATGTACCAACCTGAGGTGGGGAACCTGTCAGCAGGGCCCAGGACACTTTCTAGGAAGGGCAGCACTGTCTCTAGCGGGGGCTTATCCAGCGTGGAGTTAGCAGATCGGAGAGAGAAAAGACAGCTCACATGGGATTTAGCAAAGCTGGAGAAGGAGAAGGAGGAACAGAGGTTGGCTCATGAGACGGAGAAAGAGAGGATGGCTCATGAGATAAGACTGAAAGAGATAGAGCTTCAGATCTTAAGAATTGGGGCACCAACTGTTCCTAATGGTGGCAGCAAAGACCAAGAAATCACCAGGGAATCCAAACCTTACCTGCCAAAGGACATAGTAGCTAGCTATGGGGCGGGTGACGACATCGCCAAGTGGCTAGCAGCCTATGAGGTCTCGTTGAGGGCCCATGGGGTTCCAGTGAAGTATTGGGGAGGAGGATTGTATAGGTACATGCCTCCAGCTGGTAGGGATGCTTTATTGGGCCTCGAAGAGGATGAGCAGACCCACTACCCCACCATGAAACTGGCGCTCATCAGAAAGTTTGGACTAACACCTGAAAAGTACAGACAGAAGTTCAGGGGTAGTCACAAACTGGGCACACAGAATTGGGTGGACTTCCTGGACTATGCAAAGAAGGCACTGGAAGGTTGGATTCAGGGCAGTGAAGTAAGGAACTACGAGGAGCTGTTTGACCTAGTACTGAAGGAACACCTACTCGAGAAATGTTTCCCTGAACTGCGGCAACACCTGGTGGATAGCAAGCTGACCAGCCCCCGGAAGCTTGCTGAGGAGGCGGACATTTGGGCTAGTACCCGGGTGTCCACAAGGGGGACTGGAGGGGATACTCAAAGGGCCGGACAGGGCGCCCCCCAGAAGAAAGAAGGAGGGGAAAAGAAAAAGGAGTTCTCCAAAGGCCCCCAAAATAACTTCCAAGGGAAGGGAACAGGATTCACCTCTAAGGCTAACCCACCCAGAAACCCTAATCCTGGCCAGAGTCAGCAGCCAAGGGTTGTCCATTGCTACGAGTGCGGTGGCGTTGGACACTATAAAGGAGATCCGAAGTGTCAGAAACGATCACCCCCTCCCACTGGAGGAAAGCCCCCCGGAGTAGCTAGTGTAGTGCTCGGGGAGGAGATGCCCTTAACTAAGGGAAGGGAGTGGGCGGGTGTCACTTTAGTGTCCCTGGGAGAACGGGAGATGGTTCCTAAGATCCAGGTGCCCGCAAATACCGCAAAGTATGGGCAGTGGATCACCATCAACGGCCAAAGAGGGGAGGCTCTGAGAGACACAGGAGCCAGTATGACTATGGTGCGTAGCCAGCTGGTGTCTCCAGAGCAGGTAATTCCCGATGTACTCCACCCAGCCGCGATGGCTGACGGCAGAACAGGTCACTATCCAGTGGCCGAGGTTCCCTTTGAATGGGGGGGGGTTGCAGGTTCACTTCGAGTTGCCGTAAGCCCTGCCGTGCCAGTCGATTGTCTGCTGGGCAATGACATGGAGCACAACGCTTGGAAGGAGGTGGAATACCGGACTCACACCGAGATGCTGGGTACACCTGACTGGGCCTGTGTTAGCACAAGGTCCGCGACTACCCGAAGAGGGAGTTCATTCCGGCTGGAGCCTGGAACAAAGGCCCAGCCAGCTGCCAGTCAAGGGAAGAACCGAGGACAGGAGGAGCCTGCCTCGGCGTCTCCACCCCGTAGGACGGATAGGCCACCGGAGGTGGTGGGCCAGGAGTCTGCGGAGGGGGACGTTACCAACCTGGAGGACCTGCCCATCCCGGCCGAGTGGCACGTGGAGGGAGGCCCGTCCAGGGAGGAATTCTGCCAGGGCCAGAGGGAGTGCCCTACCCTTGAGGGGCTGAGGCGACAGGCCGAAGCCCAGGCAGCAGGGAACGTTGAAGGGAACTACAGTGTTTACTGGGAGGATGGCCTCCTCTACAGTGAACCCAAGGCACCCCTACATGGATCGTCACGAGCCTTGGTAGTTCCTCAACGTTATCGAGCCTTCCTTTTGGAGTTGGCTCACGAGATACCATTGGCAGGACACCTGGGGCAAGACAAGACCTTCGCCCGTCTTGTCCCACACTTTTATTGGCCTCAGATGAAAGTGACGTCCGATACCTACTGCCGGACATGTGTGTCTTGCCAAGCCAGTGGGAAAACAGGGGTGAAGCTGAAAGCTCCCCTGGAACCACTTCCTGTCGTTAGCACCCCCTTTGAAAGGGTGGGCATCGACATTGTGGGTCCGTTAGATCCACCAACATCAGCTGGTCACAGGTTTATCCTGGTCCTGGTGGATCATGCCACACGGTACCCAGAGGCAATACCTCTGAGGACCATAACAGCACCTGTTGTGGCTAGGGCCCTGATGGGAATCTTTACCCGGGTGGGTTTTCCCAAGGAAGTTGTGTCCGACAGGGGGACCAACTTCATGTCAGCGTATATGCGGGCAATGTGGAAGGAGTGTGGAGTTACCTACCGGTTCACCACTCCTTACCACCCCCAGACCAATGGTCTGGTGGAGAGGTTTAACAAAACCTTGAAGGGCATGATCAGAAGTCTGCCTGAAAGCCTGCGGAGGAAATGGGACGTCCTCCTACCCTGTTTACTTTTTTCATACAGGGAAGTGCCACAGAAGGGAGTGGGCTTCAGCCCCTTCGAGCTTCTGTATGGGCACCCTGTACGTGGACCTCTTAACCTGGTGAGAGACGGATGGGAAAGAACTCCCAGAAAGCTCCCCCAGGATGTGGTGAGCTACATGCTGGCCTTCCGAAGCCAAATGGCTAAGTTGTGGAAGCAAGCTTCTGACAACTTGGAAGCCAGCCAAGCAGTGATGAAGGCGTGGTATGACCACAACGCTCACCCGGTGGAGTTGGAGCCTGGCCAGAAGGTGTGGGTGATCGAACCAGGAGAGCTTAGCGCCCTCCAGGATCGCTGGTCAGGACCCTTTGAGGTGTTGGAGAAGAAGGGTAAGGCTACCTACTTGGTGGACCTGAAGACCCCTCGTCAGCCCCTGCGGGTGCTGCATGCCAACCGCCTCAAACCCCACCACGAGAGGCCCGAAGTCATCTTGATGATGGTGACTGACGGAGGAGAGGACGTGGAAAGCGAGCCTCTCCCTGATCTGTTTGCGTCTCAAGAAAAGGATGGGTCGGTGGAGGGAGTGATTCTCTCCCCATCTCTAACTCCTGAACAGCAGGAGGACTGTCGCCAGGTCCTGGGGCAGTACTCTTCGTTGTTCTCCCTTGTCCCGGGTAGGACTCACCTGTGCGTCCATGACGTGGACACAGGAGACAGCCCACCTGTGAAGTCCAAGATCTACCGGATGTCAGACAAGGTGAAGGCCAGCATTCATAGTGAAGTCACTAAGATGCTGGAGCTAGGAGTGATTGAACCTTCTAGCAGCCCCTGGTCCAGTCCGGTGGTGTTAGTACCGAAAGCTGCACCACCGGGTGCCCAACCAGAACTGAGGTTCTGTGTGGACTACCGGGGACTGAATTCAATGACAAAGACTGATGCACATCCGATCCCTAGGGCGGATGAATTAATTGACCGGCTGGGAGCTGCCCAATATCTAAGTACCTTTGACCTTACCTCTGGGTACTGGCAGATCTCTTTGACTGATGGAGCAAGGGAAAGGTCAGCCTTCTCCACGCCCAATGGCCACTACCAGTTCTGTGTGATGCCCTTTGGGCTCAAGAACGCACCTGCCACGTTTCAGCGCCTGGTAAACCAGATCCTCACCGGGATGGAGAGTTTCTCTGCTGCTTATCTGGATGACATAGCCGTCTTCAGTAACAGCTGGGAGGATCACTTGCGTCACCTGCAAGCTGTTCTCCAGGCCCTGAGACAAGCTGGATTGACGATCAAGGCCAGCAAGTGCCAGATCGGGCAGGGGTCGGTAGTGTACCTTGGACACTTGGTGGGTAGGGGAACGGTGCAACCCCTCCAGGCGAAGATCGAGGCCATCATGGCCTGGGAACCCCCCAAGACACAGACTGAGGTCCGAGCATTTTTGGGCCTCACGGGATACTATCGCCGCTTCGTGAAGGGGTACGGTACCATCGTAGCCCCTCTCACGGAGCTCACGTCCAGGAAACAACCTCGACGGGTAGTCTGGACGGAGGCTTGTCAGCAAGCCTTTGAGAGATTGAAGAAAGCCATGTGCGAGGCCCCGGTCTTAAGGGCCCCAGACTTTTCCAAGAAGTTCATTGTCCAGACAGATGCATCAGAACATGGCATTGGGGCAGTGTTATCGCAACTCAACGAAGAGGGTCTGGATCAACCCGTGGTCTTCCTATCCCGGAGACTACTTCCCAGGGAACAGAAGTGGAGTGCAATAGAGCGTGAAGCCTTTGCAGTGGTATGGGCTCTGAAGAAGCTGCGGCCATACCTGTTTGGCTCGCACTTCCTTGTTCAGACCGACCACAGACCCCTTCGTTGGCTGATGCAAATGAAGGGGGAGAATCCCAAGTTGTTGAGGTGGTCTATTTCCCTACAGGGGATGGACTTTCAGGTGGAACATCGGCCTGGAGTGGACCACGCCAATGCAGACGGTCTCTCAAGGTATTTCCGCCTTAGTGATGAGAACTCCCAAGGGGTTGGGTAGCTCTCCCCACTTTCAGCTGGGGGGGACGCGTGTTAGACCTGTCAGCCCTTTGGGTGGTCCCTCCTCATCATTATTTATTTTGTCCCACTTTTGCCTCAAACCCTGTTTGAATTTTTCCTTTTTGGGAACCACCAGACTTTTTAGTGTTGCTGCAGATTCAGGGAGCCATTTTACCTACCCCTGAAACTTCTGTCTGAGGGCCTGGAGCACAAGATGGTGGCCACCTGTGACATCACCAGCATCCACTGGAACCTACCAGCACCTTCCAGAACATTCCAGGAGATTCCAGAACTCTGTGACAGTTGGAGACCGTTTAGAATGTTGGGAGGATAAGAGAGGCAGTTGGCAGTTGGAGCTGGCAGTTGGCACCTGACTGGTGAAGAGAGAGGAGCACAACAGTGAAGGAGGAAGGAGTGAAGCAGCAGGGGTGGAAACTTGTGCCTGGAGTGGGGTCCATAAACCCACCCTTGATACTTGTCCCTACTGATGGATCCCAGCCTATAGCCCTGTGTGGGAAGAAGACAGAAAAACTCATCCTAAGGACCTGAACAGCAGGAACAGGCCTTAGAAGCAGAAAGAAGCAAGATCCTGACCTGGAAACTGGTTTCCCTGGAGGCCGGCGTCGAGTAGCCTGAAGACCTGGAGCCCGAGGTGGAGAAGCGGCGCTGACTGAAGTAGCAGACGTCGTACCCGGAGCCGCCTGAGGTCGTGAGAGGGCGCCGACGGAGGTCGTGAGGAATACCAGAGGTCGAGGAGGAAGTGAACCGAGGTCGAGCGAGCGGCGTCATCGGAGGAGTGAAGTCCGCCCTCCGGAGTCGTCGGAGACTGAGGTAGAGGAGCACCGGAGGTCGGGAGTGAGGATCGCACTCCGGAGTCGCCCGGAGCCTGTGAGGAGGAGCACCGGAGGTCGGGGGTGAGGATCGCACCCCGGAGTCGCCGGAAGTCGACATCGAGGCCAGGCCGGCCGACGTCATCGGAGCCGAGAGCGCCATCGGACCGGAGCCGCCCGAAGTCGACATCGTGAAGAGACTGCCCGACGCCGTCGAATCGGAGGTCGAGATCGAACCGAGGCCACCGACATCGGACCGGAACCGCCTGCCGGCGTCGTCAAAGAACTGACATTGTGCCGAGGCCGCCGAGACTGAACCGGAACCGCCTCACGGCGTCGACACGACTCCAGCGGCGTCGGAACATCAGAAAAAGGGCAGTAAGTGGAGTAGAGGGCGCCTAAGGCCCTGTGGAGACCTGAGAGACTGCTCTAAGGGGCTAGGGAGGTGCTGAAACCAACCTGACTGTGCAAGGGGTGAACTGGGACTAACCTAGAGAGGTTGTGTGGAGAGAGAAAGCCAGGGCACTGGTATTCCCCCCTTTTGATCTACCTCAGCTTAGGCCTCAGCCTTGTCCCAGCCAGGGAGTAGCCCCCCTCAAGCCTTCCACAACCCTACAAGCTGTGCCTGGGCCCTATCAGCCCTTAAGAATTGAAGTGTCATCTGATTATATGAGGGTTGCGGTATACTTTTAATTATTTATTGGGGATACTGTATTTATTGAGTTTTTACCTATTTATTGCTGCACTATATTTATAGGTCCACAGGACTTGTTGGTGTACAATATTTATTGGTACAGTATTTATTGCCTCAAAGTATTTAATTGTCTGTATATATTGCACTTGTATTTATGCCCTGTTATTTATGATCACCCCTATTTATTTCATCAAACAGCCAATATTTATTTGACCTGCACTAATTGAAACTTGTATATTGTGATTGACCTATTTATTTTTCCAATCAGCAACTAAGAGAAAAAGATAAAGAAAGAATATTTTCATAATTTTTACGGTGTAGAGTCGTTTTTGGAACGGATGCACGCATGGTTATTGTATGGGTATATTGTATGCTTAGCACTGCGCCTGTTTCCTGACCACTCGAGCCAAGCTACCACAGTGTGTTCGGGGAGTCCACCACCACCCTGCGGAGTGGGAGTGGGCTGTTTCCAACAGTAGGGAACTTTAAACCCTTTAGAAGAATGTCTTTCTGTGACTAACACAATCTCCTTTAAGATGTCTTGCTTTGGCTGGCACATACACTTTTACAGTCTCTATCTGTCCAGTATCCATTAAGAAGTCTTTAACATATCATAGTCACCGTTAGGATGTCTGTCCGTGGCTGACACAGTCACTTTTCAGATCTCTCACCTTTCCAGTGTCTGTCTGTACAGACATAGTCCCACTTAAGATGCCACAGTCATCTCTAAGCTGTTTGTCTGTGACTGTCAGTCACATTTAAGATGTCTGTTCCTGGGAGACACAGTCACCTTAAAGGCATCTGTCAGTGGGTTTTACAGTAACTTTAAAGCAGGACTTTAAGTGTGGGCAGTCCTATCACGTCTCAGACTCGGCAGTAATTTAAAACGGACTTTGAAACGGGTCCATATCGGGACCTATATCTATTCTCTGTCCTTAACTTTGCAGGCGAAAACACTGACTCTTTTCTCAACAATGATTGTAAAAACTCTTTAGGTATTCCATGTCAGCAATGCATTCAGTTTATATTTCAGATTTTACGTCATCTTGCATTCCCTAAACGTATTTTCTTTTTCCAGACAGTGTATTTACGTAGCTTTTTCATGTAACACATGACAGTTGTGTAGTGTATCCTGTCGCCTTCAGGTGTCTCAGTTCACACTTGTGGGTTGGTATTCACGAGGGGGCACAATCGAGAGATCTGGGTTTGAGGCTGAAGGCAGTGCACGTTTCTCAAGGTGCCCGTGAGTGGGCCTTGAAGACGTTCAGACTACATGCTCATTCAGTCCTTGGACTCTGCAGAGTGCACAGAAAGATGGTCACTGAGGAGCCAATTGCAGTCACCAATTAATGGAAAGGTATGTGAAGGAGGTACACTTTTGTTGAAACACAGAGAGTGCCAAAGAAGAAGAAACTGCGGTGTTCACTGGTGAGAAGAAGGGGGCAGAGGCGGTGTGTGTGTGTGTGAGAGAAAGAGCGATAAAGGGGTGGCGACACAAGAACAGAGTGAAAAGGTAATGAAGGCATGGGAGACATGCAGATAGAAGATTTCAAAAAGATGTGGAGAAAAGGGGTGTAGCCGTCTAACAAAGAGACTGCAGAGGAAAATAGTGTGAAGGAAGCCATTAGGGGACACAGTCATTCCTAAGGCGTCCGTCCATGGTTAATACAGTTCTCTTTACTTTAGGGCCTGTCTGTGATGATGCAGACAGTATGGGCATCTGTGTCAAGAAGATATTATGAGTTCCTGACTGGAATCAGTGAAGCCAAACACGGGGGCTCCTCAGTAAAGCTAAGCCTGCACGTCTTTTTGAGGCTTAATTACTAGCAGCACGGGCTTTCATGAGGGCTCCTTGATAAAATGACTGAGGTAGTCATAAAACTCTGTTTTTTTCTCCCTCTCTCCCTTTCCCCCTCATTCCCCTGCCCCTCTTTCATTCTCTCTCCTCTGTTTCTTTTTCTATCACTCACCTCTCTGCCTACCATTACATCTGCCTCTCCCAAACGTACTACTTTTTCTTCTGCCTACCTCTCTATCTTTACCTCACATATCTGGTGCTCTATTGTCCCTCTCCTTCACTACCCTTCTTGTTTCTCTTATAAAATATGTCTACTTCTCTAGCTCCTTTTAATTTACATTCACCTCCTGTTGTCTTCTCTACCTCCCTCTCTGTCTTTACACTCTTTATCTCCTCTTTCTCTTCTTCATGGCTCTCTATATTAATATATCTCAACTCTCTCTCTCTCTCTCTCTAGCTATCACACCCACACTTTTCTCTCCATCTCACCTCTTTATTCACCCATCTCACAGACTAATTTTGTCATCTTTCACCAACACCCTTAACCCCACTTCCTTTGCCAGAACTACCTTTCCGTCTCATGTCTCTCTCTGTTCTCCATCTCACCTTTTCTACCAGAAGCCTCACTCTTCACCCTCTCTCTACATTTCCATGCACCTACATCCATCTGGCTATTTCTTATTTCTTTACATCACCTCTCTTTCAAAACACATCTCTGTCCCGCCTCTATTTACCTGTCTCTCATCACGTCAACTACTGTTTCTCTATTTTTCTATGCCTACCTCCACTTCTCTCCCTCTCTCCTACTCTCTCTACCTCAGCTATCTCAAACTTTCCCTTCACGTGGGCTTGAAACAGCTGGCATTGAGTAATACATTTACAGCAGCTCTGAACAAGGGGCCCCAAATGTTTTCTTGCCCAGGGCACAAAAAACATTTACACTGGGGTTTTGGCCTGTGCAAACATGAGTTATGTTTCTAGCTCTCACTTAGCACCTTTGGCCGATCCCCCGCTGCCACTATGTACTCACTCCCTCTTCCACATGTTTGATCACATTAGTAACAACCACGCCCAACCAGTGCAACTTTCCAGCACTGGGGTCTTTTATCAATCATTTCCCACACCCTTGTTATTTGCGGTAGTCATTTTGTCTAGGACTAGTGTGAATAAATGGTAGGGGAGTAGAAAGATATGCCCTCCTGACCAGGTTCTCTATCTTGCACTAAAGGCATTTATCTATCAGCTTTCGAAGCAGAGTGGGCGCTGCTAGGTGTTTGCTCAAACAGAGAAATTCTGGGCTCAGCTGAGGCTCCTACTGGACACTGCCAGAGATGGTCCATGCTCCACATCTTAGAGTTCCAGGTTCTGTGTTAATACCTGTCCCTTCCCTAGCTGAGCCATCCTAGGCAGTTGCATACTGCAAATGACTGGAGGCTAGCTGAGGTAGATGAGGTCCGTAACTCAGCAGTAAATCCTGTGAGTTGTGTGGGTGGCAAAGTCCACTCACATGCCTACATCATGCATGACATCACCAGTGGGTGTAACAGGGCCGAAGGGATGTTTGTTGCATGAAGTGCTGACATGTACAGGTCTAAAAAAATAGACGTCTAGGCCAGTTTTGAGGCAATTTTGCAACAGGTGGCTCAACCTGCGAAGTCCCTTTGGCGGAAGGCACTAAAAGGAGTTATAATGCGCTAGAATAAGGCCCGTGAGGTGCACGAGCGCCCACTGGTCACCAGTAGAGACAGCACCAGTGCTTTGGTGGCTGTTCTGAAATCATCACCAGTGATGAAAGGCTTTCCTTTGTGGTTCAGCAATAATTGATACCAGGTGACCTTGTTCTCAATTCAACACACTAATAGATTCTCAATAATTACAAATTAATCGAAAAGAGCTTACAATGCCGTCAACAGCCGATTCCTTATGATAGCTACTTTAACCTAGAATATACAGTGTGCTCTAGTCTGGTTTTCTATGCTATTGGAGTCTGCACCATTCTTCTAGTCTTTGTTTGGTGGATCGGGAAGACAGCAAAGGGAAGCCATCATTGAGAATATAAATTTGTGTCTACCTTCATGCAGGGTCTGATCAGATGCCACATTTTACATGCACTGGTAGCACCAAAAGAGATAGTCTAGAGGCCAAGATAAACGCTGTTACCATAATACAAATGTGATACCACTGGATTATGACTTCTGTTTATGTGCAAAAGTGAAAACAGCTGGTCATCTCTCTCAAGCAAGATAGAGAGGATGTTAAACAGCAAGATTGGGAGGATGTTAAACAGTGATTTATCTTTTGTATGGGAGACATTTCCAACTGGATGTCCTCAAACTGTCTACAACTGAATGGGGACAAGACTGAGATACTACTACTCCTTGGTAAAGCTCATCTTTACTGGGCTGAGGATTGGTGGCTGATGGAGCCTGGCCCTGTCTGTGCTCCTAGAAGCACGGTGAGGAACTTGGGTATCCTCTTTGATAAGTTATCGATGAAGGACCATGTGACATCTACATGTGCCATGTGTTTCGGGACAATACGCCTCCTTCCAGTGGCTGCCACTGGACTCTCGTAGGACCCTCATCCAGGCCTTGATTATCAGCCGCCTAGACTATGGAAATGCGCTCATAGTAGCATTAAATGACTGGTTAATAAATAGCCACCGCCATCCCTTCTGTCACTCTGCTCAGAGCCTTGCACTGGCTTCCTATAGAGAGGTGAACAATTTTCAAACTCCTCTACCTGACGCATAAAGCTCTGGCAGGCAAGGGGCCCAAATAAGTACGGGACAAATTGACACCTTATTGCTTGTGCAGAAATGTTGGATAAAAAAAATCAGCTCTTTCTCTGCCCACGAGGCATCCGTGCATCTAGATACTGTGGAAGGACCATCTCACACCTGTCTCTGTACCACTAGAACAAACTCCCCATGGTCATTAGGGCTTGTACTGACTTTGCAGGCTTCAAGAACCAGCTTAAAACCTGGCTGTTTTAAATTGCAGCTCCCTACTCTTCTGTTATTTCAGCTCTGAGATGCCCCTTCGGGGACGAGACGTACGCTATAGCAAATCCCTATTAACATAACATAACAAGAGTAATGACCTGGGAGAACCCTGTTTTTGATCACTCTTCAAATCTGGAGATTCATGGAGATAGCTGAGTTCATGAGTATTCTCTGGTTTCAGGCCTGGGACACCATGTTTGGGTATAGGCCAAGTGAACGAACTGGCCAGATAGATGTCTTTAGGCCAGGCCGAGTTATCTGCCCCCAAAATCAAAATCTGTATTTGCCTTTGTTCTAAATAAATGCACCATAGGCTTATAGTAACTCTTTTCCTGAGGAAAACGTTATGTATTAACGCGTAAAATGGCAATGTTAAATTTGGTTAATTATTCAGTGCTTTATTGCTACTTTAAAACAAAATAACGTTTTGTGTGCAAAAAGAGCCTTTCTACATTTTGCCCAGGATGGTAAAATTCTCAGACTCCAACAACAGAGCACTGTTCTAATGGTAGCAGAAAACATTCCTCATTTCTGAGGACTTTGCTTTAGCCTTGTCTAACATCAATTGTTTGACTTTAATGGCTATAATTGCAAGCACGCCTCAGTTTTACATAATAGAGCCACTTATGTCTCTCTGGCATCCTTCTTTAAGCTTTGTCAAACCAGACATCAGAATGCAGCGCATTGGCAGCACTCTTTATTCTCCTAAAGATTTTGAAAAAAATCAGCAAAATTCAGTCATGCAGTATGAAAAGAGAACTGTTTCTCGTCTTCTCGCCCATCATTCCTTTTTTTTGCTTTAGTGTGTGACTAAAAACAAAGCTAGATATTAGAGTCAGCAATAGTGACCCTGTGTTGTTGTTGTGTTGCACTTTTCTCTTTAAAAACCTTTTTTTGGTTTGCGTAGAACGTTGGAATCTTTCCACGAATCTTCGCCACATTTGTCACTTGCCTAGCTCAACCCATCTGTTCACACCAAGTGTCACACAGATCCATCCTTGGGGAAAAAGTGAAGGCTGGGGAACAATAATGATACAGTTCACATTTTATTTCCTATAGGAAACTTTACTCTCTCTTAGAGCAAAAACTCTAGACTGAGTTACACCAAAGTTGACATCCAATTAGAACTATATACATCTCTTAAATAACTTTTCAGGAAGATGCGTTTGAAAAAGGTGTCATCCAGTTTTTTAAGGATGAAAAGCGCAAATTCTGTCAATTGTATCTGAATTTTTCATGAAATCCGATCGGCTGATGAAGGTCTTGCATTTTGTTTGGCATCTTGAAATTTGAGAAATTTTTGAATTCTGCATGAAGGGAAAAAGTTAACAGAGAGACAGGGTGGAAATGTTAACTGGTCCTACGCCATGTAAGAGAAAAAACAGGCTGCCCGAACCATGAAAAATAGTTTTGAGAAAAGTGCATTTAGGTGATGGTAAACTTGTAAATCCTAAATAAATAGAGAGCACTCAACCATCATTTTGTATTCAGAAATGGTCACCGTTTCCGCAAGTTTCCCTGAATTCACAAATTTTACAAATGCAAAACCTAAAGTAAATACACATATGAAGCACTACTTAGTAACAGTGAAAACAGACATAGCGTGGGTTATGATGAAAGCACAGGACAAGCATTAGTGTGCAATAAAAAACTATTTCTTATGCTTGCGAAAAGATGAGCAAATGTGATTTTAGTAAGAAGAGTGTCATGAAATCTCCAGCAAAAAGTATAACAAAGGGGTTTAAGTGACTAATTAATATGTTGGTGGTAGGTATACTCCATCGCAAAGGTGACGGAGAATACATACTGCCAACATAATGGTCTGCCGTCTAACTTAACCCCTTCGCTGCTGGGGACATTCCGCTGCAGCGCTGGGGGGGGCAGGGGGGCAGCGCGGTGGGCCTGTGCTCATGACGGAGCCGCTCCGTCATGAGCCACAGTTGAGCTGTGCTCATGACGGAACGGTTCCGTCATGACTCCGCCCATTTGCGTTGTCCCCCCGCACAGGCGGGGAAACAGGCGGGGAAACAGCGCCGCGTAGGCGGAGCGGCCGCCAACGGGCGTGTCATGACGGCAACCGTGGCTCATGACGGAACGGTTCCGTCATGAGCGGGGAAGGGGTTAAAGGCAGGCGGACAGTAGGTTTGGCTATTTGTCACCGCCATAGCCAAACCTCTCCGATGTCCGACGGAGTAAGGGCTGTCGGAGAAATGGCTAAATGTCTGCCCACCCAATCAAGATGGATGTACGGATCGCCATTTTCTTTACTGTCCCTTACTGCCAGGTAAACCATGGTGGTGAGGGACAGTAAACTTCAAAGGAGACCGGGAATCCACGTGTTCGTTAGAAAAAGAAAAGACACCCTCTTCCAAGAATCTTTTATTTTTTATTTCAAGGATTTACCAGATTTTTTTTGTGTGGTCAATTTTTCTATTTAGTAGTCAACTGTGGATGCTGAGGTCAGTGCACTGTTTGGTAAATCCTCATTATGTATGGAATGTAACAAATAAGACAGGCAACGTAATGTCCTGATAACTTACTGCTAATTTTCATTATTTCAAGTTCAAGCCTAAATCCACTGGCTGCTTGTCACAGTTCTTCGAATCCCTCCCTTCTCCAACGATAAGTTTCGGCATCTCCCGATTTAGATACTGTTTGTTATTGAACAGCCTGTCTGAGGAGTCCTGTTGGTTCCTATGAGAACAAGGTGGAAGAACCAAACATTTGTTTTTTCGGAAGAGCATTCTTTTTTTTCTAAGGGGGTAAGTGGATTGCCTATCTACTGGGTAATGACTCACTGAATTATTATGGAAGGACCGTGACAAAGAACACTTGGACTTGAAGTAATGAAATATGAGATATGAATCGGATTGTTATCAATGAGCTGGCTAACTGTGACCCTAGATATCCAGAGACCTTTGAAGACATGGGCACAGTAGGCGCTGGCTCAGAGCCCCGGTCTTTCATGGGCCCCCCTGATAGAGTCAGCTCTGTTCTGCAGAGGCTTGCCCTGATGACCTTAAATGATTCTTAAACAGATGGTCTAAAATACTGTTTTCCTTGAATTGTATTTTTAGTGTGGTGATGTGTGAGAGTCTATTACAGATATTTTGCAGTGTTGGGTTTATGTTTCCTGCAACATCCAGAAAGAAGTTTCTTTTAGATCAAAGCAGGACCTCACATATGAGAAATGGGAGGTTTATCGGAGAGACATCACATATGAGAAATGGGAGGGCATCACGGAGATTATTTGCAGTAATATTAGTGAGCTGCTGCTGTGTTACAACATTGAAAACACACATCACTTTCCCTGAATCGTAGGTGTAAACACATTTAGAATGTGCACGAGTGTGCCCTTGCATCATTAGTGACATAGCAAAAGAGGACGTAAAAGGGCTGAAATCGGATCACAAATTCAAAGCTGTTCTAAACAAGAGCCCCCAATATAAATCTAGCCAAGGGCGCCCAAAATCCTTAAGATGTTCCTATATCTATCTACAGCACAAGTGGCATTTTAGTACTAGGCTGCAAGTTCCCCCTCAGCACACAGAGATTTACAGTATTGACTCCATTTCTTTCACTTACTCATCCACTCACTTACTTTCCTTGAAAAAGAGTTACATGTGCAGATTGCACGGTTGTTGTAATGCATTATACCAGCCTGTTCTTTGTAGCATTATAGACCCACGACAGTTTAAAAACTAGGGGCATTTACACACGAAGTATTCTTTATATTGTTAATGTAGATTTATACGAAGGAGGTAGTTTGGGAACAATATTATTGTTAATCAAATTGTGTGTTAACACAAAAGAAATAGTAGCATCTGTTTTGTGTGCCTCAATGCGTCAAGTGTTAAATGTTTAATGTCATGCCATTTTGCTAATATATCACACAAGGGGAGAGATACAGGGCATTAGTGGGTTCACGCCATCCTTTAGTAAGTAATCAGATCACAAAATTGGCGTGACACCTTAGTATTTAACTCAGTACGCTATTTAGCGAAACAAGCAAAAGAGATGTATTGGGCACCCAGCTATTGCTACATATTTTACTCCCAGTTTTTTGGCAATTCCAAAAATTGGACGAGGATGGCTCACTTACGTAATGTGACATGCTTCATAATTTGCCACCTCGTCCCACACTGATAAGGTGGTACTACCAGGGCGGACTCAACCTCAGACTGGGGCTTCGCCGAGGGAGTTTTTAGATATTACTTATCTTATCTGGATAATACTATGATCCAGCTGACTGGTTAAAAACACCTTAGGATAGACCACAAAAGTGTCCTTTTATTCAGGTGGTGTCCTAGGTATATTAAAAAGCTACTAAAAGAGGAGGCATTTATGGGTGTAATGACCAATATGTGTCTCTGTATGTGTATGTGTGTTTGGAGAGGACATACCTCTCGAATATGTTTTTTTTCATTTTAGGAGTAATCTAAGGATACAAAGAGTAAAGGAAAGTAGCAGAAAAAACATGATTTATATGCTAATAAACAATGTAAAGAATAATTTACTTCATTTCTCTATGCTCTGGGGAGTATATTAATGGTAGACCCCGAGGTAAACTATAATTAAAAACAAAGCACTGGGTGATAGTAAACAAAATGTGGTTAGGTGATTTAAAAATATATATTAATTGACACAAAATGCATAAGTGGCAGAGAGACATGTGAAGACACAAATGGTTGTTTTTACCTAGTTTTTTGTGCAATTTGCTGCATGGTCTGTTTGAGGTGGGTCTCTCCAGTAGTCACACTCTAGTAGTAGGATTAAATGTGGACTTATTAATGATAAGGCCTGAAACAATCAGGTCAAATTGTTCGCTAAAGGCTAACCACTCCACTGCAATGAAATATTTCAGATGGGAAGGCCGAAATAAATGCCCACAAAACCATACATATATACGGCATCCACTTCCTGGACTACATATCCCTGGATGAAGCAGGGAGGTCCCAGAAATAGGCGAGCCACCTTGTGCTCCACAGTGACGTCAGAGACAACATGCCAGTGTAATGTACGGCGCATGCCTGACACGCCACAGGTGACGGGTCGGCATTGTCTCTAACGAATACTAACAAGCAAAGGGGAAGACACACCCTCACTAATGGAGGGCTGAGAGAGGATCGGACCAAGATGAACGGGCATCAAGGAACACCTCCGACCGCGGTTTAGCTCGGGCTTCCTTTGCTTTCTGACATGAACAGGTGCGGAAGATAAACCAAATGGAACACGCCCTTGTGCGGGCGGTTTGTAAGGAAGCAATTCCCCGACGTGGATTCTCCTCCAATCGGCTGTGGGAAGGGGCACGGTAGGATACGTGTGGGTTCACATCTTTGACGAAGTAAGTTGAAAAAAATCTTAACAAGCATTGAAAATGCAATAGGTTGCGCCCTCGTTTAAGTTAAAGCAATTCTGTTTGTAATTAGGCAGCTTTTTAGCTTCGCTTTTATTAGTGTTTTTCAAACTTTCATGTACATTGAATGCATATGTATGCATATATGTATATGTATGCATGCATATATTTGTATTTATGAGGGGTAGAGAGAGGTAGGGAGAGAGGTAGAGAGTAGAGAGTGAGTAGTATAGAGTCAACAGTAGAGAGTGAGCAGTAGAGAGTCAATAGGAGAGAGTGAGTAGTAGAGAGTAGTAGAGAGTGAGTAGTAGAGAGTGAGTAGTAGAGAGTGAGTAGAGAGTAGTAGAGAGTGAGTAGTAGAGAGTCAGTAGTAGAAAGTAGAGAGTGAGTAAAGAGTAGTAGAAAGTGAGTGCTGAGACTGACTCCAGGCGCTCCAGTCCGGGTTTTGGCTACGCAGATCACGCAGATGCAGGAAGCGGCACGAACTGCGAGCCGCGAGTGAGAGAGACGCGAGTGAAGCCGCGGGGGAGTATCGCAGGCGAAAACAAACCAAAAACCCCAGAAACATCGAAGAAGGAAGGGGTCTGCAGCCGTGCTGACCCGCGGGAGTCACGGGAGCCCCCACTGAGCCGCAGGAGGTTATACGGGACTCACGGGAGCCTCGGCTGGGATTGCTCAGCTCAATTTTTTCAATCATCACTACTCAACGCTTGCAGAGGCAGGATCCCTGAGCCCCGAGCCCCGTGCTTTGTGCCTGACAGACGGTGAGGTGAGGGGAGGTGGTGGTGGTGAGGAGCTGCCCCCGGTGAGCAATAAGGCCAGGCATCAAGAACTTGAGTAGTTTGGAGCCCAGGGGTCCATTGAACACCTGTTGAACGTGATATGCGGCACTGAGAGGCACTGAGAGGCACTGAGAGGCACTGAAGGGCAGTGGTAACAAGCAGCAAAGCGGGAGAGTGTGGCTGATGTTCGAGTCAGCCCGAAGTGCTGTGCCCAGGAGCTTCAGAGGCGACCCAACTAGGCTGGAAACTTTTAGAAGATTACTGGAGCTCTAATATTGCGAGAGTAGAGAGTGAGTAGTATAGAGTCAACAGTAGAGAGTGAGCAGTAGAGAGTCAATAGGAGAGAGTGAGTAGTAGAGAGTAGTAGAGAGTGAGTAGTAGAGAGTGAGTAGTAGAGAGTGAGTAGAGAGTAGTAGAGAGTGAGTAGTAGAGAGTCAGTAGTAGAAAGTAGAGAGTGAGTAAAGAGTAGTAGAAAGTGAGTGCTGAGACTGACTCCAGGCGCTCCAGTCCGGGTTTTGGCTACGCAGATCACGCAGATGCAGGAAGCGGCACGAACTGCGAGCCGCGAGTGAGAGAGACGCGAGTGAAGCCGCGGGGGAGTATCGCAGGCGAAAACAAACCAAAAACCCCAGAAACATCGGAGAAGGAAGGGGTCTGCAGCCGTGCTGACCCGCGGGAGTCACGGGAGCCCCCACTGAGCCGCAGGAGGTTATACGGGACTCACGGGAGCCTCGGCTGGGATTGCTCAGCTCAATTTTTTCAATCATCACTACTCAACGCTTGCAGAGGCAGGATCCCTGAGCCCCGAGCCCCGAGCCCCGTGCTTTGTGCCTGACAGACGGTGAGGTGAGGGGAGGTGGTGGTGGTGAGGAGCTGCCCCCGGTGAGCTATAAGGCCAGGCATCAAGAACTTGAGTAGTTTGGAGCCCAGGGGTCCATTGAACACCTGTTGAACGTGATATGCGGCACTGAGAGGCACTGAGAGGCACTGAAGGGCAGTGGTAACAAGCAGCAAAGCGGGAGAGTGTGGCTGACGTTCGAGTCAGCCCGAAGTGCTGTGCCCAGGAGCTTCAGAGGCGACCCAACTAGGCTGGAAACTTTTAGAAGATTACTGGAGCTCTAATATTGCGAGCACAATCTCCTTAATGCTATAACGCTTCAATATTATAATGTTTATTTAGCTACTCACCCAGTAGATAACAGCAGTATTAATAATCCACCCTCCACGACTAACTGGGGAAAGTGAGAAGCCTGCATTCTCTGCTACACCTCCGCCTGGGTTAATCTCCTCTTTGCGGCATTGTGACTGTTCGGGTCCCAGGATCCCCATAGCCTCTGTTTCGTCAGCTGCTGCAGGTGTCAACACTCTGGGAGAGGACTCCACCTCCCAGAGTGCATCCTACTTGGACCAGCTGCCGCGAGTGAGGGGGAGGCATGGTCACCGCATTTAAAGCACTGCCTCTCCACCCGTGGCGCGGGACGCAGCCCGGACGAAGCCCGGACCAAGGGAGGGCTTGTCAGAGTACAGAGGAGGCTGGGCTGGGCCATCCCTCTAAACCTTGGGTTCATTAGCAGGGGGGTCGGTTTAGCAGCATTAGTGAAGCGCTATGCCACCTGTTGGGGCGAGTTTATTGGGCAAACGTAAATCTGGAGTGGGGGGGAGTCGTGGAAACCCTCGATGCATTCCTATCCAGGGCCGAATCTGCGCTCATTCATGAGATACAACTAACTGAACGCAGGTTATCGTTAGAACCTTTAACATCTATAGGCTCAGGTAATCCAGCCACACTTACCCCATTAATACAGACAAATCCCTCCGTAGCTGCTCTTCCTGGGCCAACTAGGCAGCCTATATCCGTCCTAACTGCTTCACCTGATCCCATCTCATTAAGTCCGGAAGGTCCTCCTAGAGCCTCACCGGCTACTACTAGAAGCAAGCAAGCTAAGCAGGTTAAACAGGGGGTTGTGGGGAAGGAGGGGGAACCTCCAAGGAAGAAAAGGAAAGCCCGAGGCTTAGCAAAACCACATCCCAACTTAACAGGGGGCTCAAGCAGGAAGGTCCCTGCAAAGGGGTGTGGGGGGGCGACCGCAATCTTCTTTGCCCACCACCAGCGACCGCTCTCCTGTGGACATTACTCCTGAGCCAGCTAACCTTAGTAAGGATGATTTTACCACAGAGTTACTGCAGAAAATCTACATTTTAATTGACCCCCTGATGGAGAAACTTGCTTCAATTGAAGATAGGCTCACTAAAATAGAACAGGGCCTCCTTATGAGCCCATCCATTAATTCAAATGTACAATTAGGCGGCGGGGGTATTCCATCAAACTGGAGGTTAGGAGGTTTGCAAAGTAAGGGGTCAGATAGTATACCACCTAGTTATTCTAGCGCGGTTGTGGGTAATAGTCCACTAAACCCACCAACTAGTGGTGGATGCGGCACCCAGGGTGCCCAACAGGCCCCAAGAGCTGGTAGAATACATCCATTTCAACAATCCTCAGCAGACAAGCAATATCTCCCGACATCTCTCCACCTACCGCCAGAAACTACACCTTATACAGTTGTTTTGGGTAATGTCCCCGAGCTTGCAACACAGACACGGGAGCACTGGTCAACCCTGCGAAACAAGGCATTACACCTGTTAAGTTCTAGAACAGGGATTACCACTGAACTTTTCACTGAATTTAAAATGGTGCGAAGGGTACCCTGGGTGGGGAAGTCAGATAAAACTTTTCGGGGGGACTGTGTGGTTTTGAGTTTTAGGACACCTAGCATGGTTCAGTATATATTGTCGAGGACAAGGAACCATGACGCAAGGGATATTATCTCAGTACTACCACTGGGATTTTTCTACCGACCCACAACAAATACTAGTAGTGTCAATGGGAGAGGGATATTCCATCCATTAGGGCATTCCAATTACTCTGTCCCTGTGAGCAACCGATTTGACGGACTTTCATCATTAGAAAGTATTGATTGACTTGATAGCAATGGCGGCCCTGCAACAATTACAACAAGCCTTAACGGGGGGCATGGGGATTTAGAACAAGGCTTTTTTACTAGTGACCCTGTTGACCTGATCAAAACAACGACTGTGAACGTATTGAGGGCTGTAGTTGGTAATAATGCGGGCTATGTAGAGGAAGACAAAATGCAATGGAAGAGCAAGTGGACAGGTCCAGCTAGTGTATCCAAGGATGGAGGCTCCTTATCGAAAGGCCTTCCCGGTACTGTGGCATCAAGTACCGCTTGTGGACCTGTAGTCCAAACGTCTCTCTCGAGTGAACCTCCAGGGCTCTATAAGCCCAGCATTACAGTGGGTTCTTGGAACATCGCGGGGCTTTTATCTAAAACTCAATCTAGTGATTGGTCTACTTTTATTGAACAGCACGACACATGGGTATTTCAAGAGACATGGGCTTTGGAACAAGTCTACCATCCCGGGTTCTTACATTTTTCTAAGCCAGCACAAGGGAGACGAAAGGGAAGACCATCCGGAGGGCTCACTTGCTGGGTGAGACAGCAAACGAGCTATACCGTTGAGGTAGTATCAATCGATAGCCCGGACATTATGGCTCTTCGTTTACGAATGGGTCATGTATGGGATATCTTGTTAATTAACATCTATGCAAGAGGGATGCCGGGTGGGAGGCGCTCAGAGACAGTTGCGCTCCTTGATAGACTCTTGGACAGCTGGAGAGAAGATTCTAACATGATCATAGCGGGCGACTTTAACTGCGCTTTCGAACCCCTTGACCAAGATGATGGCAATTTAACCTCTGATGAGGACTTACAATGGAATATTCCCCCCCTAGGCCTTAGCCCAATTAATAAATGGACGGAAGCAGCAATACAGCTCATGGGGCTGTGCCTGGAGAAGGGAGTGAGGGCTGCAAATGGGAGGACGGAGTCGGACCGGAAGGGTGGGCATACTTTTAATAATGGTGTGAGAAGCAGCAGGATAGATTATATTCTTCTCAATGTGGAATTCTGGGTCCACCTGCAAGACATGTCGGTTGTTGTACGGTCCGAAAGTGATCATGACCCATTGATATTATCACTCAAGGCTCTGAGCCCATTAGACAAAAAGGATGTTGCCCTCACCCAATTGGAAGCAGTAGTTTCGAATGATGATAGGAGAGTCAGATGGGCAAGGCTCGTCGAAAGATAAGGGGACCTGGAGCAGATGAAATCTATGGTTGCTCATTCGGTTGCTATTCTCAATAACTGTTCTACCCAGGAGGACATTAACCGCATTGTCCCATATGTCCATAATGGACTATTCTCTAGTTTAAAACCCTTTTTTATCAAGCCTATTTCAAGGAAGAAGAAGCCTGGTGCAAAAATGGACTCTTGGTACAATAAGTCATGTAGAGTGGCTTACCGGGTGCCTACGAACGCCCTTAGATCCAAAAATATAGGCGCGGTTAGATTGGCCAGGGCCAGGTATAAAGCAACCAAATCAACAGCAAAGAAGGAATGGGATGACAAATATTGGCTTGACTTGTATGAAGCTAGTAATGATAGGGATATGGTCAAATTCTGGCAGCTAGTTAAGTGGGGAAGCAATGGAACACCACACATACCAGTTAACCATGTAGCACCAGAATCATGGGTTGCGTACTTTGAAGCACAATTTTCTAATTCAAATAATGTCTCCACTCACCACCAACCTTGTCTCACCCCTACCATTTTATTGTTCGACAGCTCTGAGGTAGAGAAGGTTCTCCCATTGATACCGAAAGGAAGGGCACCAGGTCCGGATTGTATACCAGCGGACTTGTTTCAGCATGACAAAGAGAATTGAGTCACCTACATTACTTTTTTAGCCAACGCCATAGCTAGTGGTGCACCTATCCCTGATACATGGTCTGGAGCAATCATTATTCCGATTTTTAAAAAGGGCGATCGTTCGCTACCTGGCAATTACAGGCCTATCAGCCTTATTGATTCAATGCAGAAACTAATTGCCAGGTTGGTCCTTAGAAGAATCCAAGTGTGGATTGAGGAGTATGAGATTCTATCACCACTGCAGGCCGGCTTTCGCCCCTTTACTAGCACCATCGACCTAGTCTTTAGGTTCCTTAGGATTTACTGGAAAGTAGTTAATATAGGGGAGGATCTCTTTATGCAGCTTTTATCGAACTTAAGTCTGCATTCGACTTGGTCCCTCATAATAAAATGTGGAGCGTCCTCACGGACGCAGGGATGCCACAGGAGCTATTAGCCATGTTAATCAAATTGCACACATCGAACTATGCACAGGTTAGGTGGGGCTCAAAGGGTGAGGTCACCGATAAATTTCCTGTCCTAAAGGGGGTGCGCCAGGGATGTGTCCTGGCGCCCACATTGTTTTCCCTGTTTATTGACAGGGTGGTCCACTATTACTCCACATGTCATACTGATGCCCCGAGTTTGGCGGGGCTGAGGATACCACTGCTCATGTTTGCAGACGACACCTTGATCCTATCTAAGACACAGAAGGGGCTGCAGGCTCCTTTATCTAGGTTTGAGGTGTTCTGTCAAGATCATGGGCTGGTGGTAAATGTGGACAAGACAAAGTTCATGGTTTTTCACAAACACAGGATCATTAAAAGCAGTGTGTACATGAATAATGCCCTTTTAGAACAGACAGATGCGTTCGCGTACCTGGGGATTACCTTAGGCAGGAAGCTTAACTGGAAACCTCACATTGACTTGCTAGCTTTAAAACACGCACAGCTGGCAGGAGCTCTTGTGAAAGAACATAGCCGCTCATTTACCAAGCCCATAGCCCCTGTTCTTAAAATATATACCACCAAAGTCACCACTTCAATCCTATATGATGCCGAATTATGGGGTTATGAGACCATCTCCATCTTGGTACGAGCTCAGAATAAATTTGTCAGAGCTATCACGAGTCTTCCGCAATCTTCTCCACTGTTGCCCCTCTTTATGGATTTGGGTTGCTTACGTATTGAGGATTTAGCCCGATATAGACCAGTAGCATTCTGGAGACGGCTCTGGGTCACTCCCGAGCTTTCCCAATATGCTAAATCTCTTCTGGATTTCCGGGGGGTTGGTTGTTTGGGTAAGATCAAATGGCTACAGAATGTAAAAATCACCCTGTGTGGGGTGGGGATGAGTGGTCTATGGGAGCACCCTGAAGAAAACCCATTCCCAACAAAAAGGGAGTTTAAGACCGCCTATTGGGACATGATTAAGAGTAATTATTTTTCCTCTACTATTAGGCCCACCCTGTCGAGGGACTTTTTGACGCACAAACAGGACTTTGTGCTTGAAGCTTACTGGGATGTCATCCTAAAACCAATGGATAGGAAACTATACCACCAGTTTAGGGTTGGCTCTCTTCCGATCAACACCTTTACAAGCAAATGGCTTCTGCATGGGCCAGATCACTGTCCTGTTTGCCTGGCCCAGACGGAATCCATATCTCATGTTCTCTTTGTGTGTCCGGCCTATAAGTTACCCAGGACTAAATGGTTGAAACCTATCTGTATGAACCTAGGTACTAGATCTGCCATGGAGGCACTAAGGATTCTTCAGACATCCACTAACGACCCAATAGTTATTGCTATGGCGAAATTTTTGAAATGGGCTTGGCTTATCCGTTCCAAAAAAATAAGAGAAACCCAAGTCTAGTTATAACTACTTTTACGTAAAGTTATTTTAGCGTGGCCCTGTTAATGAACTTACAATGGTGTTGAATTATCTTGTCTCACACATTTTATCGATGTATCTCTATGTTTTTATTGCTGTTTTTGTACTTTTGAGCCTTTTTATAAGATACAAAGTTTAGTACTAATTAATGTTTTTAGCGATATGTCTTATGATTGCTATTTATGGCTCTGTGTTTTTATCTTAAGCATTTTTGACCTAATACTGTTTGTGCTGTCTTTTATGATTATTTGAATCGAAATAAAGACTTGATGATGATGATGGTGATGAGTAGTAGAGAGTGAGTAGAGAGTAGTAGAGAGTGAATAGTAGAGAGTGAGTAGTAATGAGTAGTAGAGAGTGTGTAGTAGAGAGTAGTAGAGGGAGTAGTAGAGTGTGAGTAGTAGAGTGAATAGTAGAGAGTAAATAATAGAGAGTGAATAGTAGAGTAGTAGAGAGTTAGTAGTAGAGATAGCGTAGTAGAGTGAATAGTAGAGTGAGTAGTTGAGAGTAAGCAGTAGAGAGTAGTAGAGAGTAGTGGATAGTGAGTAGTAGAGAGTAGTAGAGAGTAGTAGAGAGTGAGTAGAGTAGTAGAGAGTGTAGTTGAGAGTGAGTAGTAGAGAGTAGTAGAGTGAGTAGTAGAGAGTGAGTAGTAGATAGTAGAGTGTGAGTAGTAGAGTGTGAGTAGTAGAGTGTGAGTAGTAGAGTGTGAGTAGTAGAGTGTGAGTATTAGAGAGAGAGTAGTAGAGAGTAATAGAGACTGAGTAGTAGAGTGAGTAGTAGAGAGTGAGTAGTAGAGAGTAGTAGAGAGTGAGTAGCAGAGAGTAATAGAGAGTGAGTAATAGAGTGAGTAGTAGAGAGTAGTAGAGTGAGGAGCAGAGTGTGACTAGTAGATAGTGAGTAGTAGATAGTGAGTAGTAGAGAGTGAGTAGTAGAGAGTAGAGAGTGAAAGTGAGTAGTAGAGAGTGAGTAGTAGAGAGTAGAGAGTGAGTAGTAGAGAGTGAGTAGTAGCGAGTAATAGAGAGTGAGTAGTAGAGTAAGTAGTAGAGACTGAGTAGTAGAGAGTATTAGAGAGTGAGTAGGCAAGAGTAGTAGAGAGTGAGTAGTAGAGAGTGAGTAGTAGAGTAGTAGAGATAGTATTAGAGAGTGAGTAGTAGAGAGTGAGTAGTGAGTAGAGAGTAGTAGAGAGTAGTAGAAGGTGAATAGTAGAGAGTAATAGAGAGTGAGTAGAGAGTAGTGAGTAGTAGAGTGTGAGTAGTAGAGTGTGAGTAGTAGAGTGTGAGTAGTAGAGTGTGAGTAGTAGAGTGTGAGTAGTAGAGAGTGAGTAGTACAGAGTAATAGAGAGTGAGTAGTAGAGAGTGAGTAGTAGAGTGAGTAGCCGAGAGCAGTCTCTGCTGCACTCCTGAGCCCAGGCTCCAGGGGCCTCTCAGCCGAGAGCAGTCTCTGAGGCACTCCTGGGCCTGGCTGTCTGTTCGGTCTCAATGAGACCTCTCAGCTGAGTGCAGTCTCTGCTGCACTCCTGAGCCCAGGCACCAGGGGCCTCTCAGCCGAGAGCAGTATCTGCTGTACTCCTGGTCTGTATACCAGGGGGCCTCTCAGCTGAGAGCAGTCTCTGCTGCACTCCTGGTATGTATACCAGGGGGCCTCTCAGCCGAGAGCAGTCTCTGCTGCACTCCCGAGCCCAGGCACAAGGGGGCTTCTCAGTCGGGATTGTCTCTGCTGCACTCCCGAGCCCAGGCTCCAGGAGGCCTCTCAGCCGAGAGCAGTCTCTGCTGCACTACCGTGCCCAGGCTCCAGGGAGCCTCTCAGCCGAGAGCAGTCTCTGCTGCACTCCTGGTCTGTGTACCAGGGGCAGCCTCTGCTGCACCCCCGAGCCCAGGCACCAGGGGGCCTCTCAGCTGAGAGCAGTCTCTGCTGCACTCCTGGTATGTATACCAGGGGGCCTCTCAGCCGAGAGCAGTCTTTGCTGCACTCCCGAGCCCAGGCACCAGGGGGCCTCTCAGCTGAGAGCAGTCTCTGCTGCACCCCCGAGCCCAGGCTCCAGGAGGCCTCTCAGCTGATAGCTCTTAGCTGCACCCCCAAGCCCCGGCTCGGTCCGGTCAGCTCACATCACACACAGGGGCAGTTGCGCTGCTCGGATTTCAGGCCTCCGGTCATGTTTACATTTTTTTCTGATTTTGCGATTTGGCGCTGTGTATAGCGCTAGTGCAGGCGACGTGGGCTTCAGGCAGGTGTATTATTTCTGAAGGCCACGCCCCGTACCCCGGTGCATGCAGCACAGGTCCTGAGCACCGCTACAGTAAAGTGGGGAGCATTGCGTTAGAGGCAGCTGTGTGACAGCCGTGACGTGCGCTCTGCCCTCACACCCACACACAGCGCCACAAACAGGCAGAGTGTGGTGGTGTTATAGTACAGAGGAGCCCCACTTACAGACCAGCTCCCTGGGCCCTTAAACATTCCAGCGCACACAGCTGTACCCGGCTCTGTACTGCCCAAATGCCTGTCGTACTGCACCGTACAGCACCGAGCACAGGTGGAGTGCGTCAAGCGCTAGAATACTGCCACGATGACAGACCCTCCAGCCCCCCCAGCAGGGCGTCTCAGAGGGCTGCCCCTCAGCAGGGCGTCTCAGAGGGCCGCCATCCTCAGCAGCGCTCACACGGCACCACCATGTGCGCGTTTCTCTTTCCTGGTACGTTCAGCGACGTAGCTTCTGTTGGTGCAGCAGGTGCAGTGGCCTGAGGGCCCACTGAACCCTGATTATTGGTGTATTTCACTGTTCAAACAGGAGCCAGTGGGCCCATTTCATTCCTTGCACTAGGGTCCGTGGCACAGTGGCTGCGCCCCTGTGTACGTGGTACAGCGCAGAGGGTAGTGCTTTCCAAAGACCGATGCAAGCGCCGTCCTTCCATCGCCTAATACATTTATGTGCCGTTGGCACCTGTTGGTTTCGAGGCACTATGCAGTATGAAATGGCTCAAATGCAGCAGTTCACAGTATCCCGTTCATGTGTGGCGCTTTACAGAAGCCGGGAGTCAGTCCTTTGGAGAGGGGCTTCAAGGCGCTTATTGGTTCTTTTTAAATCCAGTCTTTAATTATATAGTTCCTGTCTTGAAAACTAAACAAAACGACCTAAACTTGACAAACAATCCGCACATTTTTGGCGTGTTTGCTGTGGGGCTGGTCTGCCTGCCAGGGCTGTGGGCGCAGCGTGCGCTCCCGGGGGCAGGACACGCCCTGCCCGAGCCGAGCGGAGTCTGATCTCTGGAAGCGCACGCCGCTTTCATCTCAATGCTGCTTTCGCGCCGTGAGCCCTGCGTGGAGTCAGTGGGAACGGACAAGCTCTCTGACGCAGAAACCTAGGACGTCCGTGCGCTTTTCAGCCAGAGGTGTCTCCAGATGCGGGTCCTTGCCAACCTCAGAGCTGGCACAGCCCGTGGAGACCACAGATTGTGAGCCCCTCAGCGCTGGCACCGCACGTGGGGCCCACAGACTGCAGGCCCTTGGTACCCTCAGAGCTGGCACAGCACGTGGTGGCCACAGATTGCGGGCCCTTGCCAACCTCAGAGCTGGCACAACCCATGGTGTTCACAGGCTGTGGGCCCTTGCCACCCTCAGAGCTGTTAGAGCCTGTGGTGTGCCCAGATTGCGGGCCCTTGCCACCATCGGAGCTGGCACTGCCTGTGGTGTCCAGATATTGCGGCCCCTTGCCACTCTGGGAGCTGGCATAGCCCTTGGTGTTCTCAGAGAGCCCGCCAGTTACATCTGCAGAGCTGGTAAAGTGTCTGGCAGGCTCAGAGTGCACGCCACAGCCTTCAGCGTGCCCAGTGTGCATGGCTGTGCCCTCTGCCTGTGCTGCGTGTACCCAGTGTGCAGAACCGTGCCATCTGCCTGTGGTGCGCCTGGAGTGCAGTCCAGTGCCACCCGCAGAGCTGGTAGAGCCTGTTGTGAGCCCAGGTGCCAGCCTGAGTCACCTACGAAGTTAAGACTGCAGAGGAGTTCACAGATGGTGAGCCGGAGCCATCTGCAATGCTGGCATAGGGTGGCACAGTCTCCGTTGTGTCGCAGTAGCCCTGCCAGGCCCTCCCAGCTCTCGTCAGTTCGCATGTGAGGCGGGTTCAAAGTGCACTACAAACTCTGGGGTGAGAAACCAGATGTGAGAAGTGAGTCTGCACAGCTTACATATAACAAGCGGTAGTGAAAGCGATCACTTTTTCGTTGCTATAACGAAAGCATCACAAGATGGCATCGGACTGTCCACGATCGCCGTGAAAGTGAACGCTCTGACCCGGTAATGAAAACCGTGAAAGTGAAAGCAGCAGAAACAGACTCACATACCACACCAAGGCTCTCTTGCAGCACTGGTGGTGTTGCCAGCCGCACAGTGTGCTTCAGGTGTGGGTTTGTGTTGCTGTTTATCGTGTATGCTGCAGGAGGAATTATCGCCAGTCAACAGGCGCGAGGACGCGATAAGCCCTATTTCAACAGTAATATTTTTCCACAGGTTGTGATTTCCACAGAGCATATGGCAGCTGTAAACACATCAGGCAATGGGCATTTGTGTAGCTCACACCTGTCATTGATTTGGCCTCAGAGCTGGCAGTGTGCTACATACAGTGTGCTGTAAACATGGACATCACGGTGCTATGGGGACGGCAGAAACAGACTCGAGCGGCCGTGAAAGCGGCAGAAACAGACTAGAGTGCTGTGAAAGTGAACGCGCTGACGGGATAATGAAAACCATGAAAGTGAAAGCGGCAGAAACAGACTCAAGCGCCGTGAAAGTGAACGCGCTGACGCGATAATGACACGATAATGACACTATTTAAAAGCACGCCGCCATGCACGTGTGTGCGATGACAACAAAATGGCATGGGATTGTCCACTGTCCCATGGACACGCGCATGCCATCTGCATTGGACAGATGGCGAGAGCAGCCATCTTTGTCCATGCAGGTGCGTGCATGAGCCCACGGCGGAGAATCGATTCCAAAAGGTCTCTCTGACGAGAGCACTGCATGTGCTGCTTTTCGTCAGGCGAGACCTAAAAAGGCACAAAAGGCTTTTTGTCTTCAACGCAGAAGAGTGGTTAGCATTGCTACTCATGTGTGTATGATGACAATTACTTTTAAAGAGACTGCCGTATTTTTTGTGCAAATGCAAATATAATTTTGAGCCTATGTAAAATCTAAGCGTGCAGGAGGCAGGAACATTGAAGCACTTTAGAATACACATTTGCTGTTATGGTCTATTCTGCTTTATTGCAAGCTTTCCTGCAAATACGGTCTAGGTTAGCGTTTTACCAGCCCTGACAAGTACCACGCATCAGGGGTTAGACTAACTTATTTTAGTGCTGTGTCCACATCACTGGACTAAAATGCATTAGTCACGTATTTGTAAAGCTTCTCAGGGATCATGCGGTGGTTTGCTGAATTAAAGCAGCCTATGCCGTGCACTTGCTGTGCACTGCAGCAGTGCTTTGCCTGCCCAGGCAATTTAATATTTAACATCTTCCTGCTGCAGGCCTGAGGCTCACACGAGACTAGTGAGTCATTGCTGTGTTGATCCAGCAGTCACAAACTGCAGTTGGATACATTTGTTTCCAAGCCACGCTGAAGATCCAACGTCTTCTGTTGTTTTCCGGGCCTGGCTTGCACTGGAGAGTATTGGTCGTGTCAAGCAGTGCTTTGTTTTACCTCATTTCTAGCTGCTGCCCAGACAAGTGGTGGTGTGACTCGAGTGACCCATAAGTGGTGTGTGCTGGCCTGGCTGAGTGATGGCAGTGGTTAGAGTGGGCAGCACCGGCAGGCCCATAGGGTGGTATTTACTGCAACCGGGGAGAGCCATGTGATTGCGCTTTAGTCTTCCAGCCAACCCAGCACCCTGATTTCACTGGCCGGATTGGTGTTTTTAATAAACACCATATTATATCTGGCACATGTGTGTCAGCCTGGGCAGGGGGTAATTCTTCTAGTCGGGCTGGCTTGCACTATTGAAAAGTCCACCGCCGCTTGCCAGACAGACACACTGTCCCAAGTGAGAAGGGGAGAACTGTGACTGGTCGTCTGCACCATGTGACACTCTTGAAGTGCCTGCTGCTGAAGCCCGTGGCTATCCTGCCCAGCCCCGGCAACATCACAGTGCTTTTAAGTTAATCCATGATGTCAGTGTTCCTGGGTATGTTCCACATTTTACTTGTCTTTGCATTTCCCAAGATTGTTAGCTAATTCCAGGATATTTCCGTATTTTTTGTGTGTGTAGTATTTTACGCCTACATAGTGAGTGCATACTTTGTACTATTCGCTTCCAGCAGTTTGTAACGAGCCACAATTGAGAGCTCTAGCGTGGAAGATGGGGCCAGTGCGAATTCCTCATAGGGCTTGTAAGTTGGTCCAAAAGGTGCTCACAATGCATGGTCATCCAATCCTTTGCCTATTTGCAGAGTGCACAGACAAATGGGCATGTATTCCAGTTTCAGCTGTGATTCTGTATGAAAGAGGACCCCATTGTCAAAATATTGACAAGGTAAAAGTAAAAGGAACTTCAGTGCTTATAGGTGAGTTGGTCTTTTGTAAGTAGGGGGCAGTTAAGTCAAGGAAGTGCGAGGAAGTGCATTCAAGAAAGTGAAAAGAGGGTGTGAAGAGGAAAGTGGTGATGTGTAAGATATGCAGATGGACGAGATGTGGACAGAAAAATGTTGCAAAGGAGGCACTTGACTAACCAAGGTTGAGCTTAAAAGGAGTGAGTGAGACACCGGGAAGACCACTACCATTTCTACAGGCCTCAGCAACGTTTAATTCGGAGTCTTGCTGTTTCATAATTGAAACGTTTTCAGTATTATTTACAACAAAAACATTGCTGTTACTCATTTATTTTAAACTGCTAACAACCATTGCCAAAGCCAATGGTCCTGGCTGGTTTTAGATATGTCTGTTGTCAGTAACAGAAATCTCAGAGAGCATTCAAAATACTGGTCGGGTGGCACACTATGGATATCACAGAAACTTAGTTTATGTGTTTAGGACGCACACTTAATTACATGGTCATGCCCCTTTTAGAGACCCCCACATTTTTTCATCCCACTTAAACTCCTGATGTCAAGATCTTAGGTGGTGTAGTTGTGCTGTCCCACTAATGAGGGCATTCATGTCTCGTCCCACAGCAGGGACTGCACAACAGCATAGATCGCTGTCATTTTGGCCCACACACACTCCTATCAATACCAATTATTTCCCTGGCAGCCTTTTCTTTAAGAAGTTTCTATTGGTATTTGATATAGACTCAGCGCAGACCCTCCTCCCAGGCAAGATAAAGCATTAGCTTGTTCTGTAAAAGGCCAGTGTTATATTGGTGTAAGAAGACCATAGAATGTCCTCAAAAGCGGGTGGGTTTGAAAGGCTAATCTGGCTGAGGTAAGTCTATCTGGCATGGGACCTCATAATCAGTCCCACCACACTGTCAGATACAGCCCTCTTCCCTCTTCCCTCTTTCATGGTAAGTGACCTTTTTCAGGTGATTCTCAGCAGTTTGAATTACTTTTGAGAACTTCTCGTTGCTCAAAAAGGAGTCAGATTTGATACTCATCTCTTTATAAGGATATCATTGCTTTGCTTTATTCCCAAGAAAGCGTCACACATTTGGCACATAAATGTTGCTCATAAGTACACTGAAAGCATAGAAATGTCACTCATAAGCAATTTTAATTTTGGTAGCTATGTTTTACAGGCTAGATCTTAATCAACTATTCTAGGCACACATGCCTTCATTAAATAAGTGCACCGGAGGTAGGTGGCGCTGCTGTGCATCATCAGTGCGCAGTTCATTTCTGGCAGAGGTTGGTGGTGCTGCCATCCATCATCAGTGAGTGGGTGTTCCTGGCGGAGGTAGGTGGTGTCCCATTTTTTGAGACATCGCTTATCTAAAGCATGAGGGTGACAAGCATTTGGTCCCACTGGTGGGAAAGCATAGCCTGTGAGACACCGCTAGCGTTCTGAGCGAGACGTCCCTCGTTGCGAGCTTTGTGTCCCATGTAAATGAGGTCTTGCACTGCTGGCCTGAAACGCCAAATCGTTACTGTGATACCAGCAATGGAAGTCAGAAAACTGCTTAATGAAAGCGCGGCCTTTAGTTTGTCTACAGGTGTGAGTGGGGAGCAGGGGCTCAGCAGTGGCATAACACAAAATGATGGGGCCCCCTGCAGGGTGCTATGTGGCGTGCCTGGGTCTCTTTTATCTTATAGATATTTATTGGCCCTAGGCTCAATAGGGGCCCACCTTGAAGGGTTGGGGCCTCCTGCTCTGTTGCTGGCCCCCCTGCGTGGAAGGGGCTGAAGGTGTCTACGTTGCGCCCCTGGAGCATAGCCCCCATTGGTGCAGTAGGTGCAGTGGCACCCGGCCACATCCCTGAGGGGCCTAATTAACCCTGATAATTGTTGCATTTTATTAACCCAACAGCAGTAAAATGGGTCATTTCCCTTGCTTTCACCAGAGCTCATGGTATCTTTGCTAGCAACGTGTGGGGGGCATTAGCAGGTCAATTTCTGAGGATCACCAGGGAAATGGTCTGGGAGGCGCTCGGCAACTTTCTGTCTATCGAATCCATCTAGTTTCGTCTCACTTTACACAATATAAGTTGAAGCATTTAACACGTTAACGCTCAGAGGATTCATTTAAGTCTTTTATTATGAAATCTTGTTTTCTTGTTTAATAATTAGCAATGCACCACAATTAATGATGCACCGACCACTGCAACAGTAAAGAAACCCATGTATTCAAACCATCGTACAAAGAATAATGTCATAGCAAGAGTTGAAACAAACTTGCAATTGTAAATATTTGTATTTCTCTCATAGGAAACGGCTCCTGGAAAAGAGGAGACAAGTACGACCTTGAAGCAAAGCAGGCCTACGCATCCCTCCAAACAGTCACCCTACTGAGGACAGTGAAACCCGAGTTTGAAAAGTTTTCCATGGAGGTGAAAAATGCTGTCGAGAAACAAGGACTCAATGAGGATGATTACGTAAGTGTTTGATCGCCATTCCAATAAATACATGTTCTGTCAACAAGCTCCTAATTCAATCAAAGGTGGCAAAATGCCTCTATGAACATCTTTCAAAAGTTCATGTGTTCAGTTCTCATCTGCATCATAAAATTACGGAGAGGCTTCCATACTTGTTAATCAGATGCCTTAAATTTTTTTTTTTTTAATATGGATTCTTTCGAGAGGAGTTGTCCTAACGGCTAGGGCGCTCGACCTCGACTCTGGGGAACTGGGTTCGAGTCTCGGTAATGACGCTGAACATTCTGTGATTCTGGGCAAATCACTTATTCTCCCCGTGCCTGACAAAAAAAAAAATGAATGTTGTCCTCATGTAATGTAACTGGTGCTATGTAAAGCTCTCTGATACCCGATTCGGATCAAGTTCGCGCTATATATAAAAAAAAAATTGCTGCAAGCGTGTGTGAAAGATAAAAGGTGTAAAGTAAAATCAACTCGTCTGAATAATTAGAGAGAATTTGGTTTGAAACAAAAATAGAGGCAATTCGACATCCCGCGTCTCAGGTTTACCCCGATGGTGTGTTTATCACTACCTGCCCATTACTTTAACTCCTCCCAGTCCTTAATAATAATGTGGAAACTTTGATTCAGAACGTCCTTTGTGTCTTTTGTTTCTCCCAACCAGTATGGCTGCCAGGAGAGCGACTGGAATCCTGGAATCCACTCTAGTTATCCTTAGGGTGACCAACTGACATGGGTGCAAATTCAGGACAGTGAGTATAAAAATTCAGGACAAGGGGTCAAAATTCAGGACAAAAATTCAGGACAGGAGGTCAAAATTCAGGACAAAAGGTACGTTTTACAGAAACATCAGAGAAGGTTGCACAATAGTATATAAGTAAGTAAATAGACAACTACTAAAGTACAAGTGAAAATAAGTTTATATTAGGTTGAGACAATTGGGTACTTCATGGTTTGTCAGTGTGCGCGCAGCTTTAAGCAAATGTGCAGGTCTTTTTGTGGTAACAAAACCGCCCCCACCTTTCCAGCTCCCAGAGAAAACGCCTGATGCCCGGTCCGGCCAGTCCGGCCTTGATACCACCCTCCAATGGCGCCCCTCATCTTCACATAGAGCCTCTCTCATTCGTATTTAATTTCTTCGATAGTGCTACTCATCCCAAGTATGTGGGGCAGAGTGTTGGCGTGCGTTACAACACACATATATTATATAGAGACAATTCACTCATATAAATGTGAAAGTCAATGAATAGGAAATGTTGCTTAAGATAATGGGGCTTACAATGTATAATCATACTTTCATCCATCATTCAGTCTTTCACCATTCATTCTGTCCTTCCATCTGTATGCCCATCCATGTCCATATTCAACCATTTACAAACCTATCCATCACGTATCCTTCCATCTATCATTTCACTCATCCATCCCTCAATCCACCCTTTTACTCATCCATCATCCACCCTTTCACCCTATCCATCCGCTCTTCCACCCATCCATCCATTCACTCATCCATCCAGCCATTTACCTATCCAGCCATCCTTTCACTTACTCATTCATCCATCCAGTCACCCATCCTTCTACCCATTCCCCCGTTCAGCCATCCATTTACCCATCCCCCTTTCACTTTCGATTCCCCTTTCACTTAGCCATCCATCCTTCCATCCACCCACCCATCCATCTACTCATCCACTCATGAATCCATCCATTGAACCTATCATTCATCCATCCTTTCACTCATCCATTCATCTTTTCTCTCATCCATCCACCCTTTCACTCCTTCACTCATCTATCCATCCTTTTGTCCATCTACCCGCCCTTTCACTCACTCATCCAGCCTTACATCCACCCTTTCACTCATTCGTCCATTCATTCACCCTTTCACTTATCAATTCATCAATCCATCCATCATTTCACTCATCCATCCACCCATTCTCTCCACTGTCATCCACCCTTTCACTCATCCATCAATCCTTCATTTCACTCATCTATCCAGCCATCCATCCACCCATCCCTTCACTTACTCACTCACCTTTTCACATTAATTATGAGACCCATAAAGAACTCCACCCTCGCTGTAGTTCCTAAAGCAAGGGGTGGGGTGGGGTGGGGCAGGGTTCACTATGCCCCTGCACTTAGGCAATCTGAAAAAGTGGAAGTCATGCATCATGCACAGTGCCTGGACGTGGGGCGACTGTGACATGGTGTTTCCAGAGCTTTAAGTGGGATGTAAAAACTAGGGGGTCTCTCCAAAAGGATATTTAATGTAATAAAATGCGTGGCTTAAAACACATAAGCTAAAAATCTGTGCTTAATATAATGTGCCACCCGACTGGTATTTTTGTTGCTTGTGTCATTGCATCCAGATCAGAGGTGCAATTGGAGCCAAATTTCGGGGGGGGGGGGGGGGCTAAGAAAACATTTCGGGGGGGGGGGCTGAAACTTTAAGCAATAGGCAGAATGGAGCTGCAGGGGCTCGTAGAAGGGGTGAAACAACAGCGAGGCCTCATTAACATGCAAATGGTCTTTCAAGACCTGTGTAGTGCTCGGGTGCGGCAGTGTGTCTGGGGGTGGGCGGGGGGGGGCTGAAGCCCTTCGAGTCCAATGGGTGTTGCGCGCCTGATCCAGATATATAATACAGGTAACGTTACACTACGAACAAGTAACGTTACACCTACAACAAGCCAGAACTATTGGCTTTGTCAATGGTTGTTAGTTGCATAAAATAAAAAAGCAGCAACCATGGCTGCTATACTATAATTATAATCTTTTCCTTTGAACTTCTTTCACTGCCTTCCTTCGATTAACTGGATTCTCCCGTAGCAGCAGCATGGGCGTTTTGCACTTCCATGTGACAGAATGCTCTGCCTGGACCGAGGCAGCAGGAGGAGGCCACCACATGCTGTGCCAGCCCAGACTGACCCATTGTCATTCTGTATGTGGCAATCAGCCCCACACAGAATGACAATGGGCGGTGTGGGGCTGCTCTTGCACTCAGAGGAGTGTGAGGCGGCCCCATCAGGGAGCTGAGGCCTCTCGCAGGGGAACAGATCTGTTCTCTGTAATGCCTATAATTACGGACAAAAGGCGTCCGTAAAAAGGATCTTCACGGACAACGGACGTGAGGTCCAATTTACGGACTGTCCGTGAAATTTACGGACGGTTGGTCACCCTACGTTATCCTGACTCCCCAGGGCGGCAGGCGCTTTGGCTCAGTGTCTTTTCCATCTTCCCCTCTATCTCCCTGCTCGATGCCTGTCAGTCTTCCTCATCATCAAAGTGTATTCGGCACAAATTCACTCAGCCGTAAAAGCACAAAATATTACAATAAATAGTTACAATATGACTAAAACATCGACCGCTTTAAACCACGATGCCAAGGCAGTTAATATAAAACATAAATCATAAAAACAATACCATTCTCTGCCAGAGACCTGGGGATATTCTGCGCAGCACTGTAGAATGGATCCACACTTATGAGGCAGCTCAGATTCTTTGCCTAGGCCATGGCATGCCTTGCAGCATGGGGCCACGAGAGAAGAACAATGTCATCTTCCTTGGATTATGAGAGTCTTCTGGGCAGCAGCACCACTGCTCCCGCCCCGCTGCCATTCAACACCTAGTTTGTCTTACCAAGATTCTCCACAGCTCTCTGCCTATCAGAAGGCGGCCATATTAGAGCTTCCTTCGATTTGCAATTTGAAATCAACAGAAATTATATACATTTTGGTTTGGTGTAGAGATAGCATCTGCAGTGTTTAAGAAGGCCTTTGCTCTATTAGGGGGCCTTCAACAACTAAGAGGTTTAGCTTTTCACCCTTATCTCGAAAATTGCCTCATTCAGTGTCATCAGAATCACCGCTTCTAAGTAAATTAGAAAAAGCCAAAGCTGGCACCACCCAAAAACCTGGCCTTCATTGGAGCATGCTTTAAGATGAGAAGAGGGGTAGCGCTCCCTCCGGATGTAGGGGCTCTTCGGTTGATACACTTTAATCTGTCAAGCACTGGATGCTGTAAAGGTCTTTCTTCCTTCATCGGTACCGGAAGAATGGGTGACTCTCAGTAGCCACTGCTCCACCCTGCACTTAATACAAACATGAAAGGGGTTTAAGTGCCTTTTTAAGAGTGTCCCAGTTAGGGGGGGAAAACCCACAGAGGCTAGAAATCTCATTGGCAAATATTTGTATTTCTTGATTGAAGATAACAGATGATGTCGGAGTTGACAAGCTGAAAGCAGGGTTGAGACTTAAGATCTTTCAGAAGAAGGAATCCAACATGAATCCTGCTGCTGAAAAGGCAAAGCAGAAATCAAGGACACTGCCCTAACTAAGCCAGGCTCATTTATAAGGCAGCTCCCGAATGTCTTAATTCTCCAGATTTCCCTCAAATAAAATATAACAGATCTAGTATATTTTGTGTTTCTCTTGTAGGAAACTGGCTCTATACATACTACACCAAAATGAGGTATAGTGTGTATAGAGTCCAGGTGACCCCAGAAGTAGGCAGAGGTTAAAGTTGGAAGCTTACTCTCTATTTGTGGTAGTGTGGTCGAGCAGTAAGGCAGTATCAGAGGACAGTGTTAAGCATTTGATGTACACATTCAGTCAGCAAATGAATTCACACATTCAAGAACTGAACTATAGGCCAATTGTTTCTATATAACAAATATACTGTTGTTTTATTTTTAGAACCAAGCTAGCCTGGCATAGGTAAGCATTAAATACTTTTCAGTAATAAGTTGCTGAATATAGAACAGTATGGAAATGCAATAGAACTTGTACTTTGTTTGATTTACAGGGGATGCAGTAAGTTGCAACACTTAGCAAATACAGTACATTGGAATGAATAGGCTTTTTCAGTAAATTACAGGTAAGTTACTTTTTACGTTACTTTTCTAACTCAGTGCTGGATACCTAGATTCAGGACTGGGACATTTCCTGCATCAGGTAAGTTATCAACTGTGGGAGTTAAGGTTCCAGGGTTAGACTCAGGGGTCCCCCAAGGTCAGTGATGCACTCTTGTTACACCCTCAGCGGCACTAGGGCGGCCGGGTGCAGAGTGTTGAGGCTCAATGTTATCCAATGGGGGATGGGGGGCCTCCGCTTGGTGGCTGCTGGCAAGCAGGCCACTGGGTTGTGGGAGCAAAGCTCCTAGGGTTTAGGTCAGCGCAAATAGGGAAACAAAGTAGCACAAAAGGTGCACCCTCAGCGGCACTAGGGCAGCCGGGTGCAGGGTGCTGTTTTGTGGTCGGGTGCCCTCTTGTTTTCAATGTAGAACCTCCGGTTTGCAAAAGCACTGCAGGCAGGGAGACAAAGGACTCCTGGGTGCGACCACCACTTCGAGAGGTAAGTTGGAAAGTTAAGGGTTGGTTAGGCACCGTTGGTTTGGGTACAGAAGGCCGTGGGGCATCGGGTGCAGGGGTGCCTTTTGGGGTCGGATCTTCTTACCAGCTCCGGGTCGCGGTCAGGGGGGCTTTCTAGATTTAGGCTGCAGGCGTCGGCTGGAGGCTTGAGGCAGGTCTGGGGTCGCCGGATCTCGGGTCAGGATCACCAGATCTCGGGTCAGGATCGGCAGGGTGACCTCCTTGTGGTGTTTTTCCACTCGAGCTCGGGCTGGGTTCGGCGGGTGCAGAGTGGGCTGGATTCGCGTTCTCAGGCTGCTGCCAGAGGTTGCAGTTGAACAAATCCGGTGTTCACAGGAGAAGCAGTCTTTGGAAGTGAAGGCGGGCAGGTCCTCCGGGGTTTTTGAGGTTGCTGGCTGCAGGACACACTGGGATTTCGCAGGAGAAGGTTCAAGGGAAGACAGGCCGGTAGGGCTGGGGCCAAGTCAGTGGGCGTCTTCTTCTTGTTAGCTGGCAGGCTGTTCGGTCCTTCTTCTTCTTTTCTTCTTGTTGTCAGGCTGGATCTGAGGATCCAAGGTTCAGGGTGCCCTCTAAATACTAGATTTTGGGGCATTTCAGGTAAGTAAAGGGCAGGAACCAATGGGTCCCTTCCCTGGGGTGGGTACACCCCCTATCGTGCCACCTTCCTGTGGGAGTGGTGCAGGAGCCTGTCCCTGGTTGGTTGGGTCCCCCCATCCTCAAGATGGCGGGGACTCAGAGTTGTGCTTCACCTTGCCTCCCCCACCTGAGGGGTGGAGTTGGCAGAGGTGGGCACACCTCTTTCCCTCCTTTGTTTTTCCCACCGGCACGCCCTCCCAAAGTGGGGGGGGGGGTAGAACCAGTGGGGACCAGTTGCTGAAAGCAGCAAATGGTCTGGGGAGGTTCACAAAGACGGTATGCCTTTGAAGCTTCCCCTTCATGAACTTGGCAACTTGTCCCAGGATATGCATTATTTCAGGCCCCTGAGAGCAGCAGGCTCTCGATCCAGGGGTCCAGAAACATGTCTATTGGTGGCAGCCTAAGCAGCCACTCAGTCAGGTCACTAGAAGTTGGTCGCATTTCAGGGGTCATCTCTAAGATGCACTCTGTTGTGCATTTCACATTAAATCCCACACTGGCATAAGGGTGGGTTTAATGTGCTGAGAAGTTTGATACCAAACTTCCCAGGTTTCAGTGGAGCTATTATGGTGTTGTGGAGTTCGTAATGACAAACTCCCAGCACCATATACTCTTAATGGCAGCACTGCACTTACAATGCCCAAGAATGGACTTGGGCACTGTAGGGGTACAGGGCTCATGCACCTGTACCCTCACCACTGGCATAGTGCACCCTACTAGAGGGGTGACTGATCTATGCCAGGGCAGTGGTTTTGTGGGCATGGCACACAGGGATGTATGCCATGTCGACACTTGACTTTGTTCTGCACCAAGACACGCAGCCTGCAAAGGCAGTGTGTGAGTGTCAGGGTACAGGACCTCTAAGGGTGGCACAATAAGTGCTGCAGCCCTTAGAGCCCTTCTCTGGTCACCTTGCCCTGGGTACCTGTGGTACCATTTCTCAGGGGCTGAAATGCGGCCAGAGATTCCAATTGGGTTTAGGCTTCACTGCAATTTTAGGGAAGGAACATAGGCCCTGTGTACCTGATTAGCAGGAGCCCAGGGCACACTCAGTCAAAGAACATCAGCAATTCAGCAAAAAGTAGGGGCATACCATGCAGAAACAGGGCACTTTCTCACATCTCTGCAGTGGCCACCTCATGAAAAGCCATTAAGTTCTACAACCACAAACACTCTGTACTTGCAGGATTGCAGATCAGGTCAACATAATAAGGCATACAGCTACCTTTATCCTGGCTGGAGTTTCATTTCCCAATCCTAAACAATAGCAATCTCTGAATTCTTAGCTACCTGAGAGTTTCCAATATTCACAGTGCATCCATGCGAATGGGTGTTCTAAATTAGAGCCCACACACATTCATATTGATTAAAGTAGATTTGTATTTGGAATATTATCCCCAAAATAATGGGAATAAAGTACATTATAAATATTGAATGAATGTTGCACTTGGAGAGCGCATTACCACTCGTAATCAAGCATCTTGGTGCTAAGCTGGGGATCAACAGAGATCCTTGCATGAGGCACTCATTTGGTTTGAGAGGGGAGAGGCATAGTGCATCTGGGGCAATAAAGAGCCAGGTCTTTACATTTTTAAAAAATATTTCTTCTGTTTCAATGAACCGGAGAGAACAGGGGAGTAGGTTTCAGGCTTTGGAGCCCAGCACAATGAAGGACTTTTCCCCATGGGATTTCAGTCTGAAAGTGGGGTGCCTCAAACGGTTGGCGTTGGAAGATCTTAATGTTCTCTGGGTTGTGTAGTTTCAAAACCAGGCCGTAAGATATTTGGGGCTAGTGAACTTGAAGGCTCTGAAAACTAACAGTAGGATTTTGAATAGGATTCTTCTGTGAATGGGTGACCAGTGGAGTTTTTTTTAGGGCAGCCGACACAGAGCTCTGTTTATAAAGTTTCAGCACCAGTCTAGCTGCTGCATGTTGTACTGTCTGGAGCATTTGAATTAGGTGTTTGGAGCAGCCTGTGTAAAGACTATTGCTGTAGTCAAGTCTTTTATTTATTTATTTTTTATGCAAATTTATATAGCGCAAACTCGACCCGAAGGTATTGGAGCGCTTTACATGAGCACCGGTTACGTTACACATGGACACATTCAGGCACGGGGAGATTAAGTGATTTGCCCAGGATCACAGGATGTGGATGAGACCCTGAGGCTCGAACCTTGGTTTCCAGCACCAAAGTTGGCAGTCTAGCCGATGGACCACATCCTCTCCCCAAGTCTTAACATAATTAGGGTGAAGGCTACGGTTTTCCTGGCAGCAAAGGGGAGGAAGTGAAATAATTGTTTTAGAGATTTAACCAGATTGAAACACATGACTGCCACTTCCGAGGCTAATGGACAAAAACAGAGATCATTGTCAAATTTGACTCCAAGGTTTTTTTCTACCCCCACAGAGGCCAGGGGTGGAGGCATGGAGTTGGGCCACCATTTTATGGGGGAGTATAGCTTCTATTTGCTGAAAAGTAATACTTCAGTCTTGTCGGTATTGCATTTGAGGTGATTGTTTTGCATCAAGAGGATGATGTTGGAAACGCAGTTTTGAATGTTGAGCTCTGAAGTGAACAACCTCTTATCTAGAGAGAGAATCAATTGAGTATCATCAGCGTATGAGTTGATGGTGATTCCGTATGAGGCAAACAAGGAGATATGGGGGGGCCATATCAATGTTAAAGAGGGCAGGACTAAGGGCTGAGCCTTGGTATTCTCATAGTGACTGGTCTTTCTGCTGATGAGAATTGTCCTAAGGCAACTAATTGTCTCCTATCGGTCAGGAATTATTTAATCCAGGTTAGAGCTTTGTAGGAGATCCCTATATCCTGGATCCGCTGAAGAAGGATGGAGTGGGCAATAGTATCTGAAGCCCGATTGCTGGATGTGGAGTGAATTAGAATTTTCGTGGAAAGTTTTAAGTTGGTGGTTTACTATATGTCTCCACATTTTTTTAAGACCAGGAGAAGAAAGATTGGCCTGAGGTTGAACAGAGTGGTGAGGTATACTAGGGTTTTTTGTACAGGTTTTACAATTGCTAGTTTCCAGGCTGGGGGGACTTCCTCTGTGGCTAGGTTTGTGTTAAGAACCTGGTTGATAAGTGGATTGACAGTGTCTATGGCTGCATGTAGTATGGCCAGTGGGCATGGGTCATAGGGGGAACCAGACTTGCAAGAAAGAACAGCTTGACGTGATTGGGGAAGAGAGATTTTCTGAAAAACCGTAAGTCCCACATTTGAAGTGAAGCCAGAATTGCCTGGGTGTAACTTGGTTGTAGAGTCGATTATGGGGGTGGAGCTGAACCCCTGTTGTGTGGACTGGATCTTGTCCTCAAATAAAAGGCTGAAATCAGATCGCTGAGTGCCTGGGAAAGGAGGAATTTCTGTTGAGAGGGCCTTAGACTGAAGGAAGACTTTAGAGATGTTGAAGATGGTTTTTGGGTCATAACGGGTCTCTTCGATTGGGGAAATAAATTAAGATTTGTTTGTTTTCTTGATCAGCTTGTGGTAGGATTTCTATGCATCTCTAAATTGGGACAGATCGTCCAATTTGTAGGCCTGACACCATTTGCATTCAAGCTGTTTGCAGTGATGCTTTTGTTCCGCTAAGGCCGGGGAAAACTAAGGTGCGGATTGCTTTGGCTGGTGTTTATTAGGGCGGACAAAGGATGCTAGATCATTGGCAGTGTTGGTAGTCAAAGTATTAAAGGAATCAAGGTCTTCAACTAACCTTCCAGTAAGAGTCCGGATGGTGAAGGAGAGTCGAATACTGAGGTTAGGGGTTGTCTTCATTGTTCCCCATTTGCATAAGTTGATGGGGGAATCGTATTTGGTGTGAGCCAGGGATTCGTGGGTGTTGATTAACAGATTGAGGAGGACTAAACAGTGGTATGACTAAATGGAATGATAAGATTGCCAGTTACTAGCCAGGGATAGTTTGTGCAGAACCTGTCGAGGGCATGTCCTAATGAATCGGTGGGAGGAGCTATCAGTTTGGGGAGCCCTATTATCTTTAAGGTGTCTAAGAGGTTGGAAGTTTCTAAGTTGTTTGGATCGTCAAAATGTTACTTAAAAGCCAAAATACAAATACGTAGGTGGCGTCTGTTTGTAGATACCCCGACTAGATTAAAAGTGCATTGCAGTACATTTTATCTTAATCACAGTGCAATGATGTCTTTTTCACAAGAGACAGACATGGGCAAAAGCAACAATAACATGGTGCATAGAAAAAAAACACCAAATAAAAGAGACGTCTGGACAAAAGTGACAACAATCACATGACACATGGAAAAACAACCAAAAAAAGCTACATATTTGACCTTAAGCCTCAAGCTCCACCTTCAGAAATGCACTTCACCACTTGGTAAACGTCTTCCTGAATAAAACAAGCAATCAAGAAACCGCCAAAAATAGTCCACAAATATAAAAAGATCTTCCAAGCTAAATAAAAGTCCATCTTGGCGTACATTTCAGTATATTCTCTAGTGACCCTGTGACAGTATGTGTGCAATAGGCAGTCAACACGTTATATAAACTGCAACGGGTCAGCTCAGCAGTGCTCAAAATAGGTTTTGAATTTCTGGATGAAGCCGCCTTAAATCTAGATACCAAATCCTTTTGAGACAACTGGAAAATGAAACCTGTTCAAAAAGAATCAACAGAAACCCCTTCCAGTCTGCAGCGCAGTTGAACCATCATCAGCCACCCCTCCAGAAAAAGCTTTCTAAATAAACATCAATGTAACAATTGAATTTCATCTCCAATATCGGTCCTCTACATATGACTTAACTGCACATGTATTTCTAGGTAACCTGAAATCTGCTGTAAACAGAAGGAGGGTAGAGCACACTGCCTCACATCGCAATACTTAATTTTCCCCAATGCCTCATGGTCAATGCAGTGCACGATAACACATCAGTAGTAGTCTTTAATATTTCTCCCAACAAGACAGCCAGAACCCCCCAAATGGCTTGTGGCTCTCTACTGATAAAGAAAGGAATCCAGAAACACGTGTCTAGAGTTACACAGCACAAGCTGCACCAACAAGGGTGAAAAATGAAAAACTACTACGAAGTAAGTGTTGTCATGCACTGCAATTACCATGATGCATTGGGGCAATCTGAGTGCTGGGATGTGAGGAAGTTTGCTCCCACCATCCATCGGTATGATATCTGCTTTACATGTGGTTAAAATCGGGATGCTATATGTAATAAAATCCACCATGCATTACTGCTCAACATTCTAAAATCCAGAATAGGGACACCTACAGTGTGTGTGTCTGTATGTGTGCGAGAACACAGTACTAGCAGGTGCTTTGCAATAATAGGGCCTCAAATTGCTGTTTACGCCAAGACCTCTTTGACCTGTGGATCTGATCTTACAGTAGCCTCCACCCTCCCTCTCTCTGGGGTTCCCCCTGTAACAAGCAGATGCAGCAGCGTGACTGGGGGACCATAGAGACATCCTGAACCCCACGAAGTGAGCATGCACCTCGCCACCCATGGGCTCCTGCACGCTTTATTAATCCGGATAGTCATCTGTGTGCACGGTACCAATTAAGAAATTCCCCGGAATCTGCATTGCAGTGGGGGCTTGTGTACCCTTGGAAGGTAATGCTGGTTATTACTAAGGTCCTCCACCAGGGGGTATCCCAGGGATTTCACAGGTTTCAGGGGGTGCAGACCACCTCGTGCATTGTTGGCCAGTTCTGTGTACCATCAGGTAACCTTGCAAAGTTGTCAGACAAGACTCGCTTGAGCTTAGTAGTGCATGCCCCACAATGTGGATGCCTTGCACTGGCACATCAGCAAAAGTATTCTTAAAAGAAGGTTTGTAATAAATATGGCTTAACTGCTTTCCAGAGGGTTGTCAGGGATGACAAGGGCTCTAGAGGATTATATACCAACACCTGAAGCAATAAAATCTTAGATGGCATAAAAGATGTTATTAAGTTAATTGTCAAACTAATTAAGAGAAGGCAAAACAGTTAGGAAACTATGCGCCCTAACAATGCTGGAAATGGAAAAATGTACTACGGGAACCCTTAATTTGGGGATGGGACTCGGACTGCAGCAGGAAGGGGTAGATTCATGAGGAGAAGAGGCATAAGGGACCACATAATGATGGTCCGAGTTCATGACAGTTACTATATTCATTATATTTTTACAACTCTATCCCAAAAGAAATTGGCAGCAAGGGAAACTGGGAAAGTAATGGTCTTCTGGTTTACTTAATTGGTCACGAACAGACTGCAATTTAATCTAGTTTAGGGGATTACATTGGATTCCGATGGGTAGTAATTAAACCTATTCTGCCTACATCACATGGGGAAGAGCCCTTCGCCACTCCTGCTGCCAAGCACACTGAATGCGCAGATGCTGCTACAGGTACACTAGTGAACACACAGAGATGATGGACTGAACGATGAAACTTTTCAGACACTCACCCCAGTCACAGATCTGGGTTAAATCCATCATCGTTCTTTAGCTCCCTTTGCCACCCCAGTTCATACCCAGCCATATGCAAATCAGACTTGACCCTGTTCCTCAGGGGACTAGTCCAGCCCGAACTGCCAAACCAGGTCTTCCCTGGACCGTAAACAAGCATCCTGGGACTGGTTTGGGGTAACACCCCTCATCTGCCAGACTAGCTTGAATCCAGTGACAAAGTGAGCAAGGGGCCAACGTCTGGGCATAACCTGACAACTTCGGGCGAACAAAGCGTACACAGAGAGATGATTGCCAACTTAGGGCAAACAAAGCAAACACAAAGATATGATGTGCACTAATGTCAGCACCTGCACAGTGGAACTAGTGAAAGTGGGACACAGTCTAGGTGATTCGCTGGCACATGCTAAAATCAGTACTTACACAAGTATAACTGGCAGAACTGCAGTCCGGATAGTTCCCACTGTATTCAAGCTCTTTTTTTCCATGAATGCAGGGAAGCATAATGCCAAAGTTACATCAAAAAATACCTTTAGTTCATTTGGTTTTAATATATCAGTATGCTCATTTACTTCGTGCAGCACAGCCGCGGCCGGCATGACTCGCGGCTGGGGAGTGGGGGGGGGGCATGTGGGGGGGGGGGAGGTGGGCGGGGAAGGGGTCGCGAGAGGGGGGTTAATTTTTATTTGATAAAATATATATAACTTACCTTAGCCAGCCCGATCTGGTCCTGCATCGTCTCTGCTTCTCTGCTTCTCTGCTCCTCGCAGGAAGCAGGCAGCCTCCCTCCCCTAAGCGAATCACAATGCTGCAATGGCAGTGTTGTTATTGGTGGGGACGGCACCCAGCAGGCGCCTATGGGGAGGTCATTTTCTCCATTTAGGCTGGATGCAGCCTACCTGGAGAAAATGGCAGAGTGCGCATGACTGGTTTGGACTGCCCGCCCCTAACCAAACCCTTCTTCTTTCTCGCAGTGCGAGGAGCAGTAACATAAAATGGTATTTATACCATTTTATGTTACTGCTTCTCCCACTACTAGAAAGCAGTGGGGCGACTCTTCTCCACCCACATGGTGGAGCCACAGCTGGTGCAGCAGTCCGGGGCCACCCATCAGTAATGCTGCCTACCACTGCCAGGAGGCAGACGAGAAGGAGTGGTAAGCAATAAAACTACTGCCACGAGGCAGGCGGGAAGGCATGGCAAACAATAAACTATTGCCTCTCTCAGCGACAGATTGGGGTTGCTGGATTAGCCTGCCTATGAACTGTTTGGTATCATTTCTGGTATGTCTGATTGGCCTTGGTTTTCATACACTTGCTTTGCGGGATTAAAACTACCAGCTAGGGTGCTTTGAAGCCATAAGACGCTTTTGTTTGGATTCCATGAAAAGGGTTAATGGACTTGCCTGGGTTTCGCCTGAGCAGTGTGTCCCCCAGCAGAAACCCCCCACCTGATGGTACGATTGTTCCGGGGCGCTGGGCTGTGAGGGCGGCTGTTTCTCTCGGTCTGTAACTTTCCTGGACATAAAGGCCTTGCTGTTTGTGGGACAGCTCTCCTTGGAAATCCATCGGCTGCCTGCGGCTCCCGATACAGGGACCTGCCAGTCGGCTCCAAGGGGCTATTGAGACAGTGGCCAAGAAAGGTCAATGGCCCCGCCAGCGCCGCTGCTTCGGCAACCTGGAAAATGCAAATCTACTTCTAAATAGTTTGTAATGGTTCAGGCCGCTGTGTTTGTTGAACTCGTGCGGTATGTAAATGAATTCACACAGTCTACCATCGCAGCAAGACTTCTTCCTAGAGAAAACGTGCTAGACAGGAACAAGGAGACCTTCTCTGTCATTCAGTCTCTCTCTTTATGTGAACAACATGAGTGAATATATCACGCTACAGCCACGTTTTGTGGTCTTTAAAACTTGGGAGTGCACCATGTCAGGTCCCCTACTGCACTTATCAATGTAAACTTTACAAAAACAGCACAACGGCTACCAAAGTTATCATTTTAAAACCCGCCCCTGCAAGAAATTGAATCAATGTGTGCTATATGAGCAGGGCTTTTCACTCCTGGGTCATAACTGGGTAGTGAGGCATGACAAGGCAGATTAGGTGATGGCGGGATGAAGGAAGTATGTTGTTGGGTAGTAGCCATGCTGAATTGGTCATCAGGTGGATACGTTTTTGTTAGCATTTCTGGATATAGTAATTAATCAGGTGTACCAGCGTAAATAACATAAGGGCCGATCGAGTAAGGCTGACAGTGCGTGAGACCAAGTCCTTTTATTTTAACAGTGGTATAGTATACACCTTTCTTGGGACCTCATAAAATCTACAAAACATTATAAAATGCATGGTTTCCTGCGAAGACAAATTGTCACAGCTGCAGGGCTCAAATGGAGGCCCCCAATTCCTCTCCTGGGTATACGCCAAGAGACCAAGTCCTAAAGATAAAGTTTGACAAATGCAAGAATGAGTGGAAAAGCACATGTTCATCAATCGAGCAACAGATGGATAGCTAAGTCCATGCTTAGTACAGAAGAAGACCACAAAAGCAAAACAAGGTCAAGGAGAAGACAGTACAACGAAACACCACAAACACACCCATTACAATACATTACCCATAACCATTCCCACATGTCTCTCACCAAATATTAGCATTGCCGTACAAACAAGACAACAATCATCATCCTGAAAACAAACTACGCAAAAAGAACAATTAAAGGACAGAATGCTGAACAATGTCATGCATTCATCCCATTACAGAGATCTGGGCCTAAATCCATTGTATTTTTGCTCCCCATGCCATTCCAGTTTAGACCCAGCCATATGCAAATCAGTCTTGGCCCTGTTCCCCAGGGGAACAGTCCAGCCCGAACTTCCAGGCCAGGTCCTCCCTGGACTGGAAACAAGCATCCTAGGACCAGTTTCGGGGTATCACCCCTCATCATCCAGGCTAGCTTAAATCCAGTGGCATGGAAAAGTTTCAGCACTCTGTCTATCATCTCCTTGTGTTTGCTTTGAAAACGAAAGACACACAATTGATGGACGGAATGCAGAACAAATCAAAACATTCAGCCCCAGTCAAGAGATCTGGGTTAAATCCATCATTCTTTTGGTCACCATGCCACCCCAGTTTAGACCTGGCAATATGCAAATCAGTCTTGACCCTGTGCCTCAGGGGAACAGTCCAGCCCGAACTGCCAAGCCAGGTCCTCCCTGGACCAGAAACAAGCATCCTAGGACTGGTTTTAGGGTTTCACCCCTCATCAGATTGATTGCAGTGGCACAGTGAGCCCAGGACCTATGTCTGGGCACACCTGGCGCACTTAGAGCGATCTCTTGACTGGGGTTGAATGTTTTGATTTGTTCTGCATTACGTCCATCAATTGTGTGTCTTTTGAAAACAAACTACAGCAGAGGTAGAAATAGCATTGGGAAAACTCAATACACACCACCAAAAACAAGAAGATGAAGATATTCAAATACAGTATCAAAAACAAGCACTGGCAACGCCAATAAATGTGGAGTTGGCTGCTGACTTTTTGGCTTTCCCAGTGCATACTTGGTGCGTGAATGGTTTTTGTATGAAGGAACGCATTGTTTGAAAGTAGGCATTATCTAAAAGCCAAAATGCATATAGATACATCTTTTATGTAAAAGTAGTTATTGCACCAGTAGAACATGGTGCAAGCGCGGAATGTCGTCACTGACAGTCATGTGACCTAATGGCTTAAGATGGCTGATCCTGTGCCCTATGCTGCATGCTGTGGTGGGCAGAAGCAAACATGTTCATGACATTACTACAGACCAATGGATGAATAGGGCTTGCTGAACGTCCCTGTTAGTAAATATGTGTAGTAAATACATTTTTATTAAAAACAAAAGTTATTGGCTAACACTAAAACTAATGATGCCCACATTACTTCACCACAGTGTCTGTGACAAAAACAGCTATTCTGCCCTTTCACATACAACTCGTGTGGGCATGCACACATGCCAAAAAGGCCAGCAAATCATACAGCAGCTGCAAGGTCCATCTCCTCTTTTTAACTGTATTGAAGGATATGATTACAGGACACTCGGATGTTGTACCAAGAAAATTCTAATGAATAAGCAGGGAAGAAACCACCCGTAATGCCCACAAAACAACGGAATACCCTATACTAGTCCTGAGAGGAGATTCATACTAATGCAGACACATACAGAAGCTGAATTGCAAAGAGTAAACCACGGCAAAATTCGACAGTCTACAGACAACACTGCAAATCCTTACATGGTTACAATCACAATACCTGACGTAACCAAATCAGCTATAAATCTGCCAGTTGACTCCACAGGCACTTCTTGGCACTGTAAGAAGATAACCTGATACAGAACAAGCTGTGTACACACGTGCCATGACAACAGTACCAACCTTGCAACATGTGAAACAAAAATATTCTCAATATCCAGTGTTGGTCATTGAACTGCACAATCATAAGCCATAACATACTGACCCACACATCCCAGAAACTCTACCTTCCCAAGGCAATGCCCAAACTGCCCGCTTCCAATCAGTCACTTCCTGGAACTCTCTTTCTTAGTCCAATTTATGTAATCTCTTATCTGCTGCCTGAACTCCCCAAAAAACTACCTCCTCAAGGCCATGCCCGTGCCCTAGGCGATGGTGGGTTTTGTATTTACAGGTCAGGTCGCCTCTTCCCTCTCACCTGAATCACCGATTCAGATGTTAAATCAGAGGCCAGAGGCAATGAGTGGGAGGCGGAAGTGAGAAGGAAGGGAGGGAATGGAAGGAGACTAAGCAAGAGAACAAGGTCATTTATGCAGAGCCTGGAAAGACCAACAGGCGCCTGAGGTCTGCAATGATAATAAAAGAAATTACTAGGAACCCTCAGTGCGCCCAAGCTCGCCCATGTCTAAAGCCGGCCCTGATGCAAGCACAAGGTGGGTCACCCTAAATACTCATCCTTAATGGAAATGTGAAATACCCTGATTGTGAATAAGGTAATACCTTACTACTTCCTCACAATAGCTGCTGTTGAAATGAGCATCATGGTAGCCGGAAGTAACACAAGGAAGGTGAAATCACCAGATCTGTCACTTGGCTATCAGGAGTCTGACAACCTTGATTGCATAATCTCTACCACCCAGATGATACTGCTGCGGTCCCCTCAAACCTGGACTATTTATATTTTCAGAATTTCTCTGAGTGCAATTAAAAAAGATTCTTCTAAGTCACTCGTAGCTTGCATAGGAAGGGATTACTCAACCATCGCAGGTCAATTGTAATTGTAACCGTGTCTTGGTAAATGTTCTCACAATAATCAAAGAAAAAATACTGATAATAAGTCTGTGGCAAGACATATCAAACCCAAATAGCACCATTTACAGTCCCATCCTAAGTGTATATTGAAGACATCTATAACTCTGGCATGTTTATTCAGAAAATATGCCCGTGGTTCCTCATCAAATCCCTCGCCGCCACGCTATATTACTTTAGGGAAGGTGGTAAAATATGTAACCTCTCTACTAAATGATTAAGGAGCACCGTAAGTATTTATTAATTTGTTTCGGTGGTTGCAGGTGGTGCGCATCACACTCATTTTTGGGGGCCAGGATTTATTTTTCTTAGCAGACTTCGACCCAGATCAAGACAGAGAAAGGCATAAAAGGGGAATAAAAAAAGATAGGCGAACAGTGACAAAGATATATAAAAGAGTCTGCAGAAAGATGAAGAGAGACAGGGAATGTACAGGGGTAGAGGAAAGAGACATGAGATGGAATCAAGACTAGGTCGGCTTGGCCTTCGCCCTCCGTGTCATTTGACAGCTAGCAGAGTGCTCCTAAGAATATTTTGGGACCCTGCACTTATTTGATCCCAGTTAAGCAGTGGCTTATGTTATGGTATGCAGATTTGTAGGCTGTCCTGTCGCTGAGCAGGGGAAGCTGCAGTCTCTGGATGAGCATGCAATGTCTGAATGGGAACTTAGTCACAAGAGATGCCATTAGAAGTGATCCTCTTTGGCGGTGCTAATTGGTCTGCGCTATGCATGCCACGTTCGTTGCATTGTCTTTAATTCTACGCACATACCTTCTCACGAGTTGCATTGTTCAATTTATGAGCAACCAGAGGATATTTCAGAAACAAAAGTAACAAACGCTCAGAAAAGCACAGGGCTCCCTCAGTTTCTGTTTTTAGTAGCCCAATCTCACTTTGGCTTCCTGTATTTTGCTGAAAGCTTTGCTTGCAGCTTCTGATTATGAGGAAGCAGAGGAATTTATATTGGGGCAATATAGATAAACTTATGAGCGTGTAGGCCAATTTTTACACCCTCGCAATATCTGATACGGTTGGAAAGGAATCTGTATGGCATGCACTTGGCAACCAAGCTGCGCCTGGACCATGACCTGCAGTAATCTGCGATCAGTCGGGTGGGAACACGTCTGCAGATATGGAGAAAGAACGAGAGAGCGAGGTACATTTCTTAGGCGCCTTATTGAACTTGGCTTCAAAGACATGGGCAGCAGATATGGCCTAGGGGCCAGAGCTGTCGACTGTGGGACAGGGGAGCCAGGCTCGAGTCCCGGCGTCCTCTCAACATCCTATGATTCTGAGAAACTCACTTAACCTCCCCCGGCCTAAAAAATGAATGTGACCTTAGGTAATGTAACTAGTGCTAATGTAAAACGCTCCAATCAAGATCACGCCATATAAAACTACAAAAATACGAAATAAACGAACCAGTGGAATGGCGAAGCATACAAGAACAGTCCTCTCAGAGCGACAGCTTGTAGCCATGACTTCCACAGGGCTTGATAATGTGAGAAAAATTCCAGCTATGTTGGTATTCCTTTTCTGCGATAATGTAAACTGTGTTTCCTTTTTAAACCTCCGCCCATTACGCGTACTCGATTGCTATAATATAATCCTGAACACTTAGCTTGCAGTCTCCGACCTTCAGTTCATCGCGAGCTACATTTCTGACTTGTTAATGCCACCTCTGTTCTTTGGCTTAGAGAGAATTTGGTAAATGTTTTTTTTTTTTATTTCTCAAGGTTTTTTCGAGCAGGAATGATTTTATAACCTTGGCAGTTTGCTCTTTTGAGGTTTGCAGGCCACCCAGGGCCTTGTTTTGGTGCCTCCATTTGAATGCTGGGAATTCTGCTAATTAAAACGTTTTTTCCCCTTAAGTGTTGCTGGCACGGCGGCATTGTTAGTGCGTTAGAATATGACCACTTCCCCGTGCCTTTAGCCCTCTCTTCAGAGGGGAATGTAAAACAAAAGAAGGAGGTATTTTGTAATGCCTGGCCTCTGAATCGAGCTGTCCCAGGGAATACAGGCTGTGTCAAAAGTTACATAAATTATGCAAATTACCCAGACCAAGACACAGCCCTTTCAGAGAAAGCAAATCTGTTTTCTTAAAGCTGAAACTTGCCTCAATGTGAGAGAGCCGCACGGCCCAACTATGAACAGCTACTCCTTTTAGCCACTTTCTAATTGCTAAGTAAAACCTTGTGGGCGAGTGCGGTAAATCACACGGTTTGTCTGCTCACCCATGAACCTGAATAATACTTTTCTTCAGATGCTGGCTGTAAAACCCACTAATTGACAATTTCACACACATTACGAAAAGAAAAAGGCTGTGATGGAGTGAAAAGTTAATGAAATGGGATTTTTTTTAAAAAAAAGTTATAACTTTAGTCAGATACCGCTTCTGTAGCTCAAGTAAAGCAGGACAGGGGTACAGCAGGAAGGTTTTGGGTTTCCTATGACTGAGAGAAAACACGAGACATTTTATTGCAAAGGAATAATTTGTTTCCATGGATAGGTGCACTCACGTGCTCTATTCATCTATGCCCGAATGGCTGAAAGAGAACCAATGTTAGCTTCAAAGGCCACTATAAAAATAGATAGAAAACAGGTTACACGGCAATCTTTTAATTGTAGGGTCTAATTGAGGAGAAATGTAAATAAGGGAAGAGTTGGCGAGGTCTGTGAACATTACAACCATTCAAAGTGAAATTGTTCAAGTTCCACAAGCAAAACCGTGAGGATCAGAACATGCGGGCATTTTTAGCAACACTCTACAACACCTCGTGGCATTTACCTCCCTGTGAGCACCTCAGACAACAAATCATATACAATGAAAATGACTCCACCTATTACGCACACTCTGTTATGAGTCTCGTTTCCAGGCGCTCTATACAAATGCTAGTTATCACCGACTCCGACCTCTGTCTATCATCCTCAGAATGAGCAAAGGCTGAAGGGCATACAAGGACTCCAAGCTATGACCTGAGGTAACACAGTGAACTCTACAAAGAATGCATTCATTCACCGAGCTACATTGACTACTGTGGCGGAGCGACGAGAGCACTTCCCTGCAGTACCACGCCACTTATTTATTCAATGCATGTACTTGTGATGTTTTCACGAGTTTTGCAGTATACCCCGGGGGGTGGGTAGCACAGCCAGCCCTGAGCTAAAACCTACTGGAGGCCAACGGCAGTACACCTGGGGCTCCGAGCAAGTAAACTCAGCTTACATGCTCAGGTACCCTTTTTACCAACGTAAAACAACTTGTGTTCAGTAGTCATCTAGTACTATGGAAAGAGCAGGTATTCTGTGGGTGCCTTTATAGAAATATGTGTATATGCATGAGAGTTGTGTACTTTTTATGTGCAGAGTAAGAGGTGTGCTCATGGAAGTGCTGGGTGATGGTGAATAGCGTGAGTGCAGCTTGAGTGGTGTGAGTGTAGGATGAAAAATGTGCTGATGTGAGAGTTGAGTGAGCTGCATGAATGCAGTATGAGAGGAAGGCCCATGTGAGTGTCAACTGAGAGGAGTGCTTGCAGAGTGAGAGGAGTGAGTGCAGGGTGGTGTGAGCAGTGTAAATGCAGGGTGAGTGGTGTGCCTGTGTGTGGTGCAGGATGAGCAACACGAGTGAAGGGTGATCTGTGAGAGTGATTGATGAGTGCATGGTGAGAGGAGTTAGTGCAGAGTGAGGAGTGTGTCCATATGAGTTCCGGCAGACTATTGTCTCTGTGTGCAGGCATGATGAACAGACAGAGTGTCTGTATAACGGCAGGCTGAGAGGTTTGTCCGTGTGAATGCAGGGTGAGAGGAGGAAGTGCAGGGCGAGTGGTGTGATTCCAGGGTGAGTCCTGTGCTTGTTTGCGTGGGGTGAGTCCAGGGCGAGTGCTGTGCCCATGTGAGTGAAGGGTGAATTGTGTGAGTGGCAGGAGTGCCTGTGAGTGCACAGTGAGCGATTTGACACTGAGAGTAGGGTGAGAGAAGTGACTGCATGGTGAGTGATATGTCATATGAGTTTAGGTGCGGGTGAAAGTGAAGAGTGGGTGGAATGAATGCAAGGTGAGTGATGTACTTTTTTGAGTGAGATTGCTAAGTGAGATGTGAGAGTGACAGGTGAGTGAGATGTCACATGAATGTAGGGTGAGAAGCTTTCTTGTGTAGGTGCAGAGTGAAAAGTGAGAATGCATGGCGAGTCTTGTGTGTGCAGGGTGAGCGGTGTGCACATGTGACTGCAGGGTAAGTGGAGGGAGAACGGCGTGAGTTCATGGCAATGGGCATGAGTGCAGTGTGGTCACTGTGAGTGCCGGGTGAGTGGTGTAATCGTGTGAGCACAAGGTAAGAGAAGGATGAACGATGTGAGTGCAGGGTAACAGCGTGAATGCAGTGTGATCACTGTGAGTGTAAGGTGAGTGGTGAAAGTGAAAAGTGAGTGGAGTGTCATGTGCGTGTAGGGTGACCAGTGTGCTCGTGTAAGTGCAGTGTAGGAGAAGGGTGAATAACGTGAGTGCATGGTAAGCAGTGTGAGTGCAGTGTGATTGCTGTTAGTGTAGGGTGAGTGTGAAAGTGAAGGGTTAGCAGTGAGAATAAGAAGTGAGTTGTTGTAGTGTTTCAGATAATATTTCTATTATGGCATCAATCAGGGATGGATGGTACAGGAAATAATGTGATGATCCTGCAACAAACTTTCAGTCTCCTCATTAGGGTTGACAGGTGATCAGATTTCTACCGGCATCACTAGTATTTTAAATGTCCCAACCAGTACACAAATCAGCAAAATCACCAAAAGCTGTTTTTTAGCACTTATCTGTGCATACTTGAAACAGCAAATATAAAAAGAAAGCACTTTCAATCAATGGGTGGGGTTATTCAATTTTTTTTCTCATCTTTATTACCTGTCAACACTCTCAACAGAAGGTATTGTCCTGAGCGAGTGAACAATACTTACCAAGTCAGCCCTAGCAACAATGCATTCTGGACACAATTCCACAATACAAGGAATTATCCTTGGTGACATCACCCTTCTAAATCTTAGAGTCAATCACTGCTATTCTGTCTCACTAGGTAGGACCCAAGGTGACCGTAAATACCGGCAACTAGAATGTGTATTCTATCACAACATTTTGCGCAAACCTGCTAGCCCTATATGGGACCCATACAAATTCATACCATTACTAATGTCAAGTCTCAAACAAAATATTAAGATAATATCACTAACTGTGAATCGGATCAACCACCTTATTAAAAAAAAGAAAATCATTGACTACTTATACAAGCTGCAACATGATATTATTCTTCTCAAGGAAACCAAGGTTGACTCCTCTCATACCACCTCACTCAGGAATAATCAATTCTCTGATGTAGCATGCTCGTCTGCGGTTGTGAAAAAAAATGAATTCTTGCTAAGTAATCAAACATTGCCATGGTCTCAAACCTTTATGATAGGCAAGGGAGATTGATCATCTCAAAACTCACTGTTCTTTGCGATCAGTGTCTATGTGCCTACTTTAGACGACCCATCCTTCTAAAATGAGCACTCGGCCTGGAAAAACCCCATATATCCTTTACAGATAACCTCATATTGAATTAGATTTTCAAGAAAAAATACAAATACAATACAATTGTAAGCACTAGAGCAGGTATCTGGGTCAATAAACAAAACTGCATCGGAGTATGCAATGCAATGCAGTGCAATGTAATCTAATGGAAAAAAATCTGGCTTCATACCTAAAACATAAATTGCAAAGATACTCCATAAATGCCATTAAATACTGAACTAATAGGATTCCAGAGGTGTCTGAAGAATTTGCCATTGACCTCATCACCACTGTAAAACCAATGAAGACTCCATACTTAAGAAGATTAAATACGCCGTGGATGCAGGCACGGCCGGTACAGGTAAGGGCAGTGGGCCGTGGGGGGGGGATGGGGGAGAAGTCGACATATGATGGGATAGGGAAAATAAATAAAACCACTGGCCTTACTCGGCGATGCGGCGAGCTCAAGGTAAGTGGTTTTATTTATTTATTTTCCCTATCCCGTCATATGTCGACTCCCCTCCGCCTGCCCCACAGCCCCACCGATTTTACTTGGATAGATTGATAGATTGATTCCAGTGGCATGGAGAGCACGGGACCCACGTCTGAGCATAACCGTCCCACTCGGGTGACAAATGCAAAAACAGTTGATGGACAGAATGCAGAACAATGTCATACATTCACCCCAGTACAAAGATCTGGGCCTAAATCCATTGTTTTTTTGCTCGCCATTCCAGTTTGGACCCAACCTAATCCTGGCTGAAGAGGGGTGAAACCCCGAAACCGGTCCTAGGATGCTTGTTTCCAGTCCAGGGAGGACCTGGCTAGGCAGTTTGGGCTGGACTGTTCCCATGAGGCACAGGGTCAAGACTGATTTGCATATGACTAGGTTCAAACTGGAACAGCATGGTGAGCAAAAAAACGATGGATTTAGGCCCAGCTCTCTGTACTGGGGTGAATGTATGACATTGTTCTGCATTCTGTCCATCAACTGTTGTTTTTGCATTTGTCACCCCGAGTGGGAAGGGTATGCCCAGACGTGGGTCCCGTGCTCTCCATGCCACTGCAAACAAGCTATCCTGGTTGAAGAGGAGTAAAACACCGAAACCGGTCCTAGGATGCTTGTTTCCAGTCCAGGGAGGACATGGCTTGGCAGTTTGGGCTGGACTGTTCCCATGACGCACAGGGTCGAGACTGATTTGCATATGGCTAGGTTCAAACTGGAACAGCATGGTGAGCAAAAAAACGATTGATTTAGGCCCAGATCTCTGTACTGGGGTGAATGTATGACATTGTTCTGCATTCTGTCCATCAACTGTTGTTTTTGCATTTGTCACCCCGAGTGGGAAGGGTATGCCCAGACGTGGGTCCCGTGCTCTCCATGCCACTGCAAACAAGCTATCCTGGTTGAAGAGGAGTAAAACACCGAAACCGGTCCTAGGATGCTTGTTTCCAGTCCAGGGAGGACATGGCTTGGCAGTTTGGGCTGGACTGTTCCCATGACGCACAGGGTCGAGACTGATTTGCATATGGCTAGGTTCAAACTGGAACAGCATGGTGAGCAAAAAAACGATGGATTTAGGCCCAGATCTCTGTACTGGGGTGAATGTATGACATTGTTCTGCATTCTGTCCATCAACTGTTGTTTTTGCATTTGTCACCACGAGTGGGAAGGGTATGCCCAGACGTGGGTCCCGTGCTCTCCTGAATGAATGACTGAATGACTGTAAACCGGAGAATGATGCAGCTGAGTTCTCATATGGAACAGAAGAATTGTTGTTTTTATTAGATTATACATTTGTCATTTCAAATCTCTATCACAGGGTTAAGAATTTTAAATTATTGACGAAAATAATGATGGGCATCCTATAACGGCCCTGTTTTCTTTTAACAGAAAGCAATAGAGGGTTTTGAGAAGATGTGTGAATTTATAATCTGGCTAGATCACGGTCTTTAAAAGTAATTTCCAAAGGTCCTGTCAATTCCAGCTGCGGACAGCAGTGTTCACTGTTTAGAAATTGAAAGCTGACATATTTCTGAACTTCTGGCTGGGCCCAACATATAGAATAATCTTAATAGCACTGAAAAAATGCCTCCTTTTTTATTATTTTCTTTGATTTTTCAGTATGCTAGCCAAAAATACTCCATTTACGTAATCAGGCTAAAATAGTGTGTGTGTGATGGTGTATCAAGTGGTTTCCTCAAGGCTTACGTCAGTATTTATTGATGTGACTGTTCTATCCTCTGTATGAAAGTGCAAGTAGTAGGGAGGAAATGTTGGCTTCTTGGAAAGGGAGTATCATCCGGACAAAAAGTACTACATGATTGCTCTGTTAGGGAAGATGTATTGTTATATGTAACAGGGTTTTGGAACTTTTTGAAGGGTTAGGCAGAAATAGGGTTATTTCAAGGACCCCAATGAATGGTACAAATGGGACAAATAAGTATTCACGATATCTGGATGATACAGTAGCATTTAATTCTGTCAATTGCCGATATTTGTGTAAGAAACTGGTCCCCTGAGAACTATATCCAGATTACTGTCTTTGTTACTGCCTTTGGTTTCTCATGTATGCTTTGATATCCTGGTGAAAGTGAGGTTGGTTGGATGTTTTTCTAAGACAATGAACTGAAGCAACGTTGTACATTTGCTCCTATGACGTTCAACCTTTCGCCTGTATATAATCTAGGTGGAGGGTCTTTTTGTGCCTGCCATGCTTCTCTTCTGCAACTTTAACAAAAGTTTCTTGAATTTATTTATAGATAAGGAAAATTACCACTGTTAAGAACTGGCAGTCCAGTTTTGTAAGACTAAGTATGATGGCTAAGATTGTGTGTCAAAATATCTTAGTGAAAAGTATTGTCTGACAGAACTATAATGTCCCAAATATCGTTTACAAAAAAATTGCTTGTCTATTTTCTAATATCAACTCCAATGGGATGGTATTTTTGTACATAACATTTATAATATGATATTTCTGTCAGAAGATATTACAGGTATGATATTTTGGTAAGATGCCATTGCCAAACATTTAATAAAATGTAATATAGATTATGGATGTTGTGTTATGAGGATTTGTATAGCGTGCTTATTACCCGAGGGGTATCCAGGCACTGGAGTAAGTGAGTAGGCCGATCGTGCACCTTGTTGAATAGCCAGGTCTTTAGTTTCTTGCGGAATTCGAGAATGGATAGGAAGGTCCTGATGTGGTGTGGAAGGTCATTTCAGGATTTGTCGGCGATGTAGGAAAAGGAACTTTTCCTCCTCGTGCGTTGCGCATGCGAATGCAGGATATTTGAGTGAGGCTGAGCGCACTTTCCTAATCGGTTGGGGGAGGTTGAGGCAGCGGCTGAGGTATGCAGTTCCGACGTTGTCGAGGGCTTTGTATGTGTGGGTGAACAGTTTGAATTGGCATCGCTTCTGAATTAGTAGTCAGTGTAGTTCTCTGAGGTGGGCCGTGATGTGTGCCTTGTGGGGGATGTTGAGGATGAATCTAGTGGCGGCATTCTGGGTGATCTGGAGTCTTTGTAAGAGTTGTCTCATGATAACTATGATTCTTCATTACTCTCCGTGCATGTGAAGTTAGCATTCAAGTATTCCAGTTTTATGCTGTCCCCGCAGGGTAATTTTTAAGGCTCGGGAGCGGGGGAAGTGGGGTTGGAGTAGTTTTTTAAAATAGGAGTTTGGGTTTTAGGCCTAAAGGCAGTGGAAGGGGTTTGGGTAGTTTTAGGGACTGCGCAAGGGGGTGGGATGGAGTCGAGATAGTGTTTGTAAAGGATGAGGGACAGCATGGGAGTTGGGAGGGGGTCGGGGTATTTGGACCTCAGGGCGGGGGAGAGTTTGTAGCTTAGGGCCGGGGGATAGAAGTTACGACCTCAGTCACGCATACCCCTTCACCATTCATACCTTTAGCTCGAAATTATATGGTAAAGGCATGTGTGGTAAAGGAATGCGCAGACGCATTTGTGATTTAGGCTGCGTGGTAGAGGCACGTGTGGTAAAACCATTTGTGCTTCTATAATACAACCCTTGCTGCTCCTTAATAATTCAACACTCAATGTAGGTGTAACTCAACTGATGACCGCCTAAGTTAGTTTTAGAAAGCCAGCAGAAAGCTCAGATACTGGTGCTTAATAGGCTAATTGATGAAGAACTGTCTGAGCTAGACCCAACAAATGTTAACGTGTTTGTGAACAATAGTGTGACATACTATTTACAAGCCATTATCTTTTCTGCCGGTCATTCTTCAAAATCTATTTTAAAAAGCAGCTGGAGATTTAGTCGATGGAGGTTTCTGTTCAAAGGTTATTTGTAAAACTTACCCTGTAATAAATGGTAAGAATTCGTGAAGTAAGTTTCAAGTCAAGCAATACATTGTTTCTGCCCTTGCTGTCAGTAGGACATTTGACTGGCATGCTATGGGAAAGAGAGTTCACAGTTAGGTGTGAGCCGTGACTGAGTTCCCACACTACTCAAATAGATGAATCAACAGAGACACAACTTTCATTAAGGTTTTGTTATGCACAACTTTGGTGGCTTGGTCTAGCAGCTAGGCAGTTACCAGAGTAACCATGTGAGGACTTGTGAATAATAAAGCAATCAAGCAGCACAGTTAAAGAAACATCGTGAAATGCAGCACTAAGTTTAAGTGAAACCAGTAACGTCTGCTAGTTAAAATGAGAGATAAAATAGAGCTAACCTGCAAAGGGATTCAGCTGTTTGGGAAAAGCTAACATGTCCTATGGTAATATAAAGGCGTTAGGTTAGACATCATTTTGAAAATAGTCAGAAATGTCCTCCGAAGGATTGTCTGGGACTTAGCCAGTTCAATAGGTCAAACTGAAAGATGGAATACATGGGCAACGCATGGCATCTCCACCATTTAAGAATGGTACCTGTATGAGCATGTGCAATCAGAGGAAGGTGATGGCACAAAGCTTAATGTGTTATGAAAAAGGTTTCAAACCCTGCATGGCAAATGCACCTTTTATGGTGTATGTAAAAGAAAAGTCCTCGTAAAGCTTTGTCTACGATATAATTAGTTAAATATCAATCTCCTCCAGGAAGTCAACCAGGGCCAGGATTACTAGACTGTAAAGCTTGCTCCTATTGGTTGTTTGCGCTGTTGACTGCAGAGGCAAGTACAATTATCTGACACAGAGCATGACAGACACGCGTTGAGAGGACATCCAGGCAGAAGCAGGAAACGGATTACTATGAAAGTACTGCAGGGCCCTGATAGTAGGGGTCAAATGGTGGAAATTAATTACATTGCACTAGCCATTGCGTGGCTGGTCCATGTTCCCTAATGTACGAATGAAAACGAAGAAAATGAACACTAGGGGTAGAAACTACTCAATAGGCAGCAGCAAATGCCCGAATTCTACTCTCAGAGCTAGCAATGGAAACTGATGAATGGCCCTGAAGGTAACACGAAACGAGAACAAAACCAAACGAGAGCACATTAACTCTTCAACATTTCAAATGAACACACAAAATCTCAAACAATTTAGGACGGCGTAGGGAACTAGACTTCCAATGGCTAGATTAGCCAGAAGGGGCTGGCAACATGAATCCCTGGAGTTTAATGTTGATGTGGGGAGTGAAAGAGCGGTCACTCTTGATTACTTTCCTCACATTACACACCACGTGTAACGGTGCAATTGGAGACACCAAAAAGAATGGTCATGATAATCGGAGAAGTGCTGGGTCCTTGGGCACACACGCAATCTTGTGACCTTTAAAGTAGACCCATTAATGATACATCACTTCCTGGACAGGCCTAAGATAATTGGCCCCTTGATAACACTACAGATCCCTTTTCCAGCTTAAGAGAGATCTGGGTGTCATCAGCATGCATATCTCGCCTAATTTTGTGGGGTTCCAGACAGTAGTGGCTCCTTCTCTAAGGCGGAGGACCATCGCCTCACTGCTCTTTGAGCAGTGCAAAAAATAAAATAAAATCATGATATCAAGACGTTATTATCATTTTATTTTTCTGTGCCGCTCAAAGCGATGTTAGGGCGGGGCGGGGCTGGGCTCACCACAGTCCGAGGGAGCAGGACTGGTCTGCACTCCCTAAGTGCGCATGTCTTTTTGGCTGGCTCTCTTGGGCTGGCCAAACAATCATGCGCACTCAGAATGTTCTCCACCTGGCTGTTTTGCACAGCCTGGTGGAGAACATACCAAGTCTCCCAGGCACCACCCAAGCAGCCAAACAGGCCGCTCAGACCAATCATGACACTGCTCATGCAGTGTCGTGATTGACTGGGAGAGTCTGGGAGCCTGGGTGCTTCCGGTGCTGCTAGCAGAGTGAGGACAGAGGCGAGACGTGCACCGGAGGATGGAAGAGTGGCGTGCAGCAGCAGTGGCAGCTTCAAAGGTAAGTTTAATTTTAAAAATGTTTTCACCCCTTTCCCCACCATCCCCGTTCCGAGGCAGCTGTCACTGGTTCCAGAATGTTTGTGAGCAGAGCCATGTGGATATCGAAGAGGGTTGCTGACAAATGGCAACACTTGTGACTTTTGCAATACACCACAATGGTAGAGGCGGTAGTGACTGTGGTAGCAAGAGGACTTTTACTGTATGGCAGGACTATTATTTCACAACTGCTTGGCACTGGTTGCAGTGGGTCAGGCATGTGGCAGGATGTTCTTGATTTGAATACATAATAACCAATCATATGCATTAAAACCAAGAAAGGGCAGTATTTTGTTTGTAAAAATGAAAGGCGCTTTTGGCAGCTACACCTTGAGATGAAAGTGCACTCTCTTAATAACAGACAGTTGAATTAATTCAGCTAAGACACAGCTGGAGTAAAATCAACCAATACACACACAATACAAACTCAAGGCCTGCCTTTGTTATAACCTGGAGTACTTCAAACAGCACACACTGTGAGGTGCTTTCAGGATCCATACCCGTCTTTGAATTCATCAGTAGGTTGATGAGCCCTACTTTAAACAACATTTTATATGCGCATTCCCCAGGGCAAAACTACAACATCCCAATTTGTCTATGAGCTAACAAACATTCATTCTCTAATTTGTCTCTCTTAAGAGGACATTGTCTTTGATTCTTAATGCCTTTTATATACTTAACTTCATTTCATTTGTATTATTTTTTACGAGAACAGAGGAATGTTTAGGAAACACCTGTTTATTGTCATGTGGCCTGAGTGCTTTATTACGGCTTTATGTATTTTACAAGAAGACTAATGCTAATAAAAAAGCCTGACAAAACATTTATGAAAACTGGAACAGATCAAGATTAGATTGCATGGTACTGTGGCTTCCTAGTTAATAAGTGTTGCGTCCTCCCCAGCCGGGGAGCATGCGAATGACCATGCCACACATGGAGCTCTGTAACAAATGTCCTTATTCCACAGCATACAACCGCAAAGTGCGCACATTGCATCATAACTTTATTGAACACACCCAGACACACCAAAATCAATTATGTAATTCCGGTAAGGAGCCCGCATAGGACCAAAAGGGCCCCAATGTAAACAAGCTCAAGACACTACATCTCCTCCTTTGTTAAATAAAAATACATACCACATAAACATCATAGCTCTTCGATGAGTCGTCAAGGGGCTTGCACAAGTCTGCCAGATCGAGTGGTATGTGATAGATGAGGTGCACCTTCAGGGGCGGCTCCTCCGCTAAGGCAGAGGAGCGTCACCCCAATGCTATCAGAGGAGTAAAAAGGAAAAAGGAAATGATAATAACATCATTACTATAATTTTATTTGTCTTGGTGCTAGGTTAGGGCGGGGCTGTGGGTCACAGTGGGAGGAGTGGTGGGCAAACTTTAAGTGCGCATAACGGTTTGGCTGGCCGTCTTATGCCGGCCAAACAGTCATGGGCACTTTGCATGTTCCCCACCAGGCTGTAATACACAGGCTCCCTGTCCCAGTCAGTGTGCCGAACCACTGTGCTCAACGCTGCATTGTAATTGGTTTAGAGGAGCCTGTATGCTTCCTGCTTCTGGGACCGAAGCTGAGGAGAGACTGCGGCAGTGAGAAAGTAAGTGGGGTTTAGTTTTGTTCCCCACACCCCTTTCCCACCTGCCCCGCCACCCCTGTTCCCTACCAGCCACCACTGTGCACCTCCATCGAGTGTCGTTGAGGTGGTATCGGACACTTGATTTGGGCACTCAGGTAGAATGATTCCACTCGTGAACTCAGGAGCCGAAGAATATCGAGGCAATGGCTTAAAGTGTGACGAGTCCCTTGTAGGGGAATAGATTTTCCAGGACGTTAATCAGTCACCATCTGGCACATGCATCAACAATGCCATTTGCGATTCCTTATTAGCGAAAAATAAGGATTCGCTAATAAGGAATAGCAAAAGGCTATGCATGTAGGAATCGCTATTCAAATAGCGATTCCTTAACTTTCCTTAATTGCGACTAGCAAATTGCGAGTAGCAATTAAGGAATGCCGTCCCATTCATTCCTATGGGCCTCCTGGCCCATAGGAATGAATTGTAGATTGCATGAGCAATTTGCGAGTACCAGTAGGTACTAGCAAATTGCTCATGCAATTTCAAGGGTGCAAGGGTGTCAAAATGACACCCTATTGCACCCCTGAAATTGATATGTGCACATATGTTGCACACACACATGCTCTAAGGGCATGTGTGTGCGCAACATGAAACTTTGAAAAATGCACAAAAGTGCATTTTTCTAACTTTTAGCAAATTACCATGAAGTTCATCTTCATGGTAATTTGCTCCCCCTATTAGCGAATTCGCTAATTTTTTAACTTTCATGCATTGCATTTAAGGAATCCCAAATTGAGATTCCTTAAATTAAGGATTCTCAATTTGGGATTCCTTAAATGCTATCGCTATTTAAGGAATCGCTATTTAAGGATTCCTTAAATAGCGATTTTTGCTTTTGGGTTGATGCATTGGGATTGGGTATTTTTAACTCAATACCGGGAGCTATTAGCGAATCGGTATTTTACCGACTGGATTTTGGCTTGATGCATGAGGCTGTATGTCCTTAACAAATCTGCGTTTGTCAGCATAAGTCTTCATTTTACACTTTTTAGAAGTGTCCCTGTTGCGAATCTTCCTCGCAATCGGTGGACAATTCAAGGGTATCTTTGTTCCCATAGCTCTACCAAACATCAAGGTGGCAGGACTCTCACTCATGGTGAAGGGGGGAGTTGATAAATAGACACAAAGTTCTTGGCACCACGCTGACTTAAGATCAATGCGCTTGCACTGTTGTCTTGTGATGCATGGTTGCCAAGAATGATCCTTAACTTCGCAATGGTGCATAAGCACCCTACGTGTACACCTTTGTAGTCGACGGAGTGAGGCGTGGCATAGGAGAAAATTAAATAAACTTCTCCGCCGGCATGATGTTGATCGATGTACCACTGTCTTTGTTGAAAGTTATGGGACATCCATTCACCTTCAGTGTAATTTTAGGACACTGTCTAAATGAGTTTTGTTGCTTAGTTGAGTGTTTTTTCTTTAGTTTGTGTTTCTTCTTTGCAATCAGCCAACCCTACATGTGCATCTGTTTAGTTGACATCGTTACCAGGGCCAGCTTTAACGCTGGTGGTGTCCTGTGCTACAATGTCTGTTGGCGCCCCCCCATGACCACCTCTGCCACAGATTCCCCAACAAGCACCCTTTAACAGTGCCCCTCAAGTCTCCATAACCACTGTCTCTCAGATTAATTTAGTTTTATAGCACCACTCATACCAGTGTAAGGTGTCAGCACTTTACATCACACACATATATGTATGTAAATCAGCGCTTAGGAAATGTGACATCAGACAGGACTAGAAGGTGTAGGAGTGACATGTCATTAATACTCGTAGGCAATAAAGTTTATAGTCCTTATGCTTGAAAAGCACAAATTCAGAATTTAAAACATCATTGTTAGGGGTTCTCTTTTAATAATAAGAATTATTTTCTACCCTAATGTACCCTTTTCGCAAAATTAGGATGAAGAAAGACTGGGCAAAAAACATATAGTTCTAACATATACCTTGCAGTTTGCATGCAGCTCTTTGATGACAGTTAATAGCTCAATGTTGTACATAAGGATTTTGTCTTATAAACAACAAGTTACAAAACGAGCTCTCTTACAGAAGCAGTAATCTACTGATCAATTTACTTTATATGCACTGTTATCTGCATAGTACACCTTCTTAGTAGCAGGCATTTTAACCCTCTGCGCTACATTAGGAAGAGTCAAACCTTCCACTAGACAAACCTCCGTTCTCTTTCCAGGGAGACGATTAATCACCAGAGGTATCTTGACAGTTTAATTGAGGCCTGAATATTGCTGGAGGCCAGAATGCAGCAGCAGGTGCTTTTAAAATGATAAATTACCTGTAAAAATGACGCTCCCCCACCCCAAGTAAGCGCCTGGTACGGTGGTACCGATCGCACCGCCCTAGAGCCGGCCATGATCATTACACACCCATCTTTCTCACAGTCACTTGATAGTGACGCTGATGAGCCTCTACAAGATGAATTTGAAGGCAACAACTTTGTTTAGTTTCTCCTTGTTTCAGTAGATGTTGCTGTTTGGAGTTGTGAGTGTGGTGAGAAGGTATCTGGAACTTTCGAGCATCCATTTTCTCTTCTCGATGTGATGAAATTAGTTTCTCTTTCTCTTTGCAAGCCATTATGAAATGCTTTTATTTCCTGCATCCTTTGCATTTCTGTCCAATGGCGGGACATTTACCTTCATGGGGAAATGAAAATCCACACCAGAACACAATTTCTTTTTATTTGGAGATGTCGATCGCTGGGCCTTTACCTTACGCTTGTGTTTGCTTTTGCAACGCTGATTCATTCTGTGCTATTCCAGCTCCCATGTCAGCAGCTTGTCGATCTGCATGTTCCTCTGCTCTTGCAGCAATGAGTACTTTCTTCAAGCTAAGAGTCTATCTTAGCATGCGTCTGAGAGACAACCATTGATAACCCTCCGACGCCTGGCTTACTCATCATTGAATTCACTGATCAGGCAATGCGTGATTAGTGCGTCAAGTCTCTCAACAAACTCGTATAACGTTTCACCACTTTGTTGTCGTGCTTGATTGAAAATATACCTCTCATAGTCGATATTTGGCATTGAGTTCAACTTTGCTTCCAATGCTCCCTTTATTTGACGGTACGAGGTTTCATCAGTTTATGATATCTTTTTCATTCCTTCTTTCACTCCATCACCTGCAAGGTTCTCTAAGTATTTGATTATCTTTTTGCCATCTACTTCTTCTGACACATCAATGAAGTAATCAAATGTCTCAAACCAGGCAATCCATTTGGTGCCAATATTCTGCTTTTCAAATGGAGGCGGTGGTTTCAGGAATGTGGCTGCATAGTATTTTGCACTCTTTTTTTTTACTGTTGACAGCGTGTGCTGCTCAGATGGCAGTTGCTGTTCACTGGGACCTGCACGTTCAGCAAGCATTGGCCGTGTGCTTGCACTTGGATCGTCACACCCGCGCAGATGCCGTAGGGCATCCTCTTCCTTTTCTAGGGTGAGCAACCGTTCTGTCTCTCGTGCTTGGTCTTTGTCACGTTTAACCTTTTGTATCATACCTGGTTGTCGCTGCCTTTTAGCATTCGCTTTGTATAGATGATGGCTCTGAGTCAAGCTGTGGCACAGTATCTTTACTTTTGGCCTTACCAGTAGGTTTTTGGAAAGCTTTCGAAAGTGCTCCTCTGCAGGGCCTTCAACTTCGTTTAGGGTTGTGGGTGGACTCCAGCAGTGCTTCGATTCCACACATGCCAGCTTCAAACTGCTTCTCATTGAAGTAGACACACATGGCACAGACGAGGAGTTTCCTGTAGCTCTGCAAACTTCCAGAGAAAGCAGTCTAGTTTCTTCGGGGCACATATCCCACACTAGTCGCCAGTTGACCACACCACACACAGAGCAGTAGAACACACGTCTTTTGTCCTGAGCATACAACTACAGTCTGTGCGCATTGCATCATAAATTTATTGAACACTTCTAGACACACCCAAACCAATTACGTAAATCCAGTAAAGAGTCTGTATAGGACCAAAAGAGTCCCAATGCACACGAGTTCGAGACACTACATTAAGTATCCATAAAACACAGGTCTTAAAACTCAGGCTGGTTTTGACAATGCATGTGTGACTATAGATAGCATTCACAACTATTGTCCATGGGAAACTGAGCGCATTGAAATCTAATACCTCAAATCCACGGAAGTAGAGGGTTAACGCTTCTGTAAAATGCGTTAGGTACAATTAAAATTGAAACTGTAGTGGCTATTCGCGTAAGTCCCAGAACTTTTTGGGATTTTTAAAACATGGCCAGTCAAAATGAACTTTCACCATCTTTTTTACTGCGAAACAGCAGGTATTTGCAGGGCATGGAAACGGGGGTGTTTCTGTCAAGAAACTTTGTGGGCAACAGACATCTTAAACGACCAAGTACACACATTTTGAGATTTATGGGCAAGCAGAGCATAAAACGAACAGTTTCCAACAGAAGTAAACCTTGATTGAATAAGACCACCCACCTCAAGGCAGAAAACTAAGTCTTGCTGAAATCATTTTGCCAAGGGTTTTGCAATTTGTTTCATTCCGTCCAAGCAAATTCCCATAGTACTGGATTGCCATACATATTAATTACATAGTCCATGAACATTTACAACTGGGTTTCCAAATATACGATTTAAAAGTTTGAGATTGGTTGATGTCTCCCTGATTTTAAGTTTGAGCTATTTGTGATGTTTTAACACCCTTACCACTTGCAGACAAACAAGTAACATGCAGTGCTTTGCCGCAGTGTAACTTTGGCACAAATAATGGGATAGAGTGTACTACAGAGCAATTTAAAGACAGTGTGTAATGCCAACTAGACCAATGGCGAACACCAATTCCACATACCTCGCTAGCTAATTATTATTTTTATTTTAAAGAAACAAACATATTCCTTTACAGTAGAATACATGGATTAATCCAAACATACATCATTCAAACGTACACTCACAGAAAGCAGTCACAGCTCACATCAAAACTGTGATTCCATATCTCGTCAGTCACATTACCAACACCCACAGGATCTGGGTCTAAAACTGGCCCTTAGCAGCCATTTTGTGCCTAGTGCTGTTTATTTAATGGTACCCGAAGCGTCACCCACACCTCATCAGTGCACATCATTGTGCCTAATCCTCCAGTTTAGGGGGAAAAAACAATAAAATATCAGTCTATTACAGCAGTTTTGAGATACCTCCAACCCTATATTATTTGATGATATTTATATGAACCTAAATACGTTTACGATTTAAGTACTGGTGATCTATCCATTTCAGGTGAACATGTTTGTGGAGGGATTCCATGATGCCATTATCCTCTATGCCTTGGCTTTGCATGAGCTAAGAAAGAATGGCCAGAACAAGCGGGATGGAGAGAAGCTTGTGCAGCAGATGTGGAACAGGACCTATGAAGGTAGGAACTGCTTCACACTCCTAGTTGTGCTGCGTTCCGTGGTAACTACCTCCGCTTCTATACCTATCTCAGTGTGCATTGTATTTACACGATCTAGAGTGTTCACACTTCCCGGTCCACTGCAGCACCACAGATCACTAATTCACTGAAAGTCTGATTGACACTCTATATAGACTTCATGGAAGTCCAATCATTTCCCAGCCTATAGTGGAGCCAAATTTCCATCTATCTGCTTTTGAAAGAATACAGAAGCACTCACACATTTTGCAGACCTCAGCTCTTCTCATTCCTTTAACCTAAAATGTCAGCAGACCTCTTTCTACCAATTAGCTTTTATTTTTTTGTCATTTCGGGAATACTGACCATTTTCAAGGCTACAAATGCATTTTGTTTTACTTTTGTTACTCCCTCACCCACGAAAATGCATAAGTATAGAAAGGTCAATTGTTATACAGGGCTTTTTTTCCATCAAGACGTTACGAGCGACACAATGGACAACAGGAAAAATCCGATGATGTCACGTGTAACACTGAGGTGGAAACATTACCATTACTGGTAGGCACCAATCTACATTTCTGTGTTGCATGTGCCCCCATAACACCCTCTAAGCTGATCACCCATTGACAACAAAACCACCTTATCATCTGCCTGTCCCAACAGCCTCTTTCATGCTTTGAAAAATAATACTTAGTACCCGGCTACTATCCCCCACCCCACTGGCCTTTCTCTCTCCTTCACTTTCATTTATTTTAAAAACTTAAATTGGATATCTAGCTTCCTACCTCCATACTCCATCCCCCCTGTAACACCCTCCCATGCAAAACAGTCAAAATATATATGTGGTATCTTATCACTTCCCTACGTCCCTTTACTCCTCCTGAGAGCCTAGTGCTCTGTAGTATGCCAGCCGTCTGACAGTGGATCTCACAGAGCTGCTACCCACATGTATTGATTTATATTGCCTGTATGTGTGTGTAAAGATCAGTAATGAGCAGGGGTACAAGTTCTTGGCCGCACCAGAATCACCCGCCTTGCCCTCCCTCTATTAGGTCTGTAGAGATGAAAGGAAGGCGTGCGAAAGCAGAAAAGATGTCTAACCATATTTTGCCATTCCACCGCATCCTACAGGTGAATCAATTTTATCTGCATGCGGGCCTCAAAAAAGTAGAGGAAAGAAAGAGGTGGCATGTGTAGGATGGCCAATAACATGCCCGAACTAATTTAGCCACATTCTTTTTGGGAAAATGTTTAATCACTAATATTAAACAAGCATCTGCAAGGCAATAGGTCTCGCATTTACGTGAGTTTAAGCTATTGGCATTGTAAATGACAAAGCCTTTTATTTAATTAAAACCAAAACATAAATAAAAGGCATTGTCATTTTCAATGCCAAACACTCAAACTCACTTACCTGCGAGACCTATTGCATTGCAAATGCTTGTATATCGTATCTGCGGCGCTGTAAAATCTTTCTGTGCCTGGAAGCTTTCTTCTCGGCTTTGTTACATGATGAGCAAAGATTGTTCAAGAAGAACAAGCATGCCCCATTCTTCCAGTTAAGTGTTTGGTACTTACCTTTCTTCATCAGTCGCTCATTGATCCTTCTTACCATTGCCCCCTCCCCGGATTATACAGGCCCCCCAACACCCACTCAATGACTACGCTGCCTCCCTCCCTGATCTAGCCTTCGCTGCATGTGGTCTCTGGTGATGAACTCCACAGTGCGGGGGCGGTCTGGATGCGAGGGACTATAAGGATTTAGGGCAATGATGTATTATTGTGACATGAAGTTTGAGGCTGGGAGGGCTGGCTTTGGAGAATGCGGTAGTGTACTGTTGGACTTGGCCCTTTGCGCAGGGTCATCCCTAAACTTTTGCCTTTCTCCTAGCCTTTTTTCCAACATGGTGGTAGTGGTTTTAGGACTTTGGGCACTTTAGCGCTGCTGTCCAGTGCTAAAGTGCATATGCTCTCCCTATTGTAAGTTGATGTATTGATTATTGACTCCATGAATGGGTTATTTGATTTACTTGTCAGACCCTAGTACAGTGCACCATGTGTGCCCGGAGCCTGTAAATCAAATGCTGCTGGTGGGCTTGCAGCACTTGTTGTGCCACCCACAGAAGCAGCCTGTAAAGTGTGACTCAGGCCTGCCATTGCAGAGCCTGTGTGCAGTCTAGTACTGCCATGTTGACTTGGTAGGTGCACCCCACTTGCCAGTACCTAAACCTTCCCTTTTCTTCATATCAGACACCCCTAGGTAGGCCCAAGGGCAGGGTGCATTGTAAGTATAAGGTAGGACATGCCCTGGTGTATGTGGCATGTCCTAATAGTAAATTACAGCCATTTTCATTTTTCACTATTGCAAGGCTAGCAGTCCCCATTGGCCAGAATGGGCAGTAGGATTATAACATTTTATAATCCTAACTGACTCAGGGAACATGTTAGAAATTCGAGTTTAGTATGCCTGAACTCAGAATGATAAAATACATATTTTAGTAAAGTTGGTTTTAACATTCTGTGTTTGAAAATACCACTTTTAGGAAGTAGGTATTTTCTTACCTAACCACCCAGCCTGCCTCTGCTAGCTTGTGTATTGTGTGTCTGGTTTTGTGAGTGACAGAGGCTGGGGGATTTCAGGAGACAGGGTGAGTCAGCACAGGGCTGAATAGACCTATCTGCATATAGAGTGGTGGGAGGAGTCACATCTGGGTCTGAATAGGGCTGTGCCTGCCTTCCACAATGCTGGCTCCACCTCCTGTGGTGCGTCTGATGTCCCTGGCCCACCCTGCCAAAGGAAAGAAGGAGTCCTGTAAACAAAGTGCTCCAGGACTGCACAGAACTGGTTTGGACTAGGTATAGGTCCCTCTGCCTTCAGAGGACAAAGGATTTAGTAGTATAAATATGGGGACCCAGACCCCAAGACTTTAGATCACTTCTGGAACAACAAGACAAACCTCTGCCAAGGAGAAGAACCAAGGAAGTTGTAGGAGTTGGACTGCCCCCCTGCCAGTGTGCTGTGTTGCTGGGTTGGCCTACAGTGGTGTCTTCAGTGCGAAGGAGAGGAGAAGGAACTTTCAAAGAACTTTCATCATCTTGCAGAATATTACTCCAAGGGGCTTGAACTTGTGCTTGCCTCCTGCTGAAGTCTCAGGGACAAAAGACTTCACCACCAGCTCCCCTCTGAATTTCCTTGCGGTGAATTCTGTCTGCAGAAGCCTGCATGTCGCTGGGAGCTGGAAGCGTGACTCAACGAAGAAGAAGCATGTCGCAGTTGTTGCCAAAGCATCGCCGGAGAAGCGTGTTGCCACCGCAGAGGTCGCCGCCGCATCACCAGAGAAGCGTGCCTTCGCCAAAGCTGTTACTCGCCGCATCACTGGAGAAGCGTGTCGCCACCGCAGAGGTCGCCGTCCCATCACCAGAGAAGCGTGCCAATAAGTGCCCAGTTCAGTCACTGGGGATACATGCCACATGAGGACTTACCTAGATTCCGCCACCCACAGGACCGTCCACTTCAGGGTGCAGCTGCTGAAGTTTAGGGGGGACCTGGAAGAAGGATCCATGCCTGTGTTCGTCGGTGAGGAGGGGAATCGGCTGAGCATTTACCCCTTTTCCTTCATTTCTGCTGACTCGAGGTAGACAGTTGGACCACCATGGTCAGGTCATCGGAAACCCACATCGTAATCTGGATGGTAGTCAGATCTCCTTGTACTGCCCTATCGCTGCTGTTCCTCTCCAACTGCCAACTCATTGTTCTGAGGAAGGCTGTCATAGCCGGCAGTCTGTCAGTGGTCGGCCGGAGTACAGGCTGTATGCATCACAATCCAGCGATCAGACTGACTGCTTCCGAAGAGACCTTCGGAGGTCCGACCACATCTGCCAGTGCCGCAGAATGTGTCCGACTGGCATCATAATCGGGCCCAATGTACCTTAAATGTTTAAAAAACATCTAAGAAGATTCATTGCTCAGGGGAAGTGAAGCACTGGAAAAAGGCCGGTGATGTGTGCGTTCCTTACTGTTATGCAGGTTGTTGGTGCAGTGATTTTCAGGGGCAGTGCATTGTGCAGAGGAGGTGATGCATCGCTGTAGACAGGGATACATCGGTTCCTTAAGGCGGTGTCTGGGTACAATGAGTGGCGCTGGGGAGGGATGCATCATTTATGGGAACGTTACTTCGGTTCCTTACTGTGGTGCAGTGTCGATGATGAAATTGGCGCCCAGAGACGATGCGTCGATGTTAGACCTAGCTTGTCCAGTGGGTTTATCCCCAGACTTTTTTGCTTTTTGGCCTTCTGCTTTTGACCTGTTTTTGTTGGCTTTATGACTCTTGGCACTTTACCACTGCTGATCAGTGCTAAAGTACATATGCTCTCCTTGTAAATTGTTATGATGGATTGGTGATTAAATGATTGGCGTTTTTGATTTACTGGTAAGTTCCTAGTACAGTGCACTGTGTGTGCCCAGGGCCTGTAAATCAAATGCTGCTAGTGGGCCTGCAGCACTGATTATGCCACCCACATGAGAAGCCTGTAAATGTAACTCAGACCTGCCACCGCAGTGTTTGTGCGCAGTTTGGTGCTGCCATGTCGACCTGGCAAGTCCACCCACTTGCTAGGCCCTAACCTTCCCTTTTCTTACAAGTGAGTCTCCCCTAAGGTAGGCCCAAGGTACTCCTGTGGGCGGGCTGTAGTGTTTGTGAAAGGTAGGTCACGTGCTGGTGTGTTTTACATGTCCTGATAGTGAAATGCTGTGCATTTTGTTTTTCACTGTTGAAAGGCTGTCTGTCCCATAGGTTAACATAGGAGCTGCCTTGTAACATTTTACAAGTATAACTTTACATTTGGAACAAGATATAGGAATGGAGTTTAGGCTCTCTGAACTCAGAATTTAATAACACCCCATTTAGTGACGGTGGTTTTTTAAATTTTGTGTTTGAAAATGCTACTTTTAGAAAGTGGGCATTTTTTTGATTTACCTTTCTGTGTGCTCCTGTCTGTCTGTGTATTCACCATCTGGTTTTGGAGTGACAGGAGCAGGGGATGTGCATTCACTATAGACAGTCACAAGGGGGCTGAGGTGTGTCCTGCCTTGCCTGGGTGATTCATTGCTAGGCTTAAAAGACCTGTTCTGCATTTAGAGTGTGGTAGGAGTTTTCACTAGGACCTGAATAGACTGAGTCTCCTTTTCACAAGGCTGTCTCTACTTCCTGCAGTCAAGCTGGACCAAGGAGGCCAGGACCGGTTTGGACTGGGCTCAGAGACCCTTACCACAAATAGAACATGAGAAATTGGGGTATGGGTATTGGACCTAAAACCCCAAGAGATTACATTACTTCTGGGAACAAGAAGACCCTGCCAAGAAGAAGAGCTGAAGAGCTGTGTGAGGACTGTGTTGGCCTGCAGTTGCTGCTTCTGTCTGTGGCAGAGAAAAAGAACTGACTATTTTTGCCCTGCTGTGGTATCCTCCTTATGAAGAATCTCCAAGGGCTTGTGTGTTCTTGCCTTCTGTTGGAAGTCTCCGGGAAATCAAAGACTTCGGGAAAGATCTTGCTGGATCTCCACAGTAAACCTGCCTGGAAGGAGAGCTGAAGAGTTGTGTGAGGAGTGCTGCCCCTGCTGTGTGAGGGGTGGGGTAGCCTGCAGTTGCTGCTTCTGTCTAGGGCAGGAGAATAATTGGACTGTCCTTCCCCTTTGGTAAAAGAAAGTGCATGGTGAGCACTTTATTGCTGTTTTTCTCTCAAAGTGCGTGAGGAGTGCTTCATTTCTGCAGCCCATCCACCAGAGAAAACCAAAGAGAACAGTGCAGCACCAACGGAGACTTCATTCCACTTCCCCAGCGCATGGAGAGCGCTTTATTCCATTGTGTTTGGAGCACGAGAAGTGTGGTGTGCGCTGCATATTATTCTACTGGTTTGGGGCAATGTGAAGGGAGAGCTAGGGTGTGGAAGTGCTTTTCCCACCTCCTTAGCAGCCGGAGTGTGTGCCCGCTGCAGCAAAGACAACAAAGGAAACCCTGGCCTGGAGCACCTGCATTGCTGAGGAAAACCGATGCCTCCAGTGGGCGGGTCCCAGACACCGGGGAAGACCAAAGAAAAGAGCTAATGCAATCTCTTGGAGGCTACTGCGGAGGTGCGTGGACTTGGAAGAAGAGTTAATCTGGCCTAGGGAAATTCCTGGAAATTGCCTGCCCTTGTGTTGAAGGGGCAGGCCTGAGGCAACAGCAGTGATCCGGGAGGCCTTGGAGGGCTCAGGACATGCTACACAGTGGTGTAAGAGACTGCATTGTAAGTATAAGGTAGGACATGCCCTGGTGTATGTGGCATGTCCTAATAGTAAATTACAGCCATTTTCATTTTTCACTATTGCAAGGCTAGCAGTCCCCATAGGCCAGAATGGGCAGTAGGATTATAACATTTTATAATCCTAACTGACCCAGGGAACATGTTAGAAATTCGAGCTCGCGGGCAGCTGGGCTGGGTCATTCTACACATGGGGGCCAGAAGAGGCTCCACGCAATAATCAATTGTGTCCCCCCCCCCCCCCTTCTCTGGTGGCTTACCTGGGGGGGGGCGCCAAGTGGCCGCAATTGTTGCTGCTTTTCTGGTCCCAAGGAGCCATGATTAAAATGTACATGAGTGCTTTCCAAGCACCAGGAGAATTTCCGTTAAATGCCTAATATGAATGTAAGTGGGCTGCACCCTAGGTGCTAGCGGGGGAACATTTCATACACCCTGCTGGTATTGCCCGTTGTGCTGATTAATGGAGGTTACTGTTGGATTTATGCCGGATATTATGACTCATTTCATTTGAATCCTTATACAGACAAAATAAGTATAATTGTGAGGACCTGCAATTACATACCATGATGGTGGCTTTATGATATGTGCAATGTATAAGTATTTACTGCAGTGCACTAACTGTAATATTCTGACAATTGCCTAGTGGGAAAAGTGATCTATGATTTATGAGATTGTATGGCAATTACCTAGTTGGTAAAATGGTTTATGGTTTATGTAACCGTGGTCTATGTGTTTTACATACAATATAAGAGATGTTTTTATATACTACTCTGTCAAGTCTCTTTTGTGATGTATTTGTTGTGTCACTGGTGTGTGTGTGTGTTGCACAAATGTTTAACACTTTGCCTCTGGAATATGCCTTGTCAAGCTACCAATGGAGTGAGCGGGGGTTAATTTGGGTGTGTAACTGCCTGGCTTAGGTGCATACCCTAGCTAACCAGAAACCCTATTTCTAAAAGTATGTATTTGTAAAGTTCTAAACAGTGCATTATTATAAGTAAAACATTTTTTTGTATGGCCATTGTTTACATAGAACAAAAAATGTGATAAAAATTTGAGATTGAGATTCTCTCTTCCCCTCCCTTGCTCATAGGCTGCCTCCTACCACACAACCAGTGGTCACTGCAGGGATATTGGTGAACCATTGTGAAGTTAAATCTATTAGGGATACATCGGTTAAGGGTAACTGCTACACCTGTGTTGCTACTTTCAACCCCTGTGAACTGCTTTGCAGTCTCTGTGCTTGGACCAATTTGACAGTTGGTCTGTTCAGTAGCCCATCATTGGAACCCAAGAATGTGTGATGTTGCTCGATTGCTTGATAAATGTTACTGGGGATAAGCAGCAAGTGGCAAAGTGATGCCACTTCCGCCCTGCTTATTATGTGGGGGAAATGTTGGGCAGATACCTCCTTGTCTTCACTGTGTCTGCCAGTATATGCACTTTTAACCTACAGCGTACAGGGCAGCTAGAACCTTGGAGGCAGCGACACTATAGCAAGACTCTAATTAGGCATGCAATATTTGAGGACTATAATTTATCTGACATCTAATGCAACCTTATATTAACTTTCTTTATTTAAAATTAGATCGCATTTTGCAAAGCAAGCAGTCTGTACATAATACTTTGTAAGCAGAGAGCATCACTCATTCAATCTTAGTAAAGTGTCTTAGGGCCGGATTTTAAGTTTAACAGTGTGGGAGCGGGCCACTGCCCCGCTCCCACACCGCCAAACCTCACCGCCACCTTCCTGACAGATTCTAAGTTATTTTGTGGTCTGGCAGGCAGATGGTGTGGCGGTCCCATGGTGGTGCAGTACAAAGGCTCATATGTGAGACTTAGAACTGCACCGATGTGGGACTGCCAATGCATGTTCCTGCACGGCATGGACTGTGCAGTCCATGCCTTGCAGAAAGAGGGGTGCATGCAGAGAGGGGGTATATGCTGTGCCCCCCTGCATGCACCCCCATGCACAGAGGCAAGAGGGGGCCCTGTTGGGCCCTCTTTGTTTCCTCACCACCAGCAGTTTCATGGCGTGAGACCTCTGGCAGTGAGGAAATTTGTAATATGCTTGGAGGTACTGCAGCGGCACCATCAAGCATTTTGTGGCCCCAAGACCGCCACACCACCGCCAGGGATCGTGGATCACTGGCGGTTGAGAGGATCCTAGGGAGGTCGGACTGCCATACTCGTAATACGGCAGTGTGACCACTAGTGCGCCGGTCCCCGACCGCCTCCACCACGAGTTGGGCGGTTCCATGGTTCACCAAACTTGTAATTAGGCCCTTATTTTGTTGACCCGAGACCAGTGCATGAAATGGAAAAATAGAAGTGCAGGTACCCTGTACCAGAGTATCTGCTTGCTTCTGAGAAGTGCCAGTATTCTCTAATTAAACGTTTTGCATATTTGCTGAGAAGGACACATACTCTCCCCCTCAAAATAAACACGTGCCGGGGCTCAGTACCTGATTGCCAATTTAAGGCACTGCCCGTATCTCACTGGTTTCCCAGTTATTTGCTAGAGCATGTTTGTGATTTTTGCTGTGCAGGGCAAGAAATGAATGACCACAATATAGGATTCAAATCTACTATAACAGTGTTGCTTATTTAAGTAATACAGAAGCATATTTGTATGCCATAGCTTCCTTTACTTTTTGTGATGAAATCATCATTTATTTGCTCAGCAAGGATTCGCCCCCATATCGTGGCAAGTATCTGTGCTCGCCACTATATTCAGTGACTGGAAAAAAAAATGGTGTTCTCTGGGAAAACACGTGCACCCTTTGGTGAAAAATATTCGAATCACATGGCACATACTATATTTTTGCTGAGCTGCATAGAATGCACTGCATGGAAGTTGCTCCCCACCCTACATATCCCCAAAATAGGGTCACATATTTGAAATGAAAAGGGAGCAATGTTAAGAATTTAGGAATGCAGACACTGGGATGAAATTACAATTTCTTTTGGAATGCCAACAAAAATGCTGGCAGACTGATGAGATTTCCTGTGCTATTGGTCTGTCGACTGTTCTTCTTGTTTAACTTGGATGAAGCAGGTATTTGAACTAATTAATGTCCTAATTCCTCACACGCCACTTTCTAGGCATCGCCGGGCAGGTTTCCATCGATGCCAACGGAGACCGATATGGGGATTTCTCGGTGATTGCGATGACGGATCCAGAAACAGGCACGCAGGAGGTAAGGAAGTTCCCCTTTTCTACTCACGGGTCGAGTGTCGATTCTGGAAGGGCCGTTGTTGTTCTACCAAGTGAGCTGCTCGCTTGGGTGACCTGCTTTAAAAGTAACCCGAATCCCCTCTTCTGATTCCACATGTGTTGACCAGTTGTTGGAATCTAATGAGAAAATCCCTATATCCTTTCAGAGCCTAGTTTTTTATCTTTTCATTTTACAGAGAATTCCAGCAAATGTAACGCTGCACAGCGCTCCCAATAAACGCCAATGCTTGCACAAATTGAAATATTTGTATATAATCCTGCAAGAGCAGACCTTTTATAGAGCACTGTGTACAAAGCTTTTATTATGCAAGCAGTCTTGCATACCTTAACTCCTAGTTTTTTCACAAGTTAAAAATCTTTTGTTTCTTAAAATGACATGATATGTGCAGACCCAATTTTAATATGAAAAACATTCAATAAAGTTTGCGAAGAACGGGAAGTAATCTTAATATTCGCAACAATCAGAGGGCACGTTTCCAACACAGACAACAAGGCGCACTCTTATTCCCACCTGCTGCTGCTCTCCTTTCTTGAATTTGGAACTTGTCCTTTTCCTACAAGTCTCAAAGAGTACACATAAAAAGAAGTTCTCTTTTATTGCGTGTTTTGTTACAAATATCCCTCGGTATTTTTAACAATACCCCCGGGCTCCCTCTAAAATCTTTCCCTTCCTTTCATGTTATGGCATAGTTTCACATGCAGAGAGTGGATCTCTCGGCCCCAAAAGTAATGTGCTGCTTCCGGAGAAAGGGAGAGCTGCCACGTGTCTCTCCTGCTAGGCTGTGCTCTGTTAGACAGAGAGAGTGTAGGAGTCAGACATCCTCTCAGAGACTCTCTTATCTACAGGTAATATAAAGTCATCAATATGCACGCACTATTGCTATTTGGTATTTATTATGTAATGTTTGCCTACATAAAGGGTTTATCAGACTGATCACAATTATTATAAACAAACTCACAAGTTAGGCACAGGTTAAGAAGGCCCCACTGAAATTTCAGCCCTCATCCCTAATCTATCAGCATATTGCTTATTCAATGTATCTATTATGGTTTCAGTCATCCAACCTAAATGGCAGACTTAGTTTTCTAAGGTTCATTATGCCAAGAAATACATAGTTTCCTTTATATGTTATCCTGTCATCGGGTCAAAATTCAGCCCTTCAGCTTCTCTTCTGCAACCGGTTCATATGATCAGCCCCACCCCTGTAATGGTACCTCACCTACCCTTATTGATAACGAAGCCTTAATGGGTGAGGAGTGGTTGTGCATTGTCAGCTCCTACTTCTCTACAAAAATGTGCAAAAAATGCTCTGCTGTAGAAGCATACAGAAGGTAATGCTAGTTCTCCAGTATTTGGGGTGTCTTTCATAGATTCACATGCCTGAATCATTCCCCGTCGTCGGAGTGGGAGTCCCACGGTACATAAAAAAGCAATAATTATGCATATACCAAACGAAAAACCTTGGTAACCTGAACCAGGAAGTAAAGTAGCCTAAGCTACAAGGTAAAAAACTTCCACAGCTATGACTATCACTGTCATTATATACAGTCCAAACTGCAGCCAATCAGGCGACAGCACCCACCAGAATGTTCTCCTCAGAGGCTCAGGCTGTCAGATTTTCTACCGCACGTCGTGTGAAGGGAGTCTCCCTGAGCTCTGCTCAGTTCTTCAAGTTTCTGCTGTTTCTACAACTTCTAGGATGTCAACTACAAAGAAATCACTCTTCAGATCTTGTGAGTCCTGCGGAAAGCTTAGGCTTTTTTCTGAAGACCCTCACAAAAAATGCATCTATTGCCTCTATCCTGATCATGAGGTGAAGGAGTGCAAGATTTGCTGTACCTTCTCTCAAAAGACCTTAAGAGATAGGGAGGGACGCCTTCTTCTGTGGCTACAGAAGCTTAAGGATAAAGATGCTCCTTTATCAGAGATAGAAACTGCCTCTGGATCCTCTATCTCGTCCAGAAAAAGGGTAGCTGAGGAAGAATCTTCTTCTACTGGGGCAAAGGTGTCGAGGAGAGCCCAGTCTGTTAAGGGCTCGGGGCAGTCTTCATCTAAGAAGACATCTCCACCTTCAGGATCCAAGCCCTCTACGCCCCCTGGGAAAACAGGAAAAACCCAGCCAGCTAAGAGTTTTCCTGACAAGAAATCACCTCAGGTGAGATTGCCGTAGTGACGCGATTTCAACGTCGACGATTACATTCTCGTCGCCGAGACCTACAATGATAATGTCATCAGCTTCATCGCCGTCGACGCTGGTTTCGGTGAGTGTAAAACCCATCTCGTCGACGAGGGAAGTGTCATCTCTCGTCTCCGTTCCGTCGACGGTAAGAATCAAGAAGCTGGCTCCGCCGACTACTTCGTCGACGTCTACTCCGTCGACGAAGATTGTGGCACCGTCGACAGTTGCATCGTCGACGAAGAATACCTCGTCGACGAAGAAAACCCCGTCGACGAAGATGGACGCGTCGACGCCCTCGTTGTCGAAGACGACCTCGTCGACGAAGACGACCTTGTCGACGAAGACGACCTCGTCAACGACACCATCGTCGACGAAGGTTGCCTTGTCGTCGGCACCGTCGTCGGCGAAGATTGTCCCATCGTCGACGGATGCCATCTCGTCAACGAAAACAGCCTCGTCATCGATAATGGCTGTAACGTCAGGATTCGTTCCGTCGACACGAGTGTTACCACCTTCACTATCTACCTGCATGGATATGCAGGTATGGACTGCGACTCCATCGTCTGTCGTGTCTGATCAAAGGTCACCAGCATCTACGCTTCTACAGCGTAGAGGATCGTCTTTAGAGGCTATATCGCCTATAAAATTACCGGCGCAACTTTTACAATCGGAGGATAACGACTCCGAAGAAGATGAGAGATTTCGGACTGCAAGGAGTCCATCGGATCTTCTCATCAAATATCAAGATGAGGATGATGAGGATGATGAGGATGAACAATACGAACATCCTAATATGGAACCACAGCCAACACCACCTGCACCAGTGCCGTCTGGTCAAATGCCGTTGGAACTACTTGATAATCTGCAGTATATGTTGCAAGATTACTATAGACGTTTTCCTCCTTCGGAAACGGCGGAATCTCTCCCGGCTACGCCCAGACCACGAGTACAGTTGTCGTCGCTCCAGTCACCAAGACCACCTTCTCCGTTGCCATCTCGGCAATTGCAGGTTTCAGATGATGAAAGGGAGGAAGGAGAGGTAGATGATCAATCTATCATGTCGGAGTGGGATAATTACCAAGTACAGACTCCTTCTCCAAGTGCTCCAGCTCCGGTGGACTCTCCCCCGGTGGACATTGGGAATTTCCATTCACTGATGGAAAGAGCGACCAAGAGATTCCTGATTCCCATGGAAACAAAGGAAGATGACTGCTTCCTATATGACTTCAAGGACCAACCAAGGAAGCAGGTTCGGGCAATCCCAATCATTGACTTTATTTGGAAAGAGGGATTGAGACTGATGGCTACCCCTAATTCTCTTCCAGCAGTGTTACCAAGGCTGGACAAGAAATATAGAGCCCCAAGTAATTCACCAGCATGCCTGATTGGTCAACCTAAGGCAGACTCGGTTATAGCACAAGCAGCTCAGAGACGGGCTAGAAATCCCTCAACACCCATATCAGCTCCACCTGATAGAGATGGTAGAAGGTTGGACGCAATAGGAAAGAAAGTGTCTACGATGGCAGCCACCACAGTTCGGGCTGCAAACTCCCTGGCGATTTTAGGGCGATACGACCGCCAGATGTGGTCCGACATCTCTCCTTTCCTCGACATGTTACCGGAGCCTTCAAAATCCGAGGCTATAAAGATCCTGCAGGAAGGAGAGTATGCGTCTGCGGAAATCATCGACGCAGCAGTGGATGTGGCATCAACTGGTTTCAGGCAGCTGGCAGGAGCCGCAGTGCTGAGAAGGCAGGGCTGGCTGAAGTCCACATCGTTTCGCCAGGAGGTGCAGTCTAAAATTATAGACATGCCATTTGATGGCGAATCCTTGTTCGGTGCACATGTAGATGAAGCGCTACAGGCAATAAAGAAGGATACGGAGACGGCAAGGTCCCTGGGTAGTTTGCAATTCCGAAAATCTACCTTCCGCTGAGCCAGAGGACGTGGATCCTTCTCTAGCAGGGGAGGTAATAACCAGCAGCGTTCCTTTCAAACCTCTCAGTATAACCAAAGATCTCAGAATTATCGCCAGCAGTATTACGGACAGCGAAATCAACAATATTCGCAGTCGCGTAAGAAGCAGTCCTTTCGCGGACGAGAGTCCGGTAAGAAGCAATGAGTTCAGCCACCTGCCACCATCTCTACCGTTCCCACGTACAAGAATCGGAGGTCAAATATCCCACTTTTATTCAAATTGGTCCAAGATTACCTCAGACAAGTGGGTATTAGATATAATATCCAGAGGACATGCTCTGGAATTCACAAAAATTCCGCCAAATTCTCCTCCCAAAGGTCCACCCCCTGCTCATCTCAAGGAGCTTTTTTCCCAAATAAATTTGATGATTCAAAAAGGAGCAATAGAAAAAGTCCCTCTCTTACAAAAGGGAACGGGCTTTTACTCAAGATTTTTCCTCATCCGGAAAAAATCAGGAGAGTGGCGTCCAATTCTCGACCTTCGCGCCCTCAACCAATTCCTAAAGAAAATGTCGTTCCGGATGTTGACGCTCCAAGAAATTCTGCAGTTGCTTTCGATGGGAGATTACATGGCCACCCTCGACCTGCAGGACGCCTATTTTCACGTACCAATCCTACCAAGGCACAGAAAATATCTACGGTTCAGAGTGGCTGGCAGGGATTTCCAATTCAAAGTCCTCCCATTTGGACTCCGTTCTGCACCCAGAGTCTTCACAAAGGTCATAGCGCCAGTGACTGCGCATCTCCGTCTGCAGGGAGTTCAGATATTCCCGTACCTGGACGACTGTCTTATCAAGGCAAGTTCCGCCAAGGTAGCATCCGAGCATGTTCAGAAATGCCTTTTACTCTTCCAATCCCTGGGTCTATCAACAAATCTGGAGAAATCACATCTTATTACTTCGCAAAGAAGAACGTTTCTAGGAGCGACGTTGAACACGGATCTGGTCAAAGCCTTCGTATCAAAAGAAAGGCAAACCAAAATATGCAATCTTGCGCGCTCTCTAAAATCAAAAGAGTGCGTTTCAGTCCGTGTATACAAATCCTTCCTAGGGATGATTTCGTCTTGCATTCATCTCATTCCCAACTGTCGGTACAGAATGAGACCGTTGCAGGAGGAACTCAATCTGCAATGGCTTCAGATCACAGGGTCATTCGAGGATCTCATTCACATCACCCCACGAATGCGAGAGGCCTTTCAATGGTGGAGTCAGATGAACCACTTGAAAGAGGGTTGCCCATTTCTGGTCGAAATGCCGGAGTTCACAGTCACCACAGACGCATCCCTCGAGGGTTGGGGAGCACACCTTCAAGGAATGACAATTAATGGCAGGTGGACTCTAGAACAAAGAAAGTGGCATATCAACCTGCTAGAACTGCGAGCCATATTCCTGGCTCTACAATCCTTCCAGACCATCATCCGAGGAGCATGCATACTTGTAAGAACAGACAACACTACAAGTATGCATTACGTGAACAAACAAGGCGGGACGAGGTCAGCCCTCCTATCCCAGCAAGCGCAAGAGATTTGGGATTGGGCGATCCGCCACAAGATCAACCTCAAAGCCATTCACGTCCCGGGAATCACGAATGTTCTGGCGGATTCCCTCAGCAGGACCACAACGTCGAATCGCGAATGGGAGTTACACCAACCATTCCTAGACGAAGTGTTTCACGAATGGGGGCATCCCGATATAGACCTCTTTGCGACCAGCCAGAACCGCAAATGCCCATTCTTCGCAAGCTGGGCTCCCCACAAGGACTCGCTGGGGAATGCCTTTTCGATGAATTGGTCGCAAAAATATGCTTACGCCTTTCCACCAATCACGTTGGTTCCAAGAGTTCTGCGCAAGATCAAACAACAGCCTTGCCGCATGATCTGAATTGCTCCCAGGTGGCCCCGCCAGTACTGGTTCACAGAACTTCTCCTCCTTTCGGAGGCCGAGTCCATACAATTTCGACCAATTCCACATCTTCTGACCCTTCAGAACGGTCAAATTTGTCATCCGGACCCAGCATCGCTGAGATTAGCGGCATGGCTCCTCAACAGCTTGAATTTGCACACCTAGATATCCCTCCAGACTGCCAAGAGGTTTTGGCCAATGCTCGAGCACCAGCAACTGTCAAGACCTACAAACTAAAGTGGAAGAGGTTTTGCATGTGGTGTCAATCAGTTAATCTCCATCCGATCCACGCAAAGCCGGAACAACTTCTGCCTTTCTTTCTACAATTGGCGAGGTCTGGTCTTTCCCACTCTACTTTGAAGGTGTTCTTGGCTGCAATTTCAAGATTCCGACAGGATGGTAACTCTCTCTATTCCAACAGAGTCATCCAACAATTTTTTAAGGGGCTATTTAGGATGTTTCCGCCTATTCGGCGTCCGCCTCCTTCTTGGCACCTTAATATAGTGCTTTCACAACTAATGAGGCATCCTTTCGAGCCCATCCACAAGGCGGATCTAAAGTTCCTTTCTTGGAAGGTTTCTTTATTATTGGCTCTAACTTCTACAAGAAGGGTTAGTGACTCAAGCGTTCACTATTCATCCACCCTTTCTGCAATTCACATCTGATTCTGTGGTGCTGCGCACTAATCCAAAATTTATGCCAAAGGTCCCGACGGATTTCCATCTTAATGAACCCATAGTTTTGAAAACTTTCTTTCCAAATCCGCAAACAGCTGCAGAAAGGGCCTTGCATTCCCTAGACATCAAGAGATGTCTGAAGTTTTACTTACAACGTACAGCACCGCTGCGCAAATCGGACCAGCTCTTGGTAGCTTATGGCAGACCACGTCAAGGCCATTCAGTATCAAAGCCAACCATAGCTCGTTGGATCTCAGCTGCAATTTGTTTATGCCATGATCAGGCTGGAAGACCACTACAAGCGACCCCAAGAGCACACTCTACGAGAGCAATCTCGTCATCTACAGCTCTTTTCGCCGGTGTGCCTCTTCACCAGATCTGTAAAGCGGCAACATGGTCCAGCTGCCATACGTTTACCAGACACTACTGTTTGGAAGCTGCAAGTGATGCGGATGGTTCAGTGGGACAAGCTGTTCTACGTAATCTTTTCAAATAAGGTGAGCCTCTGTTTTCCCTCCTCCGCTATGCTTTTATAAGACGCTTTTTGTGATGTGAAATTGTTTTGCATAAATTGAAACACATGTGTATTTCTGTATGGTTATACTGTTTCATAATGTATATGGTATATATATATATATATATATATATATAAAAGTGGCGTCTTAGAGTAAAAGGTTATGTACTGCTATCTACTCTGATTCAGGCATGTGAATCTATGAAAGACACCCCAAATACTGGAGAAGAACAATAGTTACTTACCTGTAATCTGTGGTTCTCCAGTATTGGTGTCTTTCATAGATTCACATGCAACCCGCCCACCTCCCCTCAGAGGCTTTTTAGGCTATGGTATATTACTTCACTCTTGTGCGAGAAAATCTGACAGCCTGAGCCTCTGAGGAGAACATTCTGGTGGGTGCTGTCGCCTGATTGGCTGCAGTTTGGACTGTATATAATGACAGTGATAGTCATAGCTGTGGAAGTTTTTTCCCTTGTAGCTTAGGCTACTTTACTTCCTGGTTCAGGTTACCAAGGTTTTTCGTTTGGTATATGCATAATTATTGCTTTTTTATGAACCGTGGGACTCCCACTCCGACGACGGGGAATGATTCAGGCATGTGAATCTATGAAAGACACCAATACTGGAGAACCACAGATTACAGGTAAGTAACTATTGTTCTTTTCCTTCTTTCTTCCAAGACAAATCTCAGCAAGGTCATCTTTCCCTGCAGCCGTGATTACAGTGTGCAATAGAGAAGTGGACAGTTATCCCTACTCTGGCTTGTTAGCTTGAGTGATGTCGAAAAAACAAGGGGAAAGAGTACATATTTGTTAGAATTGCCAAGCAAGCAGTTCAATTTTCTAGGCCCTTTACACACACACATTTGTTAATGCTAAACGCTGTCATGTTTACATGCAGTCACGACTATCTTGAATGTACCACACAATATAATCAAACAAACCCCTACTACAGATAACAGTTACATTCATGGTAGAGTGCGAGGGTGCTATATTACAAAAAGGGGAGAAGTTTTGGGCATTATTGGACTCACGCCTGCCCTAGTTCACACAATATACCACAAAATGGCATGATACCCTTGGATTTCGCTCTGAGCCCAGTTGGCTCCTCAGCAAGATAAGTAAGAGGACCTTACTAATTTCCTAGTTTTTGCTACCTCCTATAATCCCAGTTTCCAGGCAATTCCAAGAATTGGGCGAGGATGGCTCACTCACATAATGTGTTCATCATTAGCCACCTCGTTCCAACGGTACTACCAGGGCAGACTCAACATCGGGGTGGCGAATAAACCTGAGGGAGTTCTTGGATATTTCTTATCTTTTCCAGATAATTCTCTGATCCAGATTACTGATTAAAAAAACCTTAGAAAAAACCATAAAAGTATCCTTTAATAAGGTGGTATCCTAGGTTTATTGAAAATTGCCAAAGGGTAAAAAGCAGGAGGCATATATTGATATAATGACCTATACGCGTCACTGCATGGAAATACATTTCATGCCAATATGTTTCTCCCTATGGGTCTAAGGCATAGCCTAAGACTAAGTCTATGTGTCCCTACACTACAACACAGTTAGCACAGAGTACTCATAGATAAGATAAACAGAGAGGACCTACCTCTCAGTAGAAGACTATTGCTAGAAGTAATCTGGGAAGACGGAAGAAAGTAGCAGAAATACCTTTATATATTAATAAACGAGGGGGAAGAGTTACCAAGTTCATTGTACTCTATTGTACATTCTGGGGAAGACATTCTAATTGATTGTGTACCCAGAGCGTATTATATTTTAACAAATTCAGCAAGGTAGGCAATACTCAGACTGGTGAAAGGGGTGATTGTAAAACATTCATTGATATGACATGCATATGTGGCACACAACATATGTGAGAAATCAAGGCATTTTTACCTAGTTCAAATATGCTAATAGCTGCATGGTCTGTTCGGGGTGGGCCTCTCCTGTTGTCACACTCTATTTGTTAAGATGAAATATATAAAATCAGGTGTTTACTTCTTTTTCTAAAATAAAAGGGAAAAAGCATCCCACCATAGAGGAACAATTCTTTATCTAGAGGGAGTCCAGGAATCCATTATCACGATTGGATATTCTGGTCATTCACTGTGGTATCTTATTTTTTTAGTTACTTTGTCAAGGTAGAGAGCCCACTGTGATCCTGTTGTGTCCCATTCGAACAGCCATCTGGTACAATAAATACCGGTTGTCGTAAACCAGTTTCCTTTTGAACAACTAGTTAGAGGGCATGTTCCATTCAAAAGGGCCGGCACCTGATGTTTTTTTCGGGGTTCGGGAGGACCTGAGCGAAAGTGCGTGGCTGAGTAAGGAAAATCCTGACCGGCAGAGGGATGTCATGTCTCCTCCCTTCGACCCGGACAAACTCCCAATTCAAATTGATGGAGTAAGAGCCTCAGGTGTAGAGGGGAGGGGAGCCACTCGTCATATTCATTCACGAGACGGGGTGTGTCTTCCTGTTTTTTTCCAGTGTATTGAACTATGTACTACGTAGCTCATGACGTGCAGGCGTCCTGATTTCATTTACCAGTGTCCGGGCATGCCTCACAATGGAATGCTATGCCAAGGGATTCTGGGAGACGTAGTTTCAGTACGTTCAAAGAAGAAATTATTCTTAAGCACTCATATATCCGTGAGGTAGACCTCATGTTATATAAACACCAGTGTGTCCATGAGGTAATCACAGGCTAGAGAGGTCATAGTGTAGACATTAGCCTCATGTTGTATGAAGGCCAGTGTATCTTTTTTTATGCGGAGTGTCTTTTTTTACTTGCAGTGTACTAAGAGAGACACCACCTCCATAATGCCTTGTAGGGTATATTAGTTGAAAATGCCGCTTTGTGATGATTGCATTGATGCATCAGTTCCTTATTGACTTAGTGCTCCCCATCAGTTCCTTATTGGCTTAGTGCTCCCCATGGTATCTCATCATTGAGCCCAAGGGAATCAGTGCGTAGGCAGAACACCCAACGCTGTTCGAATTTCAACAGAGCCTTGGATTTGTCTGATTTTCTCTGTTTCCATTTTTCTATTATGTACCATTCTATATCATTTGCTGAGTGTTGTTGTTTCGTGTAGTGTCTTGTCAATTTTGTATTGTGTTTCTTGCATCTGATTGTGCTTCTATGCTCCGTAATACGTATCCTTACTTGTGGTCATCCCTCTGTACAGCAAACCACAAGGACATTTCAGGGAGTATATTACGTTGCTTGTGTAGAAGTTAGTGACATGTTTTAGTCTCCACGGTGTGGGTAGGCCCAAGTCTACCGAAGTGCATTTGTTCGTGAATTTATACACCCTGCAACCACCACATGGTTGGTGACCTGTGGGTGGAGGGAGATACCAAAATCTCAGTTGGAACTCAACTGGTTTTTATTTTTAGGCGTGTGTGGACCACCACATCCCATATGTTCGGACTGTAGGAAGGTGGAATCTGACTGCATGGTTGCCCCCACTTTTTTCCTGGTGTTTTGACTTAGTTTGGCTGGGATCCTGCAATTTAGGACCCCAGCCTATCTGCTTTCTCCCTTATTGATTACAGGTACTTTAGGTACACTCCAGATTGGATTCTGGGGTACCCTTATAAGTCCTTAGTATATGGTATACTATGTAACCAGGGAATAGGTACCCCAGAGGCCTACCATGGGCTGCAGCATGTATTGTGCCACCCCAGGGAAGCCTTCAAAAATGACACCACAGGACTGCTACTGCAGCCTGGGTAAGGTGGTGCATGCAACCCTTACTGAGATATAGGTTCACTAGATCTCTCCATATCACTGCACATATAAACCTATCAGTCACCCCTCTGGCAGGCCTTACTAATCCTGAAGGCAGGGTGCTGGGTTTTATGTGAGAGTGTGTCCATCCATGAGCAGAGCTCCTCTGCAGCCTTCGGAACCTCTATTCCGGAGTTGTTTGTGATGCAGCCAAACCATATACTATTAAGTACATTATAAACAAACGGTAAATGCTAACTTTGGGATGGCTGCACGGAAACATGTCATGTTTGGTGTCAAACACCTTGGAATCATACCTCCACACCAGTAACTGGCGTGGGAGTATAATCCCACCCTTCTGGAGGGAGAGACATGACAGCACTGGTATACCCGGTACCAGCTAACAGAGCCCTGGCATCACAAAATGCATGCTGCCAGCCACAGACACGAGTCTGCCCTCCTGCTGCTGGACGAAGCTCCGGCAGGGGAGGCCTAGACAATAAGTTTCCTGTCACAGGAAGGTGTCATCACCTCCCAGACAAATTTAGTGTATTGGGGCTGGGTGGGTGCACTCCAAGAGTGCTTTTAAGTCAGCACTGGGGGCACATTTGGTGTCCCTGTGCATAGTCCAGCTCAAATCGGTTGCAGGGGCTACCAGCCCCTGCTCTGGTACAAAACTGGACAAAGGAAATGGGTGTAACCACCCCTCTTTCCTGACCCTCCCATAGGTGGGTCCCTAGAGTTTGTCCAACTCCTTCCTTGGGTATAAGAAAGGAACCCCTGGCTACAGGGCTTTAGATGACACCTGGACGAAACTCTGATACTGAATCCTGGAAGTTCGATGATCTACCTTGAACTAGATGACTGAAGAATCTCCCTTGGAGTAAAGGAGTTACTCCCCTGCTTGGCAGGCACCAAAGACGCATCTGTCCGGTTTGCATCTCCGAAGCTCCCGAAGCTCCCGTCAGATTCTGAAGAATTTTGCAACACAGGAGGAGGGTTTCCATGGTCTCTGAGGTCGATCTGTGCACTCAGCAATTCTGAGGCCTGTATCCCTCGTGGAAGACCGTGCAACCCGAACCCCTGGACACCGCGACCATTTGCAGAAGCATCAGCTTTCCAACAACTCCTCCAGCTGAGCTTCGACTTACTTGTAGCCCTGACCTGAGCAGCATTTTCACAGAAGATTGCCCACCTACACTTCACGAGTGTTCCGTGAGCTTGCCCTTTGTGTGTTCTCTCGAGTTCCCTTCGTGATCCCTGGTCCATTAACTGGTGGGTCCCTGTGAAGGCAATTTTAACTTTAATTGGGCTTACCTGGTTGCTCCAGACGTGCCCTGACTCTCCATTACTTGAGGAGTCCCCAGGACCGTGCTGGTCCGCACCGAAGCATCTTTTCTCTTCCTGCGTAGGTTGCTGTTGCCAAGGTTTGTTGGGTCCAATCGGACACCGACACCGCAGCACTCGACATCCTTTGTGGGACAGCTCGAATCCAGCTCCTGGTTGTTCTCAACGCCTCCTGGTCCTCTGGCTGCAGAGTCAAGCTTCACCTCTTCGCACCTGAAACACCCGACATCGGTGGGCATTCGTCTATCGTGCCCCTGGTCACTGGCAAGTGGCCCAGACTCTGTCCCCTCTGCTTTCAGGTTCTTCTGATCTTCGATCCAGGCTTGGATCACACTGGACACTTGCAGCAGATCGCCATTGAAATCAACAACGATTCCCCTCACCATTTGACACCTATGCACCCGGCTTCCCTGGGTGAGGTAACTCGAAAGAGAAAGAGAAAAAGATCTTCTGTGGAGTTCCCCAGGGCTCCATTCTTAGTCCCCTTCTTTTTAATATATATCTCATCCCCCTGCTTACTCTCATAGAATCGTTCGGCATAACTGTCACGTCTTATGCCGACGATACTCAGCTTGTCATCCCTCTCGACGACAATTCAAACACGGCCGAACTTAATCTCAAGCACTGCCTTACAGCGGTCTTTCAATGGATGGACGCCAACCACCTCCGCTGCAACTCCAATAAAACCGAAATCTTGCCCATTGGAAAGAATGCTTCTTTTATTCCAGCCCTGTGGTGGCCTGAAAACTCTGCCGCCCCACCGCAGACAGTATCATCGGCCAGAAACCTCGGAGTCATTTTCGACTCCGATCTCTCTTTTGATTCCCACGTCGCAACCGTAGCAGGTAAATGCTTCGGAATTATTAAGTCCATGCGAAAGTTCTTTGACTTTCTCCCGCTCGATTCTAGAAAGACCATTGCGGTAGCCCTCATACTCTCCCGAGTAGACTACTGTAATGGCCTCCTGGCAGGGACCAAAAAATCCACCCGACTGAAACTACAGAGTGTCCTGCACACTGCTGCTCGGCTCGTCCTCAAACTGCCACGCAAATCTTCTATTTCGGCTGCCCTCAAATCCTTACATTGGCTCCCCTTGCACAAGAGAATACTCTTCAAAATTCTCATTGTTGCCTTCCGAGCCTTCAACAAATCCGGCCCAGCCTACCTGTCGAGACGCTTCCCTCACTATTCCCCGGGTCGCACTCTCAGATCCTCGCAAGAAAATCTCATGACTCCCCCCAAATTCAACCTGAAGACTAAGGGTGGAAAAACACTCAGTTTCCTTGCCATCAGAGCCTGGAACAGTATGCCAGGGCATCTTAGACTTCAGACGCAGGAGAAGCCTTTCAGGAAGCTCCTCAAAACGTGGATTTTCAACCTCTCCGATGACTGGACTAAAGCAGCGATCTAGTCCTCCAACTCCCCCCCGGTGATCTGGTCCTAGGTTTTACAGCGCCAAGATGCTCCCTTGGGAGCGAACGTTAGCGCTCTATAAATACCTATCCAATATCCAATATCCAATATCCAATATCCAAGTACTCCAGTGCTCCCTTGGGTGCTGGCCCTAGAACCCCCTAAGTCTAAAGGGGTTTGCTCAAAATCCTCACTTAAGTGTCTTTAACTTCTAAAATTCCAACCGTGACTTTCCCATAGACTAGTACGGGGCTCGCGGCTATTTTCTCACACTGCACACATCCCCTGTTGGTCTGTGTCACTACCTTGGGTGGTTCCTTGGGGTCCCAGCAATTCTACGTGCTCTAGGCACTGTGTCTAGTCAAGTCGTGGTTCTTATACCACTTTCTTAATATATGGTTTGGTCCGCCCCTAGGGCCCATTGTATATTGTGCTATTTACTGTTGTTTTAGAATTGTATTATTGTGCATCTTGGACTCTAATCTCATAAAGAGATTAGTAGTGAGTGTTTAGAAATAAATACATATATTTTATATATACCTTGTGTGGTTCTCCTTTCATTTAGTAATTCAAGAGGATATAATCTGGTAAACCAAGCTTCTTTACACTCCTTCAAGACTTAGCCTTAAGGCTGCTCTCCATAGCTACCACTAGGATAGCTTTCAATAAAGGTTGTCTTTAAACCTATCATCAATAAGGGTTGTTTGGACTGGTGCAAGGTGCCCACTATAACTAGTGGACAGCATATGCCAGGCCAACTTCTCACACTGACCTCGTTTGAAAGCGAACATGGGGGTGTGATTTTTTTAAATTCCGTTTGTTTAAGATCCCCCAGTGTTTTTTGACCAGTTTTTCAACTGAGTTTGATATTGGAGTGAACATTGTCACACAAATGGTTCTAGGTTCTCGTGGTGTTTTGTATGTCTCAAGTAAGGCCCCTATAACTGTGCATGGCTCTCTTTTTAGCCCTTTCAGTTGTGATTTATGGATAGTTTCTTTCTTTCAGTGTTTTTGCAGAGTATGTTTACATGTTCCTTGTATTTCTTAATCTCGGTACAATTGCGTTTTAACCTTAGGAATTGTCCTATGGGTAGACCTTCTCTCAATGCACGGGGTGGTAGCTGTCCAACATTAGGAGGCTGTTCTTGTCTTTTGGCTTGCAATATACTTCCGTTTTTAGGATGCCATCCTCTGGGTAAATCTGTAAGTTCAGGAAGGGCATCTCTTCATTGAGCATGCTCATTGTGAATCTTAGGAAGGAATCAAGGTTATTCAGCCAGTTCGTAAAGTTTCTGGCTTCCTCTCTGGTGCCTTTCCAGATCACCAGGATACCATCGCTATACCTCATCCACAACCTCATTTGGTTCAAATATGGGTTTTTGTCATCATAGACGTACTCACTTTCAAAATTTTGAACGCAGAGACATGCCAGATTTGGGGCACAAGTGTTGCCCATGGAAGTGCTGAGGACCTGCAGGGAAAAAAATCATATTCAAATATGTTTCTTGGCAACACCATATGGGCCCAATGAAGGATGAAACCTGCTGGTGTCAGTTGGCTGGCCTGTTTTGAAGCGAGTAGTTTCTCTATTACCTCAAGAGTGAATTCCCAGTGGGAGGTTTGTGATAAAGTTTCCACATCAAGAGTTAACAGTACCTCCCTTTCTGGGTCAAATGGCATATCCTTTAGTTTAATCAGGATGTCTTTAGTGTCTTTTTAGTATGATGGCATCTCTGCCACCAATGGTTTCAAAAAGAAGCCCCAAACTGCGATAGAGGTTCCAGGGCCGACCCCATGCCCAATACTATTGGGCATCCTGGAGGGGGAATCGTATTCTTTGGCAAAATGTAAAAGTACGGTATTTTTGGCTCCTTTTCTACAAGAAAGAGAGCCTCCTTTTCTGTGACCCATTAATTTTCCAGTCTTTCTCTCACGAGGAATGTCATTTCATACAATATGTCTTGTGTGGGATTTCTTTCAGATTTTCTATAATGTATTTCATTACTTAGCAGTTTGTTACATTCAGTGTGGTACATAGCTTTTGGAAGGAGGACTATCCCTCTGCCTTTGTCAGCGGGTTTTATCACCACCATATTCATGTTCTTGAGTTCTTGAAGAGCCTCCTTCTCTGCTCTAGAAAGATTTTGGGAGGGAGTTTATTTTGCCTGTCTCAGTAATTCGAGGCCTATGTTGATGGTTTGTTCAAAAGCTGCAACCTCAGTTGGTAGTTGCTGGATCAGGGGTATGGAAGTAGATTTTTTGCAGAGCCCTGTGTTCCTATCATCTTCTTTACCCTTGTTTCCTGGGGTCTCTCTGTTTGAGAAGAATATCTGTAATCTAATCTTGCGGAAATATTCAACCATTTGAATTTTGAGTTGGAAGAAATCATCGTTCGGCGTCAGAACAAAACCAAGTCCTTTATTTAGTACTTGTCTCTGCATTGCTGTTAGGGGTGTCTGGGTGAAATGTATTACATTGTTCTTTAGTTGTTGCTTGTCCCTGGGTGGGGTTCTCTGATGTTGGTCTGCCTTAGATCTGTTATTGGATCCTTCCAATGAATTTCTGATCCCTTTTTTTTCATCTCCCTCGCCCAAGGCCCCTGTTTAAAAAAGGTTGGGGGCAGGGTGGCTGCCAAGGGAAGCCTTGTATTGGTGGATACTGTGGGTAGCCATGGTGTGGCCAACCCCCATATGTTTGTCCTTGTGGCCTCTGATTTCTTTTATAGTTTCTCCTGCCTCTTTTTTGTGTTTGGACTGGTGATCTATCCGAAGATTTGTCTGACCCTGACGAGCCCCTGCTCTCCTCAGATGTAAAGGATGACTCACTGTCCCTTCGTACATAGTCATCCTTGTTATATGGGTACATTTGTTCATGTGAGAACTTTGCCAAGTCCTTTTGAATTTTTTTTATTTTCGATTCTTTTAAGCAGTCTTTATATTCTGTGAGGCCTTAGTTCACCTCTTCCTACTTATTTTTAAAGACAGTGATAGATAATTGATTTTTTAGAACATTTTCTTGTGTCTTTATTTCTATTACAAGGGCATCAGATAGTTTTTTTGCTGTTTTTATAATTAGTACTAACCATTCCCTGGTACATTTTCACTCTATTAAGGACCGGTCTTTTAGAAATTCCTTGATCTCCAGCTAAATTTCAGGCTCGTTTGTCAATATGATGCCACTAGGGGCGACATTCCTTCTTAAGTATTCCGTCATTACTGCTCCTTGGAGAATAGTTTTTTCCTGTGTTTTCTTAAGTTGTGCTAAAGAGTCTCAATCATTCAACTAAATTATTGCATGTGTTAAGGTTGTATCTCCCATGATGGAGAGAGCCGCTAAAATGGAGAGGACGTTCTCATCGTCAAATGAGAGCCTTCCATATTTGCTACTGAAAATCAATACAAGTTACTGGTAATTATTCTTAGAACCAGCCTTGTGTTCTTCTCTCACAGCTGGCTGCTGTTAGAAATACTATATCAAAAAAAGGGGAGAGGTTTTGGGCATTATTGGACTCATGCCTGTCCTAGTTCACACAATATACCACAAAATGGCGTGATACCCTTGGATTGCGCTCTGAGCCCTCGTGGCTCTTCAGAGAGATAAAAGAGCTTTACTAATTTCCTGATTTTTGCTATCTTGTATAATCTCGGTTTTCTTGGCAATTCCAAGAATTGGACGAGGATGGCTCACTCATGCAGTGTGACATGCTTCATCATCTGCCACCTCATCCCACCCTGGTAAGATGGTACTACCTGGGTGCACTCAACCTCAGCGGGGGGGGGGTGAATATGGTACCTTTCAAAACATGCCAGTCATTCACAGCTTTAGAGTATTCTTAAAAAGAAACAATACGTATTTGTATACACACATGTATTGATAGGGCAGAGCAGGTGGAATCCAAAAAGCAATGTGCCTTTGATCTGCACATGCCATTTACCATCTGGAATAACTTTAGTGTGTCCTCAAGAATACCAGATCCCAGTAAAGAACTTGGTAAAAATCAGGTATTTCTCATGCCAGGCTGCTAGGATGTGCATGCAGATAGGGTTGAAAGGCTGAGAAAGAAGCTCACTGACAGATCAGTGGAAGGTTTATGTGTTCAATGATAAATTGTTATTGTTATTGTGAGAAGAAAATAATTCGAACAAGCTGATTTCTTTAAACCATCTGTGTTGAAAAAAGGACAGATAAAAGAAGATGAGGTTTCTGGGGACTAAGGCGTAGGAATCTTCACTAAAGTATTGTATGTTGTGGACTACCTTGAAGGTCGTCAAAGAAAAATAGATACAATTAAAACAACAATAGTGGTGTTCAAGGTAAAACTGAAGAGCCTTAATTCAAGGATCCTGGAGGCATGGTCTAAACCAAAAGAGAAGAAAACATGTAATGTTACCAGATAACTGCATGTCATCGTCAGGGACACCAAACTGTAGAGCAGTTTCATTTTAGAAAATACTGTGTTATAGCAAGTTAGTCTGATTGGTTTATATGAGGCCATCCAGTTATTTAAGTGCCAGAATGGTTATTAATTTAAAGCAGGGGTCTGGCAGACTCTCCATGATACTTGGACTGATATGACCAACAAATCGTATAAAGTACTTGGGTAAGTCCAATAGTTTGAAACTGGATCTACCTTCCAACTTTACAAGAAAGTGACATGTTAGAAAAGCAAAAAAAACACTGCTGGAAGAAGTCTGGAAGATTCTGCCAAGCTTGATACGGAAGATATAAGCTTTCCTTCGCAGCGCATCAACAATATAAAGGAGGTGGTAATGCATAGTATTGCATTGCGTGTATGTTATTTTAGAGCAACAAAAGTGCTTAAACAGTGATTGTAACATTAAAAGATGCAAAACTATGATATGGAATCCTATTGCTTTGACAAGTCAAAATGAAATAGTTTTCAGAGGCCAGAAAATCCCCTCTTCTCAGATCTGAACAAGAAAACCATATTTCTTTTATTTTTATTTATTTATGTAAGGTGTTATAGAGCGCGAACATGACCCGTTAGTGTATTAGAGCGCATTACAGGGATAATATGTTGCATATAAGTTTGACACAGGCAATAAACATGGATAGGGATAGAAGGAAGTGACTTAATTCGGTCGTTACCAGGGTATATACAATAAACAGAGAAGCGATATGCAGCAATTTGCAGAGAAAACCTGAAATTACATATGAGGGGTGACATGTTAGCAATATGCAGAGAGAACCAACAATTAAATTTGCAGGACTAATAAATCAGTACAAAGAATAGGCGCAATCAAGCAGACAAGAAATTTTGCAGAAAAACAAAAGCAATGCCGCAGAGCGGTGTGCGCGATCTAAAGAGATTTATGGGAGGAATTTGCTCATTAGGAAGGTTTTAGCTTCCTTTTTAAAGATTGACAGAGAAGGTATTCTTCTGATGGAGGAAGGCAGCGAGTTCCAGATTCTTGGTGCAGCCCCAGAGAAGGCGCGATTATTCGTTTTTTCCTTACGGAAGCGAGGTGGCTGGAGCACAAGGTCTCTGGCGGACCAGGAGTTTCTGACTCCCCCAGATACCAAGATTTTCTGGGAGAGATATGCAGAGGAATTCTTGTATAGTGCTTTGTGCGTGATACAGGCCAGTTTGAGTTGGTTTCTGGCTTCAAACGGAAGCCAGTTCAGCGCCTTCAGATGTGGTGAGATGTGGTCAAACTTTGTTGAGCCTGTTAGGAGTCTTGCTGCAGCGTTGAGGCAAGTTTTTAGGGGGGCTGTGGAGATCTTGGGTAGGCCAGATAGGGCTGAGCTACCGTATTCAATTCTGGAGATAACTTACACCTGAACTTCAGTCCGCAGGTTCAAGGAAGGGTTTTAGTTTCCTCAAGTAGCTCAGATGGAACCTGGCTGTTTTGGCCATTGAGCTGATGTGGTCACGCATATTCAGGTTGCTGTCCAGGGTTATGCCGAGAGATTTGGCAAATTCCACTATCGTCGGTATACAGTTGAGTGCAGTGATCGAGTTAGTCCATTCCAGGAAGTCAGCAGTGCTGTTAGGGGGGCTAACAAAGGTAAAAATTCTTGCCATGCAGAGGTGCTATATGAGCCCATGTCTAGGATTTGGTAAGTAGACTCAATAAGTATGGCCCAGATACTTATTCAAAAAAGGGGAATTTTTGTTATATGTAAAAAACAACAAGTGTGAAGTCACCCTTAACTAGGGGTGCTTAGTCGCTGGGGCTAAAAAAGTGTAAGTCTGTCATCTGCACAAACAGATTCTTACCAGACAAAAGAGTAGAGGAAGATGACCCAAATTTATGTCAGAAGTGAGGTTGTCATATCGGCAAACTCTGGGACCTTGATAAATCCCTGTCTGGATTGGAAAGAGAAAAGGGCATTACCGCCGCAATGCCGGGCGAATTTATGAAGTAATGTTGCACACACCCCAGCTGTTCGTCCTGTAATGTGCACTGAATTTCCCAATAGTCAAGTACCAGTCATTAAGGTTGGCAATAAGCGGCCTAAATAATGCCGAGCTGAAGCTCAGTAAATTAACCTGTATCCAGCGTGTAATCCTGTGGTGTGTGTAATGGCAGAGGCCGTTTCGCCAATTACTTTATAAATGACTGCCAACTAGATGGTCATGCATAATCTGGGGGGCTGAGTAGTTTCAGCCTGGCAGACGTAAAGTCCTCCGCCAGACCAATATAGAATACTGTGTCTGCCAGGAAATAAATCAGGCCCTAAATCCTAAGGCAAAACTATAACCGCGTTGAACAAGATTGGTGAATTTTACCCGCTCTCTATCGTCGGCCTGAAATCACACCTAAGTCCTAGTCTACCATGACAAGTTGATGTGCATTAGCGCTTAGTGCTTTTTGGCACTATTTTTACTTAAATCTTCTAAAATCCATATCTCCATTTCTCCTTATAGTAATTTTGCAATTTTGGTGTCATTTTGTTCTCTAAAATATTAATTATATTTATAAATTGGAGTTGGATGTTTATTGTGTTGTGTGTTTGACATTTTAACTGTTTTGGTACTTCTAAGTGCTTTATACATTTTTAAGCCTGTCTGCACTGTGCAATAGCTACCAGGGGTTGAGTTCTGGTTTAAATCACTGAAACGAACAGTAAGACATATTAAGACAGAGTAGAATTTCAATACAGTTCATCTATTTTAGGCAGTTGAATGACCACTAAACAGCTTCCTAATGGTAGACACTTATAATATCCACCCTTGGAAGTAGAAAATTGGTGGCTTCAGTAAGTTTTGTGTAGAACAAAATGGTGCATGATGGATTTAGGAACTGCATACTAAGATTTGAGATAATTGATTTTATGAATTATATTTTTAGCCAATTTACATATATATTGTATATTACATTAGTTTTTATTTTTAATATGATCGTATTGCTGTTATTGCTCAAAAAAATAATTTTGTAATGGTTTTAGGTAATCGTGTCCAATAAATTCATTCATTCATTCAGTCACGTCTAATGGCTTTCCCTGTTGAGAACCATTCACCTTTTCGGCCTTCAGAATTTGTGTGGCTGTATAAGAATATACATTTTCATATTGTGTATGCTTATTTAGAGCAAACAAGGTCCCAAGGGGTATCGGAGTGCTGGACATTCGTAATAATAGTAGCAGCTGTAGTCTGACATACAAACAAGTACAAAAATGCAGCCAATAAGCAAAACTTGCAGGCAACAAAACGAGGGCCAATATAGGATATTATAAAGTCACTTTTACGGGCAGAAAGCAACTTTTTGAACCAACCTCCTATGACTGCAATATCATTTTCCTGAAACCGTTGTAGACTTCAAATTAAAGGTTTTATCCCATTAAGTATGACATATAACATTTAATAACAATTCTAAATAATAAACTATTTTAAAATACTTAATGTTTTGCTACTAAAAAACTTACTAGAACAAAAATATATAATGTAAAAGTGTCCTATTATTTTTAAGGAGTTTTAACCAACAATTCTAACTCTGAATATTCGCGAAGTATTCTTCTCAGTTAGTTCTCACTGAACATGTACTTTATTATAACGAACAATTCCAACTGTTCAAAACTGTTCAGATATGTTTAGCTCCAACCTTTATAATTATACTGTAACTTCTCTTTTTTTAAAACCCCAACATATTTTATCTGAATATTTGTAATTGCTCAACAAACAGTTTCTACCTTATAAAAAGAACGAGGCAATTAAATTGATACTTTTCTTTACATATTAATTTTTTTTCAAATAACCATTCTAACTTTTTTAAACTCCATAATGCATTTTAAAGAAAGGTAGTTTTTTTCTAGTAGAAAGTCTTTATCAACATATTCCAATTGTAGATTGTAGAATAATTGTGCCCATTTATTTACCATACCACAGTATTGTTAACTAATGGGAAACAATGTTTAGGAATATCAAAATCCATAGTTATCAATATCCCTGGAAAACGGAACTGCTGACAGGATCACAACTTTGAACTAACTTCCCAGTGCATTATGGATTTTAGAGTATTCTAAGGACTACGAAGTGACGTCGCAGTCTTAGATAAAGGGGGCACTATCAAGGTCACACCCTCAACTATCCACATGGCTCACCTGTGATCAAGGCTTTTTGCAAACTGAAACACGTTAGGATTTACATGCTGCCATATTTGTGAATAAAGCGCCTTTTTTGCAAAGTCTGGTGTGCGGTGCTCTCCTTTTGTGTCTACAAGGGACGATCTGTTGGATATTAGCGAGGTGCTCCGGTCCCCGCGCGCCGAGGCCACCCTGTTGAGGTCGGGGCTCAAGGTCGGAGATATGTTCGCGGGGATATATATATATATCTATATATCTATATATATATATATATATATATATATATATATATATATATATATATATATATATATATATATATACACACACATATATATATATATGTGTATATATATATATATTTATATGTATATATTTATATATATATATATATATATATATATATATCCAAAAGAAACACGCGTTAACTAAAACGCTGTACGGGCCACACCAACAGTGCTTGAAAAGATTTCCTTTATTTAAAAGACCAACAGGCATGACGCGTTTCGAGTCCATCGACTCTTCCTCAAATGCCACTTGCTGTAATGTCAGTGGGTTCGTTAGTTTTAAATAACGTAACTAAATAAGACATTGAAAAGGGACCAACATCCATTTCCTCCAGTTTAAAGGCACAGTTCTTTCATGGTTTTTCATTTTGCAATTCTCACCGCATTTCAGTGGTACAACATGGGTAAGTACAGTTTTTCGTTTTAGGTTACTTTTTAACCCCCAAATGGAAACAACATCATGGTTATCCTTTGTTGTACAATCTTCTTAACTTATGATTCCGTCATATGGGACTACAATTCCCAGAGTGCTCCCAAACTGTCCTTTACATTTATACTGGTTTTCAACGTCGATTTTGGTAAAACCACACTTAATGCACAGTGTGCCGAGTGCAAATCATGCTTTCAAACGGACAGTTCCATACCTCGGTCACGGTGCATTAGTAGAGTCTCACTACCACTGAATTTCCGTACAGCTTTTCATTTGCCCTTCAAAGTCATTGTCTCAAGCACAGGGTGCTAGGAAAAGATTCCTCTGCAAATCCTAGCTGCTGAAACAGTCCATTCCCCAAGTTGAGGCGGGCCTCACACGATAGCCCTTCCATTAAACACCTTGTTCATGGTCGCTTTCGCAGCCGGAGGGCACTCCAAAGAAAGCTCCAAGCTCCGTCAAACATCCTGACAAGAGAGTGCCTCTTCCTCGCGGATTGGGGCCCGTTGTGAGGTGTGTCAGACACCTCTATAAATCCAAAAGAAACACGCGTTAACTAAAACGCTGTACGGGCCACACCAACAGTGCTTGAAAAGATTTCCTTTATTTAAAAGACCAACAGGCATGACGCGTTTCGAGTCCATCGACTCTTCCTCAAATGCCACTTGCTGTAATGTCAGTGGGTTCGTTAGTTTTAAATAACGTAACTAAATAAGACATTGAAAAGGGACCAACATCCATTTCCTCCAGTTTAAAGGCACAGTTCTTTCATGGTTTTTCATTTTGCAATTCTCACCGCATTTCAGTGGTACAACATGGGTAAGTACAGTTTTTCGTTTTAGGTTACTTTTTAACCCCCAAATGGAAACAACATCATGGTTATCCTTTGTTGTACAATCTTCTTAACTTATGATTCCGTCATATGGGACTACAATTCCCAGAGTGCTCCCAAACTGTCCTTTACATTTATACTGGTTTTCAACGTCGATTTTGGTAAAACCACACTTAATGCACAGTGTGCCGAGTGCAAATCATGCTTTCAAACGGACAGTTCCATACCTCGGTCACGGTGCATTAGTAGAGTCTCACTACCACTGAATTTCCGTACAGCTTTTCATTTGCCCTTCAAAGTCCTTGTCTCAAGCACAGGGTGCTAGGAAAAGATTCCTCTGCAAATCCTAGCTGCTGAAACAGTCCATTCCCCAAGTTGAGGCGGGCCTCACACGATAGCCCTTCCATTAAACACCTTGTTCATGGTCGCTTTCGCAGCCGGAGGGCACTCCAAAGAAAGCTCCAAGCTCCGTCAAACATCCTGACAAGAGAGTGCCTCTTCCTCGCGGATTGGGGCCCGTTGTGAGGTGTGTCAGACACCTCTATAAATCCAAAAGAAACACGCGTTAACTAAAACGCTGTACGGGCCACACCAACAGTGCTTGAAAAGATTTCCTTTATTTAAAAGACCAACAGGCATGACGCGTTTCGAGTCCATCGACTCTTCCTCAAATGCCACTTGCTGTAATGTCAGTGGGTTCGTTAGTTTTAAATAACGTAACTAAATAAGACATTGAAAAGGGACCAACATCCATTTCCTCCAGTTTAAAGGCACAGTTCTTTCATGGTTTTTCATTTTGCAATTCTCACCGCATTTCAGTGGTACAACATGGGTAAGTACAGTTTTTCGTTTTAGGTTACTTTTTAACCCCCAAATGGAAACAACATCATGGTTATCCTTTGTTGTACAATCTTCTTAACTTATGATTCCGTCATATGGGACTACAATTCCCAGAGTGCTCCCAAACTGTCCTTTACATTTATACTGGTTTTCAACGTCGATTTTGGTAAAACCACACTTAATGCACAGTGTGCCGAGTGCAAATCATGCTTTCAAACGGACAGTTCCATACCTCGGTCACGGTGCATTAGTAGAGTCTCACTACCACTGAATTTCCGTACAGCTTTTCATTTGCCCTTCAAAGTCATTGTCTCAAGCACAGGGTGCTAGGAAAAGATTCCTCTGCAAATCCTAGCTGCTGAAACAGTCCATTCCCCAAGTTGAGGCGGGCCTCACACGATAGCCCTTCCATTAAACACCTTGTTCATGGTCGCTTTCGCAGCCGGAGGGCACTCCAAAGAAAGCTCCAAGCTCCGTCAAACATCCTGACAAGAGAGTGCCTCTTCCTCGCGGATTGGGGCCCGTTGTGAGGTGTGTCAGACACCTCTATAAATCCAAAAGAAACACGCGTTAACTAAAACGCTGTACGGGCCACACCAACAGTGCTTGAAAAGATTTCCTTTATTTAAAAGACCAACAGGCATGACGCGTTTCGAGTCCATCGACTCTTCCTCAAATGCCACTTGCTGTAATGTCAGTGGGTTCGTTAGTTTTAAATAACGTAACTAAATAAGACATTGAAAAGGGACCAACATCCATTTCCTCCAGTTTAAAGGCACAGTTCTTTCATGGTTTTTCATTTTGCAATTCTCACCGCATTTCAGTGGTACAACATGGGTAAGTACAGTTTTTCGTTTTAGGTTACTTTTTAACCCCCAAATGGAAACAACATCATGGTTATCCTTTGTTGTACAATCTTCTTAACTTATATATATATATTATATATTTATATATATATATATATATATATATATACATAAGCCACCATGGCTGAAAAAAAATTGATATTCATCTGTGATTCAGTAATTATTCTCCTCTATAAAACTTTCAATTAAGTGTGCCCCATTAGTGCCAAGTTGTGGTCATGTTGGAGTTATGCTTAGGTTTAATGTTACAGCACATTGTATAATGTAATAATTTGAACCACACAAGCAATCCCTTTTCAAGTATCTTCATGGTGTTGGATGGGCCTCTAAACATTTTATAATGACTTCTAATAGTAACTATCTGGAAATGTGTGTTGTTCACTCACATCTTCGACTTTACCCACACTGGTGTAACAAACACAGTTGGTGCTTTTTATTTTCATACTAGTGCGGTGATTGGTCATCGAAAAGTTTCAAGGTTATGTTTAATACTTCTCCAAAAGAGAAATATGTATAAGGCACCTAATGGTGACCCCAAAATGTGAATGAGGGCTGCAGCATGTACAGCTTTATATCTTCAAAAAATCCTTTGATTTTGTGGATATTGTGTTTTTTAAAGAAAAACATATTTTCGGTTCCTTAAACAACAAGCAATGAAGTCTTGGGCACTCGGTGGCCATGAGCCTGCTGCTGTCTGAGGGCTAGCCAGAAAAATGCTGGATTGAAATCCCCAGAACGCAGCACATTTTTTGGAAGGAAATGGATAATTTAGCAATAAAACTGTTTCCTATACGGATTCTGAAATAATATTACTTCAGTAGAGACATGTTAAAATCCCATTTACACCTTTGCTGAAGTGTTATACATATCTCAATGTTTACAAATGGAAAAGATACAGACATTCGTTGGCGGGAACTGTTTTTCTGCAAATGTTTGCTCAGGTGAATAATGTCAGCGTGTCTGAAGGAGACATTAATAGGGTGAACGTTGTTCTCCTACTAGCTGTGCTTACAAAGAAAGTGCTCTACATTTAAAAAAAAATAGTTGTTGTTCTATCAAAAATTAGATGCATAATCATTTCCTTCTACTCGTGTCATATTTGCTTGTGCTAAAACTACAAGATCAAACTCACAAAACCCCCCAAATACTTGTAAAATATATACTTATTTTGCCAAAGCATGAATGAATTCTACACTTTTAAAGTGTGGAGTTGCACCACAATCGGATATATTATTTTGTGCTAATGTTTCGTTGTGTTATGCAGTGTAAGAGTCTAGAGATCTAAATAAATAGAGCATATGTTACTGATTGCTTTCTTTGCATGCTGGCCATTTTAGTCCTGCATTAATAATTGGGAAAGCAATACTAAAGGGGCCGTATTATACATTGTGCCCCGAGGCACAACATGCGCGTGCACCGACTTTGTGCGCCCCCAGGCCACAATGGTATTACAGAGGAGACCATAGACATTTGTGGCCCTTTCTGTAATACTGATAGTGCTGGCACACATGTAGTGCTTGAGCTATTATAAGAGGTTGTGTCATCATTTGCATGGGGGTGTGGTGCCATGCAAATGAGGGAATTGCTTTGCCTCAGTTCCCGTGCCATATTATGCCATGGGAGCAGCGCATTCTTTGTAATACGACGCACTGTCCCTGTTTGTGCCTGGCGCACCTTTTGAAAGGTGTGCCGTGGTGCAGGCAGGGAAAATGTGCCACATATATAATCCATCCCCTGGTGTTATTATGCCAAAGAAAGGATGAATTTTTGATTTGTGGAATGGTGTTTTAAAGCTGCCTTTGACATCCGTGATTTCAACAATAGATAGAAAAATATATATTATTGGTTAAATAAATAGCTCACGCACTGTACAAATCACTATAAGATTTTTATTCTGTAATGTGCCTAAATAAAAACTTACTTTAAGTATTTTTGTTGCTTTTCAGGTAATCGGTGACTACTATGGAATACGTGGCCATTTTGAGATCCGTCCTAATGCAAAACTTCCTTGGGGACATGGACGATTACGAATAGATGAAAACAGAATTTTGGATCAAACTAATATCACTCCTTGTAAATCATGTAAGTTTAATGATGAACTAAGATGCAATTTCTACACTTTCACTCTGAACTGTTCATATCAGGGTGGCACCAAGACTCTTCCAAACTTTTAGTTTCAAGTTCCAGCAAGAATTTAATCGTGAACATATACAAGCTACAGATGAACATTTGTTACTAGCTTTGAAGCCATTGGTTTGAAATGAACACATTTCTTAAAACAAATTATGAGCACGATTAACAAACAAATCAAAGGTCTTGCCATGCCTAGGCTTAGGATATTTGTGAATATTTGTGAATAAATTACATTTTTTCTGTGAAAAATTCCTTTCCCTGCCAACCCATTCAAAATAAACTCACCTAAAGACACTAAGGGGTTAATTACGATGTCGGTCGGAAAGGCTCCGAATCGGATTTGGGTCTGCCGAATCCGATTCAGAACCTTTCTTTCCGACCGTTTCGGAAAGCTCTCCGCACGGCCGATTATGATGTTCAGAAAGTGTTCTGACTTTCAGAGTCGTTGAGAATGGCATTCGGCAAAAACGAGACGTTTGGAGTCAAATCGTACAGGTCAATGGTCCTCGTTTCCGACCGTGCAATTACGATGTCAGATTCGGACAGCGTTTCCAAATCGGTTGTTCTGCGTGGATCGGCTGTCAGAATTTGACTTTGGGGGCCCGTAGCAGGCCCCCCTTCACCCGGACCCTTACGAATGGGGCCCGTGGGGGTACCCAAGGGACCCCTCTTTGCAACCATGCACAATGTGGTAGGCACCATGAGGTGCCCGCCATAGGGTGCATGATTTTCACCACCCACTCCTTTCATCAATGGGAGCCTGTGTATTCGGTCAGAACACAGGCTCCCATTGATGTCAATGGGAGTCTGACCAAATCGTAATTCGGAACAATAGTAATCAGTAGGTCGTACTCCCCAAATCCATTTCGTATCAGTTTTAATGGATTCTAATTTCATGTTCATAAGAATTGATGTGTTATCAGTTAGATTCACAGGATCATCAAATCATGGAATCTGTGCGACTGCAAGCATGAAGTTGGTTAATAACATGACATAAAAAAGGCTAGTCATATTTTTACATTTGTGTCATTCCTGTAACTACTTTTACTAGTTTATGGAATAGGAATGCAGTGGCGGCTGGTAGGGGACAGTGGCGGGAGGGGCAGGAGAAGGTGGGGGGCATACATAAAAAAAAAAACTTACCTGCTGGTCACCGTCGCCGACTGCTGCCTCTCTTCATAGGAACAGGAAGCACCTAGGCTTCCAGACTCCCCTAGCCAATCACTACGCTGCTATCTCGCAGTGTTGTGATTGGTCTGAGACCTGTGGATCAGAGCTCAGACAGGGGCTGGGGCCTGTGCATGTTCTCCACCCAGGCTGTAATGCCGCCTGGGTGGAGGAAATGCAAAGTGCACTTGACTGTTTGGCCGGACTGAGACGGCCAGCCAAACAGTCATGTGCACTTTAGGTGCAGCAGTAGCCACTCTTCTCCCTCTGGGTCAAGGTGCTTAGCCCTGGGCTAACCTGGCAGAAACTTGAATACTAAAAATAAAATGATAATACCTTCTGTTATTATCATTTTATTTTTTCCATTGCACTGTATTTAAACAGTGGAGCAACGTTCGTCCGCCTTAGTGGAGGAGCCGTCGCTGTAGGAATGGATTATAGCTTTTTTAGATGTGTCAGATTTCCTGGAAATGGAACCAGAAGCAGTTTTAGTATTTTGTTAAACATTGTGACTGTTGAACTTAGAGGATCTCTACAACAATTTTTCTGCTAATAATCCTTCAGCCTTTAAGGCTCTAGATGCTAACCCTCTTCCCAATAATTCAGATACTCTGAGCTCCTTCTCCTCGCTCACTATTGAGCAGGTATTATGCTTTGCTCACACCATTAAATCAGGCTCCCGCTGGACCCCTATCCCCCACAAATGATACTATTAGCCCCTGAGATAATGTGCTCTTATCTCGTTAACTTCTTTAATGTTTAGTTCTGGCTACTTTCCTAAAGAATGGAAGAGAGCATCCATTAATAAAAAAAAAGTCTAATTTAAACCCTCAGGAACCAAGTAGCTATCGACCTATTGCATGCCTCCCTTTTCTGGCTAAAATAGTAGAAAAGGCAATCAATTTGGAAGTGGCCTCCTTTATTAACACTAATAATCAACTTGATCCAACACAATGTGGTTTTAGGAGTGAGCACACCACCAAGTCTGCTTTAATTATTGCCTCTGAAGATCCTCAGCTTTACCTCTTGTATTGAGGATGGCTCTCTCATTCTACTGGATCTCTCTGCGGCATTCAATACAGTCAATCATGACCTGTTGATTGCCCATCTTTACAATATTGGAGTAAGAGGAGTGGCTTAGCTCTCCTTGAGTAATTTCTCTTCGACTGGGACCGATTCGTTGCCATGAATGAATTTGTCTCCAACTTTTTTCCCTACCTTGTGGGGTGCCCCTGATGTCATACCTGAGACCCACCCTTTTTTTAATCTTTATGTTACAACTCTGGCCAGGCTCATCAAATCATTTGGCATCTCTGTAATATCGTACACTGACGACACTCAAAGTGTTGTCTTAGTGTCCAGTAATCCAGAAGAAACAGCCACTAACTTTCATAGCTGCATGATGCATGCAGGGAATTGGACGAAAAATAACTGCCTCAAGTTAAATTTAGAAAAAAACAGATGTTCTCCTTTCTGGCAATGATATCTCCTTTTAGGCCCCCCTGTTGGTTGCATCAGGAATTGGAAACATTACTAATCCCGGTTAGGAAACTCAGGAGTCTGGGGATTGTCTTTGACAATAAATGATTTTTTGAAGGTCAAATCAATACTGTGAACTCATTATCTTTTTACACTTTGAAGACCAGTAGGAAAGTGCTCCCTTTCATCCCAGAGGATCTTCAAAACACGGTAGTCACTGCTCTTGTCTTATCCAAATTGGATTAGTGTAACACCCTCTTTCAGAACATGCAGAAAAGACTCCCCCCCCCCCCCCCGCCATCCAGAATGCTGCATTCTTCCACAGCCAAAAATATAATCGTTCCCGAGTTCAAATGGTTGTCTTGGGGTGGAAAAAGCTTCTAAACCAGCCCTGTCAAACTGTAGAATTCTCTTTCCTTACATCTTCAAGAAATGTAAAATCTTCTTTTTTTCAGAAAAGCCTTAAAAAGTGACTATTCTGCCAATAATCTCTGACCCTTCTGTCTATACCTTCATACAGTAGCAGCTCCAAGACATCCCTGAGCAATGGAACACGTTATAAAAAAAATAAAAACATAACATTTTGCACAAGTTATGCAAAAGGCAGAAAAAGTGCTTTATTTACAGTTGCTTGCTGTTGAAACCAAGGCAAACTTGTTAAAAGAGTTACTTCAACCAGGTCCAATTAGTTTTGAGCCAATAATGTCATTAAACAAGGCTGTTATGGCTACTTGGTCCAAGTCATTCTCAGGCTCTTTGGTCAGTCAGCCTGTTGCCAGATGCCATTGGGCAGCTCCCAGTGTCAATGATTTTGACAATGCACCCTACGCCTGAAAGCCTGGCTGTACAGGGATCAACAAGTTAAGCCACACCTAATGCCTTTCAAAGAGTCAAAATGTTTTAATGCATATTCGGCCAGTTTGACCTTAAGATGATTGAGCCTTATGGGCAGGTACACCCATGCTTTATGGAACATGGACTGTGAAATCTTTCTGGCTGTCCTGGAAAACCTCAGGACCTCACTGGCTTCTGAAGGTCCCCAGGTCCTCACTGGTTCAAATGATACTTGATGATCATGATGCTTGGTATGTCATGTGTGCTGATGTGGACAACAAGGAATTATGTGGACAAAGCTACCAAGGATGACTGGATGTTATTTCAGGAGTATCAAGGCATCACAAAAGAAAATATCCTTTGATGACCCTAGAATATTTGGAGAAAATACCTATTTGACACTTGGATGATTTATGAACAGTCAAGCAAAGGCACAATTATTGGGACTCTTGTCTCCTACCAAGGAGTTCCACCAACAGTAGAGGAAGTTTAAGGGGGTAGTGCCAGCCTACTGGATCTCCTTATACTGAATGCCTTGCTGCAGAATGACAGATTGAAAATGCTCACCCTGTCCCTAATTCTTTTTACTGTGGACCCAGGAGACTGGATGATTCCCCTGGCTTTGGAGGATGTGTATTGTCATATACCCAGCCTGAAGTCCCCCAGGTGTTATCTATGGCTCATGGTGGAATCGGAACACTTTAAAATTGCAATGCTCCCCTTCCACTTAACCTTGGCCGCTTGGGTGTTCACGAAAGTGATGGTGGTGTTCGCTATACACTTTCAGAGATTAATGATACTTGTGTTCCTGTAACAACTGACTGCTCAAGGCTGGCTCGCTGCAGTCAGTCATACACCACATCCGGATAACAGATAAACTCTTGACATCTTTGAGGTTTTCTATCAATGAGCTGATATCCCACCTGTGTCCCATGTAGAGTATTACCTTCATTGCGGCTGTCCGGGACACAGTGGCATTCTAGGCCTTTCCAATGCTGCAGCGAGTCTATGGCATTCAAGATATGATTCTGATATTTCTGTCTCATAAGAACTTGTCGATTTGTGCATTCTCCTGGTCTCAAACACCAGATGGCATATGTGGGCCCTGTAGTGGACTCTTGGGTTTCAGTGTGCCAAGCATCAGGGTGGCCTCTTCAGCTCCATTCAGAGCTCACAGGAGATGGCTTAAGATATTCTGTGGTGGAAGAGAAATGCCAAACTGACCTGCAGCAGGCCAATCTCCCTTACCTACCCTGACTTTATGGTTGTGAACTATGCGTCACTGCTGGGGTTGGGAGGAATGGTCAGCTGGGAGAGGTGGAGATCAGAGGCTAATGGACTCTGGCCAACAGCCAGCTCCTCATGAGTCTTTTAGACTTTTCTGCTATCCTTGCCTCTCTAAAAACCTTCCTATCATCTATCAAGGGTAGGCAAGTTCAGGTCCTCATGGACAACATGACTGCTGTTTAGTACTGCAACACACGTGGTGGAATGATGTCCTGGGTCTTGTGCCACGAGGCCCCATTGCTAATGTACAGGCTGGACCAAAAGTCCATCTCTCTGGCCGTGAACCAACTGGCAAGGTCTCTGAATGTGAGAAGACAAGTTGAGCTTGGAACATTGAGATGTTATCATTGATGTCATTTGAGATGCTATCAGTCATGTCATAAATGATGTCATAAAGCATGTCATGAGTGATGTAATAAGTGAGGTCATGAGCAGAGCATGGCGGGGGTTCAAGTTATAATTAACTCTGCTAAACATAATTGGTGAATTTCATTGCTTTTTTTAGTTCAAAACATTAAAGTTGTCACTGACAAATTCACCTAACCATTAACTTTACTTTAACCTTTGTTTTTTTAGTAAATTTCTAAGGCTTTTTTTTTTTAAACAAAAAACGATCTTCTTTACCTGACTATAATGTTGCTTCAACCTTTTGTTTTTCAGTATATATATATATATATATATATATATATATATATATATATATATATATATATATATATATATATATTGTATATTGTTTTATATAAATGAAACATGTATTGCTTAAGTGTATTTTCATAACATAATACAAAGATGCATGAATATATATATTTTAAGCTTAATGAGACTGCACTATTAGTTATGCTGATTGTGCCAAAAAAAAGATCAAAAACATTTTCCTTCTCGCTTAATTTGACATTTCACTCTGGTTCTTCACACCTATTGTTGAAATAGATTTGTGTCAAATTATCAATTAATTTAATGGAAAAGATATATACACTATTCTGACTGTTAAAATAAATATGTTTTTACATTTATTTTCAAGCAGGTGGTCTAGGAGAATCTGCAGTAACAGGAATAGTAGTAGGCGCCTTGTTAGGGGCCGGACTACTAATGGCATTCTACTTTTTCAGGTGAGAGACGTACAGTATCACATTTTCTCATTGCCCTTTCACAATCTTTATCAGTGTTGGTCCATTGTGTGACATGCATTTATTGTTCTTTTTTATTTCAACAATGCAATGGAACCATTTTACATATTACTTATTGGTTGGGTGGTTATCACATACTTGATGAAATAGTGATATGACGTATTACAATATCTGTTTTGCAGACTGACCTGTAGACTGTTGTTTCATGCATTTTGGGTTCATTTGTGATTGCTGCTGTGTCAGATTAATTTGGGAAGTCGATCAAGCAGGACTCAATCACTCAACTGGCCCTGGCAAAGTGCTCAGCCGGCCCCCGCCCCCCTCCCAAGGGGGTTAGGGTGCCGCCGAGCTCTTTGCCAGGGCCAGTTTTTGGCCGATTTTGTTACAGGGCCTATTTTGCAGCTATGCTGCAAAAACGGCCCTGCAACAAAAACGGCCCCCAGGGGCACAAAACCAGCCGCCACCCGTGCGGCTCACCGGGGGATTGCCCGGTGCCCGCTACGGCAGTCCGGCCCTGCTTAATATATAAATGATACATCTTTTTTATCATGGGGTGTAATAATAGATCAATCTGAGCATGTTTTATTTCATTGATTTGTTAGGATACAAAATCTAGGCATCTCAAGATTAAACACTTGGGGGCAGATTTACAAGCCCCTTGAGACAAATTTACGCTGCCATTGCGTCACTTCTGTAACGCAGCGGCGTTGTAAACAATGCGCCATGTTGCGATAGATATACAACGTGACACATCTAGGGAGATGCTTCACGTTGTAAAGCCCTGCGCTACATTATACTGGTGTCAGGTACAATGTATGCAGGGTGGGCGTTCGCACGCAGGAAAGCTTTGTAAAAGTGACGCAGTAAAATCTACAAGATTTCACTGCGTCACTTTTACGACGCCACTGCGTCAAAACCTTGCGCCTGCTTGAAGCAGGCGTAAGGAGTGACGCAGCATGATGGGAATAGGCATTCCTGACCATTGCTGGAGTTGCGTCGTGCTTACGACACAACTCCAGCAATGTGTTGCCTTTCCGACAAAAGATGCGTCACGCATCTGTCTATCCTTGCGCTAATGTGCGCCGCATTGTAAATACAGCGTATTCATGTTGGCGCAAGGCTATTTTTCCGTCATGCAAATTAACTGGCGCCTCTCTGCTAATATGCAGAGATGCGTCAGTTCTTATAATTCTGCGTCCAACGTGTTCCCAAAAAATATAACACTCCTTAATTTGAAGCATCGCTTCAATTTTAATAGGGAAATGAATAATTCCTCATGTTATTTAGCAACCACCTAGAGTGGGGCTTGTGTTGCTTACACCGATAGCTTCAGTCAACGTTTTGTTAGAGGGGCTATACCATTCTATTAATAAAAGAATGAAAGCTTATCTAGTAGAAAGGGAGGAATAAAAAACGGTGATTTCAACAAATGTAATGTTATGTGTTTTAATAAAAAAATATGGGCCAATTTATAGAGAAAAAAATCATTTGTAGTGAATTTCAGTCTTTATTTCAATTCACTGACAATTCCAGGATTTCTCCTGGGAACCTGCGATTCCAGCGTGTATCACGTGCATAAATATAACGTATGTACTTTGGCGTGTGTGTGACTATATAGCGCAAAAATGTCTTTCCCACTGTACACTTTTGGTTCCTACATAGAAAAGACATGTTTCATCTTGGAGAACCTTGGGGAGGCTTCGTTCCTGTGCCACCCTGGATAGGGATTTATTCCTGCCTGTGAAATCTGTTTATTACATTGGATTACATTATCGACACCCAAGCCACGGAGGACCTCACGCCTACATTCTAACATTCCTAGCTCTATTCAGTGTGGGAGTGGGCCTGCTAGAGGTTTGTGAATAGCCACAGACTAGCAGGTGTGTTTTCATTCACTAACTTTTGGAGGCATCCCTCTCCTGGAATGCTCACTACTCACTCCTACAATATTATTACACTGAACTGGACTAATCCTACATATTAGCAAATGAATGCTTGAACCTACAGACATGATTTGTGAATTCAAGTCATGAGTTTATGTTCATCCTCACTACAACTTAGGGCATAAATGCCTTCATGGAAGAGGTCTAAGGCGCTAGTTGTCAGCTCAGAGATGTACATGCATCTGTGGCTACCAAGTAAGACCGTACACGTTAAATGGCCCATTGGGTTCCATTCACTTTGATATATGTCGCAACGGATGTCACCATCGCGCTGTGGTCAGTTTTCTGATTTCGATAGCGAATCCCAGCGAAACCCACCGAAACCGGGCCAGTTTTACGTGTTTTCTTCGAAAACATATTTACAAAAGCCGGGAGTCTTGTTATTGGTAATACTGATTCATAATGGCGTGAGTTGCTGCATGTGTGTCCTGGCCTGTGTGCTCGACACCAGCTCACACCGCTGTAAACACGGCACTGCTCGAACACTCACGTAATCCTTTCATAAATCTTTTTAACAACTCATTTACACGGGGCTTCAATCCCCAACTGCAATGACTCACACTTTCTCTTTGCGGAACGTTGCAGACCCTGCGAGAGGATGATACAGCGCCGCGGCGCCTCGTGTCGGCGCTTGGCCAGGACACACCTTTGGTGCACTAGCTTCCCCTGACCCTGGGGTGGGAGCCGTCAGGTCTTTTGAAATATAGACATATGTGCATTCCCTGCAAGCCTCGCTGCAGAAGGGGAAAATGAGGTAAATCCCATTTCTGCGCATGTTTCACGAGGGTTGAATATGACACATGAAAGACACGGAGGGAGTGGAAACAACCCGCTGCAGTCTAGAGAATAGGAGAGTCCAAAGCAGAGAGTGATGACAGCATTTTGGACAGGAGAGAAGGAAGGTGAGGTGGAAGAGGGACTGCGCAGCGGACACACGAGGGAGGGGTGCAGAGTTACAGTGAGAGAGAGCGCAAAACGTGCTCTCTTGAAGGGAAGAAGAAACACGCTCATATTAATCAGCTGCGCGCCTACTGATAGTAATACCAGAGAAGCTCAAAGTTATGTTTACAAAATTATAGTTTTGTGATGTTCATTATTTTTGAAATTCACAAAGATTGTAGTGTTTGCTATGCAAAAGTTTCATCACTTTAGGAGAAATATGGTCACTGTATTGTGAGATAAACTTCGCTCTAATCAAACTCAGCCAAAACGGAAAACTTATGCAGAACGTTTCTGTGCAAGTTCACGTTTTGTGGAATTTTTCTACTCACAATAAAAGAAAAACTTTGACCTTTTGCGTCATAAATTGTTGAAAATCCACACTTTTTCATCAAAAATGGTTAAAAGGCTAAAACCTTGCAAGATTTTTAAGTATTATCTCAGTAGAATTTTGTGGAGACTGTTCAAACTGATCACTTGGATCAGCTGTCCCTCAAACCTGTCAGACGGGATGAACTGTAGGCCATAGAATGTCACATACATGTCTGTATTTGAGCCGGAATTGAAGGGATTTGACAAATTATTTTCCTGTCTATCATTTGCCACTGGCTTGCAATTGAGGGGGCCTCTGAAATAACAAATTACAGCTTGGTCTGTCCAGCTCTTCTTGAAATAATGGGGCCAACTCACAAAGGGATTTCTGAGGACAGATTTCTGAGGACATGAAGTAATAATACCCAGGTACGGCTTTAGGGCAGTGCGACTGGTGCGGCTGCACTGGGTACTGACTTGGAGGTGGGGCGCTGACCTCAGGGGCAGGGTGCTGTGTTTAGCAATAACTTAAGATTTAAAAGCACCTGCTGCAGAGTTCATTGTGTGTCCCTCTTTCAGGCAGCAATAAAAGTGTCAAGATAACTCTTGTGATTACATTTTCCTGCAGAGCAAGAGATCAGAGTTTTGTCTAGTGGCAGTTATGACTTGCCATAGAGTAGCGCAGAGGTTTAATATGCCTGCTACAAAGAACATGTCTGTATTTTATGTAGCTAGCTGAGTAGATTAGCAAAGCCAGCCTTTACCAGCGCTTTAAAACAAATGAAATAAATGTGAGAGGGACTGTGGAGAGATATGGGCACTTTTGTGGGTGGTCGTGAGGCAACCCGAGAAGGAGGTCATGGGGGTGCAGAATAGACCATCGCACCCCGTGCCACCTGATAATACTAGAGGGTGCTACTCCATGAAATACCCAAGTCCTAATTTGTAAAAGTGCAGAGAGTGTGCAGTCCTTGCTGTACAAACTGTATATTAACGTTTACTGGATATTCCCTTTTAAAATGTTTTGGGCCATTCCATGAAGCCATTTAAGATAGAGTGAAGTAGTACTAGAGTACTACTACTTCACCTACTCCTTCATACATTTGTGAGTTGGCCCAAATGTTTTGAAAACAATTATAGAAGCTTAGAAATTATGTAGATTCTAATTATGCAAATGGCATTAAAGAGAAGGTGTCTAAAATCAGCACAAATGTATACTGCTGGTATGGAGCCAGATCATTGTACACGTGGTTATGAAATAGCCAACTGAAATATGCATAATAAGATTCAGATTCCACACTAGCCCTCTAAGAGCGGCTGATTAATCATTCATCTGAGGAGGGATTCATAGCACAGTGTGGTGGGGTGAGGAGTGGGGGTAGCTAGAGCGGTTCAAGGGCTGCAGAGTTAACAGCCAGTAGAAGGGTCCCGGACAGGTGCAGTGTAGTTCTAGCACACACTATTTATGAACACCTTATCCCCACTATGCCAACGAAAACAAGGTAACACAAAAGCAAAGTCACTGATTCACAGGCAATCCGGAGGCATTTCAGACAGGATTGGTTAAAGCTTTCGAGGCTGTGGTACAGCTGTCTTTTTGAATCTCCATTACCTGTTCATAGCTATTTCCAAACATGAACTCTGTGTTTTATCTTCAGAATCTTTTATTGAATTATTGTTCAAACCTACAGTCCTATACCACAGGTTTTTTTCATGAAACACCACGTGTAATATAATGTGCACATGTCAAGAGATGAACAAGAAAAATGATTCAGTGGCTGATTTCACACAGTGCACCCGAAATTTCGCAATGTTGGATCAATGACCAGGCAATTTTGTACCAGCATTTGAAATCACAAGCTAGTGTACAATTCAATTTTCAGTCAGTGAAAATATTGGTCCTATTTGGATCAGCTGGGAAAAATATCATTTTGCAAAGGTCAGGTCAGTGCACAGGTAGTTTTAAAATGACCTGATTATTAGTGAAGAATTGTTAAGTCGCCATAACAAGGTTTACAACTACAAAAGAAATTTATTTCCTACCTAGAAACCCCTTTTATGGTTTGGAAAAATCTTATGGATTCGTAAAAGGGGTTTTATGACCCATTGTGAATCACATATAGCACAGGGCGTGAGAGGGGCATAATCCTCCTATTTTGGAGTCGCAAGAAAATGTCCCAGAGCTTTGACACTGTAATTGTCGGCGCAAGCTAATGATTATTTAAAGGCACCTCCAAGTGGAGACCATCGATCGCGCACTTCAAACGGTGTAATATCTGGTTCACAAGTAGGACAGCATCCCCTTTGGAAATTGTGTCCTGCAGCCTCAGGGGTGGAGAGCAGTGTTCGCTGCCCCTAACTTACGCCAACGTTGTTTAAAACTAAAGTCCAATTCCTATGATTTTATTAATGTCTCTTTACATACTTATACTCTCTGCGTGCACCAAAGAGCATCAAAGACAAGGGCTGAGATCACATTTTGGAATCACCGGCTTTACTGTCATATTACCCCTTTGTGCTTTTATTAATGTTCATGTTTGCTCACCCCATGAAGGAACATTGATATATTTCTGCATACTGCTTACATTGTATTTTTGATAACTAAACAACATCTTTGTTACCGAATAATATATTCCCTTTAACTTTAACACCTGTATTTCTACACCTATCAAGCCAAGTCCCTGATTTCTGTTACTATTTCCAATCCACTGATGTATGCCCTATCTCAGTGGTTCTTATTCTTTTTACTTCTGTGGACCCCCTATTAATCATTAGTAGAATCTAGGGACCCTCCACTGAATCATTATTGGAATCCGGGGAGTACACTGAGTTATTAGCCGAAGACGGGAAAACCGGCTTGTGCAGTTCTGATTATCAGAACCACATAACAATTAACAAAAACACAGAAACAAGAATTCATGAACAAAACAAAATGATGACATATTGTATTTAATTCCCAAGGAAATATTTGAAAAAAAATATTATCCAGACTGTGCTCTGTCGATACACTTGCACTGCTCCTACAAATCAATTTGAGGAGACCAGCTTAATTCTTATTCTCCAATTTCAAATTTCTACACGTTTACAGAGCGTTTTAAAACTTTGTTTTACATATTGCTTCCTTATTTATCTACACTTTATTAATCTGTTAAGATTACTCAATTTTATAAGTAGACGCCAATCCCCTGAGTAGACGTTGTGGACCCCCAAGGGTCTCCGACCACAGGTTATGAACCACTGCCCAGGCTTTAATGTCTGCATTTGAAATCCGGGAAGTTTCATATACCAAATTGTACCATATTTCATGATGAACATTCATAGCATATGATTTGTGCCATAGTATGTGGGGTATAATTATCATCTAAAACTCAAATATAGCAGGCTGCCATTAGTTTTTATTGCAGTCTGCAGGTGATGCCTTCCAAAACTAAGAGAAGTTTTGTGTCAATAAAGACTAAAACTCTAGAGCTCAGAGAGCATATTGGCTGCACATGCTGCACTTTACACCAAGCTGTTCAAACAGGAGGTAGCACATTAAAAATAACATATTGAATGACACTTAAACACTCCACCATTGGTAACCAGAGCCCAACAGACAGTTTTTATGTCATGCTCCACAGGGGACTCGTAGATCAGTCCCCGTTCTATCAAACAAGAGCATCCACCCAAAATCAGCTGCGCCGCATTGCGAAATTCTTTTTTTTTTTTTGCAGGAAGGGGTGTGGCCTCGTGGTTAAGGACTCAGGGTTTAAAGCACAGCAGTCACAAGTTCAAGCTCTGTCTTAATATCCTTACACGTGTCAACGTTAAGATCGCTTGGAAAAGGTAGTAATTTTTAAATTGCACATTTTGCAAACACGTCCCTCTTATAACACTTTTAATATGGATATATAATGAAAAACCTTGTTGTTTGAAAAACTTTTCATCATTGTTGAATTAAAGCTCTATATTTAGGGTATTACTATTCTCCAACCCAGTGGTACTCATTTAGCATATTTCATAAGGATTAACCATCTGTCGGATATAAAATTAATATTTTCAGGTTAGAGATCTTTGTAGCAGAAGCATTAACTACTGAGCTATCTTAAATTCATATCTCATAATCTCAGTACAAATGATAAACACCTGCAATGTATTAAAATATGAAGATACTTACATGTGCACACGTGACATCTCGGATACCTCATTTAGGACATCATTGGTGAAATTACGTATGGGACTGCCAATGTCATCCCTTATTTTACTGTATAGTCAGGTCATCAATACAAAAATAATGTCACAATCCAAAGTGATGCCACGTTCTGCAGCAAGCACAACAACCTGCAAAGAATGGAATGGAGTCTAAAAGAGTTGGGTTCACAATCTAATTTTGAATAGATGTAGGCTGGCCGCAATATGAAGCTACAGTGGCTCGTCATTCCATTACTTAACCCAACCACCAGAAGAAATTTGCCCTCTAAAGTGGAATATTTATTCTTCAAAACTTCAAAAATATCCTTACCTGAGGATCTCAGTCAGTAGCGGCCCGTGGAGGGAGTTCCGTGGGGCGGCGAGACGGGGTGGGGGAGGGTTAGTAAACACCGGAATATGGATGAACGTTTTATTTATTTGTTTACTTACCTCCGTTCATGCATATTCCGGTGTTTACTACCCCCCTCCCCTGCCCCGCCTCACCGTCCCACTGAGCTCTCTCCACGGGCCTCTACCGATCTCAGTACTCTATTAGGAAAGTAGGGCCTAAGCTTGCAATAAGCATACACATGGCCATGTAATTGGAGGGACTTATAAATGCGAGTAAATGATCTAAACTTGACACAATCAGGGGTCAATACGGTCTGTGTAGTCGGGGTACCGTGGCCATGGTAACTCAGTGGTGTCCCCACTCATGCCATACATATAGTTTTAATTTCTCCGTAGAAGTCCTAAAATCTGCTTAGAATCTTCTTGGAGGCCCCAACAAAAATATAACCACAATAATCGACGAATGAACCAACTATTGCCCACACTATTGGGGCTGAGTTTCATTCTGAAAACTGAGATTATAATCTTGAGAGCAGGCATATGTAAACAAGGTGATGGTGATGAGTTAATTAGCTGGGCACACCAGCATCATTGAGCCAGTGAAGATCAACTCCGAATATATATTTCCCTAGAGATACTGATCATAGTGCCACTCATGCATTTCTGACCAGGGTACACATGGCTACCAACAGCAGTTTTGCTGGCATTCATGGGAAGCAACTTCGCCTTCAATGTCTGAATCACCTCCAGCAGAGAAGGCAAATCCACAGAGAGCACTGTGGCATCACATATGACATTACACAGAGTAAAGGACTAAAGAGCAGCTGAGAAACAAGACATAACATGGAAATTAAAGAATGCAAATCCAGTGACAGCTAAAAAGTAATAACATAGATTCAATATAGACAAGAGTATGCAGGTCAGCAGACTACTTACATAGACACTCACAGAGCTTACATGGAAACAAAAGGCTCCAAAGCCATTGACAGTTAATAGATGTTATCACACTAATTACTTGGTATCAAACAGCTGCATCTGCGCTGACAAAAATACTAATGTCTTTATAGAGGAGATTGCACAGTGTCACTATTCTATTTACAGACATCATAAGCACTCAGATATACATATACACCTTGGCATCAAAAGTATGCAGTTCCACTACAGAGATATGAAAAGGCTGCTGTTCCACTAGCGTGCTTGAATGCAGGACACAGCATTAAGCCCCAATCCCTTAAAAGAAGACGAGCATGGAACAGCAACCACACACCGCTCTCTCATCTGATCACTCTCTGTGGCTTTGTGTCACTTGCCCTTTAACCTGGCGAAGAGGGTCATTCTAAATACCATGCCATACTAGAATCCATCGTATGTGAGTCCGACTTGGGGACTACCACGCTGCAGACAAATTAAAAAGTGTTACAGAGCCAGGTTGCATCTCTCCTGCTGTGGGCAGCACTGTGCAGGGTTTGGAAGGTCACAGTTCAGGACATGGGGTAGCCCTGGGTGACTCTGGTAGTGGCTGAGCTGTGGAGAGCTGCAGTGGAGCACAGATCAGGCACAGAGCGCCTCTTCTGGGAATTATGGTGGGACTGTGGTTGATGCTGCTCTGGAGAGAACAAAGGTAGGAGCCTGTGGCTAGCAGAGGCCTCCTGGTGTGAAACCCTCCAACCTCCCTCACCTCCCCAGAGAGGAGTGAAGCCCTACTTATCATGCAGCAGTGCCTAATTTGTAAAAGAAAAAAGTGCCAAGGCCCTCATCAGGAGGCCTCTGCAGATTGCAACACACATTGCCCCTGCCAGCGCTGCCAACAACAGTACGTAAACAACTACTAACCATCACATTACTACTAGTATGATAATTCAGACTATTCCAGGCCCCCAAATGCTATGGGAATGACTTAGGAGGCACGTTTTAGTTGTTTTTAATATATATTAAATTACTGAACAATTTATGTTCTGTTCATCTCTAAGTGATTGAAACAGCACCACCATGGGGCAGACTGTCATAAGTGCACACATTTTGCACTCCCATACAGCCTGTTTCCGATTGCCCAGACAGCCAAGGACAGGTGCCTAAGCATGCTGGACAAATCAAGTCCATACTCCTTTGAAGTGAGAGATAGCACTTACGATGTAACACACACTCAAGGGTCTGTCATATAAAAAAAAAGAATGATTTTCATCCTACTATTAAACCAATGCTGGTGACAACATGTTCATTGAATGAGAATGGAACAATGCTTTATAGAAAGGCATTTATATGGAAGCGCTGCTTTAGAACCAAAAGCATAAAACAAGCATTTGCTAAGGGAAAATGGTTGCATGTTGTTGGGCCTGGCCCTCTGTTGCTCAACCCATTTTTGTTGGTGGTAGGACTCTGTGCAATTTACCACTGCTAATTAGTGCTAACGTACTTGTGCTCCCTCCCTAAAATATGGTACCGTTTACCTACACCTAATTGGCACCTTTAATTTACTTGTAAGCCTCCAGTAAATGGTACTCAGGACATGTAAATTAAATGCTTCTAGCAGGCATGCAGCACTCGTTGTGCCACCCACTAAAGTAGACTTTTAAAAAGTGTCTCAGGCCTGCCACTGCAGCCTGTAGTGCAGTGGACTGCCCTGCTCCTTGAAGACAGGCTTGCTCTCTGAAAAGGAAGACTGGGCCTGCTTCCCTTCACCCCAGGTTTGCCTGATTGACTCCAAGGGTCAGTTGGCTGACCTCCTGTTTCAGCTGCAGGGAAAAAACAAGTTCCAGAAGCCTCCCTGCAACAGCCCGGCTGACCTGCTGCAGCTGGATCTGCCTGAGCCCTGCTGGTCTCTGTTGGAGAGAGCTCTTGGTCAACCACAGGAGCCACTCATCAGTACGCTCCTGGAGCTATGGGAATTATAGAAGAAGGAATGCCCTTCCAACAGAGGACTGCCAAGCTACTACCAGAGGCCTGCCCTGCTCCTTGAGGACTGGCATGCTCTCTGAGAAGGAAGACTGAACCTGCTTACCTTATTCCCAGGTTAACATGAGTGATTCCAAGGGTCAGTTGGCTAACTTCCTGTTTGAGCCACAGGGACAGAACAAGCTCCAGAGGCCTCCCTGCAACAGCCCAGCTGACCTGCTGCAACTAGATCTGCCTGGACCTGCCTGAGCCCTGCTGGTCTCTGCTGGAGAGAGTTCTTGGTCAACCACAGGTGCCACTCATCAGTACACTCCTGAAGCTGTGGAAATTATAGAAGAAGGCATGCCCTTCCAACAGAGGACTGCCAAGCTACTACCAGAGGACTGCCCTGCTCCTTCAGGACTGGCATGCTCTCCAAAAAGGAAGACTGGACCTGCTTACCTTATTCCCAGCTTAACATGAGTGATTCCAAGGGTCAGTTGGCTAACTTCCTGTTTGAGCCACAGGGACAGAACAAGCTCCAGAGGCCTCCCTACAACAGCCCAGCTGACCTGGTGCAACTAGATCTGCAACTGGCGTGCTTGAGTCCTGCTGGTTCTCTGCTGGAGAGAGTTCCTGGTCCTCAACAGGTGCCCTCCAAGTCCTGGACACTTGGTTGGCAGCAGTTTGAGCTCCTCCAAAGAAGAGGTTATATCCAGAAGAGTAGGCTCTTCAAGACTGGGAATTCCCACGGTAAACCTCTGGTGAAGACCTGCTGTTCACACTTCATTGACCGCCAGTGATGACTGGCAAAACGGGATCAGCACAAAGCTCAATCAGTGACTGTCTGTGATGCCCGACTGTCTCTTCGCGCTACAGTGATGACATCCTGTGCTGCCCAGCCTGCTCTTCTTTCTACAGGGATGACCATCTGCGATTCCCTCCCGGCTCCTTGCTGCCTCCTACACAGCAAACGGAACTCTTAGCGCCAGACTTTAAAAAGGTAACTCTTTCAGAGGGGCTAACCTAGTTCCTTTATCTGACCCGCACTCCATTGCGATCGACCTGAAGTTGTGACTTCTTCGGTCTAGCACAACCAAATGATTGCTAGTGGTGCTTTATGCATTTAGGCTTTAGATCTACCTAAAACTTTGAAATTGCCTATCTCCGGTTCTGCTAGTTAGATTTTTGTTGTTCTGGTATCATTATATTTATTGAAAGTTACTCAATCTTTTCTAAATTGGTTTGTGATTTTTTATGTGTTGTGTTTTCACTTTTTGCTGAATGTGTGTTGCATAAAAAACTTTACACATTGCCTCAATGTTAAGCCTGACTGCTTGGTGCCAAGTTAAGCACAGGTTAATTGAGTGACTTTTGTGGTCCCCCTGACAAGGATTGTGGTTGTTGCTTGAGTTGAGTCTTCCACCCCCTCGATCTTTAACCCAATTTCTTACGCATATGAATTGCCAGAGTTGATTAAATATGTAGAAAACTGCAAATAGACACCTATGTGAATATTACTTTGCATGAGATTTCCAGAGAGAATTGGTGTTTATTTCTTATATGCCAATGATTGAACCATGCAGGATGTTGCAAAGTGTTAAGAACTTCCCACATTGATTTAGTTCACATGGTCGTATTTATCAATTAAAAATGAGCTTAAAGTACATAGGCATAGTATGACTGAGTAATTCCCTAATAACCTGCAGTGCCCAGTGAGCACAGGTAAGGTTATCAATGTTCTCCTTGGGAGAAGCCTGCCATACACCGCAGGCATGTCAAAGTCTAAAGTCAACTACTCACATGTGGTTCCCCTGATATATGTTCTATGGTGTGCAAACTCTTGATTGCATTGAGAAAAAACTAGTATTGGCAAAGCTAAAAGGCATGCACAAATGCCGTGTGTATGCATAAGCACAATAAATTCAGGCCTATTGGCTTTGTCAGTGCTTGTTTCATTTGTATTGGCATAATGTCTCTCAATATTTTATACAGAAACGTTTTAGAAGGTAATGCACCGAATGATTTGTGTCACTAAATTTGGGCAGAGATGTATATCTGAAATTGTTTTTGCTTGTGGAAAAAAAAGGCATAGTTTGGAGTTTTCCTTTAAGTGAAACTTTCACTTTATTCAGGTTTGCCGTTAGATATGGCAATGTCTGAGCACCTAGCAGCAGGCAGAAGCTGTTATTCTGTTCGAACAAGGCCCTTGCTCATTGGTGCTTGAGCTCTGGTGGAGGCCAGCAAGTCACATATTGCTGCCAAATGTTCAAGGCATGTCTTTCCACTGCTTCCGTGTGCCCTTTACCATCACCGCAAAAAGGTCCCATTGCAGGGCCTGGCACATGCCTGCTGGCTTCTGTCTACTGTGGCCCTTACAGCTCACAGCAGCTACTCCTCATAGACTTGGACAGCTTCCACCCCCCCAACACTTACTTTAGCTCCACCTTCTGGGAGGTTGGAAAAACACATGGGATGGAGGGACACAGCTTGGACTGCTTCAATGCCCCTTCTGAATGGTACCCCAAAAATCAGAGTGGAACAGCACAGGATGGAGGTATGTTCACCAGCCGGGAGGCATCTGCTGGTGTGGACATCCTACGCCACCCTGCTTCAGGATGCACTCATTTTTCATCCACTTCTGCTACTGCATCTCCTGCTGTAAGCCGAGATGAAATGCCCAATGTCAGACAGACATGTTGTGTCAGGATGCCTGTGCTCCACTGAACTTATTTACTCTATCAGACTTTGCTGTAGTTTACAACTGCTATACTCATATGAGCAGCTATGGAAGTTTGAATTAGGAGGGTTGGGCACACTCCTACACTGCTTCAAGTTAAACGTTCATGCTTTTTCATACCTGAGGACACCCCCGGACACAAGTACTAAGTGGGAGTATGCCGCTATGCCTATAGCGGAGTTTGCAACAATTGCGAGCATGGACGATGTACACAGTTGAGCTCTATGTTAAAAGTACGCTGGCTCACACATGAAAAGCTGCTGAGTGTACCAGGGGTGCTCCTCTAGCTTGAGATACTGGCGCGCATGGCCGGCATTTGGTATGGGCAAGCTGGACATAGACCCAGGGCTCCTAATTTCAGAGTGGCACAATGACCTTCCTGGAAACCTGCTTCTAATCTTGCATTTTATTTTAAGGTCACCTCTTGTTGCATAAACTATCTTGTTCCCTCACTTATTCCCCGTACCTTCCACTGTCTTTCTAACTCACATCCTCCCCCAGGGACACTCAATTCTGAATTTAACATCTAAACCGGCAATTTAGGTGAGGGGATTGGAAGGAGACCACCTTCCTGTGAACAGAGTAGTAAGATATCAACATGAGATCTCTGGCATGCTAAGCACTGAACAAAACAATGCAAATAAATAGTAAGTGACCCTATACTCGCTGCCTCACTCAAGCTCCCTGCCACTGATTTCATGTATCTTTTAAAAACAAAAGTGTGTGCAGTCGTCTCTTACATGCATTCCTCCCTTTTTAGGTCTCGCCTGACACAGCGCATGCGCTGTCTCTTCCAGACATTTAGTAAGTGGCTTTTAAAAGTGCCACCAGAGGCTTTTGCTGGCCTCAAGCTTACGTGCGCGTGCACGCGCGCAGCCGCCATTTGGGTTTCTGTCAAGGCTCATTAAGCCTTGCATGCCTCTCTCCGTGCTTCAATTCCCTCCTCCTCCCCCACCACAGATCACTTCACTCTGCTGGCCTCCACGCCCCCCGCCCCCAGCACCTCTCTGTACTGCAGCAGGCATGCGCGCGGCCAATGCTTGTTGTTTTTACCTCTCCTCCATCAACATTACACAACCTGATCAGTGCTCCCTTCACACCTTGCCATAGCGTTGTGCCACAAAACGCTTGTATTGATCACGGGTTCAAACTGTGTGATCCTGGACAAATCGCCCATCACCCCTTGCTTTGTCCCCGTTCTCTGACAAAGGTGGGAGCGCTTAGAAGCAAGCCGTATACCTGTGTTAAGCGGCACTATGAGGAACTGGACCATTACATTGGCAGCAGCTGCTCGCGCTCCCCTCCAACACCCCCGCAGCCCCCATCCCAGGTTTAACTCTACAGCACCACTATGCCTGCACAGTAATTGATACTTTACATGTCTCTGCCTGTGAGTTCACTCCGTAGGGACCCAGGCTCACTTAGCCGACATCTCAGGGCAGAGAAGGGATGTGCGCTGCCACCCACTCCCTCCCACCCGCCCCCTCCTGCTCTCATATAACACATGTAAATACATGACTGCGGATGGCCCTGTCTTTGCATTCCTATTTGCATATGGTGCTCTTGCAAGAACATTTCATGCTCCCACAATTTAAATCACCCCTTATAGTAGAGCCTTGCGGGTTTATCAGGAGGCCGGGGAAGGGTAACAGAATGCTACAATATAAGGCGGACTACTCAGTGGGTCGAGTTCCTGCTACAGATATCTGAGAAACCTGCAGGGCTAAGATTCAAATATAGGCAGGGCCACCTTAGACTTTCATCCTTTGGAAGTTGATGACCTGAGTGTCGTGAGATTCTGATGTTTAGTTACTATATCCTCGGTCAGCTATGTCCTTTATTTAATACATAAATTCCACAATGGCTACTGCCCAGATACTTTCTTAGAGATGTAAAGGTTTTTCCTTCACAAGGCATTTTATGTATTGTATCGATCTATATATTTTCTAAGCACTTCCTTTTAGGTGCAGCTTTAGCTGAGGCACAGAAAGGTAAAGCGACTTGCCACAATTAAAAATTCACGGCCAAGAGCATGTTTTCCTTAGCCAAAACGTTTGGTTGCAACTTTATCAATGTGAGCGCTATCTGTGCTCTCACGGGCAACCTCTTCATTGGGGGTGGGCCAATTGAGGAAATACGAAAGGCAGCCGTCTAAACATTGGCTAACATTTCTTGAATCGCCCTTGTTGCAAAAAGTTTCGGCCATGACATCATTAAAAGGAATGCACCGATTGCTCAAAATAAAAGTAAATCGTCAACAGAAGTAATCAATTCACTAGTAATTGTCAGACTGAAAAACAGCGAGGCAACTAAATCCCATCCAGAGTCTGAAAAAGCGGTCGTTCTGCAGTGTTTGGGGTGCATTGTTTTGCTAATGTTAACCATCTCTCAACCGACGCCTACAAGAGGTGCAAAAGGCTGTCAGTTCATTTAGCACGAGGCGGATGAGCACATACAGTGCCGCATGCAAATATATCTCCCTGTGCTTCCGGTGATGGTCATGATGTACCGCGTACTCTGCCGCTCAACTACCAATGTGACAAGGTCACCCAGAACCTCCCCTTTAATGGAGGAAACTGGAGAAAGTCCCCATGTACTGGAGGCCAGGGAGACTGCCTTCAGGGTTTGAGCCGGCGGTGTAGCAAAGGTGCCGTTTGCCTTGGTGCTAGCAAGGAAAACTGCCCCCGCTCCATAATCTCAGAGCATTGGGTCCCAAATGCCCTTGGGCACTGGTACCCTGCACCTGCTACACTAATGATAAGTTAGACGAGGTGCCTTTCGAGCTCTGAAAGAAACCGTGAAGGAGCAGGTGTTCTTTGCCAGCACACCCTCGTCTGCAGCCTTCACTGTCCCAGGCACGGGAGCTCCAGCCAGGGAAAAGTGGCATCGCTGGAGCTCTGGTTCTGTGAGAGAAACGGGAAAAGGGACAGGGACTGATGCCTGCCCAGGGCTTTAAGTGAGCGGAGTCTCCCACCTGAATCAGGTCTATATACTTATAAGGTCCCAAAAGTGAGACCTATTGGCTATGCCAATGCTTGTTTAGGTTGAGCCTAGGCAATGCATACACTGTCTCTTCAAGACATGCTGTATCTGCTCTATGGGCTTTCAGCACACTTATTGCTTTTCATTGGTTCCTTCGTGTGCCTATTAAAATTCCTTGATTTTCAGTGGTGAATCATTGCCATTTGTCCCTCCTTTTGCTGTGATGTTCCCTACCATGGCACTAATTTTTGAGGTGGTTGCTGGCTGTAACACCAGTGTGTGTTTTCAGTCATCTTTACCTGTTTTCGTGTTTTCACGTGTTCGAACAGCATTTAATATGGTATCAGCATTGTTTGAATGTGTTTACAATTGTTATGCGCTATGCTTACAAGAATTTCTTATTTAAGTATCATCTCCATAATTGCCATTTTGTTCTTTGTGTAGGATCGGCATGTATCTGCCTTAACACCAGCACATATGTTTTCAGTTGCTCTCTTCGTGCTTTTGATCGGCATTTAATTTGTTTTCAGCATTGTGCGGGGAGCCCTCTTTATGGCCACAACGAGCACGACTCATCAGTGTTTGTGTTTTGTTTTCATGCTCAGTACGACACCCGCTTCACGGCCCATGTGCTTCATCACACAGTAAGGCGGCCCTTTCAGGAGACTGCGCGCCTTTCTTTTTTTCTGCACGGCGCCTGCAGCCTCTTCCACCCCTAAACTGAAGGTCTCTCTCTACGACCTGGGCTTTAGAGTCACCGCCTCTAACCCAGGGCTTGGTTTGTCTGAAGCCTTATATACCAAAGGTTGGACAGATTATCAGCATAGCGTGTAGACACGTCACACCCCTTTTCCTCCAGCCCCGCAGTGCTGCTTCTGGCAATGTTTTCCTTTCTCCTCTCTTCCCTGGTCCAGTGCTTTAAATGGGCCGGTACTCACCGGCACTGAGTACCGGCACTTCTGATTTTTTTTGCCGTCAGTACCGACACTTCTCTGTAGCCAGGGAGAGTACCGGTACCCTGATCCACGGCACGGCAGTCTCGGTTTCTCTCTGCTCCAGTGCAGGGCAGATGCCGCTCTGCCTCCGAGGAGCTTTTAATTAACTTGGTTGAAGTATTCTTTTACAGAGCTGTTGGTGAAGATTCCAGCAGCGCCCATTTCATTGTCCCCAAACTGCAGGGGGGTGAGAGGGTTTGTGTCACGCTGTGATTAACAGGGCAGGGTCTCTAGACAGACCCTGCGCTGTCAATCAGGTGCGCAGCGACCATTCGGGAGAAAGTGCCATCATGACTTTCATGTTGTGTTATGAGTTAATCTGTGTTTTTTTACATAAACACATTTCTCATGTTTTTTAATATATGCTGCAACTATTACAGAAGTCTCTATGTATGATGTTATTTTGCCCTTAGCTCCGCCCACTTGCCACACCTCTATTTTAATGAGTACCTGCACTTATTTTTCCCCATTTAAAGCACTGCCCTGGTCTCTTTTTTTGCATATTTATATAGCGCAAACTCGACCCGAAGGTATTGGAGCGCTTTACATGAGCACCGTATTTACATTACACATTCAGGCACGGGGAGATTAAGTGATTTGCCCAGAATCACAGGATGTGGACGCGACCTCGAGGCTCGAGCCCTGGTTTCCTGCACCAAAGTCGGCAGTTTAAGCCGACAGTCCACATCCTCTCCTCTCTTCCTCCATCTGTGTGCTCTCCCACTTCTCTACATCAGAATGCAACAATCAAATTGTGTTTCAAGTGTTATGTGTATGAACATTGTGTATTCGCATGGACTCGTGTTTTATGGTGGTGGTGGCCTGTGTACTTTTTATTTTCCGGCTGCATCATTGTGTACTCTTTCAAACTCTTGCACATCGGATTGAACGTGGTTTGTAATTCCGGATTGCTTGCAAAGACTTGCACAGTAGCTTTAAGAACTACGCCTCCCCAGCAGTTACCTAGGATTGTATCTCAACTCATCTCAGAATCCAGAAGGCAAAGGGAGGCCATAGAATTTCGTAACCTCCCCTCCAATTTCGAGAGAGATGCATCTAATTTTTTGTACAAAATTTTGCACAGGTAAAATGTGTTCTCGAAGTTAGTTTTGCCTCCAGTAACTTATTAGGTAAGCATTACGTGTCACTTGAGCACGCCGAGGGGGTTGTTTCGTTTTGTTCTCGAGTTTTGCAATGCATGGAGGAGGTATAATTTAAACAAGCTTAAAAACAGCGTTTAAATCAGTGTTGTCCATTTAGTCTGACCTGCTAAAACCTCAAAGTGAATCCTGTCTATGTGACACGACTAGGGTTTATAAATGGATCGCACTGCATGTTGTTGCAAATATCATAATTAATGACAAAGGGTTACTGCTATTTAATGTCTGCATGATTTGAACCTTCATATTTAAGATGCATACCATCGAAAATTCCTATCTCTAAAGCGCCCATTTGTAAAAATATCGACAAGCAAAACATTTAACTTATTATTATGTAATGTGCTTGACCTTTTCGCTAGGTTGCTGAATTAGATTCTGGATGTCTGGTACAAAATGCAATAGGAAAATGCAAACACATATGTCGAATAAAAAGGGCCATTTAGTGTAGGCACAGTTATCTTTTTCCAGCAGTCCAGACAATTGGCACATGAAGTATTTCTCTATGTTGTAGCACCCAGGATAATGTGCTGCATGGCTAAAAACATATAAGGTTCTGAGGGTGAGACATATTGGCTATGCCGGTGCTTGTTTTTTCTTCCGTGTTGCATGCTTTAATGATGGTATAGTGTATAGTCCTCAGCAGAACACCACATAAGTACTAGAATAGCTCCTAAGTGTCCTTCAAATCCTCAGAATTTTTTGGGAACATTTATCAGACAATCATCCTGTAAATTTCACCATTTGGTACTATTTATTTTGCGGTGAACTTCAATCCAAACCAAGTCAGTAGGTTCACCAGCTAATATTGTCTCCAAGCTGGCCCAGGGCAGGCACGGAAGACAGTGGGTGGTGCGATGGTGGCCCAGTGGTGCAAGTGGGTCGCATCAGTAGTGAAGGTGGGCCACCACCTTCTTGGAAAAATGTTTGGCAATGGCACTTATTTATTTGGTTGGTTGGTTATTTATTTTCACAAACTAAGCAAAGTTCTAATCATTGACTGAGCTGACATTTTGTTTCACTGAACCCCTAATTCTTGAAGCTAGGAATCCCCCCCAGGGAAGGCGGGACACCAGGCTATAGGGAACTGTTTTCTGTGTTGTCACTCAAGGGTGTGAGTGGCCTAGCTGCCAGTGGGGCAACCGGACTCTTCCTATTCCCCGCTGCTGAAAGTCCCACACTATGGAGCTAATTACGATGTCTGCCTGCCATCGTAGCAGTGTTTGGGACCCCCTGCCAGACATGCAGTGGTCCCACCACTGCGATTAGGAATGCGCCCTCCATACTGGCGGGCGCATCCAGGGCTTTTAACATTGCGGGCGGTGCTGCTGGCTGCAGCACCGTACGCAATGTTAAAAGTGCTTGCACTGCATTTCCCTGCACTACGTAGCAGGCACCATGCGGTGCCTGCCACTTGGTGCATGGAAATGCAGGGGGTACCATGGGTACCCCCCAGTGCAGCAACACCCCCCCCAAACAAGGGAGGCCTGCAACCGGGCCCCAAACCCAATCCCCACCAGCCTTTCCATGGCAGCGATGCCGCCATGGAAAGGCCTTTCCTATACCCACATCCTAATTTGGTGGACGGTGCCTGCTAGGCACTGCCAACATTTTAGGGGCCCTGCACCGTCCGCCAGGCAATCGGTGCGATTGTTTTTGGCGGTGAAGTGGCAGAAGGACTTTGCGTCCGCTGCGGTACTCACCGCCATCCTAATTTGGCAGTGGGTAATACGCTTGGTGATGGCGGAAGGACCGCCACCACCTGCCCGGCGGTGGCAGTCCTTCCGCCATCATAATGACCCCCTATGTTTTCTCCCTGTAGGAAATGGGCAGCTCAGTAAGCAGTTGCTGAATTATGCGCCCTGGGCAATGGGTAGCAGCACCCATTGCCCAAAAAGTGGCCTTGCACAATAGAAAGAATACCGGTTTCTTCGAGTCGTGCAAGGCAACTTTTTCTCAACATTTTTTGTAAACTTGGCTAGCTACACACTTCACAATGCTGTTGAAGCTTTTTTTTTATATATAGCACTGAGGAAAGGTTAAGGGAAAACCTTGGGAAGAGAGGAGAGCAGAGGAAGTGCAAATTTTGATTTTGACTGGGGTGCTATCTTAACAAAAGCTGGGCCTGCCAGAGCCAGCTCAATAAACAAGAATAACACACTTTGCAAAAAGCACAATACAAGCAAAACCCTGCCAAAGGTGGGTCATGAAGATTAGTGACACTAAAAATTGTTAAATCAAAAAATGTGCATGTGTTGGTTAAAGCCGCCAGGTCCACTAGTCCCTTTGGATATTCTGCTTGATCTCAGTGTTCATCCTGTCAAGATGCTTCACCTCTATTGACACCAGCAAAGCCCATTACCCCCAGGTCCCTTATGTCCTCGTCCCATTCATAACAAGTGAAGATGACCATCTCCCGACAGAAAAAAACAAAGGGAATGCTGGGACCCTAATACTTCCCCTCCCACCGGGAGTACATAAGCAGTACTTACCCAGCATCCCGCCTGTTCTTTTTTCTGTCTGTCGACAGACTGCATGTGGTGTGCTGGTGCTGCTCCTGCTGGGCTGGAGTGGCGGTCTTCTCTTCTCCTCCCCCCGCCCGGCTGCCTGGCTGTGCGGGAGCGGGGTTTCCTGGACTGTCTCTTGGCCTGCCGGGCTTGCTGGGAGTTAGTCTCTGTTCCTGCCGGAATCCTGCTTGGCCGCCCGGCCCTTTGCGGCTGGGGCGTGTGCTCCTGTTTCCTTCCGGTTCGTGGGTGCGTCTTCCAGAGCCTGGCCGGGTGAGACGTGCCTCGGTTACGATGTTCCTCCTCGTTCTCCTGGTTTCCTGCTGGAGGTTGGAGGGGGGGGGCCTTGGCACTGGTGTTGGCCCCTGCCCGGGTGAGTCCCGCTTGGTGGCTTTTCCTTATTTTTTGCGAGGATTTGCAGGTTTCCCTTCGTCTTTCTTTGCGCGGGGGTGCTTTGCCTTCCTCCTTGTTGGAGCGGCCCCCCCGCACACTGTCAGCTGTTGCGGCGTCTCCTTGGGCCCTGGCACATACGCGCTGCCTTGCGTGCCCTTGACGGGCTTCTGCTGTCGGACGCTATGGGGCCCTTCTCCCGGGGTGTCTGCAGCACCGGCTTCAGTTGTGCTGTTTCATGTGCTGTTCTGTGCTGCCACTGCCTGTGCCTCTGCGTCCCGACCTTCGTCCTGATGGGGTCTGTCGTGTGCTGTTGCGGTGTATCCTGCGGGATGTTGTCTCTGCGGGGGGGGGTGGCGTCCTGGCGGCTCCTTCGGGGTCTTCGGGGGCGCCCGCTCCTGTTTGCAGCTGTCGGGGGTTGCGATCCCGGGTTCTGTTCCTGGGCTCCAGTCCCATGCTTCCGAGGTCACCCGGGTGGTCCGTAAGACTCCTTACATGCCCTCACTCCCCCCTGCGATGGTTGCGGGGGTGCTGTCCTTATTCAGACGTTTCAGTGAGCATGGAACTGGTGTCGAATGCCTGTTGGATGCTTGCTCGAATGCGCCAAGTTTGCGCATGCTGTTGGAGGAGTTGGGGGTTTGTTCGTGGACTCCCTGCGGTTCAGGGGTAAGTGCCGTCTGTGGCTGCTGGTTCTGGTCCCAGCGGGAGGTGCTGGGCCCTTTGCCGTGGGTTGTCTCTCCTCCTGCGGGTGGCCCTCGCTCGTCGTTTCTGCCTTGGCGGTCTCTGTCATGCCTTGCCTTGGGGTTGCGGGCTTCGCTGCCGTGGCTCTGTTTCCTTTGCAGGGTCTGGCTCCCCACCCCCGTGCTTGCTGTGCGCTGGCTGTTTCCTGTCCGGTGGCACTCCGTCCCTAGGTTGGGCCTTTGCTGGCTCGGGGCTGGTGCGGGCGCTGCCGTGCTGGAGCGTGGGTCAGGTTCCTCGTGGTCCCCCACCGTCTCGCTTGTTTCCCGGCCTGGTTCTCTTGCCGGTGCTGGGTGCCTGGTGGTGTATTTTGTCCGGTCCTTGTTCCTGGCTGCATGTCTCCCTTTGCTTGGTGCCTGGCCCTGCCGCTCCTGCCTCTCTGGCGGTTCTTTCTTGTTTAGCCGGCCCTTGACGGTGTTCGGGATGTTCGGCTGTCGTCTTGGGTGCTGCTGCCTGCCTTCTGGTACGCTGGCCGCGGTGCTTGTGTCCTCCTGGGGTTCCCTGCACTTGCGGGTTGATGGCTTCCCTGGGTGTTGCGGTTGGGGCCTTGGTCCTCCTGGGCCTGTTTGGCCGCCGTGCTCCTGGCCCTTGTTCTGGTGTGGGCGGTTGTTCTTCGGCTGCCCACGTCGCTGGGGCTTACCCTCTCCTGGGCTTTTGGTCCTGCCGGGGTCTGCCCGCTCTTTCTGTCGCGCCTGCCGGTCCTGCTCCTCTGGGTGTTCCTGGTGCTGGTGCTGTGGTTTGGCCTCGGGTGCCTGGGTCCGTGGTGTGGTGCAGTTTTCGCCTCCTCCTGGTTCCCGGGGTTTGCGCCTGTTGCTGCCTCCCTTCCAGCAGCTTGTGTTTGTCCCGGTGCCTTCTGTGAGCTGGGGTTGCTTGGTGGGGGCTGGCTGGCTGGTGCTGACTCCCTCTGCTTGCCTCTTCCTTGCTGGGTGCTGCTCTCTTGGTTGCTCCTGGCTTTAGCGCTCCCTTGGCGCTGTTGCTAGCTTTTGGGGTTTCCTTGGCATTGTCTTTGGGTTCCCTGCTTTTGCTGCTCCCCTGGTCTGTTTCCTGTGTCTTTGGCTTCCTTCGGTGGGCCCTAGCCGACCCTCCCGGTTCGGCCTTCGGTGCTGCTCGGTCTGGTTTGGGCTCCTGCTCTTCCTTTCCTTTGCGCCCCCCCCCCCCGGGGTGTGTTCCCTGTGCGGTTCACCTGCCTGGGGTTCGGGCCACTGCTGTCTGGGTCTGGCTGTCTTTCGCTGTTGCCATGTCCTGGGCGCTGGCTCCTGTTTTCCCCTCTTCTGTTCTGCGGTTGGGGTTCTCTCTGGTCTCTGGGGGCGGTTGCTCTCTGGGGGGGTCCTGGTCTCGTCTGGTCCCCTTCCTGGTTGCCTGGCTGGGGTCCGCTGGGGTTTTCTGGCTCCTGCGGGTTTCTGGCGCCTGTTGGTCACTTTCTTCAGCCCTGCATCCTTGCCTATGCGCTCTCTGGCTGGCCTGGCGGGTCGCTCCGATGGTGTCGGGCCCTGTCCGGGTGTGTCCTTCTGGGCCTGCTCCTGCTGGTAGCTCTCTTCCCGGGCTTGTTTTGCCTGTGGTTGGGTGTCCATGTTTCTGCCTGGTCCTGTTGTCTCCCTTGTGGGATGTCGGAGTTCCCCCGGTGCTCCTTCTTCGTTGGCCCTCTTTCTGCTGCCTTGTTCGAGCCTGTGTGGAGTCCTGGTGTTCGGTGCTTCTGGGTTGGCATGTCCGGGGTTGCCTTCTGTTGCTCCTGGCCTGCTGGCTTCCTGCTGGTGTGGCGAGGCCTCTGGCGATGCCTCTTTGGTTTGCTGGTTGTTCGGTCGCTTCCCAGCCGGCTGTGGGGTCTGTTTACGGGGCTTTCCTGGTTCTTTCCTGGTTCCGGTGTCTTGGCTCGTTCCTGTCTTCCCTTGCTTACCCTGGGTCTGCTCCCGGTGTGGGTATATTTTGGGTGCCCCCCCCTTCTCTTGTTGGGGTGCGGTTCTGTGCTGTTCGTCGTCGCCTCTGTGGGGTTCGCCCTCCTGGCTGCGGGTTGTCCGGGTTCTGCTGTTGGTTGGCCCTCTGGCTTCTCTGCTTCCTCCGGTTTCCGCTCGGCGGTTTCTCTTGTTTGTTTCTTCCGGCGGTGGTGGGCTGGGGGTCTCTGTGGGCCTTCCTGCCCTTGCTTTGTCCTTTGTGCTGCCTGGGCTCTTTTCTGTGGGCTGGTTGGGCCTGCGGGTCCTCCTGCGTGGGCAGGATGCTTGGCTCCGGTCCTGGCTTCCTGGTTCCTTTCCGTTTGTTGCCCTATTTTTTGGCTGTTTCTTGGCTCCTCTCCAGCGTTTTCTGGGGTCGGGCCTGGTGGGTTTCTGGCCTGGGGTCCATGCGCCCTGAGGCCTTTTTCCGATGCTCCTGCCCTTGCTGCGGGCTTGGCCGGGGTGTTGGGTGTCTGTGCAATTCTCCGCTGTGTTGGCGCGTGTTTTTTTCTGCCCTCTGTCGTTCGGCGGGTTCCTGCCTGGTTGTCTCCTGGTTTGGGGGCAGCCGGGGGTTCTTGTTTCCCTGGGCTTGCGCCCTGCCTTGTTTTCCTTCCCTTTGGGGTTGGGGGTTTTTGGGGTTGTGGCCGGTGGCCCTGTCCCCTCCCTTGCTGGTTCTGTTAGGTTCCGGCTTGTTGGTTTGCGGTCTTTGTTGGCCTCTCTGTTGTTTGGTCCGCTGCTGGTTCTTTCTGGGGGCTTCTCTTGCCTGTGGTATTTTGGGTTGGCTTCTTCTACCCCTGCTGCTCTGGCTTCGGTGTCCGTCCTGGTTGGGCTGGCGGCCCCCTTGCCTGTGGGGTTTTTTGGCCTCCTGGGGTTTTTCAGGTGTCTGCCTCCTTCCCTCTCTTTTCGGTTTGGTTGGTTTCTGGTTCCTGACCTCTTGCTGCGGCTCCACCCTCTAGGTTGGGTGCATGGTGGTTGTCGTTTGGTGGCCCTGGTGGTGCTGGCGTTTCTTTCCTGGGTCCTGGGCCTCTTCTGCGAGGTTGGGTGGGCTTCCTCCTCTGTCCTCTCTGGGGGCCGGGTCGTTTGGTTTGCTGGGTTGGGCCGGTTTCTGGCCTGTGCTTCCCTCCTACCTTGTTGGTCTGGGTGTTTGTGCCTGAGCCCTGTTGTCCGGTCTTGGCCTCTTTCTTTGGCCTTCTTCGGGGCGGTCGTGTCTGCTCGGTGTCCGTGCGGCTGCTGGGTCCTGTGTGCCCTCCTGGTGGTTCTGGGCTGGGCTACATTGTCTGGTGGGTTCCTTGGCCGTGTTCTTTGGGTCTTGGTCCTGTTTGCCCTGTCTCCGGTTTCTCTGGTTGGCGGCCGCCTTGTTGGGGTCCTGGCCTTCTGTTTTTTTCTTGGTTGTCTCCGGTCCTTGTTTGGTCCCTGCTGTCCTGTTCTGGGTTGCGAGCCGGTTGCTTCCTCCGGTCCCCCTTTCCCTTCTTCTCGGTGCTCCCTTGGGTTGCTGCTTTGTTGTGGTTTCCTGGGTGTGCTTGTGGGTTCGGAAGGCCGGTGTTCTGCTTTGGTATTCTCCACTTGTTATGAATGGGACGAGGACATAAGGGACCTGGGGGTAATGTTCTATTACTTACCGGTAATCTTCATTACTCCGGGTCCCGTTGTCCTCGTCCCATTCATAATTCCCTCCCTCCCGCCCGTGCGACCAGCCTTCCTGTCTGGGCTTGGTTGTACAGGCGGGATGCTGGGTAAGTACTGCCTATGTACTCCCGGTGGGAGGGGCAGTATTAGGGTCCCAGCATTCCCTTTGTTTTTTCTGTCGGGAGATGGTCATCCATAATCTCACAATCTCACAATCTCACAATCCTGATGGTCCCTGTAAGCACTCCCTAGCCCCACGCACATTGACTTGCATTCAAAGCCTAGGGCTTTCCTCTTCCATCAATGCTGTGCCTCATGCTCAGCCTTTAAAACAACCTTTTCCTGAGCCTCAAACTGCACCCTCTGTAAAACACAGCTTGCGCTGCTACTACCTCAATACTCGGTCCCTGGTCAAAAACCAGATAGACATTTTTCTTTTCCTGAAGGAGGTAAAACCTGACATCTTCTTATTAGCTGAAACTTGGCTAACCCCTCACTCCCTCCCCGACGTACTCGTGGCTCTTCCTGCAGAATACTATATTCTGACGGCCAACCGTACACCTGGGAAGGCCGGAGGTGGAGTAGCAGCTATAATCTTGAAATCCCTTCAGGTCAGGCAACTGCCTTCTTTGATCCTTCCGGACACTGAGAACTTGGTGATTAATCTCGACACTGAAAGTGGGTCCCTCATTCTGGTCCTGATTTACCGACCCCCCCAATACATGGCCAAATATCCATCCATTCTGGCAGAGCAGCTGGCTTCATATGTAGTCAGCTACTCTAAAATCATCCTTATTGGGGACCTAAATTACTGGTTTGATAGCATAGGCACAGATACTCAAGCTGCTGAATTGATAGATTTGCTAACAGACCTGAATCTAAATCAGCACATCCATGTACCCACTCACCAGAAAGGTCACAGCTTGGACCAGATATGGACGCATAATCTATCTTTATCCAATCCAGTCATCAGCCCATGTATCTGGTCGGATCATTTCATCATCTATTTCACACTAGAAGTAGGCGGAAATGTCAAACCCAAGCCATGCAAGAGCAAAGAATTCCGCAAATGGAAATCTATGGACCTTCCGGGATTTATTGACATTTTAAACAAAACTGTACCACCACCGTACGATGATCTGGACACTAGCGAGAGAGCGCTGTCTAACTGGTTACTTAACGCAGCTGACCTCTCAGCCCCCTTAGTACGGGTCCCTAATGTTAGAGGAAATGAAGCACACAAATGGTTCTCCCAAGAACTGAAAGATCTTAAACTGGGAGTTCGACAGAAGGAACGGAAATGGAGACAAAGCTACTCCCCTCAAGCCAGGACAGTGTTCTGTACCGCAAGAAAGGAGTTCCAAAAAATCTTGCTCCAACATAAATCTGACTATTTTTCTCAAAAAATTTTAAATTCCTCAAATAAAACTAAAGATATTTTTAACATAGTCAACGAGCTCTGTGACGATGATAGGACAGCCCCATCAATAGCCCCTACCCAGAAGTTGTGTGACTCTCTGAATGATTTTTTCAGAGAGAAAATTGTAAATATAAAACGCAACATTGCTAGCTCTCCTAAATCGTCTCCTTTAGATGATATTTTTAATAACCCCACTACATTAGACACCCTTCCTGCTATAGATGCTAAAACTTTTTCAACTCTCCTGGCACGGGTTAAGTCTGGATCACCCGATGACATCTGCCCACCCCACATTTTTACAGAGATTGGGCACTCTATCCCTCACGGGATCCTCTTTCTGCTTAACGACTCACTTAACCAGGGAAAGGTACCGGCAGGATTTAAGCATGCTCTATTGATTCCCCTGATCAAAAAACCCAGTCTTGATTCTCACGATCCATCTAATTACCGCCCGATATCCCTGCTGCCATTCCTATCAAAAATCCTGGAGGCACACGTTGCTAGCTGCCTTTCTAGCTTCGTTGAAACCACTGGATATCTGGAGCATAACCAAGCTGGGTTTCGACCAGGGCACTCAACCGAGATGGTGACACTGGCGGTCCAGAATGTACTAAGAAGCAATGCAGATAGGGACATTCACCAAGCATTGGTACTTCTCAACCTATCGGCCGCATTCGACACGGTCGACCACACCATCTTGGTCGACCGTGTCGAACAGGCTGGCCTGAGAGGCTCGGCACTTAGATGGCTGAAGTCATTTATCTCGGAGCGTACCCAGGCAGTGAGATTGGGAACTTTTACAGCGCCCAAAATCAAAAATGAATGTGGAGTCCCCCAGGGCTCGTCCCTGTCCCCACTTTTGTTTAATTTGTACTTACGACCCTTGTTATTTTCATTAAAAAAGTTTAGCGCCTTAATTTTTAACTATGCAGATGATCTGCAACTGATCTTCTGTCTGGACTCCCCTGGCGCTGCCACCGAATTTCGGGAGGTCATGGTTCACATTCAGAGATGGATGGGCCTAAATCATCTGAAACTCAACCCAGGCAAAACTGAACTGATTTTGCCTGGGAAGAGTGAACTGCATTGGGGACCACACTTCTGGCCTCCAGAAATGGGAGATCCTCCAGCTAAATCCCAAACAGTTAAGAGCTTAGGTATCACTTTTAATGAAGATCTTTCGCTCAAAAGCCAGGTAGGGACTGTGGTATCTGCAAGTTTCTTCCAACTTCGCAAGATTAAGAAGATCGCCCACCTTTTAATCCACCCTGCTCTGATTCAGGTCATCATTGCTCTTGTGCTGTCCCGTTTGGATTATTCCAATAGTTTATATCTGGGCCTACCGGCGGGGCAGCTCAAGAGACTCCAACTGGTTCAGAACCAAGCGGCCAGGTTGATCTGTAAAATTCCTAAGTGGCAGTCTATTAGACCTGGACTGGCCAGTCTCCACTGGCTGCCTGTAGCGCAGAGAGCAGCATTTAAAGCGGGATGCATTATCTTCAGGGCTCTACAAGGTAAGGGCCCTGGATTCATTAGCTGCCTGCTGGTCAGTTACACTCCCTCCCGTGCTCTCCGTTCTGGCCAAAAGAATTTGTTAGTCGTGCCCCGGATCAGGAAACAACGCCAGGGAGGAGGATCTTTCCACTTCCTAGCTTCCTCCCTGTGGAACTCCTTGCCACTGCCACTAAGACTCCACGAAGATCTGTTAGCCTTTAGACAGGCTTTTAAGACTTGGCTCTTTAAGCAAGCTTATCTTTAGTTAAATTTTCTCTCTTTCTGTCACATGTTATGTTTTGCTAGTCTTCCACAGCGCCATGAAGCCTACGGGCGTACGTGCGCTTAATAAATTTAATTTAACATAACATAACATAACTTGTTATGAATGGGACGAGGACAACGGGACCCGGAGTAATGAAGATTACCGGTAAGTAATAGAACATTATCGTGAGTGGAATTCCCCCATCCAAAATGGCAATCAAATCATCACATTCACGTGGCAGCCATCTTACATCAGGGAATTCCTTTCACAATTCAATGCGCTTTTCTAGATGGGCTGTTCTGTGCCTCACTAGCCATCCAGTCATCTTTGGTATGCTGTCCCATGAGCTGTTATAAAATGTGAATGCGTGCTGACAGAGTTCCGTGGTCACTCGCACACACAACTGAAAGATTTTTTTTTTAAACTAGTTCACCCAGACTTTCACTAAGGGAATTCACACAGATGCTACCTAATCTCAGCTACATCACCAGCTGATAATGTCATTATTAAAATTTTTTTTTCGATATGTTCCAAAAAGTGACGGGCATTTCAGATCACCAAATGACGGAAGGCCATTGTCTACATACTCTGACTTGCATGTTATCTCTATTGTATTTTAGTTACATTTGTTATTATGTTTAGACAAGCGCTCGGAGACTGCTAAAAGATAGGTTGCTTAGTCGATTGGGCCCTGAAATAACCACGGTAGAGGAACAACATAACATTTGTCAACAAAAACACATTCCTCGGTATTTCGTAATGTTCTGATTACAACGATTTTAGAGGAAATGGTTCTGACCTTTTCCGAACTATAAATGTTTGTCATAAATGTCATTATACAATCTTTACTAAACCACAATAACGTGATAGCATGTCGCAGATTTCATGTAGAATAACAGGCTCATAAACTGATATAGGCAAAGCGTTCCATACCCGGCCCACGCAATATTAAAAAAAGATGGCGCTTGAGCCGAATGGAGGCGGATAACCGAGGTGGGATGTTGTGTTCCGTGCTGGGAAAGGCGCCTCAGATCTTCGCCAAACTTAAAGGCCTTATTTTATCTTTGACCAGTTTCTAGTGTTCTGCCCTTTCTCATCTATCACAGGAACCCCAGTTGTCCCCCGAGGCCCTGTCTGTGTTATTCTTGAACCGGAAACGGATTCTGACTGTGCTCTTTTCTCTTTGACGCAGGAAGAAATACAGAATAACCATTGAGCGACGGAACCAGCACGAAAACTGCAACATCGGCAAGCACAGGCAGCTCCGCGAAGACTCCATCAGATCCCACTTTTCAGCGGCATAAGACACAAGAAACAAAAGTTAATTAAAAAAAAAACACACACTCTTCCTGATAAGCTCTAGTGAAATGCAACCAAAGACCGCAGTGTATGTCCGGAGAGGCTCTCTGACAGCCCAGTCTTTTAGGCAGTCGCGTATTTTTTTTTCTTTCTCTCAGAAACTCAGGAATGATTTACTAATCACGTTATGCCACATGGCCTTTCATCTCACGAAGAATGAGTACTCTGTTTCAATTTGCAGGAGATGCCTTAGCATGCTTCTAGGGTTTTATCAGACGTTCATTGGCTACGGCCGTTTTGCCCTTTGGGCGGCGAAGGCCTCTGTTCTCGCCTTTTGTTCCCCCTTAAAACCCTCTATTTATATGGTTCAGGAAATATTGTAAATAGGATGATTTGCGTGATACCGATGCCGAGGCCAAAATCTGGAATCTGGAAAATGCCACCGTGGTTGTCGTACTGACCGACATCCAAATAAAATACCATTGGTGTGGTACTTCAGCAAACACAGGGCAGACACCTAGCAGTCTCTAGCAGGGCGCCGATAGGAAGGCCAACCCCATTCAAAGTTATGCCACAATGTGGTGCCCCCTTGCAACAGTTTCCAGTGGAAGATCAGGTTTTAGATTGTCCATGATGCAGTACTGTAGTGTGACCAACATTTGTGCTGTCCTTCCAACACCGGATACAAACAAATGTATGCATTATCATCATGCTCCATTTGAGGTATCTGTTGACTTCTTCAGAAAGACCATGTCATCACCACAGTTGAGATCTTACAGCGCCCAGCATGGAAGGTTCCATTAACACCAACGTTTATGAGATCATTCACCCATAGTGGTATAGCATTAATGGAAGAAAGTGCCAAATATATAGCATTTATCGAACAACCAAGCCATTATTTTGTTTCCAACATACTGGAAGCCTTATCAACTTCTTGTATGTGCATGGTAGCAAGAAGTCCCTGTGATTGCTGTAATGTATTGAACACACTTTTCTGATGCTGATGTTGTGGATACTAAAGGGGTCTGTCTCTGTTGGGATGATGAGTTGTAGACAGACAGTAAGTACTTCTGTGGTGTTTCCGGGTCTTAACATTCCCAGAGTGAACAGATGCACTTGTTGCTATTCTTTGCGGATCATAAAAATGTCTAAGGGTGTGAGGCACTATGTGTGTGGGCTATATCTTTGATTCCTATTTTGCTAACAAATTATATTCTTTGTTTAATTGCCACTGTTTTACAAAGTTCTTTGTGATAACAAACTCTGTGACTCTAGTGAACGCTATTTGAAAGTAAATGTTAAAGTCTTAGTCATACTTTATATTAAATCTATTTTCATGTAGAAAATGACCAAATGTGATAAGTGCTCTTGGGCTTAGGCAGTTCGTAAACTGAATGCTTGCCAATCCCACATCAGCAGTCAGAGCTGTGACTGACAGTGTACCAAATGGGGATCACATATGCCCATAAAAACTGACTGCAGATTGCAGATCTAGCCTAGTAAGGGGCATAGCAAGAGTACAGTGGGCTCTAATGGCAAGCAAGAAAAATGGCCACGCATTCTTTGGTTTGCTAGTAAAAACAGCTGTTATTGTGGTACAGGTAGCCCCTCATGCCCATGAACACCAATGCCACTGCACCCGCTGTACTATTGGTGGCTGTGCATCAGAAATTCTCAGCTTTTCTTTAGGGCGATGCACAGTATGAAAGGGTAAATTGTGAGCTATTACTTCTCCAGCAGAACCAAAAGTGCCCCCTGATCTCTTCTTAGAGAAAAGGTGACTGCAGTTGTGGGTTTAGAGGGGTGGGAGCAGAAAAAAGCAACTTATAAGGTTGAAACATTAGCCAGAGAATACAAGGATGACGCTGGTAATTTTCAAGTGATGGGCACAATAATGTCATGGAACGGATAACAGTAAGTAGATACCTCTGCTCACGCCTCAGCAAACGAGGCCATCCCCATCTTAAAGTGAAAAAAGCATATCCATCCCTTAGTTTACATATCCGCCAATTTTTCCCGTTCCTTCATTCTCTTTGTTATCCAGGTGGCAGTCTGCTGGCTCTTCAATTGGGAAGCAGCTCTATCCCTTGCACCACAATCCTGTGCACTTTCAGTCAGCAGGCCCGATTGTGTAGGAGCTTGTGGGGGGTGACAGTGTTCAGACATTACCGAACTGAGGCAGCGGCACCGCACAACTGGTCTGTGGGCTCTGCATGCAGGGAGATGCAGGCTCCTTGTAGGCAGTGGTACAGACCCAGACACAGGCAGTAGAAGGACTAGGGAAATGCAGAAGCATGAGAAACACAAGGGAGATGATACGGAAATGAAACGGTAAACCAAAAGGAAGTGGGCTCTATAGTGATTCGGCTGTGATTCAAAATCCTCTGCGGGAAAAGGCATGCATGCCTACCCAATTGGTAAGCTGATACTGTGGACTGGGCTCCACCAACAGGAGGTCTTGTTATAGTGTGGGAGCAGACTTCGGGTCCTGAGGGTTCAACTAGGGGACAGGCTGCTGACAGGTAGCACAGATCTGCTTCTGTGCTGGCTTCTGTGCTCCTGCTGGATAGTTCACTTTGTAGTCATCTTGCTTGACTACTAGGGTTCTGCTGAGCTAATAATAAAAATGCTAAAATCAGCACACAAGCCCGGACCCACAACAGAGACGATGAGGCAGCCTACGCAGTGGGCACGATGCATTCCTTGGCCCTGGTGCCATTTTACAAGCTGCACTACTAGTAGCCACTCCCCTGAGACTAGCACACTCACGTTTCTGCCCTCTGTTATCAAGTTTAGGATTGCCCTGGGGTACATCCATATCACTCATTGAATTTTTTTCTTTGGGCATTTTTACCATACAGTAAAATTGTTTGCCCACAGTGATTTTACCACCCAGTAAAATTACTAGGAGGTAAATTCATTATTGTGCCGTACATTTTTCCCTAGGGTGTTGTTACCACATAATTCTGAATTAAACAGTTCAGAAGGGGGCATTATTTGCAATTATAGCATCTGAAATATATACATTTTACCCATCAGTGACCAGTTTTCCATGTGCTAATTTCTCCAGGTTATACCTGGAGGAATCTGTGATGGAAAATCTCCATGAGTGGAATCATTTTTCACATATTGCACTGTAGGCTTCTGTGAAAGCATCTTTTGCACCCAAATATGAATATACCACACTTGGTCTGAGACTTAAGTCTAGGTTTTACATCACTTTTACTTGTGAATTATCTGGATGTCCTGGAATAGCAAGCTATTTGAGAAACGTTGTATCTGTTTCTACTGCACACAGTGGATTAGGAGGAACTTTTCTGCATCTTATCATTTCTCCCTATGGCTGATGTTTGAGCTTTCATGGAAGTACAGTTCTGCCTTAGGTCCTGTTCACATGTCTCTCACTTTTTGTAACCTCGTCCCTAGATTCAGGGTCAAGCACTTTTCCACAAAATATTGTAGGACTGAGGCCAAAATAGTTATTTTGCCAATCTCGGACTATTATGCGGAAGTGTTTGCAAACACGCACAGGTAGCTAAAATTCATAAACCTTCATTAAAATTCCGATCTTGACATTTTATTCCAAGTTGGTTGTATAGAAAGGCACAGTTTCTCTGAACACCAGCAAGAATTATACAACAGCATTTTTAGAATTAGTTCCATTTCAGCAATAAAGTCTGTTTGCTGTTATGTTCCTTAAATGGTCATATTCTCTCCAATAGTTATCATATGGAGCGGACTGACTTAAAATACAGTTTAGTGTAACTATCACCTAAATTGAATTTGTTTAATATACTAAGAATGAGCGCAAGGTGTATTTTTGCGCTGTAAGAGAGGCATGTAAAACAAGCTACTGTAGGTAAAAACTGATTCTTCAAACATTTAAGCAAACTTGATTTCCGTGATTGATTCCAGTACACAGTGTACTGGCCAAATGACTGAGCAATGTACATAGGATGAAATATTTCAGACATGCAGAAAGTATATGAATGTCTCCTAAGAGTGTTTATGAACAGTTCTAGGGAACGTTTTGGGTTGAAGTGTAAATGTATGGATACCTTAATAGAGACTGTGATTTAATATTGTTAAGGTATTTTGCTCTGAGGTATAATTGTCACCAAGAATAGATAGAAAGTCTTTGGGGTTAGGGGAAATAACAGCAGCTTTGGCCCTATGAGATCACGGATAATGAATACAGATTCCCACAATAATGTGATATTTAATCTTTTAACAACAATGAAGGAACGTCCTACTGGAGCAGAGGAAATGTTTTCATAGCTTAGAGGTCACAGTTGTAATCTCTGGCTACACTAGAAAGTTAGCAAACCGGGTTCTTGCTGGTTCCTGCAGTGGGTGGTGCAGAGGGTGGGAAACAGATCTGCTTGTATCTCCACTCTCATGGTGATGGTGACTAAAGGAGAGTCTCAAATGTCACCAATTTCAAGGCAAGCCACAGAGTAAGGGTGTTCAAAGTAGGCCTAGGTGGGCCACGGCCATGCTATGTTTTCGAGCCAACCATTGCTTTCCTGTAAATTCACTACTTCAAGTCAAGTTTTTTTGTGGGTATTTGTTTATTTGGGTGTGCAGAACATCTGTCATGGTTGTGCCCCTCATGGGCCTACATTGGATACCCCTGTCAAAGGGTGAATCCAGAGACTTTCATGGGAAAATGTATGGCATTCCATAGCTGGCTTAGCATGTTAATGCCAACAGCAATTAAGTATAAATTCAGTTTGCCATTTTCATGACACACAGTGATCATTTAAGACCAGTTTCCAATAAAGTGTCCTCCCACGTATTAAGAGTGCAGTGAATCACTAAGGAGAAATGTATGCCATGTGTACATTGGGCTAGAATGCGCAGGCTCACAGGGGACCTCCTTCTCCACAGTCTGTTTATGAAAACATGCACTGTGAAATAGTTCACCTTGGTCTTCAGAGCTGTGAGCAAACATATGCCTGGCAATATAGAGTGTTTTCCTTTAATCTATCCAACAATGTTTGCTTTTCTAGCACGAGCAAGCACGAAACAATGAAACAAATCCTTAGGCACAGCCCCCTGCTTTAAAGATTAGAGTTATCAAACTTGCAAACAGCAATACACTGCATCTGTTTGTAGAGTGAATAACAACTCAGAGGCATTCTGTTTCAACGCCATGGTATGTGGTAATAGTTTTCTTATTTTTAACTTGTTGTTTTGCACAAGGGGTAGCAACTATATTTGCAGCACAGTGACACCTAAGGTTAATGGGACATAGTTGGAAGTGTGAGGAAAACGCATATAAATATCCTTACCAGTCCATGGATTTAAATGCACAGTGTTTTCACTGGTTTATATTTAGTTGTGGTGTGTTTTCGATTTGCCATCAAGTCGGCGGCGTCTTAAAACTGCTAAAATAATCTGTAAAGTTGCTAAATCTTTTTCCAAGTAGTACGCCTAGCTGTGGCGCCGGGGTTCATCTGCGTATGAAAGTTGAAAACATCTTTCTGTTGGTGATTTTGATGTAGCGCCTAATGTCTTGCTAACCGGCACATGCGGTTTGTACATCGGTAAACACATCAGGTTTTGGTTGTGTGCAAAATGTGGTTTGCAGGTTCTTAGCCTTAACAGCTGAATCCGTCCATGCGAATGTTGACGTAGTTTTTCGATTTAGATGAAATGTTGACGGTATTGTGTAAATGGAAGGGGAGACCTGCGGTTACTCTATCAGATTTCTGTGTGCTTTCGGAGTAATATTTAGTTTCAACTCACTCCACTCAGCAGTCTACCATTATACAAAGACTTGAGTGGGTTGTGAAGTGTGTGTATACTTGTGGCTGTCTTCTGTTGCTAGGTAATGACGTCATGAAGGTCTCCCCTTACAGTGCTAACATGCTATATCTAGAGTTCCCTTGACAGCCCCTTGCAGAAGTTAACCAAATATCACTTGTTGTGCCATTCACCCACTGTCTTCTAGGTTTCAGGCAGCACGGGCTGGAGCCTGGTTAATGATTCACCGAAATGTAAGGGGTAACAGAAGTGCACTTAATCCAGTCACCCCCACCCAGATATCACAGGGTCAACTCCTGCCCAACCCTTCCCTCTGCCAGCCTCCTATCTGCTCCTGAGTGGCAATGTTATGGACCAGAAACTACTGAAAGTAACCAGGGCTCTAGGGTCCATGTGTACTTTCTGTACTGATCGGCCATGTGCTATGGGCTAAGAAGGGCTGTGCTTGGCTACTGAAGAGCTTGCCAGGGCTAGGAGCCGCTACCCCTTGTTACCCAGTCTTGAAGTCCATGTCCTTGCCCGGTATCACTCTGTAGTGTTCAGAGGTAGTCAAGAAGTAATATCTAGCTGTGATATGCATTATAATGTGCAGTGAATAATGTGGAGCCTAGGAAGAGCAGAACACAGGTGCTCTCTCCATTAAAAGCATAGCATGGAAAAAAACAGTCTTTGGCATGTTATGTACTCTGTGGTGGGAGCACTTTAAACTTGATGCACTGTAGATCAGTCTGCTCCCCAGTAGTGTAACAAGGATGCTATGAGCTGTAATGGCTCCACCACATAGATGAGTGGTAAGAAACGGACTCAATTGGGGTACAAAGACCCTTTGCAGTCAGGGCGTCTGGTACCACTGTGCCTGCTGCAGTTGTGGTGCTGTGCTTCTGCACATGCGACTGGTGACTCAGAAGGGTCCATTGAGCCGCTCTGGACACACATGAAAGGAGCCCAGCGGTGACTGCCGTTTCTAGGCCAGCCCAGGAAGGTTTAAGAAGGGCGCCCCTTAGTCTACATTCAGAGTGGTTGATGCCTTTTATAGGACAAAAAATGTGCCAATGTAAGAGTTGGAACACTTAAGTAGTTTAGTGCCACTTAAAAAAGAGCTCTAAGTAGGCACGCAAATACATCTGTACATATGTTGCACTTACATGTTTGTTAACCACGGCGAACTGTGCCCCGCGCTGTTCTGCAAATATTTGGTACTGTAAATCATTCCCCTGCTCGTTTGGTGTTCGAAAACCATGTAAATATGCACCTCGGCACACGTGTGCAAAATTAATTTTGTGGCATTTTATACAGATTTACGCCAAATTACAAGGCCTCATGTTTTTCTTTTCATGTAGTTTGCAAGATTTAGGCAAACCTACAGGTTTGTACTTGGCAAGAATATCCTTGTTTTTGTATTAATAATAAGCCTTTGTACAGCATTTGCGCTTGGCATACGTCGCCTTTTTTCTTTAAAGGAAACAGATGATAGAAATCCATGGGAGTTTCCTTATCTTTCATGTCAGTAACACATGAACAATTGACTGATCTCAAATGAAAAAGCCTTTTTTGTTTATCACTGCTTTGTAGCCTCTATAGTTTAACCCATACAGGGAACTCAGAAATGTCCCTAGGGAACTGCAGTATTTATGTAAATTCATACATTCCAACGCGTAATAGTGTAAAGTAAACCACCAGTTACATAGCCAACTGGCACTACTACTCAGCAACCTTCACAAGAGGCAAACACAAGTTGCAAAACGTATACAACTGGAAGTTCTGTGCTTGACCCACATGGGCACCCTACTGGCATTGGCAATGAGTATTGCATGTGCCCATCATGGCCGTTGTCTGTTTTTATGGGATTCAGCATCCATGGCCATCCTTTTATTGGACTGTCTGTGGAGGCATCCCCGAGGTGGTCAGGTGTGACATGGGTTATGGGTATGCCCTATTAAATGGACCACTGATGATATTGGGCATTAAAGTGAAGTCTGTAAATGTGCCTTTCAGTAAGATGCTTCACTTAACCCCTAGTCCCAAGGAATTCTAGACTCCAGGTTGTAGGGAGCCGTTTTCTTTGCTGTCACTAAAAGGTGTGCATGGCCGAGCTGCCAGCGAGGCGACCAGGCGCTTCCCATTTACCACTGCTGATAGTCCCGCCCTACGTTTTATCCCTGTGGGAAATGGAATGGATGCAGCTCAGTAAGCAGCTGCTGAGTTGTGTGCTCTGGGCAATTAGTTTAAGTCCACTTGTTCACAATATTTCTTCACAATTTATGCTGGTGAAGTTTTTTTTTTTAAACGTGTCAGAGCAGTTGCTTTTGCAGCTTTTCACACGTCCATATTCAACTAGCCACCAGTAACAATTTTCATTTACTAGCATTGTAAGATGGCTGTGGTCCACCAACCCTATCCTTGGAAGTCCTGCTAGAATTTTTTTTAAGCAGCTATCAGCATGTATAGAGCTGTTGCTTGGGATCTTTTCAAGTGTGCATATTCAAATGTATATATATATATTTTTTTTTTTTTATTGAAGTCCGTAATTATTGCACTACATTAAATACATTAAGATCAGAAATTGCCATTAAATAAAAGAGAGTTACAATCGGGCATATCATTAAATTTCGAAAATTTATATTTTCATAACTCTTTCATTTAGGATTTTATGTCCTCACCATCATTGTTGTCTTTTTGGAACAGTTGGGAAATGACACTTCCAACTCTAAGTGGCTTTTCTGCAGTGCAGCCTTTGATAAACCACAGGTTCCCTTCCCTGCAATGCTTGAGAAGAGATGGTTCCTCAAGAAGACGCAGATTCTGGGAAAATGGTTATCTCTTTTACATAACTGACTTTAAACTACAAAACAAAAAATAGTACTAGAATGGAATTTCAAATCTATCTGGGTGTTTCCCAGAATGTACTGTCCAAGAGAGCATTCCTGGAACACACAAATGACGAGTGTAGGAAACAAACTGATTTTGAAATTTACCTCGCTGGAGATAATCTAAGGTCTTGTAAACCACTTGTGTTAATTATGTCAGAATCGTTGGCAAGATCCAAATAATTATTCCCTCTATAATATATTTTTCATGTTAAGAAACGGAATGTTCTTTATGATGATATATATTTGACGTGATACAGTCCCAGATGCGTGTCAAAATCAAGAACCGTCTGCAATTGCTTACCAATGGTTGGAGCTGTCTCATTTACAGGCACGTGCGGGCACACACTAGCTGCCAGAAACTGAAGCACTAGCAAGTGATGCAGTCAATTGCTCTTAAGTTGTTGTTTTCATTTTTTTTAAGTTAATTTAATTCCCCGCTTAAGGTGGTACCACAGGCGACCTCCTAGTGCACCTGTATGGGCAGGCAACCCCTGTTTCTAGATATAAAAACTTCTTAAGAAGTATAGTGAGTGTACCAAGTAAGAAGCAATTTTTGTGATTTCTTAAAAAAAAAAATACTTTATAATGTGTGTAATGCACAAGGGATAATAGCACTACTTTTTCTATTGTGGCCAGACGTTCCAAAAGCTTGTACAGTTGGGACTGGAGAAAGCGGTCTGTCAAAAATGCAAGCTGCAAAGCCAGATAAAGTCAACAACTTCCAAAGAGCACACCCTTGCCTGGTCTAGATGATCATTTTTCGAAAAATACTTTTTTTGTTCTTTTTTTCATTATCTGCATACGCAGAATTGCAGAGATAAAAGCTACTTTATGAAAATTAGAGCTTTTTAAAATGCTTATTTGTGAGCGCCCATGACTGGCAGATGATATCTGAGGCTGGGCTGACCAGATACAAAGCTCACACTGTTCATGTTCCTTTGTTGCGCAGGCGATTTGGACTTGTTAAACCAGCACAGAGCTTTTCCTTCAGAGAACATCTTAGAGGAATTTAATTGACACAACAGCCAATACCAAGCCAACTATTAGATTTTAGTCAGAGGATTTGAATCCACTTTCATTTGAACTTTCCTAAAAGGTGACTACGGAGGGAAACATGCCTTTCAAAAGTAGGCCAGCTAAGGTAGTTGAGAAATTAAAGATGTGTGTGTGTCTGTGTGTGTAAAATGTAACATACTCATGAGAGGCCAAAGCCTCAAGTACCAGAATGTCAAGGCCTATATTGTCTAACAAAAATATTGTGTCATAAATACAATATATTTTTAACAAAGCAAACTAGGATAAACCTGTTGACTCTGACCTTTATTACTTATGAACGGACACCCCACCATCCCCAACATTTATGGTGAGGATCTCGCTCTAAGCTCTCATCTGGAATTTCTCAACTACCTTAGCTGGCCTACTTTTGACAGGCACGTTTCCCTCTATAGTCACCTTTTAGGAAAGTACAAATGAAAGTGGATTCAAATCCTATGACTAAAATGTTCAACTTGGCTTGGTATTGTCTGACTGTGTCAATTAAATTCCTCTCAGATGTCCTCTGACAGATCATATACATATATTTGTGTTTGTGTGCCCGCAAACAGTAATATACTCGTGAGAGACCAAAGCCTCAACTGAGTTGTGTGTGTATATATATATATATATATATATATGTATATAAATATATATATATATGTTTATTACAAATGATCATCTCCCATAATGCTTTGCGATGTTCATCATAAACACGAAATGACCTAATGCAGCTACAATGTATTTAAATGGTTGTTTTGAACATTGTAATTATGATCAAGACCAAGGTCTCTGGATAGACCAAAACGCGTCGATTAAGGCTTCCACTCTGTGAAAAGGAGTAAGGAAATAAAAGGCATTTTTGTAAATCCCTCGTGAGTGCGACCCAACATTCTTTCTCTGGAAGAAATTAGGATAAAAAAATAATATATATATATATATATATATATATATATATTAAACCAGAGAATCCTGCTACTCCAGTTTCTTCTCCCCACGCAGGAATCAGGCGGCACCACAGACATGGATTACATATTTTAATTAGGTTTGTTCACTGACTGTGCATACAAACGGGACAGTGGACGCCTTTCAGCATTTGCCTTCCATATATATATATATAGTAAACCAGAACAGCATATGGTTTATCCCATGGTATTTTAATATGTACATGTTTTAACAAAACCTGGATGCAATGGGTTAAACTGTGCAGTATGGTAAAATCACATTGAAGAGACCTCAACACTACTAGGAGAGTTGTTCACTTGTCCATAACAATTGTTAAATGCATTCTGCGAGGTAGTAAAAGTGTTTTTCTCATGCTAGTTTGTTGTACTGTGGTAATAAACTCACCTTTGCAGTGTAGGAATAAATGTGTGAAATTGCATTTATTAGTAGTCGCATATATATATATATATATATATATATATATATATGCTATACGCTACACATATATTTCCTTTGTTCCTTCTTCAAAATATTGGTCACAACCTTAGGACATCTTAGGATAGACATTGTAAAGGCCCCACATTTACTTGTTTCCTCTGAATAACTTTTGTTGTCTAGTGTACCAATACTGGCAACCCGTAAACATCTTAGTCTGCTAGAAATTAAAGCAAACACGGCACAAGCTACAGTATATTGTACTGTTGTAAGTAGAACTATCTGCATATAATGTGATTTTATTTATTGTGGTTTTTGTGTAGAGAATGAGTATTCATGACTGTGGATATAACCTTTGTTTATTTGTGTAATATATTATTATTTCTTTTGAAACAATACATCCGGCCATTTTGAATATATATTTTAATTGGTGTCTGTTCACTTGTAAGTGTGTATATGTTCTTGTAAACAATTCTTGGTTTATTATGTATCTGAATTAAACAACATGTTCCCATTGAAAAGAAAAAGAACCCTGCAGTTTTTATTCATGTATTTGTATATCATACATGCACATAAACAAATTAAAAAGTGAAAACTCCAAAGATTATGAAAACAGATGCCTGAGAAAAGTGTGGATTGGTGCCTTACTGTGTCATGAATCATTTAAGCTTGCGGGAGCCAAATGATTTCTATATCCTAGAAGCCAATAAGATCAATTAGAATCGTAAACATGAAAAATGGAAATACTAAGATCCTCAATAAAAGTATCTCATAATTCTCAATTTGGGAGCAAACGCCTCCCAATTACTTTGTGGCCAATTTGGGATTACAATTTTGCAGTAGAGCCTGCAATTTCAGATTTCCAGTGATTTATTTCTCCACTAACAATCTGATAAATTGTATCCAGGGAAAATCCACAGATTTATAAATGAAACAACTCTGCAGTTATTCCCCATCCCCAGCAGGAAAACTCGTAATCGGGAGATAACTCATAAACTGCCATTACCCCTGCATCTGCTATCAGTAATTACGGAAACCTGGGGCACTCATAATGAGGTAGTAAGTGAAGAAGTGTCCAAGACCCCAGTCCTCTGCTTGGTGTTACGGGTACTGCTTGGCACACGTATTCATGCAAATATCTGAAAATTGTTGCTGCTTGTTTCTAAAGCACTAGCGAGCTTTAGACATAACCAAGTTCTCCACTTCCAGAAATTAAGGTGGTTTTCAGATTATAAGAGACGAGGAATTAATTAATGCATTCATTTTTAGTAACACCTTAATTTCCATAGAGACTCATTAGCAAAACAATAACAATTAAAAGGATACAGTTAAAGACTCAGCAAATAAAGTGACCCATTGATGAATACCCTACATAAGGTTTTGTGAAGACTTAATGGGCGAGTGTAAACTATTGAATATGGCGTAAACTAAGATACTGTAGATCGCCCAAGTACTTAAAGTCATGACATCAGTACTTACCACCACAAGGAATACCATTGTATATAAGGGTTTGTGTTAGAGGTATTGTAAGAGGTCCCTTTTGGGTTAAGCAGTTTAAAGGGTAGTTGTAAGAGTTGGCTAATAAACATGAGCTAGCTTAGTTTATTGTTAGAGTGGGGTTAGGTTTACGGAAAGAGTGATGGTTGGGGTAAAGATTTAGTGTAGGGAATACATCTTATTTTGATGGCGTTAGAACCCTGTGCACTTCAGCACTCATAAACAGTAATAAACCACATGTGGCATCCCACCAAACGTGCTGTGCGCTGGAACTTCCTGTTTATCCTATTTAACTCCATTATAAATTCATTGTAGATGATAACTAAAATGCAAATATGGCAGGGACATTTAATTGTCATACAAGCGCTGCAAGGTGTATTTACAGCACCCACATATATGACAGAAATTATATAGCGGTAGTTCGTGCTAGTCGTCATTGATACAGTAGCATAAAACTAGAGTGTGCAATATGCATGGCCACTGGAATTAAGAGATTCTGGGACTGCAGAATCCAAATAATTATGGATTTGCTGCATTTGCCACGTAATACATCATCTGCTGCAAAATCTGCAGATTAAAAAAAAAAATGTTTTTAGCTCAAACGAATCAAACGTTTCCAAAAAACATTTTAACGTGTTCCTGTGCAGTGGAAAGCTGTCTGCTAAAGTTGATTTGTCATCTTTCAGTTGCTTATTGCTGCATTTGGTTGTTAAACTGGTATTATTGAGGTGAAATCTTTTCCCAGACAGTGTTACCATTGGCAACAAGCATTTGCAATGAAATAGGTCTCGCATTTGTCAGAGTTAGAGCCATTTGCATTGTAAATGACAATGTATTTTATCTTTGTGGTTTGGTTTGGAGTGTAGTGGATGTATGAACAGAGAGCCAGCTACAGACAGCACTGCTTTGCGGACTTAGAATAAGGCATCACCCTTGGTACCAACATGGAAACAATGCAGGCGAAAGCGCAATCTTTAAATTACGGCTTCAAAACTTTAAGAACGAAATTGAGTTGTCCTTCATTTGACCATCTTTTAACAGTGATGAGTGCTCAGCTAATGCCAACAATGACTTATGGTATGAAAACCCTGAAAGGACGCGCAGAAGGCATCTTAAACAAAATCCAAACAAGAGTATACAAATCTGTGTTCAGCATCACGAAAACTGCATCTCCAGCACAGGTGCTTTTAGAGTTTGGGTTGATAAACTAAAAATACCAATGCAAAGGAGCCTTTATAAAATTATGCTGGAGACTACGCGCATTTGAAAGAGGGTCAATCAACCATATGTGCTGGAAGGAAACAGAGGAGCAAATACAGCAAAATAAAAAAAGTCTCATGGGGGCTATATCTAAAACAGGCTATTGAGGAACTTGGAATACAAGACGCCTGGAGTGCAAGTATTGGGAAACAGGCCTTTTTATAAAGTGATAAAAGCTACAAACAAGCATTTTTCATATTTACCAGACAAGACAAGCTTGCACTTAGACGTCATGCCTGGACAGTGATAAATTCCTATAAAACACTAAGGCACCAGGATAACCTTACAGCACATTTTTCACCGAAAATAAAACTCCAGTTTATGCAGTACCGTTTCGGAACAGACACCGACCAAAGAATGTCGCTTATGCAAATATAAGGAAGAAAGTCTTGCACATATAGTCTGTGTTTGCCCAAGTCACCTGACAGAAAGAAAGATACTGCCGAAAAGAATCTTTAGAGAGCTAGAAATACGAACATGCAGGCAAGCGGTAACCTATTGGCTGGGTGGTTCCTCTATACCGCTTATATGATGGGGAGTAACATTTCTAAAAATAAACATGAAAGCACTAAAGCAATCAATTTAGGGCAGTAGCACCTCGACAATGAATTAATTTATAATTGGGAAGCATAACCAGAAGATCATCACATTGCATCTGCACTTTAACTCGGGGTTTACGTAACGTAAAAAGGAAGAACAGTAATTACTCTGAGCTAAAGAACTGAAGGTCAATCAATAGAATTTATTGTTATAAGAGAGATTAAACAAAGGAACAAAGACAGCGCACTTTAAACCCCGGGACAACATGAAGGAAGACACTCGAATTAAAATGTACCTCAGCACAATAGCACTTTAAACATTAGCCCTTGCATTTGAAATAACGGGACATAAAATTAAATTAAATAAAGAACAATTATTCGAGTCAAGGCCTCACAAGAACTGCATTAATGACATTTTTATATTCATTTTAATTTGGAGTTTATAGGTCAGTTTTAAGAGATTTGTCAGAAACCTAAGCTTAAATCAAATTTGGTGAAATGTAAGGAATGAATGATTGTGTAATGGTTTTTATTGACTAAATACATAAATAAATACAAAATACACTGGTACCAGAGAAGCAGCTGCAGCACTGCCTAGAGGACTTAGAATGAGGCATTACCAATGAGACCAGAGAAGTAGGTAGCAGCACTGTGTACAGGACTTAGAATGAGGAATTACCAACTGGGCCAGAGAAGCAGCTAGCAGCACTGTCTAGAGGACTTAGAATGGGGAATTACTGACAGAACCAAATACGTAACTGCAGCACTGCCCAGAGGACTTAGAATGAGGAATTACCATTGGGACAAGAGAAACATCTGCAGCACTGTCTAGAGGACTTAGAATAAGGAATTGCCGATGAGACCAGAGAAGCAGGTAGTAGCACTGTGTAGAGGACTTAAATTCATGGCACAAATGGAAATTCATCACAGAATGATCATCCCTGTGTGGCCTCCAGTAAACAGTATGGCAGAGTTTGACGTCAATAAAGAAGGCAATGCAATGAGCCGGTTCCCTCTGCTCTTGGCGTCCTCAGGCATTCAGGACATGGTCACCAAAACGCCTTGTTCCGAGTCCACTCCTGGGCTTTACTCATTGCTTGGGCACAAGGCCTGTTAACATAACTTGCTTGCAGACAAAAAATGTGCACCATAGCTGCCTTCATGATTCACAAACGTGCTCTGAACACATGCATTCTAAGAGTGATAGGTGTGGAGTAACCACGGTGAACCAGATGTGTTATACTGCAGATCTGACAGTAACAGGGTGAGATGGTGGAGTTTCAGTTATACAGCAGATGTACTATACTGATGGTGCATCAGCGCTATCCCAAAGTATATAGGTAGAGGAGCTACACTGCAGGAACGCTACTGCAAAGTACAAGGGTTTTAGAAACATTATACGGCAAAGGCGCTAGAGCGAGGTGGAAGATGTTTTGTAAATCAGAAGCACTACGAGGTGGAAGATGTTTTGTAAATCAGAAGCACTACGAGGTGGAAGATGTTTTGTAAACCAGAAGCACTACGAGGTGGAAGATGTTTTGTAAACCAGAAGCACTACGTTGCAGGTCTGGCTGCCCTACATTGTGACACGGAAGTAAAATGTGCTACGGAGAAGCACTACATCCGAAGAGCTTTAGTAACTACAGAGAGCACAGGACTTTCAGTATAGATGCTGCACTGAAAATAAAGCACAGAGGATTGAATGCTTCAAGAAGTAGCACATATATGATATGGAAAGCAGGCGCATGAAATTGCAGTTGCACTAAAGAGGCTCATGAGTTTTTATTAAGTCACATAGGCGCTAGACAGAGAAGCGCTACAACCAGGGTGCGCACACTCACCGATGCAGAGCCCCACCATAATGTTCCCCCCCCTAACAGCGCGTCCTTGCTGCTGGCGACTCCCATGACCACAGCGCCAGCTGTGAAGAAGAAGCTGACCAGCAGGATGCAAGAGCGGCAGCCCAGTGCCCCGTTAAGATACCCCCCGGCCAGCGCTAGTGCACCCGCGGTGCCCAACACCAGCATCTCCTCCATCCTCTAAACTATCCCGAAAGCGCTCTTGCCCCTGCTCCCCATCTGTGTACACTGAAGTTAGCTCCCTGGGAGAAAGAGGTGTGCGATATGTAGCTCTGACAGCCAAAGATGCAGCTTTCAGGGTGGCGATTGTTCCGATTGAACATGCTAGACTGGCGCCCAAATGTAAAGTGTGCGTTCTCATGCTCGGTGCCTGTAAGGTATGTAATTGGGAACAGTTTAGCCTCCATAAACTACACTTTCTGTGAAAGCTGTGTAACTGACAGGTCTCTATTGTTTAAAATAAGAACCTGCAAAATAAAGGATGTCTTGGAATTATCGAGCTGTGACAGACAGATGTGAGTCTACAAAGGACACCTCCACTGGCCTTTTAACGGATGCCACTAGATATACTCAACATATCAATGAATGATTAGGAGTGCTGTGCTAAGATGTTTAAGTGTTTTATGTGACAAACACGTTGTTACATTATTCAAAGGGACTTCCATGCCCTCAATTGCCTTCGTAATTCACTAATGAGTAATATTACCTGATGACCAATAGTCCGAAGACGTTAAAATCCCGCTTTCAATTACAGCGGTTGAAAGAAATTCCTTAAAAGCGTGACCAGACAAGCGCGCGCAATAAACAGTTTTGTTCCCCATCTGGGTGAATACGTATGCACCTGACATGTCCAGTAATCGTCAAGAAGACATGATTTGTCAAATAGTTGCCTAGAGACAAACGCTGCCTCGGCCACGAACTCTTCCAACTATTTAACCCTTGTCGGACTGGAACAAAGTGAATTTGCATCAGTTTCTTTTTCTCTTTTGCTCTATTAAGAGACTTTTGGAGGAACCAGTGTTTCTTTTGGCAATTTTCTCCAATTGTAGAAAAATTTACATTTGAAAAGAATTTCAAGCATCAGTGTGTATGTGGCGTAACGTCTATAGTGGCAGACTGTGCAAACTGGGGAACTGGGTTTGAGTCTAGGCGGGAGGCTCAACATAGTGCGATTCTTAAAAAAGAAAAACTAGTCAATGATGGTCACTGCAGTGCAACTGCAAACACAAACAAGCAACGCTGGGTGGGTAATGAATGAGAAGCACCGGGATGTCCGCTACAGCCTAGTAGCTGCAGATTGGGTGAGGCAGATGGTAGTTCCAGAAGGCCAGCACGGGTGGGTGAAGGATGATAATGTGACGGCGGACAGCAATTATTAAAAACAGCAGCGGGCGGAAAACAATATAAATAGCGACAGGCTTGGCAAAGACAAGGGAGGAATCGGAGGGGGAAAAGAAATAATGAGTATAAAACAAAGGAGGGAGAGAGATGCAGTCGAAAAAGATTCAATCGAAAAGAAGGGGGAGAGATAGAGAAAGGAATAATTCAGGGCAAAAGAATTTCCTATTTGGAAAAAGACCCATCACTCACCAACCTGGTTGGTGACATGCTTCATCATCTGGGTCCCACCCTGACCGCCGAATGCCGTTAGGGTGTGCTTTGATGCCTGGAATTCCAGAGGAGCGGGTTTTCGTGTGTGTAGGTGAGTGAAAACGTGAATGATGAAAAATAAAAGTGATATATTAAAAGTGTCAGCGTTGTGCTTCCTAATAATTTAATATGAAGCCACTTGGCACGATTAAAACCTGTGAATAGATATCGTAACTGGTATTAATGGCCAGTGATATCAGTGTTGGTATGTGTGTGTGGTCAACATGTTTCAACCTTTCTAGTAATTCTTAGGTTTTCGTCAGGACCAGGAATTTGAGGAACGGGGGGTCTGCACTCGCTAAGGTGCACCCACACCCTGAACCTCTATGTACTACACCTTTATTAGAGAGTAGTTTGTTGTGCCTTCAAGCCGTTCTTGAAGGATGATTCGGATGTTAAAAAGGCTAAATATAAAGCCTCATGGTTCCCGTGGGGAGCGTGGGTTCTGAACCATTGGTTCTCTCACCGGTACGCCCGTTTACACACCTACTTCGGGGTCCCACAGTTACCGAATGCTGGTCGGTCAGGGTGGGACCCAGATGATGAAGCATGTCACCAACCAGGTTGGTGAGTGATGGGTCTTTTTCCAAATAGGAAATTCGTTTGCCCTGAATTATTCCTTTCTCTATCTCTCCCCCTTCTTTTCGTTTGAATCTTTTTCGACTGCATCTCTCTCCATCCTTTGTTTTATACTCATATCCGGACCGGGGGTTCGGGATCCTCATTACACTCACTCTCTCTATTGTTTTTTTGGAAAATAAATAATACTTACATCAACGCGGATTGCCACTAATTAAGGTATTTAATCTGTAGTTGAGCGGTGCACCTGAGCTACAAACAGAAGTGATATATTGGGAGCAGGACCCAATGAGGAGGCACCAAAAAAGAGCAATGCTGCAGTCAGCCTATGGTAATAGCAGGTGGGATACACTCTATACAGTGAATACAACATGTCATGCAGACAGTACAGACAGTACATGCGTGCTGCCTAGGCTTGACTTAAAAATGACAAAAGAATGCAGTATACTATCACAAAATGTGCTGTATTATGCTGCATAATTTGCCTTTTTCCGCCATATAATTTAGTCAACACTGCCATATAATTTGGGTCATCACTGCTGCATAATGTAGATTTTCCACAGCCTGCTGAAAAGAGGACACGGAGGCTAAGATTATGCAACCTCCTTTTATTGCCAGCTCACATAGCAGCAACAATTAGTAAGATTTTAGAACTTTCAAAACATTCTGAACATCTATATAGTCTAGCAACAGGCAGCCATCTTCCTTCTTTTATTCTGCTCTGCGAATGGTATAAACTTTAATCCAGACAAATTCCTGATGAATGACTCCAGGAGAAGAAAGGTTCCATGACCAAATTTCGTCACTCTGAAAGAAAGTAAATAATACGTTAATCTACCCGGGCGGGTATTAGTGGTGGGATAATCTTAGCCTTCGTGTCCTCAATAAAATCCAGATTTTCTTTTCAGCAGGCTGTGGAAAATCTACATTTTATGGCATGACACAGAGGCTAATATTATGTAAGTTCAAAGTGCATTCAATACATTATCAATTACATTAGACATTGGTTTAAATTAGCAGCTTTTAAACATGTTTTCGTTAGACCAGTCGGCTGCTCTTAAAATGTCCTGTAAACTCCCTCCCAAGGTGAAAGCTTTGGAGGCTGAGGTAGGAACCCCCTTCAGTCATGACATCTTTCACCCATCTAGCTAAGGTAGGGGGGGAAACGGCTTTGTGAGGTCTTTTGTGAGATATAAGAAGTTGTGTGACATCGTTCCTCAAGTTAAGGGTTCTCCTTTCATATTCTTTCAAACATTGCACCACACACAGTCTAGGGTTTTCAGAGAAGTAAGGGTAGAAAATGGTTGAGGAAAGAGTCTTAGTTCTTTCAATATAGAAGCAAACTCCAGGTTGATAAGCTTTACTGGTGACATCTAAAGCTCTAACATCAGATGTACGTCTAAATGAAACAAGACAAAGAAGGGTTGTGAGTTTATAAGAGTTTTTTAAGTGAAAAAAAGTGATTATCACCCAGTTGTCTAAAACTTGAAGGATCAGTTTAACATCCCAAAGCGAGGAGTACTTAGGTGGTTTAAGGACCCTAATGCTTCTCATAATCCTCCTTGTCAAAGTATTCTGACCGACAGGTAGTCCGTCTATCAAGGAATGACCAGCAGAGATGGCTGATCTATAGATGTTTACTGTTTATAGGATAAACCAGATTCAATTAATTATGTTAGGTAATTTATTGCATAGACTACATCATTTGAAATGGGATTGATATCCCGTTGAATACACCAGCAAATCCATTTATTACATGCCAGCCTATATGCCTGTCTCGTGCCGGAAGCCCATTACTCAGATATGAGTCTGAAAGCATCTGGCGAAAGGCCAGGGATTTCCCACTGTCTCCAGAAATCTTCCATGTCATCAGTGTGAGGGAGCCTTCTTCTATCAGAGGATGTATTTCCCCTCGAGGGCCCAGAACTAGGGTCTGCAAGTGGGGAATTAGTAAGGGGAAGTCTATTGACATTTCTAGAATTACAGGGAACCATGCTTGAGATCTCCAAAGAGGAGTTACCACTACTACTGTTTCCCTGAGTCTGTGTGTATGTAAGAGGAACCTGGGTAGCATGGCAAATGGCGGGAAGGCATGTGGCCGTAGACCTCTCCAGTCTTGTAGGAAAGCGTACACCCCAGCTGCTTGAGGGTCTGGTTTCCAGATGAAAAACTGTGTCAGTTGAGTATTCAGCCTGTCTGTAAAGAGATCCATGTTGAGAGGGCCCCACATGTGATGGATGTGTAGGAATATCTCCCTGTTCAATCTCCAATTGCTGGAGTCTTTGAAGTTTCTGGAGAACCAGTCGGCTACTCCATTGCTCAATCCAGGAATGTGTTGTGCTACAACTGAAATTCCTTTGCCTAAACAGTAACCCCAAAAGTCTTTCGCTAGTTTCGCTAAGTCTTTGGAGTGTGGACCTCCCATCTTGCTCACATATTGGACTGCTGAAATGTTGTCCATGCGAAGCATTACACAACATTTCATCTTTTCTTGAGTGAAACTCCGGACTGGGAAGGAGCCCGCTAGGAGTTCCAAGCAGTTGATGTGCATGTTCCTCTCTTGGTCTGACCAACGTCCCCCTGTCAAAGACTTTCCGCATCTCGCTCCCCAACCCTCTAGGCTTGCATCTGAATCTATCACCAATTCGGGTTCCTCTCCGAAGATTGCTCTCCCGTTCCAAGCTTGTGCATTCTTGAGCCACCATTCCAATTCCTCCCTCGAGTCCTGATCTAAGGACAAGATTTGAGAGTATGATTGATTTGTGCGAAGGCATCTCTTTCTTAGTCTTTGTAGGGCTCGATAATACAGTGGTCCGGGGAATATGGCTTGGATGGTAGAGGATAGGAGACCCAGGATTTTCGCTAAGTCTTTCAGTGTAATCGTCTTTGCTAATCAGACTTCCTTTATTTCCTTTCATAGCTTTTTTAGTTTGTCTCTGGATAGGCGAAGCTCTGTGCGGAGGGTGTCTACAATGAATCCCAGGAATTGAGTGCCTTGTGCTGGAGTAATGCACAATTTTTTTAGGTTTATCACAAATCCTAACTTTTCCAATATCTCTATCGCCCACTGAGTATGCAGGAATACAATGTCTTTGGACTGACCCATTATTAGGATGTCGTCTAGGTATATAATTAACCTTACGCCCTTCGCCCTGAGCCATGCTACTACCAGTCTGAGTACCTTTGTGAAGCACCAGGGCACTGAAAATAGATCGAACGGGAGACTGGAGAATTCCCACATTCTGTTTTGCCATGTAAAACGGAGGTATTTTTGGTGATGAGGCCAGATGGGGGTAGTAAGGTAGGCGTCTTTGAGATCTAGTCTTGTTAACCAATCCCCTTTTCTTAGGATGTCCCTTAAGGGATATATGCCCTACATTTTGAAGTGGCGGTAAACCACCCATTCGTTCAAATCTTTTAGGTTTATTACAGGTCTCATCTCTTTGTTCTTTTTCTCCACCAAAAATATGTTGCTGACAAAGCCAACCTTCGGATGACTTGCCTCCCTGATGGCACCTTTGGCCAGTAGGTCTTGTACCTCCTTTGTTACCAGTTTCGAATGTTCCTTAGAGAAGAAGATTTCCCTTGGGGTTTTGTCCTGGAAGGGAGTGTCTGTGAACTCTATTCGGTATCCCTTGACTGTTTATACTACCCAAGGGTCTTGTGTCACTAGGTTCCAGTTTCCAGAGAACTGGGCCAGTCTCCCTCCCACCTTTATAGGGGAAAGTAAAGGGTCTTTGAAATGACGTACCTGATGAAAATCCTCTCTGTCTTCTATCGCCTCTGTTATTCCGGACGCGACCTCCTCTTTGTACCGCGGTCGGGGAACCGACCCCTTGATCGCCCGGCCCTTCCAAAAACTCTATCATGGAAAAGATTTCTTATTTCTTTTTGTGACTTCTGTATGAAACTGAAAATTCCAACATACTTCGCCATCTCCTTAATGAAATCATCGCCAAAAAGTTGGCCTTGAGAAGAAGCTCTCCCTTCATTATTTGCGAGCTCTATGAGCTTGGGATCCAGTTTTAAAAGGATGCTTTTTCTTCTTTCATTTGATAGGGCCGTGTTCGCGTTCCCAAGAAGGCAAACAGCTCTCTGTGTCCATTCTCGCAGTTCTTTGGGGTCGACTTTACTATCGCTTAGGTAGGCTGACTCGGCCATCTCAAAGATCTTAGTAAGTGGGCCAATAATGTCAAGGAGTCTGTCCTGGCAGGACTTTAGGCCTCTGTCTAGGCCTCTTCTAGGGTCTTTTCCACCCTTGTTAATGAAAGACACCACTTTTGGGTCGAGTTCGGGAGTCTTAGTTATCATATCTGGGAGGGATGGGCGAGGCCATTCGGACCGTAGACGAGTTCTAATCTCTTTAGGTATCTCTCTCCTCAGCCAGAAGGTAATGTATTTAGCCACATGTTGCGAGGGGGTCCATTCGGGTGAGAGGGGATGTTTTATCATCAGGGGGTCGAACATATTATCCCCAAATGGGTCAAGAATCTTAGACCTAGAGGCTGAAGATACCTCACCAGATGTCCCTTTTTTGGTAGTGGGTGTATCATCGTAATCAGAGTTGAACTCTGAAGAGCAGGACAGATCAAGCTCTGGCTCATAAGTTTGGTCCTCATCAGATTCACTGTCTGTAGGGACAACCGGGCCGTCATGCCCATCCGCAGTGTCGAACACACTGAGTCTATCACCGGCATCATCCGGTACACCCTCAATGACCCCTTTTGATTTCTTTGATTTTTTAGGTGGGTCGTCACCCGATGGCCTTTTCTTCTGAGACGTATCTTGGCAAGTAGAGCAACCAGGTTCGTTATTAGGTTGATTAGAGAGGCTTTCTATTTTTTTTATTGATGGTGTCATCCAGCAACCCCATCAGTTTACACAAGAGAGAAATGATCTGTAAGGGAGTTGGGTGAGGAGCCACTAAGCAAAATATCAAAAGAAAAAATGAGGGGGTGACAAGAGTCCAGACCAGTCCAAGGATAGGCATTCATTTCCTGAGGACTCATCCAAAATAAAGAAAACAAGGTCAGAACCCTCTACTTTTTAAAAAATCTGCCCTAGCATCTGCTGACATTAAGAACCCTACCTCAGATCCCCCTCATAGATCTCATGTGTCGACGTCAAAACCGCTGACGAGAAAGTCAACAACACTGTCAACGGCTATGGCGCCATCATCAATTACAACTTCCACCAGGATAATAAAAGCTTCATCATCAGCGAGATCAGTAATAATGACGTCCTCGTCGATGCAGTAATGTCGATGGTGCCGTTGTCAACGAAATCAAGGAAGGTTACTCAATCGCTGACACTGCCGACAAATCTTCCGTTAGCGCCACGTCGACGACTGCCTCATCAACAGCTTTGTCGTTGGGTACTCCAAACACCGATGATTAAGGTTTTACTTGCCTCATCTAGGAAAGCACGGTCGACTGGACCATTGACGATCAAATACGCCCACATCAGGCTTCACCAAGAAAGATGTCACCCTTACTGCCAGGCCGTCTTTTGGAAATGGAGGCTACAGACAAGGATGAGGAGGATAGACATTTTGGGGCTACAAGTTGTCTTTCACATGTAAAATGCCAAGAGACGGAAGAGGAATATGATCAAGATGAAATATCTCGCTTAACTGGAGATTTCTCCTTTAGAGAGAAGCAACAAGGTAGAGAAAGGTCTTATGAGGACATGAAATGTATCCTTATGAAGAAGCATTTGAGGAGCAGTCACTCCAAGAACCAATGATTCAAGTTCCTATTGCTCTAGTCTCAGACCTTCATCAAATGGTTAATGCTTACTATAAACGTTTCCCATAAAGTGACTCTCCACCACAACAACATCAAATGTTGCCGTCCTCAGTGGGATATCCATCACGATCTCCTAGACTGTTTACCCAGGAAAAAAGCCCAGTGACACAGCAAAAGGTTGTTCCCCAACCTAGACAGTTGGATCCTAGTACCAATCATGCTGACTACATAGATCAAGGGGATGATGATGTTGACGAGCCAGAAGAAGGAGAAATCCCTCATGACCAGGCTAGAATACAGGAAGTGAATGAAATGATTATGCGGGTTTAATATCAGCCCCTCTAATGCCTCCGGCAGCTAGTTCACCACCAGGCGATATAGGGGGTGTCCACGCTCTATTAGAAAGGGCTGCTAAATGGTTTGACCTGCCAGTAACTGCACAACAAACCGACTGCTTCCTTTATGACTTCGAAGAAACAGCAAGGCAAGTAGGGAGGTCGATTCCAATAGTCCACTATGTCTGGGCAGAAAGTCTTAAGGTGATGAAAAGCCCCGCTGCTGTTACAGTGATAATTAGTAGACTAACAAGAAATATAAAGCTCCTGAAAGCACTCCAACCTGCCTGGTAGGACATCATAAACCGGATTCGGTAGTGACGCAAGCACAACAGAGATCTAAAAATCCAACTACACCATGCTCAGCCTCTCCTGATAAGGAAGGTAAGAGGTTAGATGATATAGGGAAATAATTTCCAACTATGGCTGCTATGACCATAAGAGCGTCCAACACTTTAGCCATACCGGGCAGATATGATCACCACATTTTGTCAGACTTAGCGTAATTTATAGACCACCTGCCAGAAGAAAAAAAGCAGAAGTCTTTTCTTCAGGGAGGAGAGAGAACGTCCTCCCAAATAATTGATACAGCAATGGATGTAGCTATGATTGGTTTCAGTCCCAAGGGATATGTATTGGTGGGTCATAGAGGTGATCAAACCCACTATTAGGAATAAGAACACAGAGTAGCTACTCACGCTCTGTCAAAACAAGTGGATATGGAAAATCAATAATGTAAATAATGGCTTAAATATTGCTGTTGAATAGTCTGTATTAGCTACAATCTAAATAATTTTAGACTCTATAATCAATTAGCCTTTTTTTAGGCAGGTGGACATTCTGGAGGCTCAAATACTCCCACCATGTGATGATACTTGATATTGTTAACTCAATAATTGATTGATGTAATTCTCACCTCAAATCAGTGTTGATTACAAGTTATTTGGAGAATATTACTGTAATTGCTGAATTGGATTTGATTGATTCACTATATGTTGGGGACTCTAGGCCTTTATTGCTGTCAACATCATCATGCCAATAGACTATTAATTTTCTTGTAAAGCTATTTGTACACAGTAATGCTCAGTTGCATCACAGCTTGTGTAAAATCTATTGAATCTAGCCTTCCTAATTTATTTGACTTTAAAAAGAACCCACACTGACTTTCAAGTTGTTCAAATATTATTACATTTGGATCATATAAACTAAGGACTACTTCTGGAACTGTCACTGATTCATCTTGGTTAATTATGGTGAACTTTGGGTGTTTATCCTAAGTTACTGTTTTAATCAGGTATTTGTCCGTTATGCTACGATCTTGAAATGTGGCAGACTTTGTAAGGTAGAGTAGTAACTGTGCTGTAGTTGCATCCCAGCTTGTGCAAAATCTATTGAATCCAGCTTTCCTAATTGATTTGACTTGGAAAAAACATACACTGACATTTAAGGGTAGTTTGTACTAGTTGTTTAAATATTACATTTGGATCATATAAACTAAGGACTACTTCTGGAACTGTTCCTGATTCATCTTGGTTAATTATGGTGAACTTTGGATATTTATCCGCAGTTACAGTTTTCATCAGGTATTTGTCCATGATGCTACGATCTTGAAATGTGCCAGACTTTGTAAGGTAGATGAGTAACCATGCTGTAGATACCTTAACAATTACCTGATGTTTCAAAACAAACTTTATTAACTTTTATGCAATGGATAATGGATTTAGGATGACCGCCATGATTACATGTTGAACGAACAAAATGAAACCTTTTTTTACTTTGCCCGTTACCTTTGAAGTTTATTAAAATCAAATATGTCCCTAAATGTCTCAATGAATGCATTGATATAGTCACTATCTTTCGGGTACCTTTTAATTCTAATGATTTTTTTACACTTAACCATTATGGCCGCCATTGATGAGCAGTATGTTTTAAATCCAGTTGTCCATATGTGATGGACATTTTCTGTCTGATTTAAAAGTTTGAATAAAAAGTCTGCTCCAATTAGGTTACATCTTTAACTCCACCTAATATGGCCACCATTGTTGACTACCGAGTTGCAGCACACTCTGTTTGATGCCGTCTGCACGTTTATAAATTAAATTACTTGCTCTCCTGCTTTCTGTTTGCCAGCACACGAGGTGATAACGGAATGCTACTGCTAGATATTTCAGCGGAGGTAAGACATATTATTTTACCTCTTACACCATGTGTTTACATTCATAATAGGACTGACCTAACATCTGGTTATTTTTACTCCCCTAAACTAATTTAGTAACTTCTCAATCACAAGCATGATAATTAATTAGATTTGCTCTTACCTGATTCACTTACTCTGGTAAGTGGGCCTTCATAGGGGACTTCAATGCCTTGATGTATTTGAATATTCTACAATGCATTTTAATCAGATCTTCTCAGTCCCCAGCTTATTATGAACGAGTAGTAGAAGTTAACTAGTACCAATTATATGTGAGTATACCCTTACTCTTTGGTATCTCTTCACGTTAGATGACAATATATTAGCAGATCGCTTTCTTGAAGTTTTTCTCACATAATGTTCACTTTTTTTCAACACTTTCCCTTTGCTTTAGCAGTGCAATACACCAGCACCTACATCAACGTACTGGCGTATCTTTATTAATTTCATTAAGTGGTTCTTTTGCGTTATAATTATATTTAATTTCCTATTTATTATTGTGGGTCATCATAAAAGCCCATAAACATTCATGGTCCTGAGGATGGTCTCACCAACTTGTGACAATCAATTAACATTCAACATTGTGCCACTTCTTTCATGCTAAAGATTGGAGCCCTATATTGATGGATTTAAACAAAGGACTTATTCCAGTTATCAAGAGAGTGGACTTTACATGCATTAATCTACGATGTTTTAATGGATGATCTCTGATGAAATGTACATGATTAATGTATGCAGTGTTTTCAACTCTTGTTGCACCCAACATTGTAATTATTTTGGTTGAATTTCCCTGTGTACCCGGTTTTTCTCGTTCCTTTTCTTCACAGATTGATTTGATCTATCATTTCCATTTGTATTTTGGGTTAATTCTGCTTCACAACCAGTTACTTTATGCAAAAACAATTTAACAAATGATCACCTTGCTAGCACTTTACCTTTTATATTACTGACTCGAGGTAAATGGCTGGAGCGGCAGAATTAAGATGACAAGGATGGCTAAAGGCAACCTCTTTTCACTCAGAGTTGCAGTCAAAAATACTGGATATGCCTTATAACGGGGAAGCTCTCTTTGGAAAACATGTAGATGATGCTCTCCAATCAATTAAAGCTGATACGGAGATTGCAAGATCATTGGGAGTGCTGCAACAGCAGATGTCAGGAGGTCAATACACCTTTAGAGGAAGTTTTCAATCCAACAGGTATCAGCCTTATGGTCAAGCCCAACAAGGATACTAAAAGCATTTTACTCAGAAATATAGAATGCCACTGTTATATTCCATATAGGTATCATAATATAGACCCAGGTAATCTCATTACCCTTCACCTATATTCTCCCTACATTACACTTGTCACGGTTTACAGGGACTGACCTTTTGCCTAGATATTACACTGCATTCAGAACGCAGGTTTTCCCTAGTTCGAAATCTCATACATTATGCATGAGGATTCTTGGAAGCACAGCAGGACTACCATCTCCTCTATAAAATCTATGTACAAAGGTAGGACCGCTGGGGAGACCTATGGGTATATATACATCACATCTTGCTAAGATAGAGGAGACAGAGACTTCCCGGATGACACACTGACCAGAGACGCTGAGGTTCCTGCACCCAGACACTCCAGCTTGCTGTGGTCTAAAACATCCCTTGTGGGGTGTCCAACTTGAGTCCAGGACAGGTCCCACAGTCTCTCACTTCAGGTAATGGGGTTGACTAAATCCTAGAGGGATTCTTGGCTTAACACCTACATACATGCTAGGTACACTTAGGGGCATTTAGTTAGGGAGGCATTGTAGGAGTACGCATCTTTTAGCATGTGTTTTATATATTCGTATGTATTCAGAATTATAGTAAGATGGTAGAACTATACCATCCATTTACCTTTATAGTACTGCTAATCATTTATATTTTACACTGCCTAGCGGTTGTTGCAGCTCATCTATTTTACATCAGAATAACAACTGTTCAATAAATTCCTATTGAAAACACCCAGCCTGTTTATTCTGTGTATTTCTCTGAGACAGACTAAGTACGCACGAGTGACTGAGCGAAAGGTAGTATATTGTTTCTACGGTCCTGAGGGATCAGGGATGTCATGTTCGATGGTTGCCAGGAACTATTCTTTCCTTGGTAAGAGGAGATTCTAGTGGCACTGTGAGCTAGTTGGTACAAAAGGCCAACACACCCAGTAGGAGTGATCAGAGTTCGTCTGACTCCAAACCTACAGTGTGTGTTGTCTAAACGCGCAGATCCTGTATACATTTTTAGGAACTACACGACATGGCACCACCAATGTTGGTTGGGTACTTATTTAACAGTAGAATCTGATTAGTTCAGTCGTGCTATTCTCAGAAATCCCTATTCACAAAACACCAGAGACGTCTGGAGTGGTTAGGCTAAAATCCGCCACAGCTGAGTAGGCGAAAATACTATTTATTAGCTATTGGTTAATCAAGCTTGAGGGACACAGTGTTCCTAAAATTGTGCAAAACACCTTACCTTAGTTCCCTTGGAACTTCTTCCATTAAACAATGAAGGAAGACGCAGATAAAGTGGGAGGAGTTGTGCAAAACATGCACCTCACAGATGACGAGGAAGATGCAAATGCAATTCAGATTGCAGAAAATCTTAGTAATGCAGTCATCCTGAAACTGCTTGCGCATGGTTTAACACCTAGTGGTCGCATAGTAGCTTTTTTGATTGTGTCACACGAATTATACAGAACAGAGGTATTTTTTTTGTGGGTTACATTCCCAGCAGCAAATGCAAGAACAAAAACATTTCACTTCTACACAGAAGGTGATGCACCAGTGGAAAATTGTCCGTATGAGGACATTGAGCTTCCGCTCACATACCAGGAACATTTATACTGATTTAAAGGTGCCCTCCCCATACAAGAAGAAGAGTGAGACTCGGCCCGCTTGGAGGAGAAGGGGCAACATGGTCAATATTAGCAGCCTACACACGACATCCTGACATCGAAACAATGCCAGGACCAGACTTACTCATACTTCACAAGGAATTAATAAAACTTTACAGAAACATGACGCAATACGTCATGAGGACACTTACGGCCCAGCCAGCGATGGTAACAACTAATACAGCTCACGTTCAAAACACAGCAACTAAAATTACACCACAAACAGTACATGGACTAATGGGTAAAATGCCCGGAAAACGTGAACAAATGCCATTCTGGATAGCTCAGAAAATAATACAGCTAGAAGCAGTATTCCCAAATACTAGCCCTTATGAAAAACACAGAATAATGACAATCTGCTTACCCATGGGAATAACACCACAGATAGAGGATTGTAACTCTTGAGGTACAGTTTTTGCTGCCATATATACCAGAACTCATGGTATACCGTCCTTAGAAGTAATGACAGATGTATTAAGACAAATACAAAATGAGTACAGAGCAGAACCTGCTATGAACTTGGGGATGAAGTTACTAGGTAACTATGCCCAGGTATCAGCCATAGTATTAGCAAATATTAAAGGGGAGGCAGTATCAGTAGCCATCTGCCAACGCCTAAGGGAGTTCAGTCCTTTACAATAGGAGCACAAACTACCCAAAATAATTGAAACTGCGTATACAGAGTTAGGCTGGGACTGTTTGGGTGAAAAAGCGTTAAAACCACAACTGATGGGTAGTCCCAAGAAGGAGACTTCCAAGCAGACATCTACTTCTTCTAAAAAGAAATAAGATAATAACAAAAAACTAAATGTTAAAGAAAACAGATCTCAGTCCAGAGGTAGATCTCCTCCACAGGAGCCCTCCGAAAGGACGTTATAACCTTAGGAATAGGGATAATATTAGGAAACCTGACAGGTATCAGGATCGGATACACTTTCCTCTCGTTCCTTTCAGGGTTCAAAGAAAACTCAGAGAGAGAAGGACGGTTAGACAGACAAGAAGAGCATACAAAGTCCAGAGACAAGCAACACGCTCAAGAATATACTTCCAAAAAAGGAGATAAAGCCAAACCAAAACCACAGCTCAAAGAGGAGAAGGTTGCAGGTCTAAAGATCAGACACGCCCAGAAGTCTGAGGACTCGACTACTGAACGGGGAAAGGGCTCTGACGATGCTAGACAGAGTGGCAGAAGTAACAATAGCTCATCAGAACCTGATGGAATTTCTGGTGACAGCAGACTTGAATGATTATATCATGGTGGAAACACCTGAGACTAGGGTAAGTGTCCCACACAAGGTATATGAAATTACACTCCGAGTCCAAATGGAGGGAGACAAATGCATGACAGTTACAAATCTCTTTTGGTAGAACCTAACGTTTGGCTATGACAGTTTGTTAGCTGAACAAGATTGGCCGCCAGCATTCGTCATTGATTGCCCTAGGGGAGAAAAGGTAATTTTACCAGCATTCTCTGACCATGTTCCCAAATATTTAAAATATACATATACGCGGGAGTGGGCGGTAGCCCAGGCAACAGCATTATACAAAAATCATGTTGAATGGGATGAGGATTCAACCCACCACATAGTTCCATTAAAAAATACTCCAACTGCACAAAGCAGTATCCAATAGAGCAAGAAGCTAAGAAACAGGTCAGGGAGATCTTAGATCAACTTGAATACCAAAGAGTTATTGAAACATGCACCTCTCAAATGAATAACCCTTTGTTTCCTGTATCGAAACCAGACAACACACATCATCTAGTTTTAGATTACAGACATTTAAACACTTGCACTAAGACGTTTGCAGTTCAAAATGCACACAGTGCCGCATTAATGAATAACATTGTGCGGAAAAAATACAAAACAGCACTAGATATCTCAAATGGATCTTTTTGCCAAAATATAGCACCTGAGAGCAAATATTTGACAGTATTCTCAGCGCTAGGGTGTCAGCATCAATTTTGCTGACTTCCCCAGGGGTATACGAACAGCACAGGGTTGTTTTCGGCTAGGGTAACTGAATTACTTCAAAATCTGGATGAAGAGGCATTGTCCTACGTAGATGATATTTATCTGACGGATGATGACCTGGAGGAACACTTGAACAGAGTAAACACCATAATTTTGGGATTTGCATCGGAAGGTTACAAATTCAACTGCCAAAATAGAGAATGCCCACCTTAATGTCCTTTTTTCTAGGATATGAGCTTTCAAGTGTAGGAAAAAGTCTAGCAGCTAACTTTTTGGAAAAATGACCGCTGCTCCAACCTCCAAAATCATATAAAAAAATTACAATCAATCCTGGGATTCCTGAACTTTAATGTAAATGTAAATGTCAAGGTACTTATAGAGCACACTGTCACCAGACGGACACCTTGCGGTGTCGCCTTTGCAGTTTCCTGGCGCTGATACTCATACTGCTGTGGAACCCCTCCTGGCTTTCCCTGTGAAGTGTCCACTCCTGGGCATCCCCAGGGCAAAGCCAGGCATCCTTAGCGCTGTTGGGGCCGGTGTGGAGGCTAAGCAAGCTATTGCCCAGAGTTGCAGCGTGGGGCCTGTGATTAGAATAGGCACCAAGGTGAGAATAGACAGGTCCGAGGAAATTGAGCCCGAGCCCTGCTGAGGCGGGAATCAAACCCTGGTCCCTGGCCAGAACTCTGCTTCAGGGTCTGCCGCTCTAACCATTGAGCCACACTCCTCCACTTTGGCAGAACATACATTTTAGATTACATGGAAAGAGTAAAATCTTTCTACGATTTAATAAAATCTGACTTTTCAGTTAGACAATGGACACAGGAACACACAGATACTCTTCGTTCCTCACAAGCTGACATGATAGCTACAAAACACTTACAGACACGCGTAAATGTGTGCAACCTAGTGATCTGTATAATTGCAGGTCATCTGGATACACCTATCTAACATATAATGAAGATGAGACAGTACCAATAGCTTACAAATCACATTTGTACACAAATGTGAGATGCGTTTTGCATCAACAGAAACAATTCTAACAGCTGTACAGACTGCTGTACTCAGATAAAAAAGCACTGGCTCAAGGGAAACATATAATAGTCATTACCCCAGTTCCAGCCTTAGAGGCTGCAACAAAGGCAAGCGTTCCCAACGCTAAAGCCTCACGTCCAAGATGGATACAATGGGCTAATTTTCTCACTGCAACAGATGTAGAATACAGGTACGACCCAAATCTAAAAACACAAGCATTTCTGCAATACGAACAAGAACATCCTCTACCTAATGAAATAATACCTCTAGATGAGTATGAATATATGAATTACACAGAAGGTTCTGCACAACCGGTCATAGAGAGCAAACAGCAATACAGGATGCATGCAGGATGGAAAGTTTCACCCGAAAAGCACAAATCACAGTCTCTAGGAGACTGCATGGCGCAGCTGGCAGAACTAAAAGCACTAATACCGGCACTGGTATATACGGATTGAGAATTCCCCATACTAATCATATGTGATTCCTTTTACTGTGTACAGTCATATAATAAATATTTACATCACTGGGGACAGAATGGGATTAAAGAGGCAAAAGGTGGCACAATTAAGCAAAAAATGCTATGGGAACAGGTAGTGGAGTTGAAAAACGAACTACCAACGGCTCACGTGATACACATATTGAGTCATCAATGTGATGGCGTTCACGTTGAAGGGAATTCATTGGCTGACGAAGCCGCAAAGGGGGCTATACACACGGCTTCTGTAGCTGCAATCACTCGTCCCAAAACGAGGATAGATGGTGAGATAATGGTTGCCGTTATTGCCACACGCAATAACTCAGCAGTACAGAAAAGATTTCAACTCAATTACTTCTACAAGTTAGATGCAAACAATGTTCCATTTGCTCAAATTCCTGGAGTGGGGGATAGAGTAATACCAAATATGGATCGTAGGTTAGGATTAATTCTAGCACTAAACGAGGGTAAAGGGTCTGCACATGCAGGAGTTACAGCAACTGTTTCTGTACTGAAACAGAGCTATTGGTGGCCAGGAATAAAAAAGCAGACTAAGGACTATGTCTTAAAATGCAACATGCAACATCTGTCAGCAGATGAAAGGCTCCACCATAACACGTCCAGTGCAAACACCATTATTAATATCAGACAAACAACTTGCATGTGTTTATTTGGACCACTGCGGCACCTTACAAACTGATGGAGCTTACAAGTATATCATGGTTGCAGTGGATTCCTGCTCTTGGTTCCTATGGGTGTGGCCCCAGCGCTCGGCTGACATTCGAACTGTTATAAAAAAATTGTGAGTCTTTATATGGACATACGAAATTGACACATTACTCTCTGACCGTGGCCCCGCGTTTAGCTCTAGGGCTTACAGAGAAGCCATGGGAAGTTTGGGTGAATCATTGCGGTACTCCTCTCCGTACCACACCGAGGGAAATTCGGTTGTGGAGAGGAAAAAACTGGACTTAAATCAGTCTTTAACAGCTAGAGTATTAGGCTTGGGTGGAAATTGGGTAAACATCTGTATGGAGTTCAAAGGCATTAAATAATCAGCCAAGAAGCTCTCTACGGAGGGGTCACTCCTTATGAGGTCCTACTTGGGACGAGAATGTGGGTACCTGATCTTGATTGCGAAGGCACAGTGGCGGATGATAAATCTTTTGACAGCTATAAACATTTGGCTGTTTTACAGGACCTGAAGGAATCCAGGGCACTGCAGAGTAATGTCCAGACGAAAAGGACCACCACTGGGGAAGTAAAAAGTGTCACAGCAAGACCTGTCTGGATCCCTAAAGTCGGGGATCTGGTCAGAGAGAAAATAGCAGACAAAACGAATTTGGGCCATCATACAGAAAGCCTGTACCTGTCCTGGCAGTTGAAGGAACAAGAACAGTACTTCTGCCACCTCTTGCAGGTAAAAAGGAGAAAAGATTGGCCTCAATTGACCTAATCAAACCACACTATGTGGCCGATACTGAACAGTAGGCCACGTGGACTACGGAGGAACAGACACCCTCCTCTCCTAACTATACAAGAATTCAAAAGAGAGAGACTCATCACGTTTGAAGGGTCACCTACACGGGATGAAGGACTAAACAACAATGTGATGGAACTAATTCCTCTTGAAACTAAAGTTCAAAATGAGAACTCAACAGATAGACAAATTTTAATTCGACCAAACACGGATATCTACATCAACATGCTAGAGTTTCCACAAAACCTGCGGAACTACCAAAAATTGATCGAACTGCATGTGGCTATTTCATTGACTTTCACACGTTTTTGTTGGATCCAAGTGAACCTGAAACGACGCTAGGCAAAAGAACTCGTTTACAGCAATTTAAAGATTTTATGTACTTTCTTAACAAAAAACTTACCTGGTATCACCTTGGGTGGAGCTCTGGGTATCTACAGGGATACTTTTCTTCCTTTTCGGGATAGGCCTAGTTATTGTATTTAGTATGCTTATTAATGGAACTTATCTTCCCTGCAGCACAAAAAGTGAATGTAATTCTGAAACTGTTATATGGCCCTTAGGGACATTGTCGACATTGCTGAGTTAGCATGAGCTTTGCTTCCATGATGCTGCTTTTGCGTACGTTACTACATGACTTTATTTTTGCAAGACTCTGTTTATGCCATTCCCATGAGAACCGTCTGCTTTTCATGTTCTCTGCTGCATTCTTGGAGTTTAGTCTGAACACGTTGTACAAGGTCGATAAACAATGCCCCTTGTTATTCTGTTCTGGTCAGTCCCCAACACCTAGACATAACATGCTAAACACAGCTGCAATGCTGGAGACTAGTGCTTTGATATTATGGGGATGCATGTTGTTTTAACACACACTTGGAGAAAGCCTTTACATGGAGAAGAGCTATGCTGTTCCTATGATGTAAACCTTACATTTAGGCTTTAAGGTATGGGGTCTGCTGCAAAGCCCAGAGATCTTCTTTTATATAAATAAACTTCTTCCAGTCAAGGGGAGGGTAGTTAGGCCTTATAGTCCTTTTTCCACTGTCTTTATAAAATGACTTCCCCCTTTGTATTCTATGGAATTGTAACAATGCTGATTGTTCTGAGTGTATGCATTTTGCTGCTGGGTGTGGCTTGTATACTGTATTGTAGAGCACAATAGTTAAAATAAGCATTTTGAACTATTACAGTGACTCTGCCAACTCCTAATGTGGACAAGTACGAGTGAGCAAGCGAAAGAGTATGTCTTGCTACAACGATTCCTGAGAGAGTCGGGAGTGTTGTGTTCTGAGTTGTCTAATCATTGTTATTGTTAATTTATTCTTATTAGCCGCACAGCTACCCAAGGGTTTCCTGGCGCCACCTGACAAGGCAAAGAAAGACAAAAAAGGCTCTAGAAGTTAAACAGCCAGGTTTTTAGGCCCTTGCGGTAGTTCACGTAACTGATTTCAGTCCGAAGTGCCCTCGGAAGGGAGTTCCACAACCGTGGGCCAAGATAAGAAAACGACCGGCCGCCCATCCGGGACAGTCTGATTCTTGGCACAATAAAATTAGCCTGTGAGGCTGAGCGTAACGTACGTGAGGGAAGATAGCGCTGTACTAAAGCTTTTAAATATTGTGGCGCTTTGCCACAGTTGATTCTAAACATATAGCTCAAGGCTTTGAACTTTAAACGGTTCTCAACCCTGAGCCAATGCAGATACCGAAGAGCGCCTGAGACAGAAGCACTTTTGGGGATCTTGCAAAGCTGCCTGGCCGCCTCATTTTGGACCAGTTGCAGCTTACGTACTTGCCTCCTTATTGGCTCCAAGATGAAGAATGTTGCCCTAATCCAGCCTAGATGTAATAAGAGCATGGACCACAGTATGTTGTGTAGATAATGGCATCATCCAAAGGATTTTTCTAAGCCATTTGAGGATGGTAAAGCAAGTGGACGACACTTTCACCGCTTGCTGCCTCATTGAAAGTTGTTCATCAATTATGACCCCCAGATTCCGAACCTGCCAACTGGGCAGAGGTAGAGCACCCATCTCAGATGGCCAATGTAGGGAGCCCCATAAATTATTTTCCCTGCCCAGTAGCAGCACCTTAGTCTTCTCTCCATTAAGTTTAAGCATGTTGGCTTGCATCCATCCTGCGAGGTTTCTCAACCCCACTTGGAGAGAGGAAGGATTAGATGTTCTGTCAGCTGATAGAGAGAAGACAATCTGGGTGTCATCGGCATAGGAGAAAAGGGAAAGCCCCGAATTTTTCCACAATAAGTGCTAGAGGCCTAACGTAGATATTAAATAACAGCGGCTCAAAATGGAGCCTTGGGGAACACCATATGGCAGAGGCCTAACGTAGATATTTAATAACAGCGGGCCCAAAATGGAGCCTTGGGGAACACCATATGGCTCAGAGTACGTTTTTGAGCTGGATGTAGGAGAAAAAACTTGGAAAATGCGATCCACCAAAAAGTCTTTTAGCCAGTTGAGTGCTACACCAGACACTCCAAGAGATTGCAACGCTTGCAGAAGCAGTGCATGAGAGACTGTGTCAAACGTGGCACTTAAATCGAGGAGTATAAGTGCCATGGTATCGCCATTGTCCACACGGTTTCGTATAATTTCCGTGACACCTAATAAGGTGGTCTCCGTAGAGAAACCTGGTCGAAAGCCCGACTGTGAACTATGTAGGAAATTATGTAATTCAAGAAAAATGACAGTTGAGTATTGACATGTTTTTCCAGTATTTTCGAAAAAGCCGGGAGCAGAGAGATAGGCCGGAAATTAGATAGTTGCGCCGGATCGGCATTAACTTGTTTTAAATGAGGGAGAACCATAGCATGTTTCCACATAGATGGTACCTTGGCTTCCATTAAGGAGGCATTAAGCAGCTCCATAATTAGCGTCAAAGATGAAGTTTCAAGTTTCTGGAGCACAGAAAGAGGGACAGGGTCCTTAGGGGAGCCAGACTTCAAGCTATTCAAAATTAGCGTGAAGGAGTTAATATCAAGGGTGCCCAAGTGATTAGATTGCTAATGGCTATCAAGGGCATTGTGGCCTGGGAGATAATACTTATGATAGGCTGATCGGGAGTCGTCGTATATTGTTGGCTATCCACTGGCTGGACTTGCTTCAGTGTAGCATAGATATTTTCTACTTTATTGAGAAAGAACTTGGCAAGCTCATCACATTGTAATACAGTGAGATCAGGAGATTTAGGCAGACACTTTGTGCCCGATAATTCTTTTACAAGTTTAAATAATACTTTGGCGTTATTTTGAACTTTAGTAATGGTGGATGTCACAAACTCAGCTCGCGCGGCTTTGCAAAGTGCATGATAATTTCTTTTTGCCAATGTATAGGCTAATTTAGTCTCAGGGGCATAGTTTTTTCTCCAGTGTCTCTCAGAGGCTTTACATTTACTTTTTTCTTCTTTTAGTCTCTCAGAAAACCAGGGGGCTGGAGGCCGGAGGTTTTTAATTTTTTTATACGAAAAAGGTAGGCAAACGTCAACCAAGTTGAGTAGCCAATTATGTATTTCATTCACATTAGCTGCCGAAATTGGGCTAGTAATTAGGGCATTTCCGGTTAAAATTTTATTAAAAGTATCCATGTTAAATTTGGCCCTGTTTCTAAAGTTTCCCTTATTACTAGGTGTAGTAGGAGCCGAGCTTAGAGAAGCTTTGCTAACACGAAAACACAACAGAAAATGATCAGACCAGAGGACAGGAAGAGCAGGAGAACAGTTAATATTAGGCAGTTAAGAGAAAATAGGGTCAAGTAAGTGGCCTGCTACATGAGTAGGATCCGAATTACATAACAACATATTCATAGCTGCTAGATCTGAAATGAGTATTGCACTTTTGGAGCATGCTGAGTCATCGAAATGCATGTTAAAATCCCCCAAAATGGTAAAATTGGCAGAATCCAAAAGATACGGGGCAACTAGGCCAGGAAAAGAGTCCGCCCATGCCCCAGCCGATCCCGGGGGGCGGTATAGCAAGATGCCAGAAAAAGTAACCTGAGGACTAATAGTGAGTTTAAATACTGCAGATTCGCAGCCACTAAAGGGAAAGTCTTCAAATTTACAAGTATAGCAATCTTTATAAATGATTGCAATACCACCACCCACTTTTATAATCCTATCTCTCCTAACTATTAAGTAATTAGGAGGTAAAGCGAACACAATGTCCGGTCCTGAACACTCCTGTAACCAAGTTTCCGTGAGGTAAATGGCGTCAGGGTGCTCATTGATCAAAAATGTCAGACTTGTGTTTGGGAAGTGATCGACAGTTTATGTTGTAAAATACATAATCATTTCCATAATTTTTGTGCGGGTTACTAAACGTCTTAGCCTGAGCCTTATGAGACCCTATAAGGGCGGCAGGTGAAGTATAGCCTTTATGATGGTCAATATTAATTATAGCACTGCAGCAAGGGCAGGTAGAAGGCAAGGATTCAGGGTATAAAAGCTCACACCCCGGGAGTATAGGACTTCTAAGTCTCAGCAACTGCTCGTTTGAATACCTTATGGCAGAATGCCCAATCGGAGCAGAGGACCTGATCCCTGGCCCCGGTTGGACGCGGACGGGCGCAGACAGGCCTGCCATAGGAGCGCCTTCGACGCGCCCGCTGCGCGTTGGGTCCCGGCCCATTATATGAGGTAATGGGAGGGTGGCGTGCAGAAACTAGTGCGCTAGCTGTAGGGAATGCGTCGCAACCCGCTAATGGCTGCCCGTGAACTCACGGTGAAGGGAAAAACAATTGTGCGGAGTATAACACACTTCAACCACAGGTAGGATTCTAAAAAGCCCCAAAACCTTAGCACGAATCCAACCCCCCAAAATAACACAGATTAACAATAAAATAGTTTTAAAAATGTCTTTTAAACCTATTATAAAATCAGGATGCGAGAAAAGCATGATAAAAGCTCTAGAGAACCTCTCAGGCGCTGCACGTCCGATCCCTGCCCATTATAATCATTTGTAGCTTTGTGATTTTTGGGGGACAACGAATGAGATAGCTAGTCGGTTTTGGGATTTTGGGTACTAAGGTGATAGATTGGTTCACACCTATAAACTGAGGTCCTGTTTTCCTGTATATAGTTCTGTGTAGGTGCAGAATCCCCGCAACATGGCGCCAACGTTTGGTCTGGTTCTTATCTGCGAGAGTAGTGCTTGTGCTTGTCCACAAACCCTTCACTTCTCTTTCCAGAGACAGCTCTGACCGTGTAACCTCCTATATTAATGTTTTATAGGTTCTTTCAAGCTTGAAGTTTTAAAAGGTTTCTTCTCTTTATTCTTAACCCGATATTGCGCTGCCACACTTTAGGTTGTCATTCTTGGTTATTCATTATGGCGGTTAATATTATACCACCTAATCGAGCGGTAGTCACAGCTTATTTGACTCAATATGGAGTCCCTGATACTGGTGTTGCACTCATTTTTGTTGTAGAAGCGGATGCCGCTTACCGCATCGAGGTATTTTATTCTTGGATTACCTTTCCGGCAGTGGATGGAACAGATGATTTGTTCCACCAATATACTGCCATGGCCCTTCCGCAAGTTTATCAGCCATAAAGGGCTCTCGAGGTTCAGCTAACGGCTTGGCAACACAAAATATGGTTTAATGGCACCCTTCCTCACCCAATAACGCCGTCCGTTTAGGCCATTTATCAATATCCCGTTTTGGCTGGGTATACCCCACACCCACGTTATCTGACAACCGCAACGCTTACAGAACTCCGTGTATTACATACCTCTTTGATACGTGTGCATAGAGCTGTTATACTATTCATATCGCGCAACTTCCAGGTGGCACCACCTGGCGTTGCTGTGCAACCTGCGGGTCCTGGTGCTGTAACCATCAGTCCCCTTATGGTTAATTCCGTGATGGGCAAGCGTCCACAGAATAAGGATGAGTTACCTGATTGGCTTGCTGAGAAATTTGGACAACTAGAGGCTGTTTTTCCAAATACCACTCCTGTGGAGAAACACAAGATATTGACCATACGTTTGCCTAAAGACTTACTTCACGAATTAGCTGATTGTAACACTTGGGGAAAGGTGTTTGCGGCGGTATATTCAATGTGTTTCGGCATTCCCTCCATGACCGTACTCCCTTCAGTGATTAAACGTGTTCAAGACGAACACGGAGCCGAAGCAGCTGTAGAGTTGGAAATGAGACTGTTGGGGGTGTTTGACGTGGTTGCTGATATGATCTTTGCCAATGTCAAGGGTGATGCCGTGGGCTTTCAAGTGGCAAACTGCTTGGAGGCTGTACCAGATGCAGACAAGCCACGCAAATTACCAAAGATTATTGCCAAGGCGTATAAGACCATAGGCCGCAATAGTCTGGGAGTTAAGCCTTTTACTCAAACGCAAACACAAACTCAACAAAAAGCCCAGTCTGATAAAGGCGGGCGCCTGTTCTTTCCTAAAAGTACTGGAAAAATAAAAGACAGGGGCAGCAACATCAGAAGCAAAGTTTGGGTGCTGGTTCGCTGACACCTAAGTCTTCTGAGCGTACTTATTACTTCCCCGAATGCGTGAAAATTAGGACTCCTGAAAGATTTCACGTCCCTGATCAGCGGGGAACAACCTTTACAACGCAACTTTTACAACGCACTACACTTACAACGCATTTTTTACAACGCAACATCCACTACAACGCATTCCATTACATAGCATGACACTACAACGCATTTTTAAAAACTACCTTTACAACGCATTCCATTACATCGCATACTACCTTTACAACGCATACCATTACAACGCATAATATTACACTACACTATCCAACACTTACCCTAATGTTGCACCCCCTGGAGTTAGAATAGTAATTTTTACCCCTATACTATCCAACACTTACCCTACTGTTGCACCCCCTGGATTTAGAATAGTAATTTTTACCCCTATACTATCTAATACTTACCTTAAATGCAATTTAATATTATGCGCTGTAATGGTATGCGTTGTAAAGGTAGTATGCGATGTAATGGAATGCGTTGTAAAGGTAGTTTTTAAAAATGCGTTGTAGTGTCATGCTATGTAATGGAATGCGTTGTAGTGGATGTTGCGTTGTAAAAAATGCGTTGTAAGTGCATGCGTTGTAAAAGTGTGCGTTGTAACGACATACATCCCTGATCAGCGCTCTCCTCATTCTTTACAGAACACATCGGACTCTCAAGTCGGTGGAAGGGAGCGCCAGGATCGTGACAAAGGCCCAACTAAAGAACAGGGACGAGATCAACCTCGACAGTTTGACGTTAAAGCCAAACAAGGGGATCTGCCTCATTTTCGACCCCCGTATCAGAAGAAAAAGGTTGTCGCTTTAACAGTGAGATATGCCTCAGACGGTGAGAACGCGTTTCCTGGACTGGACATGGGCTCTGACTCTGCTCGACAGCGCAGCAGAGGTTACCATAGTGCAGGAGGCACTGCGTCCCTGTCTGGAGGCCACAGCAACTGATACATTCATTACAGTAGAAACAGCAGATACCCGGGTTGCCCCCTGGACAGACTCTATGAGATTATTCTCCAACTTGAAGGTGATATACCACGTCCAATCAAAGCGGTTTTCTGGGAGAATCTAACCTCCTCATATGACATTTTGTTGGCAGAGGCGGATTGGCCTCCACCCTTTCTGTTAGCGACTTCTAGAGGGGAGGACGTGATACTTCCGAGTTTTTCGCGTTACGTCCCTGCAGAGCATGCAAAGGCTTTTGCAGCTGAGTGGGATTTGGCCCTTGCCCCAGCGGTGTACTGTAATCAGGTGGACTGGTATGTTGAGTGACCAGCACATGAGATACCTTTACTCTCTATGCCGCAGCCGCAGCCACAACCTCAATATCCAATCAAGCGTGAAGCTATGGCTCACGTTGTAACATACTAACGCAGTTGGAATATCAAGGAGTGATTGAATCATGTACATCACTAATGAATAATTCTCTCTTTACCGTATCAAAACCTGATGGTTCATATCGGATTGTGTTGGATTACCGAAATTTGAATAATCATTGTTGCACTTTTGCTGTGCAAAACACACACAGTTCTGCGCTGGTGAACAATCTTGTTCATAAAAAATACAAAACTTCACTGGACATTTCCAATGGTTTCTACAGTCATAATCTCGCACCTGAGACTCGTGACTTGACAGCATTTACCGCCAACGGAAATTTAAAAAAAATTCCGCGTTTATTTTTGGGGTATAAGAATAGCCCCGGGGCATTTGCAGCTCGTGTTGTGTCTTTGTTGCACGACATAGATCCAGATGTGTTCTCGTACGTTGATGACATTTATCTGATGGACGATGAGCTTATGCCGCATCTTGTCCGAGTCGACAGGATCATTTTATCATGGATACAAGTTCAATTTTGCAAAATCGCACATCGCACACTTGGCAGTTCTCTTTTTGGGTTATGAACTCAATAATGCAGGGAAGGGGCTAGCCCCCCACTTCTTGGAGAAATGTGCACAATTGCAACTCCCTTCTACACTGAAGACACTTCAGTCCTTGCTGGGATTTTTTAATTTTGGGAGGACATACATTCCCGATTTTGACCAGCGTATCAAACCGCTTTATGCGTTGATACAACCTACATATTCTTCTGCCAGCTGGCATCTGAAAGAAACACATTAGCTATAAATTCCTTACCTTAGAATTACCCCCAGGCGTCAGACTGGATCCGGAAAGTTTTTTCGTCAGCAGTACCTCTGCGCGGCGGAAGGTGGCGTTGGTCGGCACCCCGTCCTTCGTCGGCGTCGTGGTCGCCGGGATGATGTCACAGCAGCTACTTAGATGCCGCCCTCGCGTGCTAACGTCAGTTCTTTCTTTTTCCGCGCCAGCCAGTGCAGATCTGGGAAGAGCGGTACCTCAGTCATTTTTGGACTATTTTTTTCTCGACTTTTGTCCACTTCTTTTTTAGAGTCTTCGACTCCGAAAAGGTGCACGAGGGATGCCCGGTTTCAAGGCCTGTGGTTCCTGTCATCTCATGATGTCGGTGATGGATCCGTACCGCATGTGTCTTTTTTGCCTGTAGCGCGACCAGGACCCCAAGTCGTGCTCCGACTGCCTGTCGATGGCGCCGAAGGCTTTGCGGGAGCGGTCCCGAAAGCTGCTTAACACCGGCAGTCGACTTCGTGCCGTTCGAGGTCCCGGTCGAGAGGGTGGTCGAGGGACCGGTCACGGAGTCACCACCATTCTGGTTCGAAATCATCGCAGTCTTCGCACTCGGGGTCGGGTAAGTCGAAGCATATGAAGAAGTCGAAGAAGCATCGTCGCTCTTCGACTTCTGCTCGTCGGTTGGCCGATACGACGAGACACGCGGGTAGTGACCCTCCCGTGGCTCCGTGCGCAGAGCCCAAAGGGTCGACTCAGAATTTCCCTCCCTTTCCGGGACCCAGACCAACTCTGCCCAGCTTCGTACGTTCTACGAGGCGATGCATGCTATCTTTGGGCAGAACAACCCCGCCGGCACGCCTTTGAGCCCTGCAGACTCAGTTGGGGGGCCTAGGTCTTCGCTGCCGGCAGAGCTGGCCCCGAAGGCCCCCCTTAGTTCCAGGCCTGGATCCGGATCGGCACCGGTTGACCTAGTTACGTCTCCACCGGCGCCGCTTCCGATGGCAACACTATCGCGTTCGCCGCTGGCCGGCCCCCCGGCCGGCGTCGACCCCGGCCTCCATCCTGACGTGGACACGGAGCTGGACCTGTTTCGTCTGACGCCGGATCCAAAGCTTGGTGGGGTTTTTATGCCCCTGTTCACTCTGTCCCTTTTCAAGCACAATGGCACCCAGAGGATGATGAGGAGGACTATGAGGGGTCAGGTGACCCTTTAACTGACCAGTTGGACAGTGAACAGGACTGGAGAGAGGAACTGGGGGATGCCAGTGGTTTGGACACCTCCCCTGACCTTGGCATGTTGTCTCCTCCTACTGTGGCTACGGAGGAGGGAGCGTCATACGCAGTGGTGTTGGGTAGGGTGGCCGAGGCTCTCAACCTCGAGCTTCCTACGGTGGCGGTCAGGACTAACCTCCTGACTGTGTAGTGTAGTTCCTATAGTACCCTTCATGCAGGACCTGCGCTGTTTTTGGAGAACTTTTTTTTTTTACTGTGGGTCTGATGTCAGACTGACTCTGTACACCCCGAGTATGTTAGCCTATTTTTACATTAGCTAGCTCACAGTGCCACTAGAATCTCCTTTTATCAGAGAGATTAGTTTTTGGCAACCTCCGAACACAATAAACCCTGATTCCTCAGACTCGTGGAAACAATATACTACTTTTCACCCAGCCACTCGTCCTTGCTCGTTTTCTTTCAGAGAGATACACAGAAGAAACAGTCTGGCGTGTTTACAATAAGAATTTATTGTACCATTGTTCTTCTCATGTAAAATATATGCGCTGCTACAACTGTTACACAGTAGTAGAGATATAAGGTCAGCAGTACAGTGAATAAAAAGGAATAGTACAGTTCTACCATTTTGCAATAGTCATGAACATATGCATGAATATAAAATGCATTTATAAAATATAGTGTGTACTCCTAAGATGCCTGTCTAGCTTTACCTAAGTGTGCCTAGCATGTGAGTAGGTGCGAAAGAGCTAATAAGCCTAAGAACCTAAGAGTCTAACAGTCTAAGAGCCGAGAATCTTGCTAGGATTTAGTCGAACCCCATTACCTGAATAGTGAGAGTCTGGGACTTCGTCCTGGACTGGAGTTGGACACCCCGCAAGGGATAGTCAGACCACTGTCAGCTGGAGTGATTGCATGTCGTAGCCGCAGCGTATCTGGTCAGTCTGTCAGCCTTGAAGTCTCGGTTCCGTCCTGCCTACTGATAGCAAGAGGTGCTGTATTTATACAGTCCATGTGCGTGTGTTAATCATTGTTCAGTATGAGGATGACGTTGGGGATTAAACCTTATGCGTAGATAGGAGAGGTGAAGTATACCCCCTGTAGAGTGTTCTCATAAATTATTCATATGTGCTAAGAATGACGTCTTAGCAATATCGATTGGGAAAACCCATCCTTGGCATGGAACTAGGTGAAAGGTTTAGTCCTTAAAAGGCGTCAGTCCTTATAAGGCTCTATGTCCCTATAAGGCATTCTGTCCTTATTTGAAGTTATGTCCTTATAAGGCTCATTCATATGAAATGAAGGGGAGATGATGTAGGGAAAGTGTACGATGTTCCCTAGACCTATATTAGGGTACTGATATGAAATATAACAACTGAGGTGCTTCAACCGGCGAGCTCTTCGGAGCCCCTGCTACCGTTTAATGAGGCCCTAACAGACGTCCTTTTGGGCATGTGGTCCAGGCCCAACATGGGGGCTTCCGTGGACAGGATGATTGCCCGACGCCACCGCCCTGCTCCGGGCGACCCCACTTTCCTCTCCCAACATCCCACCCCGGAGCGCTTGGTAGTCCAAGCTTGCACTTCCAAGAGTGCCTTCCCTACCGCTCAACCGGAAAGGGAATCCAAGAAGCTGGACCACCATGGCAAGAAAATTTTCTCTTCAGCCAGCTTAGGACCTCAGTCCGTAAACACTGCATGTCTCTTGGGCCGTTATTCCCTCTCAGTGTGGGATACGGTGACAAAAGTGCTGCCTCAGTGTCTGGAGGCGGCCCGGGCAGTGCTCTCCCAGGCTGTTGCCGCCGGGAGGGATGCAGCACAGTTTATGATACGTTTTGGGCTGGACACCGCCGACTCTCTGGGCCGGACCATTTCAACGTGTGTAGCGTTTCATCGCTATGCCTGGATGAGGTCCACTGGCTTTTCAGGGGATGTCCAGAACACCTTGATGGACATGCCCTTGGATGGCCGTCGCCTTTTTGTCGACAAAGCAGACAACGCTCTAGAGCGCTTCAAGAACTCACAGGCTAAAGCCAAGTCCTTGGGCCTCTCCACCCGTCCAGTGTAGTATGCTTTTCACCCCTTTCGTGGCTACGGAAGGGGTGCCCCACTACATCCCACTCAGAGCCACAGGTCGCAGCAAGTTACCCAACCTTCACGCGGCCAGGGATGTAGGAACCAACGCTGTGGTTCAGGGGGCCAGCGGGCGGGCCAGTCCACCAACCTCCCCCCCCCCCGGCAGCAGCCTCCAAACCCTCCTAGTCCGACCTTTCAGGCCCATCCAACGCCAGTGGGCAACAGGATTCGCCATCTCCTACCCCACTGGTGCACCATCACGTCGGACAGGTGGGTTTTGCAAATAGTCTGAAGGGGCTACTCCCTCCCCTTCAAGCATACCCCTCCAGCCATGCAACCGCGATACCACCGCATGTTGGAGGACCAAGACAAGGACCTGCGTCCTAGCTGGGACATCAGAGACGTCAATCGCTTCCTCCGGAAGGAGAAGTTCAAGATGTTGACGCTTGCTCAGGTCTTGTCTGCCCTCGACCCAGAAGACTGGATGGTAGCGTTGGACTTGCAGGACGCTTATTTTCACATCCCCGTCCTGCCGGCCCACCAGCGTTACCTACGGTTCACGGTAGGCTACGAGCACTTTCAGTTTACCGTGCTCCCCTTTGGCCTTACCAGCGCCCATCGGGTGTTCAGGAAAGTGATGGCGGTGGTCGCAGCTCATCTGCGCAGATCAGGGGTTTCAGTCTTCCCCTATCAAGACGGCTGTTGAAGGCGGGCTCGCCCCGGGCAGTCATCTCCCACCTCCAGACTATGGCCGACCTCCTGCATTCGCTGGGGTTCCCCATCCATCTGCCGAAGTCGCACCTGATTCCCTCTCAGAAGCTGCTCTTCATTAAAGCGGTTCTGGAAACGATGTGGTTTCGGGTTTATCCTCCCGAACAGCGAGTCGGGCTATGATTCCGATCTTTCAGCCTCTATCCCGGATTTCGGCCAGAATGACCCTGAGGCTGCTGGTTGATCATGCCAGGTGGCATATGCGTGCTCTGCAGTGGGACCTGAAGTTCCAGTGGGCGCAGCATCAGGGGAATCTGTCCGATTGCGTCCAGATCTCGGAGGGCACTGCCGAACAACTGCAGTGGTGGCTCACGAACCAGGATTGGGTCAATGGCAGATCCCTCTACCTTCCCCAACCAGACCACACTGTAGTGACGGATGCATCCCTTCTGGGATGGGGCGGCCACATGGGAGAGGGGGAGATCAGAGGCCTCTGGTCTCCGGCCGAGTCCGGGCTTCACATAAACGTTCTAGAGCTCCGGGCGATTCGTCTTGCACTGAAAGCATTCCTTCCCTCTGTCCAGGGAAGAGTAGTGCAGGTGTTCAAGGACAACACCACCGCCATGTGGTACTGCAACAAACAGGGCAGGGTGGGGTCATGGACCCTATGTCAAGAGGCCCTCCGCCTCTGGACATGGCTGGAACATCAGGGCATATCCCTGGTGGTTCAACACCTGGCAGGTTCTCTGAACGCCAGGGTGGACGAACTCAGCCGCAGGTGCATGATGGATCAAGAATGGCGTCTTCACTCGGAGGTGGTGCAAGGTTTCTTTTAACATTGGGGAGAGCCTTGGTTAGATCAATTCGCCACCGAAGAGAACACGCAATGTCAGCAATTCTGTACGTTGGAATTTTCAAGGCAGCACTTGCTAGGTGACGCTTTTCATCGTGAGTGGAGTTGCGGTCTGTTGTACGCCTTTCCGCCTATACCACTTCTGCCCAGAGGCCTGAGGAAGATCAGGTGTGGCCGGGCCCAAGTCATTCTTGTGGCTCCGGATTGGGCACGAAGAGTCTGGTATCCCGAGCTACTCAACATGGCCATCGATCCTCCGATCAGACTGCCTCTTCATGAGGATCGTCTGTCGCAGCAGCAGGGAACGGTCCTCCACCCGAGCGTGTCCAGTCTCCACCTACTTGCGTGGGGATTGAGCGGCGGCAGTTGACGTCTTTTGACCTGTCTCCCAAAGTCTGTGACGTAATCTTGGCAGCCATGCGTCCTCCACTAAGACGGTATACGCCTGCCGGTGGAACAAATTTGTGGCATGGTGCACAGCAAGGGCTATGGATCCCCTTTCTGCCCCTCTTTCTGACATACTCTTGTTCCTTCTCTCTTTGGCCCAGCTGGGCCCTGCTCTGGGCACTATAAAGGGCTATCTTTTAGCCATCTCTGCCTTCCTCCAGCTGCCAGTTCAGACTTCTTTTTCAAATTCCTGGTAGTTAACAAATCTTTTTCCTCCGAACCCCTTCGTTATGCCTAAGTGGGAATTGAATCTTGTGCTAACTTATCTAATATGCGCTCCCTTTGAGCTGCTTCATAACTGTCCCTTACGTCTCTTGACTCTTAAGTCTGCTTTCCTGGTAGCCTTCACTTCTGCTAGAAGGGTGAGTGAGCTCCAGGCTCTTTCTTCAAAACCTTCTTTCCTGTCTGTTCATCCGAACAAGGTGGTTCTCTGGACCCGTTCATCCTTCCTTCCTAAGGTGGTCACTGCCTCCACATCGGGCAGACCATTACTTTGCCCACCTTCTTTCCACCTCCGCATCCTTCGAAGGAGGGAAAGAGGCTCCACCGTCTGGACCCAAAACATGCGCTCTCCTTCTATTTGGATCGCACAAAACAGTTCCGGATGGATGATCAACTTTTTGTTGGCTACGTGTGTGAGAAGTTGGCCTGGTATATGCTGTCCACTAATTATAGTGGGCACCTTGCACCAGTCCAAACAACCCCTTATTGATGATAGGTTAAAGACAATCTTTATTGAAAGCTATCCTAGTGGTAGCTATGGAGAGCAGCCTTCAGGCTAAGTCTTGAGGGAATGTAAAGCAGCTTGTTTTACAAAGTCTATAATTTCTTGAATGGCTAAATGAAAGGCAACCACACCAGGTATATATATAAAATATATGTATTTATTTCTAAACACACCCCAGTAGTCTCTTTATGAGGCTAGAGGTCCAAACACATAAGTTACACTTCAAATATTACAGTAAAATAGCACAAATACACGTTAGGCCCTAGGGGCGAGCCAAACCATATACTAAAACAGTGGTATAAGAACCACAACTTAACTAGACACAAGGCCAAGAGCCTGTAGAATCGCTGGGACCCCACGGAACCACCCAAGGTAGTGACACAGGGGACCCACGGGGCCGTGTGCAGTGTGAGAACACAGCCGCGAGCTCCTGTTAGCTTCTATGGGGAAAGTCACGGTTAGATTTTTAAAGGTTAGGGACACTTAGAGATGAGCTAGGACCAAACCCTTTTGGATTTAGGAAGTTCTAGGGTCAACACCCACGGGAGCACCGGAGTACTCGATTTACCTCACCCAGGGAAGCCGGGTGCATAGGTGTCAATTGGTGTCGGGTCGCGTCGTCGTTTTCTATGGAAGCTGGCGAAGAAGTGCTGCTGCCGGAAAGATGCGAAGTGTCCGAAGAGATCCAAGCCTGGATTGAAGTCGAGAAGAACCTGAAAGCAGAGGGGACAGAGTCTGGGTCACTAGCCAGTGACCAGGGGCACGATAGACGAATGCCCACCGATGTTGGGTGATTTCAGGTGAAGAAGGTGAAGCTTGACTCTTCAGCCACGAGGACCAGGAAGCGTCAAGGATGACCAGGAGCTGGATTCAAGCTGTCCCATGAAGGATACCGAGTGCTGCAGCGTCAGAGCCCGGATTGGACACAACAAGCCTTGGCAACAGCAACCCATGCAGAAAGGAGAAAGATGCTTCGGTGCAGACCAGCAAGGTCTGGTGGACTCACCACGCAGTGGGGAGTCAGGGCACGTCTGGAGCAACCAGGGAAGCCCAAGGAAAATCAGAGTTGCCTTCACAGGGACCCACCAGTCGACAGTGTAGGCCCACAATCTTCAGTGCAAAAGGTGCTCGGGGCTTGGGCTACACGTAACCCAAAGCACGACTTCAAGAGATGTCGAGAAGTCAATGCACTTGCAAATGTGCACGGTGACCAGGAGTTCCGGTTCCACATTACTCACGAGGGCTGCGGGTCTCAGCGTTTCTGCAGACTTGGGTCGGCCTCTGAGAAGTCTGGAAATTCTCTTCCTGGGCTGCAGATACTTCGGAGAACATTGGGAGCTTCGGAGATGCAGACCGGCAATTGCTTTGTTGGTGCCTGCCAAGCAGGGGAGTCACTCCTTGACCCCAAGGGAGATTTCTTCAGTCCTCTAGTCATGAGTAGATCGTCGAAGGTCCAGGATTCAGTTGCAGAGTCTCGTCCAGGGATATCTAAAGTCCTGTTGCCAGGGGTTCCTTACTTATACCTAAGAAAGGGTTTGGACTAACTCAGGGGACCCACCTATGGGTGGGTTTGGAAAGAGGGGTGGCTACACCCATTTCCTTTGTCCAGTTTCGTGCCAGAGCAGGTGCTGGTAGCCCCTGAGCCGGTTTGAGCTGGACTATGCACAGGGACACCAAATTTGCCCCCAGTACAGAACTTCAAAGCACTCTCAGAGTGCTCCCACCCAGCCCCAATACACATCAGCCTGTCTGGGAGGTGGTTACACCTCCGTGTGACAGGAAAACTATTGTCCAGGCCTACCCTGCCGAAGTTTCGGTCAGCAGCAGGAGGCCAGACCCGTGTCTGTGGCTGCAGCATCCCTTTTGTGATGCCAGGGCTCTTTTAAGTTGGTACCGGGTATACCGGTGAGGTCATGTCTCTCCCTCTAGAAGGGTGAGATCATACTCCCACACCAGTTACTGGTGTGGGGGTATGGTTCCAAGGTGTTTGAAACCAAACACGACATGTTTCCGTGCAGCCAGTCCAAAGTTAGCATTTACCGTTTGGTTATAATGCACTTAAGAGTATATGGTCAGGCTGCACTACTGACAACCCCGGAGGATGGATTCCGAAGGCTGCAGAGGGGCTTAGCTCAGGCCTGGGCACTCTCTCAATATAACCAAGCACCCTGCCTTCAGGATTGATAAGTCCTGCCATAGGGGTGACTGATAGGTTTCTATGTGCAGTGATAGGTGAGATATAGTGAACCTATATCTCTGTAAGGGGTGCATGCACCGCCTTACCCAGGCTGCAGTAGCAGATCTGTGGTATCATTTTGGAGGGCTTCCCAGGGGTGGCATAATACATGCTTCAGCCCCTGGTAGGCCTCTGGGGTACCTATGCCCTGGGTACATAGTATACCATATACTAGGGACTTATAAGGGCACCCCAGAATCCAATCTGTGGTGTACCTAAAGTACATGGAATCAATTTAGAGAGGAAGCAGCTAGGCTGGGGTCCTGAATAGCAGGGCCCCAGCCAGACTAAAGTCCAAAAACAGTGTTACAGCAGCAAAAAGTGGGGGTAACCATTAGAGGCAGATCCTACTCTCCTACACAACCCCCCCCCCCAAATGCAGCGACATTAAACTAACCTTGACCAGTTGAGTCTTCATGTTCTCAGTGGAAATATCTGGAGAGTCCCTCTGCATTGGCATGGTTACTCCCAGGTCTATGTTCCACTGTATAGTCCATCCCCTGTAGGGAAATGGACCACCTTAAAAGTTTGGGGTTTTCACCCTTCATCTGTTTTAGCCATAAGAGGGGATTATGGTCTGTCTGAACAATGAAGTGAGTACCAAACAAGTATGGCCTCAACTTCTTCAGAGCCCTAACCACAGCAAAGGCCTCCCTCTCAATGGCTGACCAATTTTTCTCTCTGGGGGTCAGCCTTCTGCTTATGAAAGCTACTGGCTGATCCTGACCTTCATCATTCAACTGTGACAGTACAGCCCCTACCCCCAACTCAGATGCATCTGTTTGCACAATGAACTTTATGGAGTAATCAGGACTTTGCAGAATGGGAGCAGTGCACGTGGCCTGCTTCACGTCAGCAAATGCCTTTTGACAGCTAACTGTCTACTGAACCTTTTTGTGCATTTTCTTAGAGGTTAGGTTTCAGGGGTGTCACTAATGATCCATACCCCTTGACAAATCTTCTATAATACCCAGTCAGGCCTAAGAAGGCTCTCACCTGAGTTTGGGTAGTGGGAACAACCCAGTCCATTATGGTCTGGGTTTTGCTCTGCAATGGTTGAACCTGCCCGCGTCGCTGGGGACACCCCCGCACCCACCAACCACCCACGCAACCTGGGAGTCATCCTCGACTCGAAACTCACCATGACCAAACAAGTCAACGCTGTCTCCTCCACCTGCTTCAACACCCTCCGTATGCTCAAGATCTACAGATGGATCCCGACAAACACCCATGCCCTAGTCAGCAGCAGACTCGACTACGGAAATGCCCTCTACGCCGGAGCCCTGACAAGGCTCATCAACAGACTGCAAAGAATACAGACTGCCTCCGCACGCCTGATTCTCGACGTCCCGCGCCACGACCACATCACCCCTCACCTGAGGAACCTGCACTGGCTCCCTGTTGACAAAAGAATCTCCTTCAAGCTCCTGATCCACGCACACAAGGCACTCCACAAGACCGGCCCAGCTTATCTCAACAGTCGCCTCTCCTTCTACGTGCCCAACAGGAAACTCCGCTCCGCAGACCTCTCCCTGGCTACCGTCCCACGCATCCGTAGAACCACAGCTGGAGGGAAATCCTTCTTCCACACGCCGCCAAGACCTGGAACACCCTCCCCCTCATCCTACGACAAACCAAAGACCTGCTAGCCTTCAGAAGACAACTCAAGACCTGGCTGTTCGACCAGTAGCATCTGCTCCCCCTCTCCCCTCCCTCAGCGCCTTGAAAACCTTGCGGGTATGTAGTCGGCTTTACAAATTATTGATTGATTGATTGAACCTGGCCTCCACCTACAAGGTGGCCCAGGTACACAACCTGACTCTGCCCTATCTGGCACTTAGTAGCCTTGATAGTTAGGCCTGCTTTTTGCAGGGCCTCCAAAACATTCTTCAGGTGGACCAGGTGATCCTCCCAGGTGGAGCTAAAGACAGCAATATCATCAAGAAATGCTGCACTATAGTCTTCCAGGCCTGTAAGGACTTGATTCACCAACCTTTGGAAAGTGGCAGGTGCATTCTTCAAACCAAAGGGCATTACCATTAATTGATAGAGCCCACTAGGGATAGAAAATGCTGTCTTTGGCTTTGCATCATCAGCTAGTCTGATCTGCTACAACACTTCCCTGGGACAACCCTGCTTTGCTCTGTTCCCGGCCACGTTACACAACGACGCAACGTGACGTACGCATCAGTATCACGTGACACGGACTTTACCGCTGCTGCTGAAGTTGAAGGTGCAGCAGGATGCAGTGGTAGAGGGAACGCCGAAGCGCCAAGAGAAGGACGCAGAAATGCATCGGAGATGCCGGGAGGGGGCCTCGGGACGCTGAGGGAAGGCGCACCGGGATTGAGTCTGGCCAGAGCATACTGAGTGAGCCTGGTGTGAGCTGGGGGGCGTGTCGGGCGACAGCCCCCCAGTGCTCCCAGTGCAGGGCACCGAGCGGCACTGAGCTGCACCTGGTCCTGGTCTTGACCCTCCCCTGTATATGGTGGAAGAATAACCCAGCCGCTAATTCAACGGGCTGTGGAGGTGCAGCAGAGAGACAGTAGCGCGCAGCTGTGGAACAGAGGTAAGTGCAGGGGCAGGGTGACTGGGGTAGACTGATAAAGTGTGTAGGAGAAGGTACCAGGCAAGAAAAGGTGACGCAGATCGAAGTTGCGTGAAAGCCTACAGTGACATTTAAAAGGGCAAGAAGAAGAAGGATATTACAGAGTTTCGCCTGTAACATAGGAGGATAAGTGCAAAAGGACACAAAAGGTGATGGCACTTAGCAAATTAAAAGCATGGAAAGGCCAAAAAAACACAAAAAAAACAACCTTAGTGAAATGGGCGGAGAGGATGTAGCCAAGTCTCCGAAAGAGAAAGGAAAGAAGAAAAACAACCATGGTGACACCTTCGGAAGCAAAAAAGACTTACAGATGGAAAACCAACCACCGGCCACAACCCCGCAGATTAGAAGACCAGGGGGGGCAATGGGCGGAGCTTCGGTTACAAACTCAATCAAGGACTTCGTGGGGAAACATTTTAAAGGAATGGGCACGAAAGGAAAAGAATTGTGCGCAAGTGAGAATCTGTTAACCCCAGCCAATGTGGCTCCCCAGGAGCGAGTCTCACCTAATCAAAGTCAATTTTACCTCTCGGGACTCTTTGTGGACCCAAGGCTGTCCTCATCCCCGAGACTCTCTCCCTTTGCGAGCGCTCATGAGTTAGAGTTGGGGGGCGAAATCGAGGATTTGAATACAGACGACGAGGGACAGAGTAATATCCATATTATAAAAGGAATTATGGACAAAAAACTGGATGTGGAAAATTCCCAGGACAAAGCAAATGACATTTCGGGACCCTCTATATTTAATTTGGAGGTAACAGGTACCTCTAGCGCCTCTATGCTGGACGCAATGCTAATTCCACAAAAATCTTTGCAAGGGTTGGTAGAGGTAGCAGTAATGAATAATGAGGTAATAAAAATCCAAAGGGATCAGTTTAAAATCATGATAGGGGAGCTGAAACAAATCAGGGAGCTCATGCCCTCCATAGTTAGACCAGTTGGCGAGGTCCAAGATGAGGAGGGTAGGTATCGGCAGGAAAGTGCACCGCTGGAGTCCCCCTCATAGAACGAAGGGCATGGTGTATATATCACACAGCACCCAATGATTATAAAAACAAGGGGGGAAATGAGGAGCTATAAACAGCATATCCCACGCCCAAAGAGTTGGAAGAGGAAAACTAGAAAGGGCCAGGCTCCATTACAGCAGGGGTTAAAGAAGAAAGTAAGAGAAGAACAAGTGCTTGTAGGTAAGAAGGTAAGGTTAGCCACTCCCAAGGTAAATAATCTCGGAGAAGGAATACCAGTGAGTAACACAGAAGCCTAGGTGGAGAAAGAAAAAGGCCCAGGAAAACTTAGGACGAGGAAAAATAGTATAACTAAAGAAGGAGTAGGGAAAAAAGAGGGGGAAAGGGAAAGGAAGTTGGTGAAGCCATCGCAAGGAGGTACAAGAATTATCAGAGGCCATATGGAGAAAGGCAAGGAGCCACTTTATCAAGGTAGTAGCGAGCACGATCTAAAGGGGGGCCCCCATGAGACAGAGACAAAAAGTAGACAGGACATGTGGTTATTCTTGGAGCCGATCGGCCGGGGTAAAGGAGGGGAAAAAGTGAGGAAATTAGTGCCTTTAAATCGATTTCAACTACTTTCCTCCCTATCTAATTGTGAAAGCCTATGGAATATCAGTACAGAGGACCTGAGAGAAGTCGGCTTTACCCTAAATAGCGAGGGGATGGACGTAACAAAGGTCTTACTTTACTCTGGACTAGTAAAGACTGCAATAATTAAAGCGGAAGATGAGCTTTTTAGGGAAGGGATCAGATTAGTAAAAAGGATAGAATTGCAAATCTATAATGAGGATGAGAGATCTTTTCCTAAAAACCATGCAGGGCTGGGCCAAAGGCAGGTCAGATTGATTGATACCTGCTGGGATAAAAAAGATGAACTTGAAATTACCAAAGAGGTATGGAATGTGGGATAGATGATGAAGGATCCCTAGCAGGAAACAGATTTAGAGTCCTAGCATCCCCAGGATTTGAGGGAGACGGGTGCCTGAGTGAGATAGATTAGGAGCCTGGGTCGTTGCACAGCCTAACTATACTATCCTGGAATATAAATGGTTATAACAGAATAGCGAACCAGGATAGCTTTAAAACGCAATGAGATTATTTGTCTGCAGGAGACTTGGCTGTGCGACAAAACCCTAGTAATAGAGGTAGCAAAAAGGAATCGTTCTGGCAGACCCTCAGGACAGCAACTGACGCTGGTTTCATCTAAAATCGCCAGGAAGGTGGTACCTCTAGATGTCAAATGCAAATGGGCAATAGGGTGTAGAGTATCGCTATTGAACCCAGACCATCGATTTGAAGGCATAGTTATTGTAAACGTATACATTCAGTAGGGAGAAGAGAATTGTTATAAGGCTGAAGTGGAAAAATTAAATGAGGATTCGTTAAATCTAGCCGATAACTATCAAAAAGATGTATTGTTTGTGGTGGGTGATTTTAACCATAATCTATACCAAGGTAGGACCAGCCAATGGTGCAAAGAATTGTTAAGTTCACATAAAATTAGGGATGCCCTATTTCCAAGGGGGGCTATGTCAGCCCATGATGTGTCTCTAGGTCAAATGTTTGGCACCTTGGGTCCTGTCTGTGTGAATTGCAGATTGGACATGGATAGACCAGCAAAGCGCACCTTCAAGTTAGGCCACCAACTCTGCCCAATAGACTATGTTTTTGTGCGTGTTTGGAACTTTGACCTAATTAAATGCTTTGAGGTGGTAAATGCAGAAGGAAGCGATCATTACCCCCTGAAGACAGAAGTATATGGCACAAAGAAGAAAAAACAAAGAGTCACTGTGCTACAGGTCCATGTTGATTACCCAAGACGCATTACAACTAGGTTATCAGAAGATTCTCTAGGAAAGCTAGCAGTCTTCCAGCAGACACTTTCACTGGAAAATGTTCCGAATTCCTGTGATATTATCTGGTTTAAAAATATTATCGGGAAACTGGTGAAAAGTATAAGGGTAAAAATTAAATCAAGATACCCGTAGTGGTGAACGTGCGCTTTACAAATACACGTGTTATGTTATGTTATGTTAAAACCAGGGTGTGGGAGGAAAAACCAACCGCAAAGCATAGAGAGGAAATGGTTCGACGAAGAATGCCGCAAAGATAAAGCAAGTATCAGACAACAAGAAAGAAAACTTAGGGTAAGGTACAAGGTAGAATTGCATTACAGCCTCCAGAAACAAAGCCGAACCTATAAAATTATGGTAAGAAATAAAAAAAAATCTTACAACGAGAGCTGTTGAGTTAAATTGCTAGCTGTGATAGAATCTAAAGATTTGAAAGGCTTCTGGAAATTGGTCCAGGAAAGCTCAGGGAAATCTTTAGGGTCCTTGAACTGTGTTGTACCAGATGATGACTGGGTTACTTACCTGGGGGAAATTTATGGAAATTGGAAAGAAAATGAGGGATCAATCCTAAAACTATGGCTAGGAGTGAGAAAGGAAGTTAAGAATCAGTTTAGTGCCAGCAAGATAAAAAAATCATATGTAATCTAACAGCTGGCCCAGATAACCTCCAGGCAGCGATTATAAAAAATAGGCCTGCATTATAAAAAATAGGCCTGCGTGGTGAGCAGACTTCTTCTCAAAAATGTTTCTGGTGATACTTAATACAGGGAGCATACCGGAAAACTGAAGAGGCGCAATAATAAGACCCATCCATAAACAAGCATTTGCAATGCAATAGGTCTCGCATTAGTAAAAGTTTGAGCTTTTGGCGTTGCAAATAATAATACAACACTAATAGCTCTAATTTTTAGTAATGCGAGACCTATTGCATTGCAAATGCTTTTTTTTAACCAGTAAAGTTAATTTGTATTTAAAGAGTGGACAGATAAATAGGGAGCAAGATGATGGGAGAGAGTGGAAGAAGACTATAGGGAGAGCTAGAGAAAGAGATGAGGGATAGGAATAGTGAAAGGTCGGAAAAGTGCCAGGTACTACTATAGAAATGTGTGATTTTTTTTTAACCAAATATATTTTGGCTTTTTGCAATTTTTTATATTGGCCAATGCCTGACAGCTCCCCCGAAAATTGAAGTTCTACACAAACCAAGCACTGACACAGCCAAAAAGTTAGTAGCAGAGCCAAACATATTGGGTTTGCTAGTGCTCGTTTTAATGTGAAGGGTTTCTCATTTATAAAGATATCACTAAGAAGTTGGACTTTATCTCCCAGGACAAACAAATTGGGATCATCTCTAACCACAGATATTCCGGAGTGCTTTAGCTCAATCCACAGACATCTATGGATGCTCTAGAACCAGTTACAAGAATGCCACTTGTACTGCATCTGTACCAATAATGAGCATGACTGTGACAGGACTGATTACGTATGCTTTTCTGATTGGTTAGTTCCTCTCTCATGTTCTGCTACATAATGCAAATCGCCCTCTGCTGACAGCCGTGAGTTGAGCCTGGGACTGGATGCGTCAACCATCTATTATGAAGTTCCCCGAATGCACCAGGATTTCCCAGTGTTCGCCAAAATCGTACCTTTAATTCAGTTACTCATCAGTAATGTACTCAAGGTGGGGAATGTCTGAAAGTTGGAACAGTTACATGTACAGGTTTAATCTCAACATACACTGTGAGTGACATGGTCATACAAAACATGATAACACAAAGAAGCTTAAATTTGAACTTTTCGAACTAGCACTTTATTTCAGAAAGCTCAGTCACTAAACATTCACTGCCTCATTTCAGTAGTTACAAGACGTTTGACAGCAATGCCCAGTGCCTCCTGTCACATGCCTAGAGCGGCGGTAGAGTAACTGGACTATGGGTGGAAGAAGTAAACTGCCTACTTCAGATGGAGGTCAGAAAGAGGCTACATGCAAGAGCCCCCATCTAGCAGTTTCTGCCTGTTAGACCTGTCAGCCCTTTGGGTGGTCCCTCCTCATCATTATTTATTTTGTCCCACTTTTGCCTCAAACCCTGTTTGAATTTTTCCTTTTTGGGAACCACCAGACTTTTTCGTGTTGCTGCAGATTCAGGGAGCCATTTTAGCTACCCCTGAAACTTCTGTCTGAGGGCCTGGAGCACAAAATGGTGGCCACCTGTGACATCACCAGCATCCACTGGAACCTGCTAGCACCTTCCAGAACATTCCAGAACCCTGTGACAGTTGGAGGCGGTTTAGAATGTTGGGAAGCTAAGACAGAGAGTTGGCAGTTGGAGCTGGCAGTTGGCACCTGACTGGTGAAGAGAGAGCAGCAGAAACTTGAAGGAGGAAGGAGTGAAGCAGCAGGGGTGGAAACTTGTGCCTGGAGTGGGGTCCATAAACCCACCCTTGATACTAGTCCCTACTGACTGAGCCCAGCCTGGAGCCCTGTGTGGGAAGAAGCCAGAAAAACCATCCTAAGGACCTGGACAGCAGGAACAGGCCTTAGAAACAAGAGAACAGCAAGATCCTGACCTGGAAACTGGTTTCCCTGAAGTCCGACGTCGAGTAGCCTGAGACCTGGAGCCCGAGGTGGAGAAGCGGCGCTGACTGGAAAAGCAGGTGAGGTGCACCGGAGGTCGGGAGTGAGGATCGCACTCCGGAGTCGCCGGAACCTGTGAGAATCGTGCCGGAGGTCGGGAGTGGGGGTCGCACTCCGGAGTCGCCGGAAACCTAAGGAGAGGAGCACCGGAGGTCGGGAGTGAGGATCGCACTCCGGAGCCGCCGGAAGTCGACATCGCGTCAAGGCCGGCCGACGTCATCGAATCCGAGGTCGCCATCGGACCGGAGCCGCCCGAGGTCGACATCGAGTAAAGACTGCCCGACGCCATCGAAACGGAGGTCGAGACCGGAGCCGCCTACCGGCGTCGTCAAAGAACTGACATTGTGCCGAGGCCGCCGACATCGAACTGGAACCGCCTCACGGCGTCGACACGACTCCAGCGGCGTCGGAGCATCAGAAAAAGGGCAGTAAGTGGAGTAGGGGGCGCCTAAGGCCCTGTGGAGACCTGAGAGACTGCTCTAAGGGGCTAGGGAGGTGCTGGAACCAACCTGACTGTGCCTGGGGTGAGCTGGGACTAATCTAGAGAAGTTGTGTGGAGGGAGAGAGCCAGGTCTCTGGTATTCCCCCCTTGATCTACCTCAGTTTAGGCCTCAGCCTTGTCCAAGCCAGGGAGTAGACACCCCCAAGCCTTCCACATCCCCACAAGCTGTGCCTGGGCGAAATCAGCCCTTAGGAATTCAAAAGTGAACTAATTCTATGAGTGTCACTGTCAGCTTTTAAGTATTTATTAGGGGCACTGTATTTATTGTATTTAACCTATTTATTGCTTCACTGTATTTATTGGACCACAGTATTTATTGATGCACAATATTGATTGGTTTACAGTATTTATTGCCTCAGAATATTTAATTGCCTGTATGTATTGCATTTATATTTATGTCTTCATTATTTATGATCACCCCTATTTATTGAATCATTAAGCCAGTATTTATTTGACCTGCACTATCTAAAAAGTTTGTATATTGTGATTGTTATTTATTTTATCCAATCAGCAACTAAGAGAAAAAGAAGATAAAGAAAGATATTTTCATAATTTTTACGGTGTAGAGTCGTTTTTGGAACGGATGCACGCATGGTTATTGTATGGGTATGTCGTATGCTTAGCACGGAGCCTGATTCCTGACCACTCGAGCCAAGCTACCACAGTGTGTCCGGAAGAACACCACCACCCTTTCAGAGTGGGAGTGTGGTTTTCCAACATAAATTGGTGTTCAGCGGTGGGATAGAGCTGTGCCTACGTATACTCAACAATAACTGTGGGTAGTCCATAGGCCTACACCGGGAGTTTTCTCAAAGCGGCCTTCCTAATTGTGGGTTTTTGTTTTTTCCAAATTTACTCTGGTGGTGGGAGGAGGTATTATTAAAGGTACCCCTCTGCATAGTTACTGCACAAAACCTGTCCTCTAACCTGAGTGGGCGAGATGGAATTTGTACTAGAAAATCTAGAAACGTACACTGTGGCCCAACTCAGGGAGTTTTGCCAGCGGGAAGGGGTGTACTGTCCCCCAGGAGCAAAGAAGGGTGCACTCCAAACCAGCTTAAGGGCTTGGGGGGAGGCACGCCGAGAAAGCAAGGCTGAGGAGGAGGACAGGGATAGAGAGCCCGACACCGAGGGGGCTGAGATGTACCAACCTGAGGTGGGGAACCTGTCAGCGGGGCCCAGAACCATTTCTAGGAAGGGCAGCAGTGCCTCTAGCGGTGGCTTGTCTGAAGTGGAGTTAACAGACCGGAGGGAGAAAAGACAGCTCACATGGGACTTAGCAAGGCTGGAGAAGGAGAAGGAGGAGCAGAGGATGGCCCATGAATTACGACTGAAAGAAATAGATCTTCAGATCCTGAGAATCGGGGCACAACCTGTTCCTAATGGTGGCAGCCAAACCCAAGAGATCACCAGGGAACCTAAACCATACCTGCCAAAGGACATAGTAGCTAGCTATGGAGTGGGCGACGATATCGCCAAGTGGCTAGCGGCCTATGAGGTCTCGTTGAGGGCCCATGGGGTTCCAGAGAAGTACTGGGGAGGGGGATTGTACAAGTACATGCCTCCAGCTGGTAGGGATGCTTTATTGGCCCTCGAAGAGGATGAGCAGACCCACTACCCCACCATGAAACTGGCGCTCATAAGGAAGTTTGGACTAACACCTGAAAAGTACAGATAGAAGTTCAGGGGTAGTCACAAACTGGGCACACAGAATTGGGTGGACTTCCTGGACTATGCAAAGAAGGCACTGGAAGGTTGGATTCAGGGCAGTGAAGTGAGGAACTACGAGGGGTTGTTTGACCTAGTACTGAAGGAACACCTGCTCGAGAAATGTTTCCCTGAACTGCGGCAACACCTGGTGGATAGCAAGCTGACCAGTCCTTTGGAAGCTTGCTGAGTAGGCGGACATTTGGGCTAGTACCCGGGTGTCCACAAGGGGGACTGGAGGGGATACTCAAAAGGCCGGACAGGGCGCCCCCCAGAAGAAAGAGGGAGGGTAAAAGAAAAAGGAGTTCTCCAAAGGCCCCCAAAATAACTTCCAAGGGAAGGGAACAGGATTCACCCCTAGGGCTAACCCACCCAGAAACCCTAATCCTGGCCAGAGTCAGCAGCCAAGGGTTGTCCATTGCTATGAGTGCGGTGGCGTTGGACACTATAAAGGAGATCCGAAGTGCTTGAAACGACCACCCCCTCCCACTGGAGGAAAGACCCCCGGAGTAGCTAGTGTAGTGCTCGGGGAGGAGATGCCCTTAACTAAGGGAAGGGAGTGGGCGGGTGTCACTTTAGTGTCCCTGGGAGAACGGGAGATGGTTCCTAAGATCCAGGTGCCCGCAAATACCGCAAAGTATGGGCAGTGGGTCACCATCAACGGCCAAAGAGGGGAGGCTCTGAGAGACACAGGAGCCAGTATGACTATGGTGCGTAGCCAACTGGTGTCTCCAGAGCAGGTAATTCCCGATGTACTCCACCCAGCCGCGATGGCTGACGGCAGAACAGGCCACTATCCAGTGGCCGAGGTTCCCTTTGAATGGGGGGGGGTTGCAGGTTCACTTCGAGTTGCCGTAAGCCCTGCCGTGCCAGTCGATTGTCTGCTGGGGAATGACATGGAGCACAACGCTTGGAAGGAGGTGGAATACCGGACTCACACCGAGATGCTGGGTACACCTGACTGGGCCTGTGTTAGCACAAGGTCCGCGACTACCCGAAGAGGGAGTTCATTTCGGCTGGAGCCTGGAACAAAGGCCCAGCCAGCTGCCAGTCAAGGGAAGAACCGAGGACAGGAGGAGCCTGCCTCGGCGTCCCCACCCCGTAGGACGGATAGGCCACCGGAGGTGGTGGACCAGGAGTCTGCGGTGGGGGACGTTACCAAACTGGAGGACCTACCCATCCCGGCCGAGTGGCACGTGGAGGGAGGCCCGTCCAGGGAGGAATTCTGCCAGGGCCAGAGGGAGTGCCCTACCCTTGAGGGGCTAAGGCGACAGGCCGAAGCCCAGGCAGCAGGGAACGTTGAAGGGAACTACAGTGTTTACTGGGAGGATGGCCTCCTCTACAGTGAACCCAAGGCACCCCTACATGGATCGTCACGAGCCTTGGTAGTTCCTCAACGTTATCGAGCCTTCCTTCTGGAGTTGGCTCACGAGATACCATTGGCAGGACACTTGGGGCAAGACAAGACCTTCGCCCGTCTTGTCCCACACTTTTATTGGCCTCAAATGAAAGTGTCGTCCGATACCTACTGCCGGACATGTGTGTCTTGCCAAGCCAGTGGGAAAACAGGGGTGAAGCTGAAAGCTCCCCTGGAACCACTTCCTGTCGTTAGCACCCCCTTTGAAAGGGTGGGCATCGACATTGTGGGTCCGTTAGATCCACCAACTACAGCTGGTCACAGGTTTATCCTGGTTCTGGTGGATCATGCCACACGGTACCCAGAGGCAATACCTCTGAGGACCATAACAGCACCTGTTGTGGCTAGGGCCCTGATGGGAATCTTTACCCGAGTGGGTTTTCCCAAGGAAGTTGTGTCCGACAGGGGGACCAACTTCATGTCAGCGTATATGCGGGCGATGTGGAAGGAGTGTGGAGTGACATACCGGTTCACCACTCCTTACCACCCCCAGACAAATGGTCTGGTGGAGAGGTTTAACAAAACCTTGAAGGGCATGATCAGAAGTCTGCCTGAAAGCCTGCGGAGGAAATGGGACATCCTCCTACCCTGTTTACTTTTTTCCTACAGGGAAGTGCCACAGAAGGGAGTGGGCTTCAGCCCCTTCGAGCTTCTGTATGGGCACCCTGTACGTGGACCTCTCAACCTGGTGAGAGACGGATGGGAAAGAACTCCCAGAAAGCTTCCCCAGGATGTGGTGAGCTACATGCTGGCCTTCCGGAGCCAAATGGCTAAGTTGTGGAAGCAAGCTTCTGACAACTTGGAAGCCAGCCAAGCAGTGATGAAGGCGTGGTATGACCACAATGCTCACCCGGTGGAGTTGGAGCCTGGCCAGAAGGTGTGGGTGATCGAACCGGGAGAGCTTAGTGCCCTCCAGGATCGCTGGTCAGGACCCTTTGAGGTGTTGGAGAAGAAGGGTAAGGCTACCTACTTGGTGGACCTGAAGACCCCTCGTCAGCCCCTGCGGGTGCTACATGCCAACCGCCTCAAACCCCACCACGAGAGGCCCGAGGTCATCTTGATGATGGTGACTGACGGAGGAGAGGACGTGGAAAGCGAGCCTCTCCCTGATCTGTTTGCGTCTCAAGAGAAGGATGGGTCGGTGGAGGGAGTGATTCTCTCCCCATCTCTAACTCCTGAGCAGCAGGAGGACTGTCGCCAGGTCCTGGGGCAGTACTCTTCGTTGTTCTCCCTTGTCCCGGGTAGGACTCACCTGTGCGTCCATGACGTGGACACAGGAGACAGCCCACCTGTGAAGTCCAAGATCTACCGGATGTCAGACAAGGTGAAGGCCAGCATTCATAGTGAAGTCACTAAGATGCTGGAGCTAGGAGTGATCGAACCTTCTAGCAGCCCCTGGTCCAGTCCGGTGGTGTTAGTACCAAAAGCTGCACCACCGGGTGCCCAACCAGAACTGAGGTTCTGTGTGGACTACCGGGGACTGAATTCAGTGACCAAAACTGATGCTCATCCGATCCCTAGGGCGGATGAATTGATTGACCGGCTGGGAGCTGCCCAATATCTGAGTACCTTTGACCTTACTTCTGGGTACTGGCATATCTCTTTGACTGAAGGAGCAAGGGAAAGGTCAGCCTTCTCCACGCCCAATGGCCACTACCAGTTCTGTGTGATGCCCTTTGGGCTCAAGAACGCACCTGCCACGTTTCAGCGCCTGGTAAACCAGATCCTCACCGGAATGGCGAGTTTCTCTGCTGCTTATCTGGATGACATAGCCGTCTTCAGTAACAGCTGGGAGGATCACTTGCGTCACCTGCAAGCTGTTCTCCAGGCCCTGAGACAAGCTGGATTGACGATCAAGGCCAGCAAGTGCCAGATCGGGCAGGGGTCGGTAGTGTACCTTGGACACTTGGTGGGTAGGGGAGCGGTGCAACCCCTCCAGGCGAAGATCGAGGCCATCATGGCCTGGGAACCCCCCAAGACACAGACTGAGGTCCGAGCATTTTTGGGCCTCACGGGATACTACCGCCGCTTCGTGAAGGGGTACGGTACCATCGTAGCCCCCCTCACGGAGCTCACGTCCAAGAAACAACCTCGACGGGTAGTCTGGACGGAGGCTTGTCAGCAAGCCTTTGAGAGATTGAAGAAAGCCATGTGCGAGGCCCCGGTCTTAAGGGCCCCAGACTTTTCCAAGGAGTTCATTGTCCAGACAGATGCATCAGAACAGGGCATTGGGGCAGTGTTATCGCAACTCAACGAAGAGGGTCTGGATCAACCTGTGGTCTTCCTATCCCGGAGACTACTTCCCAGGGAACAGAAGTGGAGTGCAATAGAGCGTGAAGCCTTTGCAGTGGTATGGGCTCTGAAGAAGTTGCGGCCATACCTGTTTGGCTCGCACTTCCTGGTTCAGACCGACCACAGACCCCTTCGTTGGCTGATGCAAATGAAGGGGGAGAATCCCAAGTTGTTGAGGTGGTCTATTTCCCTACAGGGAATGGACTTTCAGGTGGAACATCGGCCTGGAGTGGACCACGCCAATGCAGACGGTCTCTCAAGGTATTTCCGCCTTAGTGATGAGAACTCCCAAGGGGTTGAGTAGCTCTCCCCACTTTCAGCTGGGGGGGACGCGTGTTAGACCTGTCAGCCCTTTGGGTGGTCCCTCCTCATCATTATTTATTTTGTCCCACTTTTGCCTCAAACCCTGTTTGAATTTTTCCTTTTTGGGAACCACCAGACTTTTTCGTGTTGCTGCAGATTCAGGGAGCCATTTTAGCTACCCCTGAAACTTCTGTCTGAGGGCCTGGAGCACAAAATGGTGGCCACCTGTGACATCACCAGCATCCACTGGAACCTGCTAGCACCTTCCAGAACATTCCAGAACCCTGTGACAGTTGGAGGCGGTTTAGAATGTTGGGAAGCTAAGACAGAGAGTTGGCAGTTGGAGCTGGCAGTTGGCACCTGACTGGTGAAGAGAGAGCAGCAGAAACTTGAAGGAGGAAGGAGTGAAGCAGCAGGGGTGGAAACTTGTGCCTGGAGTGGGGTCCATAAACCCACCCTTGATACTAGTCCCTACTGACTGAGCCCAGCCTGGAGCCCTGTGTGGGAAGAAGCCAGAAAAACCATCCTAAGGACCTGGACAGCAGGAACAGGCCTTAGAAACAAGAGAACAGCAAGATCCTGACCTGGAAACTGGTTTCCCTGAAGTCCGACGTCGAGTAGCCTGAGACCTGGAGCCCGAGGTGGAGAAGCGGCGCTGACTGGAAAAGCAGACGTCGTACCCGGAGCCGCCAGAGGTCGAGAGAGGGCGCCGTCAGAGGTCGTGAGGAGTACCAGAGGTCGAGGAGGAAGTCAACCGAGGTCGAGTGAGCGGCGTCATCGGAGGAGTGAAGTCCGCCCTCCGGAGTCGTCGGAGACCGAGGTGAGGTGCACCGGAGGTCGGGAGTGAGGATCGCACTCCGGAGTCGCCGGAACCTGTGAGAATCGTGCCGGAGGTCGGGAGTGGGGGTCGCACTCCGGAGTCGCCGGAAACCTAAGGAGAGGAGCACCGGAGGTCGGGAGTGAGGATCGCACTCCGGAGCCGCCGGAAGTCGACATCGCGTCAAGGCCGGCCGACGTCATCGAATCCGAGGTCGCCATCGGACCGGAGCCGCCCGAGGTCGACATCGAGTAAAGACTGCCCGACGCCATCGAAACGGAGGTCGAGACCGGAGCCGCCTACCGGCGTCGTCAAAGAACTGACATTGTGCCGAGGCCGCCGACATCGAACTGGAACCGCCTCACGGCGTCGACACGACTCCAGCGGCGTCGGAGCATCAGAAAAAGGGCAGTAAGTGGAGTAGGGGGCGCCTAAGGCCCTGTGGAGACCTGAGAGACTGCTCTAAGGGGCTAGGGAGGTGCTGGAACCAACCTGACTGTGCCAGGGGTGAGCTGGGACTAATCTAGAGAAGTTGTGTGGAGGGAGAGAGCCAGGTCTCTGGTATTCCCCCCTTGATCTACCTCAGTTTAGGCCTCAGCCTTGTCCAAGCCAGGGAGTAGACACCCCCAAGCCTTCCACATCCCCACAAGCTGTGCCTGGGCCAAATCAGCCCTTAGGAATTCAAAAGTGAACTAATTCTATGAGTGTCACTGTCAGCTTTTAAGTATTTATTAGGGGCACTGTATTTATTGTATTTAACCTATTTATTGCTTCACTGTATTTATTGGACCACAGTATTTATTGATGCACAATATTGATTGGTTTACAGTATTTATTGCCTCAGAATATTTAATTGCCTGTATGTATTGCATTTATATTTATGTCTTCATTATTTATGATCACCCCTATTTATTGAATCATTAAGCCAGTATTTATTTGACCTGCACTATCTAAAAAGTTTGTATATTGTGATTGTTATTTATTTTATCCAATCAGCAACTAAGAGAAAAAGAAGATAAAGAAAGATATTTTCATAATTTTTACGGTGTAGAGTCGTTTTTGGAACGGATGCACGCATGGTTATTGTATGGGTATGTCGTATGCTTAGCACGGAGCCTGATTCCTGACCACTCGAGCCAAGCTACCACAGTGTGTCCGGAAGAACACCACCACCCTTTCAGAGTGGGAGTGTGGTTTTCCAACACTGCCTGTCTCAGCTTAACCCGCTTTCCGGAACTATGCTTCAACCCAAGAACTTTACTTAAAAAGAAAAAAGTAAAAGACAGGTCTTTTCACATTTCTACCGAGGTAGACACCTTCAAGTTGTAATGACCGACACAACATCACGCAGTAAACCCACACACTGCTTGCCATAGCTTGGCACCTGGGATAGAAACAGCACACAACACGTAGAAGGACACGTGTTTATTAAACACATGCGGCATCGTAGTAATGTCAAATCACGTGCCACTCCCTATCTCAAAGACGTTATCGCACAACAGACTGCCACTAACGAAATGGAAGCACTGAGAACCGAACCCGTAAAAATAAACCATTTTCTGTCCATTGGCACACGTCGATTAAGACACTACAAAGCACATTTGTACAATAGCAAGTAACACCCGCGAACGATAAAATAACCTTTTCCGACAGTCACCTGCAGTCCAGTAGTTGACAGGGGGTCTCGAAACGCTGGAGCTATCGGATGCTGCTTGAAGGTTTGGAACACTCCGACATCCAGGTCTTAAGATCGCTTCTAAATTGCTGGAGCGATCGGGCAGCCCTGAGGTGCAGGGGGAGGACACTCCAAACTATCGCCTGTGCAATGTATACTGCTAACGACTACGCAAAAACACTTCAACTTTTATTAATCGCTTGCCCAAATAAATGCATATTAGATATCGTGCAAAGCAAGCAGTGAGCAGACAGCTCACCAGGGATCCTCTTCCTGAAAGTCAGCCCGAAGAACCAGCGCAGCAGGGAGAAAGAACCACCTTTTAGGATGAGCCGTGCCGCAGGCGCACGGCCTGCCATTAGTGCGGCTTCGTAGCGCTGGTGCACGGTGAGTACATTCCATTCTAAAGACCGAGTTCAGGCCGCACCTCGCTGCAGGCCTGGGTCCGAGGTCGCAGAAAGCGCACACACTTCACTGTACATCACATCCCGCAAGACACCGATGCCGACGCAGTGAGCGTGCACATGTGGTGCTCACGCACCACAGAGGTGCGGGGGCGACAAGGCTTGTTTGTTTAATCAAAATATACTATCCAAATGTACAAGGCATCAATCATACCCCAAATATTCAAATCCCTCTCAACTCCAAACTGGCCAGGTTGGCACCCACCTAACCAAAAAACAAATATATCAGAGATTAAGGGACCAAAGGCAGCATAACAGAAATGCATATTTTGTTAAAGTACGTGGAGGAAGGTTTTAATCATTTTAAGGACACAAAGGATTAGCTTTGCTTTGCTGTTGGTAGTATTTGGAATACCAGTTTGTTCATCTTTATGAGGATTTATTTTTTCACAGGATGCACATGAGGGCGTGTGTTTACGAGTTTGTTTACTGGGAGCGAACAGGAACCTCCAGAGGGGACAAATAAAAAGGTACATAATTGACCAATTTAAAGGTATGCTCAGTTTACTGATCTCGGAAGGACAGGACGACTTTACTGAGATTTGACCTTGTGAGCCATGGATTATTGCACATTTCAGTGGTAATTTATCCTTAAAAGCATGATGTCAGGTTCTGAGGCCACATATTACAATAGCACCGAGGTGCTCGCACCAGCATGCACAGACCATCAAATGTTGCCCCCTCGGCGTACAAACGTGAGCAATTTTTTCACGTAACGCACTAAGGTGTGTACATATCAACTAACGGAATACCTCTGCAACAACTACAAGTCAATTCACAAGTACAAAAGTGTACATTTTGTGAATAAAGCATAAAACAATCACATACCCGTAGGCCACAATTCAACATTGTTGGCAGTGGTAAGTGGAAAGCCGATTTGGTTGTCTTACACTTACAACCTGACACTTAAATGCCTGAGAATGATTTATGGCGATTCCTGTGGTACCTATTACTAACAAAGGTTATCCCTAAACAAGGCCCATATACCAGAGCCAGCCATGCAACATAAACGCAAGAGCACGAGACCCGCTACGCCAGCGTGTCATAAATTGAGCCCTGCCATAGTGTGGCAGAGTGCGAAGGAGCAAGCCATGCCAAAAAAGGGAAAGGTGCTATAGAGTTAGGCCTGACACACAAAGCCAGCGCTCTGCAGACCGAGCCTCGCGCCACAGCGCTACAGGAGAGCACGTTTGAAGTTGCGGTGCCAGGAGAACATACCTGCAAATAAAAAGTATTGCGCCAACACTGAAAGCACACCTACCTCCTACACACAGCATCGGCTGTCGTGACAAGCGGGTAGGAGGGCGGGTGGAGTGATTTGCGGGGGCGAGGAGGATCGCATGGGGAGTCTTGATTGTGGGAGGGAGGGAAAAAAAATCCAAACAAACTTACTTAGTCCATTTTTTTTACTTTTGAAATGTTCCCTCCTGCTGGGAATGAGACCACGCTTTCATTCGGAAGAAACTGAACTGAACGTTGCTGCACTGATAGCAAAAAGGAACGCTGAGAAGTCAGGGTGCGTCATCAGGAAGTCAGTACAAACAGTAGCGGCCGTCATGACTCGTGGGTAGGGAGGAGAAGTGAGGGGGAGGTGGAATCGCATGGTGGTCGCACAGAACACCAGAAAGAACACAGAGGAGCGGGGGCGAGGGAGCGTGGCAGTGAGGCGAACGCGCGCTGCTGTGCGTAACAGACACGAATGGGAATGGGCACGCAAAAGCCAATTGCAGCCGGCGAAAGCAAAAGTACACGCATGAGCGCGTGCGCAGCTTTCTGAACCCCCTACATGAGGTCTCGCGCTGCACAAGCAGTTCTGCGCACTGCAACGCTAGGCGCGAGACCTAAAAAGGAGACATAAATACACCCCAAAGAACTATCGATTAATCAACCTCTAAGATATAGGTGAAAGAGTATTCGCCAAAGTAATCCTGGAGAGTCTTAAGGAGTGGGCAGAAGTGAACCAGATTGTGCCCCCGGAGCAGGGGTTCAAGGAGGGACACTCAACGGTCGACCACTGATTTACGCTCTGGTCCATTGCGCGGAAGTCCATTGAGCAAACGGGACGTATCTATTGCTGCTTCGTGGACTTCTGCGCAGCATTTGATTTAGTGGACCGTGAGAAGCTGTGGGAGATGCTGATTGGTTATGACATCCCAAGAGACCTACCAAGCCTGATACAAGAACTCCATACTTCCAACTGGGCACAAGTAATTCTAGAAGGGACCTGTCTCAAATACAGATTGGAAATGGGCTGAGACAGGGGTGTGTACTGGCCCCCCTATTATATTCCCTATTCTTGCAGATTTACCCTCAGTCATAGGCAAAGAACGGGGGGCCAGCCCAAAGGTAGATGGGAAACATATCTCTTGTCTTATATATGCAGACGATCTAGCAATAGTAGACCAAACAGAGATTGGTGTACAAAGAAAGCTGAACAGCTTTAATAAATACTGTGGGCATAAAAAACTATTCGTGAACATGGACAAAACAAAGATCATGATATTTGGGAGAAAGAGAATAAGGTTCAGGTGGTACTTGGGCTCTACAAAGGTGGAAATAGTAGATGAACATAGATACTTGGGTATGTGGTGCTAGAAAAATATGAACCGGTCTACCCATCTCGAAGAATTGAAAGTAAGGACATCAGCTTCGTTGGGGGTTTAAAGAAATTCAATGGAGTATACGGGGAAAAGTCGGACAGACCAGTTTTAAAAGCATATACAGGTATGGTCCCTCCGCAGTTTCTATATGGAGCTGAACTTTTATACCTGAGAGGGAAAACAGGCTGGGACGGTGAAGAGGGAAGGGCCCTGAAAAACGTATTATCCCTGCCCAAATCCTCAATGGTGCAAGCGGTGAGGCTAGAAACAGGTATTACCTCATGGAATATAACAGTCGGCATGGCCCTAGTAAGATTCTGGCTGCGCCAGGGACTAGATGAGGATAATAAAGTCTCACAGTGGTGCAGAAACAAGATATTGAGGAGCAATCTATCATGGGCTAAAGGGGTAAGAAAAACCCAGATAAAAGTTTGTACAATGATGAGGCTCAAGTTCAACCCCCTGTCAAATTCAGACTGAGAGGAGGGAACTTAGGTCTCTGGGAAAAGAAATCTTGCAAGTTAAAGAACAAGAGTACCTAATGGGAAAAAAATCGGTATGTTTTATGTCTACTGCAAGGTAAAATGAATCTAATTTCCCATATATTGATAGATTACCCTGCCGACGTCTGAGAAGAGAAGTTTTAAAGTTGAGAATCGGTGTTAACCCCTGCTACTCCAATAATGAAGTAAAAAGAGCACTGATCGATAGTAAGGGGAAATATAACGGTTCTATGGGGACAACATGTGATACCATACACATTTTACTGGATTTCCAACTGGTTTTAGATATACGGAGAGAATTTTTACGTCCGATTTTTAAAAAGTATAGCATAAAAAATAGGGCACAGGGAGCAGAACTTTTACTAGAAATTAGGGATTTGGATATAGCCTGTGCTATGGGAAGGTTTATGCAAAAAGTAAAAGAATTTTTGAAATGCGATTAGCATCCCAAAGTGCGCCTGTTTGCAGGATATGTGTAGGAAGTACAGCCGAAAATAGGATTAATGATCTTACCCTGGAATCGTATGGTGTTGCATTTAAAGTTGTGCCTTAGGGGAGAGCATGCAACAAGCTTAAGAAATTTGAAATGCACCCAATAATGATTCTTGTTTTAACCTATGGTACGTGTTAGGATATGTTTTATGGCTGGAAGTTAAGAAATGAACAATTTAAACTTGATAATTATGATGTTGTTGTACTGTTTATTGTGTAAATTGTGATTTTTAGGCACTGTTTTTATGACGATTTTTATATGTTTAAGGACTGTATAGTCCAAATAAACTTTGTTTTGAACTGAACTAGTCTGATCTGCCAGTAGCCAGGTGTCAAGTCAAATGTGCTTAAAATTTGGCTGAGGCCAAAGTATCTATCAGCTCATCTGCCCTTGGGATGGGATGGGTATCAATCCTAGTGACTGCATTGAGACCCCTGTAGTCCACACAAAACCTCATCTCTCTCGCCATCTTTGGTGTGAGGTTTAGGCACAAGGACTACTGGACTAGCCCAAGGGCTATCTGAGGGTTCAATATCTCCCAAATACAACATCTTTTGGACTTCTGTCCTTATACAGTCCATGACATGATTAGGTGCCTGTAAATCTTATTCTTCACAGGCAGACTGTCCCCAGTGTCCACTTCATGAGTGCACCAGATGGTCTGACTTGGAGTCAGAGAAAACATATGTCTAAACTGGCTGAGAAGTTTTCTGCAGTCAGTTTGTTGCTGGACAGTGAGGCTACCTGCCAAGGCTACACCATCTACTGATCCATCATCAGGGTTCTGAGAGAGCAGGTCAGGGAGTGGGTCACTCTCTTCCCCCTGTCCCTCATCAGTAGCCATGAGCAAGTCCATATCTGCCCTGTCAACATATGGTTTTAGTCTGTTGACATGAAGTACCCTATGGGAACTCCTAGGGGTTCCAAGGTCTACCAAGTAGGTGACCTCCCCTTTCTGTTCAACAATTGTATGGGGGCCACTCCATTTTTGAGGGCTGCTGGGCCACAGGCTCCAACACCCACACTGTCTGCCCTGGCTGGTAAACAGCCATCACAGCCTTTTGGTCATGCCAGGTCTTTTGCAATTCCTGGCTAGCCTCAACGTTTTTAGTTGCTTTTCAATATACTCAGCCATCCTGGAGCAGAGACCAAGTACATAGTCCACTGTGTCCTGTTTAGGGGGTTTGAGAGGTAACTCCCATCCCTCCTTCACCAGGCACAAAGGACCCCTAACAGGATGGCCAAACAAAAGTTCACAAGGGCTGTAACCAACCCCCTTTTGTGGAACCTCCCTGTAGGCAAACAAAAGGCAGGGCAAAAGGATGTCCCATCTGCGCCTAAGCTTTTATGGGAGACCTTTGATCATGCCCTTTAAGGTTTTGTTGAATCTTTCAACTAAACCATTGCACCCAAGACTGCTCTTGCCACCACAGGCGCTGTAGTGGTCCTAAATGGAATGGCTTCTGGGTACCTAGTGGCATGGTCCACCACCACCAGGATAAATCTGTGCCCAGATGCTGTTTGAGGATCCTTGGGACCAAAAATGTCAATCACAACCCTCTCAAAGGGAACCCCCACCACAGGTATTGGTATCAGGGGGGGCTTTGTGGTTCCACCTGCCTTTCCACTGGCTTGACAGGTCACACAGGAGTGACAAAACTCCTTAGTGTCTTCAAACATATGGGGCCAGTGAAAGTGAGGGACAATTCTGTCCCAAGTCTTGTTCTGGCCCAGGTGTCCTGCTAAGGGAATATCATGGGCTAGTGTTAACAGGAAGCCTCTAAACCTCAGAGGTATAACCAACCTCCTGGAAGCACCAGACTCTCTACACTATGGATAAAAAAGGAGTCCATCATCCCAAAATATTTTATGGGTGCCACTAGCATTCCCAGCAGCCTCACCAGCAGCTTGCTTTCTGAGGGGTTCAAGTGAGGGGCAGGTTTTCTGCTCCTGGCTCAGATCTGCCCTGGAAGGGCCCCTGTCCCAAAGAATTAAACCTGGTCAGGTTCAAGCTCCTCTGGGACAGTTCCTTCTTCAGGTTCAAGACCATCTCCCTCAGGAGGCTGATCTGTATTCTGAGTCAGGGGGGAAGGCACTGCCTTAATCCTACTGCTCCTCCTCTTGGGAGGCACCTGGTCCATTCTTCCAGTCCAGTGTTAGGCATTTTAGCCTGTGGCCTAGTCACAGCAAAGACATGAGCAGGGATCCCTAGCATTTCTGCATGTGTCCTGAGCTCCACTTCAGCCCAAGCTGAAGTTTCCAGATCACTGCCAAGCAAGCATTCGACTGGTAGGTCTGCACTCACCACAACCTTCTTAAGGCCAGTTACCCCTCCTCAAGAGAAGTTAACAACTGCCAGAGAATGGTCTGTTATGACATTGCTAGCATTGGTCACTTGGTGCATTTCACCAAGTATAATCTGCATAAGATCCACAAGATCTTTTGTCACCATTGTGACACTTGCGCCTGTGCCCCTGAATGCCAAAGCCTCTTTTCCATTAATCAAAGGCTGCTGTCTGTATTTGCCCAAGTTACTGAGACTCACAAAGGAAGACATGCCCATGCCTCCATCACAGACCAGGACAGACTGAGTTGGAACTCTGACTAGGCCAGAGTCCATCTCAGATCCCAGGGTTAACCCTACTACACCCTTGGTCTGAGTATTACCTCCACCAATTGTAGCTGCACTAGGGGGAACAGTTGCCTTAGGGGCAATGGTGGCTGTTGTTGAGTCTTTGAACTTGGTGCAATCACTAGTCCAGTGAGGTTTCTGCTTACAGATCTTGCACCATGGTTTCTTTTGGCCTTTTCCCTTGTTAGACTGTGAATACCCACCTGAAGAAGATTCTTGGGGACCTTGTGAAGACTTCTGATCTTTACCCTTCTCCCACCCTTGTCAGAGTTTTTAGGATCTTGCTTCTTTGGGTCACTACCTTGGTTCTGTACCTTCTGCCTCACCCTGGTTCTGACCCATTTGTCTGCCTTCTTTCCCAATTCTTGGGGAGAGGTCAGATCAGAGTCCACCAGGTACTGATGCACCAGCTGGTTTTGTCAATTATTAAGGATCTGCTCCCTCATAATTAAATTGTACAATCCTTGAAAGTCATGCACCTTGCTGCCAAGTACCCAACCCTCCAGAGCCTTAGTAGCACAATCTACAAAGTCCACCCAGTCTTGATTTTGTGCCTTTTGGGTATCTCTGAACTTTAACCTATATTGTTCAGTGGTTAGGCCAAACCCTTCAATCAATGCACTTTTCAGACTGGTATAATCATCAGCATCCTCTTCTCTAACAGTGAGGAGCTTATCTCTACCTTTGGCTGCAAAGGAGAGCCATAAGATTGCTGCCCACTGCTCCTGGGGGACCCTTTGAACTTTACAGGCCCTTTCCAGTGCAGTAATCCATTTGTGGATTGCATCCCCACTCTGGTAGGGAGGGACAATCTTATTTAGGTTTCTATGGTCATGAGACCTTTCCCTGACACTAGGGATGTTGCTGCCACCATGGGACTCTAGTCCCATCTTTTTTCTAACTCTGTAGAGCTCTAGGGACTCCCTTTCTAGGGCTATCTGCTGCTTTTTGATTTTAAGCTGGGCTTCGTCATACTTCAGCAGGATTGATAAGGGGTGCCACTAACTACCTGTTGACAGGTGATAACACCACAAACCTGGTGATACGTATAGTACCAGGGGCGGTGGGATTCACTTACCTGACGTTCAACGAGGGAGACACAGTACCTACTGCATACAAATCACATTTAAACACTGCAGCTGAAATGCGCTTCTCCACTGTTGAATTTTTTTTGACAGTGGTCCAGATGGTAGTTCTGAAAGAATGCTCACTGGTGCAAGGTAAACGCAGTCTTATGGTCACGACCTTCCCTGTTTTGGAGCCTGTGACTAAGGCGAGTGTACCTAACTCGAAGGCACTACATCCCCGTTGGATACAATGGGCTACGTCTTTGACATCTTCTGATGTCACATTTATCTTTGACCATGCACTTCATACACAGGAGTTTTTACGGTATGAACATGTTCATCCTCCTCCGTTGTCTTTGCTTCCTTTACATGAGTACGAATATATCATTTATACCGACGGCTCGGCTCAACCGGCCACCGAATCCAAACACGCTTATTCAGCGGCTTGCGCGATTGTTGCTGGCTCAATTGTCAATGGAGAGTTTAAGTCTTCCATAGTGCATACTCAGGCACTTGGAGACTGTACGGCCCAATTGGCGGAGCTGCTTGCTCTTGCTCTCAAGTTTGCTGATCCTAATGAGAATACTCTAATTGTATCTGATTCTTATTACTGTGTTCCGTCTTTCAATGACTTATTCTTTTGGTCTCAAAATGACTATAGAGACTCTAAAGGCAGCGCAATTAAGCATAAAATGCTTTGGGCTCGAGTGGCAGACCTTAAACAACGTCTGCCCCTCACACAGGTTATCCATACTCTTGGCAATCAGCGTACGGGAGCACATGCTCTTGGTAATTCTTTGGCAGACAAAGCGGCTAAATCTGCAGTAGCCACGTGTTCTGTAGCAGCAGTTACAAGGTCCATGACTAAAATAGATAATGATATTCTGGCAGCGGTAGCTGCAACGAGGGAGGGAACTGTTTATCTTCAGGCTTTTCCTTCTAAATACTCTTATCATATAACTCCCGAACAGGTTCCTTATGCTAAGATTCCTTCGGTTGGTGATCGGCTGATTCCCAACTTGGACCACAGACTATATCTGATTAAAGCTGCACACAAGGGCATGGCTTCTGCTTATGCCGGTGTGTCAGCGACGGTCTTGATTTTACAGCAACGTTAATGGTGGGGTGGTTTATACAAACAGACCCGTAATTCTGTACTTTCTTGTGACATTTGTCAACAAATTAAACCGTCTATAGTCGCGCGCCCACCTCAAGCACAGCTGTGTATTTCTAATCAGCCATTTGGCTGTGTATATTTTGATCACTGCGGTCCATTCTTTTCTGCTACTGTGTGTAAATTTGTTGCAGTTGATTCGTGCACTAGATTCCTTTGGGTATGGCCACAACGCAGTGCTGATGCTCAAAATGTCATCAGGGATTTGCTTGTCTTTGTCGGGATGTTTGCCTGTGGCGCCTTTCACTCAGACCAAGGTCCAGCTTTCGCCTCTAAGGTGTACAAGGACGCGATGAAGTCGATGGGGGTGCTGGTGCAGCTTTCGTCTCCATACAGGCCTGACGGCAATTCCATTGTGGAGCAAATGAACCGTGACTGAAAGCAATCCTTGACAGCTAGAGTCTTAGGTACTGGCAGAAACTGGCTGGTCCATTTGTAAAGTGTTCAACGTACGCTCAATAATCTCCCTAGAAGATCTCTGGTTGGGCGGACCCCATACGGAATGCTTTTTGGCATTAAAATGTTTGTGCCAGACCTTGATGGTCTAGACATTATGGCGGCTGCCGCAATTTTTGACGTAGATAATCATTCTACTGTGTTACAGGATCTACAAAAGACCCGTGACAGCTACACAACTGAACATTTACCCTCTTCCAATGATTCAGCACTGCTGATTCCGGTTGCTGGATGGCTTCCCAAGATTGGAGATCTGGTACGAGAAAAGCTGGAGAACAGAAATGAATTTGGTCCCTCTTATCGTGCACTGGTTCAAGTGTTTGGACTAAAGGGTACTCATACAGTCACTTTACCACCTTTACAGGGTCCCAAAGACAACAGATACATCTCAGTGGACAATGTCAAGTTACACCGTCTGGCCGATTCAGAATAGTGTCACACCTGCTGTTTCGTACAACGCAATTTCATTGAATCCGCTAACATCATCCTCTTCCACTGATGCTCCTGTGGCTGAGAAAGTGGTGGACACTGCTATTGATCTTTCACCTGTCCTGCCTCTGTCCTCCAATACAGAAGTCGAGTACACTTATACACCTGATGAGTTCAGTAGTGGGGTACTGAGCAGTAATCGACAACATCAAGCTGACCCGACACTACCACTTCTGATTAATAGAACAGCGAGAGGTTACTTTGGAGATCATGCCAGATTCTCTTCTGACTCATCCTCCCCGACTTCCAGTTTGGCAGTCCCACCGACTAAATTAAGTGTTTTCTTCTCTTGGTTCAAAAATACTTACCTGGTCCCTCCATGGACCTACATTTGGTTGGTGCTGATCCTGATTTTCCTCTTCATGTCAATTGGATTTGTGACAGTGTTCTTTTTACTCATCAATGGTCATTATTTGCCAGAACGCTCTGCTGTGAACTTGGTCGATGGAATTCTGGCCCCTCACAAATCGTCCCATATCATTAAACGTGATCAGACACTTGTGAACATTTCAGCATTCCTAGGTGCAGATGGCATCGTTTGGGACAAAGTAGCTTTTGAAATTCACAGTTCGACCGAGGTGTTCTGGGTGCCATACGTGTTTCACGTCTCTCTAGGGGATGTGGTAACACGGGACATACATTCTGACGATTGGGATGTGCAAGCAGTACATGCATTGTTTTCCAATTTAAAATATTATGCTGCATTTGATGCAGAAGATTTATATTTAATTTCTGCCAATTATGCTGATCTCTTTTGTTATCAACATTATGGGCATCATTTTTTCCACAAAACAAACTCATTGAGACCTGTACAAGGGAGTTCTAAAACTCTAATAGATAAGTTAAGATATTTTATAGATAATTACACATCTAATCCGGAGTCCTTTTACTTCAAACTTAATTTGCCATCTCAGTCCAAATTTATCTTGACCCACACTAAATTGATTGACTCCAACTCTTTTAGGACTAAATTTGCCACACAGGGTTATGATCACTGGAAAGATTCCATCGAGTTAGACTCAATTTGGGGCACTAAACAGTGGCAGGTTCAGGAAATTGAAGCATTACATCCTGCCTGCCTGATCCCAACTCAAATTTTATTTCTGAATGATACAGTTTACCAAACCACTTGTTTCGACTTGGCCACTGTAAAAATGGTACTTTCAATGTCTCTGAAATTGATTAATCTGGATGGTTGGTGTGGCAAACAATTTCTAATGCATGTCAATTGCGTTATTATAATGTAACACCTGGTTTCACGCACACTAGACAGGATCTTCATTATCCACTTACACATTCGGTCACCACATACTCGGTGGGAAAATCATGCCAACAATGGTTAGAACATTCCACCTTAGCGTCAGTGAAACAACACCTAAAACTCTTGTCGAATGACATCAATTTGGCTGATTTCATCCTAGGGCCCAGGAGTCCTAGATCAAAGAGATTTATTCATGCCGCTTACAATGAAATTTAGAAACTATCGCAGATTGAGGCAGCTCTTCGTCTGCGCCTAGTTGATCAAGCAAATTTAGAGAAAGTCCTTACCATGGTCGACAATAGCATCAATACGCTTTCATCACGCATTTATACATTGGATAATATTGGTTCTTCTGTTATTGATATTGTTCAGAGTGATGTATCTGTGTTGTATCATGGTCAAAATCAATTAAGATCTGTTATGCAGTTTGCATGGATGTTGCAAACTCTCAAAATGGGAAAAGTACCTTGGGATTATTTGAATGCTTTTGCTTTGTTTCTACCGTTTAATCTAACTGATAAACAAAGATTTATGTCCATAAAAGATGCTGTGTACACACTGTTGCATATTGAGTAATTGGAGCCTTTACCATTTTCTGTAGCGGAAACAGACTCTGCCGTTTGGTTAATTCATGGGGGTATATCTCTCCCTTTTTCACTGTTTCAATTTAAGTCATGCATGCAACATTTTCCGATTGGCCGCTTTGAACCACTGGGTAGTGCATTTCTCCACAAATTATGGTCCCTGCCTTTCACTTACAGATGTCAGTGGGAGAATAAGGACGTTTTTCTAACAGGGGAGGACTGTGATTCCACAGTAGGACATTCCTTGGTTTGTAAACATGTTAAATTGCACGGCGCGTGTAACGTATCAGCGCCTAATCTTGCTTGTTTTTTTAAAGGAACTCCAGTGCCATCAAAAATTCCCGCTTTTACTTTGCTTACAAATGACAGCTATCTTATTTTGAACAACCAAGACTGCTGTGGTTTACGGGCAGGAATCCCGCATTTAGTAACAGTTTCACAGAGCATAACTTGTTGTAGCAGTGTGCTTTTTCTGCCCCCGCATGGGAGTGTAGATAGTTCAATTTGGCCTTCCATTCCCACTTTGAAAACAGATTTCAACAAATTGAGCAGGCTCAAAGCACTATTATTCCAATGAGAAGTGGCCCTCACTTCGGCTCAAGAGACCTTCGAATTACAGGTGGCAAGGACATCTAGGGAGATACAGTCCCTTCTGAACACTAACCTCCCACTTCACTTTGTGGAGCTTATACATCAAATATATAATGCGTCTGACACTAAAGGCCTTACATATTTTCTTTAACGTGTGGGATCCAACCTTGTGACTTCCTTTCAGACGATATTTGGAGTAATACAGGCTTTTATTCATTCAATTTTTTCTAGCGTTTTTGGAGGATTTCCTTTATTACTAGCATTAGCTGTTGGAAGCCTGCTTCTTCTGTTCCTGCTGCGCAATGGCTGCTCATCTTGTAGTACTGCACAGACCAGGCTAATTGCAGCTGTACCGTGAGCGAATGCAACAAGTTTTTGGATGCTTGCCTTTAGCAATGCTTGGCGTGAGTTATGGATTAACTTTTCGCATTGCCTGCTTTACTTGGGTGCAACCAGTGTTCTACTGTCGACTGTGCCCCATCTATTGGGCTATGGATTTATGCCTCGCCAATACACCATGGCCAGTCCCGGATTTTATCCAGCTAATGAGTCCCTTAGAGGCTCATGACCGGGCTTGTTCTAGAGATGGCTATATGATCTTGATTGTGAAGGCACAGTGGTGGATGATAAACCTTTTGACACCCATAAACGTTTGGCTTTTTTACAGGACCTGAAGTAATCCAGGGCACTACAGAGTAATGTCCAGAAGAAAAGGACCGCCACTGGGGAAGTAAAAAGTGTCAGGGCAAGACCAGTCTGGATCCCTAAAGTCGGGGATCTGGTCAGAGAGAAAATAGGGGACAAAAAAGAATTTGAGCCATCATACAGAAAGCCTGCACCTGTACCGGCAGTTGAAGGAACAAGGACAGGTACTTCTGCCACCTCTTGCCGGTAAAAAGGGGAAAAGATTCATCTCAATTGACCTAATCAAACCACACTATGTGGCCGATACTGAACAGTATTCCACGTGGACTCCAGATGAACAGACAACCTCCTCTCACAACTATACAAGAAGTCCAAAGAGGAAGACTCATCACGTTTGAAGGGTCACCAACACGGAATGAAGGACTAAGCAACAATGCGATGGAACTAGTTCCTCCTGAAACTAAAGTTCAAAATGAGAACTCAACAGAAAGACAAATTTCAATTTGACCAAATACGGATATCTACGTCAACATGCCCCAACAAGAGCAAGCTAGGGTTTCCACAAAACCTGCGAAACTACCGAAGATTGATCGAACTGCATCTGGCTATTTCATTGATTTTGACATGTTTTCGTGAACCTGACACAACACCAGCCAAAAGAACTTGTCTACAGCAATTTAAAGATTTTATGAACTTTCTTTAAAAAACTTACCTGGTATCACCTTGGGTGGAACTCTGGGTATCTACAGGAATACTTTTCTTTATTTTCTGGATAGGCCTAGTAATTGTATTTAGTATGCTTATTAATGGAACTTATCTTCTCGAAAGCTCAGCAGCACAAAAAGTGAATGTAATTCTGAAACTGTAATATGGCCCTTATGGACAACGTCGACATTGCTAAGTTAGCATAAGCTTTGTTGCCATGATGCTGCTTTTGCGCACGTTACTACATGACGTTATTTTTGCAAGACTCTGTTTATGCCTTTCACATGAGAACCGTCTGCTTTTCACGTTCTCTGCTGCATTCTTGGAGTTAAGTCTGAACACGTTGTACAAGGTAAATAAACAATGCCCCTTGTTATTCTGTTCTGGTCCGTCGCTAGCACCTAGACATAACATGCTAAACACAGCGGCAATGCTGGAGACTCGTGCTTTGATATTACAGGGATGCATGTTGTTTTAACACAGACTTGGAGAAAGCCTTTCCATGTAGAAGAGCTATGCTGTTCCTATGATGTAAACCTTACATCAAGACTTTAAGGTATGGGGTCTGCTGTCACAGCCCAGAGATCTTCTTTTATATAAATACACTTCTTCCAGTCAAGGGGAGGGTGGTTAGGCCTTGTAGTCCTTTTTCCACTGTCTTTATACAATGACTTCCCCCTTTGTATTCATGGAATTGTAACAATGCTAATTGTTCTGAGTTTATGCATTTTGCTGCTGGTAGTGGCTTGTATACTGTATTGTAGAGCACAATAGTTAAAATATGATTTTTGAACTATTACAGTGACTCTGCCAATTCTTATTGTGGACAAGTACTAGGGAGCGAGCAAAAGGGTATGTCATGCTACCACGATTCCTGAGAGTCTGGAGTGTTGTGTTCTGGGTTGTGTGATCATTTGTAGCTTCGTGATTTTTGGAGGAGAACGAATAAGACACTCTAGATAGTCGGTTTCGGTATTTTGGTACTAAAGTGATAGGTTGGTACACCCTTATACACCGAGGTCCTGTTTTCCTGTGCATAGTTCTGTGTAGGTGCAGAATGCCCGCAAAAAAACCGCATCTATCATCACATCGTGAAAAAAGAGACCTATCATCAGTGAACATTACAGCAGTTCCTATACCTGACGCTATAGTATGGGACAAGGTTGATTACGATATATTTGGCCCGGCTGAACTTTTAAAAATACCACATTTGTTTAAGATTTCATTAAGTGATGTCATTACCTCCAGTAAATCTTCCAATAATTGGGATTATGAAACTGTAAATAATATGTTGTCTGATTTAGAAAAATGTGCTGCTTTTTCTGATAATGAAATGTTAGAGGGCACATCAGACTTTGAAACAATGTATTGCTATCAACATTATGGTCATCACTTTCTGCATAAATCTGCTAATCCCAGAAATATTTTCACATACCACCAATGCGAACATTGCCCGACACCGCCGAAAAGCAGTTAAAAAACGTTTGCACAGAAATTTCCATATTTTTCAGGGTTTAACAAATCAGACCAAGCCTCATATTATTATAAAGGTGCACCAACACCAGCATGGAAAAATATGTTAACAAACACCAAACAGATTTATTCTGCTACCTTTATTGCCCAATTGTCTGACCAGGATTTCGACTTATGGAAACACACCATAGACTTAAAATCAGTCTCGGGTACTAGGGACTGGCAGGTACTGGGAGCAGAGGCACTATTTAGAACATGCCCAATTCCGCAGCAAATACTATTTTTGAATGAAACGGTGCAGAAAACTACCTGTCTTGCATTAGCTAAGAATAAAGATTTGAACACACCTTGGATGTCCACACCCTTACACACTAAGGGTAATATAACATTGCAAGAATAGGTTACACTAGATGACATCATGCAATACAATAGATCAGATCCCGATTGGAAGGGATGGTTGATTTAGCCCACAGACACCAATAACTGTCAGGAAAGATTCTTGGGTAAGACGAAAGGATTTAGTATCAATAGGCCAGATCCACGTTATGTACAGAGACGAACACCCAGGGGTAGTGACATCATACACTGTTGGGAAGTTATGCCTCGATTGGCTAAATACCTCAACACTTACACAGGTGAGACAACACTTATCCTTACTTTCACAGGATGTGGACCTACAGGAATTTTCATTAGGTCCTAGGAAGCCACGTCACAAACGTTTCTATTATGTTGTCTACAATGAGATTTGGAAAATATCACAAGAGGCCGCAGAAAGATTATGAGAAATAGATTGTATAAACCTAGAGAAAGCTCAAGCAGTGGTCAACAATGGGTTAACCACACTAACCTCCAGAATATATTCACTGGGCAACATTGTACCATCTGCTATCGATGTACTAGAACTAGATTTGTCCATATTACAACACGGGCAATCACAATTGCGTTCTAATATGTTGTTAAGCTGGATGCTGCAATCTTTGTGCGCAGGCTATGTGCCATGGCGTTTTATAAACAGCACGTCTCTGTTTTCCTCGTACAGTCTGACGGAAAAACAGATAGAAATGGCACAAAGAGGAGCGAAGTATACAATGCTGCACATTGAAAAACTGGACAGATTGTCCTTTACAGTGGCAGAGTCACAGTCCACAGAATGGTTAATCCATGGCCACATAACTCTTCCGGTCACTACTTTTCAATTTCAATACTGGCTTGAACAAATGCAGGCAGGCAGATATGAAGAAATGGGATTAGAATTCATCAAGGAATCTTTGGAATTACCATACAGATTTCGATGCCTGAGTGGGGGAAAAGAAGTGTTTCTAAGCGGCACAAAGTGCAAAAATACTATAGGTGGATCACTTATATGCCAGGATGTAATGCTTCATGGGGCCTGTAAGGGTTCAGTAGCAAACTTATCCTGTCACTTAAAAGGGTGCCCCAGCTGCTGTGATCACTCCAGTGTTCAGGCTACTTTCAAATGGGAGTTACTTGGTGCTGAGTGATCAAGGTTGCTGTGGGATGCTTCCGGGCATCGCATATCTGGTAACTGTGAGATCCACGGTTACCTGCTGTATGCAAGTATTGTTTCCACCAACACATACAGTCAGGGAGGCGCCGTTATGACCTTCACTAAATGTTTCAGTAATACGGTTTCATACTTTGAGTAGAAGGAGAGCCATGCTTATACAGAAACCTGTGCTCTTAACCTCAGCTTGTGAGACTTTTGATCTTCAAGTAACAAGGTCTTTGGCATGGATACAGGCACTTATGCGTACAAATTGCCCTTTCCATTTCTCAGAAATGGTAAATCGTATATTTAACATGTCTGATACGACAGGCATTGTCCACCTATTTAAGACCATAGGTTCTGGACTATTAAGCACCTTTCAGAAGGTCCTCGGAGTTATACCAAACTTTATACACTACGTATTTGGAAGCATATTTGGACAGCTGCCGCTAATCCTTTTTCTAATAGCATGTATCCTGATTGTCGTGTTTCTGCTACGCAATGGACGTCCCAGTCACCAAGGAGATGGAAACAGTACTCCTGGAGAGAAAATACCGTGATCGCATGGTACAACTTCTAGGCACACCTCGCCTAAGGGCACAAAGTGCTTCTTGGTTCTTGTCATTTAGACAAGTCTGGATGGACTGCATCTTACCTGTCCTCCGATGCATGTTTTGATGCAAAGAATGCATGCTCGATCTCTGTCTGACACTTCCATCATGTGCGCAACCAGATGTTGATGCCATACTGGACCCGATAACGGCCCATGTTCTGTAGTGTCCCCAGCGTATTCCCATGTTGATGGCGGCATTCCTAGAGTCACCACAGGTAGTATCTGCTCCTGTTGGTATCGACACCGGCTCCTCCTCTCACACCCAGGCCTTGGATTGAGCACAGACTGCCCTAGCACAGGCTGTGGACAGTACGGAGGATCATCTGTGCTCAATTGACATAATATGCGAGGTGTTACAGGGACCGCCAACTGCGGAGGCAAGCAACGAAAATGTTGCGTCTACCAGCCAGGACATATAAATATTTGACTAATTTTCCCGTCGTGAGCTGGGAAGAAATTTGACTTCTGGAAACAAATTAAAAATTAGAACTCCGTATCAAAATTGACATTCTTTTTGAACATGCATGGCTTTCAAATGCTTGCAGTAGTTCGAACTATACCTACGGACATATTAGAACTATAGCTTGTCAATTTATATTTTGTGCCTCTTTTTGGATATTTTTATTTATTTGTAAACATATTTTTATAAACGTTTTAAACATTGTTTTTAAGAGTAAAAATAAAATAATGTTTTTACTATTTGCATACCAGTATCTAGTAAGCCTAGTAGTACGTTTAGAATTTAACTATGTCGTCCATTCGGAAGAGGACTGGGTGTTATATTCCATATAGATGTCATAATGTAGGCCCAGGTAATCTCACTACCCTTCAACTATATTCTCTCCCTACATTAACTTGTCACGGTTTACAGGGACTGACTTTTTGCCTAGATATTACACTGCATTCAGAACGTGGGTTTTCCCTAGTTCGAAATCTCATACATTATGCATAAGGATTCTTGGAAGCACAGCAGGACTACCATCTCCTGTATAAAATCTATGTACAAAGTTCATGCCCAACGTTATCCTTAGGCCGACACAGTAATACAGCAAGGTAGGACCCCTGGGGAGACCTATGGGTTTACATACATCACATCTTGCTAAGATAGATAGAGGAATTCCCGGCCGACACACTGACCAGAGACTCTGAGGTTCCTGCATGCAGACCCTCCAGCTTGCAGTGGTCTAAAACATCCCTTGCGGGGTGTCCAACTCGAGCCCAGGACGGGGTCCCACAGTCTCTCACTTCAGGTTATGGGGTTGACGAAATCCTAGAAGGAGTCTTGGCTTAACACCTACATACATGCTAGGTACACTTAGCTACATCTAGTTAGGGAGGCATCGTAGGAGTACACATCTTTTATCATGTGTTTTATATATTCGTATGTATTCATGATAATAGTAAGATGGTAGAACTATAACATCCATTTACCTTTATCGTACTGCTAATCATTTATAGATTATACTACCCAGCGGTTGTTGCAGCTCATCTATTTTACATCAGATTAACAACTGTTCAACAAATTCTTATTAAAAACGCCTAGCCTGTTTATTCTGTGTATAAAGCATGTGTATTGCTGTTTGCGTGGTTTATGTGCAAGCGCTCTATGAATAGCAAGTATGCATCAATAGAAGTATTTTCATATAGCTGCAGTGCTGAACATCAATGTATTGAAGAGATGTGTCATATTACAAAAGATGTGACTGAATTATGCTGACATCTACAGTGACTTAAATCCATGCAATAAAACCCTGGCTTCCGTCCTTTCACAGACGGTAAACTGAGTACAAGAAAGATGGCATTTTAATATCATCTATTTGTAATGCTGAAAGAGGGCAGACCATAAGAATCGCCATGTAAAACCTGCTACTTTTCATCCTTCACAACAGGCTCCCACTTCTGGTCTTTTCAGCTTGAATCTCATCCTCTACCAGGGGGTATGGGGAAAATCAACAGGCACAACCACAACGTACAGCAGGCGGGGGAGAAGCACACAGGTGAAAAAGCAACAGAGGTGTACACTGGGATGAAGCAAAATCGGGGGTAGGAGCACTCTGGCAATATAGAGTGCAGGGGGGAGAAAAAAGTATACAAGAGAGTACACGAGGAAGACAGCTAGAAACACATGCAATTGGATGCAGTGTTTAACCGAAAAGAAAAAAGAAATATTTGAAAAGAAAAAGGTAGACGCATAGACACCAGCCAATCAAACAAGATAGGAAAGAGGTATTGCTCAATGGGAAATACAAACACAACAGTGGCAGGCTGGAACCCGAAACAAAAGTGGTCAATGAGAGCAGCAGGAAAGTCAACCAATGGCAAGCAACAGGCAGACGCCAAGCTCTGTATATTCGTGGTAAACCCGGAATATATCTTGCAGTAGACAAAGCATGAGCTGTCTAGTAGGCTCGACCTAAAAATGTTGACTTAAAAATATAGTTGTAAGCAATATAGAACAATACAAATGTATGCAAAGACAGATAGATAGATCTTAATTCAAGTTTACCATACAAGGTAAAAAAAACAGCATTTTACTAAAATTTTACCAATTGAAACAGTTTCCTAATTTAAAACTATTATAAAAAGGGAATGAAAATATGCAACAAACTGCTTCTGGAAAGCATTTCTCTGCCCGACCAATGCTCTAAACAGGACTGCATCACTCTGGTAAGTAAGAGCTCAATCAAACACGTATAAACTAAGGGGCATATTTACAAGCCCCTATCGCCACAGGAATATCACTTTTAACAACGTTCCTGTGTTGATAGGAGCTTTGCCTTATTTACCAGGCAGTGTTAAGCCACTTAACATGGCTTAACTTCGCCTTGTAATTAAGGGCCACTTTCACACTACACTTAGCATGAAAGAGGTGGGCAATGGGTGCTGTGGTGGCATTCCGCCTCAACACCAATTGATTTTGACGCTGCCCCCTATTTACAAAAGTCTCATAAATAGCAGGCAGCGCCAAAATTAAGACCATGGAAAACCTGGTTTTAACATGGCAAAAAGAGGAGAAATGCTTTATTTCTCCTCGTTTTTGCTGTTTCTATGTGTGCAGCATTGTGCAGCAAAACGCCATGAATGATTGTTTATGTGTCAGAAGGTGTCCCTTCCTACACATAAACAATCATTTAAAAATGACGATTTGCAACTTCAATGTGTGCTGCACAATGCAGCACACATTGAAGTTACAAATCGACATTTGTGATTGTTTATGTGCAGGTAGGGACACCTTACTGCACATAAACAATCATTCCCTCAATGCGGGCACCCTGGCACTACAGTGCCAGGGTGCCTGCGTTGGCACTAGGTAGCTTAATTTAGCACCAGCACTAGGGGAAGCACAGGGATGTGCCATATCTGTGTAAATACGACACAACCCTGCAGTTTCAGAATGGCGGAGCTTGACGTTAGCATTTTGTGCTTAACGCCACGCTCCACCATTCCCTTGTAAATATGCCCCTAAGGGCCTTATAAAGAGTTTGGCGGTGCAGGAGTGGGACCGCCCATGTATGAACCTCCCTCCAGATTAGGAGTTTTCTTCTGTCTGGCGGGCGGCTCTTTGACATTTCCACCACAAAAGACGATATTGAAAAAACTGTGAGGGAACATAATCATCCCCAGAAATCACAGAAATACAAGAAATATCCTATGGGACTTAATGGAAACAATCACTAGCTCTGCAACACCTACAGGAATATTTCTTAAAGAAATAATTCCCCAAGTTCCTCAGTAGGCCATATGACAACTCCTACCAATTGCAAACCTAACACGCATTGGCACAGCCAACAGGTCTCGCCTTTGGGACCTTATGTGTTTAGCCAGAACCTTTGGCTATGTTGTGGAGCATTGTGGCTGCTGAGCATCATGTTGAAAAGTTATAATAAAAAGTGTTAAGCATTTTTGTTGCCTTTATACAAACCAAGACGACAAAAGGGAATAAGGATAACCCAACTCATAAGTTCACTAATCTTGTGCTCCTATTAGCCAAAAGGAACATTACAACACGATGGACAGCCAAGAGGGCGCAATCCTTACAGGACGGGCATGCAGAAATGGTCAGATGGGGTAAATCAGAAGGGGCTGAATTACAAAGAGAAGAACACAGGGGGTTACGGAAAACACCAATATCTATGGCTCCGAATGCACTGTTGGAGGAATATGGGGCGATTGACATACAATCGTATTGAGAAGATATAGTTGCGCCCACCCAATTCCCATACTGAGAGCTGTATTTACACACACATACGATGTCAACATACTTATTACGGTACGGGCTGGGAACACAGTAGAAATTCGCACAGAGACACTATGTATACGGGACTACGGTATGAGCATGTGTATGTATTAAACCGGGGAAGTTGTTGCTGAGCATGTGGAGGGAGGGGCGGGGGAGTTTTCTTATGGTAAGTTAGATGTAACATATCAAACGTATATACTTAGTTCTACAATATAAAATGGTGTATACTGACTGACTCATGAAGAGTGCATGTGAGTTGTACTGTTGTAAACTGGCTTGCAAGTATAAACCTGCCATATTGTACGCAAGAAACAACCCACTATCAATAGAGACATGTACGAGGTCCTCAGGAACCATGCAGGGATTTGTTCTACAAGTGATGTAACTGCATATGATGTGAGATGCACAAATACTATGTCAAAATCTTCTCTTATATGTGATAATGGTGAATAAAATCAAGAAAATATGTTTAAAAAAAAATACAAACCAAGACGACATTATATACAACTGAACAACCTGATTAAAAAAAGATTTCAACATAAAAAATGTCTTCTAGTATTTTTGTACTTGCACTGCTGGCAAGTTCTTCCTGCCTGCTCTCATGCTTTTTTGTTATAATTGTTTTTGTTATGGGGGAGCGGGACATAAATAACGGGGGAGTGGAGGTTGGAAAACATTAATTTAATTAGAACGCGAGCAGCGGACGGACACAAGGTGAGAATCAACAGATGCCAGATTCCGAGGGCAGACTGACGTGATGCTTTGGTGATGTTTAGTTGACGCTTAGGTGATGCTTAGGTGGTGTGCTGAATGCTGATGCAAAATGGTGGTGGCGAGTGATGTTTGGTGCTCAGGTGGTGCCACTATATGGTGTGGATTGGAGGTACGTTGTGGATTGTGGAGTTGTGGAGTTGAAATGTGTTGTTTGGTGTGTAATTATGTGGTGTGTATTGGAAATGTGTGGAGTTGAATTGTGGGGCCTGGCACTGTGGTTTTGAGTGAAATTATGGTTAGTGAAATTGTGTCATGGTGTGGAGTGCATTTATGGTGATTGGTGGTATGTGGCATAGAGTGAATTTATGTGGAGATTATTTATGTTGCATTGAGTAGAGTGCATTTATGTGGTGTGTAATTATGTGGCACTGAGTTGTATTATGTGGAGAGTATTTATGTTGCATTGTGTAGAGTGTAATTATGTGACATGCAATTATGTGGTACTGAGTGGTATGTGGAGTGCATTTATGTTGCATTGAGTAGAGTGTAATTATGTGGCGTGTAACTATGTCGGACAGTGGTATTTTGTGGAGTCTATTTATGTTGCATTGAGTAGAGTGTAATTATGTGGCATGTAACTATTTGGCTCAGTGGTATTTTGTGGAGTATATTTATGTTGCATTGAATAGAGTGTAGTTATGTGACGTGTGATTATGTGGTACTGAGTGGTATTATGTTGAGTGTATTTATGTTGCATTGAGCAGAGTGTAAATATGTGGCGTGTAATTATGTGGCACTGAGTGGTATTATATGGAGTGTATTTATGTTGCATTGAGTAGAGTGTAATTATGTGGGGTGTAATTATGTGGCACTGAGTGGTATTATGTGGAGTGTATTTATGTTGTATTGAGTAGAGTGTAATTATGTGGCTTGTAATTATGTGGTACTGAGTGGTATGTGGGGTGCATTTATGTTGCATTGAGTAGAGTAAATAAGTGGCATGTAACTATGTCACACTGAGTGGTATTATGTGGAGTGTATTTATGTTGCATTGAGTAGAGTGTAATTATGTGGCATGTAATTATGTGGCACAGTGGTTTAATGTGGAGTGTATTTATGTTGCATTTAATAGAGTGTAATTGTGACGTGTGATTATGTGGTACTGAGTGCCATTATGTGGAGTGTATTTATATTGCATTGAGTAGAGTGCAATTATGTGGCATGTAACTATGTAGCACTGAGTGGTATTATGTGGAGTGTATTTAGGTTGCATTGAGTAGAGTGTAATTATGTGGCGTGTAATTATGTGGCACATTGTTATTATGTGGAGTGTATTTATGTTGCATTGAATAAAGTGTAATTATGTGATGTGTAATTATGTGGTACTGAGTGGTATTATGTGGAGTGTATTTATGTTGCATTGAGTAGAGTTTAATTATGTGGTGTGTAATTATGTGGCACTGAGTGGTATTATGTGGAGTGTATTTATGTTGCATTGAATAAAGTGTAATTGTGATGTGTGATTATGTGGTACTGAGTGGTATTATGTGGAGTGTATTTATTTAGCATTGAGTAGAGTGTAATTACGTGGTGTGTAATTATGTGGTACTGAGTGGTATTATGTGGAGTGTATTTATATCGCATTGAGTAGAGTGTAAATATGTGGCGTCTTATTACGTGGCACTGAGTGGTATTATGTGGAGGGTATTTATGATGCATTGAGTAGAGTGTAATCGTGTGGCATGTAATTATGTGGCGCTGAGTGGTATTATGTGGAGTGTATGTTGCATTCCGTAGAGTGTAATTATGTGGCGTGCAATTATGTGACACTGAGTGGTATTATTTTGAGTGTATGTTGCATTGAGTGCAGTGTAATTATGTAGCATATAATTATGTGGAACTGAGTTGCATTATGTGGAGTGTATTTATGTTGCATTGAGTAGAGTGTAATTATGTGGCGTGTAATTATGTGGCACTAAGTGGTATTATGTGGAGTGTATTTATGTTGCATTGAGTAGAGTGTAATTACGTGGTGTGTAATTATGTGGTACTGAGTGGTATTATGTGGAGTGTATTTATATCGCATTGCGTAGAGTGTAATTATGTGGCGTCTTATTACATGGCACTGAGTGGTATTATGTGGAGGGTATTTATGATGCATTGAGTAGAGTGTAATCGTGTGGCATGTAATTATGTGGCACTGAGTGGTATTATGTGGAGTGTATGTTTCATTCAGTAGAGTGTAATTATGTGGCGTGTAATTATGTGACACTGAGTGGTATTATTTGGAGTGTATGTTGCATTGAGTGCAGTGTAATTATGTAGCATATAATTATGTGGCACTGAGTTGCATTATGTGGAGTGTATTTATGTTGCATTGAGTAGAGTGTAATTATGTGGCGTGTAATTATGTGGCACTGAGTGGTATTATGTGGAGTGTATTTATGTTGCATTGAGTAGAATGTAATTATGTGGCGTGTAATTCTGTGGTCCTGAGTGGTATGTGGAGTGTATTTATGTTGCATTGAGTAGAGTGTAAATATGTGGGGTGTAGTTATGTGGCACTGAGTGGTATTATGTGGAGTGTATTTATGCTGCATTGAGTAGAGTGTAACTATTGTGGCTTGTAATTCTGTGGTCCTGAGTGGTATGTGGAGTGTATTTATGTTGCATTGAGTAGAGTGTAAATATGTGGGGTGTAATTATGTGGCACTGAGTGGTATTATGTGGAGTGTATTTATGCTGCATTGAGTAGAGTGTAATTATGTGGCGTGTAACTATGTCACACTGAGTGGTATTATGTGGAGCGTATTTATGTTGCATTGAGTAGAGTGTAATTATGAGGCGTGTAATTATGTGGCCAGTATTATTATGTGGAGTGTATTTATGTTGCATTGAATAGAGTGTAATTATGTGACGTGTAATTATGTGGTACTGAGTGGTATTATGTGAAGTGTATTTATGTTGCATTGAGTAGAGTGTAATTATCTGGAGTGTAATTATGTGGCACTGAGTGGTATTATGTGGAGTGTATTTATGTTGCATTGAATAGAGTGTAATTGTGATGTGTGATTATGTGATACTGAGTGGTATTATGTGGAGTGTATTTATGTTGCATTGAGTAGAGTGTAATTATGTGGTCTGTAATTATGTGGCACTGAGTGGTATTATGTGGAGTGTATTTATGTTGCATTGAATAGAGTGTAATTGTGACGTGTGATTATGTGGTACTGAGTGGTATTATGTGAAGTGTATTTATGTTGCATTGAGTAGAGTGTAATTATGTGGTGTGTAATTATATGGCACTGAGTGATATTATGTGGAGTTTATTTATGGTGCATTGAATAGAGTGTAATTGTGACGTGTGAATATGTGGTACTGAGTGGTATTATGTGGAGTTGATTTATGTTGCACTGAGTAGAGTGTAATTATGTGGTGTCTTATTATGTGGCACTGAATGGTATTATGTGAAATGTATTTATGTTGCATTGAGTAGATTGTAATTATGTGGCATGCAATTATGTGGCACTGAGTGGTATTATGTGGAGTGTATGTTGCATTCAGTAGAGTGTAATTACGTGGTGTCTAATTATGTGGCACTGAGTGGTATTATTTGGAGTGTATGTTGCATTGATCGCAGTGTAATATATAGCATATAATTATGTGGCACTGAATGGTATTACGTGGAGTGTATGTTGCATTCAGTAGAAACCCAAGGCGGACCCCAAGGACCTCAAGAACTTCCGACCCATCTCCCTGCTCCCCTTCCCAGCGAAAGTTATTGAGAAGATCGTCAACAAACAGCTCACCCGCTACCTTGAAGACAACGACATCCTGGACCCATCCCAGTCCGGCTTCCGCAGCAACCACAGCACCGAGACGGCCCTCATCGCCGCCACCGACGACATCCGAATCCTCATAGACAAAGGAGAAACAGCCGCCCTCATCCTCTTGGACCTGTCAGCAGCCTTCGACACGGTCTGCCACTGCACCCTAACAGCACGCCTCCATGACGCCGATATCCGAGAGAAGGCCCTGGCATGGACCACATCTTTCCTCTCCGGCAGAACCCAGAGTGTCCGCCTCCCACCCTTCCACTCCAAGACCACCGAGATCATCTGCGGCATCCCTCAGGGATCTTCCCTCAGCCCGACGCTGTTCAATATCTACATGGCACCACTCGCCCACGTCGCACGACAACACTGCCTCAACATCATCTCCTACGCCGACGACACCCAGCTGATCATATCCCTCACCGAAGACCCCCACACCGACAAAGCCAACCTACACAAAGGCATGAAGGCCGTCGCAGAATGGATGAAGCACAGCAGACTGAAGCTGAACTCTGACAAGACGGAAGTCCTCATCCTTGGCTGCACCCCCTCAGCATGGGACGACTCCTGGTGGCCAACATCGCTGGGAACAGCCCCAGAACCCAGCGACCACGCACACAATCTAGGGGTCATCCTCGACTCCTCCCTCTCCATGGCCAAGCAAGTCAACGTGGTCTCCGCATCCTGCTTCAACACCCTCCGAATGCTCCACAGGATCTACAAATGGATCCCCTCGGACACGCGAAGAACTGTCACCCAGGCCCTCGTCACCAGCAGACTGGACTACGGGAACGCCCTCTACGCAGGAACAACAACCAAGCTCGTGAGACGGCTGCAACGCATCCAGAACGCCTCAGCACGACTGATCCTCGACATCCCCCGACGCAGCCACATCACACCCCACCTGAGAGACCTGCACTGGCTCCCTGTCAATAAGAGGATCACCTTCAAACTCCTCATCTACGCGCACAAAGCCCTACACAACGCCGGACCAGAATACCTCAACGACGACTCAACTTCTACACTCCCACCCGCAGCCTCCGCTCTGCCAACCTCGCCCTCGCCACAGTCCCGCGCATCCAGAAATCCACCGCCGGCAGCAGATTCTTCTCCCACCTCGCCGCCAAGACCTGGAACACTCTCCCCACGACCTACGACAGACGCAGGACCTGATTGCCTTCAGAAGACTTCTCAAGACCTGGCTCTTTGAACAGTAGCAGCCCCACCCTTCCCCCAGCGCCTTGAGACCCTCACGGGTATGTAGCGCGCTTTACAAATGTCATGATTGATTGATTGATTGATTGATTCAGTAGAGTGTAATTATGTGGCGTGTAATTATGTGGCACTGAGTGGTATTATTTGGAGTGTATGTTGCATTGAGTGCAGTGTAATTATGTGGCGTGTAACTATGTCACACTGAGTGGTATTTTGTGGAGTGTATTTATGTAGCATTGAATAGAGTGTAATTATGTGATGTGTAATTATGTGGTACTGAGTGGTATTATGTTGAGTCTATTTATGTTGCATTGAGTAGAGTGTAAATATGTGGCGTGTAATTATGTGGCACTGAGTGGTATTATATGGAGTGTATTTATGTTGCATTGAATAGAGTGTAATTATGTGGCGTTTAATTAAGTGGCACTGAGTGGTATTATGTAGAGTGTATTTATGTTGCTTTGAGTAGAGTGTAGTTATGTGGTGTGTAATTATGTGGCACTGAGTGGTATTATGTGGAGTGTATTGATGTTGCATTGAATAGAGTGTAATTGTGACATGTGATTATGTGGTACTGAGTGGTATTATGTTGAGTGTATTTATGTTGCATTGAGTAGAGTGTAATTACATGGTGTGTAATTATGTGGTACTCAGTGGTATTATGTGGAGTGTATTTATATTGCATTGAGTAGAGTGTAATTATGTGGCGTCTTATTACGTGGCACTGAGTGGTATTATGTGGAGTGTATTTATGTTGCATTGAGTAGAGTGTAATTAGGTGGCGTGTAATTATGTGGCACTGAGTGGTATTATGTGGAGTGTTTCTTGGATTCAGTAGAGTGTTATTACGTGGTGTGTAATTATGTGGCACTGAGTGGTATTATTTGGAGTGTATGTTGCATTGAGTGCAGTGTAATTATGTAGCATATAATTATGTGGCACTGAGTGGTATTATGTGGAGTGTGTTTAAATTGCATTGAGTAGAGTGTAAATATGTGGCATGTAATTATGTGGCACTGAGTGGTATTCTGTGTACTTGTGCTGAAGCGGCAGCATAAAGGATAGGCTGAAGGGAAAGGGAGTGCAAGATATTGTGATGTAGTGTCCTATAAAGTATGGGCTAGTGATTTAGAGGGCATACTCGCGCACCCCTACGTTGCCTTCTTTCGTTAAAGGCATTGCGCCCACCGGGACTGGAGTTAGTAAGTGCGCAATGGCATGTCATTTCTGCTGTATATATCAACATTTCCATGTAGAAAACTAATATTGCTCTAAAATGGTCTGTGCTTTTGTAGCAAGTGTTCCATCCTTTCTCACACCTCCTGAACACTGTGCCTGACTTCTTGGAACCTGTGTTGCTTCTGAGGTGCAAAATAAATCTTTTAACAGCAATTGGATTATGCCAGTTTCTTTACATTTAAAGACTGTTGCACATTGTTGCACAGATTACACACTACTCTCCCCTAACATTAAAAGTTTTAGTGTTTATTTTTTTTAAAGGCGCCTTTTGAACTGGCAGGAGCTCTAAGCATCAAGGAGGGAGAAAAACAAAGTTTAAACAAGCGCGTCCATGAAGCGGCTGTGCTTTGTTTAATTAGTAATATGAGCCAAGATAACGATAAGGGAGGAATGCAGCTGGCACAATGCACAGCCGCTTCTGACTCCCGTGACCCCTAGGCCACGGGAGTGAAAGTTTAGAGGAAAGGCTGGACATGCACCCGTCTTTGGCCATTTGCGTGCTTTCATTATTGAAAGCCACATGCAAAGGCCAATGGAATGTGTGGGAGGAGTCCGACCCACACAGAGAAGACTCTAGGAAGTCTGGAGTGATTCCAAGAGGCCCTCTCCTAGAGCAACGCATGCGCGCTGCACTAGGCTCGACCTAAAAAGTCTAAGAAAATGAACCAGGACGGTTACAAGGCAAACCCTAAGAGCACTTACGACAAACCTAAAAATAGAGATTCCTGAAAATGTAAAGTATCACACACTAATCAAGAGTTCTTAATGTGCGACAATGAAAAAATAACGAAAAAGAACTCTTGTCTATGCTACAAATACTAACATTGTGCCAAAACTAGATAACGTAACGTTTAAATCTTGCCCTGCCCACCCATTTCATAGATATATACAATACATGGCCAGTAATGTAACACAAATGTGCCATTAATATATGCACTGCTCTCAAACTAGTACAACATACAACAAACTCTTGGACAATATTAAAACAAGAAACAACTGCAAACCACAAAAAATCATTAAAGACATTGAATAAGTCATGATATCCACTGATATAAAAGTCTATCCACACACAGCCAAAGGTGAGACTACAATTTTAACCAAACTACATGTCAACGTCTACAAAAATCAACACTTTATTATGCCACACACACTCAATTTGCCTATGAAATAAAATCGTTGATAGCTTTAGCCTATGATGCTGCCACAGAGATGGTAAAATACTACGCTATGCGAATAGAATCCCCATTCTACCATCTAAATGATCACAAACTGTGTCCCCTCTAAGACTATTTTCAAGACACTTGGCGTGGTCACCTGCATTGATCAGGATGCAGATACCAACCCACGTTTCAAATTCCAAGCTCGGGTGCATATCACAGTAAATTCTCACATAAGGCAAAAGCCAAGAACACGGTGAAAGAGTGGCACAATTCCTTCCAAAGAAGGATTGAGAGAAGCCACCCTACACTCTAGAAAATCCTTGACAATTACGAAAAAAGAACAAAGCTGAAAAGAGCTATGACTAGAACACTCCCTAACACAACTTAAAACAAAAATATACAGGCCAACAAACAAATGCATGAAATCATAGCAAGCAATGTCTTTTTATTTCCTAAACAACCTAGGCCTGCCCTATCTTGAAATAATAGCCAGGAAACCAGGCTAAACACACTATAGACTATAAACATCAAAATATAAATTACATTAAGGTAATAAAAACAATGTTATAAATAATAAAAATATTAATTTAATTTTATCGCTCACACAAATTAAAAAAGATTTTAAAAAATTACCTATTATTTATAGAAAAATACAAGTATAACAGCGCAAAATAATCACATACAAGACACAATTCCAAGGAACCTTATTAAATAACTCATAGTTAAAAAAAACACATAATATAAAAACACATAAAAATATGATAATCCCAACCAAAATAATCAAATACATTTTCAGACTCACGTTTGAAGCAGAGGTTCTGTAGTAAATCCAAATACTGACTGCCGAACTGCTGTTGCAGTGGTCGAGAGAATTCCACCAAGCCAGTGGCATGCAGACAACCGCATTCCAAGTTAACCGCCAGGCTGGGGTGGTCCTGAGGCGGCTGCATGCTTTGGCTCACAGATAGAGCCTTAAGGCAATGCCGCCACACTGCAGTGCCTGCATTGTCGTGCGCGCACTGTTGCCAGGCACCATTTCGTGTATGGCACACAGTGCGGGCACAACAGTGCAGGCATAGGGGGCACAACATATGCCCCAAGCCACAATGCCCAATGGGCAAAAGCACCCGGGAAACCTGTTGGGACCCCTTCCCTGCCTTTTCGCCGACCTTTTCATGGCAGACTACCTGCCAATGAAAAGGTTGGCGGAAATCCAACTCCTAATTGGCACAGCGGTGCTGGCATCGGCACGCCTTCGATCCTGCCCGCCTTCCCAACCACTGCGGGATCTAGCATCCGGGCGATGGTGGTGGGCGTAGCGCTGGGGGTACGCACCGTACATACACGGGTGGGGGTACGACTCGAACGTACACGGGTGTACATACACGGGGGGTTCGACACGTACACGGGTGTACATACACGGGGGGTTCGACTCGAACGTACACGGGTGTACATACACGGGGGGGTTCGACACGTACACGGGTGTACATACACGGGGGGTTCGACTCGAACGTACATGGGTGTACATACACGGGGGGGTTCGACACGTACACGGGTGTACATACACGGGGGGTTCGACACGTACACGGGTGTACATACACGGGGGGTTCGACTCGAACGTACATGGGTGTACATACACGGGGGGGTTCGACACGTACACGGGTGTACATACACGGGGGGGTTCGACACGTACACGGGTGTACATACACGGGGGGTTCGGCGCGTACTCACGGGGGCTGGGGGGGGTCGGCGCGTACTCACGAGGGCTGGGGGGGTCGGCGCGTACGTACGGGGGCTGGGGGGGGTTCGGCGCGTACGTACGGGGACTGGGGGGGTCGGCGCGTACGTACGGGGGCTGGGGGGGGTTCGGCACGTACGTACGGGGGCTGGGGGGGGTTTGGCGCATACGTACGGGGGCTGGGGGGGTCGGCGCGTACGTACGGGGGCTGGGGGGTGGGTCGGCACGTACGTACGGGGGCTGGGGGGGTTCGGCGCGTACGTACGGGGGCTGGGGGGGGTCGGCACGTATGTACGGGGGCTGGGGGGGGTCGGCGCGTATGCGGGAACGTCTCCATGGTTGCTATGGGAGTTCGGTGCGGACGGTGTTTTTTCCATCCGGTTGTAACATCGGACGCACGGGATGGATCGTGATTCCGCGGTCGGACTTCACTTTTCACATTTGTACGGTAAATCGTCCGAGGACGTGTCGGACACATTTTCCGACCCGAGGACGTGTGGGGAATAATTCCCAATGCGATTCGTATGGACTTTTTACCATGCGAATCGTGATTGCCAGTTTGTACGGCACTTGTACGATTCGTACGGTAAAAAGACCGGATACGAGTCGTATGGGGAATTTTTTTACCGGATCGTGATCGGCACCAAAATATGAGACCAAAGGCATCTTCAAACCACACTGCCAAGATAAACAGTCCAGTATAACGATGAAAACATTCCAAAATACATTGACAAAATAAGCAAGCCATCCAATTTGACCATAATAAATTCATCTAAACACTAAAAGCATAAAAGTATTCAAAATACAATAAACAATCCAGGAAATCCACGAAAATCAATGACAAAATATGAAATAGTTGGTAACAAATCCCAACGTATTTTCCTTGTCAACAAACAAAAAGACATGACCACCATCCAAAACTAAGGTTTCCACAGCAATTACAATCCATGCAAAAATGAAATCACAGACAACCACCCTGGAAACAATCAAAACTCACACAAAATCATAAAAACTAGAAATTACTTAAAAAATTAAATATATAACTTACATAACTAAACTATACTTGCATAGCAAACATTAGCTAATAAGGATTACCGCATGTACATTCCGAAACTAGTAAAAGGCTGCGAGAAATTAGGTTTTTGTTGGACTGGAGTGTTAACCTTGGTCAAGTAACTGCAACAATCGATGTCGGGGTAAACCACAATAAGTCACTATATTAACCTGTGCTTAACCCTCTGGTAGCTTGGCACAAAAGCAGTCAGGCTTAAAGTGAAAAAACGACACAAGAAATTCCACTGCAATTTAGAATAATAGAGTAACTTTGAATAATTTATTTGATGCCAAAACAACAACAAAATCTTATCAGAAGAACTGGACTTATGAATTTTAAGTGAAATCTAGCGCCTAATAGATCAAAGCACCCACCGCGGACATCTACCTGTGAGACGCTGGGTCAATGTCGAAAAATATGGCCGACTGCGATGGAGTGCAGGTCGAATACAAAGAATGGATTGGGCCCGGTCAGCGTTTACCTTCAGACTTAGAAGACATTCTGACTAAAATGTTTTTAGAAGGTAAAGTTCAGCAAGGCAAGGCTTGAGGCGGTATCCGAGGAGGAAGCTTGGTCGGGTCAGACCCATAAGATTAAGTTACAGTCAATATTTCTACATTTGGAATTAGTCACTTTTTTGGAAGTTAAACATCTCCAGCGGGCTGAGGCAGGAGGCTGTTGCTGATGAGAGTTCCACAAGGCCGGATACCCCTATGGTGAAGGATCGCTTAACAGGATTTGCTGCTGCAGAGAAGAAAGAAACGGGAGCTGCTGCGAAGTTAGGCAACGGGTGAAGTATCTTGGGCAGATGGACGAGCAAGTTAGTTGCAGTCTTCCCTTGGTTCTCAGAGCAGTTTAAGGCAAAAGTTTTTTAAGTTCCAAGTTTTGGATTTTGGCTACCTGAGCACCTTTAGCACCATCACCAAGGGTCCTCGACTGAAGAGGCACCACTTCAAGGGTTAGGACTGACTAACGCTGGGTCCAGGTGTGGGTTTAAGATGGAGGAAGTGTTTTGTGCCCATAGGCTCTGAACAGAAGGCCAGCAAACTAGCCCTTGGAGTCACTCTGGTAGTCCTGGGTACAGGTGATGAAACAGGCACCTGGCAATAGGGCAAGCTACTGAGGGTTCAAGGCAGGCCCTGCCATCAAAGCAGTCCTTTCAGATTCAGCAAACCAGTTTTGTGGAGTACACAACGTGCCACAGCAGCAGGCAGTCCTCCAAGAGTCCTTCCTCAGATCCAGAAAGTGAACTGAAGAGTCAGTCTGAGGGTCCCTTTTTTATACAGGGTGCCTTCTTTGAAGTATGAGATGTTTCTAGGGAATTCCCTCTGAAGTGCTTGAGGTTTCCTGACTCCCCTGTCCTGCTCCAGGCTGCCTACATGAACAATGCAGGGGTGACAATTCCTTTGTGTGAAGGCAAAGCACAGCCTATACAGTTGCAACTGGGACTGTGCCAAACTTCCCCCATCTTGTCAGTTGATGGCCCATCCAGGCACACCTAATCCCTCTATTGTGTGGCTGACTGGGAGGGATAAACAAAGTCCAACTGCCAACTTCACATAGTCATGTTGGACCAGGAGAGCTGCAGGCACCAAATTGTTTAGGGTAGTAAAATGCCAAATTTCTAAAAGTGTTGTTTTCAAAATTGTAACTTAAAATCTGACTTTATCTTTAAACAATATGTTTGATAACAATTTCTCAGACACCAAACATGAAATGCTGACCTGTTCTGATTAACATGTTAGCACTTAATAAATGTAATAAAGTGACCCACTGTTATCCTATGGGAGAAGTTGGCCTCACAGTAGGGCATAACAAATGTAAGGTTTTTTTCACTACCAAGACATGTAAAACTTAAAAATACATTTCCAACATTTTACTTACAGCGCACTCTGCCCTATGGGGTACCTAAGGCCTACCTTAAGGGCGGCTTACATGCAATAAAAGAGTAGATTAAGGTTTGGCAAGGGGGTTATATTGTGTAGACAGACTGACTGTTTAAAACTACATTACAGCGGCAATGGCAGACCCGTAAACATGTTTTAAGGGGCTAATTAAGTGGGTGGCACAACTAGTGCTACAGGCCCACTAGTATCATTTTATTTACAAGCCCTAGATATATGATGTACCAATCTAGGGACCTATAAGTAAATTAAATATTCCAAACAGGTGTAAGCCAATGTTACCATGTTTAAAGGAGAGAGCACAAGCATGTTGGCACTGGTTAATAGTGGTCAAGTGCACAGAGTTCTAACAACAACAAAAACAAATTCAACAAAAGTTTCAGGGTGACCCTGCAGAAAGGGTCAAGTCCAACAAAGGCCATATACTAACACAAACAGTAATGCTATACTAACCCAAAACACTTAACATAACTAACAAACTACCTCCACACCCACATCTCGCTACTTTATGAGATAAACATTGTCCTTATCTGTACTCAAGAATTGAAGTCTGTATCCGTAGATCCGTAGAGCAACAGAATATCAGGCTTCTCCAAATGTTGATCAGTTCACCAGTTTTTGTGTTACCGAAAACATTTTGCCAGTCAATATCCTACACGTAAATTATAAAATTGTTTCAAATATATATATATATTTTTTAACTTTGAGGAAATAAATAACATTCAATTAAATCCAAACTTAGCCACATTGGAGGTCATATTAAAATTTAGAGTGGTTTTATTTACTAGTCACACTCCAAACTAAAGGCCTCATTACGATGGTGGTTGGGCGAGCGTCTGACTGCCATCAAAGTGGGATTGAGACCTCCCGACAAGTAGTCGGCGGTCCCACCCACCATATTTTGATAAGGCTGCTGTGTAGGTGGTCAGAAACTGCATTTTTCTACTATGGCTTGTGCTGCGGCCCGGAAAAGGGATGCAGCACAAGCTTCAGTAAAAAAATACATGTTTTCAAACATCCAAGCACCGTGTGCCATGCACCATGTGATTCCTGACACAATGCATGGATGTTAGGTGGGACCCCACACGTCCCGCCCGGCCCACTTAGCAGTGTGCCTCAGGGGAGGGGGGCCCTGCTTGGGCCCCCCAAAGTCCCTTTCTGACAGCCTTTTCATGGCAGTCGGACCGTCATGAAAAGGCTGTGGGAAATGCACATCCTAATCTGTACTGCGGTGCCTGCATAGGCACCGCCTCCATTGTAGGAATTAGTGTACGACTGCCACCCTGACGAGCTCTTTGAGCCTGCCGGAGGTGGCAGTCTGTCCCCATCTGCATCATAATAGGGCAGTCAGACCGAAGTCCTGGATGTTGGTGGGGGTGGCAGTCCCACCAACATCAAAATGGGGCCCTAAGATTTCAGATTGACTTTTTCTACTCCAATAACCATATTGAGAAATGTGTTTGAGGGAGGAGATAGATTTAATATTCCCACTCCAAACTGAGCCACACTGGAGAAAGTGTTGGTTACTATTCCCACTCCAAACCTTGCCACATTAGGTATAATATCAGAATCTGGTGTGCGTCAAATGAACTAGTCCCACTCTAAAGTCAGCCAGATTGGGGAAAGTGTTTGACTTTTGGAGGTGAAGATTATATTTAGTATAATCACTATAAACGTAGACACATTGGGGAAGCATTAAACTTTGGATGAGTTATATTTACTACTCCATTTCCAAAAGTAGCCACATTGGGGAATGTGTTAGGTACCGAAGGGGCTACGTTAATTATTTCAACTGTAGCCACATTGGGGAAATTGTTGGAAGCTGGTGAGGAGAGGGGGATTTACGATTCCCACTCTCAACATAGCCACATTGTTGAATGTGTTACACTTTGGGTGGTTCCGTTTTACTATTCCACCTCCAAAGGTAGCCACACTGGGGAAAGTGTTGGACTCTAGAGGTGTCCAGTTTACTGTTCCCACTCCAAATCTAGCTACTTTGAGGAAAATGTTAAACTTTGGTGGGATTTAGTTAGTACTCCTACTCCAAATTTAGCCTTACTGGCTAAAGTGTTGGACTTTGGAATGGTTGGATTTTCTATTCCTACTCCAAAGCTAGCCACACTTGGGACAGTATTGGACTTTAGAATTGTCAGATTTACAATTTGATACTTAGCCACATCAGGGGAAGTGTTAAACCTCAGTGGTTTATATTTATTTAGTATTTCCACTCAAACTTAATCACAGAGGGGAAAATGCTGGACTTTGGGGGGAGTTAGATTTACTATTCCCTTTTCAAAATTAGCCACACTGGGGAAACTGTTTTAAAGGGATAATAGTTAATTGTTAGTATTCACATTCTAAAATTCAGTACATTGTAAAATATGATAAACTCTTAAATTAACCCATTTAAAATTTGCCGACACTGCAAAACAATTTACATTTGAAATCTGCAAGGGGAATTTTAAATACACACTACTACAGTACTAAAATGAATTTAATGAGTGCACAATAAATATTGACAACCCACATTACACTACATTAAAAATATATATTATTATGAAATATACATAAACGTAAATGAAAACATATAAAATAGTAAAACTAATAACGCAAGCTACTAAATTATTTTTCGCAAATATTAAGCAACAATTAATGCAACAATATTCAAAATATCTAAAAAAACAAAAAAAACTAAATAATCCACTCAAACATTTTTTCTAAAAATGTATATATTAATCACCCCAAAATTAAATTCATTACATTTAAAAAATGTGCAATTATAACAATTAACAAAAACATCACAATCAGCGAGCTGAGAGGCATAGGCAGCTAAGGATGAAGAAAGCCCACCTACCGGCATCTAGATTTACTTATGTGTATGCAAAGACACCAACTGAGATAACTCTATTTACGAGCTCCGGGAGCTATATGGCTTTTGTCATAAGAATTCCAGCGTTATACTGGGAGTCTCCAACCTAGCCCATAGAGTATTTTGGCAGCTTAATCAATTTCAAAAGCTCTATTCGACAGTTTGTCTTAAAAGCACATTTAGTACATAAAATAGAGCACAATAAATATCATAAAACTATTTACACATTTTAAGAAATCCATTAAATCCAATCATTTCTGTCGAAGGTGTGATAAAACAATAAAATTATCTGGTATTTCATTAAGCTGAAAGGAATCTAGTCACATAGAAAAATGCTAGTTAGCAGCATGTTGGGTAAGCATTCGAGCTTAATCATAGGACCCGAGAGAAAAAAACGAAAAAAAAACTATACAATCGACTCCGGGTCCCATCTTGCTTTCAGTAGGTTCCAAAATGTTCTCTTCTTTTTGCTGCCTGATCTCAGTAGATCTAACTTTGGAGTCACCAGAACAGAAGATTGCCAGTCAAAAAAGGAGGGAGGGATAGAATCTGTCCATTTTATACATATTTGTCTCCTAGCTAGGAGCATGGCATAAAAAAACTTAACGATCTTGCAAGGCCTTTGACGTTATCCTGTAAGCCAAAAATAATCAACGGCAAGTCAATAATAACAGGGCTTCCTATTGTGTCCAACAAGAATTTCCCGATGCTATCCCAAAAAGAAGTCAGAGCTGGACAGTCTTTAAACATGTGGATGTCGGAAGCCGAGGCCAGTCCACATTTCTAACAGCATACAGGCAACTCTTTGTTGATTTTGGAAAGCATCAGTGAGGTAAAATAAGCCCTGTGAATGGTGAAAAGGTGGTTCCTTTTCAACCACGCCGGTTTTACAATTTCATGTAAACGTTTACATGAACACTTCCACAATGTGTCACAGTCTTGAGCTGGTAAAGAACTTCCCCACAATTCCTTGGCAAGTTTAAAGTCACCATTCACTTCCTCCAGGATTGCCTGATACCAAAAGGAAACTTCCTTCTTCCCTCGGGGTCTAATCACAAGATTATATTCCAGATCATTGCCTCCCCCTAATAAGCTTCCATAAGTTGTTTGTAAATGTGACTGAACCCAGCTAGCCAACTGAAGATATTTAAATTTAGAACGGCCAGCCCCAACCCTTACCCTAAGTTGTTCCCATGTCACTAGGGTACCGTCTGAAATCAGATCCCCCCAAACTGCCAGACCGGCTTCCCTCAGAGGAGCCGCCAAACTGTCCCTCTGACACTCTGGACCACCGGGAGGATCCCATAAGGGCGCCATACTAGAAAAGTATCCAAGAGCGACCGACTTCCTCAAATCCGCCCATGTTTTACCCAGGCCCTGGAAAACCTTGAGCCTAACTTTTTTTTAAAACTTAGCATCTCCAAATTTAAACAAAAAACCCTCCACCGATAAATGTGCTGCCGAAGCATAGCTAAAAACATCCCTCCTGCTCCAGTATTGACTGGCATTTTCAATAACATACGTGCATGGGAAAGTTGGAAGGCCCAAGCATAAAACTGAAAATCTGGCAGGGCAAGGCCTCCCTTCTCCGTCCTGCATCTTAGCTTTTTCCAAGCAATCCTCGTGAATTTGTATCCCCAGACAAAGTAGTTGATATCCCTCTGGATTTTGTCAATTTGTGGTTTCTCAAAGTGGAGAGGAATACAGTTAAAAAAAAGGTAATTTTCGGGAGTAATGACATTTTAACCAAGTTGGCTCTGCCAATGACAGAGAGGGGGATCGAAGCCCAGGTTTTCATTAGCTTCACGCACTCTCTCACCACCAAAGTCAAATTAGTTTCAGCCATCTTAGCTATGTCTTGCACAATGTTTACCCCCAAATATCTCATTCTGGGGCTTATCTGGTGTTGATATTGATTTGCCGCCTGGTTCCAAACCATTATCTCAGTCTTAGCAGCATTAATTTCGTAACCCGAGACTAGTCCAAACTCCTGGGCTTGACTAATGACTGCTGGGAATGCCATATCTAAATCAGCAGTAAAAATTAAGATACCATGGGCATAAAGGGCTACCTTCCTCTCCCACTCCCCATACTTGAAAGGCTGAATGTTGGAATCCTCTCTAAGCCCTTAAGCAAATGGCTCAATATATAAATCAAAAAGGAGAGGGGAGAGTGGGTAGCCCTGCCTGGTACCCCTAGATATATTAAAGGGCTCCGTGATACTGCCATTTACTAAAAGTCTAGCTGAAGGTCTCCTATAGATAGATTGTATTGTAGGACGAAACTTCTCACCAAGATTGAATTTTTCCAAGACCTCCGACAGGTATGTCCAATTCACCCTGTCGAAGGCCTTGGTGGCATCTAAGGTCCTAGCTGCTAAGGGGATGGAGTTTACGGAAGCCAAATCAATCGCCCCAATTAGATCATATGTTAGGTGCGATAGCTGGCGGCCCTTTACGAAGCCCTTCTAGTCTGAATGCAAGATATCCCCTGCCACTATACCCAGTCTTGCTGCCAATATAGAGGTGAAGACTTTATAATCGGCATTCAATAAAGATATGGGTCTATAAGACCCACAATTAGATGCCGCTTTCCCTGGTTTCAGAATCAGGACTATAGTGGCCTAATTCCATGAATCTGGCGGGCTCAGTCCTTCTTGCAAGATCTGGTTAAAAAGATTAGTCATGGTAGGAATAACCTGGTCCCCTATTACTCTGTAAATCTCGGCTGGTAGTGGATCCGGCCCTGCGGCCTTCCCGTTCTTACCATTGAAGATAGCTTCCCTTACCTCGGCACAGGTAAAAGCCCTGTCTAGATATTGCTTTTGTTCTGGACTAACGGAGGGAAGCGGAATATCTCCAAGCCACCTCTGTGCACTATGTTTATCTACACTGCCATCCTCCTGGTAAATAGATTGAAAAAAGGCCTGAAAGGCATCCCGAATTTCCTCATCAGTAACCAAAGTGCCCTTCTCACTTATGATCTCCTTAAAGTACCTTCTTGCTCGTCCTATTTACTCTTCCATGCAAGCAATTTGCCTGCTCCTTCCCCGTACTCGAAGTGGGAGATCTTACTAGCTTCCCATCTTCGAGTAAGCCTGATGTCCAAAATATTTTCAAGCTGGGCTTTTAATCCACTGACCTTATTTCGCTTATCTTGCAAAATTTCGGGGGGTACTGAACCTGAGAGATCTACCTCTACGTCTTTCAGCCTAGCTTCAATATCCTTGATCTCTTCCTTATATTTTTGTTCCTATAACAAGACCTGCTAGTGATTTGGCCACATAAAAAGGCTTTCAAAGAGTCCCATACTGAAGTAATTGAGGCAGTACCAACGTTCACCTCCAGAAACCATTCCACTTCTTGTGAGAGAAAGGAGACTTCTTCCTCCTCCAAGAGTATGGCTCGATTAAAAGACCAAGCCCTGATTGAACTAGGGACTGGACATTTCAGCACCAGAAGGACCCTGGAGTGATCCGAGAGATGGGGAGCCAAGTATGCAATATTCTTAACCAGGCTCCTTAATGAGTAGCTGACCAGGACAAAGTCAATTCTTGACTGGTGCCTATATTTATAGTTACGATATGATACCCCTAACTGCTGCTCTGATCTATCTCTCTAGATATCTGACAAGGTGAACTGTCTCATAGCCCCAAGCAGATACTCCCGAGATTTAGAAAAGACAACAGCTCTATTCGTTGGAGTTTTAGCCAATACGTGGTTCAAGAAAATATTAGAATCCCCTGCCAGGGCCATCGGTTCCGGTAAGTCCAATAAATGAAAAAAATAGACTTCAGACTAGTGGTGTCATCTTGGTTGGGGCCATAATATTTAATTAAGGTTAGCAAGGTCTCCATTATTGTAACTTTTACTATGATTACAAAAAGGGTACAAAGTTCCTCTAGTCAGAAAAAGAGATATTGAGGGGGGGGATTGTTAGTAGGTCTGTCATGTGTCACGGAAGGGGGGAAAACCCTTTTAGGAACTAGGGCTCTCACACACCCAGCAAGCTAGGTGTCATGCTTCATCATTTGAGCCTGCCCCTCGTCAGGTCGGCGCTGCAATTCCTGACGGGCTCCCAATAATGGGGCTCTTTAGCGGGGATCTTTTATTCCTGCCGAAGGGTGCTGTGGGGGTAAGGGGCCCTAGAGTGTGTAGATGTAGTGAAAGTGTTTAAAATAGGTACTGTTGGTCCACAAATGAAAAATGTATTAAAGTGGTGAACAGCCTAATTAAAACAAATGGAAAATGAGGTGGGTATAGCCGCTAGTGGTTTATGTAGCTAGTTGTGTATGCCCTACGCTCAAAGAGATCAACATGTTTCATGCCTAGGTAGCCAAAAATTGGTCACCCATCCCAGTTCCGGCGGCAGGGGTAGGTCATCGTTCATACGCGTCTACCGACGCAGGACCCACGTTGGAGTCCTTTTACCCGCCGGTCACTGCTGCAAGATTTCCTTGCCAGTAGTTTAGGTTACTTCCAAGCACCTATTAGGTATGCAGAATCCACACACCTTTGTTGTAGATAGTTTGTTTCTTTGATCCTGAGGAATTGCCGTGACCAATTTTTGGCTACCTAGGCATGAAACATGTTGATCTCTTTGAGCGTAGCATGACACCTAGCTTGCTGGGTGTGTGAGAGCCCTAGTTCCTAAAAGGGTTTTCCCCCCTTCCGCGACACATGACAGATGACATGACATGACAGACCTACTAACAATCCCCCCCCTCAATATCTCTTTTTCTGACTAGAGGAACTTTGTACCCTTTTTGTAATACTAGTCTTCTGGGTATGTACACTGGACCTCTCTAAACTTACCCTCCTGTCCCCCATTTTGTTGATAACTTTTACTATGACCCATATACCATTTGGATCTTTAATCTGAGATAGTATGTGGGCCCTGGCTGTTTTTTTTTAAATAACTGACACCCCTCTAATATTTGCTGACTGACTTGTACTTACATGGGAGCCTATCCAGCTTTGAGACTTTAACAGAGAGATCATCTCTTCTTCCAATAAATGAGTTTCCTGGAGGACAATGACCTGCGCTGAAGAGTCCTGTAGATATTGCAAAATCTTAACTCTCCTTGGTCTAGTGCGCAGGCCATTGACATTTCAGGAAAGAATCTGAATAGAACTCATGAGGGCTCAAAATTCCCCTTGTCTGCCAGAATCAAGATAAGGGATATCAACGTCAGCACCTTCAACACCTGCACACAGATCCTCTCCCTACCTACACCCCTAACCTTAACCCTAGAGTTGGACATACCAAAAGTGGCAAAATCTTTTTCTTTTTTCGTTTTTCTTTTTTCTTTTTCCCCCCGTTCCCCCCACTCCTGCCTCTGTGCCCAAACATCCCCCCCGCACCCCACCCATGGAGAACCCTACCCTCAGTTATCCGGACAGATGACGTCCAGATAATTGCATCCTAGAGACTCCCACCCTCGTCACCCCAAAGAAAACATAACCAGGAATACTAAAAGAAAAAAAAAGGGAAAAGGCCAGCCTAGCCTTACCTAAGCCGACCTATAACCGTGCCATAAATGTGAAATGGGATGTGAGAAAAATAGAAGAGAGATACCTTATCTATACTCATCTTATTCTCTTTTTTGTCTTTGTCTTTGTCTTTCTTTATTTATATCATTTTTACTTATGTGAGACTCCCCCCCTTTTTTTTTTTTCTTCTTTTTTTAAAACATTATCGCTGCATAGAAGAATACTTGTACTATTCATTTTGTTTAAAGGTAAGCTATCCTAGGGAGAAACTGGGAATGGAAGCTAGAGGTAATAATACAAAGACATAACTAGCCCGACTGTATGTTTACAAGCAAGTCTTCAGCCTCCTGTACTGATTTCACGTTGTACATTTTGTTTTTAAACATGATCTTCAAGGAGGCAGGAAATTTGAGTTGGGCCACAGCTCCTAACTTTTTAAAATCCTCCCGATTCCTACCCAGCTCCCATTGCCTATCTAACGTAGCTCTGGCCAAGTCTGATCTAATCTGGAATGGATAATCCTTGCCCTTCAATGATTTTTATTTGAGAGATAAATTAAGAATCTTCTCTTTCAATGCGTACATATGGAAACTTATAAGGATTTTCCTCGGTTTAGATCGATTCGGGTCTCTTCTGAAGGGGTCACGATGGATTCTCTGAATGTCCCTGCCCAATTCTTCCTCTGAGATCTCTAAATCAAGTGATTCTTTTAAAAGTGTGATCATAAAGGGCTTAAGATCATCTCCTTCACTCCCCTCTGGGACATTCAGTATTCGCAAATTATTCCTTCAGGAATTATTTTCTAATATTTCCAGCCTGTCCCACAGGCCCCCTCATCTCTTTTAAGAGCTACCAGGTCAACTTTCAAAACATCAAGATGCTCTGTTAATGCCCCCACATTAGATTCTAATGTCCCTGTCCTTGTATTTAAGAGGTCTACTTTCTTATCCAGCGACTCGCAGAAGCTCTTGATTTCTTCTTGGTTTGCGACAGAGACCTCAAACCCTTTTTTTATGTCTACCGATAATGAAGCCATAAGAAGCTGCAAGGAAGAAATCGAATGTGCCTCTGAATTTAGAGCCTCTGAATTCAAAGCCTCTGAATTTGGAGCTGTCGCTCCTCTGTTCGAGCTTCCTTCCTCCGAAACCGGACCCTTAGGTGAGATCTGGGGGATGTCTGGAGATTCAGCTTGAGGTGTCTGACCTACTAACCCCTTCACTGCCTCCATCGCGTTATCTCTTCCCTCCAAAGCAGAACTCTCAGTGTCAACCGGAGCCAAACCCCCAGCAAGTGTGTGGCCCCCCGACTTTATCTTCTCTGCTTTTGAACCATCTGGGTTAACCGGTCCAACAGATCCAGGTTCGACCTCAGTTATGTCTCTTTTCCCCAACTTTCCAACCTCTCCCTGTCTCACAAGGCACAGACCCTCCAGTAGGACCTTAAAGTACGACCTTAGGGAGGGAGTAATCTTAGGCTTAGTTTCTAAGAAGGTAGCCTTAGATCTAGTTGTTTTAGTGTTCTTTTTTTTAACTTCCCCAGATAAAAAGGTTGAAGTATTTTTCTTTTCGGTCTTTGATTTTCTCTTAATGGTGCTATTGCCGTGACCTTCCCTGGTACTATTATTCGTGGTATCACCAGCAATTTCCGTACTTGTGTCCAGACTACCCTCCTGTCCATTCAGATGTGCCTGGTCGATGTCCTTCCCGGTAGACTTAGTACCTGCGAACCCCCCTCCTCCCCTGCGTCTTTTACCCTTCTTGATACACTTACTATTGCCCAAGGGAGAGGTAGAAGCAAAGGCAGAAGCGAAAGCCAGGACAGGGAAATCCAAAACAGCTGGAGTGCATCCTACCTGAATGTGGGGCACCCCGCCAACCACCAAACCACCACAATGCTGAGGCTGCTCCACTGGGGTCCCCTGCAACAGCGTACCGACTTCACCAGCGTCGCCAGCACCCTTCTCATGGTCGTACTCGCCTCTTCCCTCAGAGCACTCAACGTTCTCCAGTTTGGCCACTATGCCCCTAGTGCTGCCCCTGAGGAGTCCGTGGGCTGCAACTCTCCGGCTCCTCCTAAGCTCCAGTGCCGCCGTCTCCCACCGCGTTAGGCAGGGAGGGGCGGAAGGAGTGGAAGCCGGGCCAGAACCGAGAGCCGTACCGCCCCCAACACACATCCGCCGAAAGCCGGCTGCCAGGACGAACAAGAACGGAGCCCGGACCGGAGCCCGGACAAATCACCCGGCAGTCGCCCAAAAGAAGAAAACGCCTCAAAAAAACGCACCGATCAAGAGGTAAAGTGTCTTCCCCACAATACCCCGGTAAAACCTCTCAGTATTCCACGCTAAACATGGATTCACATGGTGTGGGGGATGAGCGGAACCTCCAGGTGCAGCGGCAGCTCAGCTTGCTGCCGCCATGTTCTCCAAAAAAAAACCACAATATTTTTACATCATTTCCTACATATTACTTGAATAAAAACAAACAAAATAATAAAAACATAATTCCGTAAAATAAGTAAATATGAACAAAACCAAATGTTTACATTTTTAAAATATTAACCCCTTCGGTGCTCATGACGGAACGGTTCCGTCATGAGCCACGGTTGAGCTGTGCTCATGACGGAACCGTTCCGTCATGACCACGCCCGCGCAGGAAAAGATCAGCACAGCAGGGGAATCCGTCCAGCATGGAAGGGGTTAATAAAATGTGCAAAATTAAAAAACAATATTATTTATCTATTTCAGTATTAATGAAAATATTAAGACAATTTATAAATTATACAACATACAATACAATTAATTGTTTAAAAAAAATATCAAAATACCTACTAACCCATTACAATTTGAAATAAAAAAAAAAATTAAATCACCTTTTTAAACTTTCAATAAAAACAAAACTTTTCAGTGATATACCATAAAAATTTCCAAAATTTCACCTTAAAAGAATTATTTCTTTTTTTATCTTAAATGGAAATATAATCTTAAATAATTATTAAAATATTGTAAACGTAATTTTAAAATTAATTGTAATACACTACCCACCCTACTTCCCCATGCACATTCTCTACATTCGATCCTAATATTTAATCATAAAACATAACCTAAATGAAAAACATTATAAAAAAAGACAATACATTCCACCTAAAAGATATAACATACAATAATAATTTATAACTCAATATGAAAACAAAATAGAAAATGATATTCTTATCTGTGACTTAATGCCCCATGATATTCTTGGCATCAGGCTACTTCAGCTGTCATGTAAAATTCCAAAATATGTTTTCAATGATATTAAGGTCATACACCCCACACAAAGTTAGGGAGTACAAAAGGAAGCTTGTGTAACCCAAGCAGCCAAGCTTGCCTTAAACTATAGTGTGCCACCTTGAAATAAATAAATAACGCCTATTTTATACAGTGAAGTAATCTCTAAAGTGTTCTTTGTAATCTCACAGGGCAAAGTGCTAGTATATAATAATCGGGTACAATACATATTAGAGTTAGTGTGCCCTCACAGTGAAATAAGCCTAAAAAACTATTTCACTATGTATGCAAAACTATACATTTTAGGCCTAGGTGACAATAAAATCTTTATTTTCCACCACTGCTACAAAAAAAACAAGATACATGCTTCTAATTTATTGACTGCTTCAATGTTCAAATCTAACTAAATGAATAATTCAGATTTTTCACAACTTAAGCCAAAAAGTAATTTTGTAAAAATGTAATCTAGGTTGCCAGAGCTGGTAAAAACCAGTTCACCAGTTCTGCCATTCATTACACCTAACTGGAATACACATCCTTGGCTGGGAGAGTTAATGCCTGTGTATCAAAGGACAATGGTTTGCGTCTGGTCCCAGAAAAGACAAATGGGCACTACCTGCTGATGACCTAGTCGGGATTAGCTTTCTGGGATTGGGCAGGATCAATTGGCAGGACAAAGGTCAGCTTTTGTACATCCTCATTTGACTTAGAGATAATTGGGAAGCACCCTATAATCACCTCTAGGATCCTCATAGACGTTGACTCCCCAGCAGGGAAGGAGGAAAATCAATTTTGACCCTGTCATGTGGCGGTGTGGCCAAGATGCTGAACACAGGCATTCCTGGGGGCAGCTGGGTCCCGCCATCTTGAAACAGGGGCTCTTGTGTAATTTTGCAGTGAGGCAAAAAACGTAAATGCTGCAAAAGGAGTTGTGGGCTGTCAGAAAATTGTTACGGCTGGGTTGTAGAATTTCTCTAATCACTGGCTAGTGCACAGGATAAATCTAGCACCTCTACCACCACCTCCTCAGAATATTCCTGGATTTGGGAAGACTCGATTTAAAAAAGAAATCCTGATTTCTTACTCCTGACTCCTGCTAGAAGAGGCGGACTCACACACAGACTCAATTACCCCTGTGTCCTCCTGGCACCCAAGGACTGGCACCGCTCTCAAGGGTCAAGGGGTTGGCCTCAAGTCTACTTACTGCAGGAACACAAAAAGCATAAGGACTCCTGGCTTCAAGAGGGCTGTCAGGAATCAGGCCACATGTTCTGTAACTTGGAACAGAATGTAGATTCTCTGGTGCATGTCTTGTATAGAGAAAGTCTCTCTTTTGAGAGATTCCCTTACTGTGCTCCTAGTTACTAAGTACGGCATTTTACCCTCACTCCCTTGAGTTTTTAAACCTGGTGTCATCTGAACAAGCCCTTACTTGGCTTACTGTTCCTGACCACGCCCCCTTTCTCTGATGCCTCGCGTTGTTCGTTTGTTTGCAGACGCGAGAATCTTGCAACATTGTTTCCACCCACTGACTTTCAACTGACAGCCTTAAATGTATGCTTCTTTTTTAGGTCTCGCCTGAGACAGCGCTTTAGCGCTGTTCTGGCGAGACTTATAGTAAGCACTTTTGGAAGTGCAAACGAGTGCTTTCAGGCCGCCAACTACTGTGCATGTGTGCCGGGCGCGCGCACCATTTGGCAGCCTGAAAGCACTCGTCTTTCACTTTCGCCTGTCACACAGCCCGCTGTTGTTTCCAACCTCCCCTTGAACAGCGTGAGCAGAAAGGCCACAACAGTCCCGAGTCAGCCTCCCCCTCCCAGATGGCATCGGCTGAGAGGACTCTGTAGCTCAGCCTTCTGCTTCCCCCTGCCCCCCTCCCATGCTGCCTTCGGACAGTATCAGCAGAGAGGCCACGCAGCACAGCCCTCTTCTGCCCCCTCAACCACCACCTTCGGACAGCATCAGCAGAGAGGCCTCGCAGCCCAGCTGTGTTCTGCCCCCCACCCCGCCTTTAGACAGCATCAGCAGAGAGGCCGCAACAGCCCCCCCCCCCACGCCACCTTCAGACCGCATCAGCGGAGACGCATAGATGCCAAGGTTTCATATTGCTTGTGTATGACATTTTCATAACTTCACTTTAATTCTGAGTGGCATTCAGCGATTATGGGTGACACTTTGTTGCAAGCAAAATGAAGACGAGGGAAACATATACATCAGAAATTACCTGTCTTTTTCAAAAATAAATTGACTGCTAAAGGTGACATTCGACATCTTGAAATCGTAAATAATAAAAAAAAAAAGGCAAGGCATACACGTGCATACGTCATCACACTGGGCCGCCACAGCAACCTTGATGATTACACGTCATCACGCAGTTTTTGCATTTTTTTTTTGCTGCTGCTCCACAGTATTGGCAAAGCCAATAGTTAGACAAGCCTCTGCCAAAGCTTGTAGTTAAATACACTGAATAACATCATACTTAGTAATAGTGGCGGTACATATTACAGCTACAATGGAAAATACAGTGTCTTTAAACACTATGTACTAATAAATTCATCTTTATCTTCATTTGAATTCTTGGCTGCAACGCTCTGTTTAGTGAGAAGGAGCGTATAGCCTTTTGCAAGCGCCTAAGGCCTTAGTTTTAGCAACAGTTGAAATCCCTGGCTGTTAAGTGTGGGGCCTCTCAGGTTTAATGTCACTTGGGGACAGGCTATTTCCAATTTGGGGCGTGTATGTGTAATGACACTGAACAGGTGGGCAAGTGCTCTTTTTTGGGGGCCTACAGCTGTAATGACAGTGGGGTTCACTTCTAGATTGGTTTATTACAGCAGTGTGCCTGGCTGGGAGGGGCCTTTAAATATAACTCGGTGATAGTCATCCTGAGGCCACTTGCCCTTCCTGATTACCCCTCGGCACTTCAAACCTAATTCAACACAGCATGGCACTATCATCAGCACGCCCCGGGAGGTCCCATTAACAGGCACTCCTAAGAGGAGGAGCCCTTTCACATTCTGCACCACAATGGGCGCCTGCTTACCTTGTATTTTCAGAGTCAAAGGAGCAGGGCTGCTGGCTGCAGTGCACACACAACGAAAGTAAATTAAATTAGGACTGACTGGAGCACAGAGCAAGCCACGCCTCAGTTGAGAGACTCCGAGGCTGAGGCTGGAGCTGCACACACACACTCCACAGTGACACTTACTGGTCTGTGGAGCTCGATGAGCAGGCCGGCCAGCTGCATGACTGACTTACCCCTGTACGAGGTCCAGAACTATTGACTCGCTGTGGCATAATGGCACTGCACTGGCTGCCTGACTGCAGTGCAGCCTCAGTATCAGTTGAGGCACACTACTCGTGGGTGCCGGCGGTGCAATAGGAGGCACGGTGCGAGCTGCGGCAGGAGCTGCTAGCTGTTTGAAAACGTTTGCACTACAGTGCCCCACCCACTAGCGCGGCAAAGCCAGCCTATAAGGGTGTCTCTGTGTTACACACTAGCTGTGATTGGGCAAAATCAGACTGACCCGCCTAACGTCAGTGCTGGTGCCACTGGTGTGTTGGGTAAATTGGCTACATTGTGGAGCTTCAAGCTCAGCTGAGCCAGCCCCCGAACCTGCCGCAAGCAGTGCAAACCACGTGCTGCCATCAGTTTGCTCAGGCACACAGTGCTATGAGCACCCTGGCCAGTTATGGAGGTGCTATAAATGCGTGACTTCACTTTAATGTTGGCCACTTTAATGCCTGTCACGGTAATCAGCCAGAGACGGTATCAACCAGAAAGAAACAAGCATTTGCAATGCAATAGGTCTTGCATTTGCACAAGTTTAAGCTATTGGCATTGTAAATGACAATGCACTTTTTTTATGTTTTAAAAACCAAAACATAAATAAAGGCATTATCATTTACAATGCCAATAGCTGAAACTTGCGTAAATGCGAGACCTATTGCATTGCAAATGCTTGTCCTTTAAGCCGCGAGTGTTTATTTCGACCGAATTCTATTGTGCTCCTTGTTTTTCCTGACTCTTGTGGAAAAGTGGATTTCCCTGATCAGTTATGTCCCCTATCTTGGACCCCAACGGTTCTATATGCATGTTACAAGTACATGTATGTTCTCTCCAGTTCCAGTTTTGAAGACGCAAATACATGTGCGTCCACCGTCAATATGTTCTCTGTCAGATCCGCCATCAATGGGCTGGATAGTCAATTCCTAAGTAGGAAAGGCCACCGACTTTATATGGCTCAGTTACTCCATTTTTACAGTTCAGATGAAGTAGGCCCGATTCTGTCCTCAAAGCCTTTCCCTGCTCTCTGTCTCTGACAAGCGTCAGCTTGAGCTTGCATCTGTATCCATGAACTTTGTCCTATTTCCTGTGCAGCTAACGGTGCCTGCCTCGGCCAGTTTAGCCGGTCTGCCAAGAAGCTGTATTTCACCTTCGAATTATCTACTTTGCTCTTCAGCCGATGCATTCCTGTCTAGTGATTTAGGTAAACATTTCCTTTAGCTCTCGTGCAAAGGGCTGTCCTCCTGCAAGTAATTCATAGCCCAGTTGCCATGGAAAGTTTTCTGCCTCTTGTATTTCACATAGACACTTAGGCGTTCGTGCACGCACACAGTCAGTATAGAATAGATTCTGTTCGAAAGTCCTTCAGTCCTTCCTTGTGGATAACATAGTTCTTTAAACATAGGATGTTAGATATGATTTAGGATTAGGTTGACTTGACCTCTTAGACTTTTCGTCTCCACACGTAGAGTTAGTGACGAGGTCCCTTCACCCCCCCTAGTTACACGTCAAATGCACGTCATGCTGCTGCGCGCGCATCTATGTCAAGCATTATCTTATAGAAACACTTATATTTGATAACTTTAACCAATTATGTTTCTTTTTACTCCTTATTACGCCTAGTTTCGTTTACGTCATTAATATGTCACTTTTCTTATCAAATGTTACGCCTCCTACATTCGTTTCCATTATAATGTAATAACTATAAAAATGTATGTATATCAATAAAGAATCGTACTTCACTTCCTGAACCTTCTTGGTGACGGAACCTGAGGTCCGCCACTCGAGTCGGCCATATTGGAATAAAGCCCATTCAGAAACCTCTTATACCACGGATTCTGCCTCTCATTATTCTGAGCTATTTGTTTAAAGTTCTCGCATGAAATTCAGATCGGTAATGGATAGATATATTTTATTTACCACATAATGGCGCCCGAACAGGGACACTTTCTCATCTCACGCGCCGGCGGTGCGTTGCAGGCCCGGTCTCCTGCCACAGCTGGACGGACCATAACGCGTACCAGCAGGATTTCCTGTAGCTCCCTCCGGTCAAGCGGGGGCGACTGAGGCTGCGATCAACCCAGACGAGGCGGTGAGAAGCGCAAAGTATCCCGACCAGAGCCTAGCTGAGAGAGCAAGATCCGAGGTATACAGAGGCCCACCAGGTTTCCGAAGTCCCGATGTCCAGAAGTTCCGATGTCCGAAATCAAGTCCAGTGTCCGAGGCCTTTCGTTGTGAGCTACTCGGTGAGTACCATCGCCGGGGAGGCGTGTTGACGTGCACATAGGTTGTGCCGGTCAAGACGGATTTGGGTACACAAATCCGGTCTGCACTGTTTAGCAGTGTATATGTACGGTTTAGCCGTATATCAAGTATTCCGAAGTATCTAGTGATTATCAAGAATTCTGCTTGGTGATTAGTTATGCAGACTGTCATCATTGTTGGTTATTTTTAACAAATGTTTAGTATTTTATTTTTTAACATGCTAAAATGTCCTGCATATTGTGGTATGAATGATTGTTTTACTGTGCTTTGCTCATTATTGTGTTTTTGTCCTAAGTGTGTTTAAGTTTAAGTATCAGATCAGTTCCGTTCAAGAGTAAGTACCAGATTAGATGTTGTCAATATGCCACTCTTTTCAAAGTTAAGACAAATTACTACTCGAAAAGGGGTGCTTGAAGAGGCAGTCCCTATCCCTCCTAGGGACACTCCAGGCCATTTCATGTACCATAAACATGGCTTAGATGCCATATTATTTCTAGATCTATGGGTGGACTACACCAAAGAGTTACCAGAGAATCAGAGATGGCCCGTAGCTGGGACCTGGGATGCAGACTGTATCATGAAAGTAGAAGAAGAGTTGTGGAAGAGGAAAGCTAGACAGTCACAGAAAGACGCTATTGAATTATGGCGTAAAGAGTCGCATAGGCGCACTGAAAAGGCGCTGAGACAAGAAGAGAGAAGTAAAGAAAGTGCAAATAAGGTTCGAGATAAGCAGTTGATTGAAGAAAGTACAAGAGTACAAACAGAACAAACAGAGAGACAAAGAAATGCCCTTATGAAAGGGATGTATCCCCTTCTGGCCGAAGGATTGCCTCAAGCCATTACGGCCATACCAAAAGACTTGCCACCCCCATTGTTTCCAATAAAGGTACATCCTAAAGGACATCCTAGAACCGCAGAAGATATTTTTCTTTCCTCATATTTAGATGATACAGTTCCCGAATATGCTAACCCCGCACCGCACAGACCGGCTGCTGGGGGGGTTCAACATCAAGATCAAGTTCTTGTCCCTGTACCACAGCAAGCTCCGACACAAGTCACGACACAAGCTTCGGCAAGCACATCTGCTGCCGCGTCTGTCCCCGCAACTGTTTCCACAGCCGTGTCTACACCTGTAGTGGCTGTAGCACGTTCAACGAACCCTTTCACGTCTGACACCTCAGAGGGGGCTACTGGAGGTGCTGCTAGCCTCCATTTTACGCCACCCAAAGGGAGTAAATTTTCTTTCCTGGAATCAGCACATGCACGTACGCCCAAACTTATAAATAACCGTACGCTTAAGGAGCTTATGGTAGATTGTAGATATGATCCGGTGCCTGGTAAAGAGGATGAAATGATTATAACATCATTACGTATTAGACGAGCTGCGACATTTTTAGGAAGGCTGCCAGGAATGGCCGCACATCTAGATAATATATATCATTTTGTGCAAACAGGGAAAGATCCTGAATGTATTAACAGAGCTATGGAATACCAGAAAGTCGAGATACAGGGAGAATTGTTACGTTTTCTTATAAATTGTGTGATCAGAAATCAAGACCGACCGGGGGTAGACCCGGAAGTAATGCAAACTCTTACTAGATGGAGTCAGAATATATCCGAGGGAAAACATGATAAACAGGGAAGTATAGTAGCCATGTGCCGAAAAATTAGGAAAGAAGTAGAACACATACATGCAGAGAGATTGGAAACAGACGAGTTCGAGCAGGATGAAGAGTTCGAATCAGGAGAGTCAGAAAGACAGGCAGACACCATAGCCTATGTAGGCAGAGGAAGGTCCTGTAATAATACCGGAGGTTTTTCTGATCCGATACACTCTACGCGTCCAACAATAATAAATATGAAATCTCCCGAGCGTTTGTTTCAAGCCGCAGATAAAATACTCCGGGAACGAAGGGGTTACCACCTCCTCGATTCTATGGACGAACAAGAATTAGCAAGGGCAGCTGTTCATTGGATGGACAGTCCCGGTAAATATGGTGACGTGACAGTCGCACACGCGTTTTTGAACCTCAGTCCAGACGAACAATGTTTAGCTGGGATTTATATGATCCAGCAACTTCTTATACAATATAAGAGCCAACATGCTGATCCTGGTCCCTTACCTGATATGTTAACCGAACTTCTCACGAATAGATGGAGAGGATCCAGTAACAAGTTAATCAAAGAAATACTAATGTCACGTAAACAGTACATCCTTTTAGGAAATGCGGATCCTTTCTCGATTCCCAACAAAGAAGGAACACCGTACTATATGGATAGACAGAATCCTTTACGAGAAGTCCACCCAATAAAGGGTGATGACAATCAGTTTCATCGTGTATTTGTTTATACACCCATATCAAAAATGGAATTATTAGAAATGAAGAAAGTAGTGCCCAGTCATGATAAAGACCCAGCGGGTTTCCACCGAGAAATTAAAGACATGTTACTGATGGGAGAGTATACCTTTCCTGATATTATGACAATATTAAAGGTGCTTTTACCTGCTGGCATTTATGAAAAATTGAAAGAAAAAGAGTGGGAAGTGGGAGACCAAAAGATAGATTGGACAGCATTAGCAGCGGAGGAAAGGGACCGAACTGCAGGGTCAGGGCTCGGGGATAAAGTTAAACTGTTACCAGGTTTACTAGTACAGGTACTGCCACGTTTACTAGCGACGAAAAAGGAAGATTGGGGTGCAATCTCAGCCTGTAAACAAAAGCAAGATGAAGACACAAGTGATTATTATGCCCGATTTGAAAAATGTTTTGGTATAAATAGTGGTATAAAGGCAAGCAGTGATTCATATCCACATTTATTTGTGACTAAATTGGTGGAAAATGCGTTACCTCCAGTGAAGAATAGAATATTGAAATTCGAGAGTACCTGGCAAAGTAATACTCCGTCACAAATGCTACAAATGTTACAGTATCACCACAATAGAATTAGGGATGAACAAGAACACGAGCATAGACGCATGAAGGATACTAAAATGAAAATGCTAGTTTCTCAGACAGTACCAGCGGATGGTCACAAAAAGGGTGCGACACATTCTGGAGACTCTGCAGTTCCTGTAAAAGGAACCTGCAATTACTGTAAACAACCAGGCCATCATGTACACGATTGTCAAGTCCTGAAACGTAATATAGCCTCAGGTATTGCAAAAGAGAGACCACGATTAGTTAGACAAGATCCGAGTGAACAAGGAACTATGCAGCATGGACAGTCCATGCCAGTCCAGCAACAGTCTATGCCAGCCGCACAACAGTCCATACAGTTCGTGCCAGCCGCACCACCGTTGCCTGCTGCTGCCACACAAGTAACTTCACGACAAATGTATCAGACCGCACAGTACGAATACCCTGAGTATCAACGTTACGCATGAAGCAGCCTAGAGAGGGAAGTTGACTTACCCCTTATCGAGATTCCAGTAGATCAAGAAGGACCTTACGTCCATAGTGAATTACTAGGTCATGACAGAAAATTTTTACTCGATACAGGGGCAAGTCGAACGACAATAAAAAGTAGTGAAGTTCCAGGGGCACCCCTCTCAGGCTCTAAAAATGTTTCCCTTGGTTTTTCAGGAAAGCCTATTGTTAATGAAGTAACACAGCCACTTCCGCTTACGATTGGTCCCTTGACACAAACTACTGACTTATTGCTTACCAAATCATGTCCAGAAAACTTGTTAGGTATAAAGACATTGAAAGCTCTAGGGGCTATTATCTGTTGTTCTCCGGAAGGAGTAAGATTGTTTTTACGTGATTTTAAAGGTCATTATGTATCCAGAGACATGGATTCCCGACTACAGAACTTACCAACGCATCTATGGGCACAAGGCCCTACTGATGTTGGTTGCATGAACATTACACCATATCGAGTCACACTGAAGGCAGGAGTAGTATTGCCACGAATGCGACAATACAAGTTACCTCCGGATGCTGTAGCGGCTTTACTGAAAATCATTGATGAGCTAGTTGCGCAAGGAGTGGTTGTAGAAACCAACTCCAATGTGTGTAATTCACCGATAATTCCGATTCTTAAACGAACTGATCCTATGGCCCCACCAGTATATCGATTAGTTATTGATTTGCGTGAATTAAACAAATGCATTGTGCCACAATTCCCCGTGGTCCCCGATATTTCATCATTACTGACAGCCATTGATTCTCAAGCTACATTCTTTACCGTGATTGATCTCAAGAATGCCTTTTTCAGCGTCCCAATAGATCCGGAAAGCCAATACCTATTCGGATTTAGCTTAAATGGACGAAGCTTTAAATTCACACGCGCTCCCCAAGGATTTACAGAAAGCCCCAGCATCTATAGCCAAGCATTGAAACGAGAACTTGACAGTATACACATGCCCGTTAACACCGCATTGCTTCAATACGTTGATGATCTGCTGATCACCGCACGAAGCGAACCCGAATGTGAAAAAGCATCACTGACGGTTTTACATTTTCTAGCGGACAAGGGGCACAAGGTGTCCCCTTCTAAGCTGCAATTCTGTGTTCAGCGAGTTATTTATCTTGGTCACTCGCTGTCCAAGGAGGGAAGGCAGCTTACACCTGACCGCATTCAGTTAATTGCAAACATGCCAATACCGCAGACGCAAAAGGAAGTGCGGGCTTTCATAGGCCTCACTTCATACTGTAGACAGTGGATTCCCCAATATGCATTTCTAGCAAAGCCACTCATTCAGTTGACAACACAGGAGGCAGCCACATCGACTGTCCTCCCTTGGACTCAGGAACACACACTAGCTTTTGAGAGCTTAAAGAAAGCTCTATGTCAAGCACCAGTTCTAGCGACACCATGTTACAGTAAACATTTTACACTCTTTGTTACAGAACGTGCAGGTACTGCCTTGTCAGTACTCACTCAGGAACAAGCAGGAGCATGTAAGCCATGTGCTTATTTTTCCAGTACATTAGACCCCGTAGCTCAGGCTTTGCCTGCGTGTCTGAAATCAGTAGCAGCAACAGCTTTAGCAATCAGACAAAGCGATGCCATAGTGTTAGGACATCCATCGACAGTACAAGTACCACATGCAGTGGAGGTTCTTGTGAACCGAACGCAAACACAACACTTGACCATAGCAAGACTTACTGGTTACGAATTGACACTGTTTCAGCCACATATAGAAATCAGACGTTGTAATACACTGAATCCTGCTACACTTTTGCCAGTAATTGGAACCGACCCACTAGCCCATGATTGTGTCGAAGTTATTGAAATAAAGACAAAACCCAGACAAGACTTAACAGACGTTCCATTGTTAGATCCAGACCTGACGTTGTATGTAGATGGTTCGTGTATGAGGACAAATACAGGAAATTTAGTTGCCGCATACGCAGTCACGACAGACACCGAAGTTATTGAAACAAACTGTATAGATACTTTGTCAGCCCAAGCAGCAGAACTTGTTGCTCTAACACAAGCCTGTATTCAAGCCACAGACAAGAAAGTCAACATATATACTGATTCACGTTATGCATTTGGAGTCGTACATGACTTCGGGGTGCTTTGGAGAGAGAGAGGTTATTTGACTTCTCATGGAACCCATATTCAGCACGGGTCCCTCATTCATGCTTTGTTAGACTCAATTCATTTACCGACTGCAATATCAATTATGAAATGTAAAGCACACACGAAGGTTACTGATATCATTTCCCAAGGCAATGATTTAGCTGACAGAACAGCCAAACAGACTGCTCAGACTCGTACATCCGACATGACAAAGCCTATAGTTCAGACACCAACACAGTGTATGACAATTAAGGATCCCGCACTTGACGTAATTGACATACAGACACATGCCACAGAGAAAGAAATACAGAAGTGGACTGAACTAGGAGGGATTCAGACAGATCAAGGATGGATGACGAAGGGAAAATCTGTATGGTTTCTCCCTGATTCCATGGTTCAAGTCATTATAGCTACAGTTCACAGTCCCGCACATTTAGGAGAAAAGGCCATGTTAGACAGCATTCAGCACATTTGGTTTAACAAACATTTACGAGCTGCTGCTAAACAAAAAGTCCGTACCTGTATGATATGTTGTCAGTTTAATCCAGGGAAGAGTGTCCCCGTAGAACAGGGTGGATTTCAGCCTCCTGATCATCCTTTTGAAGTCCTCCAGATGGATTATATTCAGATGGAACGTTGTCGAGGATTCAAATATGTTCTCGTAGTTGTTTGCGCTCTCTCCCGTTGGACAGAGGCGTATCCTGTATCAGATTACACTGCCCCAACTACTGCCAAACAGCTAGTTCGAGAATTCTTCCCACGGTACGGTTTACCACGTGTGGTATATTCAGATAACGGCCAACCCTTCTCATCCGAATTAATGAAACATGTTTCGCTTCTGCTGGGATATCAGTGGAAATTCCACTGTGTCCGACACCCCGAGGCAGCAGGTCTCGTGGAACGACATAATCAACTTTTGAAAATCAGATTGTCAAAAATATGTCAGGAAAAAGGTGTTGACTGGATAGTAGCCTTACCAGTTGCACTGTTTTACATGAGAATGGTACCACACTCTCGAACAGGGCTATCCCCGTATGAGGTGATCTTTGGCAGACCACCGAATATGTGGGGGACGCCTATACCGCGTAAAATAACTGATGTTGATTGTAATATGCTGACGGATTACCTGGCTTCCTTGATGTCTGCACTACAATCTTCTCGTTCACAGGTGGTCGCAGCTTTTCCTGACAACACTGAGGTGAAACCCCATGACGTGGTTCCCGGGGATTTCGTACTCGTTCGGAATTTCGATAGGAAAAGCCAACTGGAGCCCAGGTGGAAGTTGCCTAGACAGGTCCTGTTGACAACAAGAACAGCCGTGAAGATCGAAGGGAGGAAGGGCTGGCTCCATTCCAGCCATATTAAGAAATTTCATGGACTTCCTCCTGATATGAACAATACTTCCCGTGCATCTTCTCCCATTGACTCCATTGACTCAAAGCTACCTTTGGCTGAGGCCAGTAGCTCCGAACTTTATAAACAAAAACTTAGGCCCAGGCCTACACTGTCGGACGATTTGATTGTTTAAGTCCTCTCCAAGGTGAAGCGGTTGAATCTGTCCCGACATGTCTTCTTTAGGCCTGAATCATGAAGAGTCCCGAATCATAATGAAAAGACATACATACTGTAAATTACTGCGTAGCCACTGTATTGTGACTTTATTAATTTTGTTTGTCTTAAGTTTTATAATAGTTACTGCAAGTATATTATTGCATATGTATTATCCTGTTTCTAGGCGTGCTATTAATATAACTGATGAACATTCTTTTAGTGACCTACCCCCTCATGAGTTATCCTACAGACTTGCGCTGCGTAATAACACTTTCATTAGTATGTTACATCATTCTCACCAGACTAGTAATGCCACTAATTGTTGGGTGTGTGGTCGACTCCCTCCCTATCAGAATAACAAAGGAGTTCTGCCTTTCTTTCCACATCCGTTCACATATAATGGCACCTGTGGAGCATGGTTTAGTTTATTGAATTCTATAGATTCAAACACAGCAGTTTATCAACACCATTGGATATGGGGAAATCTGAATATAGTGTTATACAAAGTCTGTCATCCTGACAAGGAGGGTCACCCTAGTAGAACGGGAACTGATTTAGAAAATGAAGTATATAGATTGGGTAATTTTACACCTAATCTCATGATTCTGATTGTCAATTCCGAAGTTGAGTTAATTTTGCCCACCATGTCAGTATTCCCAGTTAAAGGTGAATTATGTGTAAGAAAAGTTGGTTCCATACCTATGGGCCATAGCAAATGTGTTACTACAGTAGAATATAGTGATGAAGGAAAATCTACATTTAGAGCTTCTCGCCATTCCTACTTTATATGTGGTCAGACGGCATACATGCGTCTACCTCTAGATTGGGATGGTACCTGTTACATTGCATTCCTTCTGCCACCTGTTTTCTTAGCTCCCCCTGATTATTATCGAAATACTCGTTTAGCACACAATAGAGAGCGAAGAGATCTCCCAGTTGTCGATTATACTGAGACGGCGTGGGATAAGTATGTAGATTTCAATAAAGGTATCTTCCCATATATAGGTACAATTACAAATAGTAAGCTAATACGTAGACTAACCAAGACTCTTGAAGCCGTAGTGAATGAGACTATAGCTGCCCTAGGCAATCTGACAGAGGAACAATCAGTGATGAGGATCGTTGTCCTTCAAAATCGACTTGTCCTTGACGTCATCCTGGCCGATAGGGGCGGAGCTTGTAGGGTCATCGGATCCAGCTGCTGCATATTCATACCAGAAAATTCGCCATCTGTATATAAAGCTATAACCCGCCTTCATAAGATTGTGAGCCAGATACACGAAGACCCAGGCACTTGGACTTGGTCCGGGTGGTTTTGGAGTCTGATATCAGCCTGGGGATGGAGAGTTCTATCCTTCCTAGGTATTGGCCTTCTTATACTATTCAGTTGTTGCTTATGCCTGCAATGTGGACCAGCGATCTGTGGTCTGTGTGCCACATCGTGTATTCCACATCAAGGTTTTCGTTCAAAATCTCGGAAGAAGAAAGAAGAAGAAATGATGCTCCATGAGCAAATCGATGGATTAATGAAGATTGATGTTTCTTGACGGGCAAGTAGGGGAACAAGGAGGGAATGTGGAAAAGTGGATTTCCCTGATCAGTTATGTCCCCTATCTTGGACCCCAACGGTTCTATATGCATGTTACAAGTACATGTATGTTCTCTCCAGTTCCAGTTTTGAAGACGCAAATACATGTGCGTCCACCGTCAATATGTTCTCTGTCAGATCCGCCATCAATGGGCTGGATAGTCAATTCCTAAGTAGGAAAGGCCACCGACTTTATATGGCTCAGTTACTCCATTTTTACAGTTCAGATGAAGTAGGCCCGATTCTGTCCTCAAAGCCTTTCCCTGCTCTCTGTCTCTGACAAGCGTCAGCTTGAGCTTGCATCTGTATCCATGAACTTTGTCCTATTTCCTGTGCAGCTAACGGTGCCTGCCTCGGCCAGTTTAGCCGGTCTGCCAAGAAGCTGTATTTCACCTTCGAATTATCTACTTTGCTCTTCAGCCGATGCATTCCTGTCTAGTGATTTAGGTAAACATTTCCTTTAGCTCTCGTGCAAAGGGCTGTCCTCCTGCAAGTAATTCATAGCCCAGTTGCCATGGAAAGTTTTCTGCCTCTTGTATTTCACATAGACACTTAGGCGTTCGTGCACGCACACAGTCAGTATAGAATAGATTCTGTTCGAAAGTCCTTCAGTCCTTCCTTGTGGATAACATAGTTCTTTAAACATAGGATGTTAGATATGATTTAGGATTAGGTTGACTTGACCTCTTAGACTTTTCGTCTCCACACGTAGAGTTAGTGACGAGGTCCCTTCACCCCCCCTAGTTACACGTCAAATGCACGTCATGCTGCTGCGCGCGCATCTATGTCAAGCATTATCTTATAGAAACACTTATATTTGATAACTTTAACCAATTATGTTTCTTTTTACTCCTTATTACGCCTAGTTTCGTTTACGTCATTAATATGTCACTTTTCTTATCAAATGTTACGCCTCCTACATTCGTTTCCATTATAATGTAATAACTATAAAAATGTATGTATATCAATAAAGAATCGTACTTCACTTCCTGAACCTTCTTGGTGACGGAACCTGAGGTCCGCCACTCGAGTCGGCCATATTGGAATAAAGCCCATTCAGAAACCTCTTATACCACGGATTCTGCCTCTCATTATTCTGAGCTATTTGTTTAAAGTTCTCGCATGAAATTCAGATCGGTAATGGATAGATATATTTTATTTACCACACTCTCGTCCCGCCTGCAGCCAGTCGTCCCTTCCGCGGTGCCTCACGGAGATTATCCTTTGATGAAAAGTCCTGATTCTTTACTGAGACCACTCTTACGTGTCACAGCCGCAAACCAGTAACTGTTTATACCGGAGATTACATTAGCTGTTGTGCTATTTACCGTTACCAGTCCTTGGCATTTGACTCCTTTCACCGCCTCCTGTTTAGGTCTCGCTGAGCCCCAGCGCTTGCGCTGGCTCGGAGAGACATTTTGTATTTAGGATTTTTAAAGTGCTGCCTGTGGCCTAAAGCTTGAGTGCACGTGAGCGTGCACGCGTGCAGCCGCCAATCCCTTCTGCGCGCGCACCACTCGCATGCTTGCCACACAGCGCGTCCCGTCCTAGCAATCGTGATCACTTTCGCTTTGATCGCGATCGCTATTCCTTTTTGCTTTTACGGCCGCGCGGCCGTTACTTTCACGGCCGCGCGGCCAATGCTTGTTTTTTATTAATTTAAGTTCCCATACTCCACTGCGCTTTAAACTGTGTGTACAGATGATAAAATTATATTTATGGGTATACAATTTGAAGTAATATGCCACACAAGCAGCGATTGTACGCTTTGCATTTGTTAGATAAACTGATTGAAAAAAAAACTCTGCTCTTGAAAGATGCCATATAATGTCACGCATATGAAACGTTAGGTAGAAAAATGCATCAGTATGAGAAACCCATTTTCCCCAGCATATGCTTATTTGCACTTTTCTGCAGATGTACTGAGAAAAAGTTGAAATGCGAATCTTTTGTAAAAACAAATGTCATTCCACTTTGAGAAGGGCTTTTAAAATATGACAGGATTTTCTGCAGGTTATTTCGTTCATGTGTTATCGGATACAGAAGCACCGCTGTAATTCGCTCGCTGCTCACTGACTGTAGTTTAAATTTTACACCCAGTCATGAGGGCTGCTCCTCCTACCACGGGGACTAAGAAGCCATAAAACTCTTCCCCATGACCCTAAACCCTCGACTCAGACATCAACTGTTCAACAGCATTCCCTCCCTGGGCTGCCATGACAAACTAGAAACCTCCCGCGCCCCCCCCCCCCCCACTCTGTCAGACTGGTGACCCCCCCATTCAATCTTTTAAACAATCCAAGGCTCACCTTTCTCGACAATTCCTGGACGAGGCGCTGTAAAAAAACTTTGGACTTAAAGCTAACATGTTACGGCCAAGGCGAGTTTCAAAGTGATCTGCCCCCCGCCCCCTCCCCCCCTCAATGTGATCGGTCCCTTGACAACACTGGTGTAATGTATAGCGCCTGGTGACTGCCGGTGCACGCGCGCTATATCAATGGATGAATCGATAATGAACAATAAATACATGCACCCAGCTCAGTTGGCGCTACATACTTTCCTAAAGATATATATGCGTCATCAATGATGGTGTCGATGATCTAATATGTGACGTCATGAGCTGTGTGCGCACTCCAGGTCAAAAGGTACAATGGTGAATATATTAACTTTTACCTTTGATGTCGTTTTAGGTTTTGAGTTGTAAACGGACGGACAGACAGATAGACAGCGAGATAGATAGACAGACAGACACACATACATACATACATGTTGGATGGATGGATGGATGGATGGATGGATAGATATGTAGATAGGTGGACGGACGGAGGCCCTCACACGCTACAGGAGTTAAGGGATGAAGAACCCTCTAATTAAGCGCCCTCTCTTCACCTCCCCCAGACGTCTCCACACAGCCCAGGGTTGTGGAACTGTTTACTGAGGCTGTTTACACAGCAGGGTGACATCTCTCTGAGCTCCAGTGCTCTTAGTTCCTTTAAATGGCTGCGAGCGCACTGTGTGCTCCTCTGCAAGCTCCTCGCTGGTGATCGTACAGGTTTCTACGGGTAACCCTGTACGCTTTGCCCCGCCTGGGTAAACAGGCCTTCAGGAGCCTCTGTGAGGGATAGCTCGGCTGTGTGAAGCACTGACTAACATCTGGGTCACAGGGAGGTCACAGCGGGGATCCCCAGGAGAGACGCCCTTCATCTGTAGAGATGGTGTCGTTACTGGTGTGGCATTCATGACATGAACAGCAGGGTCCACAGAGTGGGGGGACAGCTCTTGAGACTGCCGACCTACCCATAGTGCACTGCTGCTCACGACACAAGAGGTGCCCTGCAAACACGACATCGGCGATGCGCAACCACACTGTAAACGCTGTGTAATACAGGCGCGGAACAATCATTCACCCTTCCTTTGTCGATATACCTGATTCACGCATTCATTCAGACCCTGCACTGTAGAGTGTTACCACCCCAGCCGCGCTGTCCTCCAGTACTGAGACCACCACCCCATATCCCCAGGCCATGAACATCCCATTCAAGCCACTGCCAGCCTGTGACCTGCTAGAAATCGTATCCAGTACGGGGGAGGTGGGGGGGGGGGGGGTTACTGGTAACCATGTCCAGTGCCCTGAGACTGCCAGGAGTGAACCCCTAGTGGGCCAGCCCCAATAATGGACTCTGCTCCCCCAAGGTCTCTGAGAGGCCTGTGGTTTGCAGCTCAGCTCAGCTGCAGACACAAGCTCAGAATAACCAGTTTATTATGGTCTGAATGGACAGTGCAGGGGTCACCAGACATTTATGTGAGCATCACTAGAGAGGGGCTCTGGCTCCGCCCACACGTTGGTAACAGGAATACATGTTCAGATTGGGCAGAAGTTGTGTGCTTCCACTAAACAAGCATTTGCAATGCAATAGGTCTCGCATTTGCTAGCGTTTGAGCTGTTAGTATTGTAAATAACAATGCCTTTTATTTATATGTTTTGAAAACCCGCAAGCGGTGCGTAAACATGCACATTTCCTACTAGTCCTTGCTTACAAGAAGCAATGCTGGCAGTAAAAGAGGCGCAGTTACTGCCAGCTTTGCTTCTCGTAAGCAAGGACCATAAGTAGAAAGTGAATGTTTATGCACCGCCTGTAGGTTTTCAAACATAATTAATAAGCATTGCCATTTACAATGCCAATAGCTCAAAATCTCGCAAATGCGAGACCTATTGCATTGCAAATGCTTGTTTTCTAAGTGTCCCCAAGGCTGCCCAGTCCTTTTTTTAGAGTTGCTTGCTTAGACGAACTACGACATCCTACTCAATCAATCAATCAATCAATCAATCAATCAATCAATCAATCAGGGAATTATAAGGGTGCTACTCACCCGTGAGGGTCTCAAGGCACTGAGGGTCCGCAGTACTGTTTAGCCGAAGAGACAGGTCTTGAGGGTCTTCCTGAAGGTGTTCAGGGAGGGGGCGCGTCTGATGTCTGCCGGTAGCTCGTTCCATGTCTTGGCTGCAGCTATACTCACCCCTGAACAATTATTAAGGGGCATATTTACAAGAGCTTTATCTCCGCTTTTTTGCTTACAAAAGCCAAAAATGCGGAGATAAAACCAGCGCCCTATTTACAAGAGGGTGCTAACATGCATCATCGTATGTTAGCACCCTTTTTCCCAACGCCTCCCTTTGCATCGACAATGAGAATCAAATTGGGCGTTACTGGGCGTACCCCGGATGGACTACCTAGCAGATATCGCTGATGTTTACATCGCGATATTTACAAGGCAGCCCACATGATTTTAGCAGACGTTAGATTTTGGCGAAAACGGCCGTTTTCGACCAAAATCTAATGTCTGCTAAAATCCTGACTTAGCCATCCCTGACATAGGGGCTGCATTATGCTGATACGACCCTGTGGGTTGTATCAGCAAGGTTATGGCTGTTTTGCAGGGAACATCGCTGGAAAACCAGCGATGTTCCCTGCAAAAGGGCGATAACCTCGCTATCTCTGGAATTTTTATCGCCCTGGAGAAACGCGTTGTTAATAACGCGCTACCAGGGCGATAAATTCCAGAGATAGCCTTCGATAATATTATTATCGCTAAGCACGGCCAGCGATAATTATCGCTGGCCGTTGATAATATGCCCCTATATTTGTTTACCAGAGGAAAGAGACTACAGCCAGCATATTTTCACCCTTGATTTTTTATGAACATAACAACGAGCTGATAAAGACGTATTTATCGGCTCTTCATCTAGAGTGGACTTAACTCTACGATATCCTTCAAGGTCCTGGGAGATATACAAATGGTGAGTGGAATATTTCTGTATGCAAGACTTGCACTATAACTTTTCTAATCTTGGCCTGTTCAATTGACTGATAGAAACCTGACAGAATTCTGGTTCCCTTTCAGTTTACCTCGTTTCCTGCCACATCTCCTAGTGTGACCTGCTTTACCTACGGGGGGAAGAGTGGAGTGGTCTTTTGGTTATTACTCTTCCCCTTATCTCCCCGGAGACAGCAATCTTGACTGACAATTATTCTTGACTCATTGTTTTTAGGGAGTGTGGGGAACTTCTCTTCGTTTCTCTGGTAGTGGACCCGATTCAGGTTAGTGGGGATCTTGTGCGTGACAAGGGCCCAGCTGACTAAAGAGGATTAAACCCGCAGGAGACCTGGCTCGAGAGAAAACTGGTGCTAAAATCATGCCCTAGGGAGCGAGAGGCTAGAGGTCTGAAAAGGTTTTCCAAATCCGGCTTCCTTTTGAATCTTCAGTTCTAAAATCCATTCTTCAGTGTCAGGAAAGCTGGACTCCTGAAAGTCGATACGAAACCAGGAGTATGGGAATTTTGGTAGAAGAACCAGCGGTCAGTGAAACTGTAACTTTATTGAAGCCCTATATGAAAAGAATGGCTGTGCAGCCTTTCTGTTGCTGCTATCTGTAATCTGTCCCAGAAAGTCTGGGAACTGTTGGAATTATCAGAAAGACAATATTCAGACTTTTGTGACGTTTTCAACTCCCAGTACACTGTCACGGGGCTACTCAATGAACGTACACAACAGGCGTGCAAGATTTCCTGTTTTGGCCTGCTAAGAGCTTTTTATTTGAATTCAAGCTTTTGTGACACCCTGGAAATGACATATTTGACCTCATGGAGCCTGCTCAGCTGCAGATTCTAATATTGTCTCACTGAAGAATTTTAAGTTCTGAATAAATCACTAAATCCCAATGCAGAGCGCAAGAAAGGGACAAGGTGGTATCGGAATCCCCTAGGCATAAAAATTACGGTGGCTACCGTGTGTATGTTGTCCCACTCAGAGCTTTGGACCCCAAATTTCAATGCTTTAGTGGGACCACAAATTAAAAGTTCTTCACCTAACGGAGCCCATCTGAACCACAGTGTCTTATCTTGTCCCACTGGAGATTATTATATTAAAAAACGACAGAAGATAAAACGTTTTCCCGTGGTGACCTACTGGGCTTTACTTGATCATGGGTAGCATGATACTGCTCCTAGGACTGTCATCCTTTGTGCGCCCGTTGTGTTTTTTTATTTAAATGCATTATACCTAGTGTTGTTTCAATAATTAAGTAAGAAAGTAAGTAATTTATATTATGTGTAATTATTTAAAGTCACTGCATAAAAAGAGCCACTTTTCCGGTATATTACAATACATAAAACAGAGCTGATATTTTTCAATCAAAAGAAAAATATGATCATTTAAATAACTGAATTCATTAAAACACTACATGGCAGTCAGCTGATTATCGGATTTTCTCATGCCTTAAGCATTTGGTCTTTCAGAATCAAAAGTATAGTAAATCGGGAGTTCAAACGTGAATCCGAGGGGTTGAAACAGGCAATTACTGCCTGTTTGCATGATCTGATAACCCTCCTATAAAAATGTGTTTTGAGGAGGGCTCTCCTTTCTGTTAAAAGCTTGGGACAGATGCATACAAAATGAGCAAAATCTTGCCTTTCCCTCACAGGTACAATGAACAGGAGTACACCCGTTTTCCCAGCAGAGACCGGGCAATAGTTTTAGCAAAAACAACAACGTCTCAACTGGATGTAATTTTAGAAAGATCAAGTTTTTTTCACAGTGATATAAATCACAAAGGGAGGGGGGGAGAAAAAAGAGAGACCACAAGGCAATTAGAAAGGGAGTATATATTGTAGGTAGTTTTTACAGCACTACAGTACAATAAAAGTACAAATGACCAAAAACACACATAGGTGAGCACTGAGCGTGCTAGTGATAGTGAACGGCGCAGTGACACAATGGGTGAAAGACAGCGTGAACGGCGCAAATTAATACAATAACAATGTGGTCAAACAAGAATAATTATTTACAATCTGCTATAAACAAATTTTTTCAGTGACCACAGACAAGCCAAAAGTTCTTTGCTGGGATTTGTCGACGGCGTTTCAGCCTGGTTAATTTCAGGCCATCATCAGGACAATGGTCATAATTTTAAAATGTGCTGTAAGGGCAAAGGAGAAGTAGGATTTAAATTGTTCTCAAAGAGAAAAATAAAGTGAAAAAGTGACCCCAAAGGAGAGGGAAAGGTGGAAAATACCTGGGCGTAGTACAACTAAGTACAGGGAATCCTTTGATAGTGGAGGAAAAACGGACATAGATCGGCGTGTAATCTAAGCAGAAAGGAAAGGAAAAGGAGGGAAAACGTGGTTACTGCGAGTACCTAAGAATAAAACATGTGGCCAAAAAGGGGAAATGGTCTCGTATTTACCGGGCATTAAAGTACTCAAGGATCAACATCCGGTGATTTTGTAGTGGCCAGGGGCAATAAAGGTCCAGGGCTAGGACATAGGGATCGAATCTGTGCAAGGAAAACGGAGGGCGTTAGGGAAATAAAGATAAGGGAGGAGCGAATTAAAAATTCGTCCTATGTTGTCACAGTCTTACCTCGTGAAGAGTTCAAGCAAAAGATCCATAAATGGTGATCCAGTAGATGGGGAATAAATCAAGGACAAGGGGACGAACGGGCGAGTGAAGCGTCCGTGCCGGTAGCGGCGTGTATGTTGACACGCCATTAATCATGGGGTGAAGTGTGTCACGTGATCGGGGCAGAGTAGGGACAGACTAGAAATGTGAAAGGGAATAGTACGAAGGTGCCCCAGGGGAACAATTAAAGGTGGAAAGGAGGGAAGAAACGAGAGAAACGCCCAAGCAAATTACTCAAGACTGAGCGGTTCGAGGCTGGTATCAGTCATAAATACATACATAAGGTAACAAAGACATCATGCACTTTTGACAATTAAATTATTCTTAAAAAAAAGCAAAAATAAATTGAGACAAAAACCATTTGAGAAAGGGAATGGGATAAGGGGTGGGAGGGGGGAGAGAGAAGGGATAAGGAAGGAAAGGTGGGGGGGAGAAAACGAATGAAAATACATTTCGCAGAGCAGGACAAATATTACAAATAATAAACCACAACACAAGAATGGACAAAAAATTGTTAACAATAGCAATTTAGGGATGAATAATTAACACAAAAAAAACAAATATAGTATTTATACGACAATTAACGTATAATATAGAACTTGATATATAAAGGCGGCATATCCACAATATGTTAGTTGGTACTCTATGCACTTGATGAAAAGGAAGGAAAGAAAAAAGAAGAAGATAACTATAAATTACAATGGACAGACTTGTCCACGGGGAGAATATAAATTAAGTCTGCATCATTTAGTCATGGTAAAAGGACCACAGAGTAAGTATGTCCATTAAATACATATATCTCAAAATGAAATCGGAAGAAAAAGGAAGGGCAGGGGCAAAAAGGAGAGAGGGGAAGGTGATAAACGACAGCATATGTGCCAGCAAGTAATGCACAGGTTGATCAAGCATTCATTGTCAATCAGTATGAAAAACACTCAAGGGAAATATTTGAGAAAAAATATTGGAAAGAATTACGCTGTATTGGTAACTGTATTCCATTCATTCAGAGTGTTCAACCCATAATTGACTGAGTCGCAGCGTGCGATCCAACGGCATTCGCATTTATTCAACAAAAGTTGAAGATTACCCCCTCGTGGTGGGAGTACTGGGCGATCAATTACTTGTCACATCAAATCGGTTTCAGAATGATTTTTGTCTTTGTAATGCGCAACAAGAGGTGCAGTTTCTACATTGCATCTTTTGCGACTTTGTTGTTGAAAAATCCGTTGTTTTACCATCTGGGTTGTCTGACCGATGTAGAGAATTGCATGGACAACGGATGGCATAAATGACATTGTTTGTGCGACAATTTGAAAAGGTTTTTAATGGGTATGTTTGATCTGGTGTAACAAACTCCTTGGTGTTGTGGTGTTGTGGGTGAAAGTTCCGATGTGGAACAGTTAGACCTGTCACCCTTAGGATGGTCTTTACCCAGATTTTTTTGCCTTTTGCTTTCACGTTTTGCTGATTCTTTTAGTTGGCCTTAGGACTTTGAGCACATTACCACTGCTAATCAGTATTAAAGTGCATGTGCTTCTCCCCTAAAATGATGACATTGGTGAATACCTAATTGGCATAGTTGATGTATTGGAAAGTTCCTCGTAAAGTGGTATACCACATACCCAGGGCCTGTACTTCAAATGCTACTAGTGGGCCTGCAGCATTAATTGTGCAACACACATAAGTAGCCTTTCAAACCTGTCTCAGGCCTGCCACTGCAGTGCCTGTGTATGTAATTTAGTGCCACTTCGACTTGGCATATGAAATGACTTGCCAAGCCTCAAACTCCGCTTTTATTACATATAAGTCACCCCTAAGGTAGGCCCTAAGTAACCCCAAGGGCAGACTGCTATGGAAATAAAAGGTAGGATATGCACCTTTATGCTTTACATGTCCAGGTAGTGACATACAGCCTATTTAGTTTTTCATTACTGTGAGGCCTACTCCTCTCATAGGCTAGCATCAGGAAATCCTTAATATACATTTCAGCTGTAATTCCTGATCACAGAGAATTCCAAATTGTGCCACGCATAGAGAGCGATCATATGCCACAGTCATTGCAAATGGAGCAATTTACAGCCAGGCTGACAGCAACTAAAAATCTACTCTCCTCGCCACGTGCAACTTAAAAAGACTGAAATGGCGTGGGTTAGGGATTGAGAAGGTAATAGCAGAAGTATACCGCCAGGCGGGCGCAAGCGAAGGAAGTTCAGAGGAAGCCGCAAGTTCAGAGCCACCGCAAGCCGGGGAGGGAGAGAGATTAAGAGCCTGGGAAAACGAACGGGAGCCTTAATGGAAATCTTTGCGGACAACAAGAGTCAATATTCCGCTAAACTGCACAGGAAGCCAACCCAGACAAGCAGTCACCATCCCTGGTTCAATCATGAACTACGTAAGCAAAAAAGCCTAATGGTACGCGAAATAAGAGCAGTCTCAAACCAGTTAAAAACAGGGGAAAAACCCTGACAGAAGGGAGCTTAAAAAATTAAGAAAACAATATAAGAAAAACTGTTGAGTAGCCAAAACCAGATATCGAGTCGCAATATGGAATAAACTCCTTCTGGCCAGTAAACAACGGAACGGAAAACACTTCTTTTACTGACACTCGGAAAAAATAGACATCAAAACGCAGGGCTAAATGAGGATGCATGGGTAGCTCACATAATGAGTATGTATAAAGAACCAAAGCTCATATCAACTCCAGTAAGTCAAATAGTAAAAAAGGACAGCAAGAAGAGTGCAGAACAAAAAACCGCAGATTGTCCTTGAGGTAATCAATGCAAACAATAAACCCATCGCCTCGAAATGTAAAAACTCCGACAAATTAAGTACGGAAGTAAGTCAATTTATAAAAATCATAGAGAAACTAAATTCAGACGGTGCACCAGGTCCCAATGGACTCCCCAATGCCCTTTTCAAGGGAGAAGCTTCATATTGGGCCCATTACTTCACCCCACTCTTTAATGAGCTGTTTAAGACAAATGGAATTCCTGAATCCTGGATTGGAAGTATTATCCAGCCAATTTTTAAAGGGGGAAACTCAACAAAGCCGATAAACTATAGATTCATCGCTTTAATTGATGTTGAAGCAAAGTTATATGCAAGCTGCTTGGTAATCCAATTGAAAAAATGGTCAGATGATTACAACTGCATCCTAAGATCACAAACAGGGTTTCGGGCTGGAGCAGGCACTTTAACAAACCGAACGGCATTAACCTTGTTAACCGAAAAAGCTAAATTTAGGAACACCTGCCCGTTCGCCTGTTTTGTGGACCTTAAGCAAGCTTTCGAAAGCATGCCCCATAAACGTCTATGGGATAAACTGGCCAGCTGGGGCATCCCCATAAATTTGTTAAAGGCCATCAGAGAATTATATTCGTGCACATGGAGCCGGGTACAGTTAAGAGATGGCCTGTGGATAACAAAGAAAATATATACCCAAAATGGTCTGAAACAGGGGTGCGTGTTAGCTCCATCCCTTTTTAATCTGTATATATCTGATCTTGAAGATGCCCTCGTGGAAATCAATAGTCATCCTCCGTCGTTATTTAATGAGGAAATTAGGTGCCTTCAGTATGCCGATGATCTAGTACTCTTAAGTCAAACTCCAATCGGCTTACAACGAGGAATGAGTGCCTTAGCAAAATATTTGACAGCACAAGGGCTAGAATTGAATTGATTAAAAACAAAGGTCGTACGGCTAGTGGATGCCAAAAACAAAAACAAGAAATGTATATGGTATATAGAGGGAAAAAGTCAATGCAGTCGCCTCCTACAAATATCTTGGATTCTCGGTAGAACGAAAATTGAGTTATAAATCACAGCTCATCTCAATGAGGTCAAAATCTCAAATCCTGATACATGGTTTTAACGTATTAAAAAAAAAACTAAGCTGTCCATCATACGGCAATTTATAAACAGTCATGCAGGCACAGTTAATGCCAACAGTAACCTATGGCACTGAAATAATGAAAGGATGTGACATCCCCGCCTTGAATAAAATACAAACAAAAGTCTACAATTTTTTTTCAGATCCAACAAAGTGCATCGCATGCCCAGGTGCGGGTAGAGTTTAGTTTATTAAATCAGGAATTTTGCAGCAAAGTTGCCTTCATGAAATTATGCTGGAGGTTGCATGCTTCTGAAAACGGGACCATAGACCACCTATGCTAGAAAGAAATAGACAGACAAAAAGAAAAGAAAAAGCGAGGATCCTGGGGTAGTTATTTAAACCAGGTGATAGAGGACCTCTCTGCCCAAGACATTTAGAATCTCAGTATAGCGAAAAAGGCGTTCAATAAACTAATAAATACAACAATAAAATCCTTGTCTCACTCAACGGATGAGAATACATTACTGCAAAGACAGCATGCCTGTACGGTTATCAGCTCATATGGGAAAAGGAAGCCTCAGGAATATTTATCAGCCTTTTTCTCACTTATCCTAAAACATCAATTTATGAGGCTGCGTCTTGACATGTGGGAAACAAAAGACTTAATCCCAGCATGGAAGGATAAAAGGGAAAATCGAGACTGTAGACTATGCGGATAAAAGACGAATCTATTCAACACATTTTTTGTGTATGCCCAAAGTTATTAGAAGAACGGAAGTCACTATTAAAAACACTATTGAATAGTTTGAATATACCATCATGTAGAGAAGCTGTAATCACTTGGCTCAGCGGGACATCAATTCTCCCTAGTATGCAGGGGGGGGGGACTTTTAAATGTGTATTTAAAAGAAATCGGTTGAAACTCTGTGGAGAGCGAAATAGATTTTCAAATACTATTGGACAGCCAGAAAAAGTTCGAAGAGTTACATTCAGTTTAATAACAAGGATGTTAGAAAGACATGAACTTCTTAAACCTTTGTTTTAAATGACATTTTAAACATCTGTTGCACAAAAATACCTTATAGACTAACTGTGTAAAATTCTACTAATGATTTTATGTGTTTATATAAGTATGTAGTAGTACTATTCTTAAATGTCATTTGGTGTAATGGTTTTTGTTTTTTAAAAGACCGATCACCCCAAATAAAAATCTTGAAATCACAGAGGAGTAGCTTTTTCATGTTTCATATGTTTGGAATGATAATGATAAGTCCTACTTACTGGTGATGTTGGATTTAAAATTACTGTTTTAGAAATGCCACTTTTAGAATGTGGGCATTTCTCTGGACTTACTGAGCTGTGTGCCTGACAGCCTGTCTGGGGTGGGTGACAGCTACATTTTGTGCATGCCCACTACACAGCCACAAAACCGGAAGGATAGGTGTGTCTGAGTACCCATCTACATTCATCTGCATTCTGATGGCCTTGCCTGGGCAGGGTGGAAGGGAGGGGCTAACACTTCACTTGAATAGGCAGTGTCCTGTCCCCACACAAAGGACGGAGTATCCCTCACAGGTGCTGGGTTGGATGGAATACTTGTTCACTTCAGAAAGCTGCTCTGAAGTCACTCCCACATTAAAGGCACTTTTGGGTATAAGTACTGGATCTCTGACTCCATCCAATCAGACACTACTGGACTTGTAACTGAAGCTCTGCTAGAAAAACTGTTGTGATGCTTAAAGGATTCAACTGGACTACTGATCTGGTAGCCCGGCTTTCCTGTATGTTGCCCTGCTGCTCTCTGACTCTGCTTAAGGACAGCTTGACTATGCTAATAATCATTTTTTCTAAACCTGTGTGAAGTCTTTTTGTGGTGTATTCATTGTGTTACTGTGTGTGTGTGTGTTGCACAACTACTTTACACATTGCCTCTTTAGATAAGCCTGACTGCTCTGTGCCAGGCTACCAGATGGTGAGCACAGCTTATCTTTTAGAGTAAATCTAGCTTACCTTGACTAGAATTTCTTGCTTTCCAAATATTTATTATTTAGGCAATGGTATGTTCCACAAATTCAAACACACTGGGTAACTATACATGATAATCAAAGGGTAATGTTTAATCTCTTCTAACTGGCATCTTTTTCTAGAATATCACAATAATATATGTGGTGCCATTTCCAGAGACTTTCTCTGCATTGCTTTCATTCAGCCAGGTAACATAGCAGGGCCAGAAGAGGAGTATTACACTTATGTTGTGTACACATATCGAGGCTTATTTTGAGGTCCAAATTTCAGGGAACAGCAGACCATGATGAGGGGAAGGGTTCATGTAAAAACATTTGCACTACCATGAGCTCACGGCAGCAATATATATATTTCCTTGGGGCCAGGACAATTGTCCAAGAACTGTCTCTTGCATCTTCAGAATTCAACCTGAAGACAAATGAATGTAATAATGGTACCAAGTATTCCTTAAAAACACCTTCACCATTGTAAATCTCTGATCATCCGCTATTATAATAAGAACAATGACACATGCCAATAATTTACATCTGCACATTAGTTGTTGCAACACACATGCCACAAAGTAAATATATATGCAAGCAAATAACAACTCACAGATTTGGCATGCTAATGTATAGAATGATAACATAACAATTAAGGAGGGATTTACAAATCTCACACTGCCTAAAATCGCTGATATCTTTTTACATGCAGGTAGTCTCATATGTATCTTTCATGTGTCATATACTCCCGATATGAATGTGTTGCTCAAAGCTGTAGTTATGTGTATGATCTCCAAAAAACAGTCAGAATGGTGTCACAAAACCAAGTCTCTGTTTCCAATTAAATACAAGTAGTCATCCTTTTAAATGCTCTGTAACAACATTGCAAAACAAGTGGGCCTCACAACATCATTTCTGTACCTGGTGTCGTATGCATACTCAGATGAATTACAGTGTGAGCAACATACAGTGCTGAATTTAAGACAATAATTTCATTCACAATGTACATGAACCCAATACAACCTTCTGAATCCATCATGTAAGACAATAACTTTCTGAGGTGTATAAATAGTGAGTGTACATATCATTTACACCAGACTTTAGCTGCTGAAAATCTACCAGGCTCAATCTGCTGTTCCATAATTTGCCCCGAGATTCTAATTCTGGGTTGGAAGCAAAGGGGAATTTGTTTCTGGTGTGAGAATAGCAACCACATTGTGATCAATGCCAGATTCGGGCCACACAGCATAAACTGTTTCTTGGATTAATAACTGCAACATACAAGACTGGCAAGGGGGAGGGGGCAACTTTCGTGAAAAAATATATAGGAAACAATAGTTAAAACAGGTGTGGTAATGTACAAATTGTTCAATATCCAAGGTTAAGCATGACTATCACAATTGGGGATTTGATTGAAAATTTATTCTTTAATGTTTTTTGTCGTGATATTTATAAAGTTATATCGTTTTTTTCACACTTCTTTTCTGTTTTTTGCTTTGCTTTTCTTTTCCCTTATTCATTCAAAACAATACTTATATAATGAAATTATTATAGCGTCCTAGCAAAGTTTAACTAAACTTTTCTTAATTGATTTATAGTTTGCCAGACACTATACATTTACGTATTCAATCATAATACAGAGTATATCAAACAAAGATACTACATAATAAACATGGCTTATTTCAGTCTATTTCAGTCAAACTACGCGCGTTTCGGCGTTCAGCCTTCCTCAGGCGGCCATGGTATTCAAAAATTCCTAAAACATAATAAAGAAAAAGAATAGTCTATGACAAATTGTACATACCCACCGACTCAAGTGCACATTACATTAAAAAAGGCCCCACATCGACCCTATACATATATACATCTATACATTTATATACACTTTATTTCCATAGCACTAACTATAAGTTGATTATAAAAAGGTAATCATCTCTAATCAGAATCTGTATGTTTCAGAGTCAAGAATACGATTTTAATCCATTATAATGACTTATGTATTTGGTACTTCTCATCATTGTTGCACCTATGATGCCTTGTTCCCCGGTTAATGTGAATAACAATCTCATAGGGTGTGAGAAATCTTGCAATGTCTTTCTACAGTCGTATGGCCACCCCATCGTCATTTTGGGGGCTAAGAGACTTCGTATAGTGAGAGACTTCATTAATATGAATAAAATAAAATAAAACTGACTTCTAACTACATTCACTGGTGTCATAATAAGCTGCTAGTGTTACCTGATCCATTCAAAAAGTATCTGCTTTCAAGGTTCCCTCTGCAAGATGGATGCTGTATCCAGTTCTATATTTTTTCTAATGGTGGCGTTGTTTGTTGGCGTAATATGTATCCACTAGTTACTTGGGCAGTCACCGAATCATCGACCATTGGAGTACTAAAATACCACCCGATAGGACAAAATGGCGTATTATATTCTTCGTCATGGTAATCAAGTTTAAAGCTAATTGCAACTATCAGGGCGTCGAATAACACTTACTAGGGCCACGGAGATTCTGTATACGTCCTGTCGAGCTTCTCTGCTATCTGGGGAGGAGCGCGTTTTGAGCAAATCTCCTGGGATCTTTCAGCGTATTATCGCGGGTTCTAATCGGGAACACATAAAGCGGTTGGTTCTAATACGATACGATTAAGCATAGTGTTCGTATATTCCAATTTATTAAAAATCTATTATATCTTACCCGGTCAAATTGGTTTTTTATTTCGGCCTTTTATCTCTACTTGTTTAAAGATGCTTCATCGACGTAATTTGAGGTATGTATCAGACTCATCCGAACCTAGGGGCATATAATTAATTTAGATAAATCTGCTCGGTTACCGAGTGTGCCAAAGTATTACGCTACGTTAAAAACCGCAGAGCTAATTTATCTTGCAGCACTCACCTCGCAATCTAAGTCCTTTCTCCCCGTTGCCAGCAAATCACCAAGGTAGAAAGAGGACTAGGCGTAGAACCACTCCATATATACTCGGACTTTCTCGATCATTGGTCAGTTCCCAAGGGGGTTTGACCTTCTATTAAAAGCAGCACTAGATCTTCCATTAAGCCGATGATAAATGCATCAAAGGAATGTCTGACACTAATCACGGTATTCCTAATCAATGGGGGTAACAATCAGCTTTTAATGAACCCATACAGTCATTTTATTAATAAAGTATTCATTATAAAGACTCCAATTCTATGAATGTACGAACAAACAGTTCTTAATTATTCATCCAACCGATTATTTTCTTTAGTATCGGAGAATTATTCACTATCAGGTATGACATTAGTTGTTATATCGTATGGCTTGACTCCATGGTATCTCACTGTTCAATCCTTTCTTATAAGCGTCCAGAGAGAATATCCCAAAAACTTCTCTCCTTTTTCGAATCTCAGTTCCTTGTATCCCACTAGTATTGATTTTCTCGAGAATTAGCCATCTTATATCTTTCGCAGTGTGGTTGTGCTCAATGAAATGTTGGACTAATGGCGCTTGTACCTTCTTGTTTTTGATCGCTGACCTATGTTCTGTCAAACGGGTTGCCATTGACCTTGATGTCTCCCCTACGTAGGTTTTATCGCAGGGACATAAAATGGCATAGATGATGTTAGTAGATTTACAATTGGTTAAACATTGTAGGTCTATTTTGACTCCATTTATGGAGTATTGTCTAACTTCTAGTGCAGAATCACAAGCTAGACAAGACATACACTTGTAATTGCCTTTCAAAGCAGGTAGGCCTCCAATTGTGGTCTGAATGAACGTGGATATATTCTTTGGCATCCGTGATCTTGTCACTAGATCTTTAAGGTTCTTATTCTTGCGATACGCAAACATGGGCTTAGGTAGATGGTCTGATTCTGCTCTTGTCGCGTTTAAAATATGCCAGTTAGCATTGATAATCTGGCATATAATACCATTCATTGTACTATGCCGCGTGACCATCACAAGTCGGTCCTGTTGTTTAGGTGTTTTTTTACTTAGTAAACTTTGGCGATCATAGTATCGAGCTCTCTTGTATGAGTCTCGTACTAATCTTTTGGGGTATCCTCTAGCTACAAATTTTGCTCTCATTACTTCTGACTGTTGATCATAATCACAAATACTGGTACAGTTCCTCCGAAGACGGAGGAACTGTCCGAACGGAATGGTTGTTTTCTGCATTCTTGGGTGGTAGCTAGAGAAATGTAACAATGTGTTACGAGCTGTGGGTTTACTGAATAAATCCACAGATAACATATGTCCTTCAGACTTGATGTTAACATCCAAAAATTCAATATTCTGTTTGTCACTCTTAGCTACAAACCGAATATTCGTATCACACAAGTTCAGCCATGATACAAATTGTGCTAAGTCTTCCTCGGTGCCGTTCCAGATGTAAAAGACATCATCAATGAATCTAGACCAACTAGTGGTTGATTCACTGAATGGGGCCACTTCATTATAGATGTACCTGTGTTCATAGTGCGCCATGAAGATATTAGCCACTGCTGCTCTCTGACTCTGCTTAAGGACAGCTTGACTATGCTAATAATCATTTTTTCTAAACCTGTGTGAAGTCTTTTTGTGGTGTATTCATTGTGTTACTGTGTGTGTGTGTGTGTTGCACAACTACTTTACACATTGCCTCTTTAGATAAGCCTGACTGCTCTGTGCCAGGCTACCAGATGGTGAGCACAGCTTATCTTTTAGAGTAAATCTAGCTTACCTTGACTAGAATTTCTTGCTTTCCAAATATTTATTATTTAGGCAATGGTATGTTCCACAAATTCAAACTTACTGGGTAACTATACATGATAATCAAAGGGTAATGTTTAATCTCTTCTAACTGGCATCTTTTTCTAGAATATCACAATAATATATGTGGTGCCATTTCCAGAGACTTTCTCTGCATTGCTTTCATTCAGCCAGGTAACATAGCAGGGCCAGAAGAGGAGTATTACACTTATGTTGTGTACACATATCGAGGCTTATTTTGAGGTCCAAATTTCAGGGAACAGCAGACCATGATTAGGGGAAGGGTTCATGTAAAAACATTTGCACTACCATGAGCTCACGGCAGCAATATATATATTTCCTTGGGGCCAGGACAATTGTCCAAGAACTGTCTCTTAACCTGAAGACAAATGAATGTAATAATGGTACCAAGTATTCCTTAAAAACACCTTCACCATTGTAAATCTCTGATCATCCGCTATTATAATAAGAACAATGACACATGCCAATAATTTACATCTGCACATTAGTTGTTGCAACACACATGCCACAAAGTAAATATATATGCAAGCAAATAACAACTCACAGATTTGGCATGCTAATGTATAGAATGATAACATAACAATTAAGGAGGGATTTACAAATCTCACACTGCCTAAAATCGCTGATATCTTTTTACATGCAGGTAGTCTCATATGTATCTTTCATGTGTCATATACTCCCGATATGAATGTGTTGCTCAAAGCTGTAGTTATGTGTATGATCTCCAAAAAACAGTCAGAATGGTGTCACAAAACCAAGTCTCTGTTTCCAATTAAATACAAGTAGTCATCCTTTTAAATGCTCTGTAACAACATTGCAAAACAAGTGGGCCTCACAACATCATTCATTTTCTGTACCTGGTGTCGTATGCATACTCAGATGAATTACAGTGTGAGCAACATACAGTGCTGAACTTAAGACAATAATTTCATTCACAATGTACATGAACCCAATACAACCTTCTGAATCCATCATGTAAGACAATAACTTTCTAAGGTGTATAAATAGTGAGTGTACATATCATTTACACCAGACTTTAGCTGCTGAAAATCTACCAGGCTCAATCTGCTGTTCCATAATTTGCCCCGAGATTCTAATTCTGGGTTGGAAGCAAAGGGGAATTTGTTTCTGGTGTGAGAATAGCAACCACATTGTGATCAATGCCAGATTCGGGCCACACAGCATAAACTGTTTCTTGGATTAATAACTGCAACATACAAGACTGGCAAGGGGGAGGGGGCAACACCATTGATACATTTCAAGTTGTTTCAAAGGAACCTGCAATAAGATGAAAGTGGAAGGTAAGCCAATAGAGAGAATCATGAGAAAGTGATGTGAGCACTGTGAGAATCTCGAACAAAAAGGAGGCTGCAGCTGGTTACAGAGTAAGGGTAGTGTTAAAAATATTGAAGAACAATTATTCTAGTAAGGGAAAGTAAAGGCAAAGTCAGAAGGGGGCACAATTTACAAGTGTCAAAAGACTGACAGAGAAGGCATGACTGTGAAAAGAGAGGGATGCTTCATATGTAATTCTCAGATTAGGACTAGAATCAGAAATATTGAGAAGCAATGGGAAACTTAATGGACAATGGAGGAAGAAAAGAGAAAGAAGATTATATATGAAAACACATTTGATAATTAGACAGTTTAGGACGATAAGCACAAAATAATATCCAAGCATTGATAGAAAAGAACATGTGAGAAATAGTGTTGTTAGGTTTGAAAAAATAAGACAACAAAGACTGGAATGTTTTTCTCGTGGACCTCAAAAGTCTTCTATGAGGACCTGGGCAAGGTGATGAGGCTAGTATGGGGAGGGTGCATCCTCTAGGATCCAGACTAACAGGTTCATCCTGCTTTGATGCAAAGAAAAAGGAATCAGAAGGATCTCGCGGTGAAGGTATCTTGCCTCGTGAAGCTCTATCTGGCCACAGCATCCACAGATTTTGAGAAGCAAAAAAGTTACTAATTAAGAAGCAAAGGCCTGGGACTGGGGTGAGGTGGCAAATCTACCCTAGTGGTGAATCAATATCACTGGCTATGGAATATTCCTTTGTCTCCCTCAGAGCGTTTGTCCCTCATCGTCAACAGCCCTGCTATCCCGCTGGAGGACTCTGAATACTAGAAAAACATCCTAGCCCCAAGGTAAAACATTTAACCAGTGAAACTGATTTAACCTTCCCAACCTCCCCTCCATTGCAGTCAGCCTGAAATTGCGTCTCGGCCTCGGTCAACTGCGAACAGTACTTAGTGATTTCTTAGTGCTTTTTTTGCTTTGACATTTAAGATCCAAGACAAAAACAAACAAGAGTAAAATGTTAGAGATCATAAGCAAATATCACTCCTTTCCTCAACCTATGTCCCTTTGCTAAACAATTAAAGATAGACAGGTGAACATATTTTAAAGTTTCGCTACCACAAGTGACATGCACTAACTCAACCTGAGAAATCACAATCTTAAGCTCTATCCATCAGCCTAGTTCACAGAGGCAAACAGGTATCCAATTTGGTGGAAATTAAAGTGAGTGTTAATTTCCATTTGCTTAAGAGTGATAAAGTATAGGTAAAATAGTGAATCGTGTATAACCAATTCAACTGAATAATTATGCAACACATATTCAGCCAATGCATATTTCCTTTGGTGTTGGAATAACACATGAATCTTTTCAAGGTATGAATATTTTATTCAAAAACAATTCAAATCATGTTTTTTTATGCAGCATTGTCTTTCTTTTTAGGACTTTGTGCTAATTTCTCATTGTAACATGCTGCGTTTAATTTTAAGTAGAAGGCCAAGAGAAACGGGGCAAGAAAGCCCTCTACTGCTAATTGCCTACTACTAATAGTTATCCATGGGGTCACCTATGACAAAAGGGTCTGTATAGGGACCCTTTCGGATTTGATTCATCATAAGTAGAAATAACACTTTGGGCTCTTTCGTCCATTTCCACTAGTTCTGCACATGCCAGCCTGGAATAAAAAAGGTAAAATGCAAGCAGAATGCCTTGTAGCACAAGAATACATCATCCCATGCATTGAGGAATGCACAGAACAAGAAATTTTTCTACCACCCAGCACTGTCAGGGCCAGACAATGTAGTTATGTATTTATCTTATAACATGATGTTAATTACACTGCCTTGCCACTGACAGTGCATCAAAGCCAAATCCGGCCTTGAGGAGAATGGCATCTTTATCATATAGTGGCTGGAAGATCCAGAAGGTAGGCACTACACTCAGGTTTTCCTTCTGGGAAAGTTGCTTTCAGGAACACCACCCAGGGTCAGGGCAATCTATATACCTCGATGCACTTATCATTGAGATAAATATACTGTCGGTCTCCTTACAGTCCTAAAGCAACTGTGTTGGGCTTTCTTTTTTCCCTCCCCGGGATCAGTGGGGCAGCCCTTGGAAAAAATAATGGGCAACCTGTTTTAAGTTTCAGGAAATGGGGACCAAGTCCCCATGTCCTGTAATGGTGACTGCAAACTTTTCTTTCATCTAATCAGATCATTCACTCCTGCGCAACCATGAGTCCCACGGGAGAGAGCCTGCTGAAGGGAAAAAGCACTCGGGATCAATCAGATCACTCTATTTTTTTAATTTGGGAACAACTGTCAATGTATCTACCAATTTCCAACATTAATTTACCAAAAACTACTGAACAGATTTACACCAAATCACAAAAAGCAAACTTCTGGATAAAGAGCTAGCTTTCGGCAAAAACCGATGTTCTTCTGTTTATCTGTTTTCTCTGTGTCATTGTCTAATTTTTCATTAGGGAAAAAAGTGATTTAGGTAGGACCCTGTCCCCACTTGCAGGATCACCCTGAAACATTCCAGGAAAGAGCTGAGGTAGATGAACTTTGCTTTAGAAAGTTTTGTGAAGATTTGTCAAAGGGCTCCAAAGTTATTAGAAAAACATCAACACTCTTCCTATGGAAACTATATATATATGTATATATATATATATGTATATTTTCTACTGGCGGTCACCAGTAGATAGTTATAGTTAGGACCGTGTTTCCATAGGAAATCCGCAACATTCTATTTGGAATAACTTTGGCGCCGGTTGCCGAATCCTCGCGAAATTTTCAAAATAGGTGGGGCGCTCCGCTCCGCTCGTACCCTGAAAGTCTCGGGGGGATTCATTTTTCCATAGGGACCTTTAGTCCAAGGTACAGCCCAAATGGCTGAACAGAATTATTTGAAATTTGGCAAAGAGAAAGTCCTCAGGTCAGGGATGTTCCTTTTGCATATCTGTTGTCAATCTGTTCAGTAGTTCCTGAGAAAATTGCAGTTAAAAGTACATACATATCTATAGCCGTGCACCGTGCGCGTACCGTACGCGTACGCATACCGTACACGCACGCTGCCGTGCACGAGCGTAATTCTGATTGGTGGTTACATGACAGTAAACATTCCAGTCGGTCGAAATCAGGAAGTGTCGGCCGCCATTTTGTGTGTCTCGCACTGAAAAAAAAACGGTGAAGAACGTGAAAAGGGGGCAAGGTAGAGAGTTGCAGACCCCCTAGCCTTTGTCAGGGGGTCCAAGAAGGACCCAGAAGTGTGAAAAATACATTTTTATTTTTTTTAAAAAATCGCGGGGTATGCGTACTGTGCGCGTACGGCGGTAAAAAAATAGAATTAAAAACCAAAATTAAATGTTTAGATGTTAGGTGGCTCTAAAAAGAGCCGTTGTGTTTATGAAGTGTTTTTTTGGTACCTACAAGTAAGTACCGATGCAGAGTCTAAAGTTCAAGAGGAAGACTCTGTTCCCTTCATCATTGAAATGTACACCGTCTCCTCTATAAATGTCTTGCATGTTGTAACGCAAGTTGTTGTGGTATATAGAACCCATACCATAGTCTCTGAGGAAAGCAGAAACAGACTTATTGACGTGCTTTCTTGCTTTGTCAATCTGCGGACAAAATTGGTTGGACCAGTTCCACTTTTGCCTTTGGCATATATTAGAATATACAAAGGCAGTTTGTGGAAAAAGTGACATCAATTGCACAAAGGTGTCCTTAATAAGCATTTCCAGACCTACCCCAGTTAAAGTGCCTAGGTCATTTCCACCACAGTGCACAATAATAAGGTTAGGCTGTGGGAGATGTAGAAAGGTTTTCACCAAAGGCATTCATTGGTGCCACTTTAACCCTCTCTGACCAATCCATTTAATGTCTACAATGGGCAAAGCAAGGTCTTTCACAATACCTCTTTTTTCTGCAAACTTTTCACTCCAGAAGACATAGCTATGACCTACAATCCACACTGTGAACATCTTTCAAGGAGATATGGATGCACTCAGAAGGTGTCTTTCAGTAGAATGGCAATATGAAAAGAAAGATAGCTGTAAAATGGAGGCTAACATACTTTTTTTTTTTTTTAAAGAACTGATTGGCTGATTCAAACCATTTTACAGTTAAAACTAGGCTGTATGTTTAGATGTTTACAAGCATGTTTTGCATTGGTTCAGAAAAATGTGTACCCACAGAACATTACTTTGGATTTGCTGTTAGGTTTGAAAAGTCAAGCACTCTTGCTCTAAGGATTAGAAACATTGTGTGTTGAACTTATGACCTCTCTGCTCACACCAGTGTTCCATGACCTGTTGCTATGGTAGCAGGCAGAAGTCATGTTGGGGGAAGGGATCATTTGGAAAGGGTTGAAATTTCCAACCAATAGAAATGTGTGTTTCCATTTGAAAAAAATGTGGGAAGCACTGTGATTTGGAGTTAACATGTATATGTGTGAAAAAAGAGAGGGAAACATTGCCATTAACTGGTTCTGTTGAGAGGAGAGAGGTGTACAGCTCAGAGATTGTTGCTGTGATAATCTGCTGTTTGAGTGCCACATTTCTTTCTGAACTAACTACTTTTAAAGGTGAGTTATGAATATGAGAGGGGATGTATGTGGTGCATTTTGATATAAATAATAGAAATGTGATTCTTATTTTAAAGTTGTGTTTCACGTTTTGTGTTTTGGGAGATATTTAACTGCCTTGAACATGTCAGATATTATGGAGTATGTCTTCACCATAAGTTAAGGTGTACTGGTATCACCCAGGAATACTGTTTTCTGCCTAGAATCACACCATGAGTCTGTGTGCACACAGGAATTGTTATCAGAGATTTAATTTGTGTTTCTCTTGCTCTGTTAGCCTTGCACTCGCAGGAAAGGGGCAGCTTGTTTTCTTGAACTGTGATGGTTAGCATTCAGCAGAAATACTTTCTCACAAATGAGAGGCAAATGCTAACACATTTGAAATCAACATGGTACATTTTCCTTCCACTTTTAAAGTTGTGTTTTACATTTTATGTTAAGGAAGATATTTAAGTGCCTTGAACTTGTAAGATATTATGGAGTATGTCTTCTCTAGAAGTTAAGGTGTACTGGTATCACCCAGGAATACTGTTTTCTGCCTAGAATCCCACCATGAGTCTGTGTGTACACAGGAATTGTTGTCAGAGATTTAATTTGTGTTGGTCTGGTTCTGTAAGAATGGCATTCGTAGGAAAGGGGCAGCTTGTTTTTTAGAACTTTGATGGTTTGTATTCAGCATAAAACAGTATCTTACAAATGGGAGGCAAATGCTAACACATTTGAAATTGATATGGTAGATTTTACTTTTAATCATGCAATGGGTAAGGTTGTTCCTACATGTACCAAACTCCAATTAACCCTTACCACACATGTACTTTTATATACATCACTCCAATGTTTATGCTGTTGTGGAAGCGTCCATGCACATGTCTATTGTAACTGAAAATACACAGTCTGCAGAAGCAGACTCTTACCACACACCCAGCTGCTTATCCTGTACTATCATGCTTAGTATTCACAACTGTGTGGTGTTTCAGATAGCAGTGAGTAACGCTAATACATTCAACATCACCAAGGCTCATTTCCTTTGCTGGAGTGTAGTCAGTCACCCAGGTTACACATGTTCATGGTCTCAAAAAGCTGTTTGGACAAGTGCTCTTTTCTGTTTCTGAAAACTATAATGAAAATGCGTCAGACTGTTAGAGTAATTATCACTTGCTCTACCACAGTAGTAAGTGTGCTTTCAAATTGCAAATCAAATTTCGTTTTCTGCCTAGAATCACACCATGAGTCTGTGCGCACACAGGAATTGTTGTCAGAGATTCAATTCGTGTTACTCTGGTTCTTTTAGAATTGCATTCGTAGGAAAGGGGAAGCTTGTTTTCATGAACTGTGTTGGTTAGCATTCAGCCCAAATTAATATGTCACAAATGAGAGGGCAATGCTAACACATTTCAAATCAACATGGTAGATTTTCCTTCCACTCCTGCAATGGGTCATGTAGTTTGTACATGTTCAAAAGTCCTATTAACCCTTACCACACATGTAGTCTTACATACATGTCTCCAGTGTTTATGCAGTTGTGCAAGCGTCCATGCAGATCTCTCTTGCACCTGACAGTAGACAGTCTCCAGAAGCACACTCTTAGCAGAGAGCAAGCTGTTTCTCCTGTACAGTCATGCTTACTATTCAGCGCTGTGTGGTGTTTCAGATAGGAGTGAGTAACGCTAATACATTCAACATTACCAAGGCTCATTTCCTTTGCTAGAGTGTAGTACGTCATCCAGGTTACACATGTTTATGGTCTCAAAAAGCTGTTTGGGCATGTGCTCTTTTCTGCTTTTGAAAACTATAATGAAAATGTGTTAGACTGTTAGAGTAATTATCACTTGCTCTACCACAGTAGTAAGTGTGCTTTCAAATTGCAAAACAAATTTTGTTTTCTGCCTAGAATCACACCATGAGTCTGTGCGCACACAGGAATTGTTGCCAGAGATTCAATTCGTGTTACTCTGGTTCTTTTAGAATTGCATTCGTAGGAAATGGGAAGCTTGTTTTCTTGAACTGTGATGGCTAGCATTCAGCCCAAATTAATATGTCACAAATGAGAGGGCAATGCTAACACATTTCAAATCAACATGGTAGATTTTCCTTCCACTCCTGCAATGGGTCATGTAGTTTGTACATGGTTAAAAGTCCTATTAACCCTTACCACACATGTAGTCTTACATACATGTCTCCAGTGTTTATGCAGTTGTGCAAGTGTCCATGCAGATCTCTCTTGCACCTGACAGTAGACAGTCTCCAGAAGCACACTCTTGGCAGAGAGCAAGCTGTTTCTCCTGTACAGTCATGCTTACTATTCAGCGCTGTGTGGTGTTTCAGATAGGAGTGAGTAACGCTAATACATTCAACATCACCAAGGCTCATTTCCTTTGCTAGAGTGTAGTACGTCATCCAGGTTACACATGTTTATGGTCTCAAAATGCTTTTTGGGCATGTGCTCTTTTCTGCTTTTGAAAACTATAATGAAAATGTGTCAGACTGTTAGAGTAATTATCACTTGCTCTACCGCAGTAGTAAGTGTGCTTTCAAATTGCAAATCAAATTTCGTTTTCTGCCTAGAATCTCACCATGAGTCTGTGCGCACACAGGAATTGTTGTCAGAGATTCAATTCGTGTTACTCTGGTTCTTTTAGAATTGCATTCGTAGGAAAGGGGCAGCTTGTTTTCTTGAACTGTGATGGCTAGCATTCAGCCCAAATTAATATTTCACAAATGAGAGGGCAATGCTAACACGTTTGAAATCAACATGATAGATTTTCCTTCCATTCCTGCAATGGGTCATGTAGTTTGTACATGCATGTTCAAAAGTCCTATTAACCCTTACCACACATGTAGTCTTACATACATGTCTCCAGTGTTTATGCAGTTGTGCAAGTGTCCATGCAGATCTCTCTTGCACCTGACAGTAGACAGTCTCCAGAAGCACACTCTTAGCAGAGAGCAATCTGTTTCTCCTGTACAGTCATGCTTACTATTCAACGCTGTGTGGTGTTTCAGATAGGAGTGAGTAAAGCTAATACATTCAATATCACCAAGGCTCATTTCCTTTGCTAGAGTGTAGTACGTCATACAGGTTACACATGTTTATGGTCTCAAAAAGCTGTTTGGGCATGTGCTCTTTTCTGCTTTTGAAAACTATAATGAAAATGTGTTAGACTGTTAGAGTAATTATCACTTGCTCTACCACAGTAGTAAGTGTGCTTTCAAATTGCAAATCAAATTTCGTTTTCTGCCTAGAATCACACCATGAGTCTGTGGGCACACAGGAATTGTTGTCAGAGATTCAATTCATGTTACTCTGGTTCTTTTAGAATTGCATTTGTAGGAAAGGGGAAGCTTGTTTTCATGCACTGTGTTGGTTAGCATTCAGCCCAAATTAATATGTCACAAATGAGAGGGCAATGCAGATGTGCAAGCGTCCATGCAGATCTCTCTTGCACCTGACAGTAGACAGTCTCCAGAAGCCCACTCTTAGCAGAGAGCAAGCTGTTTCTCATGTACAGTCATGCTTACTATTCAACACTGTGTGGTGTTTCAGATAGCAGTGAGTAACGCTAATACATTGAACATCACCAAGGCTCATTTCCTTTGCTAGAGTGTAGTACGTCATCCAGGTTACACATGTTCATGGTCTCAAAAAGCTGTTTGGACATGTGCTCTTTTCTGTTTCTGAAAACTATAATGAAAATGTGTCAGACTGTTAGAGTAATTATCACTTGCTCTACCACAGTAGTAAGTGTGCTCTCAAATTGCAAATTTCGTTTTCTGCCTAGAATCACACCATGAGTCTGTGCGCAAACAGGAATTGTTGTCAGAGATTTAATTCGTGTTACTCTGGTTCTTTTAGAATTGCATTCGTAGGAAAGGGGAAGCTTTAATTCATGTTGGTTTTATTGTGTTTTTCACTTGTAGGAAAGGATTAGATAGTATTATAAGATTTGAAAAGCTGAAAAAAAATATAGTAATATATTTAAATTATATAAAGGTATTTTTTTTTAGTTTCTTTCAGGTATTGCTGAACAACAGTGAAATAAATTAAAGATGCCTATAAAATCAAGAAAGAGAAAAGAACAGAAAAAACATTTATATTTGAAGACAACTGGAGGACACAAATTAGTTGAAGAAAAAAGAAAAAGTCTTCTGGTAAGCAGACTAAGGATTTTTTTTTAAATATCTTCAAAAAAAGAAAAAATTTGAAAAATGTCCCCACTGCAAATAGTGTTTCAAGTAGAAAACAACAGGACAAAAGTGAGAAATTACTAAATGCTAATGTACAATCAGAAGCAATAAAGATTGACTTAAAAAGAAAAACAGCATTTAAAGACATTTGTAGAAAAATGTTTCAGAGAAGAGTGATGTCCAATTTGCTAAAGGATGTGAAAAAATATAAGAAGAAAGCAACATTTTATAAGAGAAAGAGAGAAATTGAATCAATTGTAGCTAAGGCTTTAGATTTGAAAAGAAAACTATTCATTCTAATTTTGAGCAGGATCCGTACATTAGATAAAATGGTCAATGTAATGAAGTCACAAAGCAAAACGAAAAGAGTAGTGAAAAGAAATAACTTTTGTAAAGTGTTTTTAGGAGAATGGATGCATAGTTCAAGTACTGAACCATTTTTAAATGAAGAGAGTTATCTTCAAAGTAATAGTTTGCTGCATGCAGTTGACACCAGAGGTCGTGCTTATGAAGTGAAAGATGGTTGTGTAATGGAAAAGGAGAAAATGGTTCCAAGAAATGAGGAAGAAGTGATAGCTGATGAGGTTATGGGAGACGTCCTAAAGCCCCAGTGTACACTTGGAATTGTAGTAGTATTTGTACTGTATGACAAGAATCTATTGATACATTACATGAGTTTCTAAGAGAATATAGTAAAAAAAGTGTTAAACAGAAGATTAAGGTGCTTCAAAGACTAGATCCATGTAGAGTGAGAGAGAATACTGGTTTGCAAGGACATTCTCTGGCTTGTCTTTCTAGGAATGTTTGCCAAAGTGTTTTTCACCATTTTAGGATGCTGGCAGTTCATCATACTGAAATGAGAAAATTTGTGAGAAGATTTATTTTGCTATAAGTCCAGCACAAAAGTTAAATGAGTTGAATAGGGCTTTGTTCCGTGGATCTGTATCAGATGTACAGAAGGTTACTGATGAAATTCAGTTTTGTTACTTTGGTCCGGAACAAGAAAGTGCAGGTAATGAAACAGTTATTGAAGAAAATGTGGAAGAGAATGTAGAACCCACTGTTAGTAAAAATGTTGAAGATCAAATGACAAAATTTACTATCATCTCTAATGAAAGACCAAATATTACTTGTATTTGTTGCCAGAGAAGTCATTACAAAATTCAAACAAGAAATGTTGATCTGTATAAAAAAAAGTGAAAGTGAAAATGAAGATAATTATAAGTGGAAGGATTTTGCAACATATATATTTCTGGAAAATAGTTTTGATTTGGGTGAAGATCAGCGTATTTGTAAATACTGTTATAACAAGTTAGAAGAAAATAGAATGCCAGCCAGAGCTGTACATAATAATTTAGAATTGGTTGATATTCCTGCAGAACTTAGTGATTTAAATACGTATGAGTCTATACTCATTCAATGTGTCCATCCGTTTCAGACCATAGTGCGTATGGAGCCAAAAACAGGTAAATTACCTCCTTCGGATTTACAAAGAGGTTTAAAAGGAAGAGTTGTCTATTTGCCATTGGATTTGAAAAAAAATATGGAAACAATTGATGCAGATAGATTGGAAACTGAACCATTAGTTATTCTGGTTAATGGAGTACCAACAAAGAATAAGAAAATTTGGCAGGAGCTGGTAGATGTACAAAAAGTACAAAGAGCAAATTTATATTTGAAAAGAAATAATAAATGGTATGAAACAATTTATATGGATGAAGATGAAGAACTTTTACTACCAGACTCAGGAATACCAGCTGGGCAAATTGAAAAAGTGGATACGTCAAAAGAAGAAGAAATTTATGAACATTTCAGCATACATCCTCTTCATTCAAAAGAAGTTATGGCAAACACTATTGATCTGTTTCAGATGAAAAAACCACAAGGAACTCCTGTGAGTGTATGGGAGGAGAGCTTGTTTTCCCCAGCTGTTTCCTACAGGAAAAGGTGGACGATATGATGAACGTCCAGGACAGATTCCTGCTTCTGAGTATTGGACTACAGATTATATGCAGAAGATACAAGATTTCGTCTACGTATTCCTTATTTGTTCCATCTTTTATTTGAAAGTGACTTGTCTGCACTATCTTATGCAGTAAATCACATTTTGGAATCTCAATTGATAACTTTGATGGCTTGTCAGCGAGGAACTAATGAATATTGGTACCGACGCCATGGAGAATTGAAATGTATGTTATGGAATTTAGGAACTCCTACATGGTTCCTTACCCTAAACTGTGCTGAGTACGCTTGGGATGATTTACTGGATTTTCTTTGAGAGGCAAATTTAAATATTGAAAACATCCAATACAAGACAGCAGGAGAATTGTGCTCATTGGATCCGGTTAATGTTTGCAGATATTTCAATCATAGATTTGAGGCTATGATGTCCTTCATCTGCAATAAAAAAAATCCACCTCTTGGAGAAGTTGTGGATTTCTTTTGGAGAAAAGAGTACCAAGCAAGAGGTGCTCCTCATATTCATATGCTGTTGTAGATCAAGGATGCCCCAAAATTTGGAACAGATTCTGATGATGCAGTTTTAAGTTTCATCGAAGAATATGCAACATGTGCTATACCTAAAAGCACAGAAGAGAAAAACTTAAAAGAGCAAGTTTTACGTTTCCAAAGTCACCGGTGTGGAAAATACTGTCGACAAAAGTACAAGATTAAAGAAAAATTCTACACAAAATGTCGATTTGGATTTCCACGACCTGTTCTTTCAAAAGGAAGAGTCATCCGTTTTATGTCAGCTGTGCGACATACTATTACAAGAAAATCTCCCAAAAATACGTACAACCTAAGAAGAAAAGAAGAGTCAAAATATATAAATGACTACAACCCAGTCATTTTATCCATGTGGAATGCTAACATGGATATACAGTATGTTGCTGACAATTCTATAGCTGTTGCTCGGTATGTCACATCTTACATCACTAAATCTGAGAAAACGGAATTGAAGGAAATGTGGGAAGAGATTTCTCACGAGAAGACTGTCAGTAAGAAGCTATACAGTTTCAGTTTAAAGATGTTATCGCATCGAGAAATTGGATCCTATGAATGCTCAGATAGGTTATCATCTGCAAGTCTGTACTCCAAATCCAGAAGAATACTTTGGGTAAGTTTAGGCCTTGCAGGAATGCGAAATCGGGTACTGAAATCTGTTGGAGAAATTGAATATTTGGCAGAGAACGACCCGGAAAGTACAGATATTTTGAAATCAAACATGTTGGACACATATTACCCAAAAAGAAGTCGTCATCTTGAGAACATGTGTCTCTATGAAGTGCTGCAGAACTACATTTTTACACGGAAAGCCACAGAAGACATCAACAATGGAAAATATAAAGTCATTGGTGAGGAAGGATGTTTGGTGAAGCAAACAAAAGGAAGTTTGATTAATCACAGGAAGCTGAGTTGCGACACTCCTGACAAAAAGGAATTTTACTACTTAGCACTTTTACAGCTGTTTAAACCATGGCGTTCAGAGGATGAATTACTTGGAGATTTTCACAGCTATGTAAAGATACGATTGAATGCAGTACTTTCACAAATTATGTACAAATGTTAAATGAAGAAAGTGAACAGGAAGCTACAATTGCAGCTGAAGTAGCTAGAGACAGTTCTCAAGACAGCCAAAGTTCTGGAACACTCAGTCAAGATCCCCTAGGACAACCAATCGTAGAAAATGAAGCTGCAATAGCAATGACTGAAATGGAAACAGCTATGAATCAAGCTCAGGAAGATTTAATAGACTTACCAAATTTGGAACAGCAACTGAATGAAGAACAACAACAAATTTATGAAAAAGTCACACAAAAAATTGATCATGGATTACTACATGAAAAGAAAGAGTGCTCATGCACATCATTTGAACCAATCAGGATGTATGTGAGTGGACAAGCTGGAACTGGAAAAAGTTTCTTAATTAAAGTCATCAGAAGCTACCTACAGCAAAAAACAGATTCAACTTTGTCTTGTGTTGTTACTGCTCCAACTGGGTTAGCAGCATATAACATAAAAGGAATTACCTTACATCGCTTGCTAATGTTACCAGTTGAGCATGAGAACAAAATAGAATATCACAAGCTAACAGGAGAAGCATGCTTCGAAATTTCAAGAGTGTTGAAGAAGATGCAAGTTCTCATTATTGATGAGGTAAGCATGGTATCAAACTTAATGCTTGCCTTTGTGCATTTAAGAATGCAGCAAATTCTAAAGAGAGACTATGACGTGTTATTTGGTGGAAAACATGTTAAAGTTTTTGGGGATCTTCTGCAGCTCACTCCAGTTAAAGGACAACCAGTGTTTAATACTGTGACACATGAAGACACGAAGAAGTCATTAGGAAGTATTGGTAATGCGAATATTTGGTCATTCTTTGAGTACAAAGAACTCACTACCAATATGAGGCAAGCAAATGATGAAGATTATGCAAGTATTCTGAAAGATATCAGAATTGGACTACTCACAGAAGTTGGCAGAAAAGCATTACAGAGTCGGTTGCTACATAATTTATTTCCAAGTGAAGAAATAGTTGCAGAGAAAATATACCAGAACATTGCAGAAAAAAATACTGTAATCTGCTTAATGCCAACACTACGTGAATGCTCGATATTCAATGAGGAACTTTTGAAATTGGAAAAGGACGGGATTAAGAAAATGGAAGCAGTGGACAAAATTCAGCATGAAGGAATTACCATTGCATTAACAGGCATATTGACAAATAAATTGGATTCTCTAGAGAAGAACATTTCAAAAACAGCTGGATTAAAAAAAAATCTTTATGTTTGTATGAACTGTCGAGTTTGGATGTAGAAAAATGTTTAGTGAATGGAGCTATGGGTAAAGTTGTGGGTTTTGTGAAATACCAGAAAAAAGATGGGATTGAGTTTTTAAAAATAAAATTTGATCAGATTGAAGAGGTTAAAGACATTAGTCGTTGTTCAGTCCGTTTTTTGCTTGTAAAAGACTTATGTGTACGTAGGAAGCAGTTTCCGTTTTCTCTAGCATATGCTGTAACTATTCACAAATCTCAAGGATTAACTGTAGATAGTGCTTTTGTAAACATTGGTTCTACAGTGTTCAAAGAAGGTATGGCATATGTTGCTTTCTCACGAGTGAAAACATTATCTGGTTTATTCATGATAGACTTTGATTACTCAAAAGTTAGTGCTGATGCAAATTGTGTAAAGGAGTATAATAGATTAAGAAGAACCTATGCTCCTCATTTAGGTCAGTATCCTGTGTTTGAAAAATGTGTTGTTTCTCGGAAAAGGAGAATTGAGAATATCTGTAATGAGGATGTACAGAAGAGAAAACAAAAGGAGAGTGATGTGATTGCAAGCAAAAAGAAAAAGGACAATGTTCAAGAGGTTGTTGGTTGTCATTTTGAAAATAACTCTGGTGTCAACTGCTACGCTAATGTAGTGCTGAATGTTGTATTTTATCTTGAAAGTTTGCAAGAGCAGATAATAGTGAATCATGAAAAAAGATTTTGTTCTCTGATGAGTTTTCTTTTTGAGAAGCTGAGTATTGATAAAACTAAAATAGAAAGTGCTTCTGATGTTTAAAAACGTTTAGATGTATGTTCAGGATGTACACAGTTTACTCAAAATGTCCAGCAAGATGCACAGGAATTCTTGATGTATATCCTTATGGTACTGGAAGAAGAAGGGGTAGAAATAGAAAATATGTTTGGTCTCTCTTATAAATGGGAACATAGTTGTGAAAACTGTTTCAACACATGCAGCTCTAATGTTGATTCAGAAAGGTTTATATATTTAACATTACCAGAGACTAAATCAGTGACTTTTAGTAAATTAGTTAAAGATGCCAATCACAACATTTTTAAAGAAATATGGACAGTATGTAATTTTAATGATGCAACGTTGTAGAGCTGATGGTTCAAAATTGGACACTTTAATAAAGAAGTTTACAGGACATCAATTATCAATATCTGGAAAAACTTTTGTTGCAGTTGCAATCATTTTCCATGATGGACCTTCTATAACTTCTGGTCATTACACAGTTTATCTTAAATGTGAAAAAGGCTGGACACTGTGTAATGATTCTCAATTGATTTTCAAGCAACGTTTGCCTGCAGAATTACCAAATTCCTATTTAATTTTTCTGAAACCAAAATTTTAGATACAAATTGCAACATCTGAACAAATCATTTTTGCGATTTTATTGGATTACCATTGGATATTTCATTAAAAAAAAAAATTAAAAATTACCATTTGACCTCATGGAAAGGTAAAAATTTCTCTTGTGGACTTCTTTGACAGATATTATTTTGGTGTATGTGCTTAAGCAACAAGATTTACAGACGATATTTATTGCAAATAGTTATTGTTTTTAGATGATGTTTTTATTAAATATGTTACATTTCTATAAAGGTATGTTTTACGGAGAAGAGATTCAGGGCTTTTTTTAAACATTGTTAATTTTTTTGCCCGCTGTTAAGTGATGAATGCAATTGGTTTCACGATTTACAGTGAAATTCAATATATTCTGAAAACAGCAAAAAAAGGGCAAAATATTGTTTTTTAAAATATGAAAATATGTGTACTGTATTCTAAAATGTATTGTTAAATATTAATACTTTTTTCTTTTTTTACACATTGAGAAAGAAAATTTAGGAAAATTAATCCTTTTTTCTAGCAATTAAAAAAACCATTTATTGATAATTAAGTTATTTTGTTGGTCAGGTAAGTTTGAAATATCTGTATTTATCACACATTTACTTTCATACTCCCTTTTTTTCACTTCTCCTCACTCTGCTTTTCACATTTCCCTTGTGGTCCCTCAAGTACCTTGAAGGGTGAAATAAAGATATATATATATATCTTATTTAAACAAATGGGTGCGCGTACCGTGCGCGCACGGTAGAATTTTTTTTACAAAAAGTGATTAAAAAAAGAAAAAAAAAATTGTGAGGTAAGGTGGCTCTTAAAAGAGCCCTTGTGTTAATACAGGGACAGAGGAAGGAAAGAATGGCAATAATATAAGGTACCGCACTTGTGCTGCTCTATCTTATTGTCTATTAGAGGAATACTAGACTCCCCAAAAGCAATAAGAGAGGAGCAAGTATTGCACCTTATATGTACTCTCTGAAACCGAGGGTAAATGTCCAGAGGAGCAGAAGTGGGTGATGCTCCCACCGCAGAGGAAGTGCTCAGCTGAGCTGCCGATGATGTACTCGGCTGAGCTTCTGCGGATGTGCTCGGCTGACTTACTGGAGGGGTTGCTTCAGTATGTCGAGCAAAAGTTGCAGAATGTACATCCCGAATGTGTCTGAACATAGTGAAGATTCCAAAAGAGTACTTCTTCTTTGGATCTCCTCTAGACAAGACACGCCCACAAAGTTTGCAGGTGACTAATGGAGCATTTACTTTTTTCTGCCCCTCTGGAAATGTAAAATATTGCCAGACAAAAGAATCCTTCTGTTTCCTCTTTCTCTGTCTGATAATGCTGTCCTGCTCACTCCCAGAAGAGGACTGCTGCTCTGCCATTGTATCCCAAAGACACTTCAGCTCCTTTTCCCAGGGAATCCCAAGCAATAATAAGGGGAATGGGTGTGGTGTTGGAAGTTTCTGGAAATTAAAGAAGTTTAAACCAATGAAAAGTGTTGTTTCTGGATCACATGACCTACCGTGCGCGCTCCGTACGCTTACCATACGCGCACGGTAAAAGTACGCATGCGCGTACGTAAGACGCGTGCACGCGCATTAGAGGCACGCGCGCATGCGCATTAGAGGCACGCGTGCATCCGCGTACGGCGCTTCCGCGTAAGGTGCACGCGCGCATGTGCGTAGGAAGCAAGCGCATAAGCGTCGCAGACAAAGTACGGATGCATACGTAAATCGCGTACGCATGCGCACACGGAGCATAGATATTACATACGCGCACCGTACTTATAGCGTACCGTGCGCGTACCGTAAGCTTACCGTACGCGCACGGTAAAAAATCCTAAAAAAAAAAAAGTATAAAGGTTTGTAGAAGATATTAACTATGTTGTTCAACTATATCTAAACATTTATTTAAAAAAGGTGATCCATTCCATTTGCAGGGTACAGTAAATCAATGATTATATACATAGGTAGCATATTGTTTAAAAAACAAAATCTCAAAAGAAATAATAAAAAAAATTGGATTTAAAGAACCTTTGAAATTCACTGAAAAAACCATAGGTTTCACACACGTTATAGTTAGGAATTAGCATTTAAAAAACCTTGCAAATTCACTGAAAAAACCAGAGGTTTCACACACGTTATAGTTAGCTGGACATTTCACTTGTACAAAACCATTGAAATTCCCCCGTTATAGTTAGTTCAGCTAACTATAACTCGCGCGCCCGCAATCCACTGCTGATGGCGTCACATATTACATCACTCATGACATGGTCAGTGACATCACTGATGACATCACTGATGACATCTCAAATGACATCACTGATGACATCACTGATGACGTCATATATGTGATGAATTAGTACACCTTCTGCCAACCTAATATAAATTTTGATACACCAACTCAAAATTTCAGACGGCTATTTTGAAAACCATAGCTACTCCAATACCAATAACTATATACCCACTCATTGACTCTTAGATCTACATGCACCTCCACTCACTCAACTGTACAGTCACTTATACTTACAGTCACTCCGTACAAGACTATCATATGCATTTATACAGATATGTAGACACTCACACACTAACAATCATCCATTGAGGTACTGACACACCTGGTCAGTTGTGCGAATAAATAAACACACTCCAATTAACTCACCTATACAGTTAAACACACTCAAGTTCACTTAATCATAAAAATACTAAAACATTTTGACACTCTTATTCAATTTCTAGTACAAGGTCAGACTCATCCATACAGCCAGTCCCGAAATCACACTCTCTCAGATATAGATAGTTATATACTCTTATACACATATTCACTGTGTTTCATATATGTAGTTTCTGTCACATGTACAACTGAGATATACATTCAATCACTAACACACCCTTACATACACTCAGCCAACCATACAGTCGATCACAGTTGCACTCTTAAAACCATGTACCCATAGAATCACCCACTCATACATCTTTGCACAGAGTTACACACACCTCACCCACTAATACACTCAGGCACCCATACGGATACTTAGACAACCAATAATGAGCCCATATAGACACTCATATAGCTATTTACAAAACCATGCAGCCACTTCTACACCAACACACAGACACATACAGAGATTCACACAGTTTAGTCACCAGTATGCAGTAAGATACATTTAATGACTAACTTATAGAGTCAGTTACGCACCTACAAAATCATCCATTCAATCACTTTTACACCCACTTATTCTTCAACAGGCCTTTCCCTAAAAATATTAAACACATTAAAACTGTTCAGAAACACAAAGTCAAAGGATGACGTCATCAGTGATGTCATTTGAGATGTCATCAGTGATGTCATCAGTGATGTCACTGACCATGTCATGAGTGATGTAATATGTGACGTCATCAGCAGTGGATTGCGGTCGAGCGAGTTATAGTTAGCTGAACTAACTATAACGGGGGAATTTCAATGGTTTTGTACGAGTGAAATGTCCAGCTAACTATAACGTGTGTGAAACCTCTGTTTTTTTCAGTGAATTTGCAAGGTTTTTTAAATGCTAATTCCTAACTATAACGTGTGTGAAACCTATGGTTTTTTCAGTGAATATATATATATATATATATATATATATATATATATATATATATCGCCAGTAGGTAGTTATAGTTAGGACCTAGTTACTATAGGAAAATGGCAACATTCTATTATTTGCAATAACTTTGGCTCCGATTGATGAATCTTAGTGAAATATTCAAAATAATTCTTTGTTGAGATCAGCTCCTATGTTGAAAGTTTGGGGGTGATTCGTCAAGGGGGGGCCGAGAAAAAAGGGGGGGCCCAAAACGTGTTATCTCCATGTTAATTTCCATAGGAAACTTTAGACAAGGCTACAGGTCGAACAGGTGAACGGAATTACCCCAAATTTGGCAGGGAGAAGGGTCTTGGTCTAGAAAGCATGCTTTTGTTTATTTGGTGTAAATTCGTTCAGTAGTTTTGGAGAAATATTGAAATTTACAGATATCGATATTTGGGAATTCTGCCATCTGATTGGCTGAGGCTTTACGAGCACAGGCGTGTTGCTGATTGGCTGCGAGCGGTGCGAGCGGTTGCAACTAGGAAGTGTTGGCCGCCATTTTGTGATTCCGTTGAAGCGAGTAAGGTGAAAAAAGGGGGAAAAAAGTGGGAAATAGGAGGGTAGGAGCACTGTAACCTCTGTGGGGTGTTTAGGGTGTGCTATAGAGGGGGTGCGAAGCAAAGTATTTACCCCTACCGGTGTGAAAGTGGTGGGCTACAGAAATTAAGTGAGGTATTGGGTAGAGTCTGATGCGGGTGAGGTGAGCTGGTGCGGGACTTGGGGATTAAAGCGTGAGCCCAAATTGTGTGTCTTATGCTTTGAAGTCATGTGCCGTGGTCGCTGCACTACAGTTGTGGAAGTAGTGTGCGGATGTGTTTATAACTACTAGGACGAACCACTGACCCGTACTGGTATGAAAGTCCTGGGGTTCGGAATATATGTGAGTTATTGTCTAGAGTCTCATGTTGCTAAACTGAGCTGCTGCCGGAGTCGGGGATTAAAGCGTGAGCCCAAACTGTGTGTCATATGCTGTGAAGTCATGTGCTCTGGCAGCTGTGCCACATCTGTGCAAGTAGTGTCAGCATGTAGTTATAGGTACTTGGATGTACTTTTGTTTAGAACATTGTAGCTTGTGTATGGTGCTTAGGTGGTGTTGTATAGGGAGTGCGAAGGTAAATCATTATGGTATTTGTGGAGCGCAAACTACTCACCCCTATGGGTGAGTAGAGCTGGGGATCAAAGCGAGAGGTCTGTGCTGCAAAGTGAGATAGTCTGGCCGCTGCGCCACAGCTGTGTGGAGAATACATTTTGGCGAGGGTGCGGGAGTTGACGTTATATGGCCCTAAAATAGGGGGCCTAAGTTGTAAGTTATAGGGTGGCTCTAAAAAGAGCCCTTGTGTTCATTAGATGGAGCTACATATAAGTGCGGATGCACAGCTTCAAGTTATTCAGGAAAACTCGATTTCCCTGATCTGTGAAGTGTACTCCATCACTTCTGTATATATCCGCCATATCAAAACGTATGTTTTGTTGTATATGGACCCCATTTTGTGGTCTCTGAGGTATGCAGAGACAGCTTTGTTGACTTTTTTCTGAGATTTTTCAATCTGAGCACCAAACAGTTTGGACCATTTCCACTTCTGTCTTTGGCATATATTGGAATACACAAAGACAGTTTGAGGCAAAAATAACATCAATTGTCCAAAGGTGTCCTTCATAAGCATTTCGAAATCTACCAAGTCAATGTGCCTAGGTCGTTTACACCACAGTGCACAACCATGAGGTCATGGTGTTGGAGATGCTAACAGGTTTTAACCAAAGGCAACAACTGATGCCACTTCAATCCTCTCTGTCCAAACCATTTAATGTCCACATTTTGTAAACCTAGGTCTAAGTCAATACATCTCTGTTCTGCATACCTCTTGCACCAGAAAACAATGCTATGTCCTACGATCCACACTAGCATTTTGAAGGTATGGCTGGAAGGTATGGAAAGATGTCTGTAGCTCATGCAGTTCCTTCGTAGAATAAGAGATATGTTCAAAGATGGGGAACTAGGGAGCATATCAGCAAGGGCCGGCGATAATTATCGCTAAGCGCACTTAGCGCTAGGATAATTATCGCCGGCTATCGTGGTATTTTATCGCTGAGATAGCGTGCTATCAGCAACACTTATCTCAAAAGCGATAAAATTCCTCGCGCTAACAGCCAAAAGTGAGATTATCGCTGGAAATTCAGCGATAATCTCACACATTTTGGCGTTAGCTTGCTGATAAGGCAGGGCATACTTAGCAATTCTATCCACCTTACATTGGGTATAATGGCTAAGTCAGGATGAAAGCAGGCATAAGGAAAGTAGCGTTAACTGTGGTTAGCGCTACTTTTCTTATCGCTATGCCTGTTAGCGATTCCCTTGATAATTAGAGAAATGTCGTTTAGCGACGTTTCTCCAGTTATTTTGGGACGGAACGCCCACTTTGCATCTCATTAGAGATGCAAAGGTGAGTGTTATGGGAAAGGGAGCTAAAGCAAGGAATCACGTGTTAGCGTGACCTTGCTGATTAAGCGATAAAATTATCGCCGCTTTTCGTCTGAAAACGGATGCTAAAGCGGCGATAATTTTTCATCGCCAGCTTGCTGATATGCCCCTAGTTTCTTTTCACATACAAAACGGTACCTGATTGGGAGATGAAAAGCATTGTTTTTTAAAAGTAGAGTGCACATTCGTTTTGTGAAAAAGTATGTTTGTGATTGGTTAAGAAAAAGCAGTTTGCAAGTTCATATTATAGGATAAAATTTGCTCAACTCAACCACACCTGCTACTTGCATTTGGAAGGCACTGTTCAAACTTAAAACAATTGTGAACTTTTAACCAGCACGTGCCGTTAAATGCTCGAGAACATTTTGCAAAAAAATATCGTTAGGTTTAAAAAAATGTATGAACTTTTAACCTCCACATGTTGTAGAATGTTCTAGAAAGTGTGTTGATAGAATACTTTGCATTTCTGACTTCGATGTGTACTTGAATATTAAAAAAACTATTTATATGGAAAAGTAGAAAGACAGTGATAGAGAGAATTTTTGATAGCTAAAAGAATCAAGGAACTATTGCAATTTGTTCTTAATTACCTACTGGCGGTCGCCAGTAGGTAGTTATCACTGTTAACAGTCTGAAAGTGTGGTGTTGCTCAGAGTGGCATGGTGGTGATATGTTATGGTGCTACACTCGGGTATGAAACCGAGAGTCAAAACCGTGAGGCCATTGCTCTAAAGTGATGTTGGTCTGGTGTTTGTAGCATACGTGTGCAAGTAGTGTTAGTAGGCGTTTATACTATACAGGGAGTGGGAAGCGAACTACTGACTGCTACTGTGTGTTGATAGTATACCGAAAGCAGGAAGCGAAGTAGTTACGCCTACCGGTGTGAAGACTTGGGGATGAAACCGAGCTGATTGTTGTATAATGATGGGCTCTTGGCGGTGTAGGATACTAGCACTGTAGTATAAGTGTGTAAGTAGTGTTAGTATGCGTTTATAGTAAATAGGGAGTGGGAAGCGAACTACTCATCCCTACTTGTGTGAAGCCTCGGGAATTAAACCGTGAGCCTAAATTGTGAGCTCACTGCTGTAAAGTGATGTGCTCTGGGCGCTGTAGCATACTTGTGGAAGAAGTGTTAGTTTACGTTTATACAATATAGGGAGTGGGAAGTGAAAGTCTTACCCCTACCGGTGTCAAGACTCGTGGATGAAACTATGAGCTCATTGCTGTAATGTCATGTGCTCTGTGTAGTATTCCATTGTAAGTCATAGTAGAATGTTAGTATGTAATTCTACTAGAATCTATGGGTCATATTATCAAGGAACGGCGTTAACATTATCGCCGCTCTAGTGACAGGAAACTGCAGCTAAAACGGCAATAATGGGCTTGATAATATGCCGTAGAGAATTCCAATAGAAGCCCATGTTAATACGAGAACATGGGCTTCTATTGGAATTCTCTACGGCATATTATCAAGCCCATTATCGCCGTTTTAGCGGCAGTTTCCTGCCGCTAAAGCAGCAATAATTTTAACGCGAAAATACAAGGTTAAATAATAATATGTTATGCCAACGTTCACATACAAAGGAACAGAGCGCATGCTAGAAGCATAATGTGAACGTGTAATGCAGTGGCGGGAGCCTGTGTGCATGTGCACTTAGGAAGGAGCTCACTACAGTGTCCTAAAAGCCAACGCCATGTGTCTGTAGGGCAGCGCTGCCCGCTAGCTCAGGCCTACAGTACGGTCCAGCAGGTCCTTAAAATGAGTCCGATGTGACTGAATGAGGTCAGAGAGCACAAATAATTACGCACGGCAACATCGCTTTTTCGCACGTGCGCACTCAGGGTGATGCACCCCACCCCTCCCGCAGAACCTCCCTCAACAGGTGTCTGAAGGGCAACACTGCCCGTAGGTTCAGGCCTACCTTATGGTGTAGCAGGTCTTTAAAATGAGACAGAGATGTGACTGAATGAGGTCAAAGATCACATCATAACACATGGCAATATCGCTTATTCGCACGTGCGCAGTCTGGCTCATGCATCCCATCCCTCCCGCAGCACCGCGCTGAAGAGGTGTCTGTAGGGCAGCACTGCCCGCTGGCCCAGGTCCACAGTACAGTCCAGCAGGTCTTTAAAATGAGACAGAGATGTGACTGAATGAGGTCAAAGATCACATCATAACACATGGCAATATCGCTTATTCGCACGTGCGCAGTCTGGCTGATGCATACCATCCCTCCCGCAACACCGCGCTGAAGAGGTGTCTGTAGGGCAGCGCTGCCCGCTGGCTCAGGACCACAGTACAGTCCAGCAGGTCTTTAAAATGAGACAGAGATGTGACTGAATGAGGTCAAAGATCACATCATAATACATGGCAATATCGCTTATTCGCACGTGCGCAGTCTGGCTGATGCATACCATCCCTCCCGCAACACCGCGCTGAAGAGGTGTCTGTAGGGCAGCGCTGCCCGCTGGCTCAGGACCACAGTACAGTCCAGCAGGTCTTTAAAATGAGACAGAGATGTGACTGAATGAGGTCAAAGATCACATCATAACACATGGCAATATCATTTGTTCGGACCTGCGCAGCTAGGCTGAAGCACCCCACCCATCTCGCAGCAGCGCGCTCAATTGGAGGCCCTGTGCACCCAGGCAGCTCTGCTTACCTGTTGTCATTGTTGTGTGAGCAAACACTACGGGCAGCAGTGCTCACAATTCAGATGGAGTGTTGATTGCAGGAGAGTGTACACCTCATGGATCCCTTTCGTTGACGACGGGCAGTAGGGCTCACAATTTAGAGCCCGTGTTGATTGGCAGGATGGAGTACACCTCATGGATCCATTTCTTTTTTTTATTGCGCATTGTGATATGCGTGGTGGATGCCGCAAATCATTTGAGGTAGTGTGGAAGAAGAGGGACGTGTAACGTTGTGGTTATCCTATTTATACGCACGCAAAGTGGGCTGGGCTTGCGTACACCAGGCCAGTGTAGGGGTGTGAATAATTATTCCAAGGACTTGGGCGTTGTTCAGTTCCTGCCTGGCCAGGAAGTGTACTCATGTGTGTTTCTTTTGTAGTTTTGAGCTCGCAGAGTGTGCAATTTAGATTAGTGTAGCATGTGTCGAGAGGGCGGAAACTATCGTTAATGAGATGGCATGTGATCTAGGATGTGCATTCTGCCCGTGGCTGATGATGCTCCATAGAGCCAGCAATACACAGGCCGAAGGACAGCACAATAATGTGCAGACACACACACCAGGGGCATCGTGTAACACATATTTGTGTTTTTGATGGAACGTTTGAGATGAATGGCAATCACACCTGCAAGGCTAATGTACAGAGCATGAATATTGATCAAGATGATCGTTGCATGTTGTGTGTAGTATAAGATATATGTATACAGGAAAACACTTTTCAAAAAAGCTTTCCAAGCAGAAGAGGTGTCTCTCATCAAACGCTCTAGAGAGAATGAGTAAAATGGGTGGGGTCATACAACTGTTACAATGGGAAATGTTATGAACCAATCAAATGCTTTTTTTTAAGGTCACATGGCAATCGCGCACCGAGCGCGCAAGGACGCTGCACCCGACGCGTTTTTGGCAAAATATATTTATCATAATATAAGTTTATTACAGTTAGAAATGTATAAATGTTTAAAATAATTTAGATTTTCGCGTGCTCTCATATACTGTTTAAAGTTATTTAGATATACTTTTGAGACAAAAAAAAAGGAGATGGCGTACCCGGCACGATACTATACGTCTGTGATGTAACACATGGCCTGGCAGCGTGTACTCATCGAATAGGCAACGTTCAGCAGGCGCGACCCTATACATACATGACGTAACACGCGGCTTGGTACTGCGTACCCGTCGGATACCAAAGTAGTACCTGGGGTGACTTCATGCGTATATGATGTTACGCGGGACACGGTGCCACGAACTCGTCGGATACAAAATGCGCATCCTTTATGAGTTTAGAAATATGGTGGATAGGATTCGTGTGGTGATGGAGCTTGGTACGCTACCGGTATGGGAGTGCTGTTTTCTCCCCCCCCCCCAAAAAAAAATATATACATATTTTTTGGGGAAGATATAAAACATTACATGATTTTTAAAGTTAAAAACAAGAAGTATAATAGAGTTCCAAAATATTTTAAAATATAATAGAAAAAATATAGGTTTTATAAACATTAAAATATGAAATTAACATTTAAAAAACCTTCGAAATCCATAGGTTTTACAGACGTTATAGTTAGGAATTAGCATTTAAAAAACTTCAGAAATTCACTAAAAAAACATAGGTTTCAGGGACGTTATAGTTAGTAGAACATTTGTCTCATATAAAACCAGAGAAATTCGCCTGTTATAGTTCGTTGAGCTAACTATAACTCGCGCGCCCGCAATGCACTGCTGATGATGTCACATATTACATCACTGATGACATCACTGATGACATCTCAAATGACATCACTCATGACATCACTCATGACATCATCCACGTGACAATCTGATGCACATACTGATGCTCTAATATAAACTTTGATACACCCATCTTAAAATGCTGACTACTATTTTTGAAACCATACACAGAAGAATGCCATATACTACATAGCACTCACTATTTCCTAGGTCTACATACACATCCAGTCACTTATACATGTAGTTACTCATCAATAGAGGACTATAATATGCACTCATACATCTATATATGCAGTCACACGCTACCACTCATCCATAGAGTTACTCACACGCCTAGTCAGTTATGCAAAGAATGAATCACATACCCATTTAATCATGTATACAGTTATACACACCAACTTCGTTATTTTTAGACATACCACATCACTTATTTATACAGATACTATCACATATTTACTGTCTTATACAATCACTGATAGAAGCAGACACTTATTTATACACCCACTCTTGAAATAACTTAGTCTCATGTATACTCATTTATATACTCCATCACTCACATATAGTGGCTTGAAACATATGTAGTTAGTCACAGATATACCCCTGAGACATTTATTCACTCACCAACATACCCATAGACACACTAACTCACCCATACAGCCCTTTCCAGATGCACTTTTTAATCCATACAACCACTGAATCACCTACTCAGACATCTATGCACAGACTCATACACCCACCCACCCACACAGACACTCAGGGACCCATACAGATACTCAGACAACAAATCAATAACCTATATAGACACTCATGTAGGTATTCAGCAACCCATGCAGTTGCTTACACACCAATGGAGAGACTAATACAGACTTTTACACAGTTTAGTCAGTAACCCATGTATTCAGTAAGACACGTTCAATCACTCACTTATACAGTTAGTCACACACATACAAAATAATTCCTTTAGGCACTTGTAAATGCATTAATTCTTCAATACACCTTGGCATATATATATAAAACATATTTACATTTTATAGAAACACACATTCACTGGATGATGTCATGAGTGATGCCATCAGTGATGTCATTTGAGATGTCATCAGTGATGTCACTGACCATGTCACGAGCGATGTAATATGTGACATCATCAGCAGTGCATTTCGGGCACGCGAGTTATAGTTAGCTCAACTAACTATAACAGGCGAATTTCTCTGGGTTTATATGAGTCAAATGTTCAACTAACTATAACATCCCTGAAACCTATGGTTAGTTTAGTGAATTTCTAAGGTTTTTTAAATGCTAATTCCTAACTATAACGTCTGTAAAACCTATGGTTTTTTCAGTGAATATATATATATTATCTACTGGCGGTCACCAGTAGATACTTATATACGCCCTGTGGCGTGTTTTAAGTTGGGGAATTTAGGACCTATTTTCCATGGGCAATGGGTTTAATGTAATGGGGGGCCCAGAGGGCCCCCCCAGCCCTGGGGACTGCCAACCCCTGGGGCTTTTCTGAATTATGGGGGGCTCTCAGCCCCCCCAGCCCCGGGGACCGCCACCCCCCGGGGCTTCAATATACATGGGTGGTGGGGTTCAAAGCTCCCCCCAAGACCCGGGGTCGCCCCCGGGGCTTCATGAGAATATATGCGGGGGCTCATGGCCCCCCGCAGCCCCGGGGAAGGCCACCCCCCGGGGCTTATAACTCAAATGGGTGGGGGGGGCTCAAAGGCCCCAAACCCCGGGGACCGCCACCCCCGGGGCTTATCTAAAATATTCGCGGGGGCTCACGGCCCCTCCGCAGCCCCAGGGACCACAACCCCCTGGGCTTGTTTTTCATTAAAAAAAACCCTGTGTGGGGGGGCTTGAACCCCCCACATGCCCCGGGGACCGCCACCTCCCCAGGGCTCTAAATATTTAAATGAGGGGTTCCTTGATGGACCCCCAAGCCACGCGGCCCCCTTCCTGGGGCCCTTGATGGCCCTGGGGACCGGCACCCCCCAGGGCCGGCTCCTACAGTGTCCCGGGGTGCCCACCCCCGGGATACTGCTGTTTGCAATGACAATGTCATTGCAAACTGCTTTGCTTCATTAAAATACGCCACAGGGTGTGTTTGAAGACATGTCACCTCAGGCCACTCCCCTTCCTTCACCATTGTGCAAACGCGACCCCTGGCAAGTTGTAAGTTGGGGAATTAATTCCCCTTCAATACAGAGGGTCCCAAAGGGCCAACTAGCCCACCAGTTATCTCCAGTATGCACCAGGGAGCTGCGTTGCAGACAGGTGTTCAGAGACCACGCCCCTTTTTACACCTCTCTGCAACGCAGCTCTGTGGCGCTTACTGGAGGTACCTAGTGGGCTAGTTTGACCCTAGGGATCCTTAGGATTCAAGGGGACTTAATCTCCCAACTTAAAACGGCCACAGGGCACGTTTACACAGTGGTGAAGGGAGGGGACGGGGCCTGAGGTGACGTGTGCAAACACGCCCTGTGGCGTGTTTTAAGTTGGGGAATTAATTCCCCTTCAATCCTGAGGGCCCCTGGGGGCCAACTAGCCCACCAGGTGCTTCCAGTAAGCGACACTGCGCTGCATTGCAGAGAGGTGGTCCAGGCCGTGCCCCTTTTTACACCTCTCTGCAACGGCACTTACTGGAGGTACCTAGTGGGCTAGTTTGACCCTAGGGGCCCTCAGGATTCAAGGGGACTTAATTTCCCAACTTAGAACGGACACAGGGCGCGTTTACACAGTGGTGAAGGGAGGGGATGGGGCCTGAGGTGACATGTGTGCAAACACGCCCTGTGGCGTGTTTTAAGTTGGGGAATTAATTCCCCTTCAATCCTGAGGGCACCTGGGGGCCAACTAGCCCACCAGGTGATTCCAGTAAGTGACACTGCGCTGCGTTGCAGAGAGGTGGTGCAGGTGTGCCCTTTTTTACACCTCTCTGCAACAGCGCTTACTGGAGGTACCTAGTGGGCTAGTTTGACCCTAGGGTCCCTCAGGATTCAAGGGGACTTAATCTCACAACTTAAAACGGCCACAGGGCGCGTTTACACAGTGGTGAAGGGAGGGGATGGGGCCTGAGGTGACGTGTGAAAACACGCCCTGTGGCGCGTTTTAAGTTGGGGAAATAATTCTCCTTCAATCCTGAGGGCCCCTGGGGGCTAACTAGCCCACCAGATGCTTCCAGTAAGCGCCACTGTGCTGTGTTTCTGAGAGGTGGCCAAGGCCGTGCCCTTTTTTACACCTCTCTGCAACGCAGCTCTGTGGCGCTTCCTGGAGGTACCTAGTGGGCTAGTTTGACCCTAGGGACCCTCAGGATTCAAGGGGACTTAATCTCCCAAATTAAAACGGCCACAGGGCACGTTTACACAGTGGTGAAGGGAGGGGACGGAGCCTGAGGTGACATGTGCAAACACGCCCTGTGGCGTGTTTAAAGTTGGGGAATTAATTCCCCTTCAATCCTGAGGGCCCCTGGGGGCCAACTAGCCCACCAGGTGCTTCCAGTAAGCGACACTGCGCTGCATTGCAGAGAGGTGGTCCAGGCCATGCCCCTTTTTACACCTCTCTGCAACAGCACTTACTGGAGGTACCTAGTGGGCTAGTTTGACCCTAGGGGCCCTCAGGATTCAAGGGGACTTAATTTCCCAACTTAGAACGGACACAGGGCGCGTTTACACAGTGGTGAAGGGAGGGGACAGGGCCTGAGGTGACATGTGTGCAAACACGCCCTGTGGCGTGTTTTAAGTTGGGGAATTAATTCCCTTTCAATCCTGAGGGCCCCTGGGGGCCAACTAGCCCACCAGGTGCTTCCATTAAGTGACACTGCTCTGCGTTGCAGAGAGGTGGTGCACGCCATGCCCCTTTTTACACCTCTCTGCAACGGCGCTTACTATAGGTACCTAGTGGGCTAGTTTGACCCTAGGGACCCTCAGGATTCAAGGGGACTTAATCTCCCAACTTAAAACGGCCACAGGGCGCGTTTACACAGTGGTGAAGGGAGGGGAAGGGGCCTGAGGTGACGTGTGAAAACACGCCCTGTGGCGCGCTTTAAGTTGGGGAAATAATTCCTCTTCGATTCTGAGAACCCCAGGGGGCCAACTAGCCCACCAGGTGCTTCCAGTGAGCGCCACTGCAATGTGTTTCAGAAAGGTGGCCCAGGCCGTGCCCCTTTTTACACCTCTCTGCAACGCAGCTCTGTGGCGCTTACAGGAGGTACTTAGTGGGCTAGTTTGTTAGTTGGACCCTAGGGACACTCAGGATTCAAGGGGACTTTATCTCCCAATTTAAAACGGCCACAGGGCGCGTTTACACAGTGGTGAAGGGAGGGGATGGGGCCTGAGGTGACGTATGAAAACACACCCTGTGGCGCGTTTTAAGTTGGGGAAATAATTCCCCATCAATCCTGAGGGCCCCTGGGGGCTAACTAGCCCACAGATGCTTCCAGTAAGATCCACTGTGCTGTGTTTCAGAGAGGTGGCCCAAGCCGTGCCCCTTTTTACAGCTCTCTGCAACGCAGCTCTGTGGCGCTTCCTGGAGGTACCTAGTGGGCTAGTTTGACCCTAGGGACCCTGAGAATTCAAGGGGACTTAATCTCCCAAATTAAAACGGCCACAGGGAGCGTTTACACAGTGGTGAAGGGAGGGGATGGGGCCTGAGGTGACGAGTGCAAACATGCCCTGTGGCGCGTTTTAAGATGGGGAAATAATTTGCCTTCAATCCTACGGGCCCCTGGGGGCCAACTAGACCACCAGGTGCTTCCAGTAAGCGCCACTGCGCTGCGTTGCAGAGAGGAGGTCCAGGCCGTGCCACTTTTTACACCTCTCTGCAACGCAGCTCTGTGGCGCTAACTGGAGATACCTGGTGGGCTAGTTGGACCCAAGGGACACTCTGGATTCAAGGGGACTTTATCCCCCAAATTAAAACGGCCACAGGGCGTGTATGCACATGTCAGCTTAGCCCCCCCTCCCTTCACCAGTGTGCAAATGCGCCCTGTGGTGCGTTTTAAGAGGTAGTTTTAATCCCCCTGCCCTATTATGTACTAGGGGTTTACAGAGGAGGTATTTCTAATCACAGGGGTACCCCAATGCATAGTGTTCCCTAGTGTATGTATGTGTTTTAACTGTATTCTAAGTGTCTTTTAGCATAGCACTGGCTCTAGGACTCACTCCCCTTGCACTCCACTAGTGACCCATTCAGCACCATGTACTAATCCATCCACTGCGCCAACACCCAAACACTTATAAATTCACCCAGGCACTCTCCTTGCAGTACTCTAATCATTCAGTCAGTACCCAAGTACTTATGCAGTGAGCCAGGCCTTAGCACATGGACTGCTTCAAATGCCTAGCCACTATGCATGCAGTCCTCTAACCACCTACACACTTGTCTTTCACACCTTCAATTCCCCAGTCAGTATCAATACACTCCAAGGAAACACCCTGTCACTCCTCTTGCACTCCTCTAGTGACCCATTCAGCACCATGTACTAATCCATTCACTGCGCCAAAACCCAGCCACTTATAAATTCACCCAGGCACTCTCCTTGGAGTAGTCTAATCATTCAGTCAGTACCCAAGTACTTATGCAGTGAGCCAGGCCTTAGCACATGGACTGCTTGAAACGCCTATCCACTATGCATGCAGTCCTCTAACCACCTGCACACTTGTCTTTCACACCTTCAATTCCCCAGTCAGTATCCATACACTTCCATCAAACACCCTGTCACTCCCCTTGCACTCCTCTAGTGACCCATTCAGCACCATGTACTAATCCATTCACTGCGCCAAAACCCAACCACTTATAAATTCACCCAGGCACTCTCCTTGCAGTACTCTAATCATTCAGTCAGTTCCCAAGTACTCATCCAGTGACCCAGGCCTTAGCACATGGACTGCTTCAAACCCCTATCCACTATGCATGCAGTCTTCTAACCACCTACACACTTGTCTTTCACACCTTCAATTCTCCAGGCAGTATCCATACACTTCCAGCAAACACCCTGTCACTCCCCTTGCACTCCTCTAGTGACCCATTTAGCACCATGTACTAGTCCATTCACTGCGCCAAAACCAAACGACTTATAAATTCACCCAGGCACTCTCCTTGCAGTACTCTAATCATTCAGTCAGTTCCCAAGTACTCATGTACTGAGCCAGGCCTTAGCACATGGACTGCTTCAAACGCCTATCCACTATGCATGCAGTCCTCTAACCACCTACACACTTGTCTTTCACACATTCAATTCCCCAGTCAGTATCCATACACTTCCAGCAAACACACTGTCACTCCCCTTGCACTCCTCTAGTGACCCATTCAGCACAATGTACTAATCCATTCACTGCGCCAAAACCCAAACACTTATAAATTCACCCAGGCACTCTCCTTGCAGTACTCAAATCATTCAGTCAGTATCCAAGTACTCATCCAGTGACCCAGGCCTTTGCACATGGACTGCTTCAAACCCCTATCCACTATGCATGCAGTCTTCTAACCACCTACACACTTGTCTTTCACACCTTCAATTCCCTAGTCTGTATCCATACATTCCAGCAAACACCCTGTCACTCCCCTTGCACTCCTCTAGTGACCCAGTCAGTACCATGTACTAATCCATTCACTGCGCCAAAACCCAACCACTTATAAATTCACCCAGGCACTCTCCTTGCAGTACTCTAATCATTCAGTCAGTACCCAAGTACTTATGCAGTGAGCCAGGCCTTAGCACATGGACTGCTTCAAATGCCTAGCCACTATGCATGCAGTCCTCTAACCACCTACACACTTGTCTTTCACACCTTCAATTCCCCAGTCAGTATCAATACACTCCAAGGAAACACCCTGTCACTCCTCTTGCACTCCTCTAGTGACCCATTCAGCACCATGTACTAATCCATTCACTGCGCCAAAACCCAGCCACTTATAAATTCACCCAGGCACTCTCCTTGGAGTAGTCTAATCATTCAGTCAGTACCCAAGTACTTATGCAGTGAGCCAGGCCTTAGCGAATGGACTGCTTCAAACGCCTATCCACTATGCATGCAGTCCTCTAACCACCTGCACACTTGTCTTTCACACCTTCAATTCCCCAGTCAGTATCCATACACTTCCATCAAACACCCTGTCACTCCCCTTGCACTCCTCTAGTGACCCATTCAGCACCATGTACTAATCCATTCACTGCGCCAAAACCCAACCACTTATAAATTCACCCAGGCACTCTCCTTGCAGTACTCTAATCATTCAGTCAGTTCCCAAGTACTGATCCAGTGACCCAGGCCTTAGCACATGGACTGCTTCAAACCCCTATCCACTATGCATGCAGTCTTCTAACCACCTACACACTTGTCTTTCACACCTTCAATTCTCCAGGCAGTATCCATACACTTCCAGCAAACACCCTGTCACTCCCCTTGCACTCCTCTAGTGACCCATTCAGCACAATGTACTAATCCATTCACTGCGCCAAAACCCAAACACTTATAAATTCACCCAGGCACTCTCCTTGCAGTACTCAAATCATTCAGTCAGTATCCAAGTACTCATCCAGTGACCCAGGCCTTTGCACATGGACTGCTTCAAACCCCTATCCACTATGCATGCAGTCTTCTAACCACCTACACACTTGTCTTTCACACCTTCAATTCCCTAGTCTGTATCCATACACTCCAGCAAACACCCTGTCACTCCCCTTGCACTCCTCTAGTGACCCATTCAGTACCATGTACTAATCCATTCACTGCGCCAAAACCCAACCACTTATAAATTCACCCAGGCACTCTCCTTGCAGTACTCTAATCATTCAGTCTGTACCGAAGTACTCATGCACTGAGACAGGCCTTAGCACATGGACTGCTTCAAACGCCTATCCACTATGCATGCAGTCTTCTAACCACCTACACACTTGTCTTTCACACCTTCAATTCCCTAGTCTGTATCCATACACTCCAGCAAACACCCTGTCACTCCCCTTGCACTCCTCTAGTGACCCATTCAGTACCATGTACTAATCCATTCACTGCGCCAAACCCAACCACTTATAAATTCACCCAGGCACTCTCCTTGCAGTACTCTAATCATTCAGTCTGTACCGAAGTACTCATGCACTGAGACAGGCCTTAGCACATGGACTGCTTCAAACGCCTATCCACTATGCATGCAGTCCTCTAACCACCTACACACTTGTCTTTCACACCTTCAATTGCCCAGTCGTTATCCATACACTTCCAGCAAACACCCTGTCACTCCCCTTGCACTCCTCTAGTGACCCATTCAGCACAATGTACTAATCCATTCACTGCACCGAAACCCAAACACTTATAAATTCACCCAGGCACTCTCCTTGCAGTACTCTAATCATTCAGTCAGTACCCAAGACTCATGCACTGAGCCAGGCCTTAGCACATGGACTGCTTCAAACGCCTATCCACTATGCATGCAGTCCTGTAACCATCTACACACTTGTCTTTCACACCTTCAATTCCCCAGTAAGTATCCATACACTTCCAGCAAACACCCTGTCACTCCCCTTGCACTCCTCTAGTGACCCATTCAGCACCATGTACTAATCCATTCACTGCAGGAAAACCCAACCACTTATAAATTCACCCAGGCACTCTCCTTGTAGTACTCTAATCATTCAGTCAGTACCTAAGTACTCATCCAGTGACCCAGGCCTTAGCACATGGACTGTTTCAAACCCCTATCCACTATGCATACAGTCCGCTAACCACCTACACACTTGTCTTTCCAACCTTCAATTCCCCAGTCAGTATCTATACACTTCAGCAAACACCCTGTCACTTCCCTTGCACTCCTCCAGTGACCCATTCAGCACCATGTACTAAACCATTCGCTGCGCCAAAACCCAAACACTTATAAATTCACCTAGGCACTCTCCTTGCAGTACTCTAATCATTCAGTCAGTACCCAAGTACTCATGCAGTGAGCCAGGCCTCAGCAAATGGACTGCTTCAAACCCCTATCCACTATGTATGCAGTCCTCTAACCACCTACACACTTGTCTTTAACACCTTCAATTCCCTAGTCAGTATCTATACACTTCAAGCAAACACCCTGTCACCCCCTTTGCACTCCTCTACTGACCCATTCAGCACCGTGTACTAATCCATTTACTGCGCCAAAACCCAACCACTTATAAATTCACCCAGGCACTCTCCTTGCAGTACTCTAATCATTCAGTCAGTACCCAAGTACTCATCCAGTGACCCAGGCCTTAGCACATAGACTGCTTCAAACGCCTCTCCACTATGCATGAAGTCTTCTAACCACCTACACACTTGTCTTTCACATCTTCAATTCCCCAGTCAGTATCCATACACTTCCAGCAAACACCCTGTCACTCCGCTTGCACTCCTCTAGTGACCCATTCAGCACCATGTACTAATCCATTCAATGCGCCAAAACCCAAACACTTATAAATTCACCCAGGCACTCTCTTTGCAGTACTCTAATCATTCAGTCAGTACCCAAGTACTCATCCATTGATCCAGGCCTTAGCACATGGACTGCTTCAAACCCCTATCCACTATGCATGCAGTCCCCTAACTAACCAACACACTTATCGTTCTGCACTTATACATTCACCATACACTACTAATGCATTCTTTCAGTCAATTAAGCTATACACATACATTCAAACAAACGTTCACACGTTAACATACAAATATAGTTCTTTCTTTAACCAGAGAAGTTAGTTCTAAGAAGTTTTTTTTTCTTCTTTTTTTAAACATTTGTTTTGTATTTTTATGAACGATTTTGTTATTTTGTTGGTGTTTTTTCAACAAAAAAAATGAAAAAAGAATGAAAAAAACAGGAAACTTCAGGAAATATCAGTCATTCCCAACAAAAAAAAGCAAACAAAAGTCTAACAACGATGATTTCGTTTCGCCGCACACACTGCTTTAACAGACTGCTCTCCATAGGATATTAGTTTGTTGCACTTTATGCAGAGCTTCTTCAGTAGAGCAAATTCAGGACGTATGTCCGGTGGTGATGGTGATGTAGAACTGCCAGTGGTACCAGGCACTGCAGGTGGAGGGTTCTGTTGTGCTCTCCTGCACTCCTCCCGAGCCAGATTCACTGGATGCAGAGTCTTCAGGTGCTTATACATCAAGGCAGTACCGCAAGAGTATTTTTTCTCAGCAGTACCTCGGGAGAAGACACGCTCACAGATCTTGCAGGTTACTTTGGTGGCGTTCACTTTCTTTTGCCCCTCTGGAAAGGTGAAAAGCGTCCACGCCACCAATACTGGTCTTTGTGGGCGTGGAGCTTCCGGTAAAAATTCTTCCTCTGAAGAAAGTTCCTCCTGGTCCTGTGGCTGTTGTCCTGAAGCCATGATGTTGGTTTTGTTCTCAAAAACACCCCAAAAAAAGTAATGGGAATAGGTTCTTCCAAGCTCAGAGATCACTCTCCAAATAAGCTCAAAGAAGAATGATGGAAATGGGTGGGGTCCTGCAATAGTTGGAATGGGAAATGTTATGAACCAATCAAATCTTTTTTTTTCAGGTCACATGGGGTTCGCGCACCCTGCGCACAGGCAGCACGCACCCAACGCGACTTTGTGAAATTGCATTTAAAGCTAATATAAGTTTATTACAAGTAAAAAAATATTATGTTTATGAATAGCTTATATAATGTCTTGCCCTAATATGTATATTAAAGACATATATATATCATTTTAGACATTAAAAAAATCGCGTGAGTGGCGCGCCCACCACGTCGAACAAGTATATGACGTCATGCGGAAGCGTGCGAGCATCACGTACAGTAATGCGCATGTGATGCGAATGCGCGGGAGCTGGAGTCGTGTACCGGTCGCATAGCGATCGCGCACATCTCAGAAAATACGCACCCGTCGCACACCCTACGTGGATCCTTCACAACATTTCTAAAATGGCGGCTAGGTTCCGCGTAGTGATCGAGAAAGGTATGCTTTGGGTGCGCTATCCCCAAAAAAAATTGAAAAAAAACCCAATAAAGAAAATAATATAAATATATTATAATAAAAATATAAAACAAAAAAAAACAATATTTCAGTTTCAATATTTTAAAAAACATTTTTATTTTCATTTATATTAAAAATATATCATGTAATTTAAAAAATAAAATATGTAAAAAATAAACAGTTAAAAAACTGTAGAAAATCAGTATCAAAAAAATACATATAACTATTATTACATTTAAAAATTATCATTTAAAAAACCTTTGAAATGCACTGAAAAAACCATAGGTTTCAGACATGTTATAGTTAGGAATTAGCATTTAAAAAACCTTCGAAATTCACTGAAAAAAACGTAGGTTTCAGGGCTGTTATAGTTAGCTGGACATTTGACTCATACAAAACCATTGAAATTCCTCCGTTATAGTTTGTTCTGCTAACTATAACTCACGTGCCCGCAATCCACTGCTGATGATGTCACATATTACATCATTCATGACATGGTCATGACATGGTCAGTGACATCACTGACGACATCACCGAGCCAATCAGATACACCATATTTGAATCCATTGACACACCAATACAAGTTTCTAAAAACCCACAGTGATTCCTAGATCTACACACACATCTAATCACTTACCAATAGATTCACTCATACATGCTGTCAATGATCAATAGAACACTATCAAATATACTTATACACCTATATCGACATTACACACAGCACACATCCTATTCACTTATGCAGTCATCCTACTCACTTATCCAAACAATGGATCATACTTACATTTAGTGAGCTACACACTTATACAAACACCACTTCATTTATTCATACTTAGTGTGTTATAAAATCACTATTACAAGTATACAGTTATCCATACAGTCACTCATACAATGACTGAGTCTTATATATACTTATTTATATACAACAACTGACACAAACACTGCCTTTTATTTTTCTAGTTTGTTGGACATGTACCATTGAGAGATATATTTGCTCATCACCTCACCCATAAAGATATTCACTCACCCAAACAACTGTTATAACATGCAGTCTTAACCTCATATACCTACTGAATCAACTATTCACACATCTTTGGGCAGTCACACACCCCCCACCGAACCACACACACATTCACTCTCCCATACAAATACTCAGTTAACTAATCAGTAACTAATATAGACTTTCACGTAGCTAGTAACCAACTGGTGCAGCAGTTTACACAACAACTGACAAAGTGATACAGATATTCATACAGTTTAGTCACTATCCAATATATTTAGTGAGACACTATAAATTAGTCAAGTAAACAGTCAATCACACTGCTACTAAATCCTCCATCCAGATATTTATATATCCACTCATTCTTCAATGCAGATTGCTATATATATAATACATATTTAAATAACGAACCAAACCACATTCACTGGATGATGTCTTCAGTGATGTCATCAGTGATGTCATTTGAGATGTCATCAGTGATGTCACTGACCATGTCATGAATGATGTAATATGTGACATCATCACCAGTGGATTGCGGGCGCGCGAGTTATAGTTAGCAGAACTAACTATAACGGAGGAATTTCAATGGTTTTGTATGAGTGAAATGTCCAGCTAACTATAACAGCCCTGAAACCTATGGTTTTTCAGTGAATCTCTAATGTTTTTTAAATGCTAATTCCTAACTATAACATGTCTGAAACCTATGGTTTTTTCAGTGAATATATATATATATATATATATATAAAACATGTACATGACTTTTAATTGTAGGTGGTCCTAATATTTTATCTGTGCCTCTTGAGAGCCCCCTCTAAAATTCACATTTAGAGACTCTACCGCTAAGGTTAACCATGTGTAGCAGTGCATTTAGACTATCTACCTCAGCCCTTCACTGGCATCTAACGCGGACATTTCATGAAAGTCCAAAGTTGTAGCAACATTCAGAAATTCAGGGTAAATTGCACAGTGCTCACTTCTTTTATCAAAATGGTTGATGGGCATCTCACGTCCATGCAGGACCTTATATATCCAGAGTCAAAAGACTGCAAGACTGAATTTTCAATACCCAGCTGTTAGGCCTGTTAGCCTTAGGATCGTGTTCCCCCAAACATTTCACATGCCTCCTCAATTATTTGCTGATCTCGTTTTTAATAGCCTTTTAACTCTGCTCACTTTACACTTCTGACCAGTGCTCCAGTGAATGCAGCAGGTGCAGCCTGCAGAGCACATTGGGCCCGGACCCAGTGCCGCCTGTGAGGAGACATGCAGCAGCTGGGCCTGCGGCCCTGTGAACCATGGCCGGGTGGCCTAGCGAGAGGATTCTGACCCCCCTCACTCTCAGAAATCATCCTAGGTGGTAGAGTGCGGCTCTGCGGCGTGGGGGTGGGAAGGCTGCTTATTGCGTTGAGCGGCACGCGAGGAGCCGGACCCCCGCTCTTCCATCTACCAGAGGTCAGCGGGCAGGCTGTTCCCAGGGGTGTGCAGAGGGCCGGGCTGTTGGGCGGGATTGAGCATCCTGTTCTGCGACAGGACTGCCTGGGGCTGCCGGGTCCACAGGAGCAACCGCCGACTGTAGAGTCCAGGCCTCGAGGGGAGGGCACAGATACTGGGCCTACTGCGGCCCGGCCCGGCTTGATCTGCTGCACGGCCTTGCGGTGCCTGGCTCTCCCCGTCCCACCCCGCGCGGGACCTGGTGCGGCACTCATGCGGCCCCCACAGCTAGGCCCCCTCCCTCTTTCTTGGAGCTCCCCGCGGGGGGAGTACTACTATCACTGAGCAGAGACAGGAGGCCTTGAGCCCTGAAGAGCAACCGGGTAGGCCGGGGAAGGGCCTACACACAAGGTGAGTGACACCTTTCACTAAAACGTGTGGGAAGTCGGATCTGTGAGCTACCAGGCCTGGGCCACTCCACTACTGGCGATTACCAGTCCATTTGGTCCTAAATAATTTAACCACTCCCCGTGGGCTATATTATTGGAGCTGGAGGTGAGAGCCCTGAGTTACGGCCTTCTGCGGCGCACTCCTGGTTAGCCGGCCCGCTCCCCCTCTCCCCGTCTGGCAACCTGGGGTCGGAAGCAGTGTCCCGGGCTGAGCTGCCCTGTGGCTCTGGGGTCTGATTTGTTCCACAACAAGACAGTCTAGAGGAGCCCGTGGGAGACAACCACACATAAGTGGGGGCCAGCCGACTCATAGAGGGGACACCGCACTAGGTCAGAGATGTCCACATACTCACAACAGAAAAAAGATCCATCAGTTAAGGACATCTTCGCCCGCTCGACCACGAAAAAGACAGATGCCTCGCGGGAAACGGAGGGTCAAGGGAATCACCCAGACAGGCCCGGTGGCAGGGACGGGGGAGAGAGGAGTTCCCCTTGATGCAGGCTTTCATGGAGCGCTTGTTGGGCACGATTCGCGAGGACTTTGCAGAACTTAAGCGCGACATTGCCACAGATATCAAGGGGCTTAGACAGGATGTTGCCGCCCTTAACCAAAGGTTGGACTCAGTGGAACAGAACCACGATGCCTGCGAGGAGGAGATAGAGGGTCACCGTTCCTGAAGCTACGTGACCAGAATGCAGAACTGTGGTATCAGATTGAGGACTTGGAGAACCGTTCTTGACGCTCCAATATTCGAATCAAGGGTTAGCTGGCCTGGGCCATCTCGGAAGAACTGGAGGCATTTGTGATCCGGCTATTCAAACACGTGGCGCACGCACTACAAGATCAAGTAATAACGCTGGACCAGACTCATCGCGCAGGGAGCACGGCAACCACCCCAGGCCAACCTCATGACATACTCATGTGTCTACACTACTATAACCAGAAGGAAACAAAAATGTCCACGACTAGAGGTGTGAGAACCATCAACTTTGAACAACGTTGCAACGCCGCAGGGTATTGAAGCCGCTAACTGATTTTCTTCAAACACAGGAGATCCGCTATAAGTGGGGCCACCGTTTCTGCCTGCATGGAAGGAGGAGGTTGGGTCAGTCCGCACACTCTTGCAGATGCCAACACTATACTAGTGATGCTAGACCTGAGGCAGACCTTTCCCTCCGGGTCCCTGACCAGCGAACCATCCGATGAGGGTCATTGAGTGCGGCGTTCATCCAGAAGGGGGCCGAAGAAGCTAAATAAACCGTCTGAAGCCGACAGCCAGGAGGAACGTGCACGACTTTTCCAACACCTACAGCATGAAGGTGCAGCCGGTTCCACAGCCAGTGACCATTGACAGACCAAGTCAACTAGTGCTCTACTTCCCGCTGGATGGTTGTGGCCTCTTGGCCAGAGAAGAGTTGGTCCTGTCTGGGACTGGTATCCAGTGTCCTAACGAAACGGCCAGACGGCAGAGACTCCTGGGCTGCTTGTTCCAACCAATTGTACTTACTCAGCAGCGACATGAACCCCAGTTTGGCTCCCGGGTGGGAGATATGGTTGGACTTACAGTTTATGTTGTGCTCTGTTTTGTTTTTCACTTTTTTTTTTTCCTTCCCTTCTCTATGATGTTTACCCCTACTTTCCTTCATCGGGGGTGGGGTGCGGGGTTGCGGAGTACTCGAATGGGAGGGAAATGGGAGGTGATGAGGTGAGAAATGGTGTCTAGAATTAGCTTTCAATGTTCGAGGCCTCAATACCCACGCAAAGCGGTTAGAGGTACTGTCATTTCTGAAAGACGCTAGGTGTGTCATATGTTTCTTGCAAGAGACCCATTTGGTCCAGCCGGACTGGCGGAGGATGAGATCCTGCTGGTTCGACCGGCAATACCTTTCTTACGGTACTGGCAAAAAGGCAGGGGTGGCCATCCTGCCTACACCCATATTGCAGGGAGGCTGGAGGGTGTCTTCCCAGATGTTCCGGACCGCTTGTTCACACTACACATACGGATCCGGGGTACCAGGTACATGATAGCCACTATCTATGCCCCTAATGACAGACAAGAACTGTTCATCAAAGACGCCCTGGGTCGACTGATCTCTACGCCAGACAGGGAGCTGGTGGTGGGGGGTGACTTCATTGTTACAATGGACGGCCAACGCAATAGATCCCACCCCTGGGAGGGCTAGACTGGGGGACTCACTCCAGGCATTAAAGGATGGATGGCCGACACACAGGCCCCACTGACATTTGGCATCACATGCATCTTACAGAGGTTAAATACACTTTCTTCTCCGCATCGCACCAAACAAACACACAAATCGACTATTTTCTCACCACACCAGGGATAACAAGGGCTACCATGACCACAGATATTGGAGCCACTGCCCTCGCAGACCACTCCCCCATTAGCCTTAGATTTTGCCTAGCACCACGAACACCAGTTCCCCAGCGCTGGCGCCTAAACAGAAAACTCCTCAAATACGAGCAGGTGCGCCTGTCCACTCTCACGGCGCTGTCCACCTTCCTGGAACACAATGACACTGCTGAGACGGCTATAGCTACACTTTGGGAGACATTAAAGGTGGTTCTACGAGGGCACTTCATAGGTGTCGCGACAAAATACAATAGGGAATGGCAGGACAAGCGAACCCAGTTGGAGGGTCAGATCAAGGACTTAGAAGCAGCACATGTCCGTTCAGGTGCCGTAATGGTCAGACGACAACTGATGATGGCTCGTAAGCAGCTGCGAGCGATAGACACGGGACGAGTGGAGTATGCCTTACTCCGGCTACGTCAGAGGTATTATGCTGGAGGTAACAAGGTGGGTCGCATGCTGGCACATCGTCTTAGAGCGCAGGTAGTCAACAGGCAGGTCTCAGAAATCTGAGGAGCTGATGGCTCTGTTGCACATGCGGATGAAGGTATTGCACACGCATTTGGGCATTCTATTGAGCGCTCTACTCAGCCGAGCTGCTACGAGATCTGGACATTGAGGCTTACATGTCTTGGGTTTACCCGCCCGGGGTGGAAGTACCTATATACAGCCCCCTAGAGAAAGACATCACGGTACAGTAGGTCGTTACAGCTATACAGAGGCTACAGCCCCACAAGGCGCCAAGCCCTGACGGCTATTGCAGGGAGTTTTATAAAGCATTCGGATCCTACCTGGCCCCAATACTCACACGCCTATATAACACCATAGACAAGCAGGGATCGCTTCAAGACTCCAAGCGTAACGCCACTATCATGGTAATCCCCAAACCTGGCAAGGACCCCAAAAGTTGTGCCTCGTATCGCCCAATATCCTTGTTGAATGTGGATGCAACATTTTTTACTAGTGTGTTGGCACAGAGATTGGCACCATACGTTCAGGGAATAGTTGACCCGGATCAAGCGGGGTTTATCCCAGAACGCAGGTGCAGCAATAACACGAAAAGGTTATATCACCTCCTGGACACAACTCAACGCTCCAAGATACTGGCTCTACTGCTCACAATAGACGCTGAGAAAGCGTTAGATCGAGTACACTGGCCGTAATTGTACCGGGTACTTGAGCGGATGAGATTTGGGCCCCGACTATGCGGGTCGTACGAGCCTGCTACGCAGCCACCCAGGTCGACATTTGTGTCGACGGCATACAGTCCCCCACCTTTCCCATTGAACGTGGGATCAGGCAGGGTTGCCCCCTGTTCCCCCTCCTTTTTGCACTTTACATGGAGCCACTGGCAGAATGCATACCGGGCCACCCAGGGGTGGCAAGAAACCAGACGGAAGGGAGGGAGCACAAGATCATGCTGTATGCTGATGGCATCCTTTTAACCCTCACAAACCCGTCAGCCTCCCTGACGGCAGCTATGGCAGAAATCTCGGAGTTCGGGTTTCAAAATTAACCCGCAAATATCCATGAACCTGGACCTGACGCTACAAGAACCAGAGCGTGCACACTTACACGAACAATTCGCATTTCAATGGATGGAAAACGGGGACCCATACCTGGGCTTGCAGATCTTCCCCACAATTAAGGCCACTGCAGACCACAACTATGGAAATCTGCTTACCTTGATGCGGACTGATCTCGACAAATGGAAATCGCAGAACCTTTCTTGGCTGGGGTGCCTGTCTGCTGTAAAAATTACGCTGCTCCCTAAACTGCTTTATGTGATGCAAAGCCTACCGTTGCAGCCCCCGACGTGGGTTCTAGACAAGTTACAGGCTCTAATTTGAGACTTCATATGGGAAAGTAAAAAAGTGCGAATGTTCAGACCACGGGCTTATCTAGCAATGGCAGAGGGCGGTCTGGGGGTCCTGAACCTGTGCAAGTATTATCAGGCAGGCCAACTGCGCTACATGGTAGAATGGTCCCGCACACTTACTGAAAAGCACTGGTGCTTCATCGACCAGGCCATAGCTGGGATACACATCTGGAAGGTGCCCTGGCTTCCCAAACCGCATAGGCCCAGAGTGTTTACGTCTCACCAGTCACACGAACGACAGTGGGGGTTTGAGACAGGGTGCAGCGGAAACCTAACCTCTCGACTCTGATATCCCCGCAGACCCCTTTAATAGGTAACCCAGACTATCCCCCGGGGGTTAGATGGCGCAGGTTACAAAGCATGGCAGGAAGCTAACTGTAAGAGGGTGGGGGACTTGTTCAACCTTGAGGGTCTCATGGTTTTCACCACACTACAGACCTATTACTCGCTTCCGAACTTGACAAAGTAGCAGTACTTGAAAGTAATGCACTGGGTCACTAGACCGGGGATTCAACCACACGCAGGCAGTCCACTCCTGCCTTTCAAGAAGAGGCTTGTCACACGGAGCTCCGACAAGAAACTGCTGTCGGATATCTATGCATTTTTTACACAACCCGTACACCCCTTACATTCCCCCACCAGAGCCACATGGGAGAAAGAATGTGACTATTTATTCTCGGACAAGGAGTGGAGTGACATCCTCCACTGCGCTCGTACATTCTCCCTCAACACAACCAGTAGGGGAATGCCTCTCAAAATAGCCCATTACTGGTACCTAACGCCAGCTAGAGTCGCTAAGTAGGACTCCGGGGGATGGGATGTGCTGGCTAAGGTGCAGACAAAGGGGTACACTTACCCATCTCCTGTGGCAGTGCCCCATGATTGGTCCATACTGGTCAGAGGTAGTGAAAGCTGTTGACACCATGTTTGACACAGACATACCTAGGCTCCCCACTTTCAGACTGTTAGGCCTTCCCAATCCGCTCACTTACCCATTGAAGTCCTCCAGAGGCAAAGCTATTACTCCCAAGTTGGGGGCTGCAAAACAACACCTAGTGGCCCGGTGGGGGACTGACAGAATCCCTTCTCATCAAGACTGACTACAAAATCTGGGATATCCTGGGGATGGAGAAACTCACGGAGGTGGCTACGCAGCAATTACCACGATTTTACGAAATGTGGCACTCATGCATAGCATACCTAGAGGAAGAGTTCTGCGCACTGACATGCCCCCAGTACCTACAAGTCTTATGCTTAACATCCATCGATTCTAACACACAACACCAGGCCGCCCCTCTTCCTAGAAACAACATCACTTCATGAGAGAGGAACTCACGCTCCTCTCCCCTCTTCTGCTCCCCCTTCCTCCTCTCCACCTCTCACATTTTAATTTTTATTTAACAATGTTGTTCTTAATTTCTGTATTTTCATGTTCTTCATTTTATGTCTACCTACTGAATACGCATCCAAAAGAATGCCCGCCGGCCACTGGATGTAGGCTGCTCCAGTTGTAATGTTGTTACTCTAATAAAATCAATACAAATGATTCAAACAGAAAACATGGTAACATTGTCTTATCAACAATTGGCATATTTAATTTACTTATAAATCCCTAGTAAAGTGGTAATCTATGTACCCAGGGCCTGTAAATTAAATGCTACTAAGAAGCCTGCAGCACTTATTGTGTCACCCACTTAAGTAGCCCTACAAACAGGTGCCAGGCCTCCCATTGCAGCCTGTTTGTGCAGTTTTAAACTGCCATTTCGACCTGACAAAACATACGTTTTGCCCAGCCTAAAGCTCCTTTTTAATACAGATAGATCACTCCTAGGGTAGGCCCTAAACAACCCACAGGGCAGGCTGCAGTGTATCTAAAAATTAGGACCTATTTATTCTTTAAAAGTTTATTTGACATGGTAGTAAAAGCTCTTAAATTAGTTTTTCACTACTGCAAGGCCTACCTATCTGTTAGACCTAGCATATTCTGGCATGGTTATTCCACTCTTTTTGCTTCTGGCAGTCTATTTTTGACTGTGTGCTGAACTTCGTTTCTGCTGGTTTTAAGTCTCTGGGCACTTTACCACTTCTGACCAGTGCTAAAGTGCACGTGCTCAGTGTCTAAAATGTAAGGGCATTTGGTTTCTCCATGATTGGCATATTTGATTTACTAGTAAATCCCTAGTACAGTGCATGGAGTGTGCCCAGGGCCTGTAAATCAAATGCTACTAGTGGGCCTGCAGCACTGATTGTGCCACCCACGAGTAGCGCTTCAGACCTGTCTCAGGCCTGCCACAGCAGAGCCTGTGTGTGCAGTGTTAAATTGCCATTACGACCTGGCAATTTCACCTACTTGCCAGGTCCAAATCTTCCTTTGTTCACATGTAAGGCACCCCTAAGGTAGAGCCTAGGCAGCCCCATGGGCAAGGTGCTGTGTATTTAAAAGTTAGGGCATGTACTTGTGAGATTTATATGTCCTGGTATGGACATGGCTGAAACCATCTTATTTGCAGCATCCATTTTGTTAGCCTTGTGATTCTCCCGTCTTCACTGTTGCTTGCTTTTCTATTTTGCTTGAGTCATCAACCTTAGTTAACTCCTTCTATACTGAGCCAGATCAATGTATGTGCTCAGAAAGGCCTGTAGTTGCTAGAATGTAACTGTCTATCATATCCTACTGATCTAAGCAGTTTTGTTTCCCTTCCCAGACTGCTGACTAAGTGATATTCATCTGCCCATGTTTGTCAGTAGTTATTCCTGTGTATGCTTGTACCTTCTATTTGAGTCTACATGCTTACTCTGCAACAAACTGTGTATAAAAGGCACATGGTTTCTGCATTCCATGTACTGCCTCCTACAGCGCCTGAGGGTGTTGTATTGATGTAGTCCCACTCATGAGTGATTAATAAACTTGTTATTTTGAATTCCAGCTTCAGTGCCAATCTCTTCTTTGTTGGTTTAAGGACCCGTGGACAAGATAAGGATGACCCCTGCACCGGTGTGCCCCTAAAAAGGCACATTTCCACAGTTTGGCGCCCGACTCGTGGGGCTCATCGGAGACTGGCCGCCCGAAGGAGTGATCTTGACGGTGGAATGGAATCTTACTGAGGAGACGTCCTGCATGAGGAGACCCTTGTCTTTGCAAACCGAAGTGACTTTTTCGGTTTTCCTGATTGGACCCTCCAGGTGGTGGCCGGTTCAGACTGAGATCTCCTTTGACATAGGTTTTGCAGTGACCATTAGGTCGACCAAGAGATTGGCAGTTGGAGGTTGGAGACATTTGTTTGGTAAGGTCGCTGAAGCGGCACTCTCTTTATTTTGGATTTGCTTGGTCAAGATTCTGGTTTTGTTTGTTTGTTTATCTGTTGCAATAGATAAAGGCAGGTAATGTGGAGATTTTTCTCTACTTTGCTATATCTGAGATAAGTAATATTTAAAAAGAATTTTAGGTTCCTGCTCCTAGTGCACTCCGTAGGTTGTGTTGCTGTATTGGAGGTACCAAAATGGATTTAGAAAGAAGTTAGCTGGCTCCCCTAGAGGGGACACCTAATAGGCATATGTACATTAAATACGGTATTTCTTCCATAATGTGTAGTACACTGTGGGACAAATATACGAAAAATGATCCTGATCTACGATGGCCAGTGAATGGGTCATTTGATTTTAAAAAGATTCAGTATGTAGAGCAGTGTCTGTTTAAACGAAAGAGTCGACAAGATATGTTTGATTGTGTATGAACGTGGGAGAAAGAATTGCAAGAGAGAGTGAGGAAAGAAGAAGCTATAGCAGAAAAAGAACAGCGTAAAACGATATATAAAAAAGCATTGGAATTGAAAAATAAGGAGATGAAGGAAATAAAAGAAAACGAAGATAGGGAGCGTTGTTCAGAGGTAACTGGCCAGTACCCTATTAGGCACCCTATTTATCCCATACTTAATAAACCTCAGGATGATTTCATCTTGTTAGATAGACCTCCACCCCTGTATAAATTCCCTAGTGCCCCTGAGAATGAGGGTTCTGGTGAGGAGCATTTGTCTTCAAAAGAAAAAGATGAGGATAAGCAAGATGGGCGGAAGACTCACGCTACTTTGACTACTGAAGACAAAATCACTCTTCGATCCGCTGCTCGTAAAGCAGCTCGTGAAAGTGCCTCTGCTCCAGACCTTGTAGCAATGGTTCAGAAGTGGAAAGATTTAGAGCAGTTATAATTTGTAGAAACGTTTACTTGGGAAGAAATACTCAGTTTTAGAAAACATTCTGATGATCTAGAGCCCTCTGATATAAATTCTAATTATAAACAATTAAGTGATGGCACCTTTCTGCCTTCACAGGTGCCTGATCTAATTAGGCGAGTGGTTAAATTGTACACTGACACGTTCTGTCTGCGAGAGGAGAAAAAAGCAGCTGGTAAAGCTACAACTGAACAAACAGTTCAGACCCCGGAGCGACAAGAGGGAGCTACGGGGACAGATAAATATACTAGTGATATTGAAGTTACTATGAAACCCATGCGTGAAGCAGCACCTCTATATGTTCCCTCAAAGGGAGCGGGAACGACTGATGATAAAGATTCAGATGATGCAAAAGGATATTTTGTTTATAATTGGGTCTACACTCTTTGGAGTAGAGCAGATGTTATGGCTCTTAAAACTGCTTTGCCCGACCCACGGAAAAATCCGGCCGCTTTTTATGAAGAAGTGGAAGGAGCTATTCGCTCCTGTACTATGACTCTGCCAGATATTGACATGTTTTTTGGACTTATTTTGTCTCCTGATATGTGGAGATCAATTCGGAAGGTAGATGATAATGTAGCCTATGGTGATACTTGGGTGCATTTAGAGTAGGGGTGGGCGGAATTTGCGGAATTAACCTTCGCAAATTATCGCGAAAATGTTTAAAATTATCGCAAACAAGCAGAAATATCGCGAAGATGCGGAAGTTTTTTTCCGGCATGTTCGCGAGATTTTCTGCATGGTTGCGGGTCGCCAACTTACCCATGTGGTTGCTTGCGGGCGCGGCCATCTTGTTTTGAGTTGTTCTCGCGGTGCATGATCGCGAGAAGAAAGACGTGATCGCGCGACGCATGACGTCACTGCGGGCGCGAACTGTCGCGAGACAGCGCAAATGGCTAAAAACAATACAACATCTCATGGAGAACGCGACCGGATCAAGAAAACTTGTCGGCGAACGCAGGGATTCAGGTAAGGCGATCGCGCGCGCATGAGAATGTATTATTTTACAGCACGAGCAAGAAACAAATTATCGCCAAGCTGCGGAAACCGGAATTTTTGACATTTTCGCGCTCTCCGCGGAACGCGAAAATGTCAAATTATCGCAATTTCCGCGAACGGAACGAAATTTTCGCCCAGGCCTAATTTAGAGCAAATAGATGCGGCTAGAGAGCCTGGGCAGAAACCACGACAGGAGATATTAGATCTTCCCAAAGCTATTGAGACTAAATTGAAAAATCTTATACCCCCTAAGAAAATAGATTGGACTACGTTAGCGTCTTGTAAACAGAAAGCGGATGAGTCAGTTTCTGGTATCTTTACACGACTTGAAGAGACATTCCATGACTTTAGTGGGCAGTCGTTGACAGATGACATGGGTAAGCATCTGTTCGTCGACAAATTTGTCGCTAACAAGTTGCCAGAAATAGCTTAAAGGCCAGCGAGAGTTCATGGACTACGTCTTCCCCAGTCTCCCTTTTGACTATGGCCCAGTATTATGAGCATCAGAAATTGGAAGCAAAAGGCAAGGAGGATAAAAAGGTTAAGGATTTAAAAACGAAAGTTATGTTGGCTCAAGTCGATGGTCCACCATTTAGAGGAGGTAGATGAGGTGGACGTGTGATGTCAATCAATCAATCAATCAATCAATCAATCAATCATTTGTAGAGTGCACTACATACCCACAAGGGTCTCAAGGCGCTGGGAGGGAAGGGTGCTACTGGTCAAACAGCCAGGTCTTGAGTAGCCTCCTGAAAGTCAGCAGGTCTTGGGTCAGTCGTAGGCTCAGTGGGAGGGTGTTCCAGGTCTTGGCGGCGGGGTGGGAGAAGGATCTTCCGCCGGTGGTTGTTCTCCAGATGCGACGGACGGTGGCGAGTGCAAGGTCAGCGGAGCGGAGCTGGCGGTTGGGGATGTAGAAGGAAAGTCGTCTGTTGAGGTAGGCTGGGCCGGTCTTGTGGAGTGCCTTGTGTGCATGGATGAGGAGCTTGAAGAATATTCACTTGTTGATGGGGAGCCAGTGCAGGTTTCACAGGTGGGGAATGATGTGGCTGTGGCATGGTACATCGAGGATCAGTCGTGCAGAGGTGTTTTGGATGCGTTGCAGTCGTTTGATGAGCTTGGTCGGGGCTCCCGTGTAGCGGGCGTTTCCGTAGTCGAGTCTGCTGCTGACGAGGGCCTGGGTGACTGTTCTTCTTTTGTCTGTCGGAATCCACCTGTAGATCTTGCGGAGCATGCAGAGGGTGTTGAAGCAGGAGGAGGAGACGGCGTTGATTTGCTTGGTCATGGAGAGCGTTGAGTCGAGGATGATTTCCAGGTTGCGTGCGTGGTCGTTGAGTGTCGTCAGCGTAGGAAATTATGTTGAGGTCGTGCTGTCAGGCGGCATGTCCGAGCGGGCCATGTAGATGTTGAACTGTGCCGGGCTGAGTGAAGAGCCCAGGGGTACGCCGCAGATGATCTCGGAAGCTTCGGATCAGAATGGGGGGAGGCGGATGCTCTGGGTTATGCCGGAGAGCAAGGAGGTGATCCATTCCAGAGCCTTGTCTCGGATCCCTAGGGCGTGGAGGCATGTGTATAGTGTGCAGTGGCAGACAAAGGCGGCGGAGAGGTCCAGGAGGATGAGGGCAGTGGTCTCACCGTTGTGCAGCAGGGTCCTGATATCATTGGTGGCAGCGATGAGGGCAGTCTTGGTGCTGTGGTTGCTGCGAAACCCTGACTGGGAAGGTTCCAGGATTCTGTTTTCTTTAAGGTATCGGGTTAGCTATCTGTTGACGATCTTCTCGATGACCTTGGCCGGGAACGGAAGCAGAGAGATGGGCCGGAAGTTCTTGAGGTCTCTTGGGTCCGCCTTGGGTTTTTTGAGTAGGGCGTTGATCTCAGCGTGTTTCCAGCTCTCTGGGAAGGTCGCGTCTCGAGGGAGAGATTGATGACATTGAGCAGATGGGGTGCGATGAAGCTGCTGGCTTTGTTGGAGATTTGGTGCGGGAAAGGGTCTGACGGGGAGCCGGAGTGGATTGTGCTCATGGTCTTGATTGTGTCATCGAGGCTCACGTTTGCCCAGGCTAGCAGGGGGTCGTGGTCGATGGTGTGTGGAGAGTCTGTTGTGTTGATGTCTGTTGGGGCTGTCGGGTGTTGAAGCTGTCGTGGATGTCTGCTATCTTGCGTTGGAAAAAAGCAGTGAGGGAGTCACACAGGGCTTGCGACGGCGAGATGTCGTTGGTGTTGGAGTTGGGGTTGGAAAGTTCCTTCACGATCTTGAAGAGGTCCTTGCTATTGTGTGCGTTGTTGTCGAGGCGGCCTTTGAAGGAGGTCCTCTTGGCAGTCCTGATGAGGTGATGGTGGTTGCAGGTGGCGTCCTTGTGGGCTGTGTGGCTGTCCGAAGTCTGCTGACTGTGCCATTTCTTCTTTAGTTTCCAGCAGGCTCGCTTGGAGGCTAGGAGTTTTGGAGTGAACCAGCTGGCCCTCTTGCTGGTGTCTCTGTAGGAGGGTTTCTTCAGCGGGGCGAGGGTCTTGTCGCAGTCATCGATCCAGTGTCTAAGGCTCCGGGCAGCGTCGTCGGTGTTGTAGGGTTCAGTGGGTGGGCTGAGAGCGAGGTTTGCGTGTAGTTGGTCTTCGGTGATTTTGCTCCAGTAGCAGCGGGGGATCTGTTGGGTGCGGTGGTGTGTGGTGGGTATCTGGAAGATGAAGTGGATGCAGCGGTGGTCGGTCCAGGGGTGTTCGGTGGTGACGAGTTGCTTCAGTCCGAGGTTGGCGAGGTTAGCGATCAGGGTGGTGGAGAGCGAATGGACGAACAGGGGGGCGGGCCGCAGGGGACGCAGAGGCTGGAGCGGGAACGGTGAGGGGCGACGAAGGGAGCAGAAGGCAAAAGCGGGCACAAAATTACGGGGCAATGAAGGGAACAGAAAGCAAAAGCGAGCACAAAATTACGGGGCAACGAAGGGAACAGAAGGCAAAAACGGGCAGAAAAACACGGGGCAATGAAGGGAACAAAAGGCAAAAACGGGCAGAGAAACACGGGGCAACGAAGGAAACAGAAGGCAAAAGCGGGCACAAAATTACGGGGCAGTGAAGGGAACAGAAGTCAAAAATGGGCAGAGAAACTAAGGGACAGCGAGGGGAACAGAAGGGAAAAGAGGGCACAGACCAAGTACAGGCACCGGGGGAAGACAGACAACAACAATCACAGACACCAAATAACAATAAAGGCAGTGCAATAAGATACAGATGGTGATACAAACCTACGGCCTACCACTGGCCACCAGGGATGAGGCGCAGGTGGTAGCCTGTGGGTGGAGGAGGGCCTCAAACAGCGGTGCTGTGTGGAGGGGGAGCGGCCTACCTAGCAGGGTCAAGGGTCGCCCTGGTGTACCCCCTTTCCCTCGAGCAACTTTGTCTTCTGATCAGTGTGCTGACATTGGCCTTCTGAGTGCCCCCTTTTGAAAGGTCAGCAGTATCAGCGAGGTAGAGGAAGTATGACAGACCGCCCAGGGAATTCAGGAAATAGGGGAGTCATGGATTATCGTACAAGATTTGAGGCAGTTGAACACAACCCAAATTCTTTTTATACCTTTGATAGACGAAACCAATATCAAATGTCTGATTATTCGGTTGATGGTCTCAAGGATTCTGATTTTGCATAGGAATGCCTAGCATGGGGTAAGGAACCGATTGAGGTCCCAGTAGATCAGAGGGGTCCCTATGTTGACGCAAACGTCTTGGGTTCTACTTATCAGTTTCTGGTTGATACAGGAGCAACTCGTAGTGCTCTGTCTAAACAATTGGTTCCTAGGGCTCCCCTGTCTGGCACAATGATAACATCGATAGGGTTCGGCGGGACACCTACACTTAGCCCACTGTCACAGCCACTTGTATTTAGTCTTGATAAACTCACTGCAGCATGTCCATTTTTGCTTTCCTCTAACACACCGGATAACATTGTGGGTATCGATATGCTTAAACATTTTCGTGCGCCACAGGGGTATACAGAGAGTCCAAGCATTTATGATCAGGCATTGAAAAGGCAGCTTGATTCTTTCCCGGTACCGAAAGGGGTGGCTCTTATTCAATATGTCGATGACATCTTGTTGGCTGCTGATACCCCTGAACAGTGTGAAGAAGGTACACTGTTATTGCTATCATTCCTTGCCTCTTATCATCACAAAGTCTCTCGGAAGGAATTACAATATTGTAGACAGCAGGTTACCTACTTAGGTCACCTCCTGTCTAAGGAGGGACGTGCACTCACACCAGACCGCATTCAAGCTATTTTAGACACTCCTGTTCCCCGTACTCAGAAGGATGTTCGTGCGCTGATTAGCCTTACTTCTTTTTGTAGGCAGTGGATCCCTAGCTTTTCTCACATTGTTAAACCCTTGTAGGCCCTTTTGACCAAAGACACTCCGATGCCCCTCCATGGATTGCTGAATGCCAGAATGCTTTCCAACAGTTACGTCAAACTATTTGTTCTGCACCAGTATTAGGAACTCCAGACTATACTAAGGCCTTCACACTCTATGTACACGAGAGGGACAGATGCACTCTCTCAGTTTTAACACAGACACACGGTGATAAGCAGCGCCCTTGTATATATTTCTTAGCTGTCCTTGATCCAGTCACCCGTGCGATGCCTGGGTGTTTTCGAGCGGTGGCGGCAACGGCTGTGTCCATATGTCAGAGTGACGGAATAGTCTTGTCACATAGATTGCTTGTGCTAGTACCCCATTCAGTTGATGCTCTTTTAAATCAAATGAAAACACAACATTTGACTAGTGTCCGCTTGACAGGATATGAATTGACACTTTTGGCCCCTCATATCACACTGAAAAGATGTTTGACTCTGAATCCTGCCACATTATTGCCAGCTACTCAGTCTCAGCCACCAGAGGTACATGAAGAAAGTGGCAATTGTTAAGTGTAGTGCACACAAGAAAGTGACTGATAAAATAGGAAAAGGCAATGCCTTCGCAGATTGTACAGCTCGTGAGACTGCACTGCAACAAAGTACTAAACCAAGTATGTAGTTAAGTCACAGGCTGAGCGTTGGCATGATGCCAGGCAAGAAGTACTGGTTATGCAACGATCTGCTTCTGTTGATGAATTAGACCTATGGTCTAAGAAGGGAACACTGGATGATGAGGGCTGTTGGAGGAATAAACAAATGACAAAATGGAAGTTACCCACAGTCTATTTACATGCAATGATTTATATGGCACATGGGGCGGCACATGTTGGAGCATCCTCAATGGCAAAGCAACTTATGCAAGTTTGGGATCATCCAGATATTGCCGGCACAGTTGAAAAGATAGTCCAGTCTTGTCTGAGCTGTCTCCAATATAATCCTGGACAGGGAACACGAACTCCAGCAGGAGGGTTTGCCATACCTACTGCATCTTTTGAAGTCCTGCAAATGGATTATATCCAGCTTGAATGCTGTAATAATCTGAAGTATGTTCTAGTAGTGGTTTGTGCCTTTAGTAAATGGGTAGAGGGATACACCACAAACGATAATACAGCTCTTACTACAGCAAAGGTGCTCCTAAAGGAGTTCTTTCCCCGATTCGGCATTTGTCGAGATGTGGAATGACAATGGACCCCATTTCATTGGGCAAGTTGTTGATTACCTCATGAAAGGGTTAGGAGTTAAACAGAAGTTCCATGCTGCTTTTCACCCACAATCAGCAGGGCTAGTGGAACAATACAACTCTACCCTCCAACTAAAATTGGCCAAAATACAAGCTCCCACATCTTTTAAATGGCCTGATGCACTGCCATTAGCATTGCTATCTATTAGATCGATCCCACATACACGATCTGGCCTCATACCGTATGAGGTGGTTTTTTGAAGGCCAATGAATATTTGGGGGATTTCTGAGCCACGCCCTATACATGATTTACCCTAGGTATTGATGAATGACTATTTGTCTCAGTTGACTGACAGTTTGTCTTCTATTTATCAACAGCTTCGGGAGACTCTTACAGACAGGTCGCAGGGCGAGGGCCATAATCTACGGCCTGGGGACTTTGTCCAAACAAAGTCCTTCCAGAGAGCCAGCTCCCTAGCACCGAGGTGGCGTGGACCGGAGCAAGTCCTTCTGGCTACCAGGACTGCAGTGCGAGTGACCAACCGGAAGAACTGGGTGCACGCAACACATTGCCAGAAGGTGTTGCAGGACCTAGTGAGCCCAGCTGTGTTGGCAGATCATCGCGACATCCTGGACACAGAGAAAGGACAAGCCACGTCACCTGAAGGACCTGAGGAAGTCTTCCTGGACCACACGATCCCTGGTACATCTCGATATCAGCTGCGACCCAGGAAGAAAGACACTTTGTTGCTGAAAAGACTGTTTGAGCCACTATCCTGGGTAGTGAAAGACTGAGTAACAAAGGGGGGTACTCTTTTATTGGCTACTCGTCTCAACCTAAGCGAAGAAACCAACGTCTGCCCAGGACCTTAGGGCACCATCTGTTCCGTTGCTCAGGGGCAAGATGAACATGCCTGCAGAGAAGAAATCAATTGCTGCAAGAATCTGTAATCGAAAGAGTATGTTCATTATTGGATTTAGTTCAATTATTGGTCTGATTTCTACAATAACATGGGTTGTAGAGGGAGTAGTTCCTGCTCGAAAGTTACTGACTGCTACTACTCCTGTCCCCATTGAACACCACCATTTTACTCTTCCCTATCATGAGCAGAAGCACAGAATGTCCTATCTCAACAATACGTTCATTCAAATGTTGCATCACACCCATAATGCTACGAACATTACCAACTGTTGGGTGTGTGGAATGATGGAATGATGCCAGCTCATCAGAAAAAGGGAGGAACACCTTTTATTCCTTTGCCGTTTTCACATAATGACTCCTGCAGGGCCTGGTTTGCACTATTGTGGGCTTCTCATATTGGTAATATTACCAACTTTGATGTAGGAAGACTTAACGCTCAGTTAAATAGAGTCTGTTACCCTGATGAGGAAGGAGATCCACAAGATAAAGGAACTGTATAGGAAATGGAAGAGTATAGAATTGTGGTGCTCCAAAACGGGATGGTCCTCGATGTCATCCTGGCCGACCGTGTTGGAGCATGCCGCATTATTGGGAGCAGCTGCTGTGTGTATATATCCCTGACCGCGCCCCTTCAGTTTTTGAAGCAATTGCTAAGATGCACAAGATAGCCACTGAAATCCATCAGGATTCAAGGACATGGACTTTGACTGGATGGCTAAGGACTATGTTTACTATATGGGGCTGGAAAATATTGTCAGCCCTATGTATATTTTTTGTGATTCTTTTCACCTGTTGCCTATGTATCCAATGTGGCCCGATGCTTTGTTCCCTCTGTATTTCTACCTGTACCTCATGTATACCGACTAAACAAAATGTCAAGAATGTAAATGCCCACCTAGCAATGGATCAGGAAATTAATGAATTAATGATGATTGATATCCATGATAATTTCCATGCTCCTTCTAAGTCGTAGAGATGTCTTCAGCCAATGCTAAAAGGGCCGTCTGTACAATTTCACCAACATGCCAGGTCCAAATCTTCCTGTGTTTACATGTAAGGCACCCCTATGGTAGGCCCTAGGCAGCCCCATGGGCAGGGTGCTGTGTATTTAAAGGTTAGAGCATGTACTTGTGAGTTTTATATGTCCTGGTAGTGAAAAACTGCTACATACGTTTTTCACTACGGCGAGGCCTAGTTCTCCCATAGGTTAGCATTGGAGCTGCCTTGTAATATCGTATAAGTGTACCAATTAGGAGCATATAGAACATTGGAATTTGGTGTCTCTGGACTCACAATTCAAAAACACATCTGTGGAAATAAAAAATAATGGCTGTTAGCATGGGCTGAAACCATCTTGTTTGCAGCATCCATTTTCTTAGCCATGTGATTCTTCCGTCTTCACTATTGCCTGCTTTTCTCTTTTGCTTGAGTCATCAACCTTAGTTAACTCCTTCTATACTGAGCCAGATCAATGTATGTGCTCAGAAAGGTCTGTAGCTGCTAGAATGTAACTGTCTATCATATCCTACTGATGTAAGCAGTTTTGTTTCCCCTCCCAGTCTGCTGACTAAGTGATATTCATCTGCCCATGTTTGTCAGTAGTTATTCCTGTGTATGTGTCAGGGTCTAAATACTTATTGCTGTCTGAACCACACAGGAGCAGAATGACGCTAGATCCCAATACCCTTCTCAGAACAAAGCCTGCTAGGTCTTTTAGTATTCCATTGCAGGTAAGTTCTAAGGGGGGAAAAGGGGTTGGGACAGAGAAGGGACTGCTCCAATATTCTGCCTGTTCAGCTACGTCTTCTTCTTCTTCTTACAGGACTGCAACATTAACATGTAAAAACCTTTATTTACTGTGCCTTTTAACTGACTGATTTTTCCATGGTGTATATATAACTTATCTTACCAGAGAGTTTACTGAAGCTTACTTCTCTTCTACTTCCCATGTATTGTTTGATTGGTTGTATGAGAAGTCTTCCCTCAAATCTCTTTTCTTTTCGTTCTCAGGTACAATCTGCACTTGATCCTGCTATACCTTAATGTAAGAAAGATAAGGTAAGTATTTATTTCTGTATTCCTAATTTACGTATTATTTGGGTTTCTCCTTCTTTCTATTAACTCACTGTTAAGAGACTGGAGTGGGCCTTGAACTGGGGTTTCTGAAGTAGGATGACTGGTTTTCTGTCTTTAATTAGTTTTTAAACAATGCTTCAGAATTTAGGTTAAATGTTAAAAGGAAGCGTTCCTTTTATTCAGGCCTTCAGTTTTAATGTTTGCTGGAAGCACAATTCATTCTGCCCCGGTTTTAATGTTTGCTGAAGAGTTAATTTATTCTGGCCATAGAACATTACTGGGGTTCTTAACTGGGCCTTCACTTATTTATCTTCAAACCTAACACTGGCATGAGAAAGAAATATGCTGACTTTTGACCCTGACTTTCACCTTTTAATTAATTCTCTGAAGAGTGAACAGCAGTTCCAGTTTTTCCAAGGAAGGAAAATATATTCTGACTTTGTTTCCTTTTTAAAAAGAAATTTACCTCTGACACGATAACCTTTTCTCACAGAATGTTTTATTTTAGCTAAATAGTTTAACACTAACCTGATTAGTGAAGGAATGTAGTTCCCACGAAGCTAACCCCGATTTTATTGCAACTACCCTTGCTGACTTCCACAACGCTGGGGAAAACAGGTGCTCTTCCAATTATTTCTTCAGTGAAGTGCGCAGTGGAATGTTGAAGCACACTTCACCAGGTGTTCTGAAGCCTAAAAGACTAGACTGCTAACAGCAGTGTGCTGTTGCAGTATGTGCATGTTGGCAGCCATCTTGGAGTTCCATCGGTGCCAACAAGCACTCCAGCTTGAGGGATGAACTGACCTTTGATAATTTAGTAGGGGGAGATGGTAGCCAGCGTTGCGTTAAAAGGAGGAAACCTCCCGTGAGTCCTGACAGTATGCTTGTACCTTCTATTTGAGTCTACATGCTTACTCTGCAACAAACTGTGTATAAAAGGACCATTGGTTTCTGTATTCCATGTACTGCCTCCTACAGTGCCTGAGGGTGTTGTATTGATGTAGTCCCACTCATGAGTGATTAATAAACTTGTTATTTTGAATTCCAGCTTCAGTGCCAATCTCTTCTTGTTGGTTTAAGGACCTGTGGGCAAGATAAGGGTGACCTCTGCACCGGTGTGCCCCTAAAAAGGCACATTTCCACATATCTGTTAGCAATGGCTTTTAAATTGCAGGTCTGAAAATGCCAATTGTAGAAAGTTGGCATTTTGTTACTTAACCATTCTGTGCCTCAGCCTATCCCTAGAATCCAAGTCTGGGTGGGGTGCCAGCTGGTCTTTGAGAATTCACTCTAGACAGTCACACACAAAGGGAGCTTAGGTGTGCCCTAAATATCCTGGTAGCACATCAGCCTGCTGATGGGTCCTCCTGAGCTAGAGTGAAGGTAGGAGCTGACACATGTACCTGAAAAGGACTTTGCCGGTCCCCACACGAACAGCTGCATACCCCCTGTAGTGTATCTGGAGCCAGGGCCAGGAAGGGCAGGGTCTTGTCCACTACAAAGACCTTTCTTCGAATTGTCCCTACTTCACAGGTCAAAATGGGTATAAGTACTGGACCTCTGACACCATAAACTCATAACACTACTGGACTAATTCCTGGAAGAAGAGCTGTTGTGTTGCCAGGAGGAACTGCACTTTGCTGCTTGCTTTGCTGTGTTGACCTGCAGCCTGCTGCTTCTTGCCTGGGAGTGAGAGAACTGGACTTTACTCTCTGCATCCTGCTTTCTAAGATTCTCCAAGCGTTCAACTGAGCTTGCCTCCTGCTGCTGAAGTCTCAGGGACTTCAAAGACTTCACCTGCATCTTGTTACCAGCACCTGGGATTCTCTGCTGTGAGGTATGTTCTGCCAAATGGTGCCAAATCCAGTCCTGGGCCTTTGAAGGTGAATTTGGTGCTACACTCAAGAAACAAATGCATTGACTCCAAGCATCAGTTCGGAATTGGTGCATTACCAAGACATTTGACGCATCGCCGCAGCCTGCACCAAAGCTGTGGTCCCCACTTGCTGAGTAAAGAACTACTTGTGTGTGAGTCACGAGCATCGCTTCACCGAAGTCTGTGACGCACCGCTCCAACTCCAACACAGCCTGGCTGTTGGAAAATTAGGCATTAGTTGTGAGGCCTACACAAATAATGGGTCTACATTTGTCCTTCACTGGGAACCGAAAACCCCATTCTAGCGGTTGACTCTCAGAGGGTAGCGCTGCAGAGCTGTCTAAGGCTTACTCAAGGGAGGTGGTGAGGGTTAGTAATCGCCATTTGCAGGTACGCAGAAACCTCACTTAATTGTTGATTGTCCAGTCTGTACTTTTCTTTATAAAAAGGAAGAGTACATTTATTACACACACATCACTCAATACTATGCATCAATTCACAAATATACATAAGCTGTTAGAAATACTTCTTGACATTGCGTACACATTCCCACCCCTCCCCAGGGGGAGGAAGGGGGGTGAGTCTAGTACCACCACTCACATGTATGAAAATCATCTTGCCCACAAATGCAGTGGGTTGACCATAACCTGAAGCAAGGACCCTTACCACTGGCGGCCCACCCCATTATTTCAACAAGTATTTATAATAGGAACATCTGCCATAGTGACACAACCCTGACCAAGGTCATCTCATAATGACTATACAGTATACACAGTAATGCAGTAGCAAGAATACATGTCTAAGCATCAATTAGAATGGCAGGTCATATCTGATAACATGAGCAATGTAAGTCAATCTCAGCCGATAAAAGGTATCACATTTATAATCACATGAATATGCAACTACAACCAGGCATCCTGGCAAGAATGTCTGGCAACATATTTCAAAATTACTTATCATTTCACATATTACAGGTGACTTTCAGTCCCCAAAAGGAACATTATGTAAATGCACCACTTGTACAATTGCACCTTTACACCTCTAGAGGATTTCTCCACGAAGACAATCCATATTTAGGCTCTCACACCTCAGTGTAGTCCTAAGCCTCAGCTCCTAGCTGAAGAACAAAGGTTCCAGCATTAGTTAGGCTTGAAAACATGAATGAACCCTCGAGGGGTTATTTCTTTTAAGTCTCCAGAGACTTAGGCTTGGTATTTTCCACTTTTTTGCTGGGGGAGTCTGTGTTGCAAACTCAATAGTATGTTGGTCTAAGCTGTTACTTGGTGCTCAACGGCATCCTACACCAATCAAACATATCTAATTACGCCTAAGTGAAGCCCTGATGAGGGAAACCCTAATAAGGGGACGGAGTCCCATCACTCACCGAGATGACATGCTTCATCATCTGGTATCTTCTCCCGGCTGTAACTCCTAGTACAGCCGAGGGCTGCAACCCCTCACTATGAGGGAGGAGCTCAGGGATGTTTTAAGGATCTCCTAGGATATACTAAAATCTAACAGGTGATGAGCTAAGCTGTATTACTAGGTGATGTGCGCAGTGCTATGAAAAGAGTGAAAAAAGTATTAAAACTGAATACCAGGATAAAAAAGGTTTATTATATATCCCTTGGTGTCAGGATTAAAAACAGTGCTAAAGCAGTTTTTGAAAAAATAAACTGCAACTGTCTAGTTAGAGGGTCAGTCTACATGTTTCAGCTTTTGTGACCTAAAGAGTGTCTAGCCTTCCTCAGCACCTAAAAAGTGTAAGCTACTGCGTTATATGTGACAACAAAAATACAAACGTGGATGTAACTGAAAAAAGAAACAGATACAACCTATCGCACCACTTGTTTCAGTTCAAGGAGCGTGGTGTAGTTAAACCCGTAGTGTGCGGGTAAAGAACCTCACCTCACCTGGCCACTGCTCAGGACGTGAGGCACCGCTCTATCCGTCGGTACCCCTGGAATAACTAAGCCGTGGTCGGAGTCTGTGTTGCTCCTGCAGCTCCCCCTGCACCTTGGCAAACAAATGGTGGTGACCCCATCTTCCTAGGGCCACCGCCCGCTAAAAACAAGCAGGTTTTCTTTGGAGGCCTATCCAGGCCCTGCAAGACATTATGGGGCACTTCTTCTTCCAGCGCGTGTATATGTGAGCAGCAGTTCCCCCGCTACTCCACGTCCCACCCGGGCACTACGCATCCAGGTAAGTTGGAGAGCAGCTCGGGAAGCCCACCGCTGGCTGCTCTTGATTGCTTCTCGCCTGGACAGAACCCTCGTCCTCAGTCATAGAAAAGGTCAAAGGTCACCTACCTTCTAGGGGGCAGAACTCCGCTTCAGTGCGGCCAATATTGGCCTCTTCTTGTTCCTGTTGGTCAGTCCTAGCCATCTGAAGCCCTTTTCACCACCCTCCTGGCCTCCAAGAGGGTGACTTGGCAAGGAGCTGTCTTAACTGGCTCCCTATGCCAGACTTTCACCTGGGTCTCTTTCTGGGCCTCTCTTCTCAATGTGCAGAGTGCCAGGCTTCCTCTTATTGGCCCTGGATTCTGTCAAAGCCGCAGTCCAGAGTCCTGGGACAGTCAGGGGGTTCTTCTTTCCAAATGCCAATGGCGCAGCGTTCCAGCACCAGTCTTCCTCAGCAAGACCACACCCAGATTTTCAGGTGTTATGTATGCCCTGTGGAGTGAGAAGTAGTTTCACCTTAAAAAAGCAGGCTTGACAATGAGATAAAGTATGCGCATCGATACTTGCCAAATATTTTGTACCTGCTCCCTCGGCAAGTGTCTTTCCCACAACTCCTCTGCCAGCGTAAAATCTCCATCCATGGTGTCGTGTATTTCCTAATACCAGAGTGCGACTTCCCCTATTTCTTGTTGATTTTGTGACCAGTTGTTCCTCCAAAACATTTCACACTCCCAATGCCGATTTTTCGACTTTGTTCCCAACTTTTTAATTGTATGTATTTAAACTTTGAAAGACTGCCCTTCATCAACCCATTTAGATCTTGCCATGGTATAAGACTCCCATCTCATGTCAGATCTCCCCAGATCCTTACATTCGCTTTTTTTATAGGTACTGCCAATTTATCATTAAGGCACTCCAGGGTCCTGTCAAAGATGGGGATGGGAAGTCGAACCATCTGTGCAAAATGTGGCCTTGAAAAAGAGACAGATGTGCATATGTTTTACCAATGCCCTGAAATTGGAGGGTTTTGGGACGAAGTGGAAACAACTATATCAGGTATTATGGGTCTGCAAATGAAGGTAAGCCTATCATTGATTATCTTTCGCGTGATGGATGGCCTTACGGGCTTTCTTAGAGACTTGTTGTTCTATGCAATCTTACTTGCTAAAAGAGAAATCTGCCATAAATGGGTGGGAGGTATAACGCCGCAGCATTTGGATAGGTTGGAGTCTCTCTCATATATGTCTAGGATGGACCTGTAGGGGAAGACTCCAAGAGGAAAGGTTTTTGGATGCCGTTGCAAGTATGGAGTGTGGGTCCAGAAAGGGAGCCGCAAGAGGCGGGGATAATGAAGATACATGAATATACACAAATTATGAATTTATCCAATGATTACACAGGTAAAAAAAATCTCTCTGGTCTGCTGCAGGGCCCCTTCGTTTGTACTTAAGGCAGCTGCTGGTGTGAAATTAACACCGAGAGAGAGACAGCCGCAGGAACGATAAACCTACCTAGGTCTCCTCCTTTCCTGTCCTGTATTCTATTGATATTTTAAACTTTGTCTCAAATATAGCATCCACTGAATAATTGTGTAATCTCGTTCTGATGATGACACAAATCCTTACAGGTCAAAACGCCGTCGACTGCTCAGCGTATTTTTGGCTACCTTTGGCTAACATTTTCTCACAGTCCATTTTATGAATCCAGTTTTAAAATGTTGCACCTTTTCCACTAATTAATCTCACTTTATCACGTGTCTCACCTGCACCATTCACCTTCTTAGGAGCACTTTTGTGTGCCCTGTATTTTTGGACCACACTTGCATATAATGGAATAGTGTTTACAGAACTAATACATACTGTATTAAGTGACTTCAATACAGACTGCACTTTTAAACCTCTGTTGTTTTCCTGCTTCTGTTCTTTCACGATTGACTTTGCACACTACCAAATTGTCCAGAAGTATTACCTGTTAAGACATTGTTGTTTGTTACTAGATTCACCCAGGTCTCACCTGAGCTTATGGGTTTTCTCCTGTAGCTTTTCTTCTTTCTTTTAGAAATTTTGCGTTTTCTTGCCTTATCCATGTAGTACCTGAAGCATGTCTCTGTGTGTCATGACTGGGTGTAGCTGACAATTGGGCTTTGTATGTTCCTCCTAGACAGCCACGCACAATAGAGAACTTAGGTGTGCCTAGATGAGTCATCACTGGCAGGATGGGAGGGCGGAGCTGGGCCCTGCCCTACTTACACTTGAGTAGGCTTTCTCCTGCCTCCACACAAAGGACTGCATACCACCTCTAGTTAGTCAGGAGTCAGGTCAGGGAAAGCAGGATTTCTGGGGACTTCAAAGGGAATTTCTAGAAGCTTCTCCCACCTTACAGAGGAAGGGCACCAGGTATAAATATTGGACCTCAGACACCAGCTCTTCAGTACAAGTCTGGACCTGTGGATACTCTGTCAGGGAAAAGGGCTGCTGTGCTGCTGCTTAAAGGACTGCCACTCACCTGGACTGCCTCTCTGAAGGACGGCTCTCCTGCTGTGACGACCTGCTGCCTACTGTCCTATTGCCTGAGTGGGAAGGACTGGACCTGCATCTGCTAAACTCAGAACCCCTAAGTGATTCCAAGGGCTCGTTGGCTGGCCTACTGATCAGTGCCTCATTGACAGAAGGCTCCAACAACCTTCAACCCAGCACCTGGACTCTGCTATTTGTGAATTTGCTCTGCCGAGTAGTGCCACCCCAGTCCTTGACCCTTGAAAGTTGGCCTAAGGTGCTCTGCCTGCCTCTGTGGATCCAGCGGAACCAACGCATCTCCTCTATGGCGCAGTATGACGCAGCCACGAGTAGAACGGATGCATCACTGCTGCAGTGTGGACCAGTAAAAACCCACATCGCCTGACACAGCCTCTTCTGAACCACTTTTGTGCGACACATCCTCTGCGCAGGCCCTCGCACCCCTCGTTGATGGCAGTCCTGACGATGACGCCAGACTCAGGATTGCAGCCTCGCAGCTCCGTGGAACCAATGCATCACCCCAACTGCACGGCGTATCCTCAACACTGGACTTTGCATTACAAGCACTCATCGACGGCTTCTTCGATAACGATGCAGGATCTCGCACCACTGCCTCACCTCATGTCGGTTCCTCGCAACCCTCTACAAACCAGGATTTAAGGTACTTTGTTCAGGGGGCCTAACTGGGTCTCTTTAGCCGACCTGCCCTTCATCGAGATAGGTCTGAACGTGCGACTCTGTCCAAGTCTGGTGCAACCAGATAGGCACAGCTGGCGCTTTTTGCCGGTATTTTTACTGAAAGCTTTAAAGTTGAGTAACTCCGGTTCTACTGATTGGATTTTTGTCGTTCAGGTCTCGTTTTATTTATAAAAAAGTACTCTATTTTTCTAAACTGGCATGGGATCCTTTTGTAGTGTGTTTTCACTTTGTTACTGTTTGAAGTGTTGCACAAATACTTTACACATTGCCTCTGAGTTAAGCCTGCCTGCTCAATGCCAAGCTATCCGAGGGTCAAGCACTGGTTAATTCAGGGTAGGCTTGTGACTTCACCCTGAGAAGAATTGTGGTTGCTACTTGAGAAGGTTTCGCCCTTAGCCAGTAACCCTATTTCTTACACCACCCCACTTGGTTCTATAACAAATTTCTAGACACAGATATTCAAGTCAGAGGGATGAACAGAAGTCTTCCAATATTCCCCGACAAGCAGTGCAACATCTCCTTGCAGAAGAGAAGCCTGTTTTTTCACCAGTGTACAATTAATTTTGTGAAATATCAGCAGGCTAGTGGCCAGTGAGAATTTTCAAAAGGCGATCTAGCACACCATTGGTGATTGACTCTGAACAAATCTATAAACTGATCCTACACACCATAGTCTAAATGTTAATTTAAAGAGATACATTTTCTGCATCTAGGAATGTCCAAAATCACCCAAAATGTGCTGTGCTCAAACAGCCAGGATGATGGGGATATTTCTAGGACATAGGTGATTTTCTTCCCTTCCCAGCTCTATCCTCTCTACCCACCAGTTCAGCCCACTCCAGTTGAATGAGGTTCCCCACCGTCTGCCAATACTATCTCAGGAGGTCTTTCTGAGTAGCAGAGATTGTGGTTCTGGCAATGACCTAATCATGAAGAGAGCCGAATGCAATCTGATCAATTCCTAAACAAATTCCTCAGTCCATCTCTATTCCACATCTGTGGATTACTGTATGTTTTCCCTTTGAACTTGCAGGTGTCATATATGAAGGCTGTCAAAAGATGTGACGTGTAAGCAGCTTTCCAAAGAGAGGTGTGACGTAGGAGAGTAGAACAGCCTCAGCACCACATCCATATTCAAACAGTATTTCCGCTAACATTTATTTTTCAACCAAATAGAATGTAAAATATAATTTGGGCATCAATTACCATTATAAGTGTAAATGAATACTGAATATTGCTATCCAAACAAGAAATGGGGGCTGAAGCACAAGTGGACAAAGTTTGAGTGCAGCATGAGGAGAACTGACAGGGCAACCTGTGGAGGAAGCTTGCCCTGCATTCCGGTTTCTACAACTAGTCCCTCAATCGCAGGGTTAACTGAACTACACTGATACCACTGACTTAAAAGGAGTGATTTGTTAAAGTTTTGAAAAGCCTGTCACAGCAGCCCCACAATAGTGAGGCTGCATAGAGGCAGCAAAAGTATGCAGGTTTATGCAGCATGTGGTCTTGAGTTTTTTTGGGTTGACAAGGGGGCACAGATGAAAAATCCAAAATCCAAAGAAACAGTGTGAATGAGAGAAACTGAGGGGGGCTTTAGGCAGGTTGTTGTGAGTTTCATACACTCAACAACAACAAAAGTATGCAGAAAGTATTGGCACATCTCCTTCCTGAACATATATAACCACCACACACATTAGTAATCACAACTTATTAGAATTTCTCACAGTTGCGAAGGAGAATAATGTGTGTACCACTTAATGCATGGACATGCAATAAAATGAAATGATAGAACACAACCTAGTGGGTGACTCAAAAAGCGAACTATATAGAAAGACAACAAACAATAATCAGCCCAAAGTGGTACATAAAACACCAGAGCAAGCCTGAGATATGGTGAACCTGAGCACGCAAAAGGAAAACCAGTAGGTACATTATATCATTATCTGTGGACATCAGTTACCTTTCCTTTTTATAAACCATTGCATGGGTCTTACCTAAAAAGTAAGATGGTGCACGCACAGGCACATTCATTACAAACCATACAGGAAAGGTGTAGGCAGCCGCTCCCAATGAAAAATAGATTCGAATCATAAATGTATGTTATTTTTCCACGGTAGCATATTTTAAATTCCTAGCATACTTTGAAATGTTCTCTCTGCAAGATGATATGTATTTCCCCACTATTTAAACCTCCGTGCTCCAAGTGCTATTTAACACGTGCAGTAGAAAAACAAATTGATATGGTTTCCCAAATCAGACATATCTTTGTTGCTGAAAGATGCCACTTCCCAAGTATTACCGACTGTACAAATATCTGTGTGCTCGGAGCAGGTTTATGTCACTCCTCCTGGGCTTTTCGCAGCTGGCGAGTCTATGAGGAATGTTTCAGCAAAGTTTCATGCCCTGGTTTAGGCACAAGTTCAGCTTTTGAGGATAAGTACATTGCTCTGCTTGGCATGGTAACTAATAAATAAGGAATAATGTATGCTTCTTAGTTTTGAGCTTCAGCTTATCATATTGTTAACAGTTTCTTGTTGTGATCTGGCTCAGAACAGGTCGCCCAAATAAATGCTACTGTGTTACTTCAGTTCAAAATTCTTGTTCACTAAGTGATACCTAGGCTGAATAAAGCTGCTTTAAACTCTATTATCATTAAATGTCAAGGAGAATAAACAACTACAATGGGTCTGAATCACAAAGGTAAACTTACAGTTTTGTATCAATTTACTATTTTTTTGCTATTTACAAACTACGAGTTGATAGTAAGTTTACGACTGCGGATACTACGGAGTCAAGACAGAGATCTCCGCATATAAAAAGATAAGCCTGTCTTGGGAATGGAAGTGCCCAAACAGAATAATGCCATTTTCCCAGGGCATAAAAAAATCTTACAAGAAAGCTGATTATATGTAACTTGTACCCGAGGCAAAATGAATGCACTGATGTGATTACAAATAATTACATTGATAATATCATGCCCCCGTTGTATTTTTAATGCCATCTTACAAGTGCCAAGAATTTCAGCCATGTGTAGGGGACAAAAGCCATAATATTTTCTACCATCATGTGCCAGGCCATGCTGTGACCTAAAAAAGTTGGTTATATTATAATAGAGACAATGGTCCCTATCATGGGAAATATAAAACCATAACCACAAAACTGCAATCAGCGATGGGCGCATTATTGTCCAAATGGAACGTATTGTATTTATTTACATATTCAATAAACACAAGACAACATATAGTATCATAAAGTGAGCAAGAAGTGACGGTGTTCTGGAAATCAAAAGATTTCCTGACCTCAGGCATATAGTTGTACAGTGACTTTTAAGTGATATATACATTACAGTAGTCACAATAAAAAGAACGTCTTGTACTCCACATCATAAGTAAAAGTTCACCGGTTGACATAAAGCAACAGCGGTAATACACTTGGGGAGTGTGGACGTGTACACATCCCCAAGGAGAAGGGGGTTGCCGGTATGCACGATGGGGGCAACCACCCGGTATTTTACTAAATTGACACTGTGGTGAGGAATGACCACTAGCCCTGAAGAAATTGCTGGAAGTTTGAATGTCAATGAAACATGTTGGCCTTCCATGAAAACTGATGGTTTGCGACAGCATGCCTTGGTTTTTAAATTGAGCAGACGCACAGCAGTGATTAAAATTATTGGTTTTGCTAGTGGTCGTTTAGCTCGTTTATAGCTTGGAGAAGCGAGATTCAGTGGGAATTTTGTTTCTACAGAAGGGGGTCAGAATAGGGTTGCACGCGGAAATTGTTCCAAGTGCTTGGTTTACCTTTTTCACACATTGAAATATTTTTTGGCACTTTCACACATTTTTCTTTTGTGGTTTTGGGAGTTGCCAATGATGAGAATCAGAGCACACTGGTGAGAACCTACCAGCAGCTCCCATGGTGGTGTTTCTGTGAGGCACTTCCAAACCTTTGCACATTATTTATTTTTCGTGATTTGTACGTTATTGGTTATATAATGGGGTATGACACTGAAAAACTTTTAAATAAATGGACAGGAGCACCTTGGATTGGACAGCATTATGAAAGCTGTTGTTAAACATTAGAGCCAAGATATGGCTTGGGGTATGCTCACAAGGATTGTCCCATATTAGATCAGGTCCTTTTATGATTGAATATTATGAGAGGAGGGCGACCTGATCTGTATCCCTCTGCAGCTCCTCTTGGTGTATGGCAATAAAATTAGACCTTCATTTTTTTAAAGGTGGGTGGAAATATTAAAATTGGGTTAGTTTGAATTTTAAAAAGCATGATTGCATATTTGATGGTGTGCGTACATTCTAAATCTGAGAGGTCTCCTGTATCAGATGTACAGCACATGCGGCAAGGATCAGGGACTGAGGTGAATCCTTTCCCAGTCCATCAATAGAGAAGAGATGGTTCGAGGGCTTCCTTCAAAGCAAGGAAGGGGATGTTTAAAGCCCCAGCCCTGCCAAAGTTTTATTACTGATGAATTCTAATTGTATGGGAACCTCTTTTTCTTTTTAGATGGTTTCTATTTTAGAAACGTACGCGTATTTTAAATGTCAAAATCGTATTTGTTTACTGTTCTGGTTTTTTTAATTGATATAATTCAATGTAAACCTGGTCTGTTTTTAAGTGCTTTTATGATTGTTAAAAAACAGTCAAATAAAGTTTTCCTTGACTTGACTGGGTAAACCCAACTATGAGGGGTCCTCAACCATGTTGTAAATTCATGATTGTTATCATGCTTGATTAACCTTTTTTATGTACTTTCATTGCATAGAAGGTAACACTGTCCCGATGAATGCCCATACACTTTGTTTGAGGGTGCCGGCTATGCAGAAACATGTCAATCTCTCTATATGAGTTGAATCAATATTAATCTGCCATTGGGCACATACTAAACTTTTTACTTTTCCACCAGTAGGTCATTTTAACTTATAGTCCTCTGCACTAAGAACCCCTGACACGATATCCATTACTGTGCTTCAGTGAGAACCTCAGCTATGGTTATCCTTGATTAATTCCCATGAGCTCCCATGCATAAGGGTAGGAGCTCGCGCCGTGACCTCTGAGGCAGGTGTTAGGAGAGGCCCAATGATGAAGCATACCACCTAAATTTGCGTGAATGCTTTTCGTCCTACTAATTGCAGTCCCAGTGGCTGGACCTCAGAGTTACTTTTGCTACTCTACCACTGCTATAGCACCATGCAAAGAGTATTTTTGTGGTTAAGACTCTTCTGTAAAAATTTCTTTGCCATGCCTTTGTCTTTACTAAGAAAATGTGGCACCTCTGGGACAAAATAAATGAAATCTAGTGCAGGGCATTTCAGTATACCTCCATTTAATTTCCCCGCATTCAACCAATTCAGACTCCAGTAGTTCTTTAAGGCCATATTTATAGTCCTTAGGAGGTGGAACAGCAAGTGGGAAGGTGTTGCCATCAGAGATCATGGAGCTTAGTGTGAAACAGCACTACTCTGGACATCCGCCTGGAACCCTCACTACATCCGTTTAGGTAAATGCTTAAGACTTGCCTCTTTTACAACGGAGCAAATGTCAGCTGGGCTGCCACTTGCCCTCTACGTGCCAAGACACTAATTTCCGGTTGCAGTGGCTTGCAGAAAGACCTGCCTGATGAACATTAATTAGGCAGATCACTATTTGTGACCCCTGCCTGCCCCCCTCACCCCTCTTAGATCATCAGACGAAATTCACGAGGGAAAAGAAAAGGTGTTCAAAGGGAAAATCTTCCCCTAGTGAATCATTTACTGTGCTGGTAATCCCTTGATGTGTTGGTAACTGATCCGCAATTGCATTCGCAATGTACTGATATGTGCCATACAGCCTTAGAATTAGGTTGGGACCCCCTTTCACACCCCTTCCTAATTGCGATTCATTATGAGTAACTAAACCCAAAAGCCAATTTGCAGACACAACCCCTGTGATTTTGCAAATCTCAGGGTTTGTGATCACAAAATGTCTTTATGCATCTGGCCCAAATTCCTAACAAGCAGTTCAAGTGAGGCAAGGCCAGAGGATGTTCTCTAGCAGAATACAATTTCAAAAAGATGGTGCCTTCTGCAAAGAACGTCTCTGTCTGGCCAATGTCCCAAATACTGTGATAAATTTATATTTCACTTAAGGGATTTAACATCTGCACACATCTGAGGTCCAAATATATTATACAAGTGCCGGATGGATGTCTGCAAAAATATTTCTCTGAAGAGTCTTAAATTTGTTCTGCAGCACGGTTGTCCAGTCCTTATCAGGGCTAAGAAGACTCTAAAGTAAGAACTGTTCATCTCAAGAACTATCCTGAGTAAAACAGTAACGGTCAGTGCAGGGTCACTTGATTAATGTGCCCAGCTGTTCATCTTAGACACCATCAAGGAGGTAGAAGTGTGAATAATGGCATTGGAGCCATTTCACTACCCGGTGGTTATGCTGCGAGTAAGAATTTACAGTATCGGTAACCTGTGGCAGCCCCTGTCATGGATCATCAGGTGAAATCCTGACTAATGTGCCTAGAAGTCAAGTGGGAGTTCCACATGCTATATAACAAACTGCTAGGTGCATCACTTGTTACTGTCTAAGTGCTGCACTCATCTTGGGCTTGTTTTGCTCCTAGTGGTCAGGGCTCTGCAACCCTAACTCAAGAGTCAGGAGAGATTAGCGGGGAAGACATTAGCAGCTTTGTCTCATAAACCCTGCAGAAATAGTGGCATAGTATTCAAGAACTATACCTGTATACCACCAGCTTAATACACCTGGGGGCAGCCTTAGGAGAACCTGCTTGGATTGCATCTCACACGCCAATTGACAAGCTTGAATTATCCCAGGAAGTGGGTTACCTTCCTGTGCACTGACCCTTACTACCCATTAGCGCACCCTAGTCCATTGACGTGTGTGACACAAACCATGCACTTCCTGTGCTAGAGGAAAGTTCTTTATTGTTTCTCTCTTTTTCAAATTGCAGTTTGGGACTTGAGTGAGACCCTCGCATCATTTGCAGGGCTCTATCTGCAATTTGGCTTGCCCCATGGCCACTATTTCCAGGAGACCTCACCATCTGCAACTCAGCACACCCTGATGCACACTCTGGTTGGTCCTTGACATGTGACAGAGATCACATAATTCCGACCACTTGGGCTTTGTCACTTGGGCAAGGAAGTAAAGGGTTAAATGAGCTATGCTCAACTCATCTAATGCAGTTCCTCTGACTTGCAATGTTGAGTTAAGGGCAATTTTAAAGCATCTCCCTTGTTTGCTTCTGTGAATAGGTTGAAAAATAGGAAAAGGACCAAAAATGTGTGGGCCTATTTACCTTGGGGTATAACTTGATGGTAAAATGCGGACGTATACTTTGTCACCAGCATGATTTCTAGGAGCTGTTCTCCTTCTATATTACTCATCTTTTGCATACAGAATTGAGCATGTACATTTTCAGTTAACTCCTAATAAACCAGCTATAAGGTAGGGAAAAAGACTTGAAGCAACAAGTGTAAATTTGCTAGCTGTAAATTCGGCAGGCATTGAGGGATGCTGTTCAAGACATGAAATTGAGAAACACCTGTGGCTAAATGGACAGCATTGCTGAATCCAGCCAATGTAGAAATGTATTACAATTATCCTCACTAGCATTAGAATATTAGCATAGACACTGCTGTAGGATATGATTAACTCACTCCATCTGCCCATTTGTTTGAAGTGGTACCCAGATGACACTGCTTGTTGTGTCCCTAAACCTTTACAAATAGTTTTCCACCTAATGCATCTCCCACAACACTTGTGCTAAACTCTTGGGTGCCCTGGTCCCAACCGGGGCACCCATAGGCCATTTGGTAGTGGTATGCTTTTTTTCTTAGAGGCAATACTAGGAGCTCACGCCTCCACTGCCAAACCAGATGTTGACTTTTGATCCCGCTGAGGCAAGAGCAGGTGCTTCCTCAGCGGGTGACAGCTGCTAACTTTCCCCACTCTCTTCCCCGTCCATGTGTAGCACGTGAGAGGGCTGCCATGAAAAGTCCTCCTTTGTGCCCTAACGGGCCCGCCTTGGGGTTCCTGCAGCTTTCTGTGTCCCGGGGTCCCCCGGACTCCATTAATCCTGCTGGGCTGTCGTGTAGTTCCTATAAACCTATATAGGACTTGCGCATTTAGACAACACACACTATAGGATTGGTGTCCCGACTGATTCTAGACACCCCCACCGGGTATGTTAGCCTGTATACCAGCTAGCTCACAGTGCAGCTAGAAACCCTTCTTACCAAGGAGAGAATAGTTCTTGACAACTATCGAACATGACAACCCTGATCCCTCAGGATGGTGGAAACCGTGTGATCCTTTTTTCGCTCAGTCACTCATGCTCACTTTGTCTCAGAGAGATACACATTATAAACAATGGGCTTTTTCAATGAGCATGGATTGAACCAACAACATTCTAGTGTAAAATAAGTGTGCTGAAACAACCATTAGACAGAAGCAGATATAAATGATCGTAAGCACCAACAGAGTAAAAGGATGGTAGATTTCTACCATAGTGCTAAAACAATGAATATAGGCAAGTATAAAAATATATGTTAGTAGAATGAGTACTCCTCCTATGCGACCCTAACTAGATGTACCTAAGTGTACCTAGCATGAATGTGGGTGTAAAGCCAAGAATCCCTCTAGAATAAAGTCAAACCCATTACCTAAATTGAGACACTGTGGGACGCCGCCTTGGTCTCGAGATGGATACCCCGCAAGGGATGTCAGACCATTGCGAGCTGGAGTGTCTGCGTGCAGGAACCTCAGCTTCTCGCGTCAGTGTGCCAGCATGGAAGTCCTTTTCTCCTCTGACTACCTCAGCAAAATATGGTGTTTATATACCCAAAGTGGTACCCTCAGGGGTTCTACCTTGTTGTGTCATGTCGGACTTAAAACAACGGAAGGAATGACCTTTATGCATAGTTATTATTCAGGAGATGGTAGTCCTGCTGATTTTCCAAGAATCCTCATGCATAATGGATGAGGCTAGTTTTCAGGGAAAACCCTACGTCCTGTAAGCAGTATCGTAACTAGGTAAAAAAAGGTCAGTCCCAAGAACCGTTATGTAGTGTATTAATAGGGGAGAATATAGGTGAAAGGTTAGATGACTACCTGAGCCTATATTGGAGTACCTATATGAAACATAACAGGGCCCTGGGCATAAAGCTCAGTTTGGACAGGGGGCTACGCGCATGCCCTCTCCCCTGTAAAAGTAAATTACAAATATGAGCCGACCCCCAGGGGTTTGGCTCACCACAGGTGTAACTTTGAAAGAGTGGGCAAAGTGCTATGCATTCGCTCACTCGTTTTTGGACTTCAAACCAGCAAATCTTTGAAGTGACATATCTTTTGCCCTGTAGGAAGTCTCTTCATCATGGGCTCGTTTCACTCCCGGTGGCAAGACCACCTACCAGGAACATGTTCTGCAGGCCTCATTGCCTCTAAAGATGCACATTTTCTGGGGAGCTGGATTTTATGGCTCCCTGTGCAAGCCTTGTCCTCAGCCTGCCTTCTTTTGCTCCTCTTCAGCTGCTGGTGGCATCTTGCAAAGCCCCTCTACAACCAGCCAGCAGAGCACTCTCTGGTGTTCTGGGGGAATAAAAGAGCCAGTACTACTGACCTTGGTGACCTCCATCCTAGTCATTGGGGTCAGATGAAGTCAGTGCCTTTAGTCCATACTTGCAGGGCATTAGGTGACTTCACCTTTCAGTTGGGCATTCTTCCGCAGTTGACGTCTCCCAGATCCAGGGTCTTTTTAACTGCCTCACCCTTATGCAATATTTTTAAGTGGGGTGAAAGGTTTCAGGGGCCATGCATCCTTGGCCAATCCTGCAATACATCATCATACTTCCACCCCAGTCCCGACCCTCCTGCATAGCATTCTGTACAAGCCAAAATTACAACTTCAATTTTTCTTTGGAAGGAACTCCTCTGGGGGCCTCTGCTTGCCCCTAGCTAACCCAGCTGCCTAATCCCTTTCAAACAAAACTATAAAGGTGATCCCCTACTGTGTTGGTTCCAGAGGTCTGGGCATCCTCCTTTGTTCTAGTGGGTATCGGCTGTCCCAGCTCAGGTACAAGGTGGCAAGCAAATTTTCAGGAGCAGATTTCCCCCGCCACCCTTTCCTGTCCCAGGAACTATGTCAATTACTTATGATTGCCCTTTTGTGTGACAAAGCCTTTGATCCCTTTGCTGCGGAGCATAGTAATTAACTTGGCACAGTATAGAGGACAAAGGCCTTGAATCTGATTATAAACTTAACCACAGAAATATGACAAATCCTGAAGTCCAATTATTGGAAATGGCACTTTTGCAGGGTTATCTCCAAACTTTTTGCTTCTTACTCCTATTTTTTCTGACCTGTTTTTGTTGGCTTTAAGGCTCTGGGCACTCTACCACTGTTAATCAGTGCTAAAGTGCATATGGTTTCTGTGTAAATAGTGAACATAATTGGTTATCCATGATTTTCATATTTGATTTACTGGTAAGCCCCTAGTAAATAGCACTGTGTGTGCTATGGCCTGTAAATCAAATGCTACGAGTGGACCTGCAGCACTGATTGTGCCACCCACAGTAGCCCTGCAAATGTAACTCAGGCCTGCAGTGTCTGCGCAGTTTTAAACAGCCATGTTGACCTATCAAGTGCATCCACTTGCAAGGCCCTAACCTTCCCTTTTTTTCTTACATGTAAGGCCCTCTTATGGTAGGCTCAAGGTACCACAACTGTAGAAAATGAGTGCAGCACTCCTTTACTTTCTCTTAAATCAACTCGTTATATCCAATAATCTCAGCGTGCTACAGTGGTATGCATGTTGCCTAACCAGTGTATACGTGGGCGGAAGTTTACGCTCGACGTAGAGTATATTTCAAAAAGAACACCACAACATCTTCAGAAGAAAGTATAGTCACAGATGTGGATGTTAACACCAACCGGGCACCAGTCCATCTGGAGACAAGCAGAGTACAGATACAGGGAGAATCAGGAAGTGAGGCCGCAGCACACTCATCAACAGCAAAGTCATCTTTTTTATCACAGGCTGCAGATACCAGCCAACCACCAGGGAGAAAAACCAGAGGAAAACAAGGAGATGTCAAAGAAAAGGCCCGAACAAACATACGGAGCCAAAAAATGACTTCATTGTGAATATTTCCTCGATGGAACTAACATCTCAACAAACAAGCATTTTGAATAAAGGTTTGGGATTTGTCCCTCCATATGACACCAATACTCGAATGTGAAATTGCGTTATTCAAGTTCATGAGAGTGCTAAGATTGAGGCATTTAAAAAAAAAAAATGTTCTTCCACCAAGGTCAGAGTAGAATTTTTGGAATTCAAACCTAAATTTAAATTTCAATCGCCAATCTCATACAAGGTCTTGGATGCATTTGAATACTTAGTAAAGAACTACTTACAGAAAATCAAGATGAAGGATTCCAAGAGAGGTAACTTCACCAAACAAGAAAAATACACGCTCAGCTCTCTTCAGAACAATTCTGATAGTTATTCAAAAAGCTGACAAGGGTGGAGCCATAGTTATTATGGACAAATCATTCTATATACAGCGAGTCAATGAATATGTAGCAGATTCCGCGACATATTTACTTATGAGTCAAGACCCAACAGATAAATTAATTGAGACACTAGAAACCATACTGAAGAATGTATTGGAAATGGGATGGATCACATCTACTACTAAATATTACTGAACGGGAACCAATCCCAGAAGACCTCAACTGTACATGCTCTCCAAAATTCACAAGGATCTTCATAATCCACCGTTTGGACCAATAATGACAGGATGCGGAACAATTTTTAAGCCATTGGGTCAATATCTAGATTATTTTTTACAATCATTTGTTCAACAATGGAGATCTTTCACTAAAGACACCACACATTTTATTTTAAAACTTGATTCAGTCATTGTGAAGAAAAAGATAATTCTAAGTACGATAGATGTAAAATCGTTGTATTCATCGATTCCTCATTCAGGAGGCTTGAAAGCTGTAGAGTGGGCACTCCTACGTCAAACGGATGTGAGAGTGGATGAAGTTTTTTTACTCGAACTTCTACATTTCTGTTTCAATCACAGATACTTCTAATGGGAAGATAGGTTCTACCTTCAATTAACGGGGACATCAATGGGTTTCGCAGGGGCCCCCGCGTATGCCAATACGTTTATGGCCAAATTTGAGGATGATTATGTATACAACGACTGCGAATGGATGGAAAATTTGTTAATGTAGAAACATTGTCGATATCTTCATAATGTGGACAGGGAGTCAAGAGATGTTGGAACAGAAAATACTAGCACTCAATACACATGATGTTCACATACAGTTCACTCAAAACATGAGTGAAACATCTGTAGCGTTTTTAGATGTTCTGGTCATTGTTGAAGGCATGGATATACACACGGAAGTGTTTCGGAAAGAAACAGACAAGAATAATGCACTGATGTTCAACAGCTTCCATCCTCAGAATCTCATCTACAATTTACCTTGTTCACAGCATTTATGAATAAAACGGATTTGCTCTAAGACATTTTCTTTCAAAAAGAAAACACACACATACAGAAACAAAAATATATAGCTAGGGGTTATCCCAATGAGATCTTGGAAGAAGCCATTGAACATACAGAGAAAAAAGAACGCAGAGGCCTATTGTGCAATCAACCAAAGAAACATCTTCAAAGACAAGTTTTCGTATCCAAATTTTCCACCAGTTTCAGAAAAATTAAGAACATTATCAACAGAAGATGGGAACTACTGCAGAACGAACCGGATTTCAAGGATCTGTTCAAAGAGAAACCTTTACACGCCTACAGTAGATCCAAGAACCTAAAAGAATTACTGATGATTAAACCACGAAGAAGTCTTCAAGGGTTTAAAGGCATCAGTAAATGCCAGAATTGCGTACACTGTAATAACGTTATTGTAGGGCAAAAGATTCATCACCCACTTGGAGGAGAAACTATCAAGCTGTTTCACAATTCAGATTGCAACTCTAAGAACATAATATATGGGATAAAGTGCCCGTGCAGAAAGCTATATGTTGGGAAAACCGAAAGAAAGGCTAAACTACGTATAACTGAGCATAAAAGCACAATAAGGTCACAGAACAAAACAAGTAATTTGACATTACATTGGGCAGAAGCCTGTCACTCAATAGCACAATTTAGATTTCAGTTGATTGAGAAAGTAGAACCCATTCCAGGCAAAGATCTCACCAGATCCTTGCTTCAAAGAGATTTTCTGGATTAGAAAACTTGACACACAAGATCCGAAAGGTCTCAATGAAAAAATATATTATGGATGTTATCTATGATAAATACAAATGATGATTGCATGGTTTATGAGGTTTTATAGAATTACAGGACCAGGACATAGTCTCTCCATATATACCTCCTTGGTTACTTTTAATCTTTTACACACTTCTATCTTCTGTATCGTTTTTCCATATACATTTTTCTTTCTTTTCTACCTAACCACTTTTTTTGCTTCATTGATAGGTCGGTTAAAACTGATTGTCATTCACTATTCGTTAGCAGTCGTAGTGGTACAGCGAATTTTTGAATTTGCATACGGTTTATTGAATGCATTGGAGTACTGTGAAGGTAAATGTTAGGGCTTTGCATCATGGCGACCATTGTGGGACTTCTGAGTAGTCCGTCAATTGTGTCTATGATCAGCGTGAGTGTTACTTCCGATTCGATGGAGGTTAACATACGGGTTCACTGAGGTTTTCGCGGAGAGAGGACTTCTTTTCACCACGCAAAATATGAGGTTGAGCGCGAGTTTTGAAAGTTGTAAGGTAAGGATGAGTCAGCGGTGTTAGACCTTTACTGTTGTACGAAGGGTAGAGCGTTTTTAACCACAAACACGATTATTTCCATTTCCAATTTAGAGTGAAAGACGGGAAGATAGAAATTGAGGTGCCCACTGGGACAACGATCTTTGAAAGAAGACACAGATATTAGAGGTCAGTAACTATTGTGCACGACACAGTTTAGATAACTGGTGGCTTTAAACGCCAGCCTGTCTAGCTTCAATTCATTTGCACGTAGTCTTTTCAACAGATGCACATTACTGAATAGAGGTCTCAGTGAGTATCTCACATATCGCTGTTGAGCACAGTACGCTGGTGGTTTTTGGCTTCGGTCGGGCCACATTCTCTGCATAGGTTGTACCACGGTTTCTACATCACGAGCACTAATCCTGTTCTTTTATATCTGTCTGTTTTTCTTTCTTTTTTTCTTTTACACATGTTGAAATGTTTTCTATTTTTTCTATTTTATCCATCCTTGCAAGTCACCTTTAAAGTTTGGAAAAATATTTTGGAAATGTACAAGCACGAAGACGTTTTTTTTTGTTTAATTGCATTATATTGAAAATATGGTCTTGCGCAATGTAGCTGTTTTTTACATCAAAACATGTTCTTTTGTTATTTGTAGAATTGATCCCCTGAAGAAGGGCCCTCGGCCCAAAATGCATTGGGCATGCTGAAAAAATTGGAAAATTGGATATGTGCATCATCATCTGAATTAAAAGTAAGTGGGTTTTGTACATAGAATAAATATGAAGTTATTGTTCAAACAGTTTTTCCCACATGTATTATGTTTTAAAGTTGTGAAAATATATGGTGTACCCTTTATGATAAGCTCAGTTTAAGAAATTGTTAAGTTAGTTATTGAAAAACACATTGCAGTTGGATTGAGCTACAGTGCACTGTGGTCAAGTCATATGACTTGATAAAAGGAGGCTCAAGGTACCCCCATGGGCAGGGTGCAGTGTATGTGAAAGGTAGGACATGTACTGGTGTGTGTGACATGTCCTGAAAATGAAATACTGCCAATTTAGTTTTTTTACTATTGAAAGCTGATTTGTCCTATAGCATACAAAGGGAGATACTTTGTGACATCTTACAAGTATAACTTCCCATTGGAACAAGCTATAGAAATAAAGTTTAGGCTCTCTGAACTCAGAATTTAATAACACATCTTTTGGAATAGTTTTTCTTTAATTATGTGTTTGAAAATGGCACTTTTAAAAGTAGGCATTTTCTTGTTTAACCCTTCTGTGTGCCTCTGCCTGTTTGTGGATTGAGTGTCTGGTTTTGGAGCGACAGAGGCTGGAGATGTGTTTCACTGTAGACAGCCACTCTGGGGGGCGGGGTTGAAGTGTACCTGGCCCTTCCTGGATGACTCAGAGCTGAGCTGAATGGGGCTTGGCTGCATTTAGAGTAGTGGGAGGAGTTTTCCTAGCACCTGAATAGGGCCGGTCTCCCTTGCACAATGCTTTCTCCACCCCCTGTGGTCATACTGCACTAGTTAGGACAGAACTGGTTTGGACTGGGTTCAGAGATCCTGGCACAAAGAGAACAAAGTCAAAATGGGGTATAAGTAGTGGAACTTAAACCCCAGAACTTTAGATCACTTTTGGACTCAAGAGGAACCTTTGCCAAGGACAAGAGCTGGAAAACTGTGAGGAGGAGTACTGCCCATTTGCTGTGTGAGGTTGGCCTGCAGTTGCTGCTTCTGCCGTGGAAAGAACAAAGACTGGAACTTTGCTGTGAACCTGCTTGATGAAGAATCTTCAAGGCCCTGAACTCTATTGCTGATAGTTCTGATCTGCCAGGAGGTGCCTATTCCAGTTTTGGGTCTCTGGAAGTTGTTCCTGCTGTTTGGAGCTGGAAGCAACTTCAAAGAAGCAATAAAACCTGTCTCTGAAGACATCAGAGGGGCCGCTGTCACACTGTGACCTAAACTGAGGCCCAAAGCACAGCTCGTGAAGTGCACGACGCACCTCCTGGCCTGCACCGCAGCTCCGACGTCTGCAGTTATCGACATTTCCCAACGTCAGCGCTTGCATTGACTCTGTCTTCGCCAGAGCCTGCATCCTGTTATCGCAGCGTCGATAACAACCAATGTTGACTCCACGAACTCGCCAATTTCGCACCGTCAGTGGAAATGACGCCCCACTGCCGACGCAACCGACTTTTGCTGTCCTGGATTCGACATGTCGCCTTCTCACGGACATGACACCTTGCCTCCCCCGGGGCAGCCAGAGAACCGGCCTGGATATCTGCACTGATGCCTCACCTCCACGATGCAATGCATCATCATAGACTTCTTTATCCGAAGGTACTGTTTGTTTTGGGGGTCCGTGTGACTCCATGCACAATGCCGTGCACTTCACGGTCAGCGCTGTTCTTTGGATTATTGCTGTCACAACGCCGCAATAGCCCCAAGTGGAGCTATTTCTTTTTTACAAGCTTTTCTTGAAATAACTGTTTTTGAGTGCTATTTTTCTTCCTGTATGTTGGATTTTTGTTGTTTTGGTCTTGTGAAGTTTAGATAAAGATACATTATTTTCCTAAACTGGTGTGGTGTCCATTTGTGCTGTTATCACTGTATTGCTGTGTGTTTTGACTACAAATACTTTACGCATTGCCTTTTGGGATAAGCCTGTCTGCTTGTGCCAAGCTATCAAGGAGGTGAACAGGGGTTATCTAAAGGGTGTATCCCCTTTACCCTGACTAGAAGCAAGGGTCCCAATTTAGACATAGGTACATAACTCTGCTAACTAGAGACCCCCATTTCTAACACCCATAAGATGTGGATGTGGGCAATCAGCAATTGCAAATTCAAATTGGGCATGCATGTTTTACCCAAGTTCTGGTACCTAGTTGGATCTGTAGGTCAAAGTGCAGTTGAACTTTACTTTGGGTCAGAGTTGCATACATGTATAATACAGTGAAAACATCACAGATTTTCCAGTAAGCACTACAGACCTACACTATGAATGGTCACTCATAATATTAGGCCTACACCAGGTCAGTACCAACCCTTGCAGGGTCCGTTCTGCGACAAGTTACCTATACACAGATATCCAGCTGCCCTAAATTTACCACGAGTGAGACTGAATAATAGTAAAAGTCAAAAAAGGTAGTCAAAACTGAAAGATCCCGAACCCAGAACGTAGTTTTCTACAGTTTTATTATGTTATGATGTTGTATTATGCTCTGATAATAATGCTTCTAAATGCACTGCAACCTGTAAAGGTATCCTGATACTGAGGTAAAAGCTCAATTTAACAACAACACATAGAGAGGCCAGGTTTTTAAAGATTTTTTCAAAATAGTAGTTGTTATATATAAAAATAGAGAGGGAGGGAGAGAATTCTAAAGAAGATCCACTTTGACTAGAAAGACATACCCACTCTGCCAACCACCCTCCCCACCCCCTAATCTAACCTGATGGAATTTAGGTACTGTGACTAACAGAGCATTAGAAAAACAAAGCTTAGAAATTTGAGCATAACGAGAAATGTATGCTGAGAATATAATGCCCCCTTCGCATAACATGCTCGGTGAACCAAACATAAATATATGAAACTAATTCTTTTGGAAATCAGAAGGTAATATAAGGTATTCAGAACTGCATATGAGGACGATAATCAAGGCCACTTTAAGGCCAGCCTCGCAGCAGCATTTTGAATACGCTGAAGCAGCCTTGTTCCTAATAAGAGACAACACCATTGTAAGCATGCTTCTTTCATGGCCAGTGTTAGAACTGGGGGTCTCTAGTTGGCAATGGTATACACCTATGTTCAAATAGGTACGAGCAGACAGGCTTATCTCAGAGGCAGTGTGTTAAGCATTTGTGAACACATACAGTGAAAACACTACAAATGGACACCACACAGGTTGTATAAAAATAAGTATTCTTTATATAGACTTAACACAAGACCACAAACGACAAAAATCCACAATACTGTACTCAAAATAGACTTAAAGATGGTAGAAGTAACTTAGTTCAAGTTGATGATAAATGCGACGCGTTTCTCACAATAGTACCTTGGATGCATAACGCAAAACAAACAAAAGGTTCGCAGGGAGGGTGATGCGTCGGTTCCTTGCTTCGGGGGAGGCGATGCGTCGCTCCTCAATGCTTACGCAGAGTAGGGGATGCGTATTGTTCCTTACCGGGGAGGAGGTGATGCGTTGATTCTCGTACTGCGTTCCGGTTACGATGCGGCAAGATGGCGCCTCGATGTGATGCGACAATCCGGTGTGATGTGATAAGATGGCGCCCTTGATACGATGCGACGACATGAAGACGATGCGTGCATGCCCGACGGCCGAGAAGCGACTCGACAACTTCTGAGCCCCGACAGGCCCTGGAACGCGCTTCTCCGGTGATGCGACGGCGACCCTTGCAGTGGCGTCGCGCTTCTCCGGTGATGTGACGGCCAGCAACTGCGGCGAAGACACGCTTCTCTGGTGACGCGGCGGCGGCCTCTGCGGCGGCGACATGCTTCTCCGGCGATGGGACGGCACAGCTGCGACAGCGACACGCTTCTTCTTGTTGAGTCACGTTTCCAGCTCCCAGCGACACGCAGGCTTCTGCAGACAGAATTCCCAGCAAGGAAATTCAGAGGGGAGCTGGCGGTGACGTCTTGTAGCCCTGAGACTTCAGCAGGAGGCAAGCACATGTTCAAGCTCTTGGATAAATATTCTGCAAGATGATAAAAGTTCCTTCTCCTTTCCTTGGCAATAAAGAAACCACTGCAGGCCAACGCAGCAAAACAGCACACTGGCAGAGGGGCAGTCCAAACTCCTGCAGCTTCCTTGGTTCTTCTCCTTGGCAAATGTTCGTCTTGTTTTCCCAGAAGTCATCTAAAGTCTTGGGGTCTGGGCCCCCATATTTATACCAGTAAATCCTTTGTCCTCTGAAAGGAGAGGGTCCTGTACGTAGTCCAAACCAGTTCTGGGTGCATTTTGCCAGAGTAAACCTCCTTCCTTTGTCAGTGTGGGCCAGGGTCATCAGACGCACCACAGGAGGTGGAGCCAGCATTGTGGAAGGCAGGCACATCCCTATTCAGGCCCAGGTGCTACTCCTCCCACCACTCCCAATGCAGATAGGCCTATTCAGCCTAGTGCTGACTCACCCTGTCTCCTAGAGCCCCCCCAGCTCGTCACTCACAAAACCAGCCATAAAATACACAAGCTAGCAGAGGCAGGCTGTATGGTTAGGCAAGAAAATACCTCATCCAGCATTAAACCAGCCTCAGATACTCTAATACCTCATATTCACCTTGGGCCCATACACACACACACACATTCACACAGGTCAGTTTAATCCACTGGGGTAAATTTGTTTTATAATTGTCGGTCTGAGATTTAGTTATCTAGCCTTTCTAACCAAATCTTTCACAGATCAAAAAGTTCTTTCCTCTGGTCAATGGACCATTAGTTGAACTAGTTGATGGTGAAATGACATTAATAAATCTACTTTCTTTTCAATGAAATAACCACAGACTCGGGGAAATTTTAAATGTTTATCTAAATGAAATTCATGTGAGCCGAAATCAAAGTACAGAACGGTTTCCGTCACCCATGGAAGGAGGAATGATACAGATTAAATAAGACTTTCAATGACGGTACTTAGTAAGGAGAGGATAGAGAAAGAAGTACAAATTAAATTCCACAGAACATTATAGTTACCTAGAATGGTGTGAGAACCGACCCCTTTGGGAAGAGTTCCCCCGGGAAAGGACAGGAGACAAAGGTTTCAGGATTCAGGACAGGATAGGATGACCTCTTCTAGATCTGATGCCTGCGTCGCACCCCTCTCTGACACTATCTTCCTCCTCGATTCTTCCGTGATCTTCTTCTAAATATTTGGCTTAAAATTCTAAGTCTTCAATATAATTCTTCTTCAGCATTCGCTCGTCACTCCGACAGCATCCCGAGCTCTGCAGCATTCTGGTCTCTCTGTTCTGTCTTATTAGCTGAACTACCTCAATTATATCTTTCTATTGCCATGAACTACCCCATAATGTTTCAGATTCGTAGAACCTCTAATTCTGATTGGACAGGCAAAAGGGATGATCATCACACCATGCTGTCTTCGTAATTTTCTTCAGTTCATTGTCTAGTGGTCTCCCCCCTTAATTTTTATTCAAGAAATCTTTATTCCCACCCGTATTCACATTTTTATCATCACAAAGTATACATTTTGGAGCAAGTTTTCTTCCTTTCACAGGACATCAGGATGGTTCCCAGGGTATGTTGCTGTTTCTTTTCTTGGATGGCATTCAAGGATGACAGCGCGGCTTCTGGCTCACTTAGACTGGGCATGTGTAACAATCACATATAGACCACGGTTTCTCTCAAAAGGCCTGGAAATGAACTAATAAGGAAATCAGAAAGAAATATATCAATTTCAAAATAAAATGATTTCACTGTATACCACCTATCTCTACTCTAATCCCATTTACTTTAAATGCTCTCCCTGCGTTAGCAGTTAGTAAAATAGCGTTGTTTAGTTTCAGCAAAGCAGATGCTTAGCATGTGAGCTTTCAAGCGGCCATTTTGGAGGTGTCTGCGTAAGTGCTGAAAATTCCCTCCAAGCAAAGGTTTGTCATACTACGCAGGTGTAGTTGACGCATGCGTAATGCAATTTCCCACGTTAGCGGCCATTTTAGATTTCACTCGAGTTACTTGTTAATAAGACACGTATGCAATCTTCTCTTATTCTTGATATTTGAAATGTGGTGCATATTAATTATACAATACATTAATTAGTATGACATTACGAGTTACATGAGAGGATTGCCTTTGAGCAAGTCTCTTTTTCTACTTGTCCTTGCTCCATCAATCCCCTCTCTGATGGCATTTTGTGCCATCACAAAATTACCCATCACCAACCAGATGACAACTTTAGCACATCTCAATTCCCTTTCCTTTCCCTTCATTTCCTTCTTCATTTTTATTTTTAAAGTTTTTTATTTTCTGGTATAATTCGCCTTTCATTTCTTCTAACAGTATTTCTTCATACTTTCTATTCTTTCCCTTTCCACTTATTTTATATCTTTTTCTATTTTTACAACATTTGCACCATATCATCATTACTAAGACTAACACTTATTTGTAGTATTATTTGACCTATAAAACTCTTCCCTAAATTAGCAAACCAAGTCCCTGTTGAGGTAATACTATTTGTTAGTTTCTTCCACACACTATCAACTTCCAGTGGTTTAAATTCTTCTTCCAGTTTCAAAATATTTTTAATGTATCCTCCAATTTCTACACTTTTGTCCGGTATATAAGTGCAACAATGTTGCGCCTTTAGCATTTTGCAGACTCCGCCCTCTTTTGCTACTAATATTTCAAGTGCAAGTCGATTTTGTAAAACCATTGATCTAATTGCAACCATTTATGTATTGATCATTAAGAAACCACCAGCAGTATCAGTCGATAGACGATCAACTACTGTGAACAATTGACAAATTTTACATGAATTCAGAATGACTCCCACTGAAGGTATCAATGCACTAAATATATCACCTACTATTTCTGAAAAACTAGCTCTTTTTCTTCGTATTAGTTCTTTTGTGTTTTCATTGCTTCCAGTAATTCTCTTTACATGATAAACTTTAGGGAATACTATTCCGAAATAGCAACTCTGGTACCAGCGTGCAGGTAGCTGAAAGTAAGCTTTATTCCCACACACATAATAGATTCCAGGAAAAACTGGATCTGTTCCCCCTTTTAGTTCCCAACTTCCAAGAATTAAAAAGTTATGTTCACATTCACTGGAATCAATAAATACATTGTTATAGTCAGTTTTTAATCTATGGAGGCAGATGTTCCCTTTCTTTTCAAAATCTAGGGACATCGCAGCATGAGTCTTGCCAGCTGTATAAATTCCCTCTTTCTCAGCACATTGAGGAAACTGAGGTTTCTTTTCGGAAGCTTTTCTTTGGAAGTCCTGTCTCATTTCCTCTACTAAATTCAAAAATATATTTTATTCTTTATGTAATGAACATGTTAAATTGTTTTGTGTGCTTCTGCTATATCTATTGTCTTCTGTGTCAAGAAAAATTCACCCATAAACTGTGCAGCTTGATTACTAAGTACTGGATTCATACTTTTTCGAACAGAAATCTCTAAAAATATTACATCTAAGTTTGAATAATAATATTGTAACTTTCCTATCCTATAAAATAAGCTGATTAATATACTACATGAAATGCCATATGTTAATGGTAAATGGTGATATTTAACACCCTCTGCTACTGAAGCTGGCAATTTCATACAAACATAAGAATCACTAATCTCCATGGTGTCTACGTATTGAAACAATAACTTGGTGAATACCTTTAAAGCAGTGTCATTATCTGTCACAGTGTGATGTAAATCTAAATCATCTGGTGCTTCTAATTCTACTCTATCTCCTTTTATGTTAGCTAACTTTTCATTTGTCTCAGTGTTATTTTTCTTTTCTGTTATCATTAAGTAAGGAACTGCTATTGTTAATAATAGCCAAACTATGATTACTAATAATATGCTACATAAACAGATTCTAAAGCATTTCTTTATACAATTACGTTTTGGTCTTCCAGTAACTCTATCCTCAGCCATTTTAGTCTAAGAAGATTTCTCTTTTTTCGTTACTTTGCTTTACGAATTTTATTTATTTTTGTTACTTCAAGGAGGTCTCACTTCTCCTTCGTCAATCTGATCTGCAATTATTTCTTCGTCACTCTCTTCATTTAAATCTAGATTTTCAAGTTCTTCAAGAATCACATAAATCCACTCAGGGCCGTTGAACTTATTATTCAAGATTCTCAGTCTTAGGCTTCTTCGTCTGGATTTCTCAATGAACTGTCCAACTGACTAGTGACTTCATTCACTTGTTCAGGTTCCTCAATTATTGTCTTTAAGTGATATTTTAAAATTTGGACATCACCTGGCCAGTTATCACCCTTTCTGACCTTTTTGGCTTGCACTGCACTTTCACTTCTCTCGTCTCTTTCAAGAACCCTTTTATTTTCGTTAAGTTGTGGCACAATTTGATTATCTTCGTCTTCAGAGTCCCTCTCTATTTGTCCTTGGGTTTGTTAAGTGGGCATCATCCACCTGAACATGTTCTTCTTCCTCTATCTTACCGCGTTCAGGTATTTTTCCAGCTTGTTCTGCTTCCTGAACTCATTCTTCTTTTCCTAACTGGTACTGTTGAGGTCTTACTGCACCTTGGTTTTCTGTGGCCTGACCGTGTTCTTCTACACCTGTCTGTCCCTGCTCGAGTTCAATAAATTTGTTGTCTGTGTGAGTACTGATTTCTCTCCCTGTCTGGTCCTGCTCAGGGTCTCCACCAGTTTTATTCACCTTTTCCTGAGTTTTTTCTTCTACGCCTGACTGATCTTTTCTAATTTCCTATCTTTCTAATCTGGTTCTGCTTCTGGTTTTAACAATCACCTCAGGTATGTCAATTACTGGTATCCAGTCGTCCTTATTTGTGGTTGGTTGTTCTCTGTCAGCTTCTTCAGAATCTGTTATTCTAGATTCTTCAGCTGCACAACCTTCAGCGGCCTCAACTGCTTGTGTCATTTGTGATCCCTAATCCTCAGGAGCTGGAACCCTTTTGGTATAACTGGCATGTACCCAGTTAAGCAAACCTGCACCTTTCCCTGCTGTTGTTGTGACCAGTATGACGTGTCTTGGATCATCCCACCTGGGTGCTAGGCACGACTCTCTGGTGTGATTCTTCACTACCACCCAGTCTCCGGGATACAAATCATGTGCTTGATCCGGCTGCCTGGCCACTGCGTCTTCTCCAACCTGGTGAGAGACAGAACGCACTAGGTCAGCCAATCCTTTACAGTAGTCCAATACTAGATCATCAGTTATATTCAACAGTTTATGTCCTGGTATAAATGCTTGTCTCATTGCTCTTCCCATGGGAATTTCATGGGGGCTCAGTCCTGTTTTCCTGTCACGAATGCTTCTGAGTCCCATCAGAACAAGAGGTAATGCATCTGGCCAACTTAGTGATGTTGATGCACACATCTTTGCCAATCTTGACTTAATTGTGCCATTCATTTGTTCCACCACCCTAGAAGCCTCTGTGCGGTGTGCACAGTGCAGTCTTTGTTCAATTTTAAATGCTTCACAGATTGACCAAATTATTTCAATATTAAAGTGAGTTCCTCTATCTGATTCCAAAGTTACTGGAAAACCAGTAGTATTGCTTCCAATAGTTCCTTTACAAATTTTCAATTTTTAATAGGAGATCATGAAGAAGTCATGAAATCCCTCTGCACCCAGAGCTGGCCAAAGTCATGCACAACCCCGTTACCATACTGACTATCAGTAAAAATGGTTATCTTCCACTTTTTCCCAATTTTGCAACCTTTAATTAAAGCTATCAATTTGGCTACTTGTGCAGACTTGACTCCTGGTAAATAGGATGCTTCAACTGATCCAGATATTGTGCATACAGCATAAGCTGCACTTAATCCTCCTTCCTCATGTCTCATACACAAGCCACCTACAAATAGCTCATGTTCAGATTCTTTCAGGGGTTCTTCCTGTATGTCTGGACGGGGTTTAGTACATAGCTCAGTTACATCCAGACAATCATGCACAACTTCATCTCTCACTTCTTCTCCATGTACATCTGGCAGTAAAGTAGCAGGGTCTAACATAGTACACCTAACCACTGTCAGATTTTCAGCTCCCAAAATGATTCTTTCATACTTAGTCATCCGACTAGCGGTAAGTTACTGTGTTCGAGTTCTAATCAAAAGAATTTCCACTAAATGTAGAACATATACTTTCACAGGATGTCCCATCACAATTGACTCACTTTGTTCCAGACTCATACAAGTAGCAGCTACTGCTTTTAGGCAGCCAGGTAATGCTGAAGCTACAGGATCCAAGATAACAGAGAAATATTCTACTGGAAGTCGTCTCAAACCATGTCTTTGGGTTAAAACTGAAAGTGCACAGCTTTCTCTTTCACAACAGAATAGTGCAAATTCTTTTGTATAGTCTGGCATACCTGGGCAGGGGCTTCACATAAACAATTTCGTAATTTTACAAAGGCCTCCACACTCTCATCATCCAAAACTATTGGGTCCTTTGCTCTCTTCCGTCTCATCTGAATTAATGGTTTTGCTAACAAGGAGAAACCTACAATCCACGGCCTACAGTACCCCACTACATCAAGAAACATCTTGATCTCTCTCTGAGTTTGTGGTAACTGCATCTGTTTTATTATTTTTATTCTCTCAGGGATCACTTTCCTCACTCCCCTTTCTATTTGGTGTCCTAAATATTTGACTCCAGTTCGACAAAATTGTAATTTTTCTGGAGATACCTTATGACCACCATCAGCCAAATGATTTAATAATGCAATCGAATCAGTAACACAATCATCTTGCGGCCTCGATGCTATGAGTAGGTCGTCGATATACTGGACTAGAACTGAATTTTTAGCCATAACTAGTGTTTCTAGACACTTTTTCAAAATCTGATTAAAAATTGTCAGACTTTCTGTATACCCTTGAGAAACACGATTCCATACTACATATGGTCTTCAAATTTAAAAGAGAAAAGATACTGGCTGTCTGGGTGTAAAGGTATGGAGAAACACGCTTGACATAAATCGATTACTGTAAACCATCCCGAATTCCAGGGTATCTGATACAGAATCACTGCTGGATTTGGGACCACAGGACAGCAAGGTACCACAATCTTATTGATCTTTCTTAAATCTTGCACTATCCGGTATTTTCCACTAGGTTTCTTAATACCAATTATAGGTGAATTACAAGGGCTGCTCATTATTTCTTTTAAAATGCCCTGTTTAATCATTCGATCAATTTCTGATGCAACACCTGCTTTAACTTCAGGGCTCATTTTGCATTGCCTGGTATTTGGGTAAACTGCACCTTCCTTCACAGTCACCTTCACTGGATCTACATTTACCATCAACCCCACTTCTTTTCCAGTAAAATCCCACACTTCTAGATTCACAGTTGTTTTTAATTCTTCTGGTAAATCATCTTTTGTCATTAGTGAATACATCTCGTCTACCTCTGTGCCTTGTTTTGCCAGCATTATTTTTTAAACACTGGGCCCGATCCACAGAACTAACTTAAGACAAAATCCTAAACTTACTACCATTTTGGTATTCACAGAAGGCACTTACTCATTTTGGTATTCACAGAATGCACTTACTCATTTCGGTATTCACAGAAGTTAGGAGTCCTAAGTTTAGGACTCCTAAATGCCTTCAGGGAATACCTAAAGTCTTAAAGTTAGGATTTTTCTCAGTTTAAGAGTCCTAACTTTACTACTCCTAAACTGAGAAAAATCCTAACTTTAAGACTTTCGGTATTCACAGAAGGCATTTAGGAGTCCTAAAGTTGGGAGTCCTAACCTTACTACTCCTAAACTGAAAAAAATCCTAACTTTAAGACTTTCGGTATTCACAGAAGGCATTTAGGAGTCCTAAAGTTAGGAGTCCTAACTTTACTACTCCTAAACTGAGAAAAATCCTAACTTTAAGACTTTCGGTATTCACAGAAGGTATTTAGGAGTCCTAAAGTTAGGACTACTAACTTCTGTGAATACCGAAATGAGTAAGTGCCTTTTGTGAATACTAAAATGAGTAAGGGCCTTCTGTGAATACCAAAATGGTAGTAAGTTTAGGATTTTGTCTTAAGTTAGTTCTGTGAATTGGGCCCACTGTCTTCATCAGGGATCTGAATCGCAACACCTTCCGGCGTGCAATAAATTGTGCAGTTCATCTTGCACAACAAGTCTTCCTAGCAAGTTGACTGGACTATAGTCGCACACCACAAATTTGTGCATGTCTCTGAAATTGCTAATGCGCACCTCCATGGGTTCTGTAATTGGAGTTCTAATATGCTTATTTGACACGCCTACAACTTGGATGTTTTCTCCCGAGAGGGGTAGGTTTGGGATGTCTGCTGTTCTTACAGTAGAACGGGTAGCACCAGTGTCCAGCAGAAAAGTGTTATATTTTCTTTCTACTTTCCCATCAATAAATGGACCTGACTGATCTACCGGCAAGGATGCGCCAAGTACGCACTACTATTCCTCCCCCCTCAGGCACCGTCATTGTTTGTTTTCGCTGTCACTACTGTTTTGCAAAAGGAAATGTGAAGATACAGAATATTTCTTACCACTTCCTTCAGGGAATCCAGCGTCCGCACTGTACTTTGATTTGTTCTCAAAATTTTGCATGGGGGCAGGTGGCACCTGACACTGTTGATTAACAACCTGCTGCGGTTGACTCATTTCCACCTCATTCTGCGTCTGTTGATTTAAATTATGATTTGGGCCATTATTATTCTGCATATTTTTACACTTGTTTTTCCCATGTCCCAACTTTCCGCACCCATGACAAGGAATCTTCTTCTTTGCATCCTCTCTACTCATTCGTCCTCTTGGTTTGCCCCCATTCGCTGCATTATCATTCTGACCCTGTTCTTTTGATTGACCATCAGTCTGGTTTTTTAGCTTAAGTTCTTGCTGTTCTGCCAATTTCAATTGTGCCCACATCATCTTTTCTTTTAACTTCTTATATCTAGCCTCAATATTATCACCGCAATACTTGGCATCTGACTAATTTCTGGTTTTAATCCATACAAAAATCGATACACAAAATGACCCATGTCCTTATCTCCAATGTTTTCAAATCCGCTATACTGCTTGAACACCTGCAAAAGATGTTTATAATAAGCATGTACAGACTCATTTGGTTCTTGGGTTGTTCTATCTATTTTTACCCAATCTGTCTCTTTTGGTGGAATTTTCCGTTTCAAGAAAGTAATCACTTGGTGATACTTCTTCATTACCTCATCTGAAGGGGCTCCTGTTTTTGAGTCTCTTGAGTACTCATCACTAGGCCAATCAACTGTGATTTTACATTCTCTCCATAAATGAGCTGGCACCACTATGTCAAACAGCCCATCCAAATCCTTCAACAATACCTTAGAAACCTTCACAAACCTTTCAACCTGCTTGTACCATTCAACTGGTTTTTCTCTCAACTTGGGAAAATCATAAGTAAAAGACAAAATATCTTGTCTACTTCATGGAACATGCAAATACCCTACCCCGGGAACTTCTCTCATCGGGCACAATCTCTCTGTTTTTCCTGATTCTTTTAGTAAATACTCAGATGCGATCCGATTTGCCTGTGCTTCCTCTTTCTTCTTTGTCCACTTAGTCTTCCACCTAAGTCTCCCCATTTCTGAAAATGGTCATTAACTTCTTAATCTGCAATTTCCTTCCAGACACATTCATATTCTCCAAATCCTTATCAGTAAATTCTGCTCTATATGGCTTCTGTAGTACCTTCGATCTTCCTATTTCAATCCCCATTTCAGAGGCAAGCTCTGTCAATTTTTCATGAAATATCTTAGCATCCCCTGTAGGGAAATGGACCACCTCAACAACTTTGGGTTCTCACCCCTGATCTGCATCAACCATCTGAGGAATCTGTGGTCTATCTGAACCCGAAAGTGAGTCCCAAACAGGTATAGTCTCAACTTCTTCAATGCCCAGACCACGGCAAATGCCTCACACTCAAATGCACTCCACCTCTGTTCCCGTGTAAGTAACCTCCTACTGATGAAGGCTATAGGTTGGTCTAGGCCCTCCTCATTAATCTGTGATAGAATAGCCCCCACACCATGCTCTGAAGCGTCTGTTTGGACAATGAATTTCTTTGTCAAATTGGGCGCCTGAAGCACGGTTGCTATGCACATGGTAGTCTTCAGGGCGTCAAAAGCCTTCTGACAGGTGTCAGTCCAGTTCAATTTCTTGGGCTGCTTCCTGGAAGTCAGCTCAGTCAAGGGTGCAACAATGTTGCCATACCCCTTGAAAAACCTCCTGTAGTTCCCTGTGAGTCCTAAAAAGGCTCTCACCTGTGTCTGGGTCTTGGGGGGTTCCCATGCCAGGATGGTATCAATATTGGGATGTAGGGGCGCCACCTGCCGCTCCCCACCTGGTGCCCCAAGTACACCACGGGACCCTGCCCGATCTGGCACTTACTCGCCTTGATCGTGAGGCCTGCCTTTCGCAGTGCCATCAACACTTCCCAGAGGTGGCGCAGATGTTCTTTCCAACTGGCGCTGGACACCGCAATGTCATCCAGGTAGGCGCCACTGAAATCTTTCAGTCCAGCCAACACCTGGTTGACCAACCTCTGAAAGGTGGCAGGGGCATTCTTCATCCCAAAGGGCATAACTCAGAATTGGTAGTGCCCATCTGGTGTGGAGAATGCTGACTTCTCTTTGGCCCCATCAGTTAAGGCGATCTGCCAGTACCCAGACGTTAAATCAAACATGCTGAGGTACCAGGCAGCCCCCAACCGATCAATGAGCTCATCAGCTTAGGGGATGGGGTGCCCGTCAGTCCTGGTGACTGAATTGAGTCCTCGGTAGTCCACATAGAACCGGAGTTCGGGTGTGGCACCAGGCGCGGCAGCCTTTGGGACCAAGGCCACGGGGCTGGCCCAAGGTCTGTTAGAGGACGCAATCACCCCTAAGGCAAACATCTTGGAGACCTCCTCCTTGATGTGAGCTTTGACCCTGTCAGTCAATCTGTAAGCCTTGTGCTTCACAGGAAGACTGTCCCCAGTGTCCACATCATGGACGCACCACTCAGTGACACCAGGAACCAGGGAGAACAAATGAGAAAACTGTCCAACAGGTGACAATCTTGCTGCTGTTCAGGGGTCAGTGTGGCAGAGAGGCTGACAGCATTCACTGACCCATCATGCTCTGTTGCAGACAGGAGGTCATGAAGAGGCTTGGTCTCCTCCTCCATTCCTTCATCTGTCACTAGGAGCATGCCCACTTCGGACATTTCTAAGTGGGGCTTCAGGCGGTTAACATGCAGGACCCACAATGGGTTCCTAGGAGACCGCAGGTTCACCAGGTAGGTAATATCACTCTTGCGCTCCACCACCTCAAATTGTCCAGTCCACCTGTCCTGGAGCGCACAGGGCTCTACAGGGACCATGACCCAAACTTTCTGACCAGGTTGAAGCTCAATCAGATTGGTATTCTGATTGCACCACTGCTTGATTTCCTCCTGGCTGGCTTCCAGATTTGCCTGAGCGAGTTGTCTGAATCGCCAAGTCTGGTTCCTGAAGGCCAGCATGTAACGGTATACATCCTGGGGAGGTTTCCTGGGAGATTGCTCCCAGCCTTCCTTGACCAGACTCAAAGGTCCACTTACCGGGTGACTATACAGCAGTTCAAAGGGGCTGAACCCTAAGGACTTCTGTGGCACCTCACAGTAAGCAAAAAGAAGGCATGGCAAGAGGACGTCCCACTTACGCCTCATAGGTTCCTCAAGATCCATTATCATGCCGTTGAGGGTCCGGTTGAATCTCTCAACCAGCCCATTTCCTTGGGGGTGGTAAGGAGTGGTGAACTTCTATGTAACAACGCACTCCTGCCACAGCGACTTCATATAATTAGGTCGTTTGAAGTTGGTCCACGGTCTGACACCACCTCTCTGTGGAACCCCACAGGGAGAAAATCTCAAACAGTGCACGTCCCACCACGGGGCTGTCACGTTCATGAGAGGGATGGCTTCTGGGTTGCATGGTCCAACAAGACCAGGATAAACCTGTTGCCCATGGCTGTCTTGGGGTCCAGTGGCCCCACAATGTCAATGCCCACCCATTCACAGGGGGTACTGACTACAGGGAAAGGTTGGAGAGGAGCCTTGTGCTTCCTCCCAATCTTCCCACTTGCCTGGCAAGTTTGACAAGTCCTATAATGAGTATTTGAACTCTTCCGCATCTGGAGCCAATAAAAGTGGGTGACAAGCCTTTCAAAGGACTTTTCCTGCCCCAGATGTCCAGCTAAAGGCACATCATGAGCCAAACCCAGTAGGAAGGCTTGGAAGCGCTGGGGTACCACCAGCACACGGGCTGACCCAGGCTCAGCAACCTAAGGCTCACTATACAGGAGGTCGTTCTCCCAGTAGATCCACTGTGAACCAGACTGATCACCTGCTGCCTAGTTTGTGGCCTATTGCCGCACAACCACAAGAGAAGGGCACTTCTTCTGCTCTGCACAAAATTCCTCCCTTTAGGGTCCTCCTTCTTGCTGCCAATGGGTCAGCTCAGGCAGGTCCCCTAGTTCAGCCACTTGTTCCCCTGTAGGTTCCAGGGCATCCCCCTCAAGGTCTGCCTCCTCCTGGACCGTGGGAACTATGGGGGCCGGTTTCCTGCGCCCCCTACCTCTTCTCTTCACAACACGAGAGTTAAAACAGACAGTAATCTTTGTCATAAATCGCCATAACCCATAACAGTAATTATACAAATGAACCCTGATGTCTTGTAGTTCATCAACATCTAAGGTAATGTTCGTTCGGATGGATTTATGGTAAGAAAAAGCATTGACGCATTTTGAAGGCCTATTTACATTGCACCTTCTTTTTCAAGACAGTAGCGTTATGTACTCCCGTTGTCTTAGAAAATCTATAAACATAAACCCATATATAAATACAAATAAATATACCATAAAGACATACTCTGGCTACAACCAATTATCAAAATCAGACTATATTATTTTAAATACACAATCTGTTATTTAAGAAACCGAAGTTTTAAAATGCCAATACCGCAATCATTTTAGCCCCCACGGTGCCTAATAAAAATCAAGTTAGAACGTCCAACCTTCCTTAATTCAATACCACTCAATCCACTTGTGTAATGATAGAGGACCATCTACAGCCATTCCACAGCCTACTTATATACTATACCATTCACCCCATTCTTTACAAGCATCCATCTTCTAACTGCAAGGATAGAGCATGCTTACTTACTTATAGGCTGTTATAGGGTGTGCCAAAATATTGTTTGGCCAGTGTTAATCCAAAGGCACTGTGATCAGCTACCACAGCCTGATCTGCTCCTTATCTAAAATCACACATGAAAGAATCAGTGTATAATTGTATTTTGAACTCAGGAATATCTATAATTCCTGCCCATATCACATTCTAATCCCAAACTAGGTACTATTCATATCAGCGACTTACTTGTTCTAATGTCCTTTCTCTGATAGGACGTATAATGCTGTACGTTTATCCAGTCCCAACTTTAGGATCCAACCAACAGCTTAATACCTAATATAAACTACATAAATGGTAAAATTACAACTTGACTAAAGTGTTAGTTGCCCTACATTACCCCAATGCATCCACAGACTATCCTTTTCCTTGTGGCTGTTACCTACCTGAAATTAAAAACAATTCTCCTAGGCCTGTTGAAGAACTTCCCTTCTTCTTGCAGGGGCCACAGTGCGTCAATTAAAATGCTTTCTTTTGACCACGTTTTTCTTTGGGTCCTTGCAGTCCTATACTCCCAAATTAGTACTTTTTATATAGGTATAAAATAGAAAAAAGCCTAAATCAACTCCTTTGTATATGTCATATATGGTTACTTTCAAACTAAAGACCAAACTTATTTTGATATTTTAATTATCAGGCCAAGCTATTAAAGAACCCCTTTCTCTTTTAATATCTATATCGGCTGAGGAGCAGGAGATAGTGCCGTTATTCATCCCTACATTTTATTTTTGGTTATTGCTCTATCTGGCCACATCACCATGTACATCCCTCAAATTCACTTCCCCAGCCGCTTGTAGTAAGCGTTTAACTGGATACATTGTGTCCCAAGCTCCTCTTAGACTTGACCGCATATTGAGTTGCTGAGTGGTTTGGTCTATTATTATCTCTACCATAATCGGTCCCACTCATTTACTAAAACAGTCCTCACGCCCTTCTACTCCTCTTCCTTTCTAAATATAGAAAACCATGTTGACACTCACCTTTTTCCATAAAACCGGCGGCACTCGGATACGTCCGTCCTGGTAGTTTGTTTAAGTCTGTAATCAAACCGCGGTCCGCCCGCTTTTAAACACGGCCTTCTCTCTGTCTAATTAACGTCCCCTACGTAATGATGTCATATCCTGTTGAGACGCCCGGGCTCTTTTAATTGTTAATGTTCCTACGTACCATTTTTTTCTCTTTTTATTTCAGCGTTTTTTGAAACTGAGAACTTTATTCCGAGGTCCACAAAAAGCACAATTGCCCCGTGACTCGTACATCTAAACCCATATTTCCTCACACTAATAACTGACTAAACTGTGGGCTCTATAATCATAAAAACTATCCCAACTACAGAATTCCTATAACATTTATTTGAAGTAATCATTTTTCATGCTAAGTCAATTGAGAAACGCCCCATCACTGACCTCCATCAGTCCTGCATCATTATACAAAAAAATACATAATAAATGCTTCCAAAATGCGAGTTCATTAAAAAAAGAATATAGAAATCCACCCTACCTGTTGGTCACATCTATACCTATAGGCTCCTACATTAAATTGCAGCCTCCTTCTTCAAATTAGGTATACAAGTCTATGGTAAGAAATTATTGACATCCAGTCCTCCTGGGAATTTAGAGCATTCTGTACTGTATTTAATTTACATATAAACCATTGTTCTCTCAGTATCCTCTTTTTGTCCAGGTCTCCACCCCTACATAACCCAGGCCGCATGGGCAGATCAGTAAATAGACAACGTTTTTACTGCGACAATTGCTGAGGCTGCTACACTTTATCTCTTGACCATTAAAATTGAGGCTTTTGGTCACCACACAGTGTTCACATATGGAACACGTGCCACATTTATGGTTGCCAATCGCCTTAGTGCCCTGTATCGTACCTTTCACATCCTTATTGCGGTCTCTGTAGGTGTTTACCAGGCAGTTTCTAATATTCCTATTCTTCCTGAAAGCAAAAAGTGTCTTCTCTAATTTTGAAACTTGGCCATCATTTAGAATTTTCCAATTCCTGTTAAGAATATTCTTGATTTGATTACTGCTTTCACAAAATTGGCTCACAAATACAATCTTTTCATTTTCTAAGTCCCGGCTGCTGGCTCTGTTTTGATCCAACATATACTCGTGGTCGTAGTATTTGGCTCGCTTGTATGACTGGTTGATCAATTTTCTAGGATAACCCTGATCCTTCAGCTTTTGTTTCAGAACCTCTGAGTGCCTATTGAAGTCACAAATGGAGGAACAATTTCTGCGTAATCGCAAAAATTGCCCAAAGGGAATATTATCCCTTTGGGCTTTGGGATGAAAACTCCCATAGTGTAGTAATGTGTTCTTGTCGATAGATTTGGTGTAAAGTTCCACCGCCAGATTTCCTATCTTTACTGAACTCTGATGTAAATCTCAAATTTGGATCCCCTAGATTTAACCACCCGATAAAATCCTCAAGTTCCTCCTGATTCCCTTCCCATATAAAGATAATGTTGCCAATGAAGCGGCACCACAACCTCACGTTCTCAAAGTAAGGTGCCACTTTATTGAAGATATGTTTGTCCTCAAACTCGCCCACATGGAGGCAGGCCAGATTGGGAGCACAAGTGGCTCCCATGCTGGTCCCCTTAATCTGCTGGAATAAATCCTCCTCAAATAGAAAAATATTATTTTTCAACACCATTGTGATACAGTGTAAGATAAATTCCATGCTGCCACCATGGAGGTCTGCTCTTTCTAAGAGGGATCCTATCACTTTGATTGTATCATCTTGGGGTATATTAGTATAAAGGGCTTCAATGTCCAGGGTGACCAAGAATTGGGTCACCCTGTTGAAGCCCTTCCCCTCAAAGATCGAGATGGCATGTCCCGAGTCCTTAAGGTTTGGTTTTTGCTGTTGTACCAATGGTTTAATAAAGCAATCAGCAAATTTACTGAGAGGCTCTACGAAAGAACCAATACTACTCACGATTAGTCTCATTGGGGGATTTCTAAGGTCTTTATGGACCTTCGGCAGTTTGTATATGGCTGGAGTGATAGGGATACTGTTATATAGAAATTTAAATTCCTCTTCACATATCCAGCCTTCAGTCCTGGCTCTGTTCAACAAAACTTCAATCTCCCTTTTTAACTTCTGAATCTTACTGTTGGGAACCCTCTTATAGTGATCTGGGATCATCAGTAATTCTAACATCCTTTCTCTATAGTCATCCTTGTCAAAAACCACGACTCCCCCGCCTTTATCGGGGGTTTGATCGTAATGCCAACATCATTTTGTAATGATCTTAATGCCTCCCTGTGTTCTTTTGAAAGATTGTTATTAAGATTTCTTTTAATTCTTGGGCCATCCAGTATTTGTTTGAGTTCTATTTCTAATACTCTTTCAAACGCCTCAATGTTCTTATCAACTACATTTAATGAAGGTGTGAATGTTGATTTGGGTTTCAGGCCAGATACAGTCTCAGAAGTCAAACACTCCCTATTTTCAAAGAATCTTTTACGTCTGACCTTTCTAAACAGTGCTTTAAGATCTTTCTCAAACTCAAATGTATTTAACACTGTACTAAGGGCAAAACTAAATCCCTTCTCTAAAACTTCTTTTTCTCTACTAGTTAAAATACGCTGAGATAAGTTGATAATTGTAAATGGTCCCCTCTGTGTGCATTCTGGTAATTCCCCTGGCCCCTCCTTTGTCTTTGTCCTAAAAAAGACTCATGTTCCAAACTAACCCCTTCTCTCCCTTGTTGGACTCCTCCTCCTCACTACTGGACCCCGACGTTTCAGAGAAATTAACTTGTTGGTTTCTACCTCTGAAATAGACTGGTCTCTGAAGATACGGTCTTTCCCACCTTGATTTTTTCTGATTGTAGTAGTATTCCTTGTTGAGATAAGGGTGTACATGTTCAACATTGTACCTCTCTATGTCTTTCTTAAGTTTATTTGTTTTTTTATTTATCAAATAATCTTTGTAACCATTTACTTCATACTCCAATCCATCAAGTTTCTTTTTGGCCTCTTCTAACCCTGTACTTGCCCTTATTTTAAATTCGAATTCCTCAATTTTCGTTCGTTCTAGAATCAAAACCTCCTGTGTCGTTTCAATAATCAAAATTATCCAATCGCGGCTAAGGCGGTTGGCAATAAGTGTCCAGGTTTCCAAAAACGTTGTTTTCAATAAAAAGGCCTGGTTCATTCTGAACTCGAAGTCCAATTGGAATCACTCCAGATTTCAATTACTCAACTAAAAATTCCACATGTAGCTCTGTTCTAATCATTTTTTTCTTTAAGTTGAGTATTTTAAGAAGTTGATCACTACTCAATGCATTGGTACTGATATTCCCATTCATGCGAGGATTCTGATTAATCAATTTATTGAATTGATTCTCTGAAAAGCCAAAGGTCTTAAATGTATCCATTCTATATTTGTATTTCCACTACTAGCCCACTGGCTTAAGATTTAAAGCAACCTCTCCAACCAACTGGTTGTACAGAAGACTATTTAAAAAATAGAGAGAGATAGAGATAGATACTTTTATTTGATTTCATAAAAAATCATAAAAGGGTGGAAAAACCACCAAACATAAAATGTACATTTTAAAAATGTATAAAGATGAAAGCACACAAAGTTGCGTTCTGCAGCTATTAAATTAAATGGTCAAAAACATATGATTAATACCATAAGGATTTTAAGACTGGTAGTACTAAAACGTGATAAATAAGTAAGCGTTTTCTTTTTTTTCCAGTTCTATTGCCACAGTTTTCAGGAAGTTTATAGCTCTACAGGACAATTGGATTGATGGACCTCCAAGACATTGGATTACGGCTGCTCTGCATGTCCTTATTTGTTCCTTCCTAAAGGCTTCCCGAAGGACCGCTCTTCGGGTTTCTGCCAGGAAGGGGCAGATGCATAAAAGGTGCAAAAAGGACTCGTCCCCTCCTCCACAAAGGCGGCATTCTTTGGATTGCCATGAATGTTTTCATTTCGGCGTCAGGTCCTTTTATGGAAATGACCCCAGCCGCAATAACGTAAGGTAGTGCTTTTTCTGATGGGAGAAGTGTTCTAGGAGATATGGTTGAGGTTTCAGTTGCTGGTAGGCTTGGATCACTGCCCAAGCATGAGATTTTTTAAAAGGTTGTTTTGTCTATTAGTAAAGATGTCCGTTTGATTGCTTTGTAGACTACAGTTTTAAAGCCTGAATAGGTGGGAAGAGTAAGCCAGGCCTCCTCTAGCTGCAATGCCGCAAGGGATTCCTTCAGAGCTCTGAACGTTTAATTCTTTAGCCTGGCTTGAGTTTCAATTTCCACCCAACAGTGATGCGCAAGGGTATTGTCCTCTGCATCCTTCACTCTCCAGTAGTACTTGACTAGTCCCTCTTGTCTGCCAGGAATCTGGTTTCTTAGTCCGTACTCTGATTGGATTTGGGATTGTGATATGTGTCGCAGGATCGAGAACAAGTTCTTAAAAAAGGTTGATTGTTCTGTATTTAAAAAAGTGACATCTTTTAGATAAAAAATTTCAGAGCCGTATGAGATAGAAGGTAGGAATTTTGCTGCGATGGCTTTTAGCAAGTGTCCTGTAGAACAACCTGTAAGTTTGTTTCTTAGAACTTTGAAAGCAAACTACAGTTGTTTAGCTTTTGTATGTCCTTGTGCCAGTTGTGGTTTAAAGTTGAGGTTGCGGTCTATTTGAAAACCTAGAAATTTGTATGAGTCGACCCGGGTCAAAGGTTGCTCTTCCAAGAACCAGAGGAATTTCCGATTTCCCGTTGTTTTAAGCTGTCTAGCAAAGCACATCACCTTTGTTTTTTGATGGCTGATGATTAGTTGAGCCGAGATGGTATAAGCTCCTAATTTAGTGATGAGTCATTGCAGGCCTACAGGTGTTTGTGCAAGGAGCACAATATCTTCCGCATATTGTAAACTAGGTGTAGGTATTTTGCCCAATTTAGGGGGGTCGGATTGGATTGATCGGAGTTGTTTATCGAGGTCAGCAATGTAAATATTGAAGAGGCAGGGTGCCAGTACACATCCTTGTTTTAACCCATTGCGAATGTGAAATGTTTTGGTTGTGCTGTGCCCGTCTCCTTTCCTGACCTGGACCCACTCTGGGAATACAGGTTTATTATGGCCTCCAGCAGTTTAGTTGGGGTACCCCAGTTTTGCATTTTTACCCGTAACTTGGCTCTCGGGACTTTATCAAAGGCTGCTTTAAGATCTAAGAAGCATGCATACAGAGGCCTTGATTTTGGGAGGGCTTGGTTGACTAGCAGGGTGACGGCAGAGATATTCGTGAGTGTGCCCATCCCTGCCCTGAATCCTGTTTGGGTATAGGGAATGAGATTACATCTACTGACCCAGGCCTCTAGATCAACCAAGTTTCGATGGGTACATTTTTGCCTCCACGTCAATCAGGGCTATCAAACGATAGTGGGAGGGGTCGGAGCGGGCGCCCGACTTGTATATTGAGTTTAGGATACTACCCCTCCAAGAATCTGGGCTCGTGCTGGATGCTAAGATGGAGGAAAAGAGTGGCGTGAGGAGGCTGGACCAGAATGGAGGGTTGTGCCGAAATAAAGCGTTTGGCAAGCCGTTGGGGCCTGGGGCTCCCTTGGATCTTAGGTTTTTTATAACTTTTTATAATTTTTAGAACTTGCTCTTTCCGGATCAACGGAGAATATTCGAGTACTTCTGGGTTGGATGTAACTTTGACACAGCCTATTGCGAGTGCCCCTTCACCTGGTTGGGAACCATAAGTTGCGGGCCGACAGTTGATGTTTCACTGTATAGGAAATCGATGTGGACTCTCCAGGTATCCTCCATTATGTCTGAGTTGTTATGCCGGTTCTTGCCGTTTGTTAACTAGTTGATAATTTCCCAGAAGTGCCTGGAATTCCTTTGCTTGCAGGAATGGTGCAGTTTGGCACAGAGTTGTTCTTGGAACGCTTTTTTTGCAACCTTTATGTCTGTTTATGGGTTCAGTTTGAAATTTCTCCAGAAGACAGATGCATGTCCCCATGATATCGCAGATCGAATCCCTTTTCCATACAAGGCGTTTTAGATTGTAGCATTGCGTTTGCTGAGATAACGCGTTTGCTGGCACTAGGTTTTCAATATTTCTTAGCAACGTGAAAGATTGCGGTTGGTGATCACTTTCTGTCCTATCCAGTATTTGGAAGTTCATGATGGATGGAAAAAGATCTTGATCCGTAAAGGTGTAGTCTATGGTTGAAGCTGATTTTTGGGTGAACCTGGTATATGCTGCGGGGCTATCTGTCGAGCTGCTCCCGTTAAGCATGCACATTGAATGGTCAAACAGACGGGCCACACATCTCTTACCGAGGGTATCGCGTCGGTTCAGGGCCTTTGTACGTTCTTTAAATCCTTTGTTTCTGTTTTGCAATAAGTTCATGTTAAAATCCCCTGACAGGATGATGTTCGCATCCATGTGGGTGAGTTTTAGTGTTGCCAGTGTTCCTAATAAATGATTGAGTCTTGACCGTTTAAGTTTGAATGCTGGATGAATGTAGATGTTGAGAATAAGCAAACAATTGAGAGGCGGAGCTTCAAGTTTCACACATTGCAACCAAGAGAACTCAAGTTCTATGGTAGAAACTTGCCAGGGAATATTGGTTGAAATGAAGTTTGAAAGGCCCCCTTTGGCTCTGACTTGGCTAGTGATTTTTTGGGCCGGTTTTAGAAATTCCTTGTAACCAGTTATGGATGTAGAGTTAGTCAACCAGGTTTCCTGAAATAGAAGGATATTGTACTTTGTAATGAATTCCATAAATCCTGGATCTTCTATTTTGGTACTAAGGCCGAAAACATTCCAAGAGCAGATGTTAAAGCCCGGGAGTAAATTGGTGGCTACGTGAGATTTGGTTCATGCTGTGTGTGTGGATGTTCTGACCGAGATAAGATCCCAGAATCCTGGAGGCTTAGTGGCTTCTGGGTGGGCAAAGGTGATGGTGATTTTTCTGGTCGTGGGCTCTTTCCTCTTTGAGGGGGTTTGGTTGTCTGGGCCTTTAGCTCTCTTTAACAGACCCGCTGGTTGAGTGGATGGTTGAAGTAGGTTGGGGTAGCAAAGGGGCTCTATCTTTTTTTACTTGATACCCCACTTTGCAAATTGATCCCTCTGCTGCCAAATGTGTTCAATAAGAGAGTTGGCCACAAACGTTGCTGTTGTTGCTTCTTGGCCCGTGAAATGCGGGTTCTGTTTAAAGTCTATACTGATGATGTCACTGGTATTTATGTGGCTCAGTGGGGAGCAAGGCTTTAAAGAATGTGAGCAGGACACTTCTGAACCGCGACAGGCCCTGCAACACACTTCTCTGGTGATGCGCCGGCGACCCTTGCGGTAGCGACACGCTTCTCCCGTGATGCGACGGCCAGCAACTGCAGCGAAGACACGTTTCTTTGGTGATGCGGCGGCGGTCTCTGCGGTGGCGACACGCTTCTCCGGTGATGGGACGGCACAGCTGTGACAGCGACACGCTTCTTCTCGTTGAGTCGTGCTTCCAGCGCCCAGCGACACGCAGGCTTCTGCAGACAGAATTCCCAGCAAGGAAATTCAGAGGCGAGCTGGGGTGAAGTCTTTTAGCCCTGAGACTTCAGCAGGGGTAAGCACAAGTTCAAGCCCTTGGAGAAATATTCTGCAAGATGAGGAAAGTTCCTGAAAAGTTCCTTCTCCTTTCCTTGGCAATAAAGAAACCACTGCAGGCCAACCCAGCAAAACAGCACACTGGCAGAGGGGCAGTCCAAACTCCTGCAGCTTCCTTGGTTCTTCTCCTTGGCAAAGGTTTGTCTTGTTTTCCCAGAAGTGATCTAAAGTCTTGGGTACTGGGCCTCCATATTTTTACCAGTAACTTCTTTGTCCTCTGAAGGCAGAGGGTCCTGTACCTAGTCCAAACCATTTCTGGGTGCATTCTGCCAGTATACACCTTCTTCCTTTGTCAGTGTGGGCGAGGGTCATCAGACGCACCACAGGAGGTGGAGCCAGCATTGTGGAAGGCAGGCAGAGCCCTATTCAGGCCCAGGTGCTACTCCTCCCATCACTCCTAATGCAGATAGGCGTATTCAGCCTAGTGCTGACTCACCCTGTTTCCTGGACCCCCCCAGCCCCTGTCACTCACAAAACCAGGCATACAATACACAAGCTAGCAGAGGCAGGCTGGATGGTTAGGCAAGAAAATACCTACTTTCTAAAAGTGGTATTTTCAAACAGAATGTTAAAACCAACTTCACTAAAAAATGTATGTTATCATTCTGAGTTCAGGCATACTAAACTCAAATTTCTACCATGTTCCCTGGGTCAGTTAGGATTATAAGATGTTATGATCAAACTGCCCATTCTGGTCTAAGGGGACAGGTAGCCGTGAAATAGTGAAAAATGAAATAGGCTGTAATTCACTATCAGGTCATACCACACACATCAGGGCAGGACCTACCTTTTACATACAATGCACCCTGCCTTAGGGTCTACCTTAGGGGTGTCTGATACGTAGAAAAGGGAAGGTTTAGGGAAGGTTTAGGGACTGGCAAGTGGGTGCACTTGCCAAGTATACATGGCAGTCACAGACTGCACACAGGCTCTGCAACGGCAGGCCTGAGACACACATTACAAGCTGCTTCTGTGGGTGGCACAACCAGTGCTGCAAGCCCACCACCAGCATTTGATTTACTGGCACCGGGCACACATAGTGCACTATACTAAGGTCTGACAGGTAAATCAAATAATCCAATCATGGAGACACTAATCAATACATAAATTTACAATAGGGAGCACTTGCACTGCGGCACTGAAAAATGGAAGTGAGACTCACGCCAATGGTACCAGGACTAACAGCCAGCAATTGTGTTTCTCACACAGAGTATTAGTTTCAGACTAGTCAATGAACCGGAGCAAAAGAAAACTGTATGTTCCAGCTGATGTTTTGGTGGTTCTTATAATAAAACGGTACCTCTGGCACTATCAGAAGCATCAGTGACTACGATGAAGAAGAGAGGTTTCAGGTGTCATTTTACTGGTGCACAAACGCCTCTTTAAAGACACGATTAGCTGCATGTGTCCTTTCATTAATAATCTTGTAAATAAGAATATTAAAATTACTGTGACATGCTGGTTGAGAATATCGGAGAAGACTGTATCCATAAAAATCTGAAACATAGAGGCGGCATTATAAACAGTGAAGTGCATGACCCTGCGATTAGGTTGAGCCTGGGCAGCGCATTTGAGGCATGCTGTATTCGGGTATGGATTTGAAGCTCCGCCTACTCTCCGCCCATATTTTTGATTGGCTTGTGTCACTGGCCGCTGTAAACTGCGGCTTTTCATTGGTCAATAGGCTTAGCAGTTCCTCCTTAGTAAAGCCTTGTTTAATTTTGTAACCTCCCATGATGACACCTCCTGTTACGCATGTTGCTACTCGGTAGGCTTTAATGAAAAATTTCCTAGCTAACGTAACGGAAAGTTTAAATTCTATTAAGGGCACGGAGGCGAAGATTAGGCTTATCTCTCTTCACTTTATTCCATTGAATTTACTCCAGCAGCCATTTTGACTTGTTGAATATAAACAGAGAAAAACTACATCTCTCATGAACAATCGGGAGTGCCATCATCATGTTCCAGCCAATCAGAGTATAGTCCATCTCATTTATTTATTTATTTGTATTTATTTATAACATTTATTAAGCGCTATTGTTACCCGAGGGTGTCCTGGCACTGTGTGAAATCTACCCAAGGCTCAACATCGAAGTGAAATTATTCTGTAAACAACCAGGTTTTTAAAGCTTTGCGAAAAGCCAACAGGTCGGTCAACCCTCCGAGGTGTAATGGAAGATTATTCCAGGCTTTGGCTGCATTCACTACAAAGCTTCTTCCACCCCAGGAGGCTTTTTTTATCAAAGGCACATAGACCTGCTTAGCTGCAGATGAGCGTAGTGATCTAGTAGGAGTATACCAAAATAGCCGCTCTTTTAAGTAAGCTGACCCTGTTCCATGAATCGCCATGTGAACCAGACACAAAGTCTTAAACTGGGTACGCTTTCTAACTGGCAGCCAATGAAGCCTCCGTATCTCCTTACAGATTGATGCATATTTAGGGATACCTGACACTAACCTAGCGGCAGCATTCTGCAAGAGTTGCAACCTATTCATTATTCCTTCCTGGATATTGAGATACAGGCTGTTACAATAATCCAGCCTAGACATAGTAAGTGCTGTAACAACTGTTTGGTGACAGGTAAGAGTGGGAGAATTTTCTTACAGGACCTAAGAGCAAAGGACGTAGCGGAAGACACTGAATTTACTTGATCTCTAAAACTGAGCTTATGATCCACCCAACCTCCTAAGTTTTTTACCTTCTTGTTGTGTGCGGGGAGAGGATCCAAGGTGTCTGGCCACCATTCGGGGGTCCAAAAAGTAGGATCGTTGCCAAAGCATACCACCTCCGTCTTACTGGAGTTCAATTTAAGGCAGTTTCGAGCCATCCAAATCCCTACGGCGTTCATACAGTCCCTAAATCGTTTTGCCATACTCCGCCACTCACATGTTTGTAATGAGACCACGATTTGAGTGTCATCCGCGTAAGAAGTCAAACTAAATCTGAATGACTGAATGAGGGGCGCCAAAGAGGACACATAGACATTAAATAATGTTGGGCTTAGAGAGGACCCCTGCGGGAACCCACAAGGTAAAGAAAAGGACTCGGATGAAAATTCCCCTAAAGACACTGACTGACTCCGATTTGTGAGAAAGGATTTCAGAAGTCTCCATGCAGAGCCCTGAACTCCGATCTCCAGCAGCCGGTCCATCAACAAATCGTGGTGGACCGTATCAAATGCTGCCGTGAGATCTAACATGATCAGAGCAGCCTTGCCCCCTTTATCTAAAATGGTTCGGATCTCTTCAGTAGATTTCAAAAGAGCCGATTCAGTGCTGTGGTCCCCTCTAAAGCCATGCTGGGTAGGGTCCAATGCTTGCGTCGCCTCCAGAAAGAAACTAAGTCGCGTATTTAAATTCCTCTCAACAATTTTTGCAGGTAAAGGAAGTCTGGATATAGGCCTGAAACTGTTGGGGTCTTTTACATCTAGATTCGTTTTTTTAAAAAGAGGCAAGATAGAGGTTTTTTCCATTTTAATGGGAAGTATCCTTCTAAATACATTGTATTAAAAATGGGGGTCATAATAATCTCTGGAGACCATCTATATCCCTCTTTCTTCCTGCGACAGACAACCACCGCCATGATCACTGCTCCTGTTTATAGGCATCAGTTCCTGCACCAAAGGGATACCCATTACTTGCCATGGTAATGAAAGGTATTTCAACATCATAGTACCACAAGATCAAAGTCAGAATTACAATCGTGAATAAAATAGGTTTCATCTCAGTAATAACTCTCATAACCGTAACATTTCTCATCAGAGGGTACGGGTGAATTATTTGTCCCAAGTATTCATAGGGTGGGTTAATCCTCGCCTCTGTGTCCTTAATAGAATTGAAACTTTCCGTTACGTTAGCTAGGAAATATTTCATTCTATGGCAGGACCCGGAGGCGAGGATTAGGCTAGTTCAAAGCTTATCCACCACCACGTTTGCCAGAGAGGGAACCGGTCTCAAATAAAAAGTCTTAAAGGTGGAGTCATTTGACCAGTCTGCTGCCTTAAAGATATCCTCAAGGCGAGCTCCTAGACAGAATGCTTTGAAAGCCATGGCCCCTCTGACTGAGTGGGCTCCAAACCGGGACGTATCATTCCCTGCTTCTTGCATGATCCACCTAACCCATCTGGCAATCGTAGGAGAAGAAACCGCTTTGTGGGGTTTGGTCAATGCGATTAGCAATTGTTTTTCCCCATGAGGATGGAGTTGCTCAGTCATAATTTCATACGCTTTAATAGCGCGAACTACACTTGGTTTAGAATTTGCTGGTAATGCTGGATAAGAAACAGACCAAGAATTAGTCTTCGTTCTGCGTGATATGTGAAACAAAACCCCTTCCGGGGTGAACACTCTACCTGTTACATCCAATGCGCGGACATACGAAACTCTGCGACATGATAAAAGATATAAAAGCATTGCCAATTTGGCCGATAATTGTTTCCTGGTTAGATACTTAGTCTGAGGCCAAGATTGAAACAATGATAGAACTTTGTTAACGTCCCAAAGGGATATATATTTAGGTTCGGGAGGAACTGAAAGTCGGATCCCTCTCAACAGTTTCCTGACCAACAGATGTTCTCCGATCGGATGGCCATCCACATGCAAGTGTCCTGCTGAAATCGCTGATCTGTAAGCATTAATTGATTGATAAGCAAAACCTTGGGAAGCCAGATTTGCAAGGAAGTTTACGACATGGACAACGTCTGCCCCCAAGGGATCAACTTGGTATTGATTACACCAACATAACCATCGCGACCAAGCCGAGTTGTATCGTCTATTGGTATTATCCGCCCTGGCCTTGTCAAGTAGTGAGGAAGCTTTTGACGAAAGGCCTGGGACTTGCCAACGTCGCCTGTAACCCTCCAGGCCATGAGGCAAAGAGACCTGGCTAGGACCAGCGGGTGAGGATTTTCTTGAGGATCCCGGAGGAGATCTGGAACGTGGTGTAGAGGGATTGGAGAATCCCAGGAAAGTTCCATCATCACTGGAAACCACACTTGAGATCTCCAAATTGGTGTCATCACCACCACCTCTGCCTTCTGTCTGCGTAGTCAACCTGGTTATCACAGCAAAGGGGGGAAAGGCATACGGTTGTTCCGTGCTCCAATCCTGTAGGAAGGCATCTAAGGCTGTCACCTGTGGATGCGGCCTCCAACTGCAATAGCGAGCAAGTTGGAAGTCAAGCCGAGACGCGAACAGGTCCATGGAGAAAGGATCCCACCGGACCTGAATTTGTCGAAAGACCTTCGGCTTCAGTTTCCAGAGGCTGACATCCTTCCAATGGCGAGAGTGCCAGTCGGCGACCTGATTGGAGCTGCCCGGAAGATGTTCCGCAGACAAAGATATTTGGTTGGCTAGGCAATACGCCCAAAGGGTTCGGGCTAAATCCAACAGAGTCCGAGACCTTGTCCCTCCCAGATGGTTGACGTAGCGGACCGCTGCCATGTTGTCCATCTTCAGGAGAACAGAACATTTCACCTTCTGTTTGGTCCAACAGCGGACCGCGAAGGAACCCGCCATCAACTCCAAGCAGTTGATGTGCAAAGAACGTTCGACGGAGGACCATTTTCCGCCTGTGGAGAACTCCCCACATCGCGTGTCCCATCCAGAGCCGCTGGCGTCTGACTCGAGTAAGAGATCGGGTTGAGAGCCGAAGATCGCTCTGCCATTCCAGGCTTCATTGTGGTTTAACCACCAACACATCTCTTCTTTGGCTTCTGGAAGTAGAGGAACCATCGGTGAGTAGGAAAGACCTTTTCGTAGATGCTCGATTTTTAGGCGTTGTAGGGTCCTGTAATGGAGAGGACCCGAGAAAATCGCTTGGATAGAGGAGGATAGAAGCCCCACTATCCGTGCAAGTTGTCGAAGTGAAACGTGTGATTTTGCCATCGTCCTGCGCAATTCGTGCCGAATTTTTGATAACTTCCTTGTTGGAAGGCTGAGTGTTGCGTCTGTAGCGTTCACTACATAGCCCAGGAACTCCATCGACTGTGATGGGATTAGGGCTCATTTCCCATAGTTTATCACTGATAGAGCGCGGGTCACCAGCATTGGTCACACATACACCTAATACTCACCTGGGCCCAAACCACATTCACACAATAAGCTAGTGAACCCTCGCTGACATCAGTTTTGTGTAATAATACCTGTAATTTTGTTATTCCCTTCTACCAAGTCTCACCAATTTAATGATTTATTTCATTTCCTCGATGAATCAGGAAGCTAAGCTAGTTTAAGGTAGAATGACATTTACCTCTTTACTCTGAATAACCACAGACTCAGGAAGTTTTGAAAACCTTTATCTAGATTAATTTGTGAGTCAAAATTCAATTACAGTAACCACCTTTAATTCCAGAGGCAAAAATATACTAAGTACTTCATAAAAACTATAATGATCAATGATGACGGTACCTGAAAAGGGAAAAAGGGGGAAAAAAAGGAGAGAAATAGGCATAAAAGACAGATTTTTTTATCTATATTTACCTATTGGTCTAAGATGAACCCAACTCCGTAGATAGGGGCGTAATAGAATCTCCAAGACAGGTTACAGGTAGAAGATCAGACAGATTCCCATCTGGAAGGGTAACCTCCTCTAATTGTGCAACACCAGCATTACACCCCTCTCTGGCACTACACTCCGCGTCCTCTCTAGCAGAATAGATTTCGATCAGTACCTCAAACTCTTGGACAGAGTTTCTGGCAGCAGCAAAGTCTGAGACAGCGTCTCGGACAGAATCTGGGAGCAGCATACGCGTTGGGTCAGTGACGAGTCGGAATGACAGATCTGACAAGTCGGACGAGGTCTCTAGCTATCTTACCTCAATTATACTATTCTTGATTCAAGTACCACCCCCAAATGTTGCATTTCTTTTCCTCCTGTTCTAATTGGTTTGGATGAGGAAGTGAGTTCATCACACCATTTACATCTTTACATTTCTCTATGAACCATTGTCTATGTGCCAACCCCTTAATTTTCTTTCCCATAGCTTTATTCCCACACACATTTCACATTACTCAGTAAATGAAATTTTATTTCACATTGTTTCTTTTGCTGGGGTCATCAGTGCGATGTTCCCAGTGTAGTGAAGGCAGCGATTTAGACACATACATTACTATGTTAGCATAAGTGCGTTAGATGTTAGAAAGTCATCTTGCCACTTTTTGCTGCTTTTGCACACGACACTGTAGATACATGTTATTATTTGAAAACTGCTTGCTTGCCTTTTCTTCACATGAGAACTGTCTGTTGTTCATATCCCTAGACGTGCGCTGCGACCTTGGTCTGAACATTGTGTGAAGAAACAGTCTGGGTCGCCAGACAATGCGTGTTTTTGAGTTCAGGTTGATCAGCCCACTCTCTAGACATAACACGCACACAGCTGCAAATACCTGAAAGTCGAGAGCCTTTAATATTGCAGTCTGCATGCTTTATACACACATTCTGGAGAAGAACATTTCCAGGCGCAGAGCAAAGCTGATCCTGTGATGTGATTCACCTAAGCTGATCTTTACGGTATGGGGTTCCCCATTCAAGCCTAGAGACCTTCTATTAGTTTAAGAATACTAGCCTACTAGCGAAGGGAAGGTGGTTGTATTCCACTGTCATTTATAATATGATTTCTCCTTTCATTTTCTATGGTATTGTAAAAATGCTGATGGTTTTAATTATAATCATTTGTCTGCTTATGTTAGCCAAAGTACTGCATCTTAGGACACGTAGTTTATAAAATAAACCTTTTAAACTTTACCGTGCCTCTGATTACTCTTGTTGTGGACTGATATGAGAATAATAACAAACAGGTATTTCTGATTCCCACCATTCCTGAGAGTACTCTAAGTCGCTTGTTCTGGGTTGTCTATACATTGGGACCTCCGATAGAATACGGATAACGAATGGGACACTGATGCTGGTCGGATAGGGGTTCTGGGTACTGAGGTGAGTTTTTTGGTACACCACAATTCACTGAGGTCCTGGTTTCCTGCGCATAGTTCTGTGCATGAGCAGAATCCCTGCAACATGGCGCACCTAATGTTTGGGCTTTTGATTTGAAACGCCTTAGTAGTGCTTATACTAGTCCACAACACCCTCACTCTTGTTTCCGGATAGCGGGAGCGACGGATTTCACCTACCAATTAGTAGCCTAATAGGTTCTTTCAAGCTTGTTAATTAAAAAGGTTTCTTATATTTCTGAACCCTTGTGCTACTGTAAAATCCACTGTTGTTCTTCTCTGTGTCCTTATGGCGGTCGAAATTGCAGCACATAGTCGTACGCCTTTGCTGCATCATTTGACTCAGTATGGGGTACCGGACGATGGGATGGCCGTAATTTTTGTGGTGAGTGCGGACGCGTCCCACCCTTACGAGTTGTTTTACTCTTGGGTGACGCTGCCAGCAGTGAATGCGGATGATAAGACGTTTCACTCATATACTCACACACGGGTCCCAGCAAATTATACGCCATACAGGACGCTGGAGATTCCCCATTCAGCCTGGCAGCATAGCATTTGGTTTAATGGCGCCCTTCCCCATGCGGTTGTACCGGCTAGACTTGGCCCTTTGTCGATTCCAGGGGCCACATGGCCGGTGCTGGCCGGATTTACGCCTCATCCCCGATATTTGACTATTGCGGTGGATGAATTGCGTACACTTCATACAGCCCTTATTACAGTATATAGGGCTTTGGTGCAATAGGTTTTGCGCAATGTGCAGGTGGGGGCACCTGCTGTTGCGGGACTACCAGCTGGTCACCCTGCGGTTGTTATTAGCCATGTCATTGTTAATTCGGTGATGGGCAAGCGCCCCCAGAATAAGGACGATTTGCCTTATTGGCTTGCCGAGAAATTTGACCAACTGGAAGCGGTGTTTCCACACTCTACCTCAGTGGAGAAACACAGAATCCTCACCATTAGTTTGCCGAAAGACTTAGTCCCAGAAGTTTTCGATTGTGACAACTGGGAAAAGTTTTTGCCGCGGTCTACTCGAAGTGCTTTGGCACTCCGTGTATGGCTGTGCTTCCCTCCGTCATTAAACGTGTTCAAGATAACCACGGTCCGGAGGCGGCTGTAGAGTTGGGAATGCGACTTGTCCGAGTGTTCGACGTAGTTATGCGGTACAATTCCAAGTGGCTAATGGCTTAGCCCGCGTCGATGAGCTCGATAAGCCCAAAGAGTTGCCTAAAATTATTGCGGAAGCTTATAGAACTATTGGCCGCAGTAGTTTAGGGATTAAACCAACTATTGTCATTCCTGACTTGATACAACAAACTAAGGTGAGCTCATCTGGTAAAGACGATCGTCCAACTTTTCCAAAGCAGAATTGGTGGACAAAGAAACAGGGAAAGCAGCAACAGAAACAGGGGTCTCGTCCTGCGTCTCCTGTGCAGCCGACTAGTGAACGCACATACGATTTGCGCGATCGCACTAGTATTAAGTCACCTGATAGATTTCAGGTCACTGAAGAACGTTCTCCTCGTTCTTCACAGGAAACATCGGCTTCGCAGTCCGGTGGCGGAGAATGTGGCAAAGGTCGGGGTGCCCAACAAGGACGTGAGCAACCCCGTCAGGCTGACAGTAAAGGCAAGCAAGACGAGTTTGCATGTCAACGTCCCCCGTTTCAGAAGAAGAAGGTTGCTGCTCTAACAGTGAGGTATGCCACAGATAGTGCGGACGCAGCTTCGGAACCTGACATGGGCGCTAACGCTGCTCGACAGCGCAGCGGAGGTCACAGTAGTGCGGCAAGCACTACGTCAATTTCTGGAGGCGACAGCAACTGACACGTTCATTACTGTAGAAACTGCTGACACTAGAGTAGCTCCCCCTGACTACATGACATAGTCCTTTGAATTGAAGGTGACATACAACACACAATACAAGGGATTTTTTGGGATAATCTGACCTCTTCCTATGACATTCTCTTGGCAGAGGCAGACTGGCCCCCGACTTTCATTTTAGATGCTCCTAGAGGGGAGGAGGTAATCCTCCCATCTTTTGCGCATACAGTGCCGAAGGAGCATGCTGAACGGTTTGCCGAAGAGTGGGCTCATGTGCTTGCACCGGCTTTGTATCGTACTCAGGTGGGCTGGGATAAATTGTCCCCCAGCCATGAGATTCCCTTGCGGTCTATGCCTCGACCACAACACCAATATCCCATGCGTCGCGAAGCTAGATCTCACGTTGCGGATATCCTTGAGCAATTGGAATATCAGGGAGTTATTGAAACATGTGTGTCACCAATGAATAATCCTTTATTCACTGTAACGAAGCCTGATGGGTCGTACCGCCTAGTTTTGGATTACCGGCATTTAAACTCTCGTTGTCGGATGTGCGTGGTACAGAATACCCACAGTTCTGCCCTCGTTGATAGTCTTGTGTGTAAAAGGTTTAAAACCACACTTGACATATCCAATGGCTTTTACAGCCATAACCTGTCCTCTATTAGTAGTCAGTGGACAGCGTTTACTTCTGGCGGTAAACAAAAACAGTTTAAGAGATTAGCCATGGGCTATAAAAACAGCCCTGGCGTCTTTGACGCTCATGTTGTCTCTCTGTTAGAGAGCATAGACCCTGATGCGTACTCGTATGTTGATGATATCTATCTCACAGACGACGAGTTGTGGCTGCATCTGTGTCGCGTTGATCGCATTATTGTTATGTTTGCAGACTTCGGTTACAAATTCAACTTTGGCTCCTCACTTTCTGGAGAAGTGCGCATGCTTGCGTGCTCCAACAACAATGAAAAAATTACAGTCTTTGCTGGGCTTTCTGAATTTCGGTCGTAAGTACATTCCTGATTATGCCCAGCGTAGCAAGCCGCTTTATGCCTTGGTACAACCTACTTTTTCCAAATCGAGCTGGCTGCCGGAGCATTCAGCTATTTTGCAATCTTTGCAGGCTGATCTTCTTGCTTCAAAATAATTACTGACACGTGATAACCACACAAACCTGGTCATAAGAATTGTGCCACTCGCAGTGGGTTTCATGTACTTAACGTTCAATGAGGGCCACACCGTCCCCATTGCATACAAATCACACCTGTACACTTCGGCTGTACTGCGCTTTTCCTCTGCCGAGAAAGTTTTAACTGCAGTGCAGATGACGATTCTTAAAGAACGAGCGCTGTCGCAAGGAAAACGCATGTTGGTGGTCACTCCGTATCCTGCCCTAGAGGCAGTGACGAAAGCAAGTGTACCCAATTCTAAAGCTTTGCATCCACGTTGGATACAATGGGCCACTTCCTTGACATCGCCCGATGTCACCTATATCTTTGATGCCTCATTGCAGACTCAGGAGAATTTACAGTATGAATTTGTTCATCCTGCTCCTCTGTCTTTGGGCCCGCTCGAAGATTACCATAGTGTCATTTACACTGACGGTTCAGCGCATCTGGCTACTGGATCGAAGCATGCCTATTCGGCTGCCTGCGCAATTGTGGCGGGTACTTTCGTGAATGGTGAATTCCAATCTGATGTCGTGCATACGCAGTCATTGGGTGATTGTACCGCACAGTTGGCAGAGCTCCGTGCTCTGGTGCTTGCCCTGGAGTTTGCTGACCCTCGCGTTACTACTCTTATAGTAAGTGATTCGTTTTACTGTGTTCAGTCCTTCAACGACAATCTATTCTTTTGGTCTCAAAATGAATATCGTGATTCCAAAGGTAGCACAATTAAGCATAAAATGCTTTGGGTTCGAGTGGCAGAACTTAAAGAACATCTGCCTCTCGTGAATGTAATTCACACTGTTGGGCACCAGCGAGTTGGTGTCCACGCTGTAGGCAACAGCTTAGCTGACGAAGCAGCGAAAACAGCAGTGGCGACATATCTAGAAGCAGCAGTTACAAGATCCAAAAGTAAGATCGATGATGACATTTTGGCAGCTATTGCTGCTACAGAGAAGGGAAGTAATTACCCGAGAGGTTTCCCTTCTCGTTACCATTATCACTTAAGTCCTGATAACGCCCCATTAGTGAGAATTAACGACGTTGGTGACAGATTGATTCCAACGCAGACTGCAGACCATCCTTGATAACAGCAGCTCACGAGGGTATGGCCTCTGCCCACGCCGGGGTTGCAGCAACTGTTACCCTTTTACAACAACGTTACTGGTGGCGCGGGTTATATAAACAAGCTTGCACTTATGTTCTTGATTGTGACATTTGCCAGCAGATTAAACCTTCAACTGCTGCGCGTCCACCACAAACTCAGTTGTACATATCCAATAAACTACTTGGGTGTGTTTATCTGGATCACTGTGGTCCTTTCTCCTCTGATACTGCGTACAAGTATATCTTAGTTGCAGTGGATTCGTGCGCACGTTTTCTGTGGGTATGGCCACAAAGGAGTGCTGATGCCCGTACTGTCATCAGGGATTTGCGTGTCTTTGTGGGAAGTTTTGCGTGTGGTACCTTTCATTCTGATCAGGGCCCTGCGTTCGCCTCTAAGGCGTACAAAGAAGCCATGAAAAATTTGGGGGTCCAAGTCAAATTTTCGTCTCCCTACCGACCTGAGGGTAATAGTGTGGTTGAGCGAATGAACCGTGACTTAAAGCAATCCTTGACAGCTAGGGTTTTAGGCACTGGCCGGAACTGGTTAGCCCATCTGTATAACGTCCAACGTGTACTTAATAATCTCCCAAGAAGGTCTCTGGGTGGGCGGACCCCATTCATGATGCTCTTTGGCATAAAAATGATTGTCCCGGACCTTGACGGTCTAGACATGGCGGCCTCTGCCACACCCTTTGGCGTAGATGATCACTGTGCTGTATTGCAGACTCTACAAGAAGCCGGAGAAAGTCTAGCGAAGGAACACTTGCCCTCCACATCTGATGCTGCGCTTCAGATTCCCTTAGTCGGCTGGCTACCTCGAGTTGGTGACCTGGTCCGTGAGAAAGTGGAGAACAAGAAGGAGTTCGGCCCCTCTTATCGTGCCCCGGTTCCAGTGCTTGGCGTGCAGGGTACAAGAACAGTCATTTTACCTCCACTTCCTGGTCGCAAGGATAACAGGTACATCTCCATTGACAATGTCAAACTACAGCGAGTGGCCGATTTCATTACAAGACCGGAGGCTACATTCTGCAATAACTTTTATTGCTGCCCAGGACATTCAGCCCTTTAAAGTGTAACAAGTACATCATAGATAAAACATTCCAAATAACAATACCAAAGCGCCATGGCAACCAACTATGTTCCTCTTTTATTCGCTGCTGCAGGACAGTTAAGTACAACTTCTTCCTATCTCCTATACTTAATGTCTTTTGATATAATTGTATAGGATTAAACTTGATTTTTTTCACAGATTCATTGGAATGGTAAGTAAGCCTATCCACGTAAGCTGCACTTTAGATAATATTATCCTTATCTGGTAAGTTTGACTTTCTGTTCATTGACACCCTTCCAATTTATGGTTGGGTTCCCTTCTTTTACCTTTATTTAAAAAAAAAAAAAAAAAAACACCTGTTTATTCAACTTTCGAGCACTTGCTTTTAGCCTTTTTTTGCTAAAAAATCAAAGCGTCCACACTGAGGTCAGCTTTCAAACCAATGTGTCCACACTGAGGACAGCTTTCAAACCAATGTGTCCACACTGAGGACAGTTTTCAAACCAATGCGTCCACACTGAGGACAACTTTTGCACATCTTTAGCGGACGGCAGACACATTTTAACACTGGTCATTTTAATAATTCCTAACTTGCCCAATAAGGTTTTTTAAGGAAAACAATTTTATTTTTAAAGGGAATCCTTATTGAAGCAACATCTCTGTGGCTTCCATTTAATAATAAAAAATAAAAAAAATTAAAATTTAAAAAAGAGGATTATAAAGGCATTATGTCTCAAGGCGATTCTCAGCCTAGTAATGAGTCTCCTCTCACTGAGACCTCTCTGATGAATCTCTTTGAGAGGCAATTAAAGTCCTCCCTAAAGGAGGCTGTGGAGGCATCACTTGCCAAAAGAAAAAGGGATGTTCCTAGTGAAGACCCAGCACTCTCTTCTGAAGAGGAGCAAGGCGCTCTCCCCAAAAAAGGCGGTAAGGTCCTAAAAAAATATATAAACATTGAGCCTCATGGTAACCAGCGTGCTACCAACGACAGAGTTTTATCGATTGGTAGCCTGTGCGCTACAAATGACCTAGGTGCCCCGAGCGGCACAAAAAGAATGAGCGACCTTCATGGCGCAAAAAGCACAGGTGTCCCTCGTGGCACACAATGACCAGGTGTCCATCGCGGCACAATAGACATCATCAAAGATGACGATGATTACCTGTCTTTACTTGATATTGATGATGAGGCTGATGAATATGTCTTTGATCGCAAGAGAAATTTGATGATGACCTCCTTGATGGGGACCTGGGGCAATCTAGCAACAACTCTGGCTCTATTAAAGACCCCTCAGGGTCTGAGATGTTTAACCCCTCAAAGATTACCCATCCTAGAGGTTCAGAATGGTGGCGTTTAGCTCATGTATCTACATTTATTAAGGCCTGGATAAGGAAACCCCTCGAAAGTGTATATACATTTATTAAGGCCTGGATAAGGAAACCCCTTGAAAGAGATTCTCGCAATCTCATGAAATCTGAGTTTACAAGATCCTTTTTGGATAACAAGGCTGGCATGACTCCCAACCTTGACCCTGAACTTCTGACTTTCCTATTCAAGACCAGTAGAGATCCTCGCAAGGGCCTGGAACGCTGCCTTAAGCAGTGCCAGGACAAACTATTAGACACACTTGGTCCCCTTGCCAGGATCTTGGACCTAGCTGAGGAGTCCTCAATGAATGGGATCCTGGTTGACACTGAACTCCTATGAGGTTGGAGCCAACATGCCATTTGCCTGCTCGGAAACGCTAACGCCAATCTAACCTACGAAAGACGAAGGGCAATATTAATGTGCATGAACCCCAAGTTGGGAGATCTAACGAACAAAGATGTTCAAGGAGACCCGAATGGTCTACTCTTTGGAGAGACCTTCATTAAGACACTTGGTAAATACGTCTCCACATTCTCTGCCTTTAACAAAGCCCAAACAAACATGAGACGCATGTGTGGAGGAAGAGGTTTTGGAAGGGCTGTCAGGGCAGGACCGGCTGCCAGCCGTGGATATAACAGGTCCTTTTACCAACAAAACCAACACAGTTTTTTAAGATACTATCGGGGGAATAACTGCTTTTTCCCCCTGAGGGGCCACAACAGTCGAACACAAGTCGGAAAGAATCGAGCAAGATTGCAAGATCAAGGACAACAAGGTAAGGAGCTCTCCTCCTGGTTCTCCCCCCCCCCCTAAGGTAGGTGGAAGGCTCTCTCTTTTCAGCCACAATTGGTCATCCATAATGAACGATGCCTGGGTCCTAGAGACTGTAAAATATTTCAAAATAGATTTTATTACTACTCCTTATCAGACCAAACAACCCAGAGAACCTTCACTAGACCAAGAACAATCCACGCTAGTAGATGCCGAAGTGAGTCAAATGTTAGCCAAAGGGGCGATTCTTATTGTTTCAAACATTGGTCCAGGCTTTGTGAGCACAATCTTTCTCGTGAAAAAGAAAGAAAAGGGCTGGCGCCCCATAATAAATCTAAAGGAATTAAACTCCTTCCTTGTATACAGACACTTCAAAATAGAGGGTATACATCTTCTGAGAGATATTCTCCAAGAGGGAGATTGGCTCAGAAAACTAGACCTCAAGGACGTCTATTTTACAATCCCTATGGATCCAGATTCTCAGAAATTCCTAAGGTTTGTATGGAGGAATACAACCTACCAGTTTCGCTGTCTCCCCTTCGGCCTATCCTCAGCTCCTTGGTGCTTCACCAAAGTCCTGAGGCCAGTGGTCACCTCTTTAAAGAGAAGAGGAGTACGTCTGAGTATATACCTAGACAACATCTTATTGATGTCTCAAAGCCAGGAAGAATTACTGACTCACATGAAATGGACTGTAGATCTCCTAGAGAGTCTAGGTTTCATTATCAATGTAGAGAAATCCATTATGACCCCTTCACAAAACCTGGAGTTTCTAGGTTTTCAGGTGAACACACCTCTAACTCAATTACAACTTCCCTTGAAGAAATTATCAAAAATAAAGAAAGAAGTTTCCTATGTTTTTTCAAAGACACAGTGAGCCTGAGGGAACTAGCAAGGATAGTAGGTCTCTTATCTTCATCCATTCAAGCAATTTCCCCAGGGCCCCTTCACTACAGGGCCTTACAGAGACTAAAATCTTCAGGACAGAAGAAAGGCCTTTGGTACTCGGACATCGTTCCCCTGTCTTTTAAGCTCGAGAGGATCTCCTATGGTGGTGCAACAACCTAGAATGTTGGAATGGGAAAGCAATATTCAGGAATACTTCAAATCACACACTGGAATCCGATGCGAGGAATCTAGGCTGGGGTGCCAGACTAGGAAAAATAGAAACTGGGGGGAAATAGTCCCAGGAGGAACTCACCCTACACATAAATTGCTTGGAGATTTTAGCCAGCCTGAACGCACTAATGAGCTTCAAGACTACCCTGAAAAACTGTGTAGTTCTAATCTAATTAGACAATTTCACAGCCGTCTCCTACATCAACCGATTAGGGGGAGCAAGGTCAAAGCTTCTAGCAGATCTAGCCAAGAAGATTTGGTATTTCTGTTGGAATCACAAAATAATTCAGATCGCAGAATTCATCCCAGGCCAACTAAACACAAGGTTCCTAAGAGACTCCAGTGACTGGAAACCGAATCCTTCGGTTTTCCAGAGAGTTCAAGATCTATGGGGGCCCTTCGAGATAGATCTCTTTGCCAGCAGGCTGACCTTTCAGATAAATCTTTTTTACAGTTGGAGGCCAGACCCACTAGCAACTGTATTGGACACTCTTTTCCAACCTTGGGACATACTGAATTGTCATGCCTTCCCTCCTTTCGCACTAATCCAGAGAGTTCTCTTGAAAGTTTGAAGGGAGCGTTGCAGCATTGTTCTAATTACTCCTTTTTGGAATTCTCAAATATGGTTCCTAGGCGTGATGGCACTGGCAGTAGAAACTCCACGCCTTATCCCATGGAGTTTGGACCTCCTTCAGGGCCCAGATGGAGAGGTACATCCTCTTCTCTTAGAAGGAAAGATGAACCTTCTTGCCTGGAAGATTTCAGGGGTTCAAGAAGATACTCGGGCCTTTCGGGAGAGGCTAAAAACCTATTGGATGAGTCATGGGTTCCGAGAACAAGGAGAAGATACATCGGTGCTTGGAAAAAATGGTGTAATTGGTGCATGGAACGGGTATGGATCCCGTGGACGCACCTGTTGTAGAGGTAGCAAAATACTTAGTAGACCTTTTTAAATCAGGACTTTCCTATAGAACAGTAAATTGTTACAGATCAGCGATTTCTGCAGGGCATTCCTTGTTAAATGACTTCTCTATCAGTACTGACCCCCTAGTTCGTAAAGTGATAAAAGGAATAAGACTGAAACGTCCGCTTAAAGCCAAATATGATTCATTATGGAACGTAAATCTTATCTTCGACCTTGTTACATCCTGGCCTGATAACCTTTTCCTTACAAGGAAACAACTTTCCATTAAGTTGGCTACACTAGTTTGCTTAATATCTTTTAGACGAGTTTCAGACGTTAAAGCATTTGAAATTTCTAATAGGATTTATTCACCTGATGGTGTATTATTTGTATTATTTGTGATGTAGAAAAGGACCAAAACAATGTCGGAAAACATTTTCTACCCGTTCTTTTTTGACTGTCCCAAACTTTGTGTGGTAAGTTGAATGAAAGTGTATGAAGAGAAAATGAGTGTTTTTAGACCTATGAATCAAAATCAACTACTGATTTCTTTTGTTAAACCCTACAAGTCAATCTCTTCTGCAACTATGTTGAGATGGGTTAGAACGGTGATGTTGGAAGCAGGTATTGACTTATCCAAATTTGGCGCTCATTCTTCCCGAGGGGCTATGGCCAGTAAGGTTTTCTGGGAGGAGGTTCCCTTTCAAAGCAGCAGATTGGTCACATGCTTCCACTTTTAGATTTTATCTTAAACTTGTAGAACATGTAAGCCACGTAGCATTGCAGAGCTTTAAACTTGCATAATGTAGCCTCCGGTCTTGTAATGAAATGACGATTCTCCAATTATCATACAGAGAGAATCTTGATTTCATTAAAGACAACGGAGGCTGACATTATCCCTCCCACCACTCCTTGGTGGATGTTTTATCAATGTTAATTTATATCAAATGTTACTTATCTGGATTTATGGAAATAGTCTCTACCAATATTCCTTTTTTCTATTCCAGACTCTACATCTTTATAAAGAAGTCATAATGACGTTTATCTTGGAAGAAGTTGTCTATCCTTTCGCAGCTCCAAGAGGAACATAGTTGGTTGCCATGGCGCTTTGTTATTGTTATTTGGAATGTTTTATCTATGATGTACTTGTTACACTTTAAAGGGCTGCATGTCCTGGGCAGCAATAAAAGTTATTGCATAATGTTAGCCTCCGTTGTCTTTAATGAAATCAAGATTCTCTCTGTATGATAATTGGAGAATCGTCATTCTTCTTAGTATGACTCCAGCGGTTTCTTGCCCTGCGATGCTGAGAAATTCGGTTTTGGCTCCGGCTTCTACCACCATGTCTGATGTTGCCATCGAGATGCATACAGTTACTGATCCTTTGTTGCTACCACCGGCTGGTGGTCTACCTGAAGATACTGAGTATGCTTATCCTGCAGATGTAACATTGCCTGTTTTACAATCATCCGCAGTTACCCAGTCACGTTTCTCCTTTGATACTAACTCTATGACTTCCAGAACTCCATCAAAAGTTTCTGTTTTTGCTGTTTGGTTTAAAAGACATTTTTTAATTCCCCCTTGGACTTACATTTGGCTAGTGCTCATATGTATTTTTTTGTTTAAGTCCATTGGATTGTGGTGGTATTTTTTCGTCTTGTGAATGGACACTACCTAAAAGAAAGATCGACAATTAGACTAATTGATGGAACTTTGGCCCCCCACTCCTCATCACACATCATGAAGAGGGAACAGACTTTTGTGAATATTACTGCCTGGCCTGTGTTAGATGGGATTGCGTGGGATGCTGTTAAATTTCAAATTCATGGACCCACTGAGGTTATTAATGTTCCGAATGTTCTTCGTGTTTCTATGGGTGATGTGGTTAAACAGAACATCCGCTCTGATGATTGGGACGTTCAGGCCATAGAGGCACTGTTTTCTGATTTGAAATATTATGCCGCTTTTGATGCTGAAGATTTGTATTTAGACACTGCTAACTACGGGGAGCTGTTTTGCTATCAACATTATGGCAATCATTTCCTACATAAAGCCAATACGTTTAGACATTTTGTAAATTATACGCAATGGGAACATTGTCCAATGCCAATGCTGGGCAGCTCCAAGACATTGGTGAACAAATTTACCTATTTTACTGATTTCAGTGTTTTCAGAACCTGCCGCCTTTTATTTTAAAGTGGCAGCAGAGTCTACCTCGAAGGTTAGGCTGACACATACAAAATTGTTATATTCAAAATCCTTTATGGATGATTTGTCAATCAGGGGATATGATCTGTGGAAAGCTACTATTGATCTTAAATCAGTTTGGGGTTCTAAACCCTGGCAGGTACAAGGAACAGAAGCTTTGCATCATGCCTGCCTCATCCCGAACCACATATTGTTTTTGAATTCCACTATTTTTCAGTCAACCTGCTTTGGATTGGCTACTTCTAAAAAGCTGAATTCCCCCTCTATTCCGGATCCACATTGGGATAATCATACAAATCTGTCCCTTGATGCGTTGCAGTCATTCATTACTAACACATCATTCAATATTTCCAAATTTAATTCGGAAGGATGGTTGACTTGGCAGACGAGTTCAGATTCATGTCAACATCGTTTTTTGGGTCTGACACCTGGGTATACGCAGGTTCGCGTAGACCCCCGGTTTGAGTATTCTCAGTCTGTTACTACCTACTCTGTAGGGAACTTATGCCAATCTTGGCTGCAACATTCCACCTTGGCATCTGTTAAACTACATATATCTAAATAACCTGACAAAATAGATTTGAATGTTTTTGTTAAGGGTCCTGTTGGTGGCAGGTCCAAAAGATGGGTGTATGCTGTTTATAACGAAGTTTGGAAATTATGTCAAATTGAAGCGGCTTCCAGATTGAGAGAAATTGATCAGGCCAATTTGGAAAAAGTCCTGGCTGTTGTGGATAATAGCATTAACACCCTTTCTTCCAGAATTTACACATTAGATAATATAGTTTTGTCTGTTGTTGATATTGTGCAGGATGATATGTCTATTTTATATCATGGTCAAAATCAATTACGTTCTATAATGCAGTTTGCATGGACTTTGCAAACGTTAAAGGCTGGGTAAGTCCCCTGGGACTACATGAATACATCATCTTTATTCCTTCCCTTTAATCTCACTGCGAAACAACAATTCATGTCCATGAAAGATGCAACATACTCATTACTGCATATTGAAAAGTTAGAACCTTTGCCTTTCTCTGTGGCCGAATTGAACTCAGCTATGTGACTTATCCACGGGTTAATCACATTGCCATTTCCTTTGTTTAAATTCAGTTCGGGCATGAAACATTATGCCCTAGGCAGATATGAACCGTTGGGTACTGCTTTCCTGCATGAAGTTTGGTCACTCCCATTTACGTACAGGTGCATGAGAGATGGTACAGAAGTCTATTTGAAAGGTGAGGAATGCACTTCCACACCTGATCACTCTGTAGTCTGTAGGCACATTCAATTGCATGGCGCGTGCAATGTGCAAGCGCCTAATTTAGCATGCGTCCTGAAAGGGATTCCAGTGCCAGCTATTACACCTTCTTTCACGTTGCTAGCTAACGGTAGTTATTTGCTTTTGAATAACGAGGCTTGCTGCAGGATGCTAGTGGGAATTCCCTACATTGTGACTGTATCACAGAGAGTAGTCTGCTGTAAGAATGTCCTTTTTCCACCCCCGCATGGGCGGCTGGATGTATCCATCTGGCCTTCCCATCCGACCTTGAAAGCAGAGTTCAACAAGATGAGCAGAATAAGGGCTCTATTGTCTCAAAAGGAGGTCGCTTTGACTTCGTCCCGTGAAACATTTGTCCTTCACGTAGCAAACACCCGCAAATAGGTGCATGCGCTTTAAATACTGACCTCCCACTGCATTTTGGTGCCCTGATTCAAACTATATTTAATGCCTCGTCAACAACTGGCTTGGTACATTTTTTCAAAATTGTGGGCTCCGGCCTCGTGACCTCCTTCCAAACTATTTTTGGTGTGATACCGGCATTTTTTCATTCTATTTTTTCCAGTGTATTTGGCGGTCTACTGTTCATTCTCGCCCTCGTAGCTGGGGTGCTGTTGTTGGTCTGCTTACTGCGCAATGGATGCACAATTTGTGTCACACGACAGCCTGTCCCAGCTGCTCCATCTTCGTACCCGGATGCTTGAATACTATAAAACATTGCCACTGGCGACCTTAAGCATTGCCTATGGATTGTCCTTCCCGTTTTCCTACTTTACATGCGTACAACCTGTTTTTCATTGCCTAGATTGTCCATGCGAATGGGCTCTGGATTTGTGCTTGTCAAACTCGGTGTCTCCTGCCCCGGATTATGATCGACTAATGAGTCCCTTAGTGGCTCATGAGTTGGACTGTTCTGGTGTCAGGATTATGGCCTGTGGAGCGGCACATGGAGTCCTAGGGAATTGGGACATCGGTACGGCTGCATATGACTTCCTGGCAAGAAGTTATCTTGAAGAACACGCCAGTTGTCCTCTGATTGTGCTAGAGGCCCCATTTGTCGAAGAACATGTATGTTCGTTTACCTTGCTTGACTGGATGGCAGAAACTTTTACAGAACATTCCAATGACTTCCTCTTGGAAGCTGTTGCTACTTACTGTGCTTATACATTGATGGATTAACTTGGATTCCGTCCAACTTTCCTTCGCACCAATTTTTTGGGTTTTTCATTCGACATTCGGGCTCTCTGAGCCTTACCGTTAATTTTTCCATTCAAATTTTTTTTTCCTTTTATCTGTTTTTTTTCTTCGAACCTTCGCTGCCATTTATATGGATTTCCAATTCGTGCCCTTGGTTCCGTTCTATCGAACTTGAACTCTGCGTTCCTTAATTGTATCCCTATTTGCTAGTGGTCTGATTAAGGGGGATGTAGTGAAGGCAGCGATTTAGACACATACATTGCTATGTTAGCATAAGTGCGTTTAATGTTAGAAAGCCATCTTGCCACTTTTTGCTGCTTTTGCACACGACACTGCAGATACATGTTATTATTTGAAAACTGCTTGCTTGCCTTTTCTTCACATGAGAACTGTCTGTTGTTCACATCCCTAGACGTGCGCTGCGACCTTGGTCTGAACATTGTGTGAAGAAACAGTCTGGGTCGCAAGACAATGCATGTTTTTGAGTTCAGGTTGATCGGCCACTCTCTAGCCATAACACGCACACAGCTGCAAATACCTGAAAGTCGAGAGCCTTTAATATTGCAGTCTGAATGCTTTATACACACATTCTGGAGAAGAACATTTCCAGGCGCAGAGCAAAGCTGATCCTGTGATGTGATTCACCTAAGCTGATCTTTACGGTATGGGGTTCCCCATTCAGGCCTAGAGACCTTCTATTAGTATAATAATACTAGCCTACTAGCGAAGGGAAGGTGGTTGTATTCCACTGTCATTTATAATATGATATCTCCTTTCATTTTCTATGGTATTGTAACAATGCTGATGGTTTTAATTATAATCATTTGACTGCTTATGTTAGCCAAAGTACTGCATCTTAGGACACGTAGTTAATAAAAAAAAACTTTTAAACTTTACTGTGTCTCTGATTACTCTTGTTGTGGACTGATATGAGAATAATAACGAACAGGTATTTCTGATTCCCACCATTTCTGAGAATACTCTAAGTCGCTTGTTCTGGGTTGTCTATACATTGGGACCTCCAATAGAATACGGATAACGAATGGGACACTCATGCTGGTCGGATAGGGGTTCTGGGTACTGAGGTGAGTTTTTTGGTGCACCACAATTCACTGAGGTCCTGGTTTCCTGCACATAGTTCTGTGAATGAGCAGAATCCCTGCAACACCAGACTTCTTCATTCGGGGTGTCCTTGGCCGAGTGACACAGGAGCCATCTTTATTTCCGACCAGTCTTTGTGAGAATGCGCGTAGTAGGAATTCCAGCCGCCCTCCGAGGCCCAAATAAGAACTATTAATAAAGTCAGGAAAAAACACATTAGGACACAGAACAAATGATTTCACTGTATACCACTTATTTCTACTCTAACCACATTTACTTATTTTAAATCTTTTGCATTAGTATTTTGTACAACTTACGAGGTTTTGTTTCTCGGCAGCAGATGCATTAGCGTTTAAGTTCAAAGCAGCCATCTTTAGTGCTATTGCACAGCTGCAAAAGTTTCCCACCAAAAGCGACAGGGTCATAATACGTAGATGCAGTAGACGCATGCGCAATAGAAATCCTGCGTTTTTGTCGGCCACTTTAGGACATTCATGTTACAGGTTAGGGATGCACATTGACAAGCTTCCCCTAGATAAAAGTGTTCGTGGTGTATTTGCGGGTTTTAGTACTTACAAACAAGTAGGTTACCTTGTTACATGTTATTTTGAGAGGATTGAATCCAAGCAAGTTTCTTTTACGAATCCTTGCTCCTTCAATCCCCTCTCTGATGGCATTTGTTGCCATCAAAAATGATCTTAAAAAAAACAGATGCCAACTTTTAGCACATCTCAAGCTCTTCTTCAACCTTTTCATTTACTTTCTTTTCCTTCCTGCATTGTAACCCTCTCATTCTTTTATAAAAATCTCCTTTAAACTCTTCTAACTGAATTTCTTCAAGTTTTCTTTTCTTGCCTCTTTCATTCACTTCATAATTCTTTTTTTCCTTTACAACACTTGTGCCAACACATTATTGCTAAGACTAATAGGGTTATTCCCATTATGGGTAGTATTATATGACCTCAAATACCTATTCCTAAATTAGAAAACCAACCACCTATGTTTGGAAAACTATTTGCAAGTTTATTCAATGCATTTTCAACTTCCAGTGGTTTCAACTCTTCCTCCAATTTCGTAATATTCTTAATATATTTTCCAATTTCGACACTTTTATCTGGTATATACGTGCAACAATGTTGCGTTTTCAATAATTTGCAGACTCCACCCTCTTTTGCCAATAATATGTCAAGGGCAAGTCGATTTTGCATAACCATAGATCTGACTGCAACTAATTCAGTGTTGATGAGCAGAAATCCTCCAGCAGTGTCAGTAGATAACCGATCAACTACTGTAGATAATTGACAAATTATCCATGAATTCAGAAGAACTCCCACTGAGGGTTTCAATGCACTACAAATGTCACCTACTATCTCTGAAAAACTAGCTTTTTTTATACGTGTTAGTCTATCTGCATCTTCATTGTTTCCAGTGAGTCTTTTTACATGATAAATCTTCAGGAATACTATTCCGGAAATAGCAACTCCTGTACCAATGGTCTGGCAGCCTAAAGTAGGCTTTATTGCCCAACACATAATAAATTCCAGAAAATACTGGATCAGTTCCTCCTTTTAGCCCCAAACCCCGATTACTAAAAGATTGTGCTCACATTCACTGGAACCAATAAACATATTGTTATATTCTGTTTTTAATCTATGAAGACAGATTTTTTCTTTCTTTTCAAAATCTAGAGACATGGCAGCATGAGTTTTACCACTTGCAAAATGCTCTTCTTCCTCAGCCCATTTCAGTATCTGAGGTTTAGGTTCAAAAGCTCTTCGTTGGAAATCCTGCCTTCTTTGCTCTACTAAATTCAAAAATATTTTCTCTTCTTCATACACTTTACACGTTAAATTGTTATTATGTGCTTCAGCTATATCTATTGCTTTCATTGTTAAGAAATATTCACCCATAAATTCTGAATCCCTGGTACTAAGAACAGGGTTAATTCTTTTTCGCATAGGAACCTCAGAAAAAATCACATCTATGTTAGAATAATAGTATTGTAATTTTCCAGTTTTTTAAAACTAACTTGCTAAAACACTACAGGATATACCATAGGTTAAGGGTAAATGATGATAGGTCACTCCCTCTGCTACAGATGCAGGTAATTTCATACAGACATAGTAATCACTAACTTCCATAGTTTCTACATATTGTACTAATAAATATGTTTTATTCACAGCGTGATGTAAATCCGACTCATCTGGTGTTTCTAATTCTACTCTATCTCCTTTGATAGTTGCTACCTTTTCACGGGTGTTAGTGTTATTCTGTACACTTTTGACCATTAAATAAGGCAGGGCCACAGCTAATATCAACCATGTTATGAGTATTAAAAATATACTACATATACACATTCTGCAACATTTCTTAAAACAATTCGATTTTCCAGCAGCTCTATTATCAGCCATTTTCTAAAGGGTTTGAAGATTTTTTTTCTTTATTTGAGTGATTTCCTTTGGAACAGAGTTACAAGGAAAATACTCTCAAGGTGGTCTCACTTCCTCATCAATTTGCTATGCATCAAAATTTCCAATCTCCTCTTCAATTATCTCTAGATTTTCAAAATCTTCAAGAATTACATATGTCCATTCAGGACCTTTGAACTTGTTATTTATAAATTTAGCTCGGGGGCTTCATCAGGTTGAACCTACAGCTGCTTTTCCAGTCCAACTAGATATTTCGTCTACCTGCTCTGGCTCCTCTTGTACTGTCTTGAGGTGATATTTCAGTCTTTTGATGACACCTGGCCTGCTATCACCTTTTAAGATTCGTTTAGCTTGCACTGCACTTGTACCTTCTTCAGAGGTTCTTTTATTTTCGTTAATTTGTGGCACAGTGTGATTTTTTCCGTCCTCTGATTCCTCCTTTGTCTGATCTTGTGCAGGGCTCACTAATTCACTACCTTTTCCCTGAATGTTTTCTCTTTTACTTGTCTGACCTAGGTCAGGTTCAATTTTTAAGGTCTCTTTTTCTGTATCTGCCTGAATTTCTGTAATTTCCCTTATTGGCTCTTGCTCAATCCCCTTTGAATCTTTGTCGTCATTTATCTCTTTAGATTTTCTGTTCTTCCCCAGTCTCGAGGTCTATAAATTTGGTTTCTTCTGTTTGGGTAATTTGTACCTTCCCTACCTGGTCCTGCTAAGGATTATGAGCCAATATATTTTCTGGTTCTTTAGCACTTTTCTCTCTTCTATCTGGTCCTCACTCTGTTCCTGACTAATTTGTCTAGTTTGACTTCTGGTTCTTACAATTATCTCTGGTATGTCTACTACATGTATCCAATCATCCTGACTGGTGCTAGGTTGTTCTCCGTCAGCTACTTCAGGACCTATTACTTGAGACCCTTAAGCTGCGCAACCTTCAGCCCCCTCAACCGCCTGAATCAGTTGAGGTTCCTCCTCGTCAAGTGCTGGTACTCTTTTAGTGTGGCTTGAATGAATCCAATTAGGCAAGCCTGCACATTTTACAGCTGTTGTTGTAGCTAATATAACCTGATGTGGTTTCTCCCACCTTGGTGCTAGGCAAGTCTCTCGTGTGTGATTCTTCACTACAACCCAGTCACCAGGATTCAGATCATTTGCTTGAATCGGCTGCCTGACGTCTGCGTCCACTCCAAGCTGGTGAGAGATAGAACGTACTTGGTCAGCCGATTCTTTGCAATACTCCAGTACCAAATCATCAGTTATATTCAACAACTTGTGTCCTGGTATGCATGCCTGCCTCATTGCCCTTCCCATGATGATTTCATGGGGACTCAATCCAGTATTTTTGTCTGGAATACTTCTGAGTCCTATCAGAACAAGAGGTAGGGCATCAGGCCAGTCTAGTGGAGTCGATGCACACACTTTCCCCAACCTTGACTTAATTGTGTAATTCAATTGTTCTACCACTCCCGATGCTTCTGGGCGGTATGCGCAGTGCAGCTTCTGTTCAATTTTAAATGCTTCACAAATTAATCGAATTATTTCATTATTAAAGTGAGACCCTCTATCTGATTCAATAGTTACTGGAAAACCGAACCTAGGAATGAGTTCTCTCAATAGGAGTCTGGCCACTGTTATACTGTGATTTCTTTTGGTGGGGTATGCTTCCACCCATTTTGAAAATAAACATACGATGACAAGTACATATTTTAATCCTCGACAAGCAGGCAATTGAATGAAATCAATTTGAAGTCTTATGAAGGGTCCTTCATCCTTTCCGATCTTTCCCATATAGACTATTGTTATCTTGCCTGGATTCATTTGCTGGCATGTCAAACATCTTTGGCAAAGTCTTTCAGCCATATTTCTAAACCTTGGGTTAAACCAATCCTGCCTGAAAAGTCTAATCATTGCATCTTGGCCTATGTGAGTGTCTCCGTGATACAGTCTAGCCATAGGTGCAAGCATGCTGTCTGGCAACACAGGTCTGTCATCTAAGTAAACCCACACACCATCTTCAGTCCTTTGTGTGCAACCAATTTTCACCCACTCCTCTGTCTCTTTTGGTTCTGCTTCAATTTGTAAATCTTTCACTTCTTTCCATGTTTCTAAACCTGACAATAGCATAAGTTGGCAGCTGTTTTGACAATTTTCGTTTTTTCTGCTAACTGCCATACAGTATATGGCACAATGTTGGGCTACCTGGTCAGCGTACCAATTGCCTGCAGTCACACTGTCATTTCCTGACTGGTGTGCGGCACATTTGACCACTGCCACTTCTTCTGGTAATTGTATTGCTTCAAGCAATTCTTTGACAAATTTTCAATTTTTAATGGGAGACCCTGAAGAAGTCAGAAAGTCTCGCTGCATTCAAAGCAGGGCAAAGTCATGCACAATCCCGTAACCATACTGAATGTCAGTGTAAATGGTTACCCTCCAATGTTTCCCCTATTTGCATGCATTGATTAAAGCAATTAATTTGGCTATTTGTGCAGACCTGACTCCTGGTAAATAGGATGCTACGACTATTTCACCCAGTGTACATACAGTATAAGCAGCGCTTAATCCTCCCTCCTCATGGCGCATGCGTTAACCATCTACAAATAAATCATGCTCAGCATCTTTTAGTGGCTCTTCTTGTAAGTCTGGACGTGGTTTTGTACTTAGTTCTGTTACATCAAGGCAGTCATGTTCTGGGTCATCCTTTACTTCCTCATTATATGGATCTGGTAACAGAGTAGCTGGATTAAGTACAGTACATCGAACAATAGTCACATTCTCTGCACCTAAAATGATTCTTTCATATTTAGTTAGTCTGCTTGGGGTGAAGTATTGGGTATGAGTTTGTGTCAAAAGAATAACAACTGCATGGGGGACATAGACCTTTACAGGGTGTCCCATCACAATTGTCTCACTTTGCTCAAAGCTCACACATGTTGCTGCCACAGCTTTTAGGCATCCTGGCAAAGCGGATGCTACAGGATCTAAGGTAGCAGAAAAGTATGCCACTGGGCGTCACATCAGACCATGAATCTGCTTTAGAACTGAGAGGGCACAATTATCTCTCTCACAACAAAATAAAGCGAAATCTTTTGAATAATCGGGCATATCTAGGGCAGGGGCTTCACATAGACAATCTCGTAATTTCAGAAAAGATTTCGTACTCTCATCATCCCATTCTATCTGTTCTTTTGCTCGTTTCTTTGTCATTTGTATCAAGGGTTTCGCCAGCATGGAGAACCCCATAATGCACTGTCTGTAATACCCCACTACCCCTAAGAACATCCTTATTTCTTTCTGGGTTTGTGGCAACTTCATTTGTTTTATAATTTGTATTCTTTCAGAGGTCACTCTCCTTTCTCCACGTTCTATCTGGTGTCCCAGATATTTCACTTCTTTTCTACAAAACTGTAGCTTTTCAGGGGACACTTTATGTCCACCTTTTGCTAAATGGTTCAGCAAGGCTATGGAATCTGTCAGACTGTCACTTTTTGCTTTTGAAGCGACTAAAAGATCGTCTATGTACTGTACGAGGACAGACTCCCTGGGCATTACTAAAGGCTCAAGACATTTTTTCAAGATCTGATTGAAAATTGATGGACTTTCTTTGTACCCTTGAGGGACACGATTCCAAGCATAAACATGATCATCAAATTTAAAACAAAATAAGAACTGGCTATCCGGATGTAATAGGATGGAGAAAAAGGCATGACATAAATCAATCATGGTAAACCACCTCGCATTCCATGGTATTTGGTACAGAATCACTGCAGGGTTGGGCACCACTGGACAACAGGGGGCAACAATTTTATTAATTTTTCTTAAATCTTGAATTACCCTATACTTTCCATTTGGTTTCTTAATGCTAATTATAGGTGAGTTACAAGGACTACTTAAAATCTCTTTTAATATGCCTTGTTCGACCATTCTGTTTATCTCTGCTGCAACACCCGCTTTGACTTCAGGACTCATTTTGTACTGCTGGGTGTTTGGAAAAACCGCACCTTCCTTTACAGTTACCTTTACAGGGTCTACATCGGCCATTAATCCTACTTCTTTTCCAGTAAAATCCCACACATCTGGATTTACTGTCATTTTTACTTCTTCAGGCAAGTCATCCTGAGTTATTATTGAATATAACTCATTTACTTCTGCTCCTTGCTTAGCTGACATGATTTTGTATATTCCGTCTTCATCTGGGGTTTGAATAGCAACACCATCCGGTGTGCAGAATATGGTGCAATTCATTTTGCACAACAAATCTCTTCCTCACGTTTTGATGTAATACGGGGGAAAACATGGCGGCAGCTAGCTAGGCTGCCGTAGCGCTCTGAGGCGAGCTCCCGTCAGAGTCAACCCTATCCTGCCATGCCGCGAGAAGGATTGAGACCCCGGTGACCGGAGCAGTAGGGCATGTCCTGGAGGTTGTAGAGGAATAGTACTCCCCTTACCTTTGAAGCGGGTAAAATTCATTTTGATCGGTCGTTGTTTTGGTTGAGTATCGGCGTCTCTTCAAAGTACGTTGAGGATGCAGTGCCGCGTTTGTCCACCAGATGTCCCACGCCATACAGCTTGCTTCCTCTGTCCGTGGGCGTTCTCGGAGGATGGAGGACGCCGTGAGTTTTTTCCCTCGACTGTTTCTGTTTCTGTGGTGAGTGCTGTACCTCTGAGAGTGGCAGGAGAGAGTCAGCGCTTTTCAGAGGAGACACCGCTCTCGGAGCTAGAAATTGGCCAAACTGCTACACTTACACTACGAGAGCCCCGGGGGAAGCCGAGGCTGCGTCTTTGGTCAGCCGCGCTGGAGCTGAGGCGGGGGAGAAAGCTGCGGAGCCTTGTGCAGCCATTCCGTGGTTCCGCCTTTGTGGCTAACTCTAGATGCGCAGGTAATAAAGCGTCTTCCAGAGGGGTGCAAGAACCAACACTGTCACCACCTCTGAAAGTAGCCAAGGAGGGAAGGCTAGAGACAGAGGCTTTTGTCAACGGTAAGATCAGTGAGAGTATTAAAACGCTGGCTGGGTTAGCGCCAGGGTCTGCACCAGGATCTGCGGTTATCTGTGGTGTTTTGAGCGATAAGGCGGCCGTGCAGGTTGTTGGTGAGGCTGCCACTGCTCAGAGCTCCGAGGTATCGGTTAGGAGGAAATCTTCTTCCTATTTAAACACAGAAGTGAAGGCTAGAGGAAGTAAACACAAGTCTAAGCCTAAAACCAAAGTGAAGGGTCCTAAGGCAGTATTATCTTCAGGTTCTAAGATCACTCCTTCACTTCGATCTTATTTTAAAGCAGTTCCTCAGATCCTCAACCTTGCGGAAAATCACAATATGGCAGGTGTCTTGTATGTCCCGGACGCCCCCCTTTCTCCTTCTGCCAGTGTGTTATCAGTATCCTCCTGTACACCAGTTGGGGTTGAAGCTATAGTAGGGGGGGAGGATTTACCCCCGGTCACACCACATCTGAAAGGTTCAGAGGCAGCCGGTCTAGTTCAAGGAGTTGGAGTAGAGTTGGGGGCGCATGTCACAGGAGGCTTGTCCACCATCGAACAGAGTCTCTCACTAAGCCTGTTAACAGCGGAAGGGCCAACTTCTGACAATCATTTGGCAGCAACATCGGAGATGGAGGGTGCAGTCGGTGAAGAATGGCGGGATGCAGAGATTATTAACGCTCAGCATCAGAATGGTGACGCTGCTGGAACTGGTACAGCCATCCTTGAGGGTGAGTCCACTATTTCAGCTGCCTCATTGCTGGGGAGGTTTTCTGCGCTCACAATGGAGATAAGGAAAGGGTTTACTGAGTCCTCTGCAAATCAATTGGAGATAAGGAACTATTGTGAAGCATTGGATAAAAAGATTGATGGTTTGTCCATCAGAACAGGAGTTCTGGAAGAGACCTCAGCAGCACTCTCAACTAATTTGGAGCAAGCTAAGGATGATATAAAGAAGCTTACTAGAGAGGAGCAAAACCTAAGCGAGAGGATGGAGATGTTAGAAAATAACGCCAGGCGGGGGAATTTACGGATCCTCAATGTTCCGGAAGGAACTGAGGGTTCCGACATCAAACATTTCATCACTGTTCTGTTAAAGGAGTCCCTGGGCCTAGAGCACTCACTTGAGGAGTTACTAATGGACATACAGCGAGTCCATAGGGACCCCTTTCGGCGGAATCCCCAAAGATCGAAACCGCGTAAAATTCTGGTCAACTTTCACACTTATGTGTTGAAAGAGCAGATTCTTAACCTGGCATTAAAACATAAGTCTCTCGCAGGGATAGGTTTTACTTTCCTAGTTAGGTCTGACCTCTCCAGAATCACATTGGAGAAACAATGGGAGTTTGGGAGACGTCTGGATGCGTTTAGAAAGGTAGGAGCAACAGCTCAGTTCATGTTCCCGGCAGCCATTAAAGTTATGCATAACAATCGGATGTATAACGTTAGGTCAGTACAGGCAGCCGATGAGCTTTTGATGACATTAGGGAAAGAGCACAAATAGATTACGCATATTGTGAGATAGCGTTGGTGAATCCTTTTAGATAAGCCTAATAGTTAATGTGTTATTATTCACACAGAGCTGTACGCTTCTCTACCCTAGGTCATATCTACTTATTCATTTTGACTAAAGGTCCTCTTCTTTCTACGTCTAGCTAATTGCCTTATATAGCCTCGATAACCTCTCTCTTATAGCATGATGGGTGGGGGTTTCACTTTTTATGTCTTATACTCTTTCATTTTGTATTCTTTTTCTTCTGGGGTGGGAAGGGTTCTTCTCGATGGGAGCTTGTCAAAGGGGTGCTATCTACCAGACCATTTGCCGGTTAGATAACACAAGGGTTTTCCATGGGGGGGGAGGTGGGTTTGAGGGGGGGCACGGGGTTAGGAGGTGGGGTGGGAGATGGCAAAAATATAAAATGGTCCTCATTGTTCGAAAGAGTGTTACAAAGGATGGAAGCAGGCAGATGTTGAGCAAAGAATTAATGCAACAAATGGTAATCTTGGCTTTTTCTTTTTTTAAGTATGGGTAGTGTAAAATATATCTCCTGGAATGGAAATGGCCTCCGCACCAAGCCCAGAGCCAATAGAATTATGCAATATTTGCGGGACTTTGATGCGCAGGTCATTGTGCTCCAGGAGACACACCTAACTCACACTGAAATGCTTGCCCTTATTAAGAAAAATAGGTGGATAGATTTTGCAGTTTCAACTACCCAAACAACCAATACAAGAGGGGTCTCAGTTGTATTCAAAAAAGGAGCTAAAGCTAGGCTGATTTCACAGGCGGCCGACCCAGGTGGCAGATGGGCCATAGCGTCAGTTGTTATTTCCGATCTGCAAAGCACAATCTTGGGATACTATGGTCCGAATCAGGACGACCCCTCTATTTTGGAGTCTTTATTTTCACATCTGCTTTCCTTCCCTGAACCCATTATCTTGGCAGGTGACTTTAATGTCGTACTGGACCCCTTATTGGATAAATCGGCTAATAATCGATCCCTTGTTTTTTCTAAGACTAGGGCCTTGCTGCAAAGTGTTATGAAGCAATATGGTTATGTGGATATTTGGAGAGAGAGGTCGGGGCAACAACAAGGGGTTTCTTTCTGGAACTACAAATACCACCACCAGTCCAGAATCGATTTCATCTTAATAAGTCTGAGGCTGGTAGATTCTGTCAAGGCCATTAATTATCTCCCAATACATCTGTCAGATCATGCGGCTGTTGTAATGGAACTTGTTAGACCGATTAAGAGGTCTTCCATCACATGGTCTTTCGACCGCTCTCTTCTGTCTTCCCTTGAGGATATCACATTTCTTAAATCTGAAACCCATAATTTTTTGGATTCCAACAGGGGCTCAGCTACGACCAGAATGATCTGGGATTCATTTAAAGCTTTTTTGAGAGGGGTTATTTGGGCAAATCATATCGTAGGAAGCTACATAGAGAGGAAGTCATTTCTATTGAAGCTCAGATATGTCAAACGCAACAAGATATAGACTCCAATCATGTGGCTTCCGGATTAGATCTGCCCCCTCTTCGCAATCAACTAGCGGCTCTGAAGGGTAGTTTGAGCTCGATATTAAATCTTCGGCTTCAACAAAGATGGGAAGCTAGCAAGCTGGCCCATTTTGAATACAGTGAGGGCGCCGGGAAACTACTGACCTGGAAGACTAAAACAGATCTGGTTCGCAATAACATTGCCGCAATAACGGTAGACAATCATACTTTTTCTTCAGATGAGGATATCAGGGGTGCCTTTAGAGAATACTTTCAGGCGATTTATGAGGAGGATAAGGAGATCTCGTTAGATTCTATTGAAGGTTGGCTGAGGGATATCAATCTCCCTTCGTTATCTACTGAGCAGTCTCAGTTCTTAGATAACACCATTACGGAGGATGAGGTAAGATCTGCCATTAAAAGAAGTAAGAACGGGAAGGCGGCCGGACCTGACGGCTTGCCGGCAGAAATCTATAGAGCCCTTAAAACAGAATTAGTCCCATTCCTTACTGTTCTATTCAATCAAATTTTAGTGGAAGGTCAGACCCCGCCTGCCTCTTGGGATAATGCCTCAATCACCCTTATTTTGAAACCAGGGAAACCAAAGACCGCTTGTGGATCCTATAGGCCAATTTCGATTCTTAATGTGGATTATAAGATCTTCACCACAATTTTGGCATCGAGGTTGGCCGAGATTGCGCCGGCGGTCCTCCACTCTGACCAAAAGGGCTTTGTCAATGGACGACAACTATTTGAGTTAACATATGACTTAATAGGTGCTATAGATATAGCATCTGCACGGACCCTCCCTCTGGCGGCCCTCACGTTGGATGCGACCAAGGCTTTCGACAGGGTTAATTGGGTTTACCTGTCGGGGGATTTGGCTAAGTTTGGCGTGTGGGCAGGGTTCCGTAGGGCAATTGGTTTGCTATATCATAGCCCAGTTGCACGCCTTTTGGTTAATGGAGAACTATCGGACCCGGTTACTATCACTAGGGGGACACGGCAGGGCTGCCCACTTTCCCCCCTATTGTTTGATTTTTACATCGAACCCTTTGCGCAACAATTGAGGGGGGAGGCCACTATCAATCCTTTTTCTTATAAAGGGTGGGAAAGGAAAGTAGCCCTATACGCTGATGACGTGCTTATTCTTACTTCAGATGTTGGTACTGCACTCCCCATAATTCTAAAGATTGCCCACTCCTTTGGCCAAGTATCCGGTTACGAAATTAATGATTCCAAAACCGAGATGCTTGTCTGGAATGATGATGGGCGAGCTAAGAATTTACAAGCAGGTTCCTCGATGAGGTATTTGGGTCTACATATTGGGAAGGACATAGAAAAAATTGCTCAAGTGAATCTTTCAGCAGTAGCCAAAGAATGTCGTAGGTTATTGCATTCATGGTCTCACATTCCACTATCTTTAATTGGGAGGGTCAATTTAATTAAAATGTCGATTCTCCCCAAAATTTCTTTCCTGTTTTGCACCACCCCTTGCACTTTGATTATTCTTGTTTAGCTAAATTACAGTCAGACATAACATCTTTTATTTGGAACAACAAACAGGCAAGGATTTCATGGAAAAAGCTTAGGAGGCAATGGGACAAGGGGGGCTTGGCCCCCCGGATTTGAAATTGTATGCTTGGGCTTTTCATTTGACTCACTCCCGTATGTTGTTAAAAATGCCTTCAGACTACGGGGTGGGCCTGATGTTCTCAGCTATGTTAGAAGGGGAAGATGTTAGTCAATCGGCCTTTCTCTTCAAATTTGGCAACCCCAAGTACTTTAAAAAAATCAAACTGAAGGTGTTACAGGGATTGGCAAAATTATGGGCCGAAGTCACAAGCTCTATAAAACAAGGTTACTTTTGTGATAGAACTCCGCTATGGGGACTACCTGAAAACCCCGCCTGGCTTGGAGATATCTTAGCGGCGCCTATTAGAGACGCAGGCCTAGAGGTCTGGGGAGATCTCTTTTTTGAAGGGGAGTTGCTTTCATGGGATCAGCTCCAGGCTAAGATCGGGCCCAATCTATCAAGGTTCAAATACGTCCAAATGTCTAGTTGGACTCAGGCCTATAAGACTCAATCCCTTGAAAGAAACAAATTTCCACTTGGAGGATATAGCCTACTTATTGATAATTTGGACAACAACCCACCCGGTAAAAAGGAGACCTCACAATGGTATAGACTCCTACTCGAGGAAACGGACGGAGTTTTCAACCTGCCTGACTTGTTGTGGAGTCCTTCAATTTCTGGTCCAAATCTACAAAATCTTTGGTCAGCTTCTTTCGGCCTTTTGTGCAGTATAGTGAAGCCTTCATGGCTACGCAGAAACCATCTTTTTACACTGCATAGGGCATACTATTCTCCCCTCAGATTATCTAAATTTTCTGAGGGCAACCCAATGGCATGTTCAAGGTGTGGCCTTCTGGCAGCATCAGACACCAACATGTTTTTCGACTGCCCTAGCCTAGAGTCATATTGGGCAGCTATCAATAACACTCTAACCATATCACTGGGTGTTCAGGTTAACATTGACTTGCCTCCTGTGATCTTTGGGATTCGGGAAGGAGTTCAAAGTGCGGCCAAGAATTTGGTGTTCTACGCGGTGTTGTTGGCAAGAAGGGAGATCTGCAGGAAGTGGAAGGACTCGTCCCCTCCCCGATTGGCAGGCTTCTATTTCGTATACATCACGAATGGACCTTGCTAGATCCGGTAATCAGAGCAAAAGGCCTTTCTGGTATTTGTTATCATGGGTACACTGAAGTGGCCGGGGTTTTTTTTTTATTTATTATTTTTTTTTTTTCCCGGGTCCGATGATTACCCTGCTACGGTGCCCCCCTTGCCTTTCGCACCATGAGATTAGCCGGTACCTGGTCCTAGCCCGGGCTGACTTGGCTGCTACCTTTACCAAGGTTGCCTATAGGAAGGAAACCGTTTGGTTCTTTGCCTTCCAAGATTGTGACTGCGATAGCTGAGGGTTATTGTGTACCCACTATCTCGCTTATATAACCCTGCCAGTTTTGTTATGAACTGAGACAGCTGCATGTAGGTTAATCTGGTCTGGCATTGAAACCATGGTAGCAATGAGGACAAAAAACAAACAAAAAAAACCAAATCTCTTCCTAACAAATTCACGGAACTAGAGTCGCGCACTACAATCTTGTGCATCTCTTCGAAGTTTCCAATGCATACTTCCATTGGCTTTGTAATAGGGGTCCTAATATGTTTATTTGAAACGCCCACTATTGGATCACTTCTCCCGAGAGGGGTAGGTTTGGAAAGGCTGCTGTTCTCACAGTAGAACGGGTAGCACCAGTGTCCAACAAAAAGGTAATGTCATTTCCCTCTACCTTTCCGTCGATATATGCACCTGACTGATCTACCGGTAAGGATGCGCCAAGTACGCAATCCTCACCCCCCCCTCTCAGGCACCGTCATTGATCTTGGTCATCAAAGTAGGGCTCCTGCAAAAGAAACTGTGATCTTAGGTAATTTTTCTTACCACTTCCTACTTGAAATCCGGTGTCCGTACTGTACTTGGCTTGACTCACAAAATTTGGCATAGGAGCAGGTGGCAATTGATTCTGCAGGTTTACAACCTGTTGTGGTTGATTCATTATCAGCTTATTGTGCGTCTGTGGATTTAAATTTTGATTTGGGCTATTATTATTTTGTATATTCTTAAACTCGTTTTTCCAATGCCCCAATTTTCCGCACCATGACAAGGGAATTTTTTCTTTGCTTCTTCTCTACTTAATCGCCCTTTTGGTTTAGACCCATTATTTTCGCCATTTCCTTGCCCTTTTCCTGATTTCCCTGCCATGATATTGAACTGAATTTCCTGTTGTTCTGCCAATTTAACTTGAGCCCACATTACCTTTTCTTCTCAAATCTTTCGTCTATTGTCAATTTCATCTCCACAGTACTTTGCATATTTTAAAACTTCATCAATGGGCTTTGCTTGCCAACACAAATTATGTTGTTTAATCATTTCAGAGATTTCCTTCCTTAATCCATTGACAAATCGATACACAAAATGAGTCATGTCTTTATTCCCAATACTTTCTACCCCACTATACTGTTTGAATACCTGTAGGAGGCGCTCATAGTACGCATGGACTGATTCATCTTTTTCCTGAATGGTTCTATCTATTTTTACCCAATCTGTCTCCTTTGGGGGAATTTTCCCTTTCAAGAAAGTTATGACCTGGTTATATTCTCTCATTACTTCTTCAGACGGGGCTCCAGTTTTCTTGTCTCTCGGGTACTCATCATTTGGCCAATCAACCGTAAATTTACACTCAGCCCACAAATCAGCCGGTACCACTATGTGAAACAAACCATCCAAATCTTTCAACAGAACTTTCGAAACCTTCACAAACCTTTTGACTTGTCTATACCATTCCACAGGCTTTTCCCTCAGTTTTGGGAAATCATTTGTAAATGACAAAATATCCTGTCTAGTCCATGGGAAATGTACATAACTTCCCCCGGGAACTTCTCTCATTGGGTACAACCCTTCTGCTTTTTCTGTTTCTTTCATTAAATATTCTGATGTCACTCGAGTGGCCCGTGCTTCTTCCTTTTTCTTTGTCCACCTTGCTTTCCATCTGTCTAGGTCTCCCCATTTTTGCAATATCGTCATTAATTCTTTAACCTGCAATTTTCTCCCAGACACATTCATATTTTCCAGATCTTTATCAGAAAATTCTACTCTATAGGGTTTTTGTAGAACCTTGGACCTTCCCACATCGATTCCCATTTCTAAAGCCAAATTCATTAGTTTTTCATGAAATATTTTTGTATTTCGTGTTATACTTCAGCCAATGAACAGCAATTCTTCCTCAATAAAGGTATTCAACCTTTCCAACCCTACATTTCCTGCTATCATCTCTTCCAATTCCACTCTTAACTTAAAGACATCTAGTATTTTTGGAGGTGGATTGGGCTTCTCTATATCCCTTGTTCATCTGTCTAACACCTCTGGGGTTATTATTGTGGCACTTTTTGTTCCCGTGGATGTCTCAAGTCTCACTTCTTTTGAACAACCTGGTGTGACTCTTCTAGGGGTGTCATGTATCTGCCCTCTTATCGACAAATCCATCAATGAAATTACAGACTAACAATCACTAGCTTGGGCATCAACTATTATTTTTCCTTTTCTAGGTTCAATTATTGGTGTGGTCATGACAGGAGTTTTAGAACAGTTTGCTTTATCTCCATATAACGGGACAACAGGATCTATAGTCACAGGTACGGTTAGCGCTTCAGGATGTGTGTTTAGCTGAGTTATCTTTTGTATTAATTCTTCCCTATTTTTATTTATTGCCTCTCTTTCTTTTTCTTGGAGTACCCTTTCCATTGTTCTATCATGTACTACTTGTGGCACCAAGGGTGTCTCTAGAAATGGAGCACTTGGGGTAATTTTACCTGGCCCTTCCTGATATGGCGGATGACTTTTCATTAATATCTCCTCTAAATAATCTTCATCAGAATCTCCTCCACCTGTCATCAAGTGTTTTTTTTTTTCTGTGCATTTGCTTCCTACCTGTTCATCAGCCATTAATACAGTATATAATCCTTCAGTTAACATGGCTTGTCTCCATTGTTTTATCTGTTTGTCTCGAGTTTCACGCTGACATTTTTGGTAGAAATTACTCAGATTCCTGTTACACCTTGGTCTATCTCGTTCAAATGCCCCAGTCTCCCATTCTTCTAATGCCTCATACTGAGTCAACCTAGGTCTGGGTTCTAATTCATTCATTCTTCTCCGTAAGTTATGTAAAATTCTCCTATTAAATGTTCTGTATTTGGGGAAAGCCAAAATTCCATCATCCTTTGTGTATTCAACCCAATTGTCTAACCATACACAAGTATGATAACCTCTTTCTACCATCATGTATGATGCAGGAGTTTTCGGAGGAGGAATAAGAATTCCTTCTCTAGTTTTAATGGGCTTATCCATCTTAAAATAATTCTTTATTTTCTGCATAAACTATATTTTTCTTTTCTCGCCGTACATTTTTCGAGATCTTCCTCTCAAGTATTGCTGATAAGCAAACCCTAAATAATTTCTATCTAGGCGACTCCCAGTTAATGTGGGATCGTACATACACAATCCGTTATCTATTATTATTATTGGGGCTTCTATGTTTATAGTTACTCAATCTTTTCCTCCAATACTAGTGCGTCTTTTATTTTCGTATTCAATCAGAGCTCAACTTACTCTGTGCGTTTAGCCAATGCTAGCGCAGTTTTTAAGTGACGTCAATATCACTCCTTTCTACGGACCCCTCCTTTGCAAAATTTGCGTAAGTCACACACCCGCTGTTCCACCAATCCCAGCGCGGCTCTTTGTGACATCATTGCAGCACCCGCAACTGACCCCTCCTTTACTAGGAAATGCGTAACTTATATTTTTCAGTATTTTTGTATGTAATTTGCATAATCAACAACATAAAACATTCGCTACTGTGTCAGATTCTCTCAATTCCAAAGAATAGTCCATTTTCTTTTACTGCAAGTAAACCTTTTCCGCTTACCCTTCACACACTACGAGTAAAACCTTTCCGCTTACTCTTCACCCAAGCTACTCCTCCAGTATTACCCTTTCTAGGTGATATAAGACCAGAGTTTTGCCAATGACCTCTTTAGCTACCAATTACTCTTACTTACATACAGAAATAATCCCTAAACAGTGCTTCTAGTTTTACCTAACTTTCCGCACTTTCTTGAATCCTGACAAGTAACCTCACTGCAGTATGGCTTCCATTCACCATCCGCTATTCTTTATTCCCGGGAACTTCAGACAACATGAATAACGATGATAATCAACAACAAATGTTAATAATACACATCAGTAATTTCAATTACAACATTCCCTACCTAACTAACTAGAACCTAACCATGCCTCTGCTACAAAGAAAAACTGATAGAGCGCGGGTCACCAACTCTGGTCACACATACACCTAATACTCACCTGGGCCCAAACCACATTCACACAATAAGCTAGTGAACCCTCGCTGACATCAGTTTTGTGTAATAATACCTGTAATTTTGTTATTCACTTTTACCAAGTCTCACCAATTTAATGATTTATTTCATTTCCTCGATGAATCAGGAAGCTAAGCTAGTTTAAGGTAGAAGGAAATTTACCTCTTTACTCTAAATAACCACAGACTCAGGAAGTTTTGAAAACCTTTAGCTCTATTAATTTGTGAGTCAAAATTCAATTACAGTAACCACCTTCGAATCAAGAGGCAAAAATATACTAAGTACTTCATAAAAATTATAATGATCAATGATGACGGTACCTGAAAATAATGATAATAATAATCCACATTTGTAAAGCGCGAACAATCACCCGTAAGGGTCTCTAGGCGCTGGGGGCCGTCGGGAAGATTAAGCAAGCTATTGCCCAGAGTCACATGGAGCTGGGCTAATCTGCCACCGGCGCCGGGGATCGAACAGTGATCCCCAGATTCCGGAGTGACTCGCCCTGGCCGCGGAGCCACACCTCTTCCCTGGACTGGAAACAAGCATCCTAGGACCCGTTTCGGGGGTTCACCCCTCTTCAGCCAGGATAGCTTGATTCCAGTGGCATGGACAGCACGGGACTCACGTCTGAACATACCCGTCCCACTCGGGGTGACAAATGCAAAAAGAACTATTGATGGACAGAATGCAGAACAATGTCATACATTCACCCCAGGACAGAGATCTGGGGCTAAATCCATCGTTTTTTGCCTCACCATGCCATTCCAGTTTGGACCCAGCCATATGCAAATCAGTCTTGACCCTGTGCCCAATGGGAACAGTCCAGCCCGAACTGCCAGACCAGGTTCTCCCTGAACTGGAAACAAGCATCCTAGGACCGGTTTCGGGGTTTCACCCCTCTTCAGCCAGGATAGCTTGATTCCAGTGGCATGGAGAGCACGGGACTCATGTCTGAGCATACCCGTTCCACTCGGGGTGACAAATGCAAAAAGAACTGTTGATGGACAGAATGCAGAACAATGTCATACATTCACCCCAGTACAGAGATCGGGGCCTAAATCCATCGTTTTTTTGCTCACCATGCCATTCCAGTTTGGACCCAAATCTCTTGACTAGGGGTGAATGTTTTGATTTGTTCTGCATTCCGTCCGTCAATTGTGTGTCTTTTGCTTTCTTGCCCTAAGTGCGCCAGATATGCCCAGACGTGGGTCCTGGGCTCACTGTGCCACTGGAAACAAGCTATCCTGGCTGAAGAGGGGTGAAACCCCGAAACCGGTCCTAGGATGCTTGTTTCCAGTCCAGGGAGGACCTGGCTTGGCATTTCGGACTGGACTGTTCCCATGAGGCACAGGGTCAAGACTGATTTGCATATGGCCAGGTCTGAACTGGGGTGGCATGGTGAGCAAAAGAATAATGGATTTAACCCAGATCTCTTGACTGGGGGTGAATGTTTTGATTTGTTCTGCATTCCGTCCATCAATTATGTGTCTTTTGCTTTCTCGCCCTAAGTGCGCCAGGTATGCCCAGACGTGGGTCCTGGGCTCACTGTGCCACTGGAAACAAGCTATCCAGGCTAAAGAGGGGTGAAACCCCGAAACCGGTCCTAGGATGCTTGTTTGCGGTACAGGGAGGACCTGGCTTGGCATTTCGGGCTGGACTGTTCCCATAAGGCACAGGGTCAAGACTGATTTGCATATGGCCAGGTCTGAACTGAGGTGGCATGGTGAGCAAAAGAATGATGGATTTAACCCAGATCTCTTGACTGGGGGTGAATGTTTTGATTTGTTCTGCATTCCGTCCCTCAATTGTGTGTCTTTTGCTTTCTCACCCTAAGTGCGGCAGGTATACCCAGACATGGGTCCTGGGCTCACTGTGCCACTGGAAACAAGCGATCCTGGCTGAAGAGGGGTGAAACCCCGAAACCGGTCCTAGGATGCTTGTTTCTGGTCCAGGGAGGATCCGGCTTGGCATTTCGGGCTGGACTGTTCCCATGAGGCACAGGGTCAAGACTGATTTGCATATGGCCAGATCTGAACTGGGGTGGCATGGTGAGCAAAATAATGATGGATTTAACCCAGATCTCTTGACTGGGGGTGAATGTTTTGATTTGTTCTGCATTCGGTCCATCAATTGTGTGTCTTAAGCTTCCCCTAGATAAAAGTGTTCGTGGTGTATTTGCAGGTTTTAGTACTTACAAACAAGTAGGCTTCCTTGTTAGATGTTATTTTGAGAGGATTGAATCCAAGCAGGTTTCTTTTACGAATCCTTGCTCCATCATCACAAAGCCTAAGGACTCCAGCAAGTCTATTGCTGTCTGTAAATGACTGGCCAGTCAAATCGGGCACTGGTCCTTGAGGAGGATATCGTCGAGATAGACGATGAGCCTCATCCCTTGAGCTCGAAGATGTTCGACCACAAGTTTCATCAGCTTGGTGAAGCACCAAGGAGCTGAGGAGAGCCCGAATAGAAGGGCGGTAAACTCGAAAATTTGGGACTCCCAATAAAATTGAAGGAAACGCCTGTGCGGAGGAAAAATGGGTATCACTAAATAGGCGTCCTTCAGATCTAGGCATACCATCCAATCTAAAATTTGGAGTAAGTCTCGCAAGAGGTGTATCCCCTCCATCTTGAAGTGGCGGCAGAGTAACCAAGAATTGAATTCCTTGAGGTTGATGACCGTTTTCTGTCCGCCGTCTCTCTTTTCCACTAGGAAAATGTTGCTGACGAACCCGTGTGGATGAAGTACCGAACGTGTTATTGCACCTTTCCGTAAAAGGTCGGTTACTTCTTGGGTCACTAGTGCCCTTTGATCGGGAGGAAAAACGAATGGGGTGGGAGGTCGTGTTTGGGATGGCGTCCCATAGAACTCGTTGTGGAAATCTCCCACTGTCTGAATCACCCATGCATCTGAGGAGAGCTCCCTCCAATTCGATTGAAAAAGGGGCAACCGCCCCCCTATTGAGAGCCCCAAAGGATTTTGAACTCTCACCTTGTGTATTATTGAAGTTGCCCCTCTGGCCGCCTCTGCCTCCACGGCGACGGGGGTAGGATTTCGTCTGATTGAAGTTCCCAAACTTCCCGGGAACTTGCCACTGGCCACGTCTGGATTCACCGCCCTTGGCGGCTGTTTGGAACGGGCAGCCGGACGAGCGCCCCATACCTCGTCCGGCTGACGCAAAAACACGGGGTGTGAAAATTCTCTTAATCGAGGATTGCGCCTTGTCTAAGGAATTAAACGTGCTGACAAATTTGCCTAGCTCCTTTACAAAGGGGTCCGCAAAAAAATTCCCCTGAGCTATGGTCCCTGCCTCCTACGTGGGGAGTTCCCCCAATTTGGGATCAATTTCGATAAGAAGGGACCCGCGCCTCTCTGTTGAAATGGCGCAATTTGCGTTTCCTAAAAATATGATTGCCCGTTGGGCCCAGTTGGAAAGCTCCTCCGGGAAAAAGAGGGAGCCCGAGGCTTTGGCGTCTTCCGCCATATCCATTATTTTGGCGAGGGGATCGGCGACGTCCAGGAGTTTATCCTGGCACAAGCCAAGAACGGTCGATCCCTTTTTTAGGGTCGCGTACAAACTTTGCAAGAAAGGTGGCCATTTTGGGATCTATCTCTGGGGTTGTAGCCACCTTCCCCTCTAGGGCAGGATGAGGACATTCTGCCTTAAGGCAGCCTCTCACCTCTTTATCCAGAGGTTTTCGAAGGCGGCTGGCCATGTAGGCTACCACCTTAGGGGCCGGACACCACTCTGCCGATCTAGGGTGTAGGAGGTAATCTGGATTTAATAAGTCCTCGTGGTTGGATGGATCAGTGTCAGGAGGTCTGACCCTCCCACAGAGCTAGGCGCTGGGCGCCAAGGTCGAGATTCCTCCCCCTCCCCATCAGAATTGGTGGGAGGATCATCCCCATCCCCTAAATCCGTCTGCAGTAGAGAGGGTGGGCGTATGTTAGAGGGTCCTGGAACCTGGGTATCTAGCACAGACTGAGCATCTAGAAAAGCCTTTTAAAGGCGCGCGAAGACGTCCAAATCAGCCCCATCAACCCCAGGAGCGTCTACGTGCTTATGTTTTTCCACACTCTGAGGGGTGATGCCAGGTGGGTTAACCGCCGGTGAAGGAGGTAGGGAGGTCGGGGGCCCTTGAGGGTCTTCCCTCGGTTTGAGGGGTAGCTGACACTGTGCTTGCAGTGCCGCAATTCTCTTCTCGAATGGGGCCACCACCTGCGTCACCGCCTGAAGGATGCACGCGTCCATGACCTCGCAAATCTGGAGATCGATAGGTAGGTAAGTACCCTCTTCCTCCTCAATATAATCACCAGCCTCTCCATACTCCACGAGGGTAAGAGATATGTATGGGAATTAGTCCCACAGAAATTGAAGGGGTTGTAGTGTCAAAGACCGTTTTGCACATAGTGCACTTAAAGTAGGGACTGCCCCCTTAATTTACTGTGGGGTAAGTGCCTGGGGTATCCCTTTCGCCTAGATGGAAACAAATTCTTACCCCCCAGGGTGTTAATCCCTTCAGGCACCAGCTCGACAAAGATTCAGGGACACGCAAATGTAATTGACTGCAATAGCTGAATGCAAATAAACTTGCGTATGTTTAACTTGCACTAGGAAAAATCCTGCAGGCGCGTGCCCTCCTCAACCCTCCCGCGATGTTCAAATACCGCCGGAACACTGCCTCAGCTTCATAGCCGACGTGTTCCAGCGCCGCGGGAGGTAGAGAGAGAGGCTGCTGTGCGTAATGAAGCACGGGCCCCCTGCCTATCAGAAGACCGCAGCGCGCGCAAACCTTTGAAGTTGACCGCATAGGAGGCAAGGCTCCCGCGGTGACAATAATTGCAGCGTAAACACAGTGAAAGCAAATCCCAAATCGGGAGCGGCCGCGAAGCGTGCCCCACAGTATTATTATAAAACACTGATAACGAAGTGAAATGACAATGACTGGACCAACCAAGGTCGTTATAATTAAACTCTATTAAACACACAGGGAGCGAAGCGCGTCCCAGCTTACAGCCACCAAAAGCAGAATACTTTGAGGAGAATAACGAGCACTTATTTGAATGCTGCTGGATCAGCGAAGAAAGAGGGATATAGATGGTCTCCAGAGATTATTATGAGATGGACTATACTCTGATTGGCTGGAACATGATGATGTCACTCCCGATTGTTCATGGGAGATGTAGTATTTCTCTGTTTACATTCAACATGTCAAAATGGCTGCTGGAGTAAATTGAATGGAATAAAGTTAAGAGAGATAGGCAGGGCACTCTCCCTCCTAACACTTTTTAAAAAATCTTTAAAGCACGGGTGCCGAATGCATTTGCAATGGGTCTCGCATTTGCAAGAGTTTAAGCTATTGGCATTGTAAATGACAATGCCTTTTATTTCTCTGTTTTTAAAACAACACATAAATAAAAGGCATTGTCATTTACAATGCCAATAGCTCAAACTCTCATAAATACGAGACCTATTGCATTGCAAATGTTTGTTTCAATTATATGAAGTGTGTGAGAGGTTCCTACAACTTATTCAGCCAGTTTAGCATGTCTTTGTGGTTTTACAGTTACAGAGTTGCAGCTTTTCTACGAACCTTAAGCAGGTATTGGGGGTACGTGATCAGGGATGATTTCAAGATAATCAAAATGAACATTAGATTTCTTTAGTAGAGTATATGAAATATGTCCTGTTTGCAGTATGGATGTACCGCTGTGGGGAGAGGCATAGACAACGCCAGATAACAAGAGGCATCAGTCTATTTTTAGGGAAAGGAAAACACAGCAGCTATGGCATTTGGCTCCATGTAAATTACATTGTTATTAATAATTAATCAAATAAGTTTTGAGCATGGTCCATAAAAAGAGCTGGCTTTAGAGCATACTGTCTCCTTCTGCCACCCCTCACACGTCTGGGGCTGATGGTAGGGGTATGACAATGGTTCAACACTCCCAAGTCCCAAGGGTGGACAGGGTGATGGCAGACAGATGATGCTGACATCTATAACAAATGGAATTTAAGTCAGATAGAACTCAGGTACAACTCATCAATAATCTTTAGGAATTAAACCTGGTAACAACAATCTATATGGTTACGATAAGGCAGCAGATATGTCAATATTGGCAAATTAATATTGTCATAGTTGACTTAGGTTCCATAATAATGAGTGAAATATTTAGTTAGCCCTAACTTTTTATTATAATTATTATTAGCCACCTACATACAACAGCACATTGCAATCTTAAGCGTTAATTCAAAACAAGAAGCCCCAAAATGCAAAGTGCTGAACGTTAGAAAACAATGACTGGCTGACGGTATTGCACGAGGGATGGGGCCACTAGGCAGCTTTGTATTACTCTTTTTTACAGGATACCAATGATTGTTTAAATAATTGTTTGATAATCTTGCTCAGAAACCAGATTCTTTGGATTTTTAGGGGTTGTGTACTGAGCTTGTAAATGTTAATGTTTTCTTTAAATACACAATGGAGGCCGCCACATACAAAAAGTGGTGGAGCAGGGGTGCAGGGGGAACGTGGCAGGGGGCGCGGTGGAGCAGGGGGGGGGACTATAATAATATTAAATAAATAAATAGAAGATAAACTTACCTGCTGCTGGCCGCCTCCCGCATCGTTCCTCAGTGCTGGTACTTCGTGGTCCCAGCAGACACGGTGACTATGTCACAGACTCCCTGTCAAACCCCACGTTGCAGAGCAGCGCGGGGATTGGCCTGAGCGGGCTGAACAGACGCTCCGGTCAGGGAGTCTGTCGGGTTTGTATAAAACAGCCGGGTAAGAGAAACCTAAGTGCGCATGTGTGTTTTGGTCGACCTGAGACGGACGGCTAAACACACATGAGCACTTGGCCATGCCCCCCCTTCACACACTGGCTGAGCCGGAGGCTTAAAAATAAAACAATAACAAAATATCATTTTAATTTATTGCTGCTGGCTCTAAGCCAGTGGGGTGACGCTCCTCCGCCATTGCGGAGAAGCTGCCCCTGTAAAGACACTGTATCAGACAGGTGCAGTGAGTGTAGTGAAGTATGAAGCAGACAGACCATTTCAGCAAACAGCCACCAAGGGGATCACATTAATTCAGGGCTGTCATTTGTACCACCATAATCTTAGATTAGTTTGCTTTTCCTAGTATCGGTATGAGCATACAAATCATCGAGGGGTGATAACTAAAAAGTCAAGCCTCTTGACATGAGGGAGAATGACTGACTCATGAGACACGGTTTCTACGCTTTCTATGAAACAAGTGTAGGCACATCTTCCTTACAGTATGAGAGAACGTATGGACAGAACATAAGGACTAGATCTCATGCACGGTATGCTAGCATGAGGATACGGTGCACATACAGGCCTGTTCGAAGGTTGCCACGGCTGTTGGGTGCATGATGACTGCCTGCTATGTCTAGGTCAAAATGGGTGAGTTACAGAACCTGCAGGGAGGTTATTGGAGTTCTTCCTGTGAGAGAGTTTATGGACGGACCCCTCAGGATCCAGCACCTGGATGGCATACCACAAGGCGAATGCAGAGACATTCCTCAGGGGATCCTAGTTGCAAGGACTGTTTTTACAGTGCACTGAAAAGTTTAATGGAGCCTAGAACCAATGATTGTGGACTAAGTGAGCAGACAGACCGAGGGTCACAGCTTGAAAAGCTACCATCCCCCCCACTCCCCCGTCCTGATGTTGTGGAGGAAGGCTCTGCTCAACATTTGGCTCTCAGCAAAGTGGCAGAACAAATGTTTCCAGGTATGGTTTTTTTGGCATAACTCACTTTCAGTAGGCTTGAAAAACAAAGCCTTATTCTGGCTCTCGAGCCACCATTTTGCCTTACTGCTTATTGTGCACTACCCTTAAGAAAGCAGGGAGACAAATGCCTAAATTACATCAAGTAAGGGCATGAGACATTCTTAAATAACATCAAGAAATGGAATGAGACATTCCTAAAGTGAATCACGTAAGAGCATGAGACATTCCCAAATTACATCAAGTTAGGGCATGAGGCATTCCAAAATTACATCAAGTAAGGGCATGAGACATTCTTAAATTTCATAAAGTAAGGGCATGAGACATTCCAAAATTACATCAAGTAAGGGCATGAGACATTCTTAAATTACATCAAGTAAGGGCATGAGACATTCCTAAATTACATCAAGTAATTGAATGAGACATTCCTAATTTGCATCAGGTAAGGGCATGAGACATTCCTACATTACATTAAGTAAGGGTATGAGACATTTCAAAATGATATCAAGTAAGGGCAAGAGACACTCCTAAATTATATCAAGTAAGGGCATGAAACATTCCAAAATTACATTCTGTAAGGGCATGAGACATTCCAAAGTTACATCAAGTAACGGCATGAGAAATTCCTAAATTACATCAATTAGGGGCATGAGACATTCCAAAATTACATCAAGTAAGGGCATGAGACATTCCACAATTACATCAATTAAGGGCATGAGACATTCTTAAATTACATCAAGTAAGGGCATGAGACATTTAAAAATTACATCAAGAAGGGCAAGAGACACTACTAAATTTCATCAAGTAAGGGCATGAGACATTCCAAAATTACATCAAGTAAGGGCAGATATAAACAGCAGAGTACATTGCCCAGTAGGTTGTATTGCAAGTCTTCATTGGAGATTAGGACATATGAGTTGGATTCCTGGACATCAATAAGTAGATGGAGGTATGAGAATACAGTAATGTAACCACACGTAAAACTGATTTGGATAAGCCCAATACCACATCTGCCCTCCAAATCAGAATGTCAGGCTTCTCTTTTACAGCTTAATGCCACAGACCAACATTTTACCGAAAGGCTGGGTGTCCAAAACCGAGTAACCAGGGGATCAAGAAACATGATGTAACACTGAAGCAGCTGACACATTACCACAAAATGTGCAGAATACCAATGCATGACAAAGGTAGTTGTTCTTTGACATTCATTATCACCCTACTTCTGCTACACGGTGTCTGTCATAATTAAACATGTATCATTTGCTATTTTGAATTTCTTCTGCATAGCGATATAGATTAGCCAAGACTCCATGGTCTTCTCTTGTTTTACATGAATTATCTTATTTAGGTAAAATATTTAGTGCTACAAAAGGTGTCCAGCACAACGATTTCTACATCACTTTCACCTTTAATTAGGAAGCATTTTTAAGAGAATTGCATGAATCAAAGCATATGTTCAAGTGTGGATTTGCAGGCACTTAACAAATCATTTTGAGATAGAACACAAATGCTAATACAGCACAATATCGCAGCCTTTGGCAGCTCCCCAACCAGGAAAGACTTTGACTACTTGAAGCCCTTAAGAGCAGCCACAACCTGTGCTTGAAAATGTCAACAGCCTACAGTATGTAGCATCCCTTCAATGATTCTTACATAAATGAAGTACTAAAGTAATATATGTTCTTCGTAAAGTTACTCCTACAAAGACATCATGTCTGCCCTAGTATCACTGACACTGCCCAAAAGATCGTCTTTAGCTAAAAGTTCAGCAAGAACATTTAGCCCTATGGCGCTTCAAATCCGTTGGTTTTAACACATGACGTCACAGGCCGATCATAGATTCGGCTTATCGGAGGCATAGCCTGATTTGTTATACCAATTTAGCAACGACTTCCTCAAACAAGACAGACGTGAATACCTATATAAGATATAGATTCATTCCGTCACAGTCCAAACTGACGCATTTCCAGGCCATCAATCAACAACAGGCAGGTCAGAGACGGTAAAAGGCATGGGCAAAGTGGGCAAGTGTCCAGGGTCCCGGCTTTACAGGGGACCCCCTAGGAAGACGACCTGTCTCTATGTCGCAACCTCTGTCTATTTCTCTCTGTCATTTTTTTCACCCTTTCTACAGAATTCATAACAATTTTTTGGACCCGAGTGTTGTGTTGCGCCTGTGACGCAACAGGCGCGCAACGTGGGAGTCATGTGACCCCAAGTAAATAAAAGAGGGTCGCGAGCATGCGTAAGCCAGTAAGGGCTACAACGTCGCAACCAGTAAAACTAGCCACCCGACTCCCATGTCATTATTTACCCTCCAGGCCCATAATACCTCAATTACCGTAAACAGGTTGCCGGGCGTGCCATTGCCCTGGCAACACAACAACTGGCGACGAGGGTGGGCTTGCCCTGGCTGGTCGGTGGACGCTGGTGTGGCGGCCGCAAGCGCTGCCATTGGCTCGCGGCGCTCGTGCCCCAGCGTGTGGTCGCTGTCGTCCCGACGGCGGTGTGTCCCCTGGTGCGCCTGCAACTCGGCGCGACAAGCGGAGGGCGCGTCCTCATCAGCGCGAGCCCTGGAGGTGAGACGCAGTAGCGCTGCCCCTCCCTCTGCTCGTTGTGAGCTACGCGTGAGGCTCTGGTCTACCGGCCACGTGCTGCAGGCTCCAACCCCAAGCGCTTTGCCTGCACACGGAGGATCAGGCCACTGTACCCCGCTGGCAGCAAAGCAGGACTGGCAAGACAGGGAGCGAAGGAAGAGTGCACACGCTTGAGGCACAGAGCAGAGCCCAGGTGGAGTCAGCACCTCAGCAAGAGGGGTGGGGACCCCAACACCCACCAATAAGCAGGAACAGCAAACACATGCCCTGGCCCATCGAAGGAGGGGTGCACAGCCAGCAGGGGCTGAACTGAGTACTGGGAGCCCAAGCAAGGGGTGTGCAGTCACTAAGCATTGGTAAAACCCAGAACAAAAAAAAAATCGCACACGCTCCAGGGGAAAACCGACGTAGATATCAGTGAAGGCGCCGAATATGGCCATGATACCCCCCATAGAGCCGTTCATCATGGAGGGGCCACCCTCATCGCTGGCACCCAAAGGGAAGGACTGGGTGATTCGCCTACTAATATTCTTTGAGGCTACCAAGGTCCATAAGGACCAGAGAAGAGCAATGCTGTTGCATCTGGGGGGCAAAGACATCCATAACATCGCTAAGACCATAGTAGAAGCCACGCCCAAGAACCACCACACACTGATAAACGCCTTCAACGGACATTTTGAACCTATGGCAAATCAAGATTACGAAAGGTTCATATTCAGGCAAGCTTCCCCGATGAAACAGAAGAAATTAGGGGACAGATAATTCAAGGTTGTGCCTCTACCAAGCTCCGGGAACGGATACTTGAAGAATCCGGTAAGTCCCTCGCGGACATACTGACTCTAGGGCGGACCAAAGAATTGTCGAAAGCGCGAGCGGCGCACATGAAAGCAGCTCTGCAAGTACCTGTGAAGGCCGAGCCCGCGAACGCTGTAACGACCAAACCCATGACGAGGTGGGTTAAGCAGGGACCTGGGACATCTACATCAGGGCAACCCGAAACCTGCGGATATTGCGGAGGCTCGCCTCATCCAGCGGCGGAATGCCCCGCCAAAGGAAAGAAATGCTCATGATGCGGGCGGTTTAACCACTTCGAAAAAGTCTGCAGGTCCAAGAGATACCACAAACACAGCCAAGTGGTAAATGCTTTGCCCGAAGAAGAAAGAGGACACAGCGACAAGGACAACGACGAAGAGGAAGAGCGGGTGGTGCACAAAGTCCACATGATCGGCACCACGACCCGGAAGGCGCGACGTTTGCCCCAGTGCAGCATCCGAGTAGGGTCTCAAGACGTCACAGCCGTGGTCGACACCGGCGCAACCATCAACATCATGGCGTCGGCCCTACACCGCACCATGGATCCGATGCAAGTTCTACACCCCTCGACCATCACTGTGTTCGCGTATGGTCAAGACACACCCCTGAAGATACGAGGACGATTCCGAAAACCCATAACGCATGGTGCCCATTCTATCACCACTAATGTAAATGTTACCGAAGATGGTCAAGGAATGCTCCTGGGGTGCAGAGCCGCCGAGGACCTGGGAATAGTGACATTTGCCTTTGGGGTCCACCAGGAATCCATCCAACATCTTTTAACTGAATTCTCCGAAGTATTTCAAGGGATCGGACATTTCAAAGGGAAGGAAATACATCTCCACATTGACCCCACCTTCCAACCAGTGGCCCTGTGGCACCGGCGGATAGCCTTCCACCTGCGTCCCCTGGTCGAGGAAGAGCTCAAGAAATTGGAGGCCGCTGGTATAATCGAGAAGGTGACAGGCCCCACCCCGTGGGTGTCCCCGATCGTTGTCACCCGAAAGCCCAAGCAGCCAGGCGCGGTGAGGATCTGTGTTGATATGAGGCTTCCCAATGTTGCCATCAAGAGAGAACGCCACATCACCCCCACGATAGACAACCTCATCGGGAAAATGGCCGGAGCCTGCTGGTTTTCCAAACTAGACCTGAGGTCCGGATACCATCAATTGGTACTAGATGAGGCGTCTAGCAACATCACAACCTTTTCGACACATGTGGGGCTCCGGAGATATACCCGGTTGAGTTTTGGAGTGTCCAGCGCAGCTGAAGTGTTCCAAAACATCATACAGGAACTCATTGCAGACATCCCTGGCGTCATCAATGTCAGTGATGACATCATGGTACATGCAAAACCATTCCTGAGGATAACACTCGCCTCACGCAGGTGCTCCGACGATTGCGGGAGGCAGGCCTTACCCTACACAGTGAGAAATGTGAGTTCCTGAGAAGGAAGCTACAGTTCTTTGGGTACACGTTTTCCAGGGATGGAGTCAACCCAGACCCCAAAAAGGTCAGAGACATAAAGGATGTCGTCGCCCCCACCAATGTCACTGAGGTCCGCAGCTTCCTCGGTCTAGTGAGCTACTGCAGGAGGTTCATCCGGGATCTTGCCAACCTGACCCTACCACTGAGAGAGCTCACCAAGGAGTCCACCCCCTGGAAATGGGGCTCTGACCAAGCCAAGGCGTTCGAGGAAATCAAAGAGGCCTTGTCTGAAGCCACCACACTTGCATTCTTCGACCCCAGGAAATTAACGCTGGTCGCAGTGGATGCGGGCCCCATGGGCCTAGGGGCAGTGCTGCTGCAGAGACGGAGCCAGGAGGAGGACTGGGCCCCCGTGGCTTTTGCTAGCCAATCACTCACCGAGACGGTGCAACGATACTCCCAGATTGAGAAAGAAGCCATAGCAATTAATTGGGGGTGCCGCCATTTCCACTTATACATCTATGGAAAACCCTTTGTAGTAGCAACGGACCACAAGCCATTAGTAGCACTATTCTCGGGGACCTCCACGAAACCTCCACCTCGAATCGAGAAGTGGATGCTGCAGCTCCAAAATTACAATTGCAAAGTGGCGTATCAGCCCAGCTCTCGGAATCCGGCTGACTACTTATCTCGACACCCCCGAGCTGCCACGGTCCGAGAGATGGAAGATGCGGCCGACACGGAAGAATACGTTAGGTGCGTCACTGCTCGCTCTTGTCCGATTCCCCTTTCCATGGAGAGCCTCCGTGAGGCCACCAGCAAGGATGAATGACTACAAAGAGCCAGAGCAGCTCTACAGAGTGGCAACTGGCACAAGGCCAAGGAAGAATGGAGGGGACTGATGGCCAACGCACAACGGATAATGGACAGCCTACTACATGCCAGAGAGGAATTGACCGAAGATGACACGGGGTGCCTCCTAAGAGGACACAGGCTGGTAATCCCGACGTCGCTAACCGAGCAGGTGGTCCATCTGGCACACGTCGGACATCAGGGCATCGTCAAAACTAAGTCCAGACTCTGAACCAAGGTGTGGTTCCCGCTGATGGACGAACTGGTGGAAGACACTGTCCGATCATGTGCGGCCTGTCAAGTGACGGGGGAGATACCTCGACCGGCCCCGATCATGGTAGAGCCACGGCCGTCAGCTCCGCGGTCCCGAGTCAGGCTGGATTTCAGTAGCCTTCCTGACGGACGTCACACGTTTGTGGCCATTGATGACCACTCCAAGTACACCGAAGTTGAGATCATATCGGCGCCCAGTGCCGCGGAGGTAATACCAAAACTTGAAAAGATAATGGCCACGCATGGCCTCATACAAGAACTAAGGACAGACAACGGTCCCCCCTTCCAAGGGCAAGAATTCGCCTCTTATCTGAAATCTCTCAACATTCACCACCGAAGAATCACACCCAGGTGGCCACAAACAAATGGCGAGGCCAAGAGATTCATGCGGACCTTGAATAAGGTAATCCGGATTGCGCATGACAAAGGACAGTCTATTGAGTGGGCCATTTTTACATTTCTGAGGAGTTATCATCAAACACCCCACACCACCACCGGTGTAGCCCCGGCCCATCTTCTCATGGGGCGGGTGGTCACGGACTCGATTCCCCATCACCCCAAGTGGCAGCCGGAGGCCCTGGACGACACACAGATTGATGTCCGGAGGTGCAAGACACAAGCACAGGTCAGTCGCCAACGGAGGGCCCAGGTACCCCAGTTGTGGAGAGGTGATGGTGTACTTCTCAAGAATCGAATCACAAGCGGCAAGTTCAGGTTGACATACAAAAAGAACCCGTGGACTGTAGTCCATGTCAAGGGAACCCGGATTGTTGCCAGGCGAGGAAGAGAAACCATAACTCGAAACGTGTCACACTTCAAGAAGTATCAACCAGAAAGGTCGAGACCCTCACTATCCCAGTCTGAACATAGTTCCCAGAGCACACGAGTGGCGGAGGCCAGCTCCAGCGAAGTAGCAGATGCGACTGCCATATGAGACATCTGGGAGTCGAGTAGTCCTGCGTCGAGCCCGGGTCCAGACGCCTCAGGTGTGGCGCTGGATGACCTGGATCGCTGTCCTGAGGACCAGCCTGGTGAAGAGGCCTTGGAGTTCCGAGATCGTGACTCCCAGAGCAGGGGACTATCTCAGCCTCACCTCCGGGGTAACCCAGCACCATCCTGCTGATTGAAGGACTACCTTACATATGATTGTTTTATGTTATACTTACTACACTTTACTGAGTAAGCACTTTATGCAATGAGCTGTAGGTCAGTTCAGACTGTTGATTATTTTTGTTGTTTTTCATGTTTGTTGAGGAGGAATGTTGTGTTGCGCCTGTGATGCAACAGGCGCGCAACGTGGGAGTCATGTGAACCCAAGTAAATAAAAGAGAGTCGTGAGCGTGCGTAAGCCAGTAAGGGCTACGACGTCGCAACCAGTAAAATCAGCCACCCGACTCCTGTGTCGTTATTTACCCTCCAGGCCCGTAATACCTCAATTACCGTAAGCCGGTTGCCGGGCGTGCCATTGCCCTGGCAACACAACACCCAAACATAACCTATATACAGTGGCGGATGGTTCATTAGGGGCGCTGGGGCAGCGCCCTACAAAAGAAACTGCTCACTGCAGTTCGGCCAACAGGAATGTAAGCAGACGAATTGACAGCTTTTATAATTTGTCTGTTTACATTTCCGGGCCGGCCTGTGCTTCAGGGGTGAAAGTGCGCATGTGTCAAGGCACAGCGCACGCAGGCGATAGCAGGAGTCTAGAAGATGGACTGTCTGCGCATGTGAGAGAGGAGCAAAGCCCCTCACTCACATTAACAAAGCATTAGGCATGCTGCGCATGCCTAGTGTAGTGCAGGAGTCTGGAGATAGGCTCCTGCTCGGGCGGTGACGTGTTTTTCGTAAAGTCGCCCCATGCCCTATCAAATGCCAGCCGCCCGGCCCCCCGTCGCATCTAGTCTCCTGATTTGGCAGTTGGTATTTCCTGTTGAGCGGCAAAAGAAAGAGCTGGGAGAAGTTTGTTCCATGGTCCACCACGTTGCAGAGGGGACGTGATGCAACTCGGGACTGGAGGAGATGCCTGGTAAGTTTTATCATTAAATTAAACCACACCCCTCCCCGCGCGTACCCCCCCCCCTCCTCCTCAGTCATGTCCGCCGCCCGCAACTGTTGTGTGGAGCTCGATGTGTATGGTGTTGGGTGGGTGTTGAAGAGCACACGGTGTGTGCGCTCTGCATTCCCTCTTGTTATTTTTAAAGTACTTTGTTTGCACTGTGGTGTAGTGCGAGTTGTGTTTTGATTCTTTCACTGGGGTTATTTCTGTGATAAAACGCGCCACCAGCAGCCAGCCTTTGCCTTATAGAAGTGCTGATGCTGACTGTCTTTGATCCTAATAAACACAGGCTTTCAATAAGAGGAGGGCAAATCACATTATCACCCTCCCATTAGTGGACCGGATGTTATGCAGCAAAAGCCACTCATGAAACAAGCAGCGTTGTCGGGTTATTGGTTAATTTGCTGCTTGCTGAAAAGCAATGTTAGTGTCCTAAATCACACAAACAGCCGAAATGCACAATCACCTGTCGGCAGTCAAATGTGAAGTGGCAGATGACACTAATTCAGGGCCGCAGTCACTCGCCCACTCCTGCTCTCCAGGGATATGTAATTAATGAAAACACGTACAAGGTGAGAGGCAATGCCTCATCTGTGGCTGATGTCATCGCAAGCACACCGTGCATGATGAAACGGCTGTAGCGACTAGTGAGTCCAGTTATAGATAGAGTGCTTTGAACCCTCATTACGGTTGTTTTTGAGCACTCCCGATGTTGGCAGGTGTAGGAACTGAGGCACCAAAAGATCGGCTCTGGATTACAAAGTGTGATAAAGTGGTGAAGCCAGGGGCAGAACCCTGGGTCCTACATCAACAGCCAGTGCCACAAAATCATTAAACCAGTGGCCACGGGAATTTTGTGATTATGCATCGGAATACAATTGGCATATAATCCATCTGCTGCACATTTTACAGATTTCGAAAAATGTTTCTAGCCACAATGAATCCAAAGTTTCTAAAATATTGAATTACCCACTAGTGGTTCTGTGCAATGGTCGACTCTTTCAGAACGGTTAACTGGTCACCTTTCAGTAGCCTATTGCAGTATTCAGCTGTATGACAGCCAAGTATTAATGATTTGAGATTTTCTGAGATAGGACTACTGTATGTAAACGGAATGCTTGGAGTTGGAGTCGCAGGATTTAGAGAAGTGCTCTGAGGGGAGGACTCCCATGGTGGATGCATTTTTATTTTTGCCCAGGGTTTCTTGAAGTTCTAAGTCCGGCCCTGTAAGCGGACACCTCCCCTGTGCAGTCCTTTGAGCAGCAGCAAACCATTATGGCCGATACAAACGTCACTGACCTTTTTAGTTTATTAAACTTGTAAGATACTACTTTTATCAAGCTTGTGCGCTTAATAAAACTAATTTTGCAAGTCAGTCCGCCTCGCAAACTTGCACACGTCTAATCAGAGTCCATGATGGATACTACTTAGTTAAATATTACCATTTCAAACAGGATTATACCCTAACTGCATGATATCTCCTATGCACTTTTTGAATTCAGTGTCCTTCATGTAGTGTGGATGTATGTCAGAGCAGATTTATAATCACTCGAGGGTGCTGCAGGGGGAAAATGACGAGTATCTTGATGTTTCGATCACAGATGAATCTTGGAACACAATCTCTGCCTGCGGATTCCAAATGAAAATGAATGAGTAGACAAGCGCTTAGCTAAGAGGAGACAATTTATGGGAGAAACCGACCCTCCGTGCCGCTGTTTTTTGCGGTGGGATTTCATCTGAGACATGGCAGTCACTCTTAAGGAGGAGAAAACATTCATCCCTGACACGTGCAGACATTAATACTTTCCCACAGCTCAAAACCCAGCCATCGTATTACAAAGACTGCTTCCATGAAAGACTGAAAGAGCAGAAAGCAGATTTTAAAAAAAGATTCTCTGCGGAAATGCATCCAACCCCCTCCCTCCGTCCATAGCCCTGTAACCCCCCTCCATAGCCATGCCTGCACAGCTCCGTGAACCGTCATACATGGTGTCCATAGTCCCGTGCGGTGCACCCCATGCTTTCACACCCCTTTTGCCTTCATATACTACCTGCACAGCATTGCGTACCTTGCACAGCACTGCCTTCAAAGCCCTGTGCACCTTCATACCCTGCTTGCATAAACCTGTGCGCCATCAGACGCTGCCTGCACAGGCCGTTGCACCTTCATACTTTACTGTCTGCACAGCGCCTGGCACCATCATACCGTGCCTGCATGGCCTTGTGCACTTTCCTACAGTCAGAGCCCCTCTCACCTTCATACTCTGTCTGCACAGTCCCATCCAGCCTCATACACTGCACAGCCCTGGCTGTAGACCTCCGTACACCTGTCTGCATACTACACCGTACACCCTTCGTGGCCTCGCCTGCACGGCCCATGTACTTCTATAGTCTGCACAGTCCTTTCCACCTCCACACCCTGTCTGCACAGCCTCTCATGCTTTCCGTAGCTTCTCTGCTGGAGCCATGCACAGCTGTGCCTGTTCATAGGCCTTTCTGCAGCCATGCTTAAAGGCCCTGTATTAAGCAACATAATTCTGACAATGGCAAAGTTTTGACTCTTGAGTGAAAAGACTTGCCAAGTTTCACTAATAAAACACAAATACAGAATATGATGGAACAGTGCAAGTGCCTATTATGGGAAGACAAGCACTGGTAACACGTGCTGTCAGTGTTCTGCCTCCTCTCATTCTCTCGAGGTGCTTGCAAAAGGCAGAACTCTTATATAAATAGAAGGAACATAATGAACACACACCCCACTTTGGGGTACCAGTGTTATAGCCAGGGCCACAGAATGTATTCGATGGTTCTGCGTTTTAGGCATGATTATGGATTTGATACCTTAGCTATATAATCCATCATCTACAGCCTAAATTGAAGATTTTAACAAAAACCATCAGAAAAAGGATCAAATGTTACTAAAAATGCAGTAATATGTTGCTGCACAGTGGTCGGCCCTTCACATAGTCTTAACATGTGCAAAAAATGACATAATAATGAAATAATACTACCCTGCATTACACTGTAAAATGTAGTCAACCCTGCTGCATAATTTGGTACTTCCTGTTGCATAATTCCAGAGGACCTGATTAAAGTGCTGCTGCTCTTCCGGTCCTTGATAGAGGTGGAGAGAAGCAAAGGAGAGAGATGGGAGGGTAATAGGGGTCATAAGGAGGAGGCTGGGGCATTGCTGGGTGTATTGCATTATTAACCTTCCTGCTTCCTCATATTTGCTTGAAAATGCTACATTTATTCACAATCTTTTAAAAATGTTCTCGGGGGAGAACCCCCGAACACCCCGTAGGTTGTTTAGGCTCGCTCGCTACGCAAGCTCGCCTCAGTGCAGTACTGCTATAATTTTACGCCGCACCACTTTCAAATGTCACCAGCCGCCACTGCCTATATAAGCTGTTTTGTTTTTGTATCATACAGTTTCTGACAGTTTAATATAGTTCACTATTACTGGTCATTACACTGGCTTCAGGTAGCACAAAATAGTAAATAAGAGTCATAAGTATTCCAGAGGGCCCCAACTGTGCCTTTTCCAGGGCTACAAAAATCCCTAAGACAACAAACACCGAGTCGCGTGACACACTACCTGAAATCCATTCTGCACCCGTCATACCACCCAACGTCTCAGCAAGTGGAAAGAAAATGCCTCCGAACCGCACGTGCCCCTCACCAGTGGATGACAGACGTGACAAAAGCCCTGCCTCTGACGCAGCAAAACGCTACTGCCGCCATTTTGATTGTGCCTTAAATGCATTAGGTTTTGATGAGAAATACTATTAAAATAATCCATATTCATTTTCTATGGGAATTTACTTGGAAACAGCTCCTCCGTTACGTATTTATGAGACCGTTTGAGTAATAAAGGCGTATATCATTCTGCCTTCCATTCTCTCGCCGCACAGCATGTGGCATTACACTGCCTTTGTTGTAATTAATCCTCAACCTTTTATCCATTTTCCCTACTGGTGACGTGCGCACAGCATCATATCTTCGGAATAATCAGTATAAATAATTGTAAGCGCCAATACTTTTGATCTAGATGTCCGGTCTACATAAAACACTACTTAAATAACAAAACACAGCGTATCTTCTTCGGCTTTCCTGAGATCCCTGTCATAGACCACCACACCCGTCAGATAAATTCACGCTTCAGACCAGAGTATAGTTACTTTAAAGACACGCAAACCCGCCCAAGCACCCCCTCGCTCCCCTCCCGCTGGTACAAGAATCCCGCGGACATCTTTGAAAGGACAGCTGAGGGAGTGAAAAAGCGGATGCCAGCTCTCTTCGGAAGATGCCTGCTTGCTCTGAACTTTTCCGGACAATGAATTCTCTGTGGAAGGGGTAGGGTGTCAGTGCTGCGCTCAGTATGCGAACAGATGGGTAAACTCAGTAAGCGCATATGAACTAATCAAAGTCGAATGTGTTCCAAAACACAAGAAACGCAAGACTCATATGTAGCTTGTACGTGCTGCTACAGCAGAGGAGCAGCACAGTGATGTCTGACACGAAACACACCCTTTATTCATTTCTCTTCAAAGCCATAGGAAGAGAAACAATATAAGAGTTGGTAAAATTGCTCAGTTAAGTATTGTTTTCCTTCACATCTGTGTGTGTAACTTATAATCAATCAATCACATTTGTAAAACTCACTACATACCCGTGAAGGTCTCAAGGTTTTCGGTCTGCCGTAGGCGGATGGGGAGGGTGTTCCATGTCTTGGCGGCGAGGTGGGAGAATGATCAGCTGCCGGCGGTCACTCTTTGGATGCGGGAGACGGTGGCGAGGGCGCGGTCTGCGGAGCGGAGCTCGCGGGTGGGGGTGTAGAGGCTGAGCCGGCTGTTGAGGTACGCTGGTCCGGTGTTGTGGAGTGCCTTGTGTGCGTGGGTGAGGAGTTTGAAGGTTATCCTCTTGTTGACAGGGAGCAAGTGCAGGTCTCTCAGGTGGGGTGTGATGTGGCTGCGGCGAGGGATGTCGAGGATCAGGCGTGCGGAGGCATTCTGGATGCGTTGGAGCCGTTTCAGGAGTTTGTCCGGGGCTCCTGCGTAGAGTGCGTTTCCCTAGTCCAGTCTACTGCTGACGAGGGCCTGGGTGACCGTCCTTCTCGTTTCGGTGGGGATCCACTTGAAGATCCTGCGAAGCATGCAGAGGGTGTTGAAGCAGGAGGAGGAGACGGCGTTGACCTGCTTCGTCATGGAGAGGGTAGAGTCGAGGATGACCCCTAGGTTGCATGCGTGGTCGGTGGGTGTTGGGGATGTTCCTAGTGCAGTCGGTCACCAGGAGTCGTCCCAGGCCGAGGGGGTGGATCCGAGGATGAGGACCTCCGTCTTGTCCGAGTTCAGCTTCAGTCGGCTGTTCCTCATCCAGTCGGCGAATATCACCGGGTCTGTTCAGCCTTTCAGTCTTTCATCCTTCTAAGGTGATAAAATGAGGACCCTTGACCTGGGTAATAACTAACACCTGTTAGCAATTCCTGGAGACCAGACATATTGTATTGATGTGATCCAGCAGTGTACCAACAACAGATAATCCAATACTCACCTGGGCCCATAAACACACACACAATTGGGAAACCGCTGGAGTCAAAGTTTATATTTCAAAAATTCAAGATTAGTTACCTTTTGTTCCTAACTAACCTTTCACTGATCAAAAAGTTATTTCCTCTGGTTGATGGACCATTAGTTGAACTAGTTGATGGTGAAATGACATAAATTAACCCTCTTTTATTATAATGAAATGACCACAGACTCGGGAACAGTTTAAATCTTTATCTAAATTAATTTCATGTGAACCAGTTCAAAAATACAGTGCAATCACCGTCACTCATAAGAAAGAAGATCCAATTAATCAATGATCAACCTATACTTCAAATTTGCAATGACTTATGCTCAGAAAGGAGAGGATAGAGAGAAAAGAACTTTGGCTAATACACGGAATTATAGTTACCAAGGCTGGTGTGAAGACCAACCCCCTGGCCAAAGGGCCGGTAAAGGTCCCTCCGGATAGATCAGGCGACAAAGGCATCAGGACAGTAATCAGGACAGGATAGATGACCTCTCTAACACCGATGGTCGCGTCGCACCCCTCTCTGACACTCTCTTGCTCCTTGAGATTCTTTGGCGATATTCTTTCTAATCCTAATAATTTAGGTTATCAGGCTCAGCATTCGATTCTTCATTAGCATTTCTCGCTACTCCGACGCGACACACGGCTCACAGCATCACAGCATCGACGTCTCTCTAACTAACTAAAACTATCTCAGTTATACCTTTTGCTATTCAATGTTCCACCCTCTAAAGTTACAATATCGTAAAATACTAATCCTGATTGGTCAGACAAGGGGGGAAGATCATGAAACCATGCTTACATATCACTCTTTTCAGTTAGCCCTTTGTTAACAAACCCATCCCCTTAATTTTTATTAATATTGTTTTTTCCCACCCGCATTCACATCTTATTTGCAACAAATGTGTTTATTTGATCATATAGTCTTATTCATTCAGTTTCTGTACTGCCAGTTCCCAGGCTTAGGCAGGCTGTGTCCTTGTCCTCTTCTTGACTCACACGTCATTCTCCCGGGCTGACTTTCAACAGGCATGCGCAAGAATCATGTGCTCTAGCAGCTCTGGACACACACGAGAGGCCCAAATGCGCACTAATAAGAAAGTCAAAAAGACAAATGTTATTTTCAGAAATAAATGGTTTCACTGTATACCATCCATCTCTACTCTATTCCCCTTTATTTATTAATACTTTCCCCGCATTAGTAAAATAGCTCGATTTAGTTTCAGCTAAGCAGGTGCCATGCACGCACGTCTTCAAGACTCCATATTAGTATCTTCTGCTCATGCGCAAGAATTTCCCGCCAAGCAACAGCTCGTCATACTGCGCAGATGCAGTTGACATAAGCGCAATAAAGATTTCCCGTTAGCAGCCATTTTAGAAATTAGTTTGAGTTACTCACGTTAGTAAACACATATGCAAGCTTCTCTAACCCTCATTTTAATGTGGTGCGCATTCGTTTCACACAGTACGTAATTAATACCATGTTAGGGAGTTAAATGAGAAGATTGCTTCCGAGCAAGTCTCTTTTCTACGAGTCCTTGCTCCATCAATCCTCTCCCTGATGGCATTTTTGAGCCATCACAAAATTACCCATCCCAATCAGATGCCAACTTTAGCATATCTCCTCTTCTTTTCCTCCCTCTTCGTTCTTGTTCTCATCTTTGTTTTTCAAATCTTTCATTCTTTTATATAACTTACCTTTCATTTCCTTCAGCTGAATTTCTTCATATTTTCTTTTCTTTCCCTTTCTATTTACTTCATATTTTCTTCCTTTACCTTTGTTCTTGCAACATTTATACCATATTATTATTGTTAAAGCTAGTATTGTTATGCCAACTAACGGGAAAACTGTTTGACGTAAAATACCTTTTCCTAAATCAGTAAACCATGTCCCTATTGATAAAATACTTTTTGTTAGTCTTTACCATACACTGTCAACCTCCAGTGGTTTCAATTTTTCATGAAGTTTTGTAATATTCTTTATATATCCCTAATTTTCCCTTCTTTTGTCAGGAATGTAAGTGCAACAATGTTGAACTTTCAGCATTTTACAGACCCCGCCCTCTTTTGCCAATAAGATATCAAGCGCAAGTCAGTTTTGTAAAACCATAGACCTAATCGGAACCATCTCTGTATTAATCATCAAGAAACCCCCAGCAGTATCAGTCGAATGAGACGATTAACTACTGTTGACAAATGACAGATTCTATGTGAATTTAGAATGACTCCCACTGAAGGTATCAATGCACCAAATATGTCACCTATTATTTCTGAAAAACGAGCTCTCTTTCTTCGTGTTAGTTCATTAGTGTTTTCATAGCTTCCCGTGATTCTTTTTACGTGGTATATTTTCAGAAATACAATCCCAAAGTAGCAACTTCCGTACCACAGAGCAAGCAGCTTATAGTAAGCGTTATTCCCACACACGTAGTAAACCCCAGGAAATACGGGATCAGTTCCCCCTTTTAGTCCCCAACCTCTGAAAATTAGGAAGTTATGTTCACATTCACTGGAACCAATAAATATATTATTATAATCTGTCTTTAATCTATGGAGACAGGTTTTGCCTTTCTTCACAATGTCTAGGGACATCGCAGCATGAGCATTGCCAGTTATATAAATTCCCTCTTTCTCAGCCCATGGAGGTACATGGGTTTTCTGTTCAGCAGCTTTTCTTTCGAAATGTTGTCTCCTTTCTTCAACTAAATTCAAAAACACCTTTTCTTCTTCACGTAATGTACATGTTAAGTTATTTTTATGTGCTTTTACTATATCAATTGACTTCATTGTTAGGAAAACTCCCATAAACTGTGCGTCTGGACTACAAAGCACGGGATTCATATTCTTTCGAATAGGAATTTCTGAAAATACTACATCTAAGTTTGAATTAAAATTTTGAAGTTTTCCTGTTCTATAGAATAGACTTGTCAGTATACTACATAAAATATTATGGTGCCGATTCCGATCCTGTAAAACCCGGGTACGAATGGTCGTACGGAGCGTATTCTCCGTCTGACTCGTACCCGGGAAAACCACCTTACAAACCCGCAAGTACGATTCGTACAGAAATACCATTTCCGTACGAGTCGTACAAAACACCGACCGGCTAAAAAATACCCACAAATCTGATCTGGGACATCGCGTACGTGACGTCCGGATGGAGTCAGGCAGCGTTTTACGGACCAGCAAGTACGATCCGTGCCCACGTCACTCCGCACCGCTCATTTTTTACGGCAGCCAAAAACTCCCGGGAAATTGAGGACGACGCGAAGAAGGAGCACCGGTACACGACGGACAGCCATGGACCCCATCCTACGTGTCATCCCGGCCCTCCTAGCCTACGACCTGGTGCACAGAAACCGAAGCAGACGCCGCAGAAGGTCAGAACAACACCCAGGGGCAAAGGGGGGGCGAGGGGCAGGAAACGTAACCCCCACCCAATGTAAAACATATATATCCTGCACATAAATTACCTCCATGGTCTGGTCACTTCGAGGGGCGTGTCCACCAATCCCACGTACCGCCACAATGGAAGTGGACGTGGACGCGTACACGTCACCACTCCAATGGTGGTACGGCCCGTACCCACGCCCCCCAGAGCGTGGGTACGGTCCATACCACCATTGTAGTGGTGACATAGGGGTACGTGTGGTACGGACCGTACCCACGCTCTGAGGGCATGGGTACGGGCCGTACCACGCATACCTCTACCTCACCACTACAATGGTGGTACGGACCGTACCCACGCTCTGGGGGGCATGGGTACGGCCCGTACCACGCGTACCCCTAGCCCACCACTACAATGGTGGTACGGACCGTACCCACGCTCTGGGGGGCGTGGGTACGGGCCGTACCACCATTGGAGTGGTGACGTAGGGGTACGCGTGGTACGGACCGTACCCTCACCCCCCAGAACGTGGGTACGGTCCGTACCACCATTGTCGTGGTGATGTAGGGGCACCGTGGTACGGACCGTACACACCCTATGAATGCAGGGTTACGGTCTGTCTCACCCGTACCCCTACGGCACCAGTACATTATGGATACAAGGCGTACACATGCCACAAATGTCGGACTACGGCCTGGTGCAGCATATTAGCAGTAAATATGGGGGGGGGGTGTATGCCCAGGACAGCAGTGTACTGCACCAAGGGGCTGGGTGGGTGGCTGCAGAGGACTCCCAGCAGTGTCCAGACATATGAGGAGTGGGTGCAGAGGACTCCCAGCAGTGGACAGAGACGTATGAGGGGTGGGTGCAGAGGATTCCCAGCAGTGTCCAGACATATGAGGAGTGGGTGCATATCACTACCAGCAGTGGACAGAGACGTATGAGGGGTGGGTGCAGAGTATTCCCAGCAGTGGACAGACATATGAGGGGTGGGTGCATATCACTCCCAGCAGAGCCCAGACTTATGAGGGGTGGGTGCATATCACTACCAGCAGTGCCCAGACATATGAGGGGTGGGTGCAGAGGACTACCAGCAGTGTCCAGACATATGAGGAGTGGGTGCATATCACTACCAGCAGTGCCCAGACATATGAGGGGTGGGTGCATATCACTCCCAGCAGTGCCCAGACACATGAGGGGTGGGTGCAGAGGATTACCAGCAGTGTCCAGACATATGAGGGGTGGGTGCAGAGGACTCCCAGCAGTGTCCAGATATATGAGGAGTGGGTGCATATCACTACCAGCAGTGGAGAGAGACGTATGAGGGGTGGGTGCAGAGTATTCCCAGCAGTGGACAGACATATGAGGGGTGGGTGCATATCACTCCCAGCAGTGCCCAGACATATGAGGAGTGGGTGCATATCACTACCAGCAGTGGACAGAGACATGGGGGTGTGTACATCATCCTCAGATGACCACAACTCCATGGGTGTATGAACGCATCCCCAATGTGCGACTATGTTGAGAGTGCCATAACAACACATCACTGACAGCAGTGTCCCACTCCCATGAGGATGGATGTCTTTCCCCCACTGCATGACACACCACATGTGGGTGTGAGGACAAATGACACATGCATACCCACCCCTGGCGGATGCAGCACAATACACGCACTGAGATTCTGTCACAAGACTGTATAGTTATGTTAAAGCCTACTAAACTAAGAGAGCCAAAGGGAACACACACTCTCACGCACATTCCAGGACTGATAGGAATCTACAGGTGCTGGGACAGCCACCAAGTTGTTGTCTCCCATGGAAGGAATAGGGTGGACTTCCCACAGATACAATGCCCACAATTGTGAGTCAGGTGAACAAATACCCTGCTGAACAAGTACCATATGTGTGCCAGGCTGGGAGTACACACATGCATAGTGCGAAAAAGGGACAATTTCTACATGAAGGCATGGCAACATACTCTATACACAAGTACAGTGACTACCAAGGATGGCACAGACGATGCAGCCGGAGACATTGATGAGCAGGCATGGCCATAGTTGAAGGGATCCGTCACCCAAAAAAGGAAATGTAGACACAGGTTCAGCACAACAATTGTGCAACTCCCTGCAGGGAAGATGTCAGGTGCCACAGAGGAAGGAACACTCCTTGGGACAATGTCTCCAAACACAAAGAGCATACACGACCAAAGATTCTTTTCTGATACCTTGTGATGGCATGCAGATACCAGGGTCCACCCCATGAGCAGCAGACTACAACATTTCCCAGACACCTAACACATGATCACCACCCCAACTCATGGAGCATCAGCACCAACATCAATACCTGAAAACCAATCGTGGTCAAAGGAAAAACAAAATGCTTTATTCAGCATTACATTAAAAGGTATAAAAGGTCAATATTTACAAAGGCCATAGGCCGGTCCAGATGCGAAGTCCTGGTGGGGGACACATGTCCATGCGTCTCCCCGAGCTTGCCTGCACATACTAAACCTCTGGTTCAGCGACTGGGGGGGGCATCATGTGGAGAAGGACCAGGCACCGCAGGGACAGGAGGGGGAAGGGTAGGTGTTGTGGGTGCAGGGACGGACGACTCCACCACAGGGGGAGGGTCAGCGCCAAAGGTGGCGGTTAGCATGGCGCTGCACACGTCCGCAAGCTCGTCCAGCGTCTCCCCTGCACCCGAAGGAACCACAGGCCCCAAGGAGGGGGGGGGTCGGAGGGATGGGTTGCAGCGCTACTGGGGGAGGTGGTGGACAGGGGGGGACTCAACTCCCCTACCCGTGGAGTGCCTTGCCCGTTTGCGTGATGGTGAACCAGTGGAGCTGAGGCCCATCACAGCCAAGTATGTCTCCTTCTCAGACTGTGGGGCAGGGGAGCCGAGGGGAGTGACATTGGAGAGACTGGGGAGTGAGGCATGCGGACTTGGACTGTGGCTGCGTGTCTGCCTGTGTGCCCTAGACCCAGTGGGTGTGCCTTCTTCCCCCTGAGTGTGGGTGACAGGAGGTGTGCGCTTGCCCTTCCCTGTTGGTGTGCTGCCTGTGTCTGGTGGGGTGCATGGCTGGGAATCTCTGGGTGTGCTTGGGACAGGCATGGGAGTGGGAAGTGTGGATGGTGCAGGGGTAGGGGGGACGAAGCACTGCAGGAGACTCACTGCTGCCGTCAGTGACGAGTCCATGGACCTCAGCAACATCCGTTGGTCAGACATCGCTGATGACATGCCCTCCATGTACGACACCATCTGTGTCAGCAGTCTGGTGTGGCCATGGAGGACAGTCAGGATCGATGTCTGCCCAACCTGCAACTGCCGCTGAATGTCCACAGACTCGGCAGTGAGGGCAGCAGGGGAGACAGGGGCAGGGGGTGCGGTGCCTGGCACGAAGGAGACACGTTGTTGCCCTACACGGACAGAAGGGACCCGAGCAAGTGGGAGGGCGGTGATGGGAATGGAGGGGGCGATGACAGTTGTAGTGCTGCTGCTAGCTGTTGGAGCAGCCTCCGCCCCCTCAGGGAGCTCAGCCTCGGACCCGTCAGCGTCGTAGTCGGTGTTGGTACTAGACAGGTCCTCCGCCTGACTCCCCTCGCCCTCCGTGCCACTTGATTCCGCCGACTCCCCAGCAGTGGTGGCACCGGTGCTCAATCCCTCCTCCTGGTCCGTGCAGGTGTCTCCCTCGGTGTCCCCCGATGATGCTGTGTGCAAGGTGAAGAGACATGAAATAATCAGTCACCTGTGTACATCTGACACATGAGTCCAAACAAAATAGGTCACAGTGCATATCAGGAAATGCATCATGAGTAACATCTAGAATACTCCGCACATATGTAAGCAATGCACTCCCAGTTGGTTCACCCACCATGCCACCTGAAAAAATGAACATCAGGACACAACAGCAAATAACTCGATATCCAATTATACTGAGAAGCTAGTGTCTGTGAACAGTGGAGCACAGCCAGACTATGAAGGCATGCCACCTCTTGTTCACTGTGAAAGAAACAGTATTGGTGCACCCAAGGCCAAATAACAGACGCCAATGCTGAAGGTGTCCCCACACTCAGAGACCTGTGAGTACTTTGTAAACCCTAAAGAAATACATTGTGATCCCTTGGGAATCACAACACTTTACACAATCGACATGTTTGGAATGTGTGAATGTTCCACTATTGGAACAGAACACACATGTGCCTGGATAACAGAAGTCACACAAGGAGGTGCACACAAAGCTACTTTTACACAGTCATATTATGAGCTGCCAGCCTAATGCAAATAAGCCACTGTTAAGAAGAAATGTGGCATCAGGAAGTACATATACATGGCACCACGGTGGTCTGGATGACTTGACACCAGTAAGTTGGTATCAGCAATAACCGAGGACTAACCCAAATGCAACCACACTGTGGGAACATGTATATGTTTAATGTCTAATCAATTTCATTACAGAACTGTGCCTTTGTTTTAAATGTGCCAGCGTGTCCCCTAAAAGTGTAAAGGTGGTTTCTTGTGCACTTCCTGGGAGACATCTGTCATGCAGGCACATTATTGTCCTTCACAACAAAATATCAAAGTCAAGCATATAAACTATTGGGACATGTTGACAAGTGTAGTCAGTGCCAAGGTACAAGACATCTTGACAAAAAACTTGAATCATGCCACCTGTCACATGGCCATCCGTACCATGATGACACAGTTGGCAACACATCTGATCCACTACCTGTCATGTGGAGTGGCACACATGTCCAGACACAGGACAATGCATTAGCTAATGGCCCTGCAATTGTGTCGGAATGAGGAGCACCTGCACTGAGGAGACACCCTCATGGGAACCAAGAATGTCCACACAGATGTCAGCACACACAGACCAAACAACGTAGCATCTGGAGCACACATCGGTGCCAAAAATGGATGAGCAGGAAACATGTCTTTTAACTTTTGACACATGCTACAAAGCACAAACATTACCCCCTGCACAACATGCCTGGGTCACTGCACGTTGAGTGTCTGTCCAGACAATTATCACACACAGGTCAGACCTGGCAAGGAGACATAAGGTTTGGACATGTAGGCCTTGCCTGCACAAACCCCCCCTACCTGAGACAATGTGATTGAGACAGAGCAAGTAGTTACACCTCTTAATCTGGGATTAACAAAATGTGCATCAAGAACTCCTAAATGTACTCCACATCACCTCGTGAGGCTGACCACACATATTTGTGACTAACAACCATCAACAGATAGTTGTACATAGACACACAGGCACTGCCCAGTGTAAGGATGCACAAGCCTAATGGGGTCACCATGGACAGTGGAGACATGTAGCACACTTTACGTAAATACAAATGAGGCCATGGAACAATGCCACAGAGGCCAACCGAGGCTGAACACACAGTGAATGGGCACAGTGTTTGATGCCACACATGATTCCTAGGAAAAGGTGTCTCAGGGGACTGTAGTGGGCACACTGCTCCATGGTCCTGGAATGATCTGACTGTAACAGGAGCAACCGTCCCGGCACTATGCATATCTCCCACTCATGCACATCATGTCTGAGGCCACTACATCGGTCATGCATGCTGCAAGTCTGTTTGTTTGAAACCTCACAATCGTATGTTGAGACTCAGGACAGTGCCAACAATTATGGACCCCCAAATGAGTGAACAGGACAGGGCACAGGCAAGGTCAAGTCAAGTCAAGTCAAGTCAGAGAATTTATATAGCGCACTACATACCCAGAGGGTCTCAAGGCGCTTAGGGAGGGGTGGGGGATTACTTGTCAAATATCCACGTTTTAAGTTGCTTTCTGAATGCTAGGTGGTTCTGGGTAAGGCGAAGGTAAGTGGGAAGTGAGTTCCAGGTTTTAGCTGCTAGGTAGGAGAAGGATCTACCTCCCATGGTGGTTTTGTTGATGCGAGGTACAGTGGCGAGGGCTTGGTTGGAAGATCGTAGTTGCCGGGGGGGCGTGTAGAAGGACAGTCGTGTGTTGAGGCATTCTGGTCCGATTTCGTAGAGTGCTTTGTGTGCGTGGGTTAGGAGCCGGAAAGTGATCCTCTTATTGACGGGAAGCCAGTGGAGGTTTTTCAGGTGACCAGAGATGTGTTCTTTACGCGGGATGTCTAATATGATCCTGGCTGAGGCGTTTTGGATTCGTTGGAGTTTTTTCTGGAGTTTAGCGGTAGTACCGGCGTAGAGGGTGTTTCCATAGTCCAGTCGGCTCTTGACCAGAGCGTGGGTGACCGTTTTCCTAGTTTCGATGGGGATCCAACGAAATGTTTTTTTGAGCATGCGGAGAATGTTGAAGCAGGATGAGGAGACGGCGTTGACTTGTCTGTTCATTGTAGGTACCAACACATGTCACAGACCACCCCCACCCATGATGCTGAAAGCAGTGTGCACCTTGATTAACTAGCAGCCTAGATGACCATGTGCAATAGTGATTACACACAGACCAGGGAACACATATCAAGGAGGGGAAGGGAGGAAGAACAGCACCGGTTGACTTGGGGCAACAGGATATGCACTGCACATATAAACCCTGGCAGTGTATCCAGGCGACTGAGCACTTCCAAAAGCTGGTGACACACAACAAACACACATGTACCTACCCCCTTCCTGCTGCTGTTTCTCCTGTAACCGCCTATCCATCTCAGGGAAGACCACCGCCAGGACACGCTTCATTTGGTGGGTCAGGTGCCGGCGCCCGCCGTGGGGGCGTGGTGGTGAGTCCCCCAGCAGGTCCCGGACGATCCTCCTGGTCCAGCACCGGATGTCCTGCCAGCGTTTCCTCACTTGGGGCAGGTGCAGACTGCGACCCTCCACCGTATTGACTAGGCCTGGGCGGTAAATTCCGTTCCGTTCGCGGAATTTGCGGAATTTGGGTAATTTCGCGTTCCGCGGAGAACGCGAAATTGCCCAAAAATCTGCGTTCCGCGACTTCGCGAAATTTTTTGCTTGTTCGTGTTCTCAATATGCGTGTTCGCGAGATATTTCACCCCGAGCACGCAAACAGCGATCGCGAACAGGAAAAAAGTATCGCGAACAAGCAATTCCGCGTGTTCGCGGAATTTCTGCGTGTTCGCGGAGATTTTTTACCGTTTCGCGGAGATTTGCGTAACGCGATTACGCAAATTCCGCCCACCCCTAGTATTGACGGCCCTGACGGCCCTCTTCCAAATTCTCCCCTTCTGGTAGGCGGTTACCTATGAGGATGACAAAGTGAGACTACATCACTACACCTGCTCCATGTCACAGAGACATCTTTGATTTTTTGAACAGGGCATAGTATGCTGCCAACTAATAGCACCTTTGTCATAGGGACATTCGCCTCTGTGTAAGCGCAAATGCACTACATGGCATTGAAAGTACACAGGTGGCATGAGGAGTTCGACACACTCCCTGATCATGGCACACACTGTGCATCACAAGCAACACAAGGCTGATGGACAGCACCTCCAAGCTGTCACATGCCCCAGGACACTGACGCAACCTCAGCAGAGTACACAGACACACACAGGCACAGATCTTTCACCTGCCATTGGCAACAGCGGATACAAACCTCACTCTGCACATGTGCCACTTTCCTGGGGGGTGTCACAGGCGTGGGGTTAGCCCAGCAAGTCAGACACACAGCACGGCTTACTTCTCACATCAGATGGGTAGAGCAGTTGCCTCCTCCATGCAGCTGTGGTGCAACACTCCACATAGACACTCACCCACATGACAAGGAACATTCACACACATCAATGTCCAGGGGGCGTACACATCATTTGGACACTCTCACCACAACTCCACTCAACTCACACACATCTGTGGGTACAGTCACCTGTCACACCGGGGGGACCACTGATTCACCTCAGGACTATAGAACAAGAATGCCCAAGAGGATTAGCCACTCTGAATGTGCCATGCACCATGCAGTGAATGTCACAGTAAGCACAATGCAAGTGAGGAGTGCACACATGAACCACATCATGCTCTGCATGAGAGACATAAGCCTTTTCCCCCTCACTGGGACCCACTCTAAACAACATTGCATGTCTGTCACACCTGGACACAATGCCAGAAGTGACAGTCATAAAAAAAGGGGCACAGTCAAAGGTAGTGGAGTCACTCACCTGCTCCCCTGGTCTACCATACAGCTGGGGTACCTTGGGAGGATGACGTCCAGCAACACCTCATTCTCTTCCTGTGTGAATGGCTGGGCCCTCTCCACAGACCTTGACATGGTGCCAGAGGAAGACAAGACAGCAGCAGTGGTGTCGACTGACATGTTGTGCAGGCAAGTGCCCTCTCATGGGTTCTGCCTGAATTATATCTGCCTTGCTGGCCTATTTCATTTACAGGAGTACAGAGTGATTGGTTAGACTCATTTGCATCCTACGTTTCCTCCAACCCCTTTAAACATACACCAGTGACAGCATTAGCATCTTTCAAATTTGCAGCAGCATGTCAAGTCAACAACCACTTTACAACAATGTATAATGTGGCCAACTGCTTTTTCCAGTCCACATGATGGAAAACTTGGATCTTGAAACTCGGTATCCATGACACCCAGCATGCATTTAGGCCCTAATACTTGTCCCTTATGTGTCCCCATTGTAATTTTAAAATCCCCACACAGGTACGGTGCGTTTCACACGTACCCATAGGGCACCACTACTATAGTGATACGGCCCGTACACATGTGTGTACGGGTCATATCCCTATAGTAGTGTTGCCGTAGGTGTACGCCATAGTGATACGGGCCGTACACGCGCGTGTAGGGGTCGTATCCCTATAGTAGTGTTGGCATAGGTGTACGCCATAGTGATACAAGGCGCACACGAAAGGAATGGAGGTGTCAGACTCGCACAAGGCTGTACATCAAGTCATTGTCAGTGCAGTCCTTCATGTGCAGGGCCTAGGTGTGTCAGGCAGTGATGTGGCACATGTCTCCTCATGTTTTTGCACAATAGATGTGTGGTGACCTGTGTACACATGTCATGTGTGATGGGGCACTATGTTGCACACTTCCCATTTACACTTTGCACATGTCTGCATGTAGTACAAACGTATCAAGCACTGCATCACTGGTATGGCACAGTCCCCAACACCCGCAACTGTCCCCTGATGCCAGGTACACGGATAATTACACCTGACATCTAACTACCATCGTGCCACTATGTGACTATGTCATGTGTGTGTCATGTGTTCCCATGAGCTTGCTGTTGGTGTTCCGTCAACTGCATCTGCTGTTGCTGCATCCAACATGTGTCTGTGTGTAGATGGGCATGGCACACAATTACACACACCATGCCACATGTGGAATCCCACGTAACTTGTGTCTGTATGCATCGAACATGGTATTTCGACCTGAGGACATATCTGCGTTGTCTCAATGTCTGTGTTATCAGTTTTTATATGTACCCCTTCATGGCAATGTGTGTGATCTGTACTTTTTAAATGACATGTGACCTGTGCGTCTAGCTTGCCGCAAGCTGTCTGAATGAGATAACATCCTTCTAATGCAGATATGTGGATGTATGTCACTCCTGTAATGTGTCTGGCTGTTCACTTACACTGTGCCACAGCTAGTTTCTTGGCATGTCATGTAGACCTTGACAATCAACGTTTGTAGCTGGCTCTTAGTAGGAGTATCACCTGGCTGGCATACGTGTCCTGGATGTATTGCACAGACCAGACTCTGTATTTAGCAGATGTGTATTAGCTGTTGAACATGTGCTCAGTTCATTGACATTGGTGTTGTAATGTACTCAATCTTCGTTATTCCTTCCAAATTTCTGCAGGGCACCGCCTCTCCCCCGACCAATGCCAGACTTGGGTGCCATGAGGGAACGTGACTGCATACGCCGTTACAGATTCACCCAACAGTTAATTGAGGACCTGACAAACAGGCTGGCACCACACCTCCAACCGCGACACAGTTATCCTACTGCGCTGACCCTCAAGATGAAGGTGATGACAGCCCTACATTGTTTTGCCACCGGTACGTTTCAATTCACCATAGCTGATGTGGGTGGCATGTCCCAGACCATGTTCAGCCGTGTCCTGCATGATGTTTTAGAAGCCATGTTGGAGCACCTGGATGAATTCATCCATTTTCCAACTCGTGCGCAGTTGACAGGTATCAAGGGTGAGTTCTATGCCCTGGGAGCGATGCCCCATGTAATTGGGTCCATTGATGGGACACATGTGGCTTTGGTACCACCACAGGCACAGGAGGTAGCCTATCGAAACCAAAACCATTATCACTCCATTAATGCCCTTGTGGTGTGTCTACCTAACATGCTGATTTCCCATGTCTGTGCACGTTTTCCAGGGTCAGCACACGATGCCTACATCATGAGGTGTAGCAGGGTGCCAGAAATGATGCTGCGGCTGCACAACGAACGAGCATGTCTTGTTGGTGGGTATACTCTGTTTGTCCTGTATTTAGCGGTATCATTGTATGTTACGGCATCTCCTGACCCACTTCTTTACATGATGTTTCCATGTAGGGGACTCTGGCTATCCCAACATGCCATGGCTGGTGACGCCTCTCCGCAACCCCAGAACAGCTGCAGATCACCATTACAACAACGCCCATGGGCAGTCCAGTGTAGGTCCCACATGTTCATCCAAAAGACCTGTGAGTCTGTTCATATTGATGCATTTCCATAGGTGTGAGCCTGAGTAATAAAGGTGTTCCTCACCCTCCAAGGTGCCTCATCTCTGTCAATGCAGGTCTCTTGCCACTGTGCATGCGGCATCTCTGGCATAGTTGTCAAAGATTGTGCATATGAGTCTATGTGTAGATTAGCAACCTGCATGCTATTCTTCATGTATTTGATTCTCTATTGTGCATGAAGTCCATGGCTGTGTATGTGTTTTGGCATGTTGGTCCCCACAAAGGGCCGTCTACACCTGCTGAGGGTGTGTTTCCTGTGCGCAGCTCGGCCTTCAGTTTCATGATCCGGTGTCAGTCATCTTTGGTGATTGTGCATCCTTTGTCTCTGGGTGTGCCATGGAAAACCGGACACTCCTTCCTTTACATGCACCTGTTGCAGTAGTCCTTTCTGACATCCTAGTCTTTGTGTGGAACTTGTGGCATAGTTTCCAGGACATGCCGCCTGCTTTTGCAGCCCCTGAAGCAAGGGCACACGAAGTTTCCGGATTTGGCAACACACACACATCAAAGATGCTCCTCCCTTCCTCCCTCAACCCATTAATTTGGCTGTCATCAGATTGTCTGTGCCGCAGTTGCGGCCACGCGGTGTCAAAGGCTGGACCGTCTGCACATGCAATGTGCACATTGCACGACCCTCAGGTGCTTGCATGACCCACATCACCCTACAGTCTGATGTTGCAGACACCCTCCAAGCAATGTCCATCCACAAATCTCCTGCCTGCTCTCAGGCATACACTAAGCGCACACACAACACCTTTGCATGATGAGTGTGCAGCTCCAACTACCTACACAGCGCTGCCACGCCTTCCAGGCCCTGTCACACCAACCAGGTCATGTCCCTCCTACTCCCCACCAGCTCTGTACCCCAGCAAGGCCATGGGAGTGGGACTCAAGGCTTCTGCATGTAGTATGGTGTCGTCATCAGGCACATGGCACAGGTATCATCTCTCAGCGTGTTAATCTACAATGTGTCCAGGACCCCCCTCTCCACCATCACATGCGCACAGCACCTCATCATCAGCTCGTATGCCATTGACAGCCAGGTGCTCCTCACCAAGGACGCAGACATTGCCAGTTCTAATATTCAAGAATGCATGACATCCATTGATGAATGGCTGAACATCAGCCACCTGAGACTGGACTTGTACAGGACTGAGGTCAACATCTGAGGATTGTCCCCTTACAGCTGGGTCAACTGCTTGTGTCCCACCCGCAAGAGCCCTGCACAAGCACCCAGTGTTCACGCACACAAGATGGTGTGCATCATGGATTGCTTGCTCACATTTGCCATGGTAATCACCAGCATCTGTGCTTCAGACTGCAACACCCTCTGCATTATGCACATGATCCCCAGATAGATCCACTCCAAGGAAAGACGGACCATCCCCCAGGTCCACGACAACATCCGTGTCAAATATTGCCCTGCCCACTACGGAGCAGCCACATCCAAACTCCCGGGAAACTTGTCCACATCCAGGGTGCATCTGCACACCTCAGCTTCAACATCCCGCGCCCCAGCCACATCACCGTCCAGCACAGATAGCTGCAATGGATCACTGTGTGCTGCAGGATGACCTTCAGACTCCCCACCCACACTCAGGAGGCAGGCCACAACCCCGACCCAAAACCAACCTTGTACCACTGTCATCCGAGACCCCGTAGTGCCATCTCCGTACATCCAACCTTGACCTGGTCACCATTCTTCGCATCCACCGTACTCCAGCATGCAGGGCATAGTTCTCCCACCTGGGAACACATACCTGGGACTCACTCCCCGGGAACCTCCGAATGAGGCATGACCTCTACGCCTTAATGATACTCTTCCAAATAGATCTGTCCGCACAGTATTGCAAGCCCCCCTCAGCAGCTTGAGGCCATCACAGGTGAGTATTGTGCTCCATGTCTGCATTGAATGATACATTGTGACCCATGTGTGTCCTTTACCAGACTCAGATCCCAGGGTATGGATGGGTGGAGTTAGTTCAACACTCAGGCATAGTTTGACATTTACACACACATATGTTGTGGACTAATGCAAAATGACAGCAACATCTCATGAATAAATAAAGTTTTTATTTACGGTGGGGTACGTGTTTTGGTAGATAAACTAAGGTGCTCTACCGGGTGCAGAGAATCCAAAGTTCACAGGGGGAGATGGTATCCTTTGCTTTGGAGGTCATCAGAGTCCAGACCACAGTGTTGGTCATCATTGGTCAGACTGTGACCAGCAAGTCCATGTGGCAGAGAATGTCATTGGATGAGGTGCTGCTGTTGCGCCAGAGGGCCAGGTGCCAGGCCAGGTGACCTGGGAGATGTGGATGGTCCGCTGACTCTCACGGTATTTTCCGTGGACGACCCACCTTCCTGGGGGGACCCTCAGATGCAGGCCTTGACGATGTCTGTGATGCTCCGTCGGACGAATCCTCCTCCTCCTCCCTCCCTGTGGCTGGTGGTGGTCTTCGCCTGGTGGCACAGGGAGGGTTGCCCATGTTGTCGGTGATCCGACGGATTGAACGGCTCATTTCCGTTTGCACCGCCAGGAGCTCAGCCAGTCTTGCCTCCATCCGTCCTTGGTGTTGTTGTTGACTGGCATGTTGCTCGGCCTGCAGGTTCTTCATCTCGTCGAGGGTCCCCTTCATCTCTGTGAGGCTCGCCACTACCTGGCTGATGCCCCTGGTGTCACGCCGGTATGTGTCCAGGATGTGGCATATGTGTGACATACCGGTTCCCTCAGCTGGCTGGTCAGGTTCGCGCCTCCGCCTGCCTCCACTCCCACCACCCCTGCCCACATGAGCCTGGCCTGCCGTTGTGGGCACATCGGGTCTACGGGACCCCTGAGGGATGGCATTTGCGGGGTTGTCTACCTCCTGGGTGCCCGGAGAACCTTGTCCCTCCTGGTCAGACTGGCTGTGTTGTTCAGTGCGAGCAGGGCTCCTGGGTGTCTCCTGGGATGTGGCAGGAATGGGGGTGGGGGTTGGCACAGATTTACCTGACGCAGGTGCTGCAGGGGCTTGGGCACCAGAGGGGCCAGGTTGGTCGGGGTCATCCACAGAGTGGTGAGAGTCGTCGCTGCCGGTGGGATCATCTTCACGCTGAGCCTGGGACTGTGATTGTTCCCCCCCATTGTTGGGGGGAGGTCCATGACGATGCCCTGTGTGTGAGAGAGAGACAATGTTAATGCTGTTTCATGCCACATCCATGTTTCATACATATTGAAGTTGTCACAGTTCCTCCAGGTAGTTGGATGTGCCTAGCATTCCTCTCAATGTCCACTTGGGGATGGGTATGTTGCGGGGGACAGATTGATATGTTCTCCTCAGTGTTTGGCCAGTAGAATTGTGGCTAGGATGCTTATTTGGCTATGGGTTGGTCTTGTTGTGTCACATGTCCATTGTGAGTGTGGGTAAATCCGTTGCCTGCCCCGGGGGTGTGTGCTTGTGTAAGGGGGGGTGTGTGACCGGGCCTGCTGTTGGGTGTAGTGTGATTTGTCATTGGGTCTCCCAGGTGATGTGTCTGTCCCCTCATGGTGCATGCTGGCATGACAGTGAGTGTGAGTTCCTGTGCTAGATATCTGAGCTTGTGGAGTTGGTGTTTGAGTGTACAGTGGTCACAGGAGGGCCTTGTGCTGCATACAGCAGGGCCAAGTGTCAGCTACCTTGTCAGTACTTTGCCAGTCCCTGTGCATTGGGCATGGTGCATGGGTATGTACCTAGGCCATATGGGCTGAGGGCATTGGTGTCTGCTTCTGAGTTGCACAATGTGTTGTGTGAGCCCCACCCTCCCAGCATCCCGGACATCCAGTCTTGGGTTTGTGGTTGGTGTGGCCTGGGACATGGCATTGCCTTTATTTCTGAATGGGGCATGGAGACGTTAGTGGCTGGAGCGTGGTTTTTGAGTGTGGTTGTGTGCGGTGAGGGCTTGGGGGAAGTTGCGTGCATTTGGTGTATTTGTGGTGTGGATGCCATTCCACCCATGTTACGTGAGTTTTTTGTGTACTCACCAGGCTCTGCGACTCCTTCGAAGCGGAAGCATGGCCATCACCTTCTCCTCCCAGGGATGGAAATGTACGGGTCTGCGGGACAGCCCACCTCCAGTGATGTTACTCTGGGCGTATTCCTCGTTCATTTTCCTCTTGACTGCCCTGCGCAGATCGTACCACCTTGCTTGGCATTCATGCCTGGTCCTTCGGATGGGCGCAACAGCATTCACCTTATCGACGATCCTCTGCCACAGGCTAGTTGGGCTCTGCTGGTCTGTCTGACCAATGTTCCAAACAGCTGTGGCTCGACTCTGATGACTTCGTTGACAAGGAGGTCCAGCTCCGCCCTTGTGAACTTTGGATTCTTGTCTGTGGGCATGGTGTGGGGTGTGGGTGTGGATGGTTATGGGTGTGTGGGTGTGAATGTGACGGTGTGTGTGTGAATGTGAAGAGGGGGTGTTTGTGAAGGAGGTTGTGTGAAGATGTGTAAGTTAAGGTGTAGTTAAGGTGTAAGTAAGGTGCAGTTGTTTGTCTGTGGGGTCTGTCAGCAGTGGGTCTGTTGCAAAGGCTCATGGGTTGTGTGTGTGGGCCCTTTTAATTGGTCCATTTGTGGGTGTGGCTGGGTTTGAAATTTTGGTGGGTGTGTTATAAGAGGTGGTTGTGATTTTGGGCCTCTGTTTGGATTTCCCAGGTCAGTCATTGAGATGTATTTTGTCATGTAGACGTGTTTTGTGGTGTTGTGCGAGTCGAATTGACCCTCCTTGTGCTGTTTTACAGTGACCTGGTTCTGTACGAGTCTTTTTCGCGTAGGTGAGGTCCGTACATACACGATGCTGGGTGAGGGTGCTGGGGTACGGTGTTGTGGTGCGGCGTGTACAGGTGCGGGGCTGGGGTACGTGCCTGGGGTGCGACACGTACATGCACGGGGCTGGGGTACGTGCCTTGGGTGCGGCGCGTACAGGTACGGGGCTGGGGTACGGGCCTGGGGTGCGGCGCGTACAGGTACGGGGCTGGGGTACGGGCCTGGGGTACGGTGCGTACAGGTATGGGGCTGGGGTACGGGCCTGGGGTGCGGTGCGTACAGGTACGGGGCTGGGGTACGGGCCTGGGGTACGGTGCGTACAGGTACGGGGCTGGGGTACGGGCCTGGGGTGCGGTGCATACAGGTACGGGGCTGGGGTACAGTCCTGGGGTGCGGCGCGTACAGGTGCGGGGCTGGGGTACGGGCCTGGGGTACGGTGCGTACAGGTACGGGGCTGGGGTACGGGCCTAGGGTACGGTGCGTACAGGTACGGGGCTGGGGTACGGGCCTGGGGTACGGTGCGTACAGGTATAGGGCTGGGGTACGGGCCTGGGGTGCGGCACGTACAGGCACTACGGGCCTGGGGTACGGTGCGTACAGGTACGGGGATGGGGTACAGTGCGGACAGGGGGGGTACGGTGCTGACATACGGGGGTATGGTGCTGACATATGCGGGGGGAGGGGGGGCTGTACGACTCATATCCGGGCACAAGTTTACCCGTGTACATGTGTGCTACTGCGTTCGTTCCGTATGGGGCCTTTTACATGCGGTTGTGTATTCGGACGGGCGGTGCGGATCGTACTTGCGCGCTCTGACTTCTGTTTTACGATTTGCACGTAAAAATGTCCGGCTCCCTCTCGTACACTTTTCCCGACGCTATTCGGACGTAAAAATTTCCGGCTCCCTCTCATACCCTTTTCCTGACGCAATTCGTATGTATTTTTCACGTACGAATCGTACTTCGCAGTTTGTACGGTACTTGTACGATTCATACGTGAAAATATACGGATACGACTCGTACGCAAATTTAGTTTGGCGGATCGGAATCGGCACCTATATGTTAAAGGTAAATTATGGTATGTAATTCCCTCTGACACTGAAGCTGGTAATTTCATACAAACATAACAATCACTAATTTCTATTGTATCTACGTACTGAAACAACAACTTTGTGAAGACATTTAAAGACGTGTCATTATCTGATACTGTATGATGTAAATCTATTTCGTCTGCTGCTTCTAATTCTACTCTATCTCCTTTCATGGTAGCTGTCTTTTCATTAGTATCTGTATCATTCTTCTTGTCTGATATCATGAGATAAGGAACTGCTACTGTTAGAAATAGCCATACTGTGGCCACTAATAAAATGCTACATATGCAAGCCCCACAGCATTTTTGAGGGCAACTTCGTTTTGGTTTTTCAGTAACCCTATCTTTAGCCGTTTTAGTCTAAGAAGATTCCTTTTCTATTCTTTTCTTTACTAGTAAATTCAAACCTTTGGTTCTCAAGGAGGCCTCACTTTCCCTTCACCAATCTGTGCAGCATTTATTTCTTCTTCTGTTTCCTCACTCAAATCCAAATTTTCAAATTCCTCAAATATTACGTAGGTCCACTCAGGACCCTTGAACTTATTGTTCAAGAATCTCAGTCTTTGACTTCTTCGAGTGTTTTTCACAATCGACTGCTTAGACTGAGTTTGATTAGTAACTTCATTCACTTGTTCAGGTCTTTCATTTGTTCTTCTCAGATAGTATTTTTCTATTTTGACTCCACCTGGCCAGTTGTCACCTTTTCTGACCCTTTTAACATGCACTGCACTTTCACCCTCTTTGTCTTTCTCAAGAGCTCTTTGATTTTCGTTATGTTTAGGCACAATCCGTTCTTCCTCTTCTTCAGAGTCACTCTCTACCTGGTCCTGTTCAAGTTTTCATATTGGTCTTCTTCTGCCCAAACTTGTTCTTCTTCTCCTAACTGGTCCTGGTCAGGTCGTACTACAATTTGTTCTTCTGTTGCCTGAACGTGTTCTTCTATTCCCGTCTGTCCCTGCTCAGGTCCTTTGGTGGATCTGCTTGCCTGAGTACGTTCTTCTTTCCCTGTCTGGTCCTGCTCAGGATCTCATGTAACTCTGTTCGCTTTTTCCTGAGCGTGTTCTTCTATACCTCACTACTTTCCTGTCTTTCTAATCTGGTTCTGCTTCTTGTTTGAATAACAACCTCAGGTATGTCAACCACTGGTATCCAACCCTCCTGGCTTGTCCTAGGTTGTTCCTCGTCTATCACTTCAGAATCTATCACTCTAGATTCTTCGACTTCACAACCTTCAGCTGTTTCAACTGGTTCACTCAGTTGTTGTTCTTCTTCAGCAGGATCTCATACCCTTTTGGTATGGCTGGCATGAATCCAATTGGGTAATCTTGCACACTTCTCTGCTGTTGTAGTGACCAGTATGACTTGACGTGGGTCATCCCACCTGGGTGCTAGGCACGACTTTCTGGCATGTTTCTTCACTACCACCCAATCTCCAGGATTCAAATCATGCGCCTGTGCTGGCTGCCTGGCAACGGCGTCTTCTCCAACCTGGTGAGAGACAGAACGCACTAGGTAAGGCAACCCTTTGCAATAGTCCAATACCAGATCATCAGTTATATTTTACAATTTATGTCCAGGTATAAATGCTTGTCTCATTGCTGTTCCCATGAGTATCTCATGGAGACTCAATCCTGTTTTCCTGTCAGGAATACTTCAGAGTCCCATTAACACAAGAGGCAATGCGTCTGGCCAACTCAGTGATGTGGATGCACATACTTTACTTAGCCTCGATTTGATTGTGCCATTTAATTGCTCAACCACACCAGAAGCTTCTGGGCGGTATGCACATTGCAATTTTTGTTCAATTTTGAATGCTTCACCGATTAATCAAATGATTTCATTATTAAAATGAGGTCCTCTATCTGATTTCAAAGTGACTGGAAAACCAAAACAAGGAATCAACTCCCTCAACAGCAATTTAGCAACTATAAGACTGCCGTTTCTCCTAGTGGGGTACGCCTCCATCCATCGTGAAAACAAACACACTATGACAAGGATGTACTTCATTCCGTTGCTTGGAGGTAGCTCTATGAAATCAAGCTGTAGTCTTATGAATGGTCCTCCTGCCTTTCCAATTTTTCCCCAACTGACCACTGTCTTCCTGCCTGGATTCTGCTGTTGACAAATTAGGCATCGCTGGCAAAGACTCTCTGCGACTACCCTACACCTTGGGTTGTACCAATTTTGTCTAAATAGTCTGATCATTGTGTCCCTACCTACATGTGTGTCTCCATGATACATTCTTGCCATTTGAGAGAGTAGGTAGTCAGGCATGAATGGTCTGCCATTAGTGTATACCCATACATCATCTTCTGCCCTCCTTTCGCAACCTGATCTTATCCAATTTTCCTTTTCGATTACCTCCACTTCATCCTGCAACTGTTTCACCTCATCCCATGTTTCTAAAGCTGAGAATAACATAAGTTGGCAGCTGATTTCACTTGTTTCAATTTTTCTGTTCAATGCCATATTATTTCTCGCACAATATTGAGCAATGTGGTCAGCATGTCGGTTACTTGCCGCCACATTGTAGTTTCCTGACTGGTGAGCAGCACACTTGACTACTGCTATTTCTTTTGGCAATTGTATTGCTTCCAACAATTCTTTCAAATTTTTGCCATTTGTGATGGGAGATCCTGAAGAGGTCAGAAATCCCCTCTGCATCCATAACTGGCCGAAGTCATGCACAACCCCGAAACCATACTGACAGTCCGTAAATATGGTTATTCTCCAATTTGTCCCAATATTGCATGCCTTTGTTAAGGCCACCAATTCGGCTACTTGTGCAGACTTGACTCCCGGTAAACAGGATGCTTAAACAAACCCAGATACCTTGCATACATCGTACGCTGCACTGAGTCCTCTTCCCTCCAATCTCAGGCATGAGCCTTCTACAAATAGTTCATGGTCTGGCTCTTTCAGGGGCTCTTCTTTTATATCAGGGCGGGGCTTAGTACACATCTCAGTCACATCCAAGCAATCATGATCAATTTCATCTTTCACTTCTTCACAACGTGGATCTGGGTATAATGTGGCAGGATTTACCATTGTACATCTAATCACTGTGATATTTTCTGCTCCAAGAATCACTCTTTCATACTTAACCATCCGACTAGGGGTAAGATGCTGTGTTTGAGTTCTTGTTAAAAAAATCTCGACTGAATGTAGGACATAAACTTTAACTGGATGTCCCATCACAATTGACTCACTTTGCTACAGACACATACAAGTAGGAACTACTGCTTTTAAGCAGCCAGGTAAAGCTGAAGCCATAGGATCCAAGGTAGCAGAAAAATATGCTACTGGACGTCAGCTTAATCCATGTCTCTGGGTCAAGACTGAAAGTGCACAACTCTCTCTTTCGCAACAGAACAGTGCAAAATCTTTCGCATAATCAGGCATGCCTAAAGCAGGGGCCTCACACAAACAATTTCGCAGTTTCACAAATGCTTCCACACATTCATCATTCCAGACAATGGGATCCTTAGCTCTTTTTTGTGTCAGCTGAATCAATGGCTTTGCCAGCAGGGAAAACCCAACAATCCACTGCCGACAGTATCCACACACTTGAGAAACATTCTTATTTTCCTTTGCGTTTGCGGTAACTGCATTTGCTTGATTATCTTAATTCTTTCAAGGGTCACTTTTCTCACTCCCCTTTCTATTTTGTGGCCTAAATATCTAACTTCTGTTCGACAAAATTGCAACTTTTCTGGAGACGCTTTGTGTTCTACGTCAGTCAAATGGTTCAGCAATGCAATTGAATCAGTAACACAGTCTTCTCGTGATTTTGATGCCACTAGTAAATCGTCAATGTATTGTACTAGGACTGAATCTCTGGGCATAACTAACTTCTCTAAACACTTTTTCAGAATTTGATTAAAAAGTGAGGGACTTTCTGTATACCCTTGAGGAACTCAGCACCATGCCAAAATACGGTCTTCGAACTTAAAGGCAAAAAGATACTGGCTGTCTGAGTGCAAAGGAATAGAGAAAAAGGCTTGGCATAAATCAATTACTGTAAACCAGACTGCATTCCAGGGTATCCGATAAAGAATCACTGCTCGATTTGGCACTATGGGACAACAAGGCACTACAACTTTATTGATCTTTCTCAAATCCTGCACTATCCTGTATTTTCCGCTAGGCTTTTTAAGTCCCATTATAGTCGAATTACAAGGATTACTCATTATTTCTTTTAAAATGCCCTGTTTAATCATACGGTCAATTTCTGAAGCCACTCCTGCTTTCACCTCTGCACTCATTTTGTATTGTCTGGTGTTGGGATAAACTTCACCTTCTTTCATTGTCACCTTCTCTGGGTCTGCATTTGTCATTAGCCCGATTTCTTTTCCTGTGAAATCCCATACTTCTGGGTTCACTGTTGTTTTCAGTTCTTCTGGTAAATCATTTACTGTCATTAAAGAATAAATTTCATCTACTTCTGTACCTTGTTTAGCTAGCATTATCTTATATACAATATCTTCATCAGGGGTTTGAAAAGCTACACCATCCGGTGTGCAGTAGATTGTGCAATTCATTGTGCACAATAGATCCCTTCCTAATAGATTTACTGGACTAGAATCACAAACTACGAATCTTTGCATGTCTTTAAAATTTCCAATGTGCACTTCCATTGGTTCTCTGATTGGTGTTCTGATTTGTTGATTTGAAACTCCGACAGCTTGGATTGAATCTCCCGAGAGGGGTAGGTTTGGGATGTCTGCTGTTCTCACAGTAGAACGGGTAGCACCAGTATCCAATAGAAAAGTGATATCATTACCTTCCACTTTCCCATCAACAAATGGACCTGACTGATCTACCTGCAAGGAAGCGCCAAGCACGCATTCCTCTTCCTCCCCCCTCAGGCACCATCATTGCAAACCATTAAATTCGTCATCATTATTCTGTAAAAGATATTGTGAAACCACAGAATTTTTCTTACCACTTCCTCCTTGAAATCCAGCGTCAGCACTGTACTTTGGCTGGTTCACAAAATTTGGCATGGGAGCTTGTGGCACCTGACACTGTGGATTAACTACCTGCTGCGGCTGATTCATAAGTACTTCATTCTGCGTCTGTGGATTAAAATGTTGGTTTGGCCCGTTATTATTCTGAATACTTTTACACTCGTTCTTCTATTGTCCAAGCTTTCCGCACACATGACAAGGAAACTTCGTCTTTTCATCCGCTCTATTTATTCCTCTTCTTAATTTACTACCATTGACCGCATTATCACTCTGATTCTGTTCTTTCATCTGACCATCAGTCTGACTATTCAACTTAAGTTCCTGTTGTTCTCCATTTTCACTTGTGCCCACATCATTTTCTCTTTTAGCTTTCTATGCCTCGCCTCAATATCGTCCCCACAATATTTTGCGTATTTCAGAATATCATTTATTGGTTTTCCCTGCCAGCACTACATGTGCTGCTGAATCATCTGACTAATCTCTGGTTTCAGACCATACACAAACCGATACACAAAAGTCCCATATCTTTATCACAAATGTTCTCAAAACCACCGTACTGCTTAAACACCTGTAACAGTCTCTCATAATACGCATGTAATTACTCATTCGGCTCTTGAGTTGTTCTATCTATCTTCATCCAATCTGTTTCTTTGGGAGGGATTTTTCCTTTCAGAAAAGTAATTACTTGATAATAATTCTTCATTACCTCATCTGAGGGTGCTCCTGTTTTCGAGTCCCTCGGATATTCCTCACTTGGCCAATCAACTATAATTTTACACTCCGTCCATAAATCAGTAGGTACCACTATGTCAAACAAGCCATCCAAATCCTTTAGCAAAACCTTCGAAACTTTCACAAATCTTTCAACCCGTTTGTACCATTCAACTGGGGAAATCGTTCGTAAATGACAAAATATCTTGTCGGCTCCATGGGGCATGAACATATCCACCACTGGGTACCTCTCTCATGTGACACAATCTTTCTACCTTTTCTGATTCTTTTAACAAGTATGCAGAGGACGCATCCTTCGCCTGTGCTTCCTCCTTCTTTCTTGTCCACCTCGTCCTCCACTCATCAATGTATCCCCATTTTTGTAAAATATTCATCAACTCCGGGGGGCGTGGCCGGGCAAGATGGCCGATCGGACGTAGCCCGTTTCGGCTCCCGGTCCGCCCACTGTTCCGGAGAAGTTAGCTGTGGTTTTATGGAACCCTGAGGGCTACAAACCACCCCTGCACTGAGTGGAAAATCTAGCACACATGCTGAGGGACCGCACCTGCTTTTCATGCCGCAGTAACAGCCTCATCGCGACCACGCCAGAGACCACCGGCACCCGTCAAAATGGCGTCTATCGTGTGGGGTTCGTCGGCCTGCTCCACGGGCAGCTGCTGTGGTTGATGCGTGGAGACCCTGACGCTGAGCCTGCTTACCGCCATCAGAGGTAAGGCCCACGACCATCGTGAACGTTGAGACTCCTCCACCGGCACCTCCCGGAGAACGACAGAGACTCCGCAATGTGCCTGCCTGACTTTAAAATGGCGGCCGCAATGTAAAATCAGCGCCGCCGTTTACCCACCTGGATTTGGGGCCCCGTGTCTATTTACTGACAAGCGCTGCTCCAGAGGATACAACCACCATTCTTGGCTCTGGGGCGGGACCGCCGGCGTTCTACGATCGTTTTCCCCACCATTAGTGCCACTCCAGTGTGAGCCCTGCATCCCCAAAATGGCGCCCATTCGGCTTCGAGAGGGACGACTCCTGCAAGATGATGGCTGATATCGACGGGGGCTGCATCTGCCGAACGTGACACCAGCCTCCGGCTAGGTGGCTGACATTGCTTCTTGAACGTGGTTTCTCTTGTACTCTGGTGCTTTGCTATTCTTCACAGCGTATAACCCGAGTTGTGACTTTCTATACTTTCAATTTTGCTCACACTGTAAAGTCACTTTTTAAGTCACATGCCTGTGGTAAGGAAATCGGCTGATTTCCTTTTTACCTACTCACGGTTTGCTCACTTATCCTCCTGCATATTACGTGTTTCTTCTTTATTGCTATTAAATTGCATTTCTCCTTCTAATTGAGTAAATAGATAATTCCAGTTTTTGATTGTAAAAATTGTGATACTATACCTATCCCTATTGTATGGGACCTTTGTTGCTGTAAAAATATACCAGGATTTGGCACCGACCACCCTGGCACAGAGACAGTTGTTCAGACCCATTACTTCCAAATTGCGGGATGATAAAGTCAGATACAGATGGACCTATCCGTTTGGACTCAGTTTCGAATTTAATAACGAACAGCGCCACATCACTGACTTAAAGGAAGGCTTGGGTCTGAGTAAATTCGATTTTCAATCACGATCGCATTGAGCCGCCATTTTGTGCTCTGCCGCCATTTTGTGTTGCCCTCACTCAGGCAGCACGACGAACGAAGTCTTTTCTACTTTTCCTGCAATATTGTGTCAAAATAGCCTTGTGCCTCTGTTTACGAAGCTGGTGTTAGAGACTGGCCGAGTACACTAATCCCTGTCTGGTTTTCCTAATCCCTGTCTTAACTATCTGTTGGTTCACACTATTCTCTCCTGACTTTATCTTATCTTCTGGCCTTCGCTGTCCTCCGCTCGTATTCTCTCGTTTCACAACTGTCCTCCAAAACACACGAACGTATCTCGCCACCTGCAAACCAGTTACAGACATGTTAATACCTTAACCTGTGGGAGGGTTGGCAAACACCGTTGGAGGAGAGGCTTCTTCGAGTTACTCGATATCTTTGTTTTTCAACCTTTCCTATTGGACATGTTCTGTCTTTAACCTTACCTTATTGGTCCTCTATGTATGTTTTAGGTGTGTTCTTTGTAATGTATATGTTATCTATGTACTATAAAAGATTGTGCGCCACGGAGTGAAGTGGCAGTCTCCTGAGAACATACTGTGTTTACTTCTAGGACAACTGTACTAGCTGCAGCTAATAAAATATGATCTTTTACGCCGACAGAGTGTCCCAGTGTCTCTGTTAGCTGAAGCAGGAGAACCCAGGAGATTAAGGCGTACCCTGTGCCGCCAGGTCCAAAAGGTTCTGGTTCTTCAACTGGCGCCCAACGTAGGGCGGCTTCAGAGGTAGTGATTCTGCCTGAAGGTCGTGAGGAACCCCGCAAGAAAATTCTGGAGGAATCGCGAGCCACGTCAAGCGACCCCTGTATGTCGAAAGTGGTCCGAAGGTCTTTTGCAGCGTGGTTACTCCTTCCTGACGGCTACTGACGACTGCTGCCCTGACTGCCGCCCTGCCTTGGCCCTCTTTTTGATGATGTATGGTAAAGCGAGACGATAGACGGGGCCTCTGTTGGTGTAAGAAGACATCTTAGTTAAGTATTGGTGGGTCGCTCCCACATTTGGTTCTTTGGTTCTTAGGTTCTTAGGTTCTTAGGTTCTTTGGTTCTTAGGTTCTTTGGTTCTTTGGTTCTTAGGTTCTTTGGGTCTTTGATTCGGGTATTGCAATAACCGAAGCCGAGGGGTAAGTACACTTGTGCTGTGTTAAGTATCTAACCCCCTTGATGTTTGTGAACAGTCCAGTGAAATAACGATGCCTGGTCTGACTAAGTTTGAGAAACTTTGTTGTTTTGGTTGTAATAGGGATTCCTGGCTGGAGGACTCTTGTCCGATTCCTTTGGTTGGAACTCCCACTTATGAGCTCTATTCTAAACATGGTGTTGGCCCCATTGCCTTTAACGAGGCATGGATCCGATACACGAAGAATCATGGTGTTTTAAAATGGCCGTAGCTTTGAGCCCGACATACTAGATCATTTGGAAACTATTTTATTTAAAAGAAAAGCCCGGCCGGCAATGTTTGACTCTTTCCGCCTTTGGCGTAAGGAAGCCAAACAAAGAAAAATTAAGCAAGAAAAACGAGATAAGAAAGCACAGGGTATGACAATTATACCGGCTGCTCAGCAATTTAAAGATGATGAAGTTTATAATACGATGGAAATTTCAGAGAGACAGCATCGTATGGCAATAGATAAATGCTATCCGATGTTGCCAGCTTCCCCCTCTGATAAAAGAAAGGATTTAGAGAAGGATTCCTTGATGTCTCACCTATTAAGATTGCCTCCGCCCTATGTACAAGGTGCTAATGCACCCCCGTTGTTACAGCCTGTTCAGCCGCCAGTTGCGTCTCTGCTTGCTCCGGCTCTTCCACATTTGCCCCCTCAAGTATTGCCGCCTTTGCCAGCTTTTCCTTCGACTCCTTTACCTTCATCTTCTTCGCCTTCTGCTCCTCCGGTAATTACTGATTTCCCTTCCGTTAGTTCGCCTAATACCTTGTCCCCTATCCTTATGTCCAATTCTCCGTCTATGCGTAAATGAGTCACAGAAACGGTCTCTGGTCTTTTATCACCTTTCTTTGAGGCATTAAATGTGTCTCCGGCTTTTTCTCGAAGACAGTCTCGTAGTCAGTTCCCAGCTTCCGAAGAACGAGAAAGGTTGGACTCTCTTGCTCGCAAATGGATTGAGAAGGGTCCTCGGTATAGTGTACCTGACATTATGCCTACCTTCTCACAGTGGAATGCGCCTACGCAGAGATATGTTTTCAATGCTATGTGTGATACTCTTATTAAAGGATGGGAGGATATGGACTTGGGTTCGGTTCCTCAGGGTCTGTTAGATATTCAGGCTGATTTCGATAAAGGACTCATTGTGGGTTCTAAGGTTGAGGACGCTGTAAAGACACTTGTTTCCTACAGAACCTTATTTACCTCACAGACTTTTCTAGATTCCGATCCCTCAGTTAGGTTGATACTGAAAAATTATCCAATGAGAGAGGTTCCTCCGGTATGGAGAGAAGAGTTTCCAGGAGCAGGTGGTAATCATCCTATTCCTGCTCACTTTCAGCGAATATGGGTACATGTCCCCTGGAAAAGATCTGAAGTTTTAGCCCTTAAACAGTCTCTACCGGATCCTCGTAAAAACCCTGCAGGTTATTATAAAGAATTATCACAAACTGTTGAAGCCTGAATCATGAATTTAGTAGATATCGATATGTTGATGGGGAATGTAGTTCCACAAGCATTATGGGCTAGGATTCGTAAAGAGAATCATGCCCAAGTATTAGGTGGAGATTGGGATGCTATAATTGCCGCAGATAGAAACCAAGTGGGTGGTGCGAAACCTGAGGCTTTGATTTCAGAACTCCTGGGTAGGATTATTACATTAATGAAAACGATGATGCCTGCCTTGAGAGTTAACTGGGATAAACTAGCCGCGTGTAAACAGAAGAAAGATGAGAGTGTCTCCGATTTCTTTACTCGTTTTGAGGAGACATTCATTGATCACAGTGGTCAGGACATTACTACGGAGGGTGGACAGCGATTATTTGTAGATAAGTTCCTATTTAATTTGCTTCCCGAGCTGTCGCATAAGTTGAAAGACTCCGAAAGTTCATGGGCTGTTTCTTCTTAAGCTCAGATATTGGCTACTGCTCAATATTATGAAAATAGAGATAAAGAAGAAAAAGATAAGCAAGAGAAAAAGACGAAAGAATTGAAAACTAAGGTTCTCTTGCAACAGGCTTATCCACCTCGTTATGCTCGGCCCCAGTTTCAACAGCCTCCGCAGTTTCAGAGGCTGTATCAAAAGCCTGAGCCATACATTCCGCGACCTTTGCTAGATCCTAATCAATGTGCCTATTGTAGAGAGGAAGGTCATTTCAAGAATAGTTGTCCGGTTTTATTGCAGCGAAATGAGACACTATCTGCTCCACGAGGTCGTGCTGGCCTCCAGTCAGCAAACAGGGGTAGAGGTCGAGATATATTGACCCAAGAACAGCGTTCCCTTCCTCCCTCTAGTTCCGTGAACTACTTTGATCAGCAAAACGCTCGGTCTACACAGTATTACAATGAGGATTGTTATGTTGAAGACGGGAATGAAAGTCTTCATGCTAACTAGGACAGCCATGGACAAAGTAAGGGAGTTGTGTCGATTCCAGTAGATCAGAATAGACATTATGTTAATGTCACTACAATGGGTGTTTCAGAGCCATTTCTTTTAGATACTGGTGCGATGAGAAGTTCTATCATTCATTCAAAACTCCCTGGGGCACCTTTGTCTGGCTTAACGAATGTATCTGTAGGTTTTTCTGGTGCCCCAGTTCGTAATCCGGTTTCTTGCCCTTTGCCTATTTCAATTGGCCCTTATGATTTAGAAGTTCCGCTTCTCTTAACGAATGGTTGCGGTGAGAATCTATTGGGTTTGGATCTATTGAAAAGATTGCATGCAACAATATATTGTTCTCCTTCTGATGTATATCTCACTTTAGGACAGAAACTGACTTCTCCAATGTACTTATCTAAAGATCAATTTCCTCCTGAATTGCTCTCTCTTCCTACAACGCTTTGGGCTACGGGTCCAAATGATGTTGGTTGTCTTGAAATTCCACCATATGTTGACACTCTTAAGCCCAATGCTGAATTGCCACGCGTTCCTCAATATAGAATTTCCACTGAAGGTGAAAGAGCGCTTTTGGAAATCATTTATGATTTGATTCAGAAAGATGTGGTTGAGGAAACGAGAGGTAACATATGTAATAGCCCTATCCTTCCTGTTCTTAAACGCACTGATCCTTCTCAACCTCCTGTTTATCGTTTTGTAATTGATCTTCGGGAGGTAAACAAAATTGTTGTACCACAGTTTCCTGTTGTCCCAGATATCACTGGGCTGTTGACGATGATACCTTCTACAGCGGTTTGGTTTTCTGTTATCGATCTGAAAAATGCTTTCTTTAGTATTCCCATTGCCGAAGAGAGTAGGGATATTTTTGGCTTCTCTCTTGGAGGCCGAAGCTTCCGGTTCAAGCGCGCACCTCAAGGCTATTGTGAAAGTCCCTCTATTTATAGTCAAGCTCTGAAATGTCATCTTGATGCTTTCTCTTTGCCGTCTGGTGCTGCTCTCATTCAGTACATGGACGATTTGCTAATCGCTGCTGATTCAGAGGATATATGTAAGAATCTGACGGTTGCATTGTTGCGACACTTATCCGATCTTAATCATAAGGTTTCACCTTCTAAGCTACAATATGTTCGCAGAGAGGTTACCTACTTGGGTCATCTCTTATCAAAGGAGGGAAGACGATTAACCCCAGAACGTATCCAAGCTATTGCACAAATGTCTGTGCCATCCACACAAAGAAAGGTACGTACCTTCCTGGACATCACTTTCTATTGTAGGCAGTGGATCCCTAACTTCTCTCTGTTGGCCAAGCCTTTGTTGGCACTCACTTTGTAAGATACGCCTCAGCCCCTTCCATGGACTGACGAGTGTCAGAGGAGCTTTACTGACTTACGTGCTGCTCTGTGTTCTGCTCCTGTACTAGGTACTCCTGATTACAGTAAGCCTTTTACGCTCTATGTTCATGAAAGGGAAGGTTGTGCGTTGTCAGTTTTAACGCAGCAATTTGGAGATAAACAGCGGCCATGTGCCTATTTCTCGGCTACGTTAGATCCAGTAGCTAAAGCATTGCCTAGTTGTCTTAAAGCGACAGCAGCAGCAGCAATTTCCATTCGACAGTCTGCTGGAGTGGTGCTAGAGAATACTCTTATTGTTATGGTGCCACATGCAGTGGATACTTTGCTAAACAGAACAAAAACGCTTCCAGAAGAGAAAGATGTTCAGGAGCAACATGATTGTTTCTTTCGTACTGAGGAAGAGACAAGGGGTAGAATTGACTTAAAAGATACGCCATTAGTGAATCCGGATGGAACGCTATGGGTAGATGGTTCTTGTTTTAAGCTTCCTAATGGAGAAGCAACTTCAGCTTATGCTGTTACTACCTTGCATACAGTCGTGGAAACAGCACGCATCAGACATAATTCAGCCCAGGCAGCTGAACTGATAGCCTTAACCAGATCGTGTGTGTTATCCAAAGGAAAAATAGTGAACGTGTACACCGATAGCCAATACGCTTTTGGTGTAGCGTTCAATTTTGGACGTTTGTGGAAAGAAAGGGTATTCCTTACTTCCCACGGCACTAAGATACAACATGGTCAGTTGGTGACTGATCTTCTTGAGTCACTTGCTTTGCCTACCCAGATAGCAATTGTGAAGTGTAGTGCGCACAAGAAGATTACTAACGATATTGGTCGCGGGAATGCATTTGCGGATGAGGTAGCGAAAAAGACAGCCAGAGATGCTACAAGTCGCATGTATGTTGCAGGCCCTGCAAATTGGGTCAGAGAAAGAGGAATGTATGAGGATACAGTAGACAGTGTGAAATCAATTCAAGAAGAGGCTACAGAGAAAGAATTGAGTAGGTGGAAAGAAAGTACAGGAATGTTAGATGAGATGGGATGTTGGGTGGAATTGTCCGAGCACCAACGTTGGCTGTTACCAGATGCCTATGTACTACCTGTAGTTACTATGGCGCATGGTCCAGCCCACCTAAGTGCGAAAGGAATATGCAAGCTTCTGGCTCCAGTATGGCAAAACGAGGGAATACCAAAGTGTGCAGACAATGTAATGAAACATTGCATTGTTTGCTTAATGTACAATCGGGGAAAGGGAACCCCAACTCCAGCAGGTCACTTTGCTCTTCCAACCTATCCATTTGAGGTGTTGCAAATCGATTACATTAACATGGAATGATGCAACAATCTCAAATATGTTCTAGTGGTGGTATGTGCCTTTTCCAGATGGATAGAGGCATACCCCCTGAAAGACAATACTGCTTTATCTACAGCCAAAGTACTTCTAAAAGAGTTTTTCCCTAGATTCGGTTTGCCGCGCATTGTCTGAAGTGACAATGGGAGCGAATTTGTGGGCCAAGTCATGAAAAAGATTTGTGCAGGTCTTGGTATAAGACAAAAGTTCCATGCGGCAAACCATCCACAATCAGCGGGTCTAGTGGAGTGCTATAATGGCACCCTAAAACTCAAGCTTGCGAAAGTACAGGCTAGTACAGGCCTTAGTTGGCCCGATGCACTACCTTTGGCTCTTCTATCTACCAGAACGGCTGTGCATTCTCGTTTGGGACTTAGCCCTTATTTGGTAGTTTTTGGACGCCCAGCTAATATATGGGGAGTCCCTCGCCCCAAAAAGTATTCAGACTTGCCATACCCAATGTTGATTGATTACTTGCACGACCTCACAACTAAATTGCATGTTCTTCATCAACAGGTTCAGAGCGCTCTGCCAGAGGCCTCCACAGACTCAGGTAATTCCATCCGACCAGGTGACTGGGTTTGTGTAAAGAATTTTCAAAGGACGAGGAATTTGGAGCCCCGCTGGAGGGAGCCCCGTCGGGTCCTCCTAACAACTCGAACAGCAGTGAAGGTTGAAGGAAAGAAAAACTGGATACACGGCGTGCACTGCAAAAAGGTTCCTTTGCCTTTGCCCTTTGATCAGTGGGTCCGTAAGGGTATAAGTGACTCTGAAAGCGAGAAGGTTCCCCGATTTGTACCCTTTAGTGATGCACGCTTGAATGGAACATTGTCAGAGAAAGAAAACAACAACATTCTCCAAGAAGCTGTACCATCACATTTTCGTCTGAACACCACAAACCCACGAACATTGTTTCAGGATCAGATTGTACCTGATAAAACCCATTACGATTTGAGACCCAGACTGAAGAAGAAAATTTGAAAATCTCTCTTCTATGTAGTTTCTATCCCGGTTGCAGGGTCACGGTAGGAGTCTTGGTTGTGACCTGAGTAGTGGCAATAGGCCTGCAGGACTTGCAGTGTCATAGGACAACAGACAATCGTAATCAAGTGATTAAGGAAGATTGCCGTGAGCATCCATTTAGAAGATGGAAACTACATTAGGCGAAAGAGAGAAAAGGAGCAAAATGAAGAATAATCATTATAAAATAATATTCAATCGATGTAGTATAACTTTATGTGTTTTCATATTATTGTGTATTCAATTGGCGTCTATAGGTTGGATTGTTTATGCTATGCAGCAAAAAGTTGTCCCTTCTTCTGTTACTGTGCCTTCCTATTCTACTATCTCTCCACATCTATTTCATACACTTCCTCAACATGAACTCGTAAGAAGAATCGAATACTACAATAATTCGTACAACCATACCACAGAAAAAGGGATGCCGTATTTAGTCCTTCCATTCTCTTATGAAGGTTCTGCTTGGGCTTATTTTGTAATTTTCTCTAACGCCTATCAAAGCCGATTTAAACGACCTGTCAGTTCTTATATTGGTGGACCAGATTTCAGTCATAGTTCATTAATAAAGGGAATGGTAGCTATGGCTAAAATCATGGAAAATAGTAAAATTTCTATTGATGAAAGAAAAGCGTATACTAATTGGAATGTCACCCATTATATCACAAGCCTTATTGATAAAGTTAAACAAGGAAAATCTCCACCGATTTGGACTGTACCTCATCAAGGCAATTTCTGTTTGCAAATCAATGGTCAAACTACTGATCCCAAACAAACAAAAAGCTTTTGTTCCCATACTTACATTCACTCCTCTCAGAATTCGCCGCCATTAGTACCGTCTCAGGGCACGTATTTCATCTATCATGATAGAGCCTATACGTGGTTGCCGACTGGTTTTTCTGGAACTTGCTATATAGCTTTTCTTCTTCCCCCTACATACACTGCTTCTTCAAATTTTCATAAAAACAGATATGGCAGAGGAATTATTGATTCCAAAGACACAGCAGGTCAAGAGGGAGGAGACTTCCTAAAGGGATTTCTTCCTTTTTGGGGTCCTATGGCAAACAGCAGGAATAGGAGGCAACTGGTTTGTGTCGTAGAGACTACCATAGACATCACTGTAGGAGCTTTAAGTAATATTACAGCGGAACTACAGGCGGATCGTCTTATGACCTTACAGAACCGAGTTGCCCTAGATGTTATTCTTGCAGATCGTGGTGGAGTCTGTAAATTGATCAAATCGAGTTGCTGTATTTATATACCTGATGACACTCCGACAGTATACCAGGCCATCTCTAAATTACATGTGATCTCTGAGTCGATTCATCAAGACGAAGGAGATTGGTCGTTATTGGGATGGTTTTGGGGACTACTGTCCAAATGGGGTTGGAAAGTGCTAACATTCCTTGGTATGGTTTTAGCCATCGTATTCTCTTGTTGTCTTTGTATGCACTGTGGTCCCGCCATCTGCGACCTTTGCACTACTATGTGCATCCCAAAACCCAAGACACAAAGAACAGAGAATATTAGAATGATGCTACAGCAACAGCTTGATGACCTCATGGCCATCGACATCGACTCAGATTAACGTGAGTCTGTGTATCTTGGCTGAGTTCTGGCAAAAGGAGGGTCTGAGGAAATTCGATTTTCGATCACGATCGCATTGAGCCGCCATTTTGTGCTCTGCCGCCATTTTGTGTTGCCCTCACTCAGGCAGCACGAAGAACGAAGTCTTTTCTGCTTTTCCTGCAATATTGTGTCAAAATAGCCTTGTGCCTCTGTTTACGAAGCTGGTGTTAGAGACTGGCCGAGTACACTAATCCCTGTCTGGTTTTCCTAATCCCTGTCTTAACTATCTGTTGGTTCACACTATTCTCTCCTGACTTTATCTTATCTTCTGGCCTTCGCTGTCCTCCGCTCGTATTCTCTTGTTTCACAACTGTCCTTCAAAACACACAAACGTATCTCACCACCTGCAAACCAGTTACAGACATGTTAATACCTTAACCTGTGGGAGGGATGGCAAACACCGTTGGAGGAGAGGCTTCTTCGAGTTACTCGATATCTTTGTTTTTCAACCTTTCCTATTGGACATGTTCTGTCTTTAACCTTACCTTATTGGTCCTCTATGTATGTTTTAGGTGTGTTCTTTGTTAATGTATATGTTATCTATGTACTATAAAAGATTGTGCGCCACAGAGTGAAGTGGCAGTCTCCTGAGAACATACTGTGTGTACTTCTATGACAACTGTACTAGTTGCAGCTAATAAAATCTGATCTTTTATGCCGACAAAGTGTCCCCGTGTCTCTGTTAGCTGAAGCAGGAGAACCCAGGAGATTAAGGCGTACCCTACGCCGCCAGGTCCAAAAGGTTCAGGTTCTTCAGGTCTCCCCACAACGGAAAATGGCTCCACACAAGATAAAAGCAGGGAGCCACTTAGAGGGCCGGCGTCGACGTCTGCATGGTCTGTGGGCTCGCATAGTATCACGGACCCTTATTGTTGATGCTGGCGACTTTGGAGACAGTATGGGGAAGTTGACAGTAACCTGCTTCTGTCCGCACTCCTACGCTTTGGACCTCTCTTTGGCCCTGCCCCCTGGGTTCATGACACTCAATCGTGATGTGGAGTCGCCGTGACCTCTTTCGCCTCTACACCTACGACCAGTGACTCTATTTCTTTTCTAAAGCTGGTTATTTTGAGCTATTTACGTCCTAACCTTCTTTGTTACCAGGGGAAATGCACCATATTTTACTTTGCAATGCAGGAGAACTGTCTTCCTATTCTTACCAGGTATAGATTTGACCCAACGGAAATTCCTAAACCGCACAAAGATGTTTTTTTTTCTTTTTTGATCTACAACCGGGATGAGCACGAATGAGGTCCTCAGACTTGTTGTCCCCCCTAGTCCCTGAGGGGCTCCATACCCCCCACAAACAGGGACCTGGCAGCGATTTTTTCTTTCACATTTGCTGTTAATGTTCGTTTTCATCTTTACGGGGTTTGAGGGGAGGATTGGGAGGGACATGGTGGCAGCTTTTTAACATTTTGTTCGGTTAGGCTCTTTGATCTTAATGCATTTCTAGAAGACGCTAGAGGGTGGTATACTCACTTCTGGGAACTTGTGGGGACGTGGGGAGGGATGGGACAGGTAGGGTTTTCGATGAGATAATGTTGTTCCCTCTAACATAATGACGGTCACCATTGGAACCTGGAACGTTAAAGGCCTTAATTCCCCTCAGAAACGCCAAAAGGTATGGAAGTACATTACTAATCACCATCTTGATATAGTGGCCCTGCAAGAGACACACTAAGCCAGAGTCGAGGACACACGCCTCCGTCACAAGCACTATCCACTGATTTACCGATCCTCAGCACATACGAAACACAGAGGAGTGGCGATTCTATTTCACTCCTCCATAAAATTCCAACCACTGGACGTCCAAAACGATAAAGAGATGATACTCATGGGCGACTACAACCTAACCCGGCAGAAAGACCTAGAAAGCACGCACCCACATCGCTCGGAAACGGGCTCCTTTTCCACTGACACTCAACAACACTTCCATGACAAGGGCCTTTTGGATGCCTGGCATACTCTCTATCCCCGCTCCCGAGACTACACCTTCTATTCTCATGTCCATCGTACATATTCCCGCCTTGATTACAGTTTTGTTAGCCAATCCTTACTGGGCTCCCTACAAGAGGCTAAGATATTCCCTCTTTCAATATCGGATCACAGCCTACATTCAATATGTGTGTCCTGGAGTGGAAATGCTTCGACTACTCCCAGGTGGTACTTCGCAACCTCGCTTACGCGGGATAAGGACTCCTGTACCAAGCTAAGAGAAACCATTACTGAATTTTTTTACATTAATAGACCGGAAGATATCTTGGAATATACCACTTGGGATGCGTTTAAAGCAGTCTTCCAAGGGAAATGCATTTCTCTAAACTCGGCACTAAATGCGCAACGCACCAGAGAGAGGGAACTCCTGGAGACAGAATTGGCTTCTATTGAACACGCCCACAAACTGAATCCCACAAGGCAAACTCTTCCCCATCTGACGGCGCTTAGGGGTAAACTCCGAGCTATCTGTAATAATAGAGCAGAATTCACACTCCTCAAACTACGACACTTATCTTACTACAAGGGCAACAAGATTGGCAAACACCTCGCTAGACAGCTAAAAGACAAACGAGAGAAAGAGTACATAAGTGGTATACAGTGATCTAACGGGGAGCTTACACATAGGGATGAGGAAAAAGTGAAGATCTTTGGCTCCTTTTATAACACCCTTTACTCTAGGGATCAAATAGATTTAGACACCCAACAGGATTATCTTGGTACATTACACTTTCCTCAGGTCTCTCCTGAATGGAACGATCTACTCACCGCCCCCATCACCTCCGACGACGTGAACACTGCTATTAAAGCTCTTAAGCCCCACAAAGCTCCGGGACCGGACGGATATTCGGCCCTGTTCTATAAAACTTTCGCTCCTGACATCATCCCACATCTCACGCAGCTCTTTAACAAGATGGCTGAAGAGGGCGAGGCCAACGGATCCATGTCTGAAGCCATGATCTCTGTGATCCCCAAACCAGGAAAGGACCCCCATATGTGCGCCTCATATCGGCCTATCGCTCTGCTAAATCTTGACGCAAAACCACACTCCTCCATTATAGCTAAACGATTGAACGATTTCATGCCTGATCTTATACACCCAGAGCAATCGGGATTTATTAAGGGCAGACAAACACACGATAATACCCGCTGAATTGTTCATCTAATAGAGAAGGACAACAGACGTCAAATCCCCACTGTACTGGTCGGGCTGGACGCTGAGAAAGCCTTCGACAGGGTAGACTGGACATTCTTATTTCACACCCTCACGGCTTTCGGATTTGCGCCTAAATTTCTGACTATGATTTGAGCTAACTACCTTCAACCCCGCTCTAAAGTTGCGGTCAATGAAGTACACTCGTCCTCCTTCCTCCACTCTAGAGGCACCAGACAGGGGTGTCCTCTTTCACCCCTACTCTTCGCTCTTAGCATCGAACCATTGGTGATGGCGATTAGAGCTAATCCTGACATCCAGGGGATACCATTCAGTGGGGACTCACACAAAATTTCCTTTTTCGCGGACAATGTCCTCCTGTCACTCTCTGACCCCACCAAGTCTCTCCCACCTTTACAAATGGAACTTGAGCGGTTTGAAGCGGTAGCAGGCTTCAAAATAAATCTTGGCAAATCATACATCCTTAACCTCACTCTCCCACAAGCGGAACTTCGCAGGCTCCAGTCTCTCACTTCTCTCCAATGGACTACTTCCTCTATACAATACTTGGGAGTCCAACTAACACCTAGGATAGAGGGGCTCTACTCCGCTAACTTCCCCCCCATTCTTGCTCGTATCCAAACAGAGCTCACGAAGTGGAAGCCTCTCTTTTTGTCATGGCTGGGCCGGATTCACACTGTGAAAATGACACTCCTCCCTAAGCTCCTATACTTATTATAGGCCCTGCCCATAGAGCTGGAGAGAGACTTCTTTCGGAAAGTTAAAACTATGATTCTACACCTCATATGGCAGGGGTGTCGCGCCCGCTTCTCTTTCTCTCTATTGCGTCGCTCTCGAGCGGTGGTGGAGTCAGGCTCCCAGATTTAGCGCTATATTATAAAGCCGCACAACTGAGAGTACTGACGGAGTGGTCCAAGCGGGAATCCGATAAACATTGGTTGCATATGGATCGTAGTGTGACGGGGAGGACTATATGGGATATGGCTTGGCGCCCCAAAAAGGACAGAGCTAAGAATACATACATTAGCAGCCCTACGTGTACCACCCTGAAAGTGTGGGATTCAGTTGCGGGAGATGACAGGTGGACCTCTTTCCCCTCACCATTCACACCACACCATTTTAACCCCGCATTCCCGCCAGGCTTACATGAGGGACCCTTTGACGCTTGGTGGGAGGGAGGATGCCTTGCTCTGACACACCTTTTTCATAATTTTGATCCCCTCACCTTTGACACCTGCAAGCGGGACTATGGCCTAGAGAATACCGAAAGGTACCACTACCATCAATTAATGCACTGGGCTCTTACACCCCAGGTGCGAGAAGCGGCCACCCGCCCTCTTACAAAATTTGAGTCCTTACTCACCAAGACCACTTCTATGAAAGGGGTGATTTCGTTTCTATATAACTTCTTACTCACTACCACACTCTCCCCAAGACCACGATATATCTCCATGTGGGAAGGAATACTACAGCGTGGTATCTCTGAAGATGAATGGGCACATTTATGGACCGACATCACAAGATTCAATCATTCCACAGAACTCCGGGAGGCTCACCTTAAGTCCACGATGGACTGGTATCTCCATCCATCCAGGTTTAAGCAGATCTTTCCCAACACTTCCGATAGATGCTGGAGGGGTTGCCTGCTACTGGGGGACTTTCAGCACATTTGGTGGGATTGCTCGACTATACGCCCCTTTTGGGAAGAAATACTCGCACACATCAAAGATATACTAGGATACCCCATACCAACCACTATGGCAGGTGTCCTTTTGGGATTTCGCGACCCCATCCTGGAACATCAGACCCGAGCAGATAAGACAATCATGTGGCTCTGTATAGGAGCGGCAAAGGTTACCCTGGCGGCCGCCTGGAAGAGGAGGGAAGCTCCAGCAATCTCCCTTTGGCACTCTCGCTTATGGAAATTGCTTAGCCTGGAGCGAATGTCAGATATTTTTAGAGATAACTACAATAATTTTGAATTTAGATGGGGCCCCTTCGTCACCTTCCTTTCACGGGGACTACCATCGGCTGTCTGTCCTTCTTCTGTCAGAGCCCTTCATCTCTTTCAATTTTGAGTTACCTTCTATTAATGCAAGTTGAATAAGCTGTATTGTTGTTGTCGCCACCATTGTAGGGAAGAGGGGAGGGAGGTGGGGGGATTTCTTTTCTTACTACCTAGTTGGGAACTGTTTTTATATGATTTTAGTACACTCCATGTGGCACCTTCCGGCTGGAAGGACTTCGTAACTTACCATCGCAACAGATAGATGGGACACCTACTTAAGTTTGATTTCACATAAGGATTACACAGATCTGCTCTAAGCCCCGTTGTTGTCAGAAACTGTACCACTCATTTAAGCAGTTCAATAATATTGGGGCCAGGTCATTACTTGCCACTGTGTACCTATGTCCAACTTTTGTCATGTCGGAACCTGCAATACTCCCTGTGAGGGGTACAATGATGGTACTAACCTATGGTGTACTTTGAAAAATGTTCAATAAAAATATGTTTGATAAAAAAAAAAATATTCATCAACTCCTTCACCTGTAGTTTTTTACCAGACACATTCATATTTTCTAAATCTTTATCCGTAAACTCCAATCGATATGGTTTCTGGAACACTTTCAATCTCCCTATATCTATTCCCATTTCTGAAGCAAGCTCCGTCAATTTCTCATGAAACAATGTCACATTTCTGGTTCTACTCCTACATACAAACTCTTCCTCGTTATAATGGTTCAATCTTTCTATTCCCATGTTTCCAGCTATCATCTCTTCCAATTCCACTTTCAATTTGTAAATATCTAAAATCTTTGGGTTTGAGCTTTGCTTTTCTATTCCCTGTGCCCATCTCTCCAAGGGGCCGATTCACAGAACTAACTTAAGACAAAATCCTAAACTTACTACTTTTGGTATTCACAGAAGTTAGGATTTTGTCTTAAGTGAAACCCCAAAAAGAGTTATACCCAGTAGTTCAAAAGAGAGAAGGTCTCTAGTACCCTCAAGAACCAGAAGTTCAACAGCAGTAACTCCAGAAGATACGGGGCCCGATTCACAGAACAAATTTAAGACAAAATCCTAACTTCTGTGAATACCAAAAGTAGTAAGTTTAGGATTTTGTCTTAAGTTAGTTCTGTGAATCGGGCACCGTATCTTCTGGGGTTACTGCTGTTGAACTTCTGGTTCCTGAGGGTACTAGAGACCTTCTCTCTTTTGAACTACTGGGTATAACTCTTTTCTTTTTCAAGGATGGTATGAGGACCAATCCCCTGGGCAAAGGGCTGGTAAGGGTCCCCCAGGATAGATCAGGCAACAAGGCTTCAGGGCAGGAATCAGGACAGGATAGATGACCTCTCTAACACCGACAGTCATGTCGCACCCCTCTCTGACACTCTCTTCCTCCTCGAGATTCTTTCGCAATCTTCTTTCTAATCCTTATAATTTAGGATATCAGGCTCAGCATTCGATTCTTCATTAGCATCTCTCGCTGCTCCGACAGCACCCACGGTTCACAACATCTGAGCATCGCATCGACGTCTCTCTAACTAACTAAAACTATCTCAGTTATACCTTTTGCTATTCAATGTTCCATCCTCTAAAGGTGCAATATCGTAAAATACTAATTCTGATTGGTCAGGCAAGGAGGGAAGATCAGCACACCATCTTACATATCACTCTTTTCAGTTAGCCCTTTGTTAACAAACCCATCCCCTTGATTTTTATTCAGATTTATTTTCCCACCCGCATTCACATCTTATTTGCAACAAATGTGTTTATTTGATCATATAGTCTTATTCATTCAGGTTCTTTACTGCCAGTTCCCAGGCTTAGGCAGGCTGTGTCCTTGTCCTCTTCTTGACTCACACGTCATTCTCCCAGGCTGACTTTCAACAGGCATGCGCAAGAATCATGTGCTCTAGCAGCTCTGGACACACACGAGAGGCCCAAATGCGCACTAATAAGTAAGTCAAAAAGACAAATGTATTTTCAGAAATAAATGCTTTCACTGTATACCACCCATCTCTACTCAATTCCCCTTTATTTATTAACACTTTCCCCGCATTAGCATTAGTAAAATAGCTTGATTTAGTTTCAGTTAAGCAGGTGCCATGTACGCAAGTCTTCAAGACTCCACATTAGTATCTTCTGCTCATGCGCAAGAATTTCCCTCCAAGTAACAGCTTATCATACTACGTAGATGCAGTTGACACATGCGCAATAAAAATTTACCGTTTGCAGCCATTTTAGAAATTAGTTCGAGTTACTCACGTTAGTAAACACATATGCAAGCTTCTCTAACCCTCATTTTAATGTGGTGCGCATTAGTTTTATACAATACGTAATGAATACCAAGTTAGGGAGTTAAATTAGAAGATTGCTTCCAAACAAGTCTCTTTTCTACGAGTCCTTGCTCCATCAGATGGAGCGTGGTTTCGAAAAAGAAACCCGCTCTCGTTGAGTACCCCCATAATATATACTAATGTTAAGTAGATAGAATACTAATGTGCACCCATGCATTACATTAGGGTAAACCCGTTCCTCAAAATGAATGAAATTAATCTTAACCACACGCAAATAACCCAAGATGTAATAATACGGTGAGTAGAATGTTTTGAAAATGGCTTACATTGCAAATTGTGCGCATAGTATATTAGGAGGCATGTGGTGTGATGCTTAAGTAACACTAATTGCGGTTGCTTTTACTTATGCTTTGCTGGATTAACTGCTAACCTGGATGTGGGTAAAGGAGGGTGGTTAATAGTGAACATTTCATTACCACATTATTAATAAATGTCTGTTTTCAGTTCTTTTAGTAAAATAGTAAAGTCACCATACTTTCTAATGTTGACCAAACTGTGATGAGTGAAACTTGCGCCGCGTACAAACCACGTGACATTATTAAAAACTTGCTGAGCCTGCTGAAAGAGTGTGATGCGGTGAAGGACACCACGTTTGACAAGCAGACAACATCTGTACTTCCGTGTGAAAATCTGCAAATTTATAAAATGTATTAACTTTGTCCTCATGCTGTTACAATTTCCTCATGAGAGAGTAGGGATGTATATTGAATAGGTGGGAAACGAACATGAACAATGGGGTAGTTAAAGAAAGCATGATATAATATAGGATGATCATCCACCCCTCTTTTTAACCAATCCCGTAGCTAGAATGGGTGACATGAGCAACTTTAATGGGATGGACATGTACGAAAATGGTATAAAATATAGGAGACTAAGGGGTGGGGTCTGGTCGTCGTCGTCGTTATCCTTGATGCTGTCTGGTTGCAGTCGAGAGGTCTTTTGAGGGATGCGGGAGAGTGAGGGTGCGATGCTGATTGTCCGGTTGCAGAGAGGCCTAGTTGATCCAGTCCTGTCCTCATCCTAATCTAAGATTTGATCCCTGACACTCTGATTGGGGGTCCCTTGCCGCTACCTAGGCCTGGGTCGTGGTTTTCCTCGTCCTTATTTCCTTGGGTTGGTATTACTAATAACTCGAGAATTTAATTGATCTGTGCTTTTGTCTCTTCTTCGATATTTCTGAATGAGAATTTGAATTAATGACAATTGTCTAATGTCTCTTCAAAGACAAATGTATTTGTTGAAATTGATTATTTGCTAGATGATCGTTAGATTGTATTCTCTCTCATGAGGTGTTTATTCTCAAATTTATGCATTGAGTTAGATCAAATTAACGAATCACAAAGAAGTTGTGGTTATTTGTGTCTGCCAATGAATTTGAAATGACTATTGACCTTCAATTAATCAACTAATCGATCCATCGATCAAGTAGATGAATAATTGACATAAAGTGATGAAATGAAATTTTGTTTAGATCTGTGACTATGTATTGTTTGTGAAGGAAACGCTAACTTGACCACCAGTGCAACAGGGACAACTGGGTGTATGCGTATAGGCCACAGTACATGAAATTCTTGAATGCTGGTCCCTGTCCGAAAAATTGGGTTTTAGCTGGATCAGTTACTTGGTAGTAAAGCGATGGTTAATTATTGATTAGTTAGGTAATAGTTACTAAATACTCGTTATATGATTTTAACCTAAAGAATCAGTGTTCTTGTTTATATGTTGTCTAGAAGTACAGGAGGTGCCTGAGGAATCCCGGGAAGGAATTTGAACAGTGTGGTAAAGAAATCACACTGCAGAAGTACCTTGTCTGTTGTGATAATACTGAAAAGGTAGGTAGGGCTGTCAGTATTATGTTTAGGGAAATATTCGTGTGAAAAGGAGTAAGATTGTGATGGTGAATGGTCACCGTATTTTGAACTCTGGTAAGGGAAGCCGAGATCAGTAACAGGACAGCCCTCTTTGTACGTCAAGAGACCTGGTAAGGGAAGCCGAGATCAGTCACAGGACAACCCTCTTTTACGTCAAGAGACCCTTTTGTGATACCTCGGTGCGATCCGATAGGTAATTCCGGAGCTTGATAGAAAAGTGAGATAACGCTGGTTGTTATTATTGCTTGCAGTTTAAGAAAATATCCTTGAAAAGTGAATACTATTTCTTTACATAGTGGAACGGACAAGGTAGCATTGTCATTTTATGTAGTTACTAATTTTTATTAAGAAAGAAAAAAACGGGGGCGTGGCTAGCGGCCGAAGGAAATGGTCGCTTGCTAAGGCGCCTCCGCAGCCCTCGCCAGAATATCCGTTAATTTCTCTGTCTGTCGATCTGGAGACTTCCCCAAAACACCAGGGAACTCTCCCTAAACCAATCCAACTCGGGGGCGCCACTCAGGAAGAACAACTGCCTGACTTTGAGCCGGTGGGAACGTCTGACTCGCCTCCCGGACGACCCAAAATGGCGGCCAGGGACTAGCAGTACAGACAGCCCGGATCGTGATCCACGGAACACAACCGCGTTGCGCTGGACGTTGAAATGGGCACTGCAAGTAACCGCTACACCCCCTAAGGACCTCCACAAATCAGCGATGGTGATATTATACCGGGGAGAAGATGAAAATAGCAGCGGGGAGTGGACGCGGCTGAGGCCCGCGGAAAATTGCTTTCAAACTGAAGAGCCGGCCTAATTGACGTCCCTGGCTCTGGGACCATCCTGTGGGACCGCTGAGACGCACTGGACTCCGCCACATCTTCCAGAGACCCGAGGTGAGAGGGTGCTGGTTAGGGGCCACAGAGAGAGGAAGAACACACGACAATATCCCCGCCGATCCAACTGTCACGATTCCCGATGCGGGGGCGTTTAAACTACAAATATGGCCGCAGGTTGCTGACGCACATGTGCAGGGCTGGGGTCGCGCACAGTAAAACCTGGCCTCTTTGTGGGAATACGTTTCGCGTTCCAGCTTTGCACACTTACCTTTGTCACTTCTGGTGCGTCGCGGCCCTTCACTTCCACAGCGGGGCGAGTTCCTCCGGCATCTCCTCTGTACCTCGGATCCTCTCCAGCCCAGTTCCTGGAATCGAGTTCCTCCGGCAGCTCCTCTGTCCCTCTGCTCCTCTCCAGCCCGGTTCCTGGAATAGAATTCCTCCGGCGGCTCCTCTGTACCTCGGCTCCTCTCCAGCCCGGTCCCTGGAATTCCCCCTAACCAGAAAGGAAGACTTTAATGACTATGTGACCGTGGTCACGGTAACAGCGCATTGCGCTGCTCATTATTTTACATTATATTTTCTTGTATCCTCTTGCTTACCTGATTTGGGAATCAGGACTGCTCTGAGCACTTCCCCTTCTCTCAAGTCCTGACGACCCTACAAGGAAGAAAAAGAGAGGTTATTCTGACATTGGGATAACAATTGTTTATTATATATATTGATTTCCTTCACACGAAGTAAAGTTTAGCCAAGTCTGTTACAAAGGTGGGCCCAATACATTACCCTATAAAACGCATCCAGCCTCTTTAGTTAATCCATTTCCCTCTTATACAATATCCTTACGTTTTACAGCTTTAAACAAACATTGGTAAACTACGACACTTTTCTATGTTCCTGAGAGTGAAGAAGGGACCCTTAGGTAAGGGCAGAACCTGCATCACACATAAGAGTAAACAGTGTGTCCTGGTTGTCTCCTAATGTGTGTTCCTTCTTGTCTTTACCCTATTATTTCGCCTTGACGTACTCCTGCAGTTCCTGGATACCGAAGAGAGAGTGTCTCCGCTTCTTTCCTTGTTTTGTTTCCCTTCTTCCCGAATCACCTTTTGTTGCTTAGATATAAACAAGCACACCAGGTGATTTGGAGACGTTGCGGACCATTCTTCAGTTCCATGACATTCCTGTGCAAATACAGGTGAGATCCTGACAGAAAGAGTGCGGAGAGCAGACAGGGTAGCTGAGGACAACTCGAGGCCCCGGACGTGTGGCCTACCCTCGAAGAGACCGCCAGGCAGCCGCTCCCTCTGCACTGACCCCCAGAGAGGCCATCAAAGCCGCGTCCTCATCTTCAAATGCGACTGACTCTAGACCTGCTACTTCCTGGGCGTCCCGGATTGCAACGTGCATAGCGCTGGGCCCGGGTGAGGTACGGGCGGCCCAGGAAAGGCGGAGCCTAGATGGCAAACCCTATTAACAACACGCACATAATAGAGCACAGTGTATTACACTTAGCTGCAATAACTGTGGGAGACGCCGGACCCACGGACACATTGAGGGGCGCTGCTCGGTGGGCCGATCCCGGGTATTCTGTGGCCTTCTGGGAAGCCCCCGGAAGGCAGCTGCTCCTACCATCATAAAACAAGTCCGGGGCTTGACTGGCCCTCTGGGGGCCCCGGTACTGGCGAAGAAAGGGTTCCCACCCAAACTTGCTGTAGAAAGGGTACTGGACACTGACAGTTCTGGCCCGACAGCACAAAGGCCTGAATTTTCTCCTGGCCCAAAGGAGCCACCTGGAACACCGACAGGCCGGCGCAGGGCAGTCCTCTCCTCCACACAGGTGGCGGCAATTACAGGTGCGTTCCCCCAGGCGGCAACACCACCTTTGTCTCCGATACACCACTCATGGCTAACAACAAAGGTCTTAAATCTCAAGCCCAAAAACAACTGGTGAAGTTTGCCTGGACGAAGCAGAGGGAGGGCAACGAGATGGCATCTGTCGGTTATCCCAAAACCTCACAACCTCACCCCCGGCTAAAACTCTCCCCCTGGAAGACGTTATGGAGGCCATAGCAGGGGTACGGACAACCTTGGAAAAATGCATAGACTCAGTGAACATCGAAGTAACCCTCCTACGAGTGGATTTGAAGAAAATTGACTCTAGGGTTAAAGAAGTTGAGACTACTATGGCAGCCCTCGTGTCCGACACCTCTACCCTTCAGGACCAGGTCGCCCAGCTACAGAGCCAGCAGAAAAGAATGGAAGAGCTCCTTGACGATTATGAAGGGAGGGCAAGAAGAAATAACATCCGTATTCTTGGAGTGCCTGAACGAATGGAGGGACCAGCGGTGGACCTCTTTGTGGAGGACCTAATCATCAACAAACTCCAACCTAAACATCTCTCGAGTTATTTTTCCATAGAACAGGCCCACAGGGTTCACGGGGGACGCCCTAAACCTGGAGCTCCTCCGCGACCCATAATTGCAAGAGTTTTTAATTTTTGAGACAGAGAAGTCATCTTACAGACTGCAAGGGTCGGACCTCCGCTGAAAATTGACAACGCAAACATCACATTCTTCCCGGACTTCACTGTCAAAGTTCAAGCACAAAGACGCAGCTTTACAGCAGTCAAAAAGGCCCTCCGTGACAAAAACATCAAATACTCCATGCTATTCCTGGCCAAACTATGGGTGGAGTCCGTAGGCAAGACTTGGTTTTTCCTGTCCCCGGAGGAGGCCTGGGACTGGATGGAGGGGTGGCGCTGAGCGGGGAGACAATCGGATGGACGAAATAATGGCAGCCCTAGCAACAGCCAGCGGGCCCCTCCTGCAACAAGAGAGAGACATCCAGAGGAGGACCCAGATGGAGCCCATTGACTCAGGCTGTAGGAACCTACTGCTTTAACCCACATCTACTAGTCTGATCTATAATTACCGGGTCAGTGACTTGCAACTCCCATGCACCGACTCCCTGAGCAAGTGCAGACTATATATTCGAGATGGGACTGACGGAACCGAGCACACGCCTCACTCTCTTGAAGCTATCATGAAACATACCAGAGAATTGGACTGCACTGAATATCGTTTAAATAAACAATGAAATACTACGTCGAATGCTGAGGGATGAGGTGGTTAGCCAGGCACCTCGCAAATGGGAGGGTGGGCGACAGGCACTCTGCCTTGTTGGGGAGTGGATAGTTCAGATTCCACTGGCAGGGGGGAAAGGAGTGGAGCTCAGGAGGGGCGTGGGGGGTAGATTGGGGTTTTGATTGTTATGCTTTCTTTGCACAGAGCACACAAGTAAGTTGGACATCACCAATCCATAAGGCTACATAGCCGTGTTTGTCGGTAGACGGGGGATGGGACAGAGGGGTTCCCGCTAACACCGTGGTCAAATACCACTTTTTACCATTTAATTCAATGTCAGTGCCACCATTACTGGCACAGGACTCCACACTTGCTTCCTCTAACTACTAGACATGGCGCACTCTAAAGACATAAAACTGTCAATATTGATGTGGAATGTCAATGGACTAGGCAGCAAAATAAAGAAGGGGGTTGTCCTGCAATACCTTAAACGACACTTGCCAGATCTGATATTATTGCAGGAAACTCACTTGGTAGGTAACAGTTGTAAGGCTCTACACAGATGGGGATACAGACTTGTGGCCCATGCCAGGTTTACATGTAGCTCTAGAGGTACAGGTATCCTCATCTGCAAATATCTAGCTCTTATACCCACTCGCGTTTGGGCCGACCCCCAGTGAAGATTCGCAGTTCCAGAGGCGACCTGGGAGGGCAGGCAACTGAATATAATTTCAGCCTATCTCCCACCAGCGCTGGGGAAGACAGCACTACAAGATCTAGGCACGATACTCATTGATCTCCCCCGGGCACTCTTATTCTAGGTGGAGACTTTAATATGACTATGGACGATACGCTTGACAGACACCCTCAAAGACCATCTTCCCGACGTAGCACCTCCATGGTGGGCTTTGCCCAAGCACTGGGACTCACAGATATATTGCGAACGCTAAATCCCGATAGAACTCATTTCACGCACTACTCCAATACACACAACAGTATGTCCCGCATCGACTATTTCCTTACGTTCCTCACAGACATAGGGCATTTCCAACATCCCCAGGGGATTCCAAGAGGCATCTCCGACCACTCTCCCCTCAGGGTTGAACTCACTTTTCACCGACGCTTTGCCCGAGGGCCCATAATCATCAATCAAGGCCTCCTTACAATTCCAGATATCAAAGAAGACCTTGCTGAACACACAGATCATTACTTCACTGAAAATATTGGCTCCGTAGACTCCCCAAACACTATATAGGAGGCCTAAAAGTCAGTAATTAAGGTTCGTGCCCTAGCATTAAAAATTGGATACCTCCGAAACCATAGCGAACAGCTGACCCAGATGGAGAGTGACTTGCTCCTTCTTGAGACGCAACACAACACCTCTCCCACTGAAACCACAGCCCGCAAACTCCGAAATAAACAATTGGAATACAAAGCCCTAGCACAAGAAAAAGCCCAAGCCAAATTACTTCAGACACGCCATAGTCTATGAACTTGGGGGAACGGGCCGGCAAAACGCTGGCATGCTGGAAAGACGAGATCAGGAGGCGCGGTGGGTTCCTGAAATCCTATTGGAAGATGGGAGGCGGGTAACAGACCCCCAGGATGTAGCGGAGACATTTGCAGATCACCTGGAGGCCGTATATACCTCTAGGACTACATCCTCCTCCGAAGATTCTTGTCAGCTTTTGGAGGAAATTACTCTACCAACACTCTCAGACACTGACAGGGACGCCCTAGATGCCGATATAACTGCAGACGAAATCTGCAAAGCTATCTTTGCTATTAACTCTGGAAAAGCAATGGGGTCTAACGGGATCCCCATTGAATTCCTCAAAGGGATGACACTTAAAGTAGCTCCCCACCTAAAAAACATGTATGACAAAAGTCGGGAGAAAGGCACCATTCCCTTAGACCAATGACTGGCCTCTATAGTCGTTATTCGCAAACCGAGCAAATCAGCAGTGAACTGTGCTTCCTATAGACCTATTTCCTTGATTAGTTCAGAGGCCATGGTGTTGGCCAAACTTCTTGCATCCCAGCTAATAGCAATACTCCCATCTCTGGTCCATGAAGACCAATCAGGATTTATGCCAGGTCGGAATACCGCCCTTAATATTCATTGTGTCCACAATGTCCTGGGTAGGCAGCCCTATCTGCCGGAAGATGCGGTTATACTATCCTTAGACACTACTATGGCATTCCACTCGATAGAGTGGCACTTTGTTTTCGTGGTTTTGGTGAGGTTTGGCTTTGGCCCACGATTCAGACAATAGGTGGCATTGCTATACAAGGATTTGTTGGGTCAGGGTGAACAATCACACTTCACGCACATTTGCCTTGCGGAGAGGAACCAGGCAAGGTTGTCCCCTGTCCCCCTTACTATTTGCATTGACCCTCGAACTGTTAGCCTACTGGATAAGACGGGACGTTTCTATAAGAGGAATAAAATGGAGCGAGGATAGAGAGGACAAAATATCACTCTATGCGGATGACATCCTCATATACATGGCATTCCCCCGGGCCTCCATCAACAGTTTATTTAACGTAATCACCAACTTTGGCAAATACGCAGGATATAATTAGTCCAAATCGGTATTGTACGTGCTGCACGGACCCCCGCCTCGTCTACCTCGCGGATACACGATAGAACGGGCCTCTGCAGGTTTTAAATATTTGGGCATCTTTATTACATCTGACCCCAAATTGTTCTATGAACACAATCTTCTGGGCCCCTTAATGCGGCTACAGGAAGATGTTAGGCACTGGAGGTCACTGCCCCTGTCCCCCCTGGGCAGGGCGGCTCTATTTAAAATGCTAGCACTTCCCCGATTTTTATATGTGCTTCAAAACTGCCCATTTCCCGTAGCCGACAATCATTTCACCACCATAGAAGGGGAACTCCGTACCTTGCTATGGGACAGGAAGCACACCGTATTGCCCTCCAGAAGCTCACCAAGGGGTGGTATGACGGAGGGATTGCCCTTCCAGATGCACGCCTCTACTACTGGGCCTCACAATTAGTAGCCGTTAACCACTGGATCTACGGATCCCCAATTAACCCGGCTTTCCACCTAAGAACAATACCAAACTGGACGAGAGGGATATCTGGGGGCCCTTTACAGTAAAGCTCGAAAAGGCCGATACCTGGGGCCTATGTCACACACTGTGGCCATTTGGCATAAGGCCAACAAACGTCTGGGTTTGGGCGGAAACATTCACGAAAGCTACACTGTTGTGGTCATCGCAGAGACTGGGATCACTTTGCTTCCACACGGGATTTGATAAGTGGGACACTATCGGCATCACTAACATAGGAGACTTGGTCAACAAAGGCAAAATTCTCACATTTAAAGAATTACAAACCAAACATGCTCTCGCACAAGGAGAGATTTTTTTATACTTACAAATCCGACACGCCATTCTCGCCAGCATCCCTGACCTTCCTTCCTTGCCAGACGCTTCCCCCTTAGAGGAACGCTTCAAACCACTCTTGACTAAAGCCATCTCTTGCACTTACCGTAAACTCTGCAGTAACTTACCTGACTCCTTTCAAACTCTTTGAGATCGCTGGTAGGCAGACTTAGGGGTGTTGGACGATGAGGACTGGCAGTCAGCATTAATGTCCCCAAGGGAAACGGCTATAAACCACCGCTTCCGCCTCATACAATTAAAAATACTCCATAGGTCCTACCTTTTAGGCGTACTCCTGGCCAAAATAGGTAGCCGGGGTGACGCGTTGTGCCTTAGGAGATGTGGCCAAGACAGTACCTTTTATCATATCCTGTGGGACTGTCCCTATATACGTCCTTTTTGGAACAGAACAACCAAGAAAATGAAAGACACATTGGGTAAACACATTCAACTATCACCGCGAGTGGGGATTCTAAATATATGGGAGCCCACCGACTTGACAGAAGTGGAGCAGCAATGGGTGGCACTAGAATACTTATTGGTGAAACGAGCTGTAGCAATGCTCTGGGGTTCCAACAGATGGCCACTGACAATTGGTTGGGTGGCGGAAATGGAAAGATGTATGATCGCAGAGAAGGAGGTCTATAAACAAAGAGGCTGCCCTAAGAAGTGGTATAAAAATGGGGAGGATGGAATGCCTTTAGGGGGGGAAATTTGTACTTCTCCCACATAAGATATGGCGATGAGAAAGACTGGACTTGGTGGCCCCTTAAATCCTTAGTATTTGTAGTAACAAACGTCGATATACTGTACTGTATGAACTTTGGACCACACTGTGATAATGTAATGGTGACTCGGTGCTTTATCTTTAATATAAAGGTTTTACAAAAAAAAAAAGAAAGAAAAAAAACTCAGAGAAATATCGCCATAAGATTCTGTGAAGGGAGGGTCAGTAGCAGGAGCGATACTGACGTGACAAGGTACCGTGCTGGTATTGGAGGAAACCGCAGGTGTGTAGCGAGGAGCAGATTGTAAAGGGAAGGTCAGTAGCAGGAGTAATTATGACATCAAACAGTGCCATGCTGGTATTGGCCAGGTCGTGGGAGTGAGTGAAGTGGTGATTGGATGATTAGCATGAGTTGAGCTGATATTGGACATAACTGGAATTACGTAGCTCATTGAGATTGGTTAATTGAAGTAAGATGCGCTGTGATAGGGTAGAGGTTGACGATTGAATAAAGAAAAGTACAGAAAGGGTTTTGGTGTTTTGTTTGAGTGGAAATTATTAATAAAGAGACAGTTTAAAAATGGGTTTGTGGAAGAATCTAAAGAATCTTGTTAATAAAGATAAGCGAATTGTGACAAGGGAGGGAATTCCTATTCTGCCTCCGAAAACGCCAGCATCTTATATGATGATGGAGCGAGGGTATCATACGTGTGTATGGCTGGTAAATTGGATGAAATATACAAAAGATGAAGGAGTGTTAGCTTTCCCCGAGTTTGGTACGTTTAATGTGAGGATTCTGCTAAATTTAAGAGAGGAAATGAACTCTTTAGAGCCAAATCCAAGACTCACCCAGTATGAAGCCCTAGAAGAATGGGAAGTGGAAGCATTCGAGAGAGAAAAGGATCGAGGGTGTGGGAGAGGCAGGAGAATGTTCGGAGGTTATCCATTGGCGAGAGGATCAAATGAAAAGATGGAGGAAGGCTGTAGTGTAGGATTATATCCAGTTTTGACAGGAGAGGGTCAAACAGTAGCTAAGTGTAAGGAGATGTCTAAGCATCTGGAAACATCCAGAGAGGGTTTGAATGAATTTGATGATGAGTTATTGGAAGATATAATGACAAAAAGACCCCCCCCCTTCTGAAGAAAGTTCAGGGGATGTGACTCCGAGTGCTCCGCGAATGATAAATATGTCACCATTAACTCCCAAAATTACTGATTTAGCTAAACAAATAAGAGAGAATGACGCTAGACTGTTAAATAAGGCAAGAATAGAACAAATACAGAAATTGAATGAATTAAACTTAAATGCTGAAGCTGTAACAGTACCTGTAACTATAGGTCTTGTGATTCCTCTAATTGGAGAAAACTTGAGATTACAGAAATTTCCAAAGGTAACCATCCCTAGAAGTAGCAACATAATGAGTAAGGAGAGTCAAAGTGGATCAAATAATAATACCTTGTTGGATCTACCGATTGGAGATGTAATGACTGAAACCCCAAAAAGAAATACCCAGTTAGAGCCGAGAAATATAGGTCGAATTATGACTCCCATAGCTGAAAGTTCGACGGGTTTCACCCCAGAAGAGCTTAGTAATTGGGTAAAGGAATTGACAAAGACAGATGCCCAGCCTGAAGGTGTGAATGTGAGTCAACTGAAGGTAGACTTGAGGCAAGTGATTATTGGGATGATAAGTCCAGAACGGTTATGGATTTATACAGAGGATGAGTTGTTGTTTCTGTGCAAAAGTATAACTTGGATAACAAAGAACTTTCATGAGAAACTGACAGAAGTAGCAAATGAATTTGGATTGATATGGAGAAATCAAAGGTTTTTACAGAAACCATACCGTATGGCTTTTACTGACAAAGATTTAGAAAGTTTGAATACTTCTGGAAAAAGATTGCAGATAAAATAATTGATGAATATCTTTAAGAAATGGGGAACGATAGAAAAATGGAGAAGTAAATGGGTGAAAAAGAAGGAGGAAGCTAGTGGGAAAGGAACATCCATGTTTCATGTAAAGGAAACGGAGCAGGCTGAAAGAGTTTGTCTTATGAGAGACGTTCTAGGTGGTGGATATGTCCACGTACATTCGACTAGACAAGACATATTGTCTTTTACAAATGACTTTCCAAAATTACGAGAAAAAACGGTTGAATGGTATAAACAAGTGGATCGATTTGTAAAGGTAGCCAAAGTGTTGCTGAAAGATTTAGATGGGCTGTTTGAAATTGTGATTCCGGCAGATTTGTGGACTGAATGCAAGATTACTGTTGATTAGCCAAAAGACGAATATCCTAGAGATGCAAAAACAGGTGCCCCATCTGAAGAGGTGATGAAAAACTATCATCTGGTTATTACCCTTTTAAAAGGGAAAATCAGTCCAAAGGACACTGATTGGGTGAAAATTGATAGAACAACCCAGGAGCCTAAAGAGTTTGTTTCTGCCTATTATGAAGGGCTGTTACAGGTGTTTAAACTGGATTTGAAAACATTGGCGATAAGGATATGGGACATTTTGTGTATCGGTTTGTTTATGGATTAAGACCTGAAATTAGTGTGATGATACAGCAACATATGCTCTGTCGGCAAAGCAAGTCTATTGATGAAATTTTAAGATATGCCAAGTACTGTAGCGATGACATTGATTCTCGCTTGAAAAAGTTAAAGGAGAAAATGATGTGGGCACAGGTAAAATTGGCTGAACAGCAACAGGAGACAAATACTGTTTCACAGAATCAGGGTCAGGAGGGGTCGATAAACAGTGAGACTCAGGGAAAATCTTAAATGAGTAGAGAAGAGGCTAAAAATAAATTTACTTGTCATGCTTGCGGGAAGTTGGGACATTGGAAGAACGAGTGCAGATCTGTACAGAAAGGTAATGGCGCAAATCAAAATTTCAATTCACAGATGCACAATGACGCTATTGGGAAGCAGCAGCAGTAGGTAGTTACCACCCAGTTACAGGTGCCACAACCGCCCATACCTCCAAATGTGAACGCTCATATGCAGATGTACAGTACAAGTTCGGGATTTCGAGGAGAAGAGCAGTTTGGTAAGAGTCCGTTAGTCTTGCAGTATTAGGTGCGTAATAGTGAGAGTGAGTTGGAGTTGATGCAGTGACGGTGCCTGAGGGGGGAGGAAGAGTGCGTACTTGGTGCATCTTTAGCGGTAAATGAGTCAGGTCGATTTATTGATGGAAAGGTAGAAGGAAAATATGTCACCTTCTTATTAGACACTGGTGCTACCCATTCCACTGTGAGAGCAGCGAAATCCCAAACCTACCCCTCTCGGGAGAAACTATTCAAGTTGTAGGCGTTGCAAACAAACACATACAAACTCCTGTTACAGCCCCAGTAAAAGTTCACATTGGAAATTTCAAAGATATGCATCGGTTTGTAGTGTGTGATACTAGTCCAGTGAATCTTCTGGGCAGAGATTTGTTATGGAAAATGAATTGCACTATTTATTGTACACCGGATGGTGTTGCAATAATGACACCGAATGAGACTGTCGAATACAAATTATCGATGGTCCAACGAGAGTCAAAAGTAAAAGAATTATATTCGTTACTGACTGAAGAAGATTTACCAGAAGAATTGAAATGTACGGTGAGTCCAGATGTGTGGGACTTTACCGGAAAGGAAATTGGCTTAATGAGAAATGTAGACCCCTTTCAAGTGATAGTGAAGGATTGAGCAGTGTATCCCAATACTGCCCAGTACAAGATGAGTCCCGAAGTAATTGCTGGAGTCACGCCTGTGATTGATCAAATGATTGAACAAGGTATCCTAAAAGAGATAATGAGCAGTCCTTGTAACTTCCCCATTATTGGTATCAAAAAGCCCAAAGGAAAATATAGAACAGTTCAAGACCTGAGAAAAGTGAATACAATTGTTGTGCTGTGTTGCCCAATAGTACCCAACCCTGCTGTAATTTTTCATCAGATCCTATGTGATGCTGAATGGTACACAGTCATTGATTTGTGTCAGGCATTCTTTTACATTCCCTTGCATCCGGATAGTCAATATTTGTTTGCCTTTCAGTTCGGATATCGTGTTTTGGCATGGTGCAGAGTTCCTCAAGGGTATACTGATAGTCCATCAATCTTTAATCAAATCTTGAAAAAATGTTTGAAAACCTTGAAACTGCCCGGGAACTCTGTTCTGATCCAATATATTGATGACTTACTGTTGTCATCCAAAACTCGTGAAGCATGTGTAACTGACTCCATTGCTTTGTTGAATCATTTGGCTGAATGTGGACACAAAGTCTCCCCATCAAAGTTACAGTACTGCAGACAGGAAGTTCAGTTCTTAGGTCATAAGATTAAAAAGGACTAAGAAAAGTAACCCCAGAGAGAATCAGTATAATCAAAAAGATGCATCCACCCCAGAATCAGAAAGAAGTGAGAATGTTTTTGGGAATGGTCGGATATTGTAGGTAGTGGACATGTGGATTCTCATTGATTCCAACGCCTTTACAGAAATTGACCAGAAAAGATGTGAAAGATCCAATTGTGTTGGATGAGGAGAGTATGGAGTCTTTTAATAGACTACGTAACAGTCTTTGCCAGGCGCCGGCCCTGGGTATGCCAGATTAGTCTAAGGAATTTGCATTGTACTGTTGTGAGAGAGGTGGTTGTGCGCTTGCGGTCTTAACTCAGAAACATGGCATGGCAAGAAGTCCAATAGCTTATTTTTCTGCTACCCTTGACTCAGTGGCCGCAGCTTTGCCAGGTTGCTTAAAAGCAGTGGCTGCCACTTGTGTGAGTTTGGAACAAAGTGAATCAATTGTGATGGGTTACCCAGTGAAAGTCTATGTACCACACTCTGTTGAGATACTTTTAACTGGTACTCGAACTCAATATATGACAAATAGTCGGCTGACAGAGTACGAGAGAGTAATCCTAGGTGCTGAAAATAAATGTGACAGTGGTGAGATGCACTACTGTGAACCCTGCCACATTTGTTACCCAACTCGAGGTGTGAAGAGGAGAGAGAAGAAGCAGAACATGATTGTTTGGAAGTAACAGAGCTTTGTACCAAGCCTCACCTAGATATATCTGAAGGAGTCAGATTGCGAAATATTTGTAGATGGATCTTGTTTAAGGAATGAAAGAGGTGAATTGTGAGCTGGATATACTCTCTGTATTCGGACTGGAGCTCTGGAAGCGTCTTGTCTAAAAGGCATAAAATCTGCCCAAGTCGCAAAGCTGTTTGCTCTTACTAGAGCATGCAAATTGGCAAAGGGTCTAACAGTAACCATTTACACTGACAGCCAATACGGCTTCGGTGTAGTGCACGATTTTGGTCAGCTGTGGATGCAAAGAGGATTCATGACCTTCACTGGGTCACCTATTCAGAATGGAAAACTGTAAAGGAATTATTGGAAGCTTTACAGTTACCAAAAATATTCGCAGTAGTGAAATGTGCTGCACACCAATCTGTAGATGATGTTATGGCAACGGGTAACAGATTCGTGGATCAATTAGCGCGTTACTGTACACAAAATACCCTAGCTATAAATTGATCCATTAAAAGAGGAAATACCAAATGCCACCTTACGATTGCCACTACATTTGAGACATGGGATGAGGTGAGAAAAATGCAGGAAGAGGTCAGTGACAGAAAAAAGGAAGAATGGAAAAGAGTAGGCTGTAGGAAAAATGATGATGAGATATGGATCTGTTATGATGAGAGACCAGTATTACCAGATTCATTACTTGCTCACAGGGCTAGGATGTACCATGGACATGCACATATCAGACGAGATGCCATGGTAAGAATGTTCAAACTGTCCTGGTACAAGCCAAAGTTTAGGCTAATAGCTGAGAGTTTGTGCCAAAGGTGTGTTGTTTGTTAGAAACAAAACCCAGGAAGAAAGACAGTGGTAAGCTGGGGTGTAATTGGAGAAAGCAGGAGGACCTTTTGCTCGCCTTCAGATCGATTTTATCGAATTGCCTCCATGTAACGGACTAAAATATGTCCTAGTCATTGTTTTTTTGTTTTCTCGCTGGGTGGAAGCCGACCCAACAAGGAGAAACAACAGTCTGACTGTTGCTAAATTGTTGTTGAGAGAATTGACCCCAAGATTTGGTTTTCCAGTCATTTTGAAATCAGATAGAGGATTGTATTTTAATAATGAAATAATTCGAATGATCAGTGCTGTGTTACAAATTGAACAGAAGTTTCATTGTGCCTACCGACCTGATGTGTCTGGTATTGTTGAACAAATTAATGGCACCATAAAGTCCAGATTAGGAAAGGTGTGTGCATCCACAACACTTAAATGGCCTGATGCTTTGCCCCTTGTGCTCATGAGTCTTAGAAGCATACATGACAAAAAGACAGGGTTAAGCCCCCACGAAGTGTTAATGGGGAGAGCCATGAGACAAGCATACATTCCTGCAAATAAATTGATGAATCTCTCTGATAATCGTGTGCTGGATTATTGCAGAGGAATGGCTGACCTGGTATGTTCTGTGTCCCGTCAGGTTGGAGGAGATGCCACACCAACACAGCGAGACCAAGCAGACAACCTGAATCCTGGAGAGTGGGTAGTAGTGAAAAAGCATGTGAGGAAAACGTGCCTAGAACCCCGTTGGAACGGCCCTTACCAAATCGTATTGGTGACGACCAAAGCAGTGAAGTGTTTTGGTTTGCCAAATTGGATACATGCGAGCCATACTCATCTAGTCCCAAGTCCAATCAAAAGACCTGAAGAACAGCGACTGAGAACCAAAAATCCACAACCAGTTGCAGAAGTGTGTGAAGCTGAAGAATCTGGAGTGACAGTTTCAAGTGAACATTTTGACGATGAACAGCCAAGCACAACTCAAATAGAATGGGCACCAGATACTGGGACAAAAGAAACTGCTGTTGAGTCGGAAGAAGGTGAGGCTGCTATTGAACCAGGAGAAGGTGAAAAGGTTGTCGAAGCAGAACAAGAAACATCAGAGATTCCAAATGCTGTCTCAGAGGAGAAAAAGATCGAAGAAGATTTAGAAGAGGGAGAATTAGCTAGTGAGTCAGACTCAAATACTGAACCTACAGAGATAGAAACACAAGAAGACAAGGGAAGACAGATAGAGAAAAGGCTGAACAAAAGAAGAAGCGAACAGAATACAGAAGGTGATAAAATAGTGCAGGCAAAGAAACCTAGAAAGGGAGATTGCTAGTCAAGTTGAGTGAAAAGACTGAAATACAGAATAATTAGAAGAAGATTAAGAAACAGACCAGAACAAAGTAACAAGATATCAAGTCAGACAGAACAAGAAGATTTAGGGAAGGGCACCAGGAGAAGATCAAGAAGAACAAGAATTCCCTGTAGAAAATACAAGGCCCCTGAGTGGAGCTATGTCATCCTTGAGGAATTTCAGACTTTAGATCTAAATGAGGAGCGTGAGAATAGTGGGACTGAGAATGAGGATGTGGGAAATCTGAGACCACCTTAATCAAGAACAGTTCCAGCCTGAGGTGGATTAAACGTTTATCAGGATAAGTCCTTTGAAGACTCTAAAAGGGGTAAAGGCGAAACGTCATTGGTGTGGGATTACACCACCACATTTTGTTTTATATTTTATTTTATTTTTCTTTCCAGGTAGAAGTTTAGTTAGAATTTTTCCTAGACCTTAGCGATAGGAGATTGTTAGATTTTACTATTTTTCTTAGCGATACTAAAATGGCAAAGACCAAAGTGACTGAACAACCAAGATCTAAACTAAAACGTAGATGTGTTAAGTTTTGCTTTTGTAATATTTTCTTACTAATACTCATATGGATCCTATTAACAGTAGTCATACCAATTTTTGATGTGAATAACCCTAGGAACAATACTAATGAAGTGTCTCCTAAAGGAATGAAAGATGTAGCTAAACAAGCCATAAGTACTAATGGAGAACAGTTAGATAGATGCATACTCCATCATGAGGAATCAGATAATGATTTTTTAGTAAATGTATTTACTAAGTTGTTGTATGAATATACTAACACTATGAATGTGAGTGATTGTTATGTTTGCATGAAATTACCCTCTTCTGTCTCTGAGGGCTTAACATATCATTACCTTTCTCTAACATATGCTGTTTTGTGTAGTGTTCTTAGTATCTATTTTACATGGAAGGTATATTGGAGTATCAGTATTCAGACAAAGATTTGGTATTTTCAAAAGTACCAATAATAAGTAGACTAAACAAAGTAGAAAGTGCTATACATGCACGTCACATGGGTGAGTTTTTCCATATTACTAAGCCATAAGATCTAGCCCATGCTTATAGAAATAACTTAACATGTGGTTTGCATTATGAGGAACGATTGTTTTTGGATATGGTAGAACATAGAAGAGAGAGTTTCCAGAAAAAAGCAGTTGAACAAAAGATACAACAACCACCTTCGGCATTTATTGAAGGAAAGTATAAATAGAGTGAAAGTTATGCTGCAATGTCTTTAGACTGATCGAGGAAAAGGAAATTATGTTTATTAAGATTAAAGACTAATTACAATAATTATTTCATTGGCACTAGTGAATATGAACATACCTTTCAAATTACAGTAGGTTGGGGATTAAAGGGTGGAACTGATCCTGTATTCCCAGGGATTTACTATGTAAATGGTAGAAAAGCCTATTATAGGTTACCTGCCCACTGGTATGGGAGTTGGTATTTTGGGATTGTGTTTTCAAAGGTTTATCATTTAAACTTAAAGGATAATAGTGTCAATGAGAGAGGTGTGGTGCAGCGGCCAGGGCAGCTGACTCTGGAGCACAGAGTTCTCGGTTCGATCCCTGTGAGAAAGTGCCATCTTTCTTGCATGGTATGCCCCCACTTTTTGCTGAATTGCTGAATGTACTTTGACTGAGTGTGCCCTGGACTCCTGCCAATCAGGTGCCCAGGGCCTATGTTCCTTCCCTAAAAAAACAGTCAAACCCAAATTGGCAAACCCTGGCCACATGTCAGCCCCTAGTAAATGGTACCCTAGGTACCCAGGGCCTTGTGACCAGGGAAGGCCTCTAAGGGCTGCAGCACTCATTGTGCCACCCTTGGAGGCCCTGTACCCTAACACACACTGTCCTTGCAGGCTGAGTGTCTGGGTACAAGACAAAACAAAGAGTCGACATGGCACACATCCCTGTGTGAAACACAAGGGCACCACTTTACGATCCCCGTCAAGCTGCACAGCCAGTCGCCAACGAATCCAATGAATTAAATTCATGCTTATTAATCCTCAATCTTGTCCATAATTATTCATCCTTTATTATCTTCTTTTTATTCAATTCATTTTACTCATTTTCATGTACGTTCATTCACTGTTCAAGTAACCACAGAAGAAAAGTAGTTTCCACATGCCGCACTTTATTTAAAATCACCCAATGAATTTCGGGAAAAAATCCCTTCTTCGGGGGTTTCTAGAATACAAACATAATCATCATCAGCTCTATCAAGGTTATTATAATGCTATCAACAAGTTAAACACGAACATATTTCCAAGCTGTTTAAAATGCACATTTATACTCTTTTTTGAAAACCATTTAATTCAGCAGTCATATCTATGAACGCTAATCCGTGTAACTTATCGACTGGCCTCACACCTGAAATATCTAAAAAACTAAGCGTGTTGCAATGCTCCAATACTACTATCCTACTGTTCACCCCTGAGGCCTGTCCTTAATTGTAATTAGAGAAAGTATACTTTATAGCGCGCTCACCGTGACACGTGCCGGTAAAACCTTCAAAGCTGAAGCTTTGCTGAACGTCCTCTCATTTTCTGCTTAATTCATTTCTGTAGCTCAGGGAATCCTGCGCTCTGCTTCCACACGCCTTGTTCGCCAAAAACGGTGTTCTGCTACTACGATTTCGCGCTCACTTTAGTCCCCCAGCTGCCCTCACCTAAACTGTCACGTGTGATAGAGCGCGCACTAAACTGTGCACTGGATTGCAGAATAACTGTGATTATTGTGAAATGTTAAACTCCAATGCCCATAATGCCCCTACTCATATTACATAAATACTGCAACTCGTGCTCTCGCCCATAAAACTAAATATTACTGATGCTTTAAACACACCAATGTGCAAGAGGGGAAGGTATGTGGCAGCATTTGTGCCTTCCGAGTGGAGTCGTGCCAAGGGCTGTGTGTGCGTAGCGGATACGGGTTGCTCTTCTTGTTTTGTGTGTGGGCATACAGGTAGTAAGGTATGGTGTATCTGGAGTTATGTCTATGGAATGCCATAATGGAATGTGGGGTCATTGCTTGACTCGACGGCTGTGGCTGAGGTGTCTTGCATGCACAGCCCGTCTATCCTACCTAGGTTACAAGCTAGGCATCAACTCCCGTCTGCTGCGCGCAGCATTAGTTTGTGTGAGGGTTTTCAAAATATCATCCCAGGCCTGCGTGATGGGGAACTTACGCAGTCCAGCCATTTCCTCCCTATGTAGATTAGTGCTCTCCGCTTGCGCCCAGATCTCTAGGGATTTCAACCAGTGGGGTGCCTCCGGAGGGTCTTTATGTTTCCATCTCTTGGTTATCAATCGTTTAGCGGTTATTAGGCCCGAGTCTCGAAATCTAGAACTTACTTTATTTGCTTTTGTTTGTTTGTTAAGTCCTAATATACAGACCTCCCACGTGTTCGGTACCTCGGTGCCAGTGCTACTCGTGAGTGTTTCCGTTACCTTGTGCCAGTAGGACAAGAGTAAGGGGCAGGACCACAGCATATGTAGCAGGTCAGCGTCTACGCGATGGCATCTCGGGCAATCAGAGGTGGTAACGTTAAAATAGTTATTGATCTTATCTGGCGAAAGATACACTCTGTGCAGTATGAATGTTTGTATATGTTTAAATCGTGAATTGCGTGGTATGTGTGTGGCACTAGCTAAGACACATTCCCATTCTTTGTCGGCCCAGGGCCTACCCCTGTCCTCAGTCCAAAGCGCACAGAGTCATTGTGGTGATTTTAATACATGAGTAAGTAGGGCCTGCACCAACCAGTGGACCACATGCGACCCCTCCCTCATCACATGCAGATACTGTATGAGCTGATGCGTCGGCGGCTCAGAAGTCAAGTCTCCCCACGTTAGCGTCAGCGTTCGTATGATGGCTGCATGAAGGAGGAACTGGCCCAACGGTAAACCGGTATTCGTCGACAAGGTTGCGAAAGGTAGCAGGGCACCATCCGCGAATAGGTCTCCTAGTGTCTCCACTCCTGCTGCGGTCCAGGGCGTTAGTACTATGTCTGTTACGATATCCCTACCTCTGGGTGTCCCGGTAAGTGGTAGTATTGGGGTGTAAGGAATGACGTCTTTTGTGAGTTGAAGGCTCCTTCGATAGCATCTGTGGGCTAATTCTATATGTATCTGTGCCGGGTGGGGAAGTTTCGCCAATGGGTGAAATAAGCTATAGATCTGATTCTGTGTCCATGACGATGATTCGGTCGCAGTGTCCATTAGGTTCTTGCCACTCAGCCACTTTGCAACCCATTGTAGCTGTGCAGCTAAGTAATATATTTTTAAATGGGGAACTGCTAAGCCCCCATTCTCCGGTGGTGCATATAACTTCTGCAATGCTATCCTGGGCCGTCCCGCATTCCAGATCAGACCTCTGATTAATCCCTCTAGTTCCCGAAACAGTCGCACCGGAACATACGCCGGGAGGTTTGCAAAGTAATACAACAGCCTCGGCAGTACTATCATCTTGGTTAGAGTGATGCGGCCCATGACATTTAGCGGCAGAGTCTTCCAGAATTGTATCTGCGTCCTTATGGAGGAAATAGCTCGTACCAAGTTACCCTCCAGTGTATCCGCCGGTGACCTGTAAATATATATGCCTAGGTACCTGAACGTGGTCGGGTACTAAGCAAGCATAGTCCCATTAATAACTATGTCCGTCGCGGCTACATTCTCGTGGAAAGAATAGACTCCCGATTTAGCCCAATTTACCCTAAGGCCTGACACCACCTCGAAGTTACGGAATATCTCAGATATGGCCGGCGGTATAGCATGCAAGTCTCGTATATACATCAACAAGTCGTCAGCATATAGAGACACCGTATGAAGACCATCATCCAGGGGAACACCCCAGTCTGCACCGCTCTCCCGGAGCAAAGCTGCTAATGGTTCCATGGCAAGAGAGAAAAGTAGCGGTGACAAAGGGCATCCCTGCCTAGTGCCATGCCTGACCTTGATCGTGTCAGATATAAGTTTACCTGTGCGAACCCGCACTGTGGGTCGCTGGTATAGCAATTGCAGCAGTTGGAGGTACCCGTCCCCTAGTTCATATTTACGCAGCACTGCTGCAAGATAGGGCCATTCCAATGAATCGAAGGCCTTTTCTAAATCCAGCACTAAGCATCCAGACCGTGGCCAGTCTTTCGTTGCGTATTTCTGAACTCTGAATATCTGCGTATATTAAGAGAGGTGCTTCTGGTTGGGACAAAACCGTTTTGATCATTATGGACCATGGCTGGTACTAACGGGGCTATTCGTTTGGGTAGGACAGAGGCAAGTATTTTATAGTCTGTGTTCAGTAGGGCCAGTAGACGATAAGAACCAAGGATTTTGGGGTCCCTGCCAGGCTTCAAAAGGGAGATCAGCGTCGCCTCATTTTGCGTGAGTGTGAGGGACAAATTATCTGGGGCCTCTGAATTTACTTGCAACAGTTCCGGTATTAATATGTCTGAGTAGGCTTTATAAAATTCAGCCGGTAGTCCATCCGGACCCGGAGATTTGCCATTTGAAAGGGAGAAAATACTATCCCACAGTTCGTCCGATAGCAAAGGAGCCCCTAATTCCTCCTGCTGATGGCCCGTCAGTTGTGGCAGCGTCAGGGCAGAAAGAAACTCCCTTATGTCCGCGTCTGTAGCTAGTAGGCAAGACCTGTACACCGTGGAGTAGTGTTCCACAAAGGCGTTGTGTATGTCCCTTTGGAAATGTACTATGTCTCCGTGTATGGTTTGCATAGATGTCACAGGTGAGGTAATTGCCTCCTGTTTTATCAGCCACGACATCAGCTTGCCCGGTTTGTCTCCTGTATTGTGGGAGCGTGCTGAGTGCGCTGCAAAGTTCAGAGTGCGGAGCCGATCCAGCAATCTGGAATGTTCCCCTCTAATTTGCGCCAAGGACCCATCGTCGCCTCCCAGTGCCTCCCCCTCTCTTTGGAGCAGGTCATTTTCAAGGTGTGTGAGTTCAGTCTCTAATTGTCTCCGCATACCCGCTTGCGTACCAAGGCATTCGCCCCTAACCACTAATTTAAATGCGTCCCATTCAACCTGAGGCGTTGTAGCTGTGCCTGTGTTCTCTTCAAAATATTCGCGGCTAGGAGGCTCCGGAAAAGTGCGTCCAATAATACATCCGGCTGCAATCGCCAGGTAGGAACTGGCAGCCGGGGGTGCTCCCAAGATATTTCCAATACATGCGGGTTGTGATCTGAATGTGTCCTGCCTAAATAGTATACTGCAGATATATGTGGGAGCAACTCCTCTGAAAGCATGTAGCGGTCTAACCGGACATGCAACGCATGAGCACCGGAATATTACGAATACACCCTGTCATGGGGGTTCCGGTGTCTCCAGACATCCCTAAGATGCCATTGCCTTGCCCAGCTAATTAATGCCTTCATGGCTATGTGTGTATTTGTGCCTGGAAGGGCTGGAAAGGAGCAGTCCAATGAAACGTCCAGCACACAATTGTAGTCCCCCCCCAAGAGCATAGGAATATCGTGCCATGGCGCCAGGACACGCGACATGTCGTCAAAGAAAGCAGCTTGGTCCGTGTTGGGAGCATATATTGATGCAATTACCACCTGTCAGCCATCTAATGAGCCCCTGACCATCACATATCTGCCATCTATGTCTATCAATGATTGTGTGACTTTAAGTGGGACCCCTGGTCGTACCCAGATTAGCGCACCTCGCGCATAGGCTGAATACCCCGTGGCATACAGTTGACCACGCCAGCAGCGGTGCAAGCGTTGGATCTTTGATTTGGCCATATGCGTCTCTTGCAAAAGAGCTATTTGTATGTGATGTCGTTTGAGGTACGAGTATATCTGGTATCTACGTGACGGTGTGTGCATGCCCCGCACATTCCATGTACCGCTTTTAAGTGCAGACATAGTTCTCACAGTGTGTTAAGTGGCCCCGCTTCCTTGGCAGCACAACAAACATATGCAGTGTAAAGGGCCCAGCAAAGCACCACTTCTCAAGTGCAATAACCCAAAGCATTATGCATTGTGTGTGAATAGCATACAATAAAGGATATCTCATAATAAAAACAAAACTAAATTGTAAACCTAAGAAAGTACCAAAAGGGCGATGATATAACCAGCAATCGTCCAAACTCCCAGTAGAGGTAACAGTAACAACCAATCTAGGGGGGATGCGCTACGTCTCTCGTACCGATAACTTACAATATATGCGTCCAGTGTTTCAGAGGCTCCCCGCCTGCAGGCATAATACCGTATAATAAAAGCAAACTATTTATCCCGGCTCAGAATCACCCACCAGGCTAACGATGTGTGTTTGTGACAATCAAACCTAAGATCCGTTCCCGTTCTCCTCCCCCCTCATCATGTTACCACTCACCGTTGCATGCAGTACTTGGAGTCACATCAGAGCTATTACACATAACTACACCGTGAGCGACTGCATACCCTCATGCATAGATTACAATACCTCAGTCCGCAGTCCAAACTAGGATTAAATCTAGCAATATTAATATGATTGTGTCAGCTGTCTGCGGAGTGACGTCCGGCTGCTCAGTCGAGTCCTGTGAGTCCCGTAGGCCATATATTCTCTCGTCATCACTGGACAGGTTACGCTGGCCTGAGCTGGATGCGTCCTCGGCCACCACAGAACCGCTGATCTCCGCCACCGCCTGCAGGGCATCTCGCTGTCCGCTAAGAATCAAATCTGTATGCGGTCCCACCGGAGGTGAGGGCCGCGTCCGGATCCCCGCCGGCCTACGCTCTCTCCGGCGGTGGCAGAAGGGGCCCCTCAATCTCGATGGGGCCGTCGTCACAGGGGCATCACGAGGGCCCGCAGCAGTGAAGGTGTCCAGCCAGTTCTCCGCTTCTTCTGATGTGGCAAAGAAATGCGTCTTGTCACTGGCCACGACCCGCAAGCGTGCCGGGAAAAGCAGAGAGTATTTCAGGTTGTGTTGCCGAAGACGCTTTCTCACTGCCATAAATGAGAACCTTTGCCTCTGCACCTGGATGGTATAGTCCAGGAAAACATTATTTTATGATTATCTATTTGAATTTCTTGTAGCTTTCTAGTTTCCTGTAGGATTGAGTCACGGTCTCGATAATGGAGAAGTCGGAGGAGCATGGGCCGAGGATTCGATCCCGTGGGGGGAGGTCTTGCCGGTACTCTATGTGCACGTTCTATGACAAAGTGAGGCGAGAGGATTCCCTCCGGCAGTAGGTTTCTGATCCACTTTTCCATGTGTATGGTGGGCTCCCTTCCTTCCCAGCGTTCCGGCACACCTACTATGCGCACATTGTTTCGACGCGCCCATCCTTCCGCGTCCTCAGCTCTGTCCTCCAGAAACTCCACTCAGGTGAGCAAATCTTGTACATGCTTATCTGCCTGGGCCACTTGTGGCTTGATGTCTGCAACCGTGGACTCCAGGACGGTTGTTGGACTTGGTCATTCTGGCAAGGTCGCCCCTAGAACTTTTTACATTATCTTAGCCTTTTTCCTATGTTGTACTAGTGGTTTTAGGCCTCTAGGCGCTTTTAGACTGTGTCCCAGTGGAAAGTGCATGCGCTCTGTGTATGTTTTAGTGAGACTGACCTGCCCTCCCATAGGAATGCATGGGGGATCTGAGTGACCGTGTTAAGTCCTGATGTGAGAGGAGTGCAGGGTCGTGAGATTAAATGCTGCGCGATGATGTGTGCGGCCTTACTGTGGCTAGTGTAGAAGTGCCACTTCTAGACGCTGGCATAAATGTGAAGTGACTGTCTGGCTTGTGATTGGCTGGTGTGTCTGGCTCCAGGAGTCAGGATGGGTCTGCCCCGGTGGTGAGTGGAGAGAGCTGCATGTTGATGGCAGGGAGGAGTACACCTGGGACCTGAATAGGGCTGGGCTTTCCCCACACAATGCTGGCTCCACCCCCTGTGGTGCGTCTAATGTCCCTGGCCTGTCCTGTGAATAGGGAGAGGGGCTGAGCAAAACAAAGTGCTCAAGAACCAGTTGCATCTGGTTCGCCCCTTCCCTGCACCTTGAGACAAAGGGAAATGGTGTATAAAAGAAGGGGCTGTGACCCCAGAAAAATGTTCTGCTTTTGGATCCTGATTGTTGCCAGGCGTGCTGCTGCTGGGGCCCAGGAGGACTTGCCAGGAGAGCTGCCTCCCTGGGCCCAGCTATGCCCTGGAGCCTTTTGCCTTTGTTTTCATGTTTGCAGACTTTTGGGACCATTTGCTGTTCTCCTTGCCCCAGGACTTTGGCTCCATCTTGCGCCTGGAAGCGCTATCCTTTGGTTGCCCTTGCAGCACTGGGCGGCGGCGTGTCCTGGAGGAATCCTGATGTGGAGATTCCCCCATTTATGCTTAGATGGCGGGTGCCCACCACGCTTTGGCGTTGTTTCAACTAGCGGGAGCCTACTCCGCTTTATGGTGCTTTTGATCGGCGGGTGCCCACCCCGCTTGTTTTTGTATTTAGATCGCGGGTGCCCACCCTGCATGGCCGCTTATTTTATTTATAGTGCGCGGGTGCCTAACCCGCAACTTTGCCACTTATTGTGTACTTTTGTTTACCCTGGCGGGAGCCCACCCCGCGTCTCGCCGCTGCGGCCCGAGCCACGAGAGGAATCTTCTCCGGGCCGCTGCCTAGCGCGACCCGGAAGTCAGGCAGGCCTTGCCTGTGACGTTGGGCGGGCCTGTTGCCTGCCGAAGAGTGCGGAAGCTGGGCTGCGTGAGAGGAGGACGGGAGCCTACCCCGCCTCCCCGAATGCCCGTGACAAGTCCCGGGGCTCCCAGGAGGGGGCCCGGGTGAAAAGGAGGGCGGGAGCCCACCCCGCCTCCACGAGCCGAGAGGTAAAGTCCCGGTTCCCAGGAGGGGGCCCGGGTGAAGATGGCACCGCGGGGCTCCCAGGAGTGAGGGAAGCCCCGCGCCGCATGAGAAGTGCTGCCGGTCCCAGCGAAGCCCAGAGAAGACCAGAGAAGCACAGCATGGAGAGCCCGGTAAGTGGGGGCTCCATGTTGTGGGTGCCCCTCGAGGCACAGTGGCCTTTCCCTAGTCCCTGAGCGGCCCCGTCTTGCAGCGGGCCGCTCCAACAGGTGTATGTGTATTTGAAGAGCCCCATGGCTCCAGCATGGGCATTCCTGCATTTCAGAGCCTACAGGGCTCCAACGATGGTCGCATTTATTTTAGACGGGCCCAGAGGGGCCCAGGCTCTGCCCCCCTGTTGTGTGGCCATTCCCCCACAGCTGTCCCGCTTGCTAGAGGGCAGCTGGGACTTTAGTTATGGCCATAATTGTTTTAGACAGGCCCAGAGGGGCCCAGGCTTGCTCAAGTTGGTTCTTAGAGCCTAGATGGCTCCAACATTTGGCGCAGACTAATTTTAGGAGCCCCGTGTGGCTCCACAGTACTGGTGGACATGTCGTATTTAGAGCCTAGGTGGCTCCAACGTTTTGGACATTACTTCAAGGGCCATTGATAGCCCATGCCTCATTCTACTTCCCCAGCTGCGCAGCAATTAGTGCCAGCTTCAGCGTTTAGGCCCTGTTCTTGTCCCCAGCTGCCCAGCAAGTAGTGGGCAGCTGCTACGTTTAGGTTCTGGCGCAACCTGGACACTAATGTGATTTAGGTGTTACTGTGCTTTATATTTTACTGCGTTGGGTGTTAGGAAATGTACTGTGTGTAGCATGTTTTGCGCACCCTGTGTTTTATACCTCTAGATAGGATTTCTGCCTAGGTGGTTGTTTTACCTGTTTAGGTTGATGGTAGGGAGATTGTGCTTCCCTGTGTGATGTACGCCCCTAGTGTAGTTATACTTAGGAGGTTAGGTCTAGTGCGTTAGACTTATGAGAAATTGCATAATGTGTTTATGCCCCTGTGATGGAGGCAGGATAGGTTTTATACCTGATTCTATTGTGATGATGCTGAGGTCATTATTGCGCCAGTAGTTACTGGTTGTGCTCTACAGTGATAATTTGTTACAGATAGTATATGTTCTACATGTACAATTGGTGATTTGTGCTGATTCTGACAGTGGTCCATGTGGCCCTGTCCTGTGTAAATAGTCCCTTGTAAAATTCTGCCCAGTGCCAGTTGGCACAGTGTAAATTATGTGATTATCATCTAATGTGTTTATTATAATACAAAGGCTATTTTTTATATATAACCTTGTGAGGAGTTTCTTTAGTGGTGGGCCTAGGGTGTTGTTGCTGTGTGCGTGCGCAAACGCTTTACACATTGCCTCCGGGATAAGCCTGACTGCTCGTGCCAAGCTACCAAGGGGGTGAGCAGGGGTTATCTTTGGTGTGTAACTCCCCAGCCCTGACTAGAGTGGTGGTTTCTGCCTGGCTTTGGCGCAAGCCCTAGCCAACCAGAAATCCCATTTCTAATATTGGTGATCAGCGGTGGGATTAGGACTTGCGTTTGCACAGTACCACAGCAAAGACTGGCTGCACTACAAAACTCTGCATTTTAGATAATCACATGGAAAGGGATTATTGTTCTAAGTGTCATTTCTGTGGAAATGTGTTTCTGGATTCACCAGTAAGGGTGGGATCCAGTGGTGGCAGCAGATGTGTGTCCAGTGCATGTATTCCCATCAGGCGCGCAACACCCATTGGACTCAAAGGGCTTCAGCCCCCCCCCCGTCGTGTGCGGCAGCCCGGGATGAGACACCTTCCCGGGCAAAAAAGCAGCCGCACCCGAGCACTTCACAGGTCTTTAAACGACCATTTGCATGTTAATGAGGCCTTGCTGTTGCTTCACCCCTTCTAAGAGCCCCTGCAGCTCCACTCTGCCAATTGCTTAAAGTTCAGCCCCCCCCAAAATTTTTGCTCAGCCCCCCCCCCGAAATTTGGCTCTAGTTGCGTCTCTGATTCCCATTCCCAGTTCCCGGGGTAATGGTACCTGTGTCACGTGGTGGTCAGGTTGAGAAATCAGGGGCGGTAGAAACTGTCTTACCAGTCTTGGGAGGGGTGGGGATGAATGTGTAATGCGCTGGTTGAATGTGAACGTCCCAGTCCCAGTTCCCAGAGTAATGGTACCTGTGGCACGTGGTGGTCAGGTTGAGAAATCAGGGGCGGTAGAAACTGTCTTACTAGTCTGGGGGGGGGTGTGTGGATGAATGGTGTGAGTTCTCTGAAATAAGGAGCTTGCTGAATACTTTGGTGTGAGTTTCTCTGAAATAAGGAGCTTGCTGAATACTTTGGTGTGAGTTCTCTGAAATCAGGAGCTTGCTGAATACTTTGGTGTGAGTTCTCTGAAATAAGGAGCTTGCTGGTTGATTTAGTGTGAGTTCTCTGGGATAGGGAGCTTGCATTGGGGAGTGATTCCAAAAGGAGTGGCTGAGGTGTCTTCCAGCTCAGCGTGGTAGGAAGAGGTTCAGAGTAGCCCAGCTAGGTCTCGGTGTAGGGGCTCACGTCCTGACTCTGTGGAGAAGGAGTGGGTGGGACTGCGTGTCTCCTGGTGCCCGAAACCCAGTCTCAGGGCCTGGATTGTTTCTTTACGGAACATCAGGTCGGGGGCCTAGGCTGAACCAATAGGTCATTTGAGGGGGATCTCCCAGTGTCTAGAGGACGTGGAGTGTCTGTAATCAGAGCTCCAGTAGTCCTGGTGTCTGGCGGTACCGCTCCAGTTGGGAGGATGTGGAAGTCCAGAGGGAGGGGTGAGAGGGGGAGGGATTCCCCAGTGGGAACCATTAGGTCAGGGACCAGCCGGGAGGGCTGAGTCGCCACTGAGTGACCGTGGTGTCGCCACTTCTGTCCTGGGGGGTCTGCACGCCCTGTCAGATGGACAGGAGGTCGTGAGATCAGCGCCAGGCAGACTGTCACACGACCCATTAGTTATGTGTCACCCTCGGTAAGTCCTGGTTCGCCAGGCATCTGACCAAAGGGTACGTCCCTCGGTTGGGTCGGTGTTTCCGGATCTGGACGTAAAGGCAGCTGTAGTCCTGAGGGCAGGTGGGGCTCATCGTACGTGAAGAGACCCTGCTCTACGGTGGAAGGGGGTGCAGAGGGAGTGAGTCCTCACCTTTGACCCAGTGGATCCCAGGTGGTAGACCAGTTGGTGGAGAGAGGTCCTGAACTGGTGGGAGAGTTGTGTTCTGGTGGGTGCTTCCCTGGGAGGGTGCGGAACCCCAGAAGTAGAGGTAGGGTGGGGCATTCTTGCCTGTGACCTCTGGTCAGCCTGAGGGTGCGGACCCTAGGTTGAAGGATCAGTGGCAGTTTGGAACTACACTGAGAGGGAGAGTGGAGAATGGCTTGTATGCCAGGGGTTACTACCCCCCACTCTGGGTTTGGCAAGGACCAGTGGTATCTGGGTGGCCTAGGGCCTGGCCCTGGCCGTGGACAACTAGGTAGTACCAGTGGGATAGCCTAGTTGGGCCTGAGGTTTTTTTCGGTAGTTTTTTTCAGATGGAACCACGTTGATTTAGAATGGCGTAGAACCGGAGGGTGTCCCTGCAGTGCAGGCCTGCGTCTGTGTTCTATCGCCCCAAGCAGGGAAGACCATCACGGTGGTGATTGGTCTGCCCTGCGTTTTGGCTGGAAGGGGATTGTGTTGGACTTGGTCCTTCTGGCAAGGTCACCCCTAGAACTTTTTGCGTTATCTTAGCCTTTTTCCTATGTTGTAGTAGTGGTTTTAGGCCTCTAGGCGCTTTTACACTGTGTCCCAGTGGAAAGTGTGTGCGCTCTGTGTATGTTTTAGTGAGACTGACCTGCCCTCCCATAGGAATGCATGGGGGATCTGAGTGACCGTGTTAAGTCTTGATGTGAGAGGAGTGCAGGGTCTAGTTTGGTATGTGCGAACTCGTGAGATTAAATGCTGCGCAATGATGTGTGCAGCGTTACTGTGGCTAGTGTAGAAGTGCCACTTCTAGACGCTGGCATAAATGTGAAGTGACTGTCTGGCTTGTGATTGGCTGGTGTGTCTGGCTCCAGGAGTCAGGATTGGTCTGCCCCGGTGGTGAGTGGAGAGAGCTGCATGTTGATGGCAGGGAGGAATACACCTGGGACCTGAATAGGGCTGGGCTTTCCCCACACAATGCTGGCTCCACCCCCTGTGGTGCGTCTAATGTCCCTGGCCTGTCCTGTGAATAGGGAGAGGGGCTGAGCAAAACAAAGTGCTCAAGAACCAGTTGCATCTGGTTCGCCCCTTCCCTGCACCTTGAGACAAAGGGAAATGGTGTATAAAAGAAGGGGCTGTGACCTCAGAAAAATGTTCTGCTTTTGGATCCTGATTGCTGCCGGGCGTGCTGCTGCTGGGGCCCAGGAGGACTTGCCAGGAGAGTTGCCTCCCTGGGCCCAGCTATGCTCTGGAGCCTTTTGCCTTTGCTTTCATGTTTGCAGACTTTTGTGACCATTTGCTGTTCTCCTTGCCCCAGGACTTTGGCTCCATCTTGCGCCTGGAAGCGCTATCCTTTGGTTGCCCTTGCAGCACTGGGCGGCGGCGTGTCCTGGAGGAATCCTGACGTGGAGATTCCCCCATTTATGCTTAGATGGCGGGTGCCCACCCCGCTTTGGCGTTGTTTCAACTAGCGGGAGCCTACTCCGCTTTATGGCGCTTTTGATCGGTGGGTGCCCACCCCGCTTGTTTTTGTATTTAGATCGCGGGTGCCCACCCGCATGGCCGCTTATTTTATTTATAGTGCGCGGGTGCCCACTCCGCGACTTTGACGCTTATTGTGATCCTTTGTTTACCCTGGCCCGAATGCCCGTGACAAGTCCCGGGGCTCCCAGGAGGGGGCCCGGGTGAAAAGAAGGAGGGCGGGAGCCCACCCCGCCTCCACGAGCCGAGAGGTAAAGTCCCGGGTCCCAGGAGGGGGCCCGGGTGAAGATGGCAGCGTGGGGCTCCCAGGAGTGAGGGAAGTCCCACGCCGCATGAGAAGTGCTGCCAGTCCCAGCGAAGCCCAGAGAAGACCGGAGCAGCACAGCATGGAGAGCCTGGTAAGTGGGGGCTCTGTGTTGTGGGTGCACCTCGAGGCACAGTGGCTTTTCCCTAGTCTCTGAGCAGCCCCGTCTTGCAGCGGGCCGCTCCAACAGGTGTATGTGTATTTGAAGAGCCCCGTGGCTCCAGCATGGGCATTCCTGCATTTCAGAGCCTACAGGGCTCCAACGATGGTCGCATTTATTTTAGACGGGCTCAGAGGGGCTCAGACTCTTTCCCCCTGTTGTGTGGCCATCCCCCCACAGCTTCCCCGCTTGCTAGAGGGCAGCTGGGACTTTAGTTATGGCCATATTTGTTTTAGACGGTCCCAGAGGGGCCCAGGGCTTGCTCAAGTTGGTTCTTAGAGCCTAGATGGATCCAACGTTTGGCGCAGACTAATTTTAGGAGCCCCGTGTGGCTCCACAGTACTGGTGGACATGTCGTTTTTAGAGCCTAGGTGGCTCCAACGTTTTGGACATTACTTCAAGGGCCATTGAGAGCCCATGCCTCATTCTACTTCCCCAGCTGCGCAGCACTTAGTGCCAGCTGTAGCGTTTAGGCCCTGTTCTTGTCCCCAGCTGCCCAGCAAGTAGTGGGCAGCTGCTACGTTTAGGTTCTGGCGCAACCTGGACCCTAATGTGATTTAGGTGTTATTGTGCTTTATATACTAATGCGTTGGGTGTTAGGAAATGTACTGTGTGTAGCATGTTTTGCGCACCCTGTGTTTTATACCTCTAGATAGGATTTCTGCCTAGGTGGTTGTTTTACCTGTTTAGGTTGATGTTAGGGAGATTGTACTTCCCTGTGTGATGTACGCCCCTAGTGTAGTTATACTTAGGAGGTTAGGTCTAGTGCGTTAGACTTATGAGAAATTGCATAATGTGTTTATGCCCCTGTGATGGAGGCAGGATAGGTTTTATACCTGATTCTATTGTGATGATGCTGAGGTCATTATTGCGCCAGTAGTTACTGGTTGTGCTCTACAGTGATAATTTGTGTTACAGATAGTATATGTTCTACATGTACAATTGGTGATTTGTGCTGATTCTGACAGTGGTCCATGTGGCCCTGTCCCGTGTAAATAGTCCCTTGTAAAATTCTGCCCAGTGCCAGTTGGCACAGTGTAAATTATGTGATTATCATCTAATGTGTTTATTATAATACAAAGGCTATTTTTTATAGATAACCTTGTGTGGAGTTTCTTTTGTGGTGGGCCTAGGGTGTTGTTGCTGTATGCGTGCGCAAACGCTTTACACATTGCCTCCGGGATAAGCCTGACTGCTCGTGCCAAGCTACCAAGGGGGTGAGCAGGGGTTATCTTTGGCGTGTAACTCCCCAGCCCTGACTAGAGTGGTGGTTTCTGCCTGGCTTTGGCGCAAGCCCTACCCAACCAGAAATCCCATTTCTAATAGCGGTTGTGCGGTGAGTGAGATCAATGGCTACCTTGTCAATCTTAGATTCCAAGGATGTACGGGTCTGATTGAGGGTTTCTTCCATATGCCCCATTGCAGCCAGCACCGCATCCAACTTATTTGCAGTTTGATCAGCGTGTCCTTGCTTCGCCATTTTGTCTGATTTGGGCATAGTCGGCAGCTGTGGGGCTTGTGTACCTCTCGTTCCGGCCCCCGCCCGGGTGCCCCCCGACATGGGTCGCCGCGGTCGCACTTCTGCGCCACTCCGCTTAGAACAGGATTTCAAGGTGATGGCGCCAGGGCCTGAAGGTCACGGCGGGCCCGCCGTGACAATCACAGGTCGCGACCAGCAACTGCGTCCCACCTGCTGCCCGGGACTTTGGCGATAGGGCACTCCTGCCGCGCACTGGTGTCTCCACCGCAACACGATCACCATCCACTTCCCGCAGGCATCTGGCTTGTTTCAGGTCGCGGCATTGACTGCCACCTCGGGAAGGAGCGGGTACCACCCGCGTTTGCAACGCAACAGTCTGTGGGCGCTAGCAAGTCACATCTCCAAATGCCACGCAAATGCCGCGCACATAGTCCTCCAGGCCCGTCCCAGCAATGCAGAAACCTCCCCGTGCTAATAGTTCAATTACCTGCAGGTTAGCAATATGTGTCCCTCCCTCAACACAAAGGCTAGGGTGTAATGTTCCAGAATATCAGCCAAATGGTGGGGGCTCAGGGGATCTCAAGCACCGCCACTCTTGGGCATAAGGTGGGGCAGTTTCCGCTCCCCACTATGTATCACCACATCACTTTCACAGGCGCATCAGTAGTGTACTCCTCTTCATACCTCTGTTAGTGTAGGACATCCACGCCATAGACGCCGGACCTGAATTAGCAGCATGGAGGGTAGTAATGAGGCAGATATGGGTCCACAGGTCTCAGCAGGCAGCTTAGCAGCAGAGGCTCACTCCGATTGAGCTTGCCAGGAGGACAGTCATAATGACAGCAGGGCTGGCATTCTTTTCTGCTGTCACTTTCCTCTCGTTCCAGCACTGGTCAGTCGCTCCCCCCCTGAAGTCCACGCAGCAGTTTCCCACCAGCAGGTCTACAATAACTCCACAGCCCTGCAGCAGGCAGCAAAGTGGGCAACCCCAACTCCTCCCGTATATGGGGTTACTGTTCGCCATGATGCAATGCGGGGGCAGCCAAGTGAGCCATATAGCTGCCGTGTCCGCAGCCAGTACAGAGCACGCCGTACAGAGCAGGTGCGAGGGCGGCCCAACAGGGGCCGCGGTCCGCCGCCAGCCCGATCCTTCCAGGCTACGGGGCAAATAGTCTTCAGCGTCCTCACGCGGCGGGGGTCACGCGTCACAACAGCACTCCAGATGCAGCAGCGCCGCGAGCTGCCCATGCGGCGCTGCCGCCTGCCGTCCACACCTCCTCAACCTGGCAGGCAGCATAGGGAGCCCAGGAGACTATGGCTGACAGGCAGTGCAACCCTCCTTCAGCAAGCGTTGAGTCAGGCGGCAGCAGTGCGAGTGGACACAACCCGTTACTTTCCGTGTGCATGCCGCTGCGCCATCTTTTCGCGGCCTTGTGGGTGTAGCCAGTCCCCGGGCTCACCTAGTGCGCGCCAGCCACATCGACCAGGTGCTGGGCGGTCCGTCTCAGCCAGGTCCGCGGAGCAGGTCTCGAAGCGGACAAGAACAGCAGCGGAGGTCCAGGCCGGGTTCCTGTCAGGTTTGCACTTGGTTATGTGTACTGTGGGTGTACATCGTCTGGGTGTAGAGCCTGTTTGGGGGAGCCTCTGTTGGAGCTTCACCCGAACACGTCGTCTTCCATCGCAGCCGTAGCCACACCCCCCTTTACACTGTCCTCTGATACTGCCTTACTGCTCGACCAAGCTACCACTTTAAAGAGTAAGGTTATATCTAACTTTAGCCTCTGCCAATCCTCTGGGGACTGTGGACTCTGTACACACTGTACCTATTTGGGAACAGTATATACAGAGCCACTTTCTCACCTTGGTGGATCAGCGGTAGGATACAAACTTGCATTTGTTGGACTACTTAGTTACCATCTGATCACACAACAGAACTCTTCAAATTGCCTTTAGAATTCTGATTGGTCTTTTCCAAAATACTAAAAGTCTTGTCAGGGCCTTGTTTAAGTCCCATTAGAATTTTAGAAAAATAAAACTCACTATAGTCAGGGTAGAGGATTAGAACTGTCAGGTTAGAATGACTCAAACAAACCCAGCTATTTGTGAAAATAATAACATGGACCTGGTGGAGGAGCTCAACCTCACACCTTACTTACACTTGTCTTTCAAGGAATTGAAGTCCCTATGCAAACTTAAAAATATACCAATGGGCCTGCATCCAACCAAACTAGTGCTCCAGGAGCTCTTGGCTGAGTATGCTAAGGACCACCCATCTGAACATGGTGATGGCCAGTCAGATGAGGAAAGGGAAGAAGAGGAGGTGGATAATGACCCCCCCCCCCACACACTATTCCCTAGGGAGGAGAGGGCCCCCATACCCTTCAATCCAAAAATTAGCATCTGGGAACCTAGAGGTCACACAGGTAACCCTGGTACCAGAGAGATCACTGGGGGACCCACCAGTGAAGAGGACAGCCTTTTAGCAAGGCTGGCCAAAAGATTGGAGCTAGAGTCCAGGCTCCTGGCTCTAGATAAAGAAAGGAGAGAGATGGGTTTAGCACTAATCAATGGTGGCAGCAATAATAAAAACAACGATAGGGAGGACACTTCTGATCCTAAAATCCCCAAAGGGATTGTCCCTAAATTTGAGGAAGGTGATGACATCACCAAATGGTTCACAGCCTTTGAAAGGGCTAGTGAGATAAGAAGAGTAAAGAAACCTCTCTGGGGGGCACTCCTGTGGGAACTGTTCTCTGGTAACTGCAGAGACAGGCTTCTGACCCTCTCTGGGCCAGAGGCAGGATCCTATGACCTCATGAGGAAGACTCTGATTGAGGGATTTGAATTCACTACTGAGGAGTATAGAATTAGATTCAGGGGGGCTCACAACACCCATACCCAGTCCTGGATTGACTTAGTGGACTACTCAGTAAAGACACTGGATGGTTGGTTAGCTGGACATGGTCTGCAGGATTTTACTGGATTGTACAATTTGTTCATGAAGGAACATATATTAAGTAATTGCACAAATGAAAAGTTGCATCAGCATTTGGTAGACCTTGGTCTAATTTCTCCCCAAGAATTGGGAAAGAAGGCAGACCACTGGGTCAAGACTAGGGTGACAAGGACAGCCACTGGGGGTGACCAGAAGAAGGTGGTCACAAAACCTCCCCAGGCGAAAGGTGGTGAGAGTCCCCAAGATAAAAAGGGCCCCAAAAACCTGTTCAGGGGGGTGGGACCCAAACTACTCATTATGTGCCTCAACCCTATAGGGGGACGAATTTGATCCCTTAAAGGCCTGGTGTAATAACTGTAAGAGGTCAGGACAGCTAACTGTAGATAAGTCTTGCCCCCACAACAAAGCCCCTAAGGCACCCCGTACAGCTACTCCTGGGGCAGCAAGTATACAGATGGGATCAGAAGTGTACCCTGAGCAAATCTGGGAACACACTGAGGCAAGTCTAGTCTCACTGGGGAAGTGGAGTTTGCCACTGTAGCTGTGTGGCCACACAACTTAAAGAAATACTTACAGTACCCCTGGGTGAATGGAACTAGGGTAGAAGCTCTGAGGGATACAGGTGCCAGTGTCACTATGGTGAAAGACACACTGGTTTCCCCTGAGCAATATTTGATTGGGAAGTCTTACCCAGTCACCAATGCTGACAGTGTCACCACTAGTCATCCCATGGCCATGGTGACATTAGGCTGGGGGGGGGGGGGGTTTACTGGCCTGAAACAGGTAGTGGTCTCTCCAAAGTTGCCAGCTGCATGTCTGCTAGGAAATGATCTGGAAACCTCAGCCTGGGCTGAGGTTGAGCTAAAGGCCCATGCAGCCATGATGGGCATCCCTGAATTGGTGTGCGTGCAAACCAGAGTGCAGAGCAAGAAGAAGGGTGAAAAAGTAGGTCTGGAGCTTGAAATAATGGCCCAACCAACCAAGAGAAAAGATAAGAAGACTGGGGAACCAGCTTCTGTACAGCAAAACATTCAGGACCCCTCTCCACAGGGAGAGAATTTGGATACCCCTGAGGGAACTGAGCCCATGGAACTTGACCCTTACCAGGTTGAACTCTTGGGCTCAGGGGGACCCTCTAGGGAAGAGCTGTGCCAGGGTCAGCGAGACTGTCCGACTCTTGAAAGCCTGAGGCAGCAAGCTGTTTCAGAAGCAAAGGGAGATGTCAATGGTACCCACAGAGCTTATTGGGAAGAGGGATTACTGTATGATGAGGCAAGAAATCCCACTCCTGGAACCACCAGGAGGGTGGTAGTACCACAGAAGTACAGGGAGTTCCTCCTAACTTTGGCTCATGACATCCCCCTAACTGGACATCTGGGGCAATCCAAAACTTGGGAAAGGCTAGTTAGTCACTTTTGCTGACCCCAGATGCACCAAAAGGTGAAGGAGTTTGTCAGCTCCTGTGTTACCTGTCAAGCCAGTGGCAAGGCAGGTGGCCACCCAAAGGCCCCCCTCATCCCAATACCAGTGATAGGGGTGCCCTTTGAAAGGGTAGGAGTGGACATTGTGGGTGCACTTGAGCCTCCCACAGCCTCAGGGAACACATTTATACTAGTAGTAGTGGATCATGCTACTAGGTGCCCTGAAGCAACTCCACTTAGGACTACTACAGCCCCTGCGGTAGCCAAGGCCCTCCTGGGTGTCTTCACCTGGGTAGGGTTTCCTAAGGAGGTGGTTTCAGACAGAGGTTCCCACTTCATGTCTGCTTACCTGACACACATGTGGAAGGAGTGTGGAGTGCAGTAGAAGTTTACTACACCCTACCATCCACAAACCAATGGCCTTGTTGAGAGATTCAACAAGACATTGAAAGGCATGATCTCCCTGAGAAACTCAAAAGGAGATGGGATGTCCTGTTACCATGCCTGCTTTTCGCTTACAGAGAAGTACCACAGAAGGGAGTAGGTTTCTCACCCTTTGAACTTCTGTTTGGTCATCCTGTGAGGGGACCACGTTGTCTTGTAAACGAGGGTTGGGAGAAGCCTCTCCAAGAATCCGAACAAGATATTGTGGACTATGTGCTTGGCCTAAGGTCCAGAATGCCTAGTACATGGAGAAAGCATCCAAGAACCTTGAGGCCAGCCAGGAGATTCAGAAGAACGGGTATGACTAAAAAGCTGCACTGGTTGAATTTCAACCTGGGGAACAGGTGTGGGTTTTGGAGCCAGTGGCACCAAGGGCCCTCCAAGATAGATGGAGTGGCCCTTACCCTATCCTAGAGAGAACGAGTGAGGTCACCTATTTAGTTGACCTGGGCACTAGCAGGACACCCAAAAGGGTTATCCATGTGAACTGCCTTAAGCTCTACAATGACAGGGCTGACATCACCATGCTGATGGTGACTGATGAGGAACAGGAAGCAGAGAGTGAACCTCTCCCTGACCCCCTCTCCTACAGCCCACAAGATGAGTCAGTAGATGGTGTGGTCTTTTCAGACACCCTCTCTGCCCAACAGCAGACTGACTGCAAGCAAGTCTTGCAACAGTATGCTAGGTTCTTTTCCCTGACCCCTGGTCTGACAATCTGGTGGACCCATGATGTGGACACTGGTGACAGTGCACCTGTCAAGAACAAAATCTATTGCCAGTCAGACCAAGTCAAGGAAAGCATCAAAGCTGAGGTCAGCAAGATGCTGGAGTTAGGGGTCATTGAACCCTCTGAGAACCCCTGTGCTGGCCCAGTGGTTCTGGTCCCCAAACCTCATCAACAGGGTGGAAAGAGAGTGATGAGGTTCTGTGTGGACTATAGAGGGCTTAACTCTGTCACCAAGACAGATGCTCACCCTATTTCAAGAGCAGATGAGCTGATAGATAAATTAGGGGCAGCCCAATTCCTCAGTACCTTTGACTTAACTGCAGGGTACTGGCAGATTGCCATGGCCCCAGGAGCAAAAGAACAGACAGCATTCTTCATACCCGATGGGCATTATCAGTTTACTGTGATGCCTTTTGGGTTAAAGAATGCCCCTGCCACCTTCCACAGGTTGGTGAACCATGTCCTGGCTGGGTTGGAGTCCTTTAGTGCAGCTTATCTTGATGATATTGCTGTCTTTAGCTCCACCTGTTAGGATCACCTGATCCACCTTGGGAAGGCTTTAGAGGCTCTGCAAAATGCAGGTCTCACTATCAAGGCATCCAAATGCCATATAGGGCAGGGCACTGTGGTTACTTGGGCCACCTTGTAGGTGGAGGCCAGGTACAACCCTTACAACCCAAAATCCAGGCCATCCTGGCCTGGGTAGCTCCAACAACCCAGACCCAAGTCAGGGCATTCCTTGGCTTGAATGGGTATTACAGGAGGTTTGTGAAGGGATATGGGTCCATTGTAACCCCCCTCACAGAACTCACCTCCAAGAAGATGCCCAAGAAGGTTAACTGGACAGTTAGTTGCCAAAAGGCTTTTGACACCCTGAAAGAAGCAATGTGCTCAACACCAATTCTAAAAGCTCCAGATTATGCCAAGCAGTTCATAGTGCAGACTGATGCCTCTGAGCTAGGGATAGGAGCGGTTCTATCCCAGACCAATGATGAAGGCCAAGAACAACTTGTTGCTTTTATAAGCAGGAGGCTACTCCCCAGAGAGCAGTGTTGGAATGCCATTGAGAGGGAGGCCTTTGCTGTGGTTTGGTCCCTGAAGGAGTTGAGGCCATACTTGTTTGGTACTCACTTCCTGGTTCAAACTGACCACAGACCTCTCAGATGGCTAATGCAGATGAAAGGGGAAAATCCAAAACTACTACGGTGGTCCATCTCCCTACAGGGAATGGACTTTGAAGTGGAACACAGACCAGGGACTGCCCATGCCAATGCAGATGGACTTTCCAGGTTCTTCCACTTAGACAATGAAGACTCCATAGGGCAAGGTTAGTCTCATCACCTTTTCGTTTGGGGGGGGGTTGTGTGAGAAAGTGCCATCTTTCTTGCATGGTATGCCCCCACTTTTTGCTGAATTGCTGAATGTACTTTGACTGAGTGTGCCCTGGACTCCTGCCAATCAGGTTCCCAGGGCCTATGTTCCTTCCCTAAAAAAAACCACAAACCCAAATTGGCAAACCCTGGCCACATGTCAGCCCCTAGTAAATGGTACCCTAGGTACCCAGGGCCTTGTGACCAGGGAAGGCCTCTAAGGGCTGCAGCACTCATTGTGCCACCCTTAGAGGCCCTGTACCCTAAAACACACACACTGCCCTGTGTCTGGGTACAAGACAAAACAAAGAGTCGACATGGCACACATCCCTGTGTGCCATGCCCACCACCTACACTGCCCTGGCATACATCAGCCACCCCTCTAGCTGGGTGCCCTATGCCAGTGGTGTGGGCACAGGAGCATGAGCCCTGTGCCCCTACAGTACCGAGGTCCATTCCTGGGCACTGTAAGTGCAGTGCTGCCATTTAAGAGTACATGGTGCTGAGAGCTCGTCAAACACGAACTCCACAGCACCATAATTGCAACACTGAAGACTGAGAAGTTTGGTATCAAACTTCTCAGCACATTAAACCCGCACTGATGCCAGTGTGGGATTTAATATACCAAGCACCCCAGAGGGCATCTTAGAGATGCCCCCTGAAACCTAACCTACAATCCACGTCAGGTCTGGGAGGCTGCCTAGGCTGCCACAAAGCAGACATGTTGCTGGACCCCTGGGTAGGAAAGCCCCTGCTCTCTTGGGCCTGCAACAATGCACATCCTGGGCGAGGTGCTGGGTCTCCTCCTCCAGGATGGACAGGGAAAAGCTTTAAAGGCATGCCACCTCTGTGAGCTTCCCCAGGCCACTTGCTGCCCCCACTCTGGCGGGAAGCCTGGCCGGAAACCCCAAATTAGGACAGGGGATGTGCCAGCTTGCCAACCCCACCCCTCAGGTGGAGGAGGCGAGGTGAAGCACATCTCTGGGCGCTCGCCATCTTAAAGATGGGAGGCCCTGCCCAATCAGGACTAGGCTACTGCCCCCCTCCCACAGGAGTGTGGCAGGATAGGGGGTGTACCTACCCCAGGGCAGGGACCCATTGGTCCCTGCCCTTTACCTACCTGTAACACCCCTAAATCTAGTATTTAGGGGCACCCTGAACCTTCCTTCCTTAGAGTCCAGATTCCGAAAAACAAAGAAGAGCAAGAAGAAAGAAGACCTGCCGTGCAGCTGCTAAGAAGAGGGAGACACCCACTGCTTTGGCCCCAGCCCTACCGGCCTGTCGACCCTCGAACCTGCTCCTGCTACAACCCAGCACCTCTTGTGGCCAGAAACCTCACAAACCCCAGAGGACCTGGCTACCTTTTGGCTCTAAGCACCTGGGACTCCCATGAGCAGAGGCTCTGCTCAAAACCAGCTTCTAACCTCTGGCATCAGCCCGGAACTGCGAACCCTGCACACTCTGCATCCGCCAAGCCAAGCCTGTGCTGGAGTGAACAAAGACCCTGAGGACGTCCCCCCGGCGACTGTGACCCCGAATCCGGCACCCAAGGACTCACCTTAATGCTCCTGACGAAGCCTGCAGCCTCAGAACCAGGTACCCCCCAACCACGATCAACAGAGGGTAAGATTCCCCGACACCAAAAGGCACCCCTGCACCCGGCGCCCTGCGGCCCCCTGTGCCCAGCTCCTGGGTACCTATCTATCCTCCAACTACCCAACTTACCTCTCGAAGTGGTGGTGGCACCTGAAAAATCTTCGTCCCCGAGCTTGCAGCCTTTGTTCAACCAGAAGCTTTCCCATTGAAATCCATTGAGCGCCCGAAGGCGCAATAGCACCCTGCACCCAGCCGCCCGAGTGGCCCTGGCAGTTTAACCTCTACACCTATCTACTTCCCCATTTGCCCTGAGCAAGTGACCAGGAGCCCAGCTCCCACAGCCGCGTGGCCTGCTAATCAGCAGCCACCAACCAAGGTCCCCCTGCCTCCCGTAGGATAACATTGGATATAACTCACTCTGCACCCGGCTGCCCCTGTGCCGCTGAGGGTGTAACAACTGTACCTACCTGACCCTGGGAGACCCCTGAGTCTGTGCCCAGAACCTTAACTTTGCCAGTCGAGTACTTACCCAAAAGCCGATAACCCAATTTTCCTCCCTAGGGTAACATTGACTGGTTTCTTCTGAAATTTCTTCTAAGTGTGGAGTTTCTAAAACTTAAAATATTCACCAAAAATCAACCGAGTACTGAAAACGAAAATACTCACCTGCTAGTAGGAGAGATCCCAGTGCTGACCCTGAAAAATATTCACAACCTTACTTACCAGTAACCCAATTTTCTTCCATAGGAAATCATTGACTGTTTTTCTGTGAAATTTATACTAAGTGTCGATTTTTGAAAACTTCAAATTCTTTAAAAATCTTCCCAACTGTGAAAACGTAATTACTTACCTGTTTTAGATAGAGGTCCCAGTACTGAGTCTAGGAGCCCAGTACTGGATTACAAAAGTAAGGAGAACCTACTTTACCTGCAACTTGAATTTTCTCTCATAGGGAATCATGAAATTTCTTGTGTCAACTTTTAAAATAGCAAAATATTGCCTAAAAATCACAACAGTAACTAAGTCGACTTTTATCACTTGTTTCTAAGAACTGTCCCAGGACTGAATCTAAGATCAAGTCCTGGAGTTACAAAAGTAATCCTGAAAGTAATCTATTGCAAGTAACTTAAAACTTCCATTGAGCTCAATGCATTATTGTGTTTGAAATTGTGTTGCCTATTGCAACAACCTGTAATCAGTATTTACACAAGTCAATTGCATATTGCAAAAGTCTTTAACTAAAGCATCTCATTCTGAGAAAATATATTTTAATACCTATTGTTGGTACTAAAATAAAACAAGCATATATTTTTTATATAAACCATTGGCCTAGAGTTCAGTGATTGAGTGTGTGAGACCATTTGCTGAATGAGTGTGTACAACAAATGCTTTACACTGTCCTTCGATACTGCCTTACTGCTCGACCAAGCTACCACTTTAGAAAGTAAGGTTATATCTAACTTTAGCCTCTGTCAAACCTCTGGGGACTGTGGACTCTGTACAGTGTGTACAGAGTCCACAGTCCCCAGAGGTTCCTATTTGGGAACAGTATATACAGAGCCACTTTCTCACAATCCCTGGCTCCGACGGCAGCTCAGCTCAGCACCATGTGACCCTGGGCAATAGCTCACTTAATTTCCACGATGGCCCCCAGCGCCTTGAGGCTCGCGCTTTACAAAAACGGACTTACAATGAAATAAAACAAGGACTAACACGCCAAAGAGCAAGTTTTACTGGAATAGTGGGTGATTTATTTTCTGCACTGATACCATCAGTTGGGGTAGTACTAAATTCGCATAGAATTCAAAAGCTGTCTACAGTGGTTGATCGATTATCAACAGATACTGCGGGTGGATTTTTGATGATTGATACCGAAATGGTGGCAATCAGATCAATGGTTTTGCAAAATAGACTTGCCCTTGATAATATTTTGGCCAAAGAGGGTGGAGTCTGTGGAACATTAAAAATTCAACATTGTTGTACATATATCCTTGATAAAAGTAAAGGGATAGACAAATACATTAGAAACATTACAAGGTTACACAAGGATTTATACCAACTGGAGGTTGACGGTATTTGGGAAAGAGTTGGAAAAAGCTTTGCGGTTTGGAGAGAGTGTTTTAGGGAAGGTAGTAATGCCTATAGTTTCAGTAGAATTAATAATTTTAATAATAATAATAATAATGTATAAATGTTGTAGGTGCATAAAAAGAAAGAAGGTTACATTAGATAAATAGTATAAAAAGAAAGGAGGAAAGAGATGAGATAGAGCTTGAAGAAATCAATGAAAAATATTATGATATGATGAAAAAGTTAGACGTGAGTGCCATGAAAGAGGAGGAAAATACTAAGCTTTAAATAACACAAAAGGTGGTACTCGGTATGGTGAGTATTTGTGATGGCTTCAAAAGCCATCAAAGGGGGGACTGATGGAGCTGGGTTTCGAAAAAGAAACCCACTCTCGTTGAGTACCCCCGTAACATATACTAATGTTAAGTAGATAGAATACTAATGTGCACCCATACAATACATTACTTCGCAAAATGCATGAAATTAATCTTAACCAAACGTACATAACCCTAGATGTAATAATACGATGAGTAGAATGTGTTGCGAATGGCTTACACTGCAAATTGTGCACATAGTATATTAGAAGGCATGCATATGATGCTTAAGTAACACTAATTGCTGTTGCTTTTACTTATGCTTTGCTGGAATAACTGCTAACCTGGATCTGGGTATGGGAGGGTGGTTAACAGTGAACATTTCATTACCACATTATTAATAAATGTCTGTTTTCAGTTTCTTTAGTAAAATGGTCAAGTCACCATTCTTTCCTAAGTTGACCAAACTGCGATGAGTGAAACTTGCGCCACGTACAAACCACGTTAGATTATGAAAAACTTGCTGAGCCTGCTGGAAGAGTGTGATGCGGTGAAGGACACCATGTTTAACAAGCAGCCAACTTCTGTACTTCCGTGTGAAAGTCTGCGAATTTATAAAATGTATTAACTTTGTCCTCATGCTGTTACAATTTCCTCATGAGAGAGTAGGGATGTATATTGAATAGGTGCGAAACGAACATGAACAATGGGGTAGTTAATGAAAGCATGATCTAATGTAGGATGATCATCCACCCCTCGTTTTAACCAATCCCGTAGCTAGAATGGGTGACATTAGCATCTTTAGTGGGATGGACATGTATGAAAAGGGTATAAAGTATAGGTGACTAAGGGGTGGGGTCTGGTCGGCCATCGTCGTTTTCCTTGATGCTGTCTGGTTGTGGTTGAGAGGTCTTTTGCGGGAGACGGGAGAGTGAGGGTGCGATGCTGATTGTTGGGTTGCAGAGAGGCCTAGTTGATCCAGTCCTGTCCTCATCTTGATCTAAGACTTGATCCCTGACACTCTGATTGGGGGTCCCTTGCCACTACCTAGGCCTGGGTGGTGGTTTCCTCGTTCTTATTTCCTTGGGTTGGTATTACTGATAAATTTGAGAATTTAATTGATCTGTGCTTTTGTCTCTTCTTCTATCTTTCTGAATGAGAATTTGAATAGTGACAATTGTTTGATGTCTCTTCATCTAGCCCCTCTATGCAACAAATGTATTGGTTAAAATTGATTTATTTGCTAGATAATCGTTAGATTGTATTCTCTCTCATGAGGTGTTTATTCTCAAATGTATACATTGAGTTAGATAAAATTAACGAGTCACAAAGAAGTTGTGGTTATTTGTGTCTGCCAATGAATTTAAAATGACTATTGACCTTCAATTAATCAACTAATTGATCCATTGATCAAGTAGATGAATAATTGACTTAAAGTGATTAAATGAAATGTTGTTTAGATCTGTGACTATGTATTGTTTGTGAAGGAAACGCTAACTTGACCACCAGCGCAACAGGGCCAACTGGGTGTATGTGTATGGGCCACAGTACATGAAATTCTTGAATGCTCTTCCCTGTCCGAAATATTGGGTTTGCGCTGGATCAGTATAAATGTGTAAAATCTTATGGATATCCTTGTTGTGAATGTTCTGAGAATGTTATATCATGCTAGGATTATTTAGTTGACTGTAAGCTGCTGTTGGAGTTGGTCCTTCCATCTCCCTTACCATGTAGCCTTAATAAACCACTTAACTAACTCTTGTCCAGCGTGGTTACTACAAAATTATTGGCGACGAGCTAAGGCTACATGGTCATCCTGCCCAGGTGTGTGAGCTCATCGAGGAACTATTCAAGCCAACAAGTTTTGTGTTAGCAGTCTTTTCAACTTGTGACCAGTGTATGGAGCTGTGGACTACTTGTACCCAGAGCACGCAGCTGTAGCGGTGAACTTTCTACTCTTTTACTTATGGACTGCTTGTGTCTCCAACTAGATGCACTAGCAATATACCCTGCACCACTCTGTATGTCAGGACGTTTGCTGCCATCGTATACGGGAGGGCATATGCTTTTCCTGCTTTACCCTTGCCTCCTGCCGTTCGCTATCAAATATTTTAATTCCCATTAAGTCTCCATTGGGAACAACGGTCTTGCCTCGAGCTCGTTTCTTCCCGGCATCTTTTGATTTGCCGACCGTGCATGCTCTCTTGAATACTGAAGCTCCTCACCTGGCAACCAACACTGACGCTCCTGTGCTTGGCAACCAGCGCGGTTGTTTGTTCTCTGTGCAGACTGTATTCCTTCCTTCGCATTGCCGTCCTTCATGTTGGGACGTAAACAACGTCCTCACATTACGCCACGCACCAGCAGCCATTTTTGTTTGGGGCAAGTTCCTCACATTTACTTCTGTTTCCTCACGCAGTGTGTTACGCGGTGATACACACACCCTTTTCTATTTAAAAAGCGAATTGCAGCAGCGGTGCACTACAGTTGCACAAGAATTAACAATTTTCAACAAGCTTGTTTTTTTTAAGAAACTTCATTATTATACTACAAAGTGGTCAATACCATTACTCCATGTTTTCCGATACAGTGTGTCGCGGTGCTAATACACACACCTGTTACATTTCAACCAGCGTCCTGCTGCAACCTTACTTTACATCTCTGTTTTCTGTATTTTATAACATTTTTCAACAAAAAAAACTACAATGTGCACCACGCAATCCATCAATCCTCCTCCTGCATTTTTAGATTCCCCAGGAGAGCCTACAGTTCATTGGGAAATATGGCACGATGCTTTCGAGACATACTTAGGTGCCATGGGCGCTTCTCGTTTTGCTGCAGATAGAAAGAAATGTCTATTACTACATTCTTTGGGATTTGAAGGAAGGTCAATTTTCAAGCGGTGTTGAAACTAAAACACAGATTTGACAAACATCCAAGTCTTTTGGTTTTAAGACACAAATTCTTTAAAAGGAAACAAACGGAATCCGAGGATGTTGATTCCAATATTTCAGTTTTACGCAGACTTGCAGCTGACTGCAAATTCGAAAACTTTACTGACCAGTTGATCAGGGACCAATTTGTCTGCCATTGTAAAGACAAGAACATTAGACAGAAACTGTTGAGCATGGGTGACCCTTCTTTAGAAGAAACCATTAAGATTGCCAAGAGCATAGAAATCTCCATGGTTTCTTTGAAAGAACTAGATGAGAAACTTAACGATGTTGTAAATGTTGTTAATGGTAACAATCCTTCCAAACAACGTGTGAAGCCCACTGTTAATTCCTCCAACGCCTCTTCCAAGTTTAAGTCTCAAAATGCTGGTGTTAATAGAGGTAATGGTAACAACATATGTCTGAGATGTGGTAATCCATGGCATCTCAGAGGATCAAAATGTCCTCCTATAGAGGTAATGTACAACTACTGCAATAAAATAGGACATTTTGCGAAGGTTTGTCTCAAAAAGAAGAATTAAAAAAACAAGCTGTTTGTAGAATCGAATCTGAGGACGACTCAGATTCCGAGATAATTTCTGTTGATAATAATGAATTCATATGTTGCTCTCAAGGTGTGGTTGAGGGTGATCTCTCATCTGTGGAAATATGGATTTTTCCGATCAGTTATGTCCCCTATCTTGGACCCCAACGGTTCTATGTGCATGTCACAAGTACATGTATGTTCCCTCCAGTTCCAGTTATGAAGACGCAAATACATGTGCGTCCACCGTCAACATGCCCTCTGTCAGATCCGCCATGAATAGGCCGGATATTCCATTCCTAAATATGAAAGGCCACCGGCTTTATATGGTTCACTTATGCCATTTTACAGTCCAGGCAAGTAGGCCCTGATTCTGTCATCAAACTCCTCTTGCTTTCTGCCTCTGAAAACTCCAGTTCGAGCCTGCATCTGTGACCATGAACTTTGTCTCATTCTCTGCGCGGCTCACGAAGCCTGACATCAGCCTATTCTCTGCCAAGAACTGTATTTCGCCTTCGAGTTATCTGCTTCCCCCTCAGCCGATGCATTCCTGTCTAGTAGTTTAAGTAAACATTCTTCCAGCTACCGAGCAAAAGGCTCGACTTCTCTGTCCTCATGCAAGTAATTCATAGCCCTGTTACCATGGAATATTCCTACCCCCTCGCTTTCAGTGTAGACACTTAGACGCTTGTACACGCACGCACAGTCAGTATAGAATAGATTCTGTCCGAGAGTCCTTCTTTTGTGGATAACATAGTTCTTTAAACATAGGATGTTAGATATGATTTGGGATTAGGTTGACTTGACCCCCCAGACTTTTTGTCTCCACATGTAGAGCTAAATGTCAAGTCCCCTTCACCCCCTAGTTGCACGTCAATCACACGTCATACTGCTGCGCGCGCATCTATGCCAAGTATTATCTTATAGATCCACCTATATGTGACATCATAACCAATTATGTTCCTTTTTACTCCTTATTACACCCATTTTTTGGTTACGCAGATAAATCGTCATTTTCCTTATCAATTGTTACGCCTATTGCATTCGCTTCATTGTAATGTATGTACTATAAAGGTTACTTCTTGTCAATAAAGTATGTACTTCACTTCCTGAACCTCCGTGGTGATGGAACTTGGAGCAACCGATTATAATCGATCATTGGAATAAAGCCCATTCCGAACCTCTAATACCACGGATTCTGCCTCTCATTTTACTGAGCTATTTAATTATGTTTCTGTATCAAATTAAGTCCAGGTAAAGGAAAATTATTTACCACATGAATGGACACTTTCTCATCTCACGCGCCGGCGGTGAGTTGCAGGCCCGCATGAATTGTCTTATAGACTTGCGCTGCACAATAACACTTTCATTAGTATGTTACATCATTCCCATCAGACTAGTAATGCCACTAATTGTTGGGTGTGTGGCCGACTCCCTCCCTATCAGAATTATGAAGGAGTCCTGCCTTTCTTTCCACATCCGTTTACACATAATGGATCCTGTGGAGCATGGTTTAGTTTAATCAATTCCATAGACTCAGACACAGCAGTTTACCAAGATCATTGGGTATGGGGAAATCTGAACCTAGTTTTACTCAAGGTCTGCTACCCTGACAAGGAGGGTCGCCCCAAGAGAACAGGAACTGATCTAGAAAATGAAGTATATGGATTAGGTAATTTTACATCTAATCTCATGATTCTAAATGTCGTATCCGAAGTTGAACTAGTCTTGCCCACCATGTCAGTATTCCCAGCGAAGGGTGAATTATGTGTAAGAAAGGTTGGTTCCATACATATGGGCCATAGTAAATGCACTACTATAGTAGAATTCAGTGATCGAGGCAAATCTTCATTTAGAGCTTATCGCCACTCCTACTTTATATGTGGTCAGACTGCATATATGCGTCTACCTCTAGACTGGGATGGTACCTGCTACATTGCATTCCTTTTGCCACCTGTTTTCCTAGCTCCTCCTGATTATTACAGAAATATTCATTTAGTACACAACAGAGAGCGGAGAGATCTCCCAATTGTCGATTACACTGAAACAGCATGGGAAAAATACACAGATCTCAATAAAGGCATCTTTCCTTATATAGGTACTGTTACTAATAGTAAACTGATACGTAGATTAACTAGAACCCTTGAAGCAGTAGTGAATGAGACTATTTCCGCCTTAGGCAATTTAACGGAAGAGCAGTCTGCTATGCGGATTGTTGTGCTTCAAAATCGTCTTGTTCTTGACGTCATCCTGGCTGATAGGGGCGGAGCTTGTAGGGTCATCGGATCAAGCTGCTGCGTATTCATACCAGAAAATTCGCCATCTGTATATAAAGCCATCACTCGCCTTCATAAGATTGTAAACCAGATACACCAGAACCCAGGCACTTGGACTTGGTCCAGTTGGTTTTGGAGTGTGATATCAGCCTGGGGATGGAGAGTTTTATCCTTCCTAGGTATTGGCCTTCTCATACTATTCAGTTGCTGTCTATGTCTGCAATGTGGACCAGCGATTTGTGGTCTGTGTACCACATCGTGTATTCCACCACCAAGATTTCGTTCGTCCCGGAAGAAGAAAGAAGAACAAATGATGTTATATGAACAGATCAATGGATTGATGAAGATTGATATCTCTTAACGGGCAAGTAGGGGACAAGGAGGGAATGTGGAAATATGGATTTTTCCGATCAGTTATGTCCCCTATCTTGGACCCCAACGGTTCTATGTGCATGTCACAAGTACATGTATGTTCCCTCCAGTTCCAGTTATGAAGACGCAAATACATGTGCGTCCACCGTCAACATGCCCTCTGTCAGATCCGCCATGAATAGGCCGGATATTCCATTCCTAAATATGAAAGGCCACCGGCTTTATATGGTTCACTTATGCCATTTTACAGTCCAGGCAAGTAGGCCCTGATTCTGTCATCAAACTCCTCTTGCTTTCTGCCTCTGAAAACTCCAGTTCGAGCCTGCATCTGTGACCATGAACTTTGTCTCATTCTCTGCGCGGCTCACGAAGCCTGACATCAGCCTATTCTCTGCCAAGAACTGTATTTCGCCTTCGAGTTATCTGCTTCCCCCTCAGCCGATGCATTCCTGTCTAGTAGTTTAAGTAAACATTCTTCCAGCTACCGAGCAAAAGGCTCGACTTCTCTGTCCTCATGCAAGTAATTCATAGCCCTGTTACCATGGAATATTCCTACCCCCTCGCTTTCAGTGTAGACACTTAGACGCTTGTACACGCACGCACAGTCAGTATAGAATAGATTCTGTCCGAGAGTCCTTCTTTTGTGGATAACATAGTTCTTTAAACATAGGATGTTAGATATGATTTGGGATTAGGTTGACTTGACCCCCCAGACTTTTTGTCTCCACATGTAGAGCTAAATGTCAAGTCCCCTTCACCCCCTAGTTGCACGTCAATCACACGTCATACTGCTGCGCGCGCATCTATGCCAAGTATTATCTTATAGATCCACCTATATGTGACATCATAACCAATTATGTTCCTTTTTACTCCTTATTACACCCATTTTTTGGTTACGCAGATAAATCGTCATTTTCCTTATCAATTGTTACGCCTATTGCATTCGCTTCATTGTAATGTATGTACTATAAAGGTTACTTCTTGTCAATAAAGTATGTACTTCACTTCCTGAACCTCCGTGGTGATGGAACTTGGAGCAACCGATTATAATCGATCATTGGAATAAAGCCCATTCCGAACCTCTAATACCACGGATTCTGCCTCTCATTTTACTGAGCTATTTAATTATGTTTCTGTATCAAATTAAGTCCAGGTAAAGGAAAATTATTTACCACACATCCTGCGTTGATCCAATTGTTGATATCGGTGTAGGTCCTTATACCATCAAATTGTTAGTGGACTCTGGAACTAAAATAACAATGATTACACAGAAGTTATTATAAGGAAGTTTGGAAAGGTTTGCAGTCTCTGTCTCCTCCTGATAGGTCACCTGTGTCATATGAAGGACGAAGAATTGAATTACTGGGTTTCTTTGAAGAAGAACTTACATTTAAAAATAGGAGGATCAGGGATAAAGTATAGTTGCCGTTAAAGGTCTTAACATATTGGGGTGGTTTCACCGAGGCCTCTTCAGCATGATTCTCAAACCTGGTGCCAAAGAACAGGTCCTAGTGCTTGGGAATTGAGAAGTATGTCAAGTGTGGAACGACAAGTTCCCTGATGGTTTTGGAAAGGTCTTAGGCAAAATTAAAGGTTTCAAGCATAAAATAACTGTAAAGGACGGAGCTGTACCAATCAAACACAAACTCAGAGGGGTACCATTTAGTGTTAGGGATGACTGTGAGGAAGACCCTGGGCTTACAATCACAAATATCGGCCAAGCCCCAACCGAGACCGTGTGGACACCTTACCGCAATGAGGATGAAGAAATGTCCCCATCGGAACTAACTCACGGCTTCTCCTTACCACAGGACGAAGCCTGTAACCCGGAAGCCAAGCGTCCCGAAGGAGGCGGAGCGGATATCCCGCCCCACCAATCAGCTACGCTGGGCCGAGGTCATGAGTGGCAGAAAAGCGGAGAAGAGACCGCATCCGGGGTCTCAGCGAAAGGAAAAGCATCCGGAAGGGGAAGACGCGGACGAGTGGAGAGACGCCGAGACGCCGCCCGATATCGCTGCAAGCACCGGAGCTGAAACCACCGAGGAAGAAGACGACTGGTGGAGCCCGGAAAACGCACAAGCCTCCACAACTCTGGAGAGTTGTAGCTTTTAGCGGTACGTGGCGGGACAAAGGGGGCGGAGGGAGGGAAACAGCTGATACAACAAAGGAGAACACACGAGAAGGACATTCTGGTGACGGGTGTTCTGTACTTTTTCAGTTTCTGTACTCTTACCTCACCTCTCTTGATCACAAGTATCCTCGCCCCAAATACTAGATAAAGAGTAAAACGAGCATTATAAAACGCTACCACAAGAATCCACCAGTCGGATTAAACTCCCCACCTCATTCTACCCTCCTTTTTGATCATCTTCATCTAAGCCCCTTTATCTCTTATAACTGCACGTGCTTAGGTGACGGTTCAAAACGATGTAGGACTCAATACTGACTGCCACTTTTCTTATTTTTTTGTTTTCGAGAGAATACCGGGACCCCAGCGTCTTCCACAGAAGCACCAGAGCCGATTGGATCTCCGCCCCAAAACAAGAGAAGGACTATTATATGAACGCTGTGCTGGAACAGACATTCAGAATATTATTATTTTTTTGAGAACTTTACGAATCCTCTGAAATCTCATGTACAAGCCCAAATTTAAAAAACTCATAATTAACCCTATACGGACTCCCCGCTTCTTTTTCCAACCATCCATCCGACAATGATCTAGATAAAGAACTCAAAAGTCTCTGCTAAAAAGGGAATTATTGAACAGACAGAGTCTTCTCTGTGGCTTTTCCCTATGGTTGTCGCCAGGAAAAGAGGGGGGGCGCTTCGAGTCTGTGTGGACTTGAGATCTCTAAATACGGAAATCTGGATAGACTCACACCCCTTACCTAAAATAAGTGACTTGCTCACTTCAACCAAAGGTGCTTGCTATTTCACGAAGTTAGATTTGGCCAGTGCACACCACCAGGTGGAACTGGATCCAGAATCTCAACACTTAACTGCCTTTATCTCCCCCTTAGGTACTTTCCGCTATTGCCACATGCCTTTTGGGCTTGCTTCGGCAGCCTCAGTTTTTCGAAGGATTATGGCCAACATTCTGAAAGAAGTGGACGGAGTTTTGATCTTTCAAGATGATGTTTTGATTTTCGGTAAAGACGTTGCTTCTCACAATGCAATCTTAGACAAAGTGCTTTCTCTATTTCGAAAATATGGGGTAGTGCTAAAGGAAGAAAAGTGCGAAATCTTACGCTCCAAAGTTGAGTATTTAGGTCACATGATTTCAAGTGATGGTATTAGCCCTAAACCTGGTTTGTTGGCTGAAATCATGAATGCCCCAGCACCTGTGGACAAGTCAGGTGTCAACTCTCTTCTTGGGTTGTGCGAATATTATTCAAGGTTTGTCCCTAATTTTACCTCTATTGTGAGGCCAATAAGCAACATCCTCAAAAGAGGAGTGAAGTTTTAATGGTGTGGTGACTGTGATGTTGCCTTTGATGTCATCAAAACTGCTTTGAAATGTGGTTCTGCACTCAAACCCTTTGATTCCGATCTGCCTTGTTTTGTCACCGTAGACGCTAGTCAAGTAGGTTTGGGCACCATGTTGACTCAGTCTGATAATGGGTTAGAAAACACTGTGTGTTTTGCATCTTGAGTTCTGAGGTCATAGAGAGAGAGTTGTTGGCCTGTACTTGGGCTATTGAAATGTTTCGCTCTTATATTTGGGGCAAACGTTTCTTGTTACAAACCGAACATAAACCTTTGGTCAACATACTTGGAGGTGCCATGAGTAAATGTTCCACTCCAAGGATTTTGCGGATGGTCTCTAAACTTCTTCAGTATCAATTTGATGTCAAACATATCTCAGGGGGAAGCAATGGACGAGTGGACCTTTTGCCCCGTTTCCCGGTCAAGTCAGATGATCCTGGAGATGTTAAATTGGATGACTTTTCTAGCGAGGATTGTGATGATTGCTTAGTAGCAGTTGTGGAAATACCCAGCTTGAATTTTTGCTCATAGAATGAATGGATGCGGGCTGTAGAGGCTGACTGTGTACTTCAAGAAGTTTGTAATCATGTGACAAGTGACTGGCCTAGTGAAAAGGCTGTTTCATCCCTTGTTCAACCATTCTGGAAAGTGCAAGATGAACTGTCTCTGGTAGATGGTTTGCTCCGTAGAGGTGATAAGTTTGTACCACCTCACTCTTTCCGAAATGAGATAATACAGAGAGCTCTCGAGGGTCATCTTGGATGCACTCTCACGAAGCACCGCATTCGTGACACTTACTTGGTGGCCAAGAATGGACACAGAGATTGAAGGTATGGTTGCAGGTTGCTGTATTTGTGGTGCAGCTGATAAATGTCTGAAAGTGTCTGTCCCTTCAATGATTACTATTGAGTGTCCACAGGGACCCTGGTTGAAACTTGGGATAGATATCCTTATGATTATCTCCAAGATGGTTTCCACTTTATTTTAGTCCTCATGGACTATGCATCCAAATGGCCCGAAGTTAAACTTGTCAAAGAAGCCACCACCAAGTGCATTATTCAGTTTTTGAGAGAAGGGTGGTTGAGAGAAGGTTGTCCAGAAATGTTGGTCTCGGACAATGGCACGCAATTTGTTAGTCATGAATTTTAATCTTTTCTTTTGGCATCTGGGGTTAAGCACATCAAAAGTTCCTTATATCATCCCCAGTCCAATGGCCTTGTGGAAAGGATGAATTGGGTAATTGGTGAATGTGTCAGATGGGCAAGGGCAGGAGACTATGATGTCCAAAAGGCTCTTGACAGTATGGTTTGATTCTATAGAACTCCACCTCACACTTCTACAAAGATTTGTCCTTTTCAATTGTTAGGAGGGAGAAAGGCCAATACCAGCTTCAGGCCTGGTTGAATGACTAAATAGGTGAAGTATGTTTCTGATATGTCAAAATTGATGTCTGCTGTTATGGAAAATATGTCTGAATCTCAATCCAAACAAAAAACATGGTGCGATGTAAAAAAGGCTATGAAGGTTTCTTCTCTTGATGTAGGTGACATGGTCAAAATTAAATCTACAGTGCATAATAGAAAGGGTGGCAGTAAATTTGGGGAGCCTGTCGAAGTGATTAAAATTGTTGGCGATGCCGTCAAAGTCAAAGGTGGTCATTGATGGAACCTCAACAGAGTTGTTAAGGTTTGTAACAAAGTCTCCTCTCCTTCTGGTCAGTCTCCTGAACTTTCTCTTAATCACCTGACCAAAGTTCGACGGAGTTCTAGGTCCATTGTTAAACCTGCTAGATATAGATCTTAATTCAGTGTTGTTGTTTTTTTGTTTGTTTTTTTCGTTAGAAGAAAGGAAGATATATAATATCTTATGGATATCCTTGTTGTGAATGTTGCTTTGCTCTCTGTTCTGAGAATGTTATGACGCTCCTAGCAACCATGCTAGGATTATTCAGTTGACTGTAAGCTGCTGTTGGAGTCGGTCCTTCAATCTCCCTTACCATGTAACCGTAATAAACCACGTAACTAACTCTTGTCCCGCGTGCTTACTACAAAATGTAATAGTCATTGTTAGCACTTTGAAACCACATGCTTCTTTATGTGTTTTGTGCATTCTTGTGGCTCCTTTGATACCAATCCAGATAAATAGATGTGAATTTACAATCCTAGCAATTGTACTTTATTATGTTGTATCATTTGTGCAGCACAGTAAACCCCACTGAGAGGTGTGAAGTGAATTTTTAAACACCTAGCACGCTACACTGTGAGGGACTGCATTTTGGCTGAATGATGTATTTGTTGTGACCCTGTGTGTAAGAAATTTTGGAGCCATGAACTAGTGAGCAGAGTAGTGCCCCTTTCTTATCTTGTGTTCAGCGCCTAGCAGTGTGATGGAGGAGGTATGAGAAACAGGCGCACAAAATATAATTGTAATTAACTGCCAGTTATGGTTTTAGTCTGTCTGTCCCATGTAAGTTGATTTAAGCAGTGCTTAATTTGAACAAAAAAAAGTGCCAGGGCCCTTGTGAGGAGGCCACTGCAGCTTGTACCACCTATTGCTCCTGCCATTGCCACCAGTGACAGAACCAACACAAACAATTACCATAACTCCGCTACAGGTGTGACAATTCAGACTATTTCAGACCCCCAAAGCTACAAGAATGGCTTGGGCAACAGACAGTAATTTTTAATGTATATCGAATTGATAAAAAGCTGTTGTTGTGTTCAGCTCTAATTTCAACAAACAGCGCCACCATGTGGTAGACTGTCATGAGTGCAGGTGTTGGCAATTTAGTGCCAGTGCCAAGCACAGGAAACCACCGGTTCAAATTAAGCACTAATTTTATGCAGAAGGCAAGTATCTAGCTGGATGGTCCATGGCAGGGTTACTCATAGTACAACCCTCTGGCTGCTTGCAGCTCTTTACCCTTTTTCCTTCAACCCTCTCGGTTTACCAGGACGGCTACTGAAAATTTGAAGAATGCCAGACAAAGAGGGGAGAGCTATTAAGCCCCCAGAGCAGCACTGCAAACAGTAAACAATAGCTGTATAGAAGTGCATTTATTCACTCGGAAACTCTAGTCAAGAAACGCAGGTCAGGCGGTGTCTTGCAAAAGATAGACTGGGTCACCTTTTCCTTCAGAGACGCTATCATATCAAGAAGGAATGTGAATACTGACGGTAAGGCGTTTATGATTTCAGCTTACTAACCAATTTTCTAGCACTAATGAATGTGATGTACCTCTTGTACTCCCACAGAGTGTTACTGTAATCATAATGTGAGCAATGGAGTATCAAGGGCCTCACGGGCTATAATGCAAGGAAGGAAAATGGGCCCAACATTTCCTGTTTGGGAAATGGAAGTCAACCATAATTAGGATCCAGTGAGCCCCTGAAACTCCTAGCTCCTGGTGCACCGTTAATACCTACATCCTTGAATATAAGAGCATAGGCAGAAATTTAGACTTAAGCTTGATTATGGTTGGCTCAGTTAACTTCTGCAGCAAACATCACAAACAATACCTAGCAATGACCAGAACATGCAGATTTTGGTGTGAAAAGCACCAAAATCCTGGATATAATGCCCCATTCTTAGAGCAAAGACCTTAATTGTTATTATTTATCACACTTGCTAAGTTCCAATTACTGCATGTTGGATTTTATCTGTGTTAGAAATTGGATTTTTGGCAGGCTAGGGCATGTGCCAAAGCCAGGCAGAAACCACCACTCTAGTCAGGATAAGGGTGTTACACTCCTAAAATAACCCCTGCTCACCCCCTTGGTAACTTGGCACGATAGTCAGGCTTTACTTAGAGGCAGTGTGTAAAGCATTTGCACATAACCAACAGTAATACAGTGTAAGCACTACAAAAGGACACCACGCCAGTTTAGAAAAATATCCAATATTTTTATATACTTAAGACAAGACCAAAAATGATAAAAATCCACAATACAGTACCTAAAAAAATTCAGTTATCAAAATATGCTTGAAAAACAGTTCCTTGATGTCGATGACTCCGTCTGGGGATATCACGGCGTCGTGTGCAAACAAATCCAAACAGTTCTGGCTGACCGCGGCGTTGCGGGCCAGCTACGGTGTCGGGAGGACCTGCAAACAGTACCTTTTAGAAATGCAGGGTGCCGGCGACCTCTCATTGAGCTTCCGAAGGCACAGCGTCCGCAGGTGTTGGTTCCGGAGGTCAGTGCAGGGGTCATCGGGGCCCTCGAAGTCACACGCGTTGCAGATCGAACTCCTCTCGGTTGAAGTCAGGAAAGCTGACGTCGACAGGCATCGGGGGCTGCAGTGCAAAGTGCAGCGGTGCGGCGTGCGGTGCCCTCAGGTCGCGGTGCGAGCAGCAGCTCAGTGGCGGCATCAGATGGCGTCGTCGGTGAAACCAGAGTCGCTGTGTGAAGTGAATGCGGTGCTCATCGCGGTGCTGGCAGGTCCTAATGCAAGCGGCGTGGCGTCGTTGCTGGAGCGTTTTTGTCTGGAGTCAATGGCGCTGGCGTCGGTAGACCAAGGTTGTGGTGCGGGATGAGGGTGGTGCGTTGTGCAACTTTACGAGCGGTGCCCTCAAACCACGGTGCAAGCAGCGGTGTAGATTTCGGCATGGAGCGACGTAGTCAGGGATACCAAGTCGTCGTCGTGAGGTGAGGCGGTGCGGAGTGCGGTGCCCACAGGTTGTGGTGCAAGCAGCAGCTCGGTCACGACATCAGCAGGCGTCGTCGGTGAGACCAGGGTCACGGTGCTGCGGTGCCCTCTGCGGTGCCTTCAGGACACGAAGTAATCAGCAGCGGCGTCGTAGACTTTGTCGAGTTGCTTTTTCTTCTGTTTCAGCACAAAACACACAGTCACCAGTGCTGAGGGCAGAAGAGCTTTAAGTCTTTGCTGATCCTGAGACTTCCTGAACAGCGGGCAAGCTCTACCTCAAGCCCTTGGAGAAACTCACAAAAATAGATTGCAGAAAGTTCAGTCCAGTCCTTTCACTGCCCAAGAAGACAGAAGCAGCCACTGCAGGCTAGCATAGCAAAGCACACAGAAAAGTGGTAGTTCCTCCTCACAGCTTCTCCAGCTCTCCTTCTTGGCAGTCTTCTTGGTCCAAAAGATTTCTAAAGCTCAGGGTCTGGGCCCCAATATTTATATCCAAAAATTATTTGATCTCTTAGGCAGAGAATGTCTGTGCCCAGCCAGAACCAGTTCTGCCTTCTGTGGTGTGACTTCCTGGCAAGAGGTGGAGACGGCATTGTGAGAGGCAGACCAGGTCCTTTGAGGTGCAAGGAAATCTCCTCCCCCTTCCCCAATTGCAGCCCAGGTCTATTCAGCCCTTTCCTGACCCACCTAGACTATCTGGAGCCACTCCTGCTCCCCAGCCTTCTGTCATCCAAAACGCAGACAGGCAATCCACATTCCAGCAGAGGCACAGGGGATGACTAAGCAAGAAAATACCTACTTTCTAAAAGTGGTATTTTCAAACACAGAATGTAAAAATCACCTTCACTAAAAGATGCAGCTTTAGATTCTGAGTTCAGGCATACTAAACTTTATTTTCCTACCTAGTTCCCCGGGCCAGTTATGTTTATACAATGTTATAAACAAACTCCCCATTCTGTCCAATGGGGAACAGGTAGCCTTGCAATTGCGAAAACCAAAATTGGCGATAATTCGCTACCAGGACATGCCAAACACACCAGGGCATGTCCTACCTTTCACATACACTGCACCCGGCCCACAGGGGTACCTTGGGCCTACCTTAGGGGTGACTGACATGTAAGAAAAGGGAAGGTGAGGGACTGGCAAGTATGTACACTGGCCAAGTCGACATGGCAGTTACAAACTGCGCGCAGACTTCGCAATGGCGGGTCTTAGTTACCTTTTCAGGGCTACTCACGTGGGTGGCACAATCAGTGCTGCAGGCCCGCTAGTAGTATTTGATTCACAGGCCCTGGCACACTCTGTGCACTTTACTAGGGACTAACAAGTAAATCAAATATCGAATCATGGAAACACCAATCCATAACACAATTTACCACAGGAGCACTTGCACTTTACCACTGATCAGCAGTGAGAAAAGTGTGCAGAAACACTACGCCAGCAAAAACAGTCAAAACCGGGAGGTCAGAAAGCAAAGACTCAGGGGAAACACGCCAAAAGATGCCAAGTCTAACAATCTGATCCAATAAATATTGCACCCTGTTCTAGAACAATCTTCACAGGGCCTAAATAGTCTTTCATTAATTAGAAGACTGGTCAACAATTCTCCAACTATTATTCAATCATAAGCATACGTGAATGATAACCGCAACTGTCCTGGGAAAATGTCCTTTATGTTTACTGTTGCTCATTTTCTGTAATGAACTGCTTACAAAATTCTCAATTAATGGCAGATAAGTAGACCTATGCAAGAACATGATTTTGCCAAGAGTAAAAAATGTAATGAACTAAGAGAACCAAGACTTCAACAGATCCCGGCTTCTTTCAAGAACCATAACTCTACCGCAAAAACATACTATAGTGATTAGAATGAGACTGTACGCTGTCCCACAGGAATGGGAAGGGGTTGGTGAGACAATACCGTAGGTCAAAGAGGGAGGGATCTGAGGAAAACGACATGCCTATATTTTTTAAATTTCTCTACTTTTTGTTAAAAGACAATTTTCCTTGAAGGCTAAAGTCCAACAGTTGAGATGGGAGGGAATCTCCTGTGGCATGCAGCCAAGAGAAGGACAGACAGCTAAAGAAGAAACAAGTCTTCTTGTCAGGATGCCTTGTCCTTCAAAGAAATGTAAATGTGTGCAAATGGTTAATTTGAAAATGTAAAGGCTGCTTGGAAGCCAGTATTTGCTTTAACTGACATAATCACTTGGAACTTCATGGTGACATAGATTTGTTTTAGGGAGATAAGCTGAGTAGCCGAGTACTGGAATGCCTGCTTTTAATGGACATTTATATAAAATGTGTGCACTGTGTACCATCTGATTGTGTATTACTAAAATCTATATTTTGAAAGCACATTATTATCTGAAACCTGTTATGTTATGTAAAGTGTATTTGTATGGCACGCATATCATCCAGGTAGATTGGTGGGTCCTGACTGGGACCTAGTTAAAGAGTCAGGTTATGAGTCTCTTGTGAAACTCAAGGACAGAACTTGTGGCTCTGAAGTGCAGGGGGAGGTCATTCCAGACTTTAGGGGTTACATGCAAGAAAGCTTGACTGCCGGCTTTAGTTCTGTTGATACAGGATTATGAGCTAGCAGGAAGTTGGCCAAACAGAAGGTTCTGGATGGTAAATGGAAGCTGATGCAACTGTTCAGGTAGGTGTGGGACAAGATTATGTAGTGCCTTATATGTACAAGTGAGAAGTTTGAAGAGTACGTGTTTGTGAACTGGGAGCCAGTGTAATTTCTTTTAGGTGGCTTGTGATGTGAAACGCGCTTCCATTTCTTTGACACAGCTAAGAAAGTCCTCATCCCTACTATTGTTTCTGCGTGCCCTATATAATTCACCATAGGGTATTGCATTTATCTGAGCTTTAGGATGGGCACTAGTCGCATATAATGTTGAGTTACAGGAGGTACTTTTTCTATGAAGTCTGGACTGGAAGCGATGATGAGTTGCTAAAATCTTTTGATAATATGAATGATAATCAATATAATATGTCATTCACTATGTCATCTAGCCAGGAGAGTATAGTATTCCTCGATACAGAATTTTTGTGGCAGATGGTAAAATCAACAGTAGACTTCATAGAAAAAGTACCTCCTGTAACTCAACATTGTATGCGACTAGTGCCCATCCTAAAGCTCAGATAAATGCAATACCCTATGGTGAATTATATAGGGCACTCAGAAACAATAGTAGGGATGAGGACTATCTTAGCTGTGTCAAAGAAATGGAAGTGCGTTTCATGAATAGGGGCTATCAGAAGGACACCATTTGTAAAGCGAAACAGAGATCACTTAAGCTACGAAGACAGGATACCTTGAAATCTAAAAGACAGCGAGATGATAACAAAATGCAATGTGTGAGAATGGTCACCAATTACCACCTTTGGTCCCATAAGATGTATAATATACTTTAAAAACATTGGCATTTATTAACATCGGATCCCACAATAAATGCTCACATTTATAACAAACCAAGTATCACATATAGAAAAGGTGCTACACTACGTAATTTGATTAGCCCAAGTTATCCACAAAGCAAAAAATCTGACTATACGTGGTTACATAAACTAAACGTAGGCTCTTTCAAATGTGGGCATTGTAGTATGTGCAAATTCGCAGAACATGGAATATTGGATTTTCAATATAATGGTTCAGTTAAATATAAGATCCACCAACATATTGACTGTTCGACAAAATATGTTGTCTATGCCATACGATGTAAATGCCTTAAAATCTACGTGGGTAGTACTATCAGATGTTTAAAAGAGAGAATGGCGGAACACTTCAGAGCTTTAAAAAATCTGGACTTGAGATACCCTCTTGTAAATCATGCTAGGAATTGCCTAAGCCAGAGTGGTAAATTATCCCTTTCCTTTCACGGGATAGAGAATGTTATGAGTGATAACCGTGGAGGCAATAGGGAACTCAAGGTACGCCAATGTGAAGCAAGATGGATATTGAATCTGCATGCTGTGGAACAGGGTCTTAATGTTGACTCAGAGCTACAGTGTTTTTAGGGGTACTAAAATGTTGGACATTTCTGTATGAAAAAGATGAACCTATACCAATCTGTTATTTATACCATAAGATATCACTATATGATACTTGGCCGCATGTAACATCGTAATTTTAAATTATGGAATGTAAAGTATAGATCTATTGGCCACTTGAAAGATCTCAAATACTAAATGTATGTCATTTAATGACATCGATAGTACTACAAAATGCTATTAACTGTTATATGACAAATGCAGAATAATGGCTAGTATTAGATTATGTCAAGTTAGGGAATCTGAATATGGTTTCCATACAATCTTGTACATCAATAGTAAGACACTAGTAATTATTCATGGATATGTAAAAATGTGATATAATGTGCTCCATTATTTGGGAACTGTTCAACAATAATATATGTTATTGTAAAAATGATTTTTTAACACTCGCATTGTGCGGTAATGGTGCTTCTCTCTAATGGGTTGAGCTGCTTCTGTGCTACTTTTTCCTTTTCCATTATATTCTGCTTCTTTTCTTGTGATATTCAACTGTTGTGAATTAGATATTCTAAGTATGACATATGAACAGGAAGGACTACCTTTGCTCGCTGTTTGAATTTTAGTCTAATTATTTATGGTCGTGTAGACTTAGCAAGAACAGGTGGTTGTCAATTTTGATTGACATTTTCTTATCGCTTGGCAAGATTACGATAAGTTTTACCGTTCCAAGAAGGCGCCCGTATTTGGGTAACCATAACACAATTAGTAAGCGTTATTTCGCTCTTCTTTTTAGCTCAATTTGTGATATTAGTTTGGACATCACTTGGAGTTAATGTGAGAATCATTAATTGTGAATGATTTGTGTTTTCATTTTTAGAAATTCGCTATGGTCAATCATTACGACAGTAATGATAGTCTTTATAATACATTTTGGACTTGCCGATTGAAATATCTGTCGGTTGACTACTCGACCTCAAATACTCCTTTTTCATAAGTTTCAAAAACATTTTCAGTATTGTGTTAAACACTCGTATCGTTCTATAATGGCGTTTACTATTGCGGTATTTGTTTGTGAAAGCAAGTGGAAAGTCCGCTTTCAGTTTCCATTATATTGAATAAATGACGTTGGAAACATGGCGCTGGTGCAACACGCCAAATATTTTGTCGGCAGAACACGCTGCAAACTTTTGTCCCGTTACGGGAGGTGAGTACATAAATAACAGGGTCCAAATTTGTATCTTAAAGTTTGTTATGAGCCAGATGTGGTTTCGGATTATACATGTTTAAGAAAGATATGATTTTAAGGTATTTTCGTAATATTTTGTTAAGGAAATAATTAGGGTGGTTTTGAGTGGGCTTGGTAGTTGACATATCTTAGGACGACTTTTTGTGGCTGAAACAATATTGTATCTTTTATATTAGATGACAATAGACGGGAAGCACTTTGGATATGTATTGGATTTGAATATACTGATTATACAGAATTGACAGTGAGAAGTAAGAATTTCTCGAAACTTCTGGTGAGTGGATGTTTAATCGTTGAGGGGAAATAAAAACAAGGGATATATATGTGTAATATATTATCAGGGCTACAACTGATGATGAATTTTGGTGTTCTATTCATTACTTTAGATCTTATTAATACGAGTAGTGTGTACACTACATTATCCGTCTAAGGTCAGCGCTATATTGAGAATGGTTTAGCATGGTAATCGTTTTACTTCAATCTTGGATTCACGTCCTTCTATATTCATGTTATGGATATTATGTAATTGAGGGCAAGAACATGGTGTGCAGAATACATCTTCTTGGTGGTTGGTACTCTATACACGATATGGTGGGAGCTTTATGTTTCTTGGTTTCTGTTTCTCATTTTCGTCTTTTCGGTGGAGGTTAAACCAAACTTTATTTAGTAAAGGGAGTTTACGATCAATGTATTATGTGTTTAATTTACAGCCCTGAGGAATTCATTTGGCAATTTACCATTGACGAAACACGTGTTGGCTGTTGGGTTGTACGAATTGAAAACAACAGTACATACGATTGTACTAATTCAAATAAGAATTGGCTGTACTATGTGACGGAATCGTGAACGAACAAGTCTTGGAGAGGAATCACGGAATTTGAAAATAAAAACTTTGTTTATTACTCCTTTGGACTTTACTACAATTTTAATCTGGAGTTTGATTCTTTTTGTATTATAAGGACATATAATTTGATATTGCTCAGGGAATAATCTGTCTAGTTTGATGGTTATCAGGGCCTGGGTGACTGCTCTCCAGGTGTCGAGAGGGGGCCACTTGAAGAGCTTTTTGAAGAATTTGAGGGTGTAGAAGCAGGATGATACCACAGTGTTGATCTGGTTGGTCATCAAGAGTTGTTTGTCCTCCACTACGCCAATGTTCCTGGCGTGAATGATAAGGTTGGGTGCTTGTACAAGTTTGGTTGGCCACCAGGCCAAAATCCAAAGAGTGGTGTCCATCCTGAAAAGTACCACTTCTGTTTTGTCGATGAGCTTGTGGCAGTTGACCTTCCTCTAGTTAGCAACTTCTAACATGCAGGTGGCGAAGGTGGTCCGTATGTTGGGCGCGTCTTTGGAGATGGAGAGGATAAGTTGGGTGTTGTCCACATAACATATGATGTTGATTCTGTGGGATCTGATGATGCCGGTGAGCAGAGTATTATATATGTGAAGAGTGTAGGGTTGAATCAGGATCCCTGGGGGACTCCTCAAATCAGGTTGGCATCCATAGAGGTGTAAAGTGGCAGGTTGACTGACTGTGATCTTCCTGTGAGGAAGGAGCAGATCCATCAGAGTTCAGGTCCTCTGAGGTGTCAAAATAGGTGCAAAGGTCAAGCAGGACGAGTGCTGCTGTATCTCCTCTGTCCTGGATCATTCCAATATTGTTGGTGGTAGCGATAAAGGTGAATTTGGTGCTTTGGTTGACTCCGAAGCCCGATTGAGAGGGGTCATTGAGGTGTACCGAAAGTAGTCTGTTTTTGAGTTTTTCTAGGATTTTCATTGGGTAACGAAGCAAAGATGAAGGTTGGGACAAAGACATGGCTAAAAAGAACAAAATATTATGTAACTATCTTGTTGGTCATTCCCTTTCTGGTAACTGCAAAAATGCACACATCCTAAATGAAAAATAAACACACGTTGAACCAATTATTGGGAAATGCACTATTTTACATTAGGAAATATCAGTTAACGCAATCACTGCAGATGTCTGCGTGCAACCAGAGAGCCACAAAACTGAATACTGTTGGTGCAGTGGGAAATAGTGATTAGCGTTTTTTCAGTGCTACAAGGTCCCAGTTGTCACAGAAAGCACTGTGAATATGTAAGTCATTTTTTAAACTGGCAATACACACAGCATCAGATAGGCTGCCCCCAAACGCACAAAAAGATTTAGATGTAGGTGTTGCCTGGCCTACCTGAGACTTTTTTTTTTCCTTAATATTTTTCTTAAGTATTTCCATACAGTGCAACTGAAATCAAAAAGCAAACAAAATTAACAGAGACATTTCACGATAAGTCCTTATACATTGCCAACATTATATCAGACCTTTGAACATTTCTTCTTAGTCCTGAGAGTTACGTTACAGGAGTAAAATTCACTTTCACAGGAATTACACCTCAACACAACCTATAGGGTACTGCGAGCCTAGAAGAAATTCCCACCTATATGTTACCTCCTAGATCATTCCAACATGACATATAAGAATTATACAGTTATAGGGCCCTGGCAGCTTACTCGGGGGCCTATTTTAACTGACATATCCTGTCTATCCTACTCCCTCGATACTAATTCTACAGAGGGGCGTCCCTGCTGGCGTCGTCGTTGCCTTTAGTAGCCCTATAAGTTGCATTTAGTTCCCAAAAATTCTTAGGGCGATTGCGTGGTGGGAGAAGCTCACTATAATTTTCCGTCTGTGTGCAGCAGTAAACCATGTCTCGCGACCATCTGTTTGTGGTGGGAATAGGGCCACGAGACCAGCAAATAGCCACCCTGCGTCGCACCACAAGTAACCCCATGTCAATTAACCGCCTAATAGATTCAGGCAGGTGTTTAGAGTATCCCAATAGCGCCAGTGCATGATCTAGAGTGAGCTGCTCTTTAGTGATTTCCCCCAGTGTCTTAAATATTAAATCCCAGAAGTTGTCAATCCCCGGGCACAACCATGTCAAATGAAAGAAGTCAGCTGGGGTGGTACCACATCTTTCTCAATCGGTAGTCTCCCTCAAACCATACCTATGTAATGTTTCAGGGGTATAGTATATTCTATTTAGAAATCTAAAGTGAATTAATCGATATATGCCATTTAGTGATATGCGTTTTGTACTTTCACAACAGTACCTCCACATTAGATTGTCTATATCCATCCCCAAGTCCGTCTGTCAGGCCAGGCGGGCTTTAGTGTAATGGTTGGCCCAGTAGTCCTGTGCTGATTTATATAACCTGGACACAATCCGCTCTGACAATTCTGTTTTAATCATAGCAGTGAGTGGAGCGACATCCGGTGGCTCAGCGAGATCGCTCCCCAGTGTTTCCTTCAGCAAGAGCCTCATTCTATGAAAGTGGAATCTGTGTAGCAATGTAGTGTGTTGACTCTGTGTGACCACATCATCCCACGTCTTCGCCAGACCCTCTGCAAACAGTTCACCTATCTAGTAACATTGATACCCAGTGCCCGAGTTACCCCTCGGCTGGTGCATGCCGGCAGCCAACAGCACCAATCAAGAGGGGCCAGTGGGAAATTTAATATGACTCCAGCTTGCAACTTAAGAAGATAGTACCAAGCATGAACGGTCAAATTGATTGAATCTAGAGTCCCAGTTCTGCGGTTCGGGGTTGAAATAAGAGCGCTGGCATAGGAAACGGCGTTGCAACCACTTTCTCAATCTAAAGGTGCAGTGTGTTTGCAGGGCCATATATCCAAAAATGAGCATGTGCGCACTGTGCGGCCCTATAATACAAATTCAGATCCGGCGCCCCAAGACCACCCATTCGATAAGGCAACGTGAGTATATCCCATCGTATCCTGGCATGTTTCCCAGCCCAGGCCAATCTAAGTAGTAGCGCTGTGAGCGTGCGAAAGAAGGAGCTAGGAAGGACCATCGGGATATTAGCGAACAAAACCCGAGGTAGTACCACCATTTTCATGATGGATACCCTGCACAACAGTGATAGTGGGAGTCCAAGCCAACGCTCTACATCGTCTTCCAGCTTGCTAACTGCAACTCCAAAGTTTTCTCGGAAAATTAATCCAAATCTGTGTTTACTTTGACTCCCCAGTATCGCACCAGGTCCGTAGTCCACTGCAAAGGGAACTCTGGGGTAAACTGCACAGTGGCAGTAGTGAGAGGGAATATAATCGATTTGGCCCAGTTGACCATAAGACCAGATAGTGCACCAAACTGTACCACCTCACGAAGGACATGCGACAGATTGTGGGGTCCCAAACGTAAAGCAGCGTATCATCTGCATCTGTCGATATAACTAACTAGTACCCCGGGAAGCGAATACCTCCGTATCTATGGTATTCTCTCAATGCGCAGGCCAACGGTTCCGCGGTCAGCGCGGTCAGCGCGTATAGGATTGGGGAGAGCGGACATCCTTGCCTTGTCCATCTGGTAATGTGTATGGTGTCTGTTACCATGTCTCTGATTTTTATTCTAGCAGTTAGATTTTTGTACAAAACACCCAGCATCTGCAGAAATATGCCCCCCAGTCCTAAGCGTGTCAAAACTTGTCCCATAAAAGACCATTCGAGCGAATCGAAGGCCTTCTCCATATCTAGGAACACTGCCACTGCTTGCACTTCTGGTTTGATATGTTGAATCGCTCCACATACTGTTCTTAAATTATACGTCAGGTTCCTGCTGGGAACAAAGCCGGCCTGTTCCGGTGCAATCAGCAGCCGCACAAGTGGGGTTAAACGGTTCGCAAGTATTTTAGCATACAGTTTTGTATCGACACTCAACAACCACAGAGGGCGGTACGACGCACACTCTGTTGGCGGTTTGTCTGGCTTAAAGATGGCAACAATAAGAGCCTCCCTCATGGACAAAGGCAGTTGTCCACTCACATAGATCTCTTCAAACAGCGTATGGAGAAGTGGAATGAGTACATCCTTAAACTCTTTATAAAAGGATACTGTTAGTCCGTCTGTTATGTTATGTTATGTTATAACGTTTCATTGAGCGCGAACAGCTGCCCCAGCAACGAGGCGTCCCGGCGCTGAACTATAACGATAACCTGAGAGGGGAGAAGGAAAGGACGGCCTGTAGGAGATTAAGATGGGGAGAATAGAAATGTTTTGATCGCTTTGCGGAAGGCCAGCAGGTTAGTCATGGAGCTAATGTGAGGTGGCAGGGAGTTCCAGAGTCTTGCCCCCAAGACTCTGAAAGAGCGACCGCCCATTCTGCTTAGCCTTATACGTGGGGTAACCACCAAGTTTTGACCCGAAGAGCGTAGGGCCCGCTGAGGGGTATAGGGCTCTAGGAGTGGACGCAGGAGGCCAGGACAGTCAGTTTTGAGAATTTTAAAAACAGTAGTGAGGGCTTTAAACTGAACTCGGGCTTCCATGCGCAGCCAGTGTAGTTTCTGGATGGTGTTTCTTGCAGAGCACCTACGAGGGAGGCCTACAACTGCCCTGGCAGCAGAGTTTTGTATACGTTGTAGCCGCGCCATCTCAGCTTTATTAAGGCCAAGAAAAAGGATATTGGCGTAGTCCAGTCGAGCCAGGATGGTAGATTGGACTATCATTTGGCGCGTATGATGGTCAAAAAAGCCAAGGATCGGATGAAGGCTCCTCAACAGGCCCACACAGGTGGCAGCCAGTTTCTTGGTGTGGGTCTGGAAATTAAGAGATGCGTCCACCCAGACACCATGGCTTTTTACCACGGTTTGGGGGGGGGGGGGAATAGGGCCCAGTGCGGACGGCCACCAGTGATCAGTCCAATAGTCAGGATTTTTACCCAGAAGCAGCACCTCTGTTTTGCCAGCGTTCAGCTGGAGGCAGTTGTGTGACATCCAGCGTGCAACTGCCTCTAACCCGTTCTTGAATCTCGCCGCTGAGATCGAGGGGCCTTCAGTCAGAGAAATGACGAGCTGGGTGTCGTCGGCGTACGACACTAGCGTCAGGTCCCATTCTTTTGCTATATCAGCGAGAGGCTGGACATAAAGATTGAATAGGGACGGGCTGAGCGCCGATCCCTGAGGAACGCCTTGCTCTATGGGGTAAGGCTGGGATATGAACGGGGGGGCAGAGACCCGGAAAGATCTGTTTGTCAGGAATGATCGAAACCACTCTAGAGCAAGGTCTTTGATACCTATGGCTTCGAGGCGTTTCAGTAAGATAGAGTGGGAGACCGTATCAAAGGCTGCGCTAAGGTCGAGTAAAATCAGCGCAGCACTTTGACCGGCGTCCAGGATGTTCCGTAGGTGTTCGATGGTGGTCAGCAGGGCGGATTCGGTGCTGAATCCTGGCCTGAAGCCGTTCTGTGATGGGTCTAGAATTTGGTGTTGCGTCATGTAGTTGGCTAGCACCTTGTTCACATGGGCTTCTGCCAATTTTGAGGCCCATGGAAGCAATGAAATTGGTTTGAAGTTTTCTGGTTTTGATGGGTCTAGGGTGGGTTTTTTTATGATTGGAGAGACCCAGGCCTGCTTCCAGCATGTGGGAACCACCGCTGAGGAGAATGATAGGTTAAGTAGGGTAGTAAGAGGAGGAAGGAAGAACTCGAGAGATTCTAGGAATTTGGCGGGTCTCATGGCGTCTGTGGGCGAGCCAAATTTGACTTTAGTGCACAGTTTGGCAAGTTCGTCGTGTGTTAAGCTGGGGATGAGAGACAAACTGGGATTGTCTGGCAAAGGCTCACGTGGTTTGGAGGTATCCGGGAGATTCTGAGGAAAGGAAGTGTAGATTTTCTTTACCTTTTCCGTAAAGAAGGTGGCAAGTTCCTCGCATTGTTGTGCAGAGGTAATACCAGGGACAGGATTACAACTATCTTTAAGTTTATGAACAATTTCAAAAATAGTTCTTGAGGGATTCCCGCTGGAGCTGATTGCTTCCGCGTAGTAGGAAGCACGGGTGGTGCGAACCGCCTTATGGTACGATTTCAATTTTCGCAGGTAAGCAGCTTTGTCGGTGTCCTTATATTCTTTCCTCCACTGGCGTTCAGCTCTTTTGCAGTCTTTCCGCATGGTTAGAAGATTTTCATTGTACCACGGGTTAGATGGAGTGTTACAGGTTTTAGTCCGTTTTGCTGGTATTAGGGAGTCTAGTCGTAAGTTGATCCAATTTTGAAAGGCCGCGTAGGCGGAGTTAATATCTCCGTCTGTGAGGTTGAGGTGGAGGTTACCTAGTTTACTAGTAAGGTCGCTAGGTGCCAGTTTATGCCATGGCCTCTTGTATCGGGAATTGGTGGTGTTTTTCACAATCGAGTCTCTGATTTTCAGGGAAAATTGGATAAGAGAGTGGTCAGTCCACCCCATGGGTTTGGGGGGGGCAGCCGAGGCATCTGAGAGGTTGGAGAAAACTGGATCCAGTAAATGCCCGGCAGAGTGAGTGGGAGTTTGGATGAGCGGGTTTAGCTGAAGGGCTGTGAGGTCTGCCTGAAGGTTCTTAATAGTAGGATCGGTCAAGGAGTCGAAATGTAAGTTAAAGTCTCCCAGGATGGTAAAATTAGGAGAGGATATCACTAGAGTGTGAGCGACATCTAGGAATTCCTCAATGAACCTGGCAGTAGGGCCAGGGGGCCGGTAGATATAGAGTCCGGAAAGGGTGAGCTGGGGACTAGTGGAGATTTTGAATCTTGCGCTTTCACAGCCCCAAATGGCTTCCTTTTCAAAAGTACAGTTGTATGATGATTTGTAAATGACGGCTATCCCCCCAACCCTGGAGTCTCTATTGATGGTTTTGATGGAGAAACCCTCGGGCAGCGAGAGATTTAGGATGCTGTTTTGGTCATCGTGGAGCCAGGTTTCGCATATAAACATAATGTCTGGATGTTCCTCTGTTATAAGGGTGAACACATCGGCGTGATGTTTCACAAGGGATCTAACATTAAGTTGGAAGATGGTAAGGGTGTAATGCTTATAAGCAGTGGTATTGTGGCTGGCTAGCCCGGGTGAAGATGTCAAAAAACAACACGGCTTGCAGTACAGACCTGTTTGCCCAAGGCAGCCTTCAAGTTTATTGCATCTTGAGTCTGGTTTGAGTGCGAGGAGGGACTTTCAATCGTACTGCAGTAAATGTGGTACGAGTTGAGCAGGGGGACTGGCGAGAGGCGATGGTCTGGCGATGACGGGCGCAGACGGGCTTGCCTTAGGCGCGCGTCGGCGCGCAAACGGCGCTCCCGCTGCACTCGTCCGCTGCGCTTGCGTGGGAAGCACATTTAGGGAGAGGAGGGGTGGGCGTGGCCTGTCAGGTGGGCGTGGCCTCGCGACTGGCGATGGCGGCCGACCACAACAAACTCCACGAAGCAGCGCTAGAGTCCGCTGAATGTGGAATACCTATAAGGCAAGCAGCCCAGCAGAGAGCTCAAGGCAGGAATCAAAGTTTTTAAAATATGTTACAAACAAAATAACAGTTTTAAAAGAATGGCGCGTAATTCCTCCGGCTTCCGCCTCAGAGGTGTGGTTACAGAGAGCGCACTCGTGATTCAGCGCGTTCTTATAGGCTGGAGGGGTGGGCGTGGCCTGTCAGGTGGGCGTGGCCTCGCGACTGGCGATGGCGGCCGACCACAACAAACTCCACGAAGCAGCGCTAGAGTCCGCTGAATGTGGAATACCTATAAGGCAAGCAGCCCAGCAGAGAGCTCAAGGCAGGAATCAAAGTTTTTAAAATATGTTACAAACAAAATAACAGTTTTAAAAGAATGGCTCGTAATTCCTCCGGCTTCCGCCTCAGAGGTGTGGTTACAGAGAGCGCATTCGTGATTCAGCGCGTTCTTGTAGGCGGGAGGGGTGGGCGTGGCCTGTCAGGTGGGCGTGGCCTCGCGACTGGCGATGGCAGCCGACCACAACAAACTCCACGAAGCAGCGCTAGAGTCCGCTGAATGTGGAATACCTATAAGGCAAGCAGCCCAGCAGAGAGCTCAAGGCAGGAATCAAAGTTTTTAAAATATGTTACAAACAAAATAACAGTTTTAAAGGAATGGCGCGTAATTCCTCCGGCTTCCGCCTCAGAGGTGTGGTTACAGAGAGTGCACCTAGTTGAGGATGGGAGCTGTGATGTTTATAAGTTTATAACGTTTCTCCAGCTGATTTGTTTAAGTAATGGGATAATACAGTGAGGGTTCGTTGATTTTTTTTCCTAGGTTCACGTTTAGAAATCAGCACTTCTAAATAAAGACACTCAATGTAACAAGACAATGACCTAAAATTAACCGTTCTTGCGTTATAAAGAAATACACTTGACGTTTTCGTCCTATGCAAAAGTGACGTTAGTTGTACGATTTACCTGCCAGAACATTTTGATGGCTTGGCTCGTGCTCTTATTATCAACCTAAACCCTCGGCTCTGCAGTCCCTATACATTTGCTGGCTCGCCCGTGTTGACCAACCCTCCCATTTAACACTTCTCCCCTTCCTTCCAGCTCAGAAAGAACGGCATCCTAGCTTGGCATGCACGGGACAGCTGTTCACGGTCTGCGTCAAGAGCGCTTCCGGCTTAATTTCAGATAGAGCTGCCGATATTTCTTCTTTTTCTAATGGGTGCATGAGGTATTCCCTGTGTGTATTTGTGAGCCAAGGAAGTTTAATGTGCGATAAATAGTCTATAATCTGTGCGCCCATCTCTCCGGTTCTGGAGGCATACAATGTGGAATAATAGTGTTGAAATCTGTCAGCTATATTTAATGGTGTTGTGATGGGTTCCCCCTGTTCGTTATTAATTACCGTCACCTCTGCCTTTTCCCTTAGCTTTTTAAGCAGGAAAGCCAAAACTGAGCCCGGTTGCTCGCCTTCTCCATACGTACGGCCCGTGGCATACTTGCCTAAGTGCTTCAGTTCCAAGTCAGCTGTCTCATGATACTCGCTAAGTAAGTCCCAGAGTTCCCCCTGCACTGAGTCATCAGCGTCCACCTGTGTCCTACTTTCTAGTGTCTGCAGTCTGTTCTCCAAGTCCGATAGTCGTTTTCGCAATGCCTGAAGGACACCTAAATGTTTAGTCATGGCAATACCTCTAATGTAGACTTTGAAAGTTTCCCACACTACAGCAAAGGTGTCCATGGACCCTATATTATGTTCAAAAATACTTTCTATCGCATCCATCATATCAGCTTTAAAGGCAGAGTCTAACAGAGAGTAAGGAGGGAATCTCCATGTGAAAGGAGGGATTTGTTTACCTGAGCACTCCGAGACTAAGAGCACTGGGGAGTGATCAGACAAAGTGCGGGGCAGCACCATGCAGTCCCGGACCTTTGCATATAAGCCCTTAGAAACTAACCAGTAGTCAATTTGTGTGTGTAAGCTGTGGCATGGAGAGTAGTGTTTATACACCCCTCACCCTGGGATCTCGTTTTCCACACATCTAATAGATCCAATTGTGCCATCGGCCCTGCAATTGCCCGAGCCATAGCAGTGGGGCGACTCTCTGGACCTCCTGACCTGTCCAACTGCGGGTGCAACACACAGTTTTCCCAAAATTGGGAAGTCCTCTCATGCAATCGCATCTTCCTAGCTATCCCTTAAAAAATCTGGGGATGTCATAGTTCGAGCCGTATATGTTAACAATAATCAGATCAAGTCCTTTCCCCCTAAATCTCGTGATCACATACTTCCCGTCAGTGTCCGTTTCCAATGGACAATGTTGCAGTCCCGATTTCGTGTGTTTAGCCAAGTAATGACTTCCCGGGCATGAGATGTGAACGCCACCGCTTGTAGGCTACCAGGGAGCCCCTTACAACTGAGCATTTTGCTGTTAAGTGGGAGGTGGGACTCCTGTAGCAATGCAATATCAATATTATGTCTGGTGAGATATGCCAGAACTTTCCTCAACTTCCTGTAGTCATTCAGGCCTCGAACATTCCAGGTCGGTATATTAAGCATATTGGGTTGTTCCTGTGTCATGTGTTTGGGTATAGGTCTCCTATATCACAACCCGTTAATGCCTGCGTAACTCTCTGCATCGCCATACTGCGTGTTGTTCTGTCCTTGATCTGTGTTGTGTTCTCTGTGCCATGGCAAAGACTTACCACTTGTCCCCGGGTCCTCCCTCCCACACCTTGCATAACCCATCTCTGCAGGGGCAAAATCCCTCTAACAACCCCGATACAACTACTGTTTGTTCATCTAAAACTGTTCTAACTAACAAACAAAGAAAAAAACTGAAAAATTCCAGGTTGTGGTTCACACGCTAGGGCAGATGTTGCTTGGGCCCCGCACATTTACCTATGCAACAAGTGCTGCAGGGTGACCCTTCGCCATCAGGCAAGTACTGTGCTTCAAACAATTATTGTCAAGCCAAAATGCTAGTATCATATGTCTCCCCATCTAAAACAATCTCGAGGTAACATGACTCTACGGAGGTCCATACCGAGCTGTTTGTAGTCTAAAACCTTTTTAGCTACCACAGACGTTTTACTTATCGCTCTACGCTAACCTCATAAATAGAACTCTGCAGGCATTTATGTGACACTGTTTCCTGCCCCCACCCCACAATAACTTATTTGACAAGTATAATAATTCAGCAGTCAGCCTTGTTCATCGAGGTCGCCTCCGGAAGCCCCCTCATGGATAGGCAAATTCTTCTGGCGCGGTTTTTCCTTCAGGGCTTTTTGCAAAGTTTTGGGGTCAGTGAAAATGCGAGAGCGTCCTTGCCTGTTCACTCTCAGTCTCGCCAGATACAGCATGGTGTAGTCCAGTTGTAGTTCCCGTAGTTGCTTCTTCATCGGTGCAAATTGTCTGCATGCCTCCTGAACACGGACCGTGAAATCCGGGTACAGCGAGATTGCGGATCCCTCATAGTGGAGTGTTTGCTTCTCTCTTGCTGCTTTCAGTGCCACGTCCCTGTAATTTAACAATTTCGCGATGATCGGTATCGGTGCCGCACCAGGGGGGGGGTCTGTGACCCAGCGAGCAGTGAGCACGCTCTACTATAAACATTACAGAGAAAGTGTCACGACTAAACAGTGTCTCCAATAGTTTTTCCACAAAGAGTTCCATATTGCCCACATTGGTGGTCTCTGGCAGGCCCGTGATTCGAATATTACTCCTCCTAGGGCAAGCTTCGAGGTCTTCGGCCTGGTCCTGTAGAGTGAGGAGCAACTTCTCCATTTGTTTCTGTTCTAAGTTAAGTTCTGTTTGGGATTCCGCAACCTCCATGACTCTGCGTTCCATCATGTCCTGGAGCTCTGCTTGTTTATCCATACGTTCTGTTAGACGGTCCATGCCCAGTGCTAGAGAGTCTATCTTGCTATCTATATTGGTCAGACTCTTTTGTAGACTATTTTGCATCGAAGCTAATATAGCATGAATATCCCCCTCTGTCTTCATCGTATGCATCCCTGCCCTCTTCCGAGTCCTGCTCCCGGTGCCTGAACTTCCGTTGGTCGAAGTTGAGCTTAGGTTGCGTTTTATCCACCTTTCCCATGGTGACACGAAGATGTGTTCATCTTCTCTCCAGTGTCGCCGTATTTCGCTGGATCAAAGCACCACTTCCCTCCCCAATTTCCGTTAGCTGTCCGTAGAAATGGCTGTTGCCCCACGAGGCACCTGGCACGGTTGGTATTAGTCAACTCTCATCCCAATTGAGGGTGCAGAGAGAGAAAAAAGGGGGGGGTGTAGGGCCTCACAGCTCAATCAGTGGGGCTGCTCCTCAGCGCAAGGTTCATGGGTTCCACAAGCTTTTCCAGCGTACCCCACCGCATCTGCTACGCGCAAGGTAGCCCACCACAGCCGAGAGACCCAGCGACCACAGCTATTGCAGTGGCTTGTTGAGCAGACTCTGAATCTATCAGGACTATCGCCAGCAAACACCCTCCTCACGGTCCTGCTCACCTCCACGTCTCCGCACCACTATCTGTGTGTTGTCACTATGCAGATCGGCGACAACAGCAATAAACTGGCCATTTGGTCATGGTGCGCGTGTTCCCGTGTGTAGGTTGTGGTTTCCCCCTCACTCAGTGGAATCCAGCAGACCTTGTCCCAGTGCAAAGACATCAAATGTTCCAGGGTTTCAGCGCAGTTCACACAGTCATCGCAATGTTGTCCAACTATAACTGTGCGCATTGGGGCATTGGAAGCGCCTCCATGAGGACTCCAGTCAGCAGACAGCCGCGTGGTGGCAACAGTTGGGGCACTCAATGATTCAGTTAGGGGTGTAGGCGTCTGCCCCACCAGCAAAGCGCTCGTCGATTATTCTCGCCGCCATGCCCCCGATCCTCCTCACCTCCACTCTGCAGCCCAGATCAGCCTCCATGATGTAGGCACCGCGGCTCTCAAAATGGCCGCGACCGGCCCCCTTGTACCAATGTTGCCCGAGGTATAATCACTGCCACCAGCCCAGGGCCGTGGGGGACACGAGTGTTCAGGGGGAGAGTGCCCTCAGCAATTTGGGTGTAACGGTCGCCAGCAACATCAGTCAATGACGCGCTCCGCCGTCTGCATGCCTCCTGAAAATGGACTGTGAAATCCGGGTACAGCGAGATTGCGGATCCCTCATAGTGGAGTGTTTGCTTCTCTCTTGCTGCTTTCAGTGTTGCGTCCCTGTAATTTAACAATTTCGCGATGATCGGTATCGGTGCCACAACAGGGGGGGTCTGGGACCCAGTGAGCAGTGAGGATGCTCTACTATAAACATTACAGAGAAAGTGTCACGACTAAACAGTGTCTCCAATAGTTTTTCCACAAAGAGTTCCATATTGCCCACATTGGTGGTCTCTGGCAGGCCCGTGATTCGAATATTAATCCTCCTAGGGCAAGCTTCGAGGTCTTCGGCCTGGTCCTGTAGAGTGAGGAGCAACTTCCCCATTTGTTTCTGTTCTAAGTTAAGTTCTGTTTGGGATTCCGCCACCTCCATGACTCTGCGTTCCATCATGTCCTGGAGCTCCGCTTGTTTATCCGTACGTTCTGTTAGACGGTCCATGCCCAGTGCTAGAGAGTCTATCTTGCTATCTATATTGGTCAGACTCTTTTGTAGACTATTTTGCATCGAAGCTAATATAGCATGAATATCCCCCTCCGTCTTCATCGTATGCATCCCTGCCCTCTTCCGAGTCCTGCTCCCGGTGCCTGAACTTCCGTTGGTCAAAGTTGAGCTTAGGTTGCGTTTTATCCACCTTTCCCATGGTGACACGAGGATGTGTTCATCTTCTCTCCAGTGTCGCCGTATTTCGCTGGATCAAAGCGCCACTTCCCTCCCCAATTTCCGTTAGCTGTCCGTAGAAATGGCTGTTGCCCCACGAGGCACCTGGCACGGTTGGTATTAGTCAACTCTCATCCCAATTGAGGGTGCAGAGAGAGAAAAAAGGGGGGGTGTAGGGCCTCACAGCTCAATCAGAGGGGCTGCTCCTCGGCGCAAGGTTCATGGGTTCCACAAGCTTTTCCAGCGTACCCCACCACATCTGCTACGCGCAAGGTATCCCACCACAGCCAAGAGACCCAGCGACCACAGCTATTGCAGTGGCTTGATGAGCAGACTCTGAATCTATCAGGACTATCGCCAGCAAACACCCTCCTCACGGTCCTGCTCACCTCCACGTCTGCGCACCACTACCGCTATCTGTGTGTTGTCACTATGCAGATCGGCGACAACAGCAATAAACTGGCCATGTGGTCATGGTTCGCGTGTTCCTGTGTGTAGGTTGTGGCTTCCCCCGCACTCAGTGGAATCCAGCAGACCTGTCCCAGTGCAAAGATATCAAATGTTCCAGGGTTTCAGCGCAGTTCACACAGTCATCGCAATATTGTCCAACTATAACTGTGCGCATTGGGGCATTGGAAGCGCCTCCGTGAGGACTCCAGTCAGCAGACAGCCGCGTGGTGACAACAGTTGGGGCACTCAATGATTCAGTTAGGGGTGTAGGCGTCTGCCCCACCAGAAAAGCGCTCGTCGATCATTCTCGCCGCCATGCCCCCGATCCTCCTCACCTCCACTCTGCAGCCCAAATCGGCCTCCATAATGTAGGCACCGCGACTCTCAAAATGACCGCGACCGGCCCCCTCGTACCAATGTTGCCCGAGGTATAATCACCGCCGCCAGCCCAGGGCCGTGGGAGACACGAGTGTTCAGGGGGAGAGTGCCCTCAGCAATTTGGGTGTAACGGTCGCCAGCAACACCAGTCAATGACGCGCTCCGCCGGTCTCACTCCGGGAGGGGGAGCGTCTCCGAGCCCGGTAGCTGGTCAAGCGGCTGCTTCTTTCTTCAGCTCCGGCTCAACGAACAGCTTCACAGGGCCTCCTGCAGCCCTCACATCGCCCAATGTGCCCTTTCACATTCCGTTTGGCGTTCTCAGAGGATGGGCAGCCACACAGGTCCGGCCAGCAGTCTGTCCCCGTCGTTGCTGCGGGCCCCGCTAGTAAGAGTCGGGAGTCTGCTGTAGACTGCTGCCACACCGTTCCCGGGTCTCCGTTCCGGGAACTAAACAGCACCGGGTGACGGAGTTAGTCTCCAACTTTGTTGGCAGGTCAGAATCAGGCAATTATGCAGCACATTATGTACGGATGTTAGCAAATATTACGAGGGCTCGGCGGAGCCCGGGAACTATGCGGCCATCTTGGTCCCAGGCAAGCTCCGCCCCCCAGGCCTACCTCAGACTTACCTGTACCTGTGCCCAGGCATGTGACCAGGCCCGAACCCTTGCTGACAGCACACACTCCTTTGTGGCTGAGCCTCAATCTCCTGCTGCTGTTCGCTGCAGTCTCTCTTTCTTTTGCTTTCACCCTCTTCTTGCATTTCTGCATCATGCTCTTACTTTCATATACATCTTTCTGCCACTTTTGGCACTGTTTTTTTCTTCACCTTTTTCCACTGATTCTGCTTTTTTGCATAGTGCTCTTTCACCCTTACAGACACACTGTCCGTGGAGCTCTCTGCCTTTTGCCGCTGTTTTTCTTTTGCATCTTTTTCCATTGCTTTTGTCCATGGATCGCTTTACATGAGCACCATTTGACTTACAGATGGACACATTCATTTTTTTTTAAGCATGGAGAGATTAAGTGATTTGCCCAGTATCACAGGATGTTGAGCCTCCCACTGAGACTCAAACCCAGTTACCCAGCTGCAGGGTCAGCTGCTCTTGCCATAACACTGCATCCTCTCCCAACTGAATATAAACATGAAAACTGCACAGTTCCCTGGTTTGTAGGTATCATGGCTGGAGATTGCCTTATTTCTCTTTTTATGCCTCCCTCCCTATCTTTTACAGCTTTTTCATGTCTGTTAAACAGAATATAAATTCGGCCTGAGCCAAGCTCAACCTGCCTTTCCTCCCACTCTCAGAGACAGCAGCAATAGGGCTTTGGTACATGTGCACGCTTGTGTATTACTTCAAGGAAAAAACTGAAGTGTCTGCCATATGCTTAGTATTTTTTAAACATTTCCCTCAAGTTCTTCACTGTAAGGAGACTGGACATACACCTCAATTGGAAGTAAAACCACACACATTTTGCAATATGAAACATAGTACCAGCACAGAGAAACAAACACAAAAAAAGTCATCTATAAAACCTTAGTCTTTTTTCATTGAGGTGCGATGACAGCTGTGCAGTGCTTTCACATATGTGTGTGTTCAGAATACAGCGCAGGCTGGGTCATAGCTCTATTTTACATGACTATTCAGCATGGCTAAAAGAAATTGCCATTGGCAACGACAATAGTTCTCGGATTGCATAGACTTATTGACCTTACCAATTTTTGTTTGACTTGTGGTTTCTTCCTTGTAGGAAGGTGGATATCTGACTATGGTTACCCCCACATTTTTGCCTAGTGTCTAGCTGGTTTTTCGACTTAGTTGGCCTGAGATCCTGCCATTCAGGCTCTCAGGCTATCTGCTCTCTCTGTAAAATGGACTCCATGTACCCTAGGTACATAACCAATTGGAAGTGGATCACCCTGTGAGCCCCTGTACCAGTGTACACTAGGTACCCAAGGCATTGGTGTATCTAAGGCCTGCCAGGGGCTGAAGCATGTATTATGCCACCCCAGGCTTGGCCTAACAAATTTGACACAACTGGCTGATCACTCAGCTGGGGTGAGTTGGTGTAACCACCTCTTACTTAGGTGTAGTATACCTATACCTAACCTTAAATGGAACACATGTTAACCTATAAGTCACTCCTATGGCAGGCCTTAACAATCCTGAAGGCAGAGTGCTTGGTTCCATGTGAGATGGTGCTCTGGCATGAGCTGAGCCTGTCTGCCGTGGTCGGAACAACTTCCTTCTACTGTTTCCAGATATCGTCATACCATATACTCTTAAGTGCATTATGAACCTCGCGGTTAAATGCTATCTTTGGTTTGGCTTTATCAAAACATGTCGAGTAAGGTGTCATACGAATTGGAATACTAACCCCTCGCCAATTCTGGCGACGGGGTTAGCATTCCACCCTTCTAGAGGGACACGACATGTACAGTACCTGAAACCCGGGTAAAATCAGACATAGCCTCAGCTCCACAAAATGGATGCTGCCACCACAGACACAAGTCTGCCCTCCTGCTGCTGGGAGTCCTTCCAGCTTGGGAGGTGTGGACAAAGGGTTTCCTGCCAGGGGAGGTGCGTGCACCACCCCAGACAGGATTTTGTGTATTGGTCAGGTAGGGCTTGAAAGAAACCAGACATGCCTGAGGCTCACAAGGAGCCTCGGTGCATATGCCAGTTCAATCCGGTCCTGGGGCACACCAGTCCCGGGCCTGGGGCGAGCTGGACAAAGGATTGGGGGTGTAACCACCCCCCTTCCTGGTCCCACCCTTAGGGAGGGACCTAGCAGGTAGTCCGGCCCCTAGAATCCGCTTAAAGGTAGGAGCTGTGTCCTAAGACTTCAGACATCCTGGAATCAACTTGAAACTAAGAAGAAGACGGGAACTTCGACGCTCTGCCGCACAGAGGACTGAAGCCAATCTCCCCTGTGGTCAGGGAGTGACCACCTTGCTAACGCAAGCACGATCCAGCGAATCAACGTCTGCTTTGCCGCCGCCTCCCGCCGAAGCCCGAGCCCAGAGACTGACAAGACCTGGACCTCCAGACCTCTCACCGCCCGATCCACAGTCCCTGAAAAGAGGAGACCCGTGGAGGCACCGAGACACGTGGAGCCAGCCATCTTGAAACGACCACGACAAGCTGACAAGTGCAACAACCGAGGCTCCCTCCAAGTTGTGCTTTGGGATCTGAGAAGCCCAACCCTCGAGCAGCATCTGCACCAAAGGTGAGCCCTCCAGCATCTCCACGATCTGCGTGGGGCCCTTCTGCATTTTGCCACTCGACGCGCCTAACCGGTTGCTGGCCCGCTGGCTAGTAGCCATCTTGGCGACGAACTTTACAAAATACACCACTGGTCTGGTTGCTCCAGACTGGCCCTTGCTCCCCTCCAAAGGAGCAATCCCTCTGACCTTGCTGGTCAGAACCATCAGCTTATTTTATCTCCTACAACAATTGCTTTTGCCAAGGCTTGTTTGCTTCGATCAAGTCGCCGACACCGCCGACAGCGAGAGTCTGCGTGGGACAGCTCGTGACTCGACTCCTGGACGTCGTCGACCTTCAGGGACCGCGTGGCTGCAGAGACAAGCTACACCTTCCTTCCTGTTTGCACCCGACATCGCCTGGTACCCACCTGGTGCCACGCTGGTCACTGGCTAGTGACTGTGAACACTGTCCCCTCTGCTTACAGGTCTTCAACATCTCCGATCCACTCTTGGATCCACCGCATCTCTTCCGGGGCGACCGCCTGCAGCATCTTTATCTACAGGCTCCATTGAACAGATAGAAGAAACCCGACGCACTTCAACGCCTATGCACCCGCTTCCTGTGGGTGAGGTAAAGCTGGCACTCCGGTGCCCAAGTGTTGAGAATCATCTCTAGTGTCTGTGTTTCCAATTTTAAGTTCCTAGCCCATCCGGAAGATTCCTTTTGCAGTAACTTTGTACTTTTTACGCACCCATTGAAAACCTATGGGAGCTCGCGTGTGACTATTTGCTCTGCACACGCAACCCGTGGACCTCCTGGTCACTAACTGAAGTTAGCTCCTTGTAGGCCCAGCGATTCTAGAGGCCCTAGGCCTTTTCCCTTTTCTGTTCGTGGTACTTATACCACTATTTTAGTATATGGTTTGAGCGGCCACCAGGGCCTATCCATATAAAGTGCAACTTCTGTGTATTCTACTGTAATCTTGTTTGACGATTTGTGCTCCTGTGCTCATAAAGAGACTAGGGGTTACTTTGAGAAATAAATACACATATATTTTGAATATATATCTGTGTGGTGTCCTTTCATTGGTATAAAAGGGGGTTGCATTTGGTAAAACAGCTGGCTTAACACGCTTCACGAGTTTAGCCTCAAAGACTGCTTAGCCTACGCTACCACTAGGGCAGCTAGTCCGAAAAGGTTGACTTACAACCACACCATAAGGGTTGCTTGGCATGGTACAAGGTGGTCACTTTAACTAGTGAACATCATATACCAGGCCAACTTCTCACATTGGTGAGCAGCGGTTGGATTTGAGCTTGCTGTGTTTTACCATTGTAATCTCTTGGTTACCAATTGAAAGATCACATTGGTACCTGTAGGTACATATAAAACAAGATTAGATATACTTAAGTTCTACTGAACTTAGTTGTTGTAGAGCAAAGGGAGTAGCACACCCTGACTACAACTACTAGATAGGTTTAGTAGGTAAACCCAAGTGTAGGTAGATTGCAACACATCCACCCACACCTAAGAGCAATGGCTGGGGCAGAGGGGTCCAAGGTACCCATCTCTGTTGAGAGTGACCCCAAGAGGGCACCATCCATCTTTGCTACCCTAAATCAGAATGAGCTCAGGCATTTGGCAACTCTTAGAGGCCTTAAACAGCCCAAGAACCCTACCTCTGCTGAGCTCAGAGAACTCTTGCAAAATGATGAAAATCAAAGAGAGCTCAAGAAAGCTTCCCAGTTTGCCCCCTTAGGGACAGGAACAGGAGGCCCCCCTTCTGAAGATGCCACTGAGGTACCCCTTTCCAATAGCCATCCCTTAGATGAACACCATACTACAGAGGAGGAAAGTGAGGGGGATACAGATGTGAGTGAGGATGAAGGGAGAACTAGCCCAGTGCCAAGTGTTATACTTGGCCCAGCTAAACTAAGGCTATTGGGGACTGACAGTGGGTTTACCCCATTGGATCTCCCCAGTGGACTTAACACAGGGCTTGGGAGGCAAAGGAATCGCTCAGGTGAATCCAATGCTTCTCATGGCTCTAGAGGCTCTCAAGGTCACTCCAGGAAAAGGATGACCACCCCTCAGAGGAGGGAACATGAGGCCAGAATGCAGGAAGCCCAGCTGAGGATCAGGAAGCAGGAGCTAGAAGTAGCCCTGATGGAAGAGAGACTGAGCAAGGCTAGGCAGCATAGAGAGAGTGGGTCTATACCCACTGGTGGCAGCACTGTCCCTAGGGACAAAGATAGGGTCTTTGATAATAGGAACCTGTCTAAGGTTGTGCCCCCCTACAAAAGTGGGGATGACATCCACAAATGGATGACTGCTCTTGAGAGGGCCTGCAAAGTGCAGCAGGTTCCTGAAGACCAGTGGGCAGCAATCCTCTGGCTCTCCTTTGAAGGAAGAGGCAGAGACAGACTCCTCACTGTTAGAGAAGAGGATGTCAGAAATTACAGAGTCCTGAAGAGTGTCCTAGTTGATGGGTTAGGCTTAACCACTGAACAGTACAGGTTAATGTTCAGAGACACCCAGAAGACACAGACTCAGGACTGGTCTGAATATGTGGAATGTGCAACTAAGGCTTTGGAGGGTTGGTTGCTGGGAAGTAAGGTGTCTGATTATACAGGATTGTACAATTTGATGATGAGAGAGCAGATTTTAAGTAATTGTCAAAACCAGCTTCTCCATCAACACCTGGTAGACTCAGATTTGACCTCTCCCCAAGAATTGGGAAAGAGGGCAGATAAATGGGTCAGGACCAGGATCAGGCCTAAAAACCAGGGTGGTGACCAAAAGAAAGATACCACCAAGCCTCAAGAGAAGGGTGGGGATAAAGCAAAAGAGAACTCTTCCTCAGGGCCCCAAAACTCCACACAGGGTGGTGGGTCCCAAGCTCCCTCCTCTACCACAGCTAAAAAGCCCTACTGCCATGAGTGTAAAACTCCTGGGCATTGGAAAACTGACAGCAGTTGCCCAAGGGCTAAAAACAAAACTGTTCCTCCAATTACTCCTGTCACACCACCTATTACTGTCAGCAGTAATCCCCCAGGTGGTGGGAGTGCCCCCAGAAATCTGGGTGGGTTTACTTGGGGAACACAGGGGGACCCTGGCTTAGCCAATTCCCCTACAGCAACTACTCTTGTCTGTGATGGTGGCATGGGGTTTGCCAACTTCACTGCCTGTCCCAACACTTTGGGTAGGTACAGACAGGAGCCCTACATCAATGGTACAAAAGCTGAGGCCTACAGAGACACTGGAGCTAGCGTCACTATGGTGGCCCATTGGCTAGTTCCCTCTGAGCAGCTTTTGCCTGGTTTCTCCTACCAGGTAACTAACATTGATGGCAAACAGAACAGTCATCCCATGGCAGAGGTATGTCTCAGCTGGGGAGGTGTCACTGGCCCTAAAAGGGTGGCAGTGTCCCCAACCTTGCCTGTAGACTGCTTACTGGGGAATGACTTAGAACTCTCAGCTTGGGCTGGAGTTGAACAAGACACCCATTCTAAAATGGTAGGCCTTCCACAAAAGGGTAGTGGGATTGTGCCATTCACAACCCCTGTCCAAATAGATTTCCTCCCTGGAAAGGTTGGAAGGGCAGTGGTAGCCACAGCCCAGGCACAGACAGACTTCCCTGTAGAGACTGGCAGAGCTGTGACAGTCACAGCTCAAACACAAACTGAGTGCCCCCCTGAAAAGGTTGGCAAGGCTGTAATGGTCTCAGCCTATACTCAGACTGACATAGGTGTAGTGAAGCCTGAAACTATGGATCACTCCACACAAACAGAGAGTAGTGGGGAGGAAGAAAAGTCTCCCTCTCCCCAGACATTAGGAAAAAGTCAGCCTCCTCAGGGAGCTGACCTCACCCCTTGTGAAGGAACTGCCCCAGAGGTAGCCAGGCCTGGCCTGGCAGAGCCTCTGATGTCAGTGGCCCCTTCCAAGGTGGGACCCAGTCTGGTGCAGGTAGCCTGCCTCTCTCTACCCTGCCTCAATCAGCCCAGGGCTGCAGAGGTCAGGGAGGCCAGTGGACCCCAAGAGGGCCCCTGTCCCCAAGAACCCCCCCATCAAAACAATGAGGATTGCCTGGCTAGTAGCCCTAGTCAGGTGATGGTTAAAAACATTCCTGAGGGATCTCCTTTACAGGTAGTTAGGGACCTCCCCCAGAGGGATTCTGTTGGGCACAGGCAAACATGGGACCTTAGGGCCCCAAACCTGACCTGTCCCTCCAGTAAGCCCACAAAAGGGACCCAGCCTCCAGCTTTAGGTAGCCAGAGGCTGACCCTGAGAGCACAGTGCAACTCAGTTAAGAAAAGAAAGGCATCCATGGTGGAGGATGATTGGAGGAAGCTGAGGCCTCACTTTGAGGACACTCACTTCAGTACTCCATCTCAACACCAGCCTTTTACTTTGCCAAGACACACCAAAGGTAGAGATTCCCTATGGTGGAGACCCTCTGATACCCTTAGGGTGAGGGATTGCTTAGTGGACCATGAGACAGGCGGTAACCATGCCAGTGCTGGTTCCTCCTTGTATGGCCACTTGGCAATATAGGCATACCTGGGCAAGGTCAGCCTTATCTCCCTTCGTTTGGGGGGGGGGGGTTGTGTAGGAAGGTGGATATCTGACTATGGTTACCCCCAAATTTTTGCCTAGTGTCTAGCTGGTTTTTCGACTTAGTTGGCCTGAGATCCTGCCATTCAGGCTCTCAGGCTATCTGCTCTCTCTGTAAAATGGACTCCATGTACCCTAGGTACATAACCAATTGGAAGTGGATCACCCTGTGAGCCCCTGTACCAGTGTACACTAGGTACCCAGGGCATTGGTGTATCTAAGGCCTGCCAGGGGCTGAAGCATGTATTATGCCACCCCAGGCTTGGCCTAACAAATTTGACACAACTGGCTGATCACTCAGCTGGGGTGAGTTGGTGTAACCACCTCTTACTTAGGTGTAGTATACCTATACCTAACCTTAAATGGAACACATGTTAACCTATAAGTCACTCCTATGGCAGGCCTTAACAATCCTGAAGGCAGAGTGCTTGGTTCCATGTGAGATGGTGCTCTGGCATGAGCTGAGCCTGTCTGCCGTGGTCGGAACAACTTCCTTCTACTGTTTCCAGATATCGTCATACCATATACTCTTAAGTGCATTATGAACCTCGCGGTTAAATGCTATCTTTGGTTTGGCTTTATCAAAACATGTCGAGTAAGGTGTCATACGAATTGGAATACTAACCCCTCGCCAATTCTGGCGACGGGGTTAGCATTCCACCCTTCTAGAGGGACACGACATGTACAGTACCTGAAACCTGGGTAAAATCAGACATAGCCTCAGCTCCACAAAATGGATGCTGCCACCACAGACACAAGTCTGCCCTCCTGCTGCTGGGAGTCCTTCCAGCTTGGGAGGTGTGGACAAAGGGTTTCCTGCCAGGGGAGGTGCGTGCACCACCCCAGACAGGATTTTGTGTATTGGTCAGGTAGGGCTTGAAAGAAACCAGACATGCCTGAGGCTCACAAGGAGCCTCGGTGCATATGCCAGTTCAATCCAGTCCTGGGGCACACCAGTCCCGGGCCTGGGGCGAGCTGGACAAAGGATTGGGGGTGTAACCACCCCCCTTCCTGGTCCCACCCTTAGGGAGGGACCTAGCAGGTAGTCCGGCCCCTAGAATCCGCTTAAAGGTAGGAGCTGTGTCCTAAGACTTCAGACATCCTGGAATCAACTTGAAACTAAGAAGAAGACGGGAACTTCGACGCTCTGCCGCACAGAGGACTGAAGCCAATCTCCCCTGTGGTCAGGGAGTGACCACCTTGCTAACGCAAGCACCATCCAGCGAATCAATGTCTGCTTTGCCGCCGCCTCCCGCCGGAGCCCGAGCCCAGAGACTGACAAGACCTGGACCTCCAGACCTCTCACCGCCCGATCCACAGTCCCTGAAAAGAGGAGACCCGTGGAGGCACCGAGACACGTGGAGCCAGCCATCTTGAAACGACCACGACAAGCTGACAAGTGCAACAACCGAGGCTCCCTCCAAGTTGTGCTTTGGGATCTGAGAAGCCCAACCCTCGAGCAGCATCTGCTCCAAAGGTGAGCCCTCCAGCATCTCCACGATCTGCGTGGGGCCCTTCTGCATTTTGCCACTCGACGCGCCTAACCGGTTGCTGGCCCGCTGGCTAGTAGCCATCTTGGCGACGAACTTTACAAAATACACCGCTGGTCTGGTTGCTCCAGACTGGCCCTTGCTCCCCTCCAAAGGAGCAATCCCTCTGACCTTGCTGGTCAGAACCATCAGCTTATTTCATCTCTTACAACAATTGCTTTTGCCAAGGCTTGTTTGCTTCGATCAAGTCGCCGACACCGCCGACAGCGAGAGCCTGCGTGGGACAGCTTGTGACTCGACTCCTGGACGTCGTCGACCTTCAGGGACCGCGTGGCTGCAGAGACAAGCTACACCTTCCTTCCTGTTTGCACCCGACATCGCCTGGTACCCACCTGGTGCCACGCTGGTCATTGGCTAGTGACTGTGAACACTGTCCCCTCTGCTTACAGGTCTTCAACATCTCCGATCCACTCTTGGATCCACCGCATCTCTTCCGGGGCGACCGCCTGCAGCATCTTTATCTACAGGCTCCATTGAACAGATAGAAGAAACCCGACGCACTTCGACGCCTATGCACCCGCTTCCTGTGGGTGAGGTAAAGCTGGCACTCCGGTGCCCAAGTGTTGAGAATCATCTCTAGTGTCTGTGTTTCCAATCTTAAGTTCCTAGCCCATACGGAAGATTCCTTTTGCAGTAACTTTGTACTTTTTACGCACCCATTGAAAACCTATGGGAGCTCGCGTGTGACTATTTGCTCTGCACACGCAACCCGTGGACCTCCTGGTCACTAACTGAAGTTAGCTCCTTGTAGGCCCAGCGATTCTAGAGGCCCTAGGCCTTTTCCCTTTTCTGTTCGTGGTACTTATACCACTATTTTAGTATATGGTTTGAGCGGCCACCAGGGCCTATCCATATAAAGTGCAACTTCTGTGTATTCTACTGTAATCTTGTTTGACGATTTGTGCTCCTGTGCTCATAAAGAGACTAGGGGTTACTTTGAGAAATAAATACACATATATTTTGAATATATATCTGTGTGGTGTCCTTTCATTGGTATAAAAGGGGGTTGCATTTGGTAAAACAGCTGGCTTAACACGCTTCACGAGTTTAGCCTCAAAGACTGCTTAGCCTACGCTACCACTAGGGCAGCTAGTCCGAAAAGGTTGACTTACAACCACACCATAAGGGTTGCTTGGCATGGTACAAGGTGGTCACTTTAACTAGTGAACATCATATACCAGGCCAACTTCTCACATTCCTTTTTTGATTGTCTGACCTTTTTTGGCTTGTTTTTTCTGCCTTTTTTCCTTTGTTGTTTGCCCTCTTTTTTCCTCCTTCTCTCTCTCTCCTTACCTTTTGTTTCAGCCCTTTTGGATCCTATTCCCTCATCTGCGGCCTTCCTGCCTTTTCTCCTTGCACTGATCTCTCTTACTTCCAGACACTCGTTGCGGCCCCCTCCAGCCCTGCTGAATGCCCCTGGCTCACCCCCTCAAACCTGTTTATTGATGGCAGCAATGCAGATGCACGAGGGTGCGTGCAACTAGAACACTGCTGGTGCTCTGTAGGCATCCTAACGGCAAGCCCATCCATGCTCCACCAGTGTCCAGCGGCAGGAACCCTGGTTCTCCTCCCTTCCCCCACATCCCCAAGTGCTACTGTGCGACTGACCTGCGCACCCTGAACACTGGAAGACCTACCCGCCACTGCACCCGTGATTCTCCTACTCACACCCACAACATCTTTAGCTAGGACCACCTGAAAGACCTCTCACCCAGACCTCCTCCTCTTGACCAAAAGCTGGCTCACCCCGATGTCAGCCCCTGCCATTGCTATGGTTACCCTTCCTGGCTTCAAGTTGACAAGTCAAGACAGAACCAGCAAACCAAGACTAGGCCTTGCCGTCATCCACAAAAAAAAATCATCAGATGCTCCACCACCTCCACAAATTCCAACAGTCACCTAGAGCACCTGACCTTCAAACTTCACATCTACAACAACACCACTCGAGACAGAGCATGTGTCTACCTACCACCAGGACCATGGGCCAATTTCAGAAACACTATCACTATCATCCTCCTTCAAGACCTCAGCTTCCACCTGGAAGACATTACAGTCCTGAACATCACCAACCTCCTGAAAGACTTCAATTCTCTCAGACCAACCCAGCACGTGAAGAGTCCACCCACACCACCAGAATTCTCCTCAACCCCTTCTTCATTAACTTCATAAACATCACAGTGGACAAACCCATCCCCTTCACCGGGATGAACAATCTCTGTTCAGCTTCAGCCTGCACATCCCCCACCAGCACTGAACTGTACAATTCTCAGAATAAGCCTGGATCTCTGAACTTTAAACCAGCCATCTGCAACTCTGAGATGACCTCACACATACCATCACTCCATTCAATGCCTGGATCACCTCCTGTGTAGACTCCCTTGCCCCACTCAAAACCACCACCATCCCCAGGACATGACCACAAACAAGTTGGTATAGGGACGATCTCAGATTCTCCTAGCAGCACTGCAAGCAGCTGGGTCACCGCAGTAGACACACACAACACGACTCTGACAGAAGAAACTTCAAATCAGCCCTCTGACACTACCACTAGCAAATCAAAGATGCCAAGAGCTCAGCCCTGACTGATTGGCACACAAACAGCGCCAACAGCACCAAAGAAATTGTTGCAATTGTGAAAGACTTCACCTACCATGCAGCCAGCTCCACACCATCCCCCCTCTAAAGGCCTCTGCAACCAGCTCTCCCTCTTCTTCCATGACAGAATAAGCAATATCTACAACACCTTTGCCAGCCAATTGGACTCATTTGCCCTTGCCCTCCAACCTGACAAGATGATCCACCAGGAACCACCCTGACTTGCTAGTTGACAGTCTCCATGACGGAAACAGCCACAACCCTGCGATCCATCAGAACTGGAGCCTCTTTGGACCCCTGCCCACACTTCATCTTCACCAGAGGTCTAGACCCCATCTGCTCTATGCTCACCCCGATCCTCACCATCTCCCTCACCTCTGACACCTTCCTCGAAGCCTAGAGACATGACAAACAAGCATTGGCATAGCCAATAGGTCTCACCTTTGGGACCTTATAAGTATTTAGTTATCCAGCACAATATAATTGGTGCAACAACATCAACTGTTGCATAGCTAAACACTTATAAGTTCCCAAAGGCGAGTCTTATTGGTTATGCCTATGCTTGTTTTTGTAGGGTTGAGTTTAGAGACCAAATATATTCAGGGGATGAGATTTTTAAGTACAATTAAGTGTCTTCTACGTGCATGTGATAGTAGATGTTTGATAAATTCAGGAAATGCCTGCATGGAGTTAAAATTGCACGAGGAGCATGCCAGGGGTGTAATGAAGCCCCTGCAGTGTATTTGGAGTGGTTGCACCCTTCAGAGTTCCCACTTTCATCCCCAGGCCTATAAATATCAGTGATATATGAGGTGCTCTGGGACCTCTCACCACGTTCTGCAGGGGGCACCCACGATTTTGTATTATGCCACTGGTCATTGATGGCACAGTCCAATAGGATTTTGATATTTTCTTGCTGCAGGCTAACTCTGCGCGTACCCCTTTTACAGTTCACATGGTATGGATGTCTTTTGATGTTTGCAGTACCACTTGAATTATGCAGCAGGGGAAGTTCAAATTATATGGCAGGGATGACAAAAATATGTGACTAAAGGGAAATCATGCAGTGTAATGCAGCACATTATGTGATATTCCTTTATTTTCTCATTTCTTCACATGGTAACACTTTTTTGGCAAATGGTTCACCTTATTAGCACCAGTTTAACACCAAATACAGCAATAAGCAACTGAAAGACAACTAGTCAAACATTGTGAACTGCCTTCTACTGTGTGCATACACTTGTCAACATGTTTTAGGAACTTTTGAACCGATTGAGCTCGGAACCATTTGTTGAGTAAAATCTCCAGATGATGGATTATGTGGCAAATCCATATTTATGCTGAAAACGTCACAGCCTCAGAATTACATATTGCAGTGGCCGTGGATATATCTGTAGGGCTCACCAGCTGGTGGCTGAAGCCTGGTCTGGAGAGAGGAAGGGAAAGAGAAGGTGGCCGTTGTGTGAAGCAGACTGAGGCAACAACCACTGCAAGAAATCAGCATATTAGAGAGGCGCGTCACCAAAGGCTTACAGCACCTGTTCGCATCACACCAAGGGAAAGAAGGTAAATATGAAATGTATATTTCGATGTAGCAGAATATCATGGTTTGCTGCACAATTGGAGGGGCCAACAGAGAATTCGGCAAACATCAATGTAAGAAGGCTAGAGGCAATTGCTGCTAAAAACTGGTGCACGGAAACAGGCAAGCAATTACGCAATAGCGCTGAAGTAAATGTGATCTAAGTCTGGGTTTAGTGTGTTAGTGTTCAGACTGCATTACTGGGGGGAAAAGCATCGATTTACTGACAGTGCGTCAGTCTACATGCCGTAATTCCCAGAGCTCATATACGGTCTTCTCCGCATGCTCAATATGTCCCTCTCTTCGTCAACACTTTATGAGCGGCTTGGCTATGGGAATATTGCTTCCGAGGCTTCAGCCTTTACTGCGAATGCCTGGGGTGGGGTTCCTGTATTCATAGAATACAATAAAAACAAACCCCCGGGGTTTAGAATTTACGGGGTGTTCTAAACAGCACCCGTTACAAGTTTTACCCGTCAAATGTGGCCTATCATGCGGATTTTGTGCTTTCTGTATCAAAATCTGCTGGTCTCAGTAAATACCGGGCATGTTTCCCTAAAGTTAAACTTCAGCTGGTATATCGTGCCAAATGTATTCATCTGCAGATTCCTTCGCATCTGATAATTACTGGATTCTCTAAACTCTGCAGTATGTCTGATGTGTGAGCCCTGCGCAAACAAACGTTGAGGTGGGGTTTGTATAATAAAAACAAGATAAGGCTGGGCGCAGGCGTGTAGTGGTGCGCGTGCACACACACATACACAGCGTTTCCCTTGCGGAGCGAGCAGGGGCACCAGATAATTACAAACATATGTCGCCAAAGCTCGCTCCTGCAAGGGAATCGCCAAACGTGCACGCGTTACCATTGAAAGCAATGCAACGCGTGCACGTTTTTGCCCGAAAAAGCGAATCAATTCCAAGAGGTCTCTTCCTATGCAGCGCGTAAAAAGATAGGGTAACTAAGTATAAAGCAAGCAAAAGGGCACACTGCACTATTATTTACAGTAGAGTACATAAAGTTTGCAAAATATACGTGGTGCTCTTAGGAAAGGATTGGTTACCATCCACAATCCTACACTACCCTCCCAAAGAAGAGTAAATTTACAAATCCGAGCACTCTAATAATCTAATATCGCGTGGGAGATATGGACACGATAAGCATTCTCCTATGAGACATGAATTCTTATTCGGATTTATGATTTATGTAATTTTGGCTTTACTGGACTCTAGCAATATTCTGCCCTACGGATTTGATATTTACCGGGTTGATGGTCATCCACACACCGCCCGAACAGTCCTGTAGAAGTCGAGGTGTATGACCTACCGACGAAACATGTGTTGGCTTGTTGTTTCTAAATTGACTTTCTAATTGTTCGACTTTGTGAACAATTGCTGTTGGATTGCCTTCCTTTCGGAAACAACTGTAATGACATTCAAACAAAATTAATGTGAAGATTTGGACTATACTCGTGGGCCTGAACGTGGATTAATGGACTACTAACTACACACAATTGTACAAATGATTATTAGAGTGCTCGGATTTGTAAAAAGCCTGGAGACATGCTACCATTCTTCCGCTTCTGAAGAAACCCTCAGCAGAAGTGAAGATATAGGTGGGGAAGGGATTCTAGGGCCAAAGACAGCTTGCAGGAGCGATGCACTCTTTTAAGTGTAGATCAACACATTAACTTCTGTTATTATATAGCATATACAGTCAATGCAATGGCATTGTCACATGTCGTTAGTGTTAGTGTCCTATCAATCAATCAATCAATCAATCAATCAATCACATAATTTGTAAAGCGCACTACATACCCGTGAGGGTTTCAAGGCGCGGGGGGGTGCTGCTGCTATTGGTCGAAGAGCCAGGTCTGGCGGCGCGATGGGAGAAGAATCTGCCTCCGGAAGTAGTTCTCCGGATGCGTGGGACCGTGGCCAGGGCGTGGTCCGCAGAGCGGAGTTTCCTGTTGGGTACGTAGAAGGAGAGTTGACTGTTGAGATAGGCTGGGCCGGTTTTGTGGAGTGCCTTGTGTGCGTGGATCAGGAGCTTGAAGGAGATTCTTTTGTCGACGGGAAGCCAGTGCAGGTTCTTCAGGTGGGGGGTGATGTGGTTGCGGCGTGGGACGTCGAGAAACATGCGTGCAGAGGCGTTCTGGATTCTGTGTAGTCTGTTGATGAGCTTGAACGAGGCTCCGGCGTAGAGGGCGTTTCTGTAGTCGAGTCTGCTGCTGACTAGGGCCTGGGTGACTGTTTTCCTCGTGTTTGTCGGGATCCATCTGTAGATCTTGCAGAGCATGCGGAGGGTGTTGAAACAGGTGGAGGAGACTGCGTTGACTTGTTTGGTCATGGAGAGTTTCGAGTCGAGGACGACTCTCAGGTTGCGTGCGTGGCCGGTGGGGGCCGGGGGGGACCCCAGTGACGTGGGCCACCAAGAGTCGTCCCATGCGGAGGGGTTGGACCCGAGAATGAGAATTTCCGTCTTGTCTGTGTTCAGTTTGAGGCGGCTGTCCTCCATCCAGTCTGCGACGGCCTTCATTCCCTGGTGGAGGTTGGATTTGGCGGTGAGGGGGTCCTTGGTGAGGGAGAGGATCAGCTGAGTGTCGTCGGCATAGGAGATTATGTTGAGGTCGTGCTGTCGGGCAATGCGTGCTAGTGGTGCCATGTAGTCTCAGAAATCCTTTGTGCTATTATATATGTCTCCACAAATTTTAACTTTCATTCTGATCTTCTCTACTTGGCCCCTCCCCACCCACTCCCCCTCCCTCAACCATAATCCCCGTTTGCTCCGCTCTCACCTTTAGGAAGAGGCTTTTGATACAAACAAAAGTAGCTATACTGGTGTTTGCAATAGACTGATCCTTTAGAAGAAGTGCTTAAAGTGGACATCTAAGTGGACTCTTTTGCAGTACATTACGGTGATACCAGCAAGTCTAATTCAGACTTCGTCCATCTGAGGACTAAAAATGAGTACTACTGAATTGACTTGGGTTGGAATAACATGTGTTATTTACAGTAGTAGGAAAGAGCGACCACATGTAATATTATATGTTTTCATTGTAATGGTGGTAGCCTCCGATTGAATAATTTCATGGGTCTGCCCTACGCAAATGTGACAGAGTATTTAATTCTGTAGCTATGTTTATTGATTTGACCTGTGAAAAAGTCTAACAATTTGAATTTTAAGATAGGGATAGGAGTCAAAAGTAGTTACCCTGAAATCCACATGTTGCATTCCTTCTCTAATATCTGTCATGTAATCATAAAAAGGGCTTCAGTGGAATACATGGTCTTGCACCGCATGTACTGTGGACCTCCTGTCAATTTCTGGCGCCTGTGTGTTGTAAACTGCTTTAATATGCCCCATGTAAGAAAGATGGCATTTTCTACCCCTAAGCGTTCCTAATATGAGATGATGCACAGCAATTCCTGTAAAAGACACAAACAACGTCATCAACTGGACAATTTCACTTCACTCTGACTCAGTGTGAGGTAACTGCTGGGATGCATAAAATAGGACCCTTTGTGTAACCTCTTCCAGTTGCAATGTTTTCACAATTTCTCATTCTTAGTAATTAGGTCCTGCAGCGCTCATGGCAATGAGGACGCACCACAGACTGCTATAAAATGCAGCGGATGGGGAGACTGAAACAAACCAGCCCAATTCATGACTTTATGAAGCTACCTTCTGTTCCTTGGAATGGGGCAAAACAGGAGACTCTGGGAAAAGTGCCTTATTTCTGACTTTCATTTCTAAGAAAAATAATTTTTTTAGGTGTTAGGAACATTTTGCCTAAGACTAAATACTTATGTTAATCCCAACCTTACCCTTCCTCTTCTCTCATACCACGCCCCACCACTATACAATTTAAAGTTTACCAAGCTAAGATACATCAAGGCACGTTGGTAGATTTAGCAACTATTTCCATGTTCAATGGGTTTCTGATAATTACATCGGTTTTTAATTATTTTTATATAGCGCTATTACCCCCGAGAAGGCACCACGGCGATTTTGGTGAACAAGTAGCATTCAACTCACTACATTTTGGACCACGAGTGAGAGAGCTCAGTGGGATGAATTTGGACTTTGATTCTCTGACCCAGTCAGATACAAAATGAAACAGCAGGCCGTCCCTTGCTCCATGACGTTGGGATAATATTTATTTGAGTGCAAATGTTTGGCATTTATGAAGTGTACATTAGACGCTTTTGATGACCCTGTTCAAATTACGAAAGGCCCATAATTTCACGAAAGAGACACAAAGTGTGAGCTAAAAATACTTCCATCTGAATGATTTCTTTACCAAGAGATGCAATTTCACTCTGCCCACTTAGCTATTTGAGCTTCTCCAAGTAAAAGCTCACCAAAGGAAGGTTGCAGAGAAAAACAGTGGAGTGTTCTGAGGTGAGATGGATTATGAGATGGCTAACTCTCCTGGAGATAGGCCACGTGTAGGAGTTACATATCTTGTATATATACAAAAGTGATGCATGGAAAGCTTGGATTAATATCAGCCACCGATAATTATTCAGGGCCGCATCACAGGCCATCGTTTTTTTGCACTCTGTGCCACCTCAGTTTGGACCCAGCCTTATGCAAATCAGTTCTGACCCTGCTCCAATGGAAAGAGTCCAGCCCAAATTGCCAGGCCCTCCATGAACTGGAACACAAGCAACCCAAGACCGGCCACGCCCTTTTTAGTGATCATTTGTCAGGTAATCAGATATAGCTTAGCTCCAGTGGTGCAGAGTGTCACGTCTCGGCACACCCATCCCACTTAGGGCATCCTATTGGAAGTATACAAAAAAGTGTTGGATGGAATGCTTTTACATCTCTCCTTGACTGACCTTTTTTTTGTTTAAATCTGTTTATTAACATTTTGACATTTCTCATATTTCTTGCATACATATTGCAAAATGGTGGCTTGAGTACATCGTAAGATTGTGAAACAAACAATTGACATGTCCAGCAGCATAAAACATAAAGCACGAATCTTCAACGGTATGCCTGTGGATAATAGGCAAAGTGATGTGATGAGCAGATGCATACTAAATGTGAGGTACATGACACCTCCCATGTATCAATCTCGCAACATATATTATTTGGTCTCTTCCACAATAAATAAACGGTGGAACTGTCAAATCTGATAAACATGTAAACTGCGAACTATGTCGCACCCAGCCTGTGCAATGAATGGTCATCTAACACCTGTTTCGTAGTACTGATAACGCTGGATTCTTATCTTATCTTACCATCTATTACCACTCATAAGAATCCTCAGGTCGACTGGATCTTTTTATCTGCTGTGGAGTGTAAAGGGGAGAAACCAATTCATTTAAACAAAACCAATAGCCAATCAATAACAATTCTGAAGGATCACTGACTCCGAATTAAGTTTTAGGGGATTTATTACAAAGCCAAAAACAATTGAATATACAAGCACCTCATGACGAGGTTCAAGAAATACATGAGCACTAATACAAAATTTAGTCTACGCAACAACCTAATTCGATGAAGCATAAAGAGGATAATAAATTCCAAAAAGATTAAGCTTGCAATGATTGCTCCAATATCTAAGTCAGTTTTCATTAGACTGCAAAAAGAAACAATTAGTCTGTCCCTACACTAACACTAAAGTGGCATTCCTATTTAGCATTTCCCAGGCAAAATCAAGAAAAGGTGTCAGCTCGTGAAGACTCCCTAAGAAGTGCATCCACGTTAAAAGTCGATGACCAAAGCTTCCAAACTAATTCTAAGTCTCCTTCTCAGTTCTTTTTTTTTTTTTTTTTGTTTTTTTTTTTAAACCGTTTATTGCAGGTTGTAAAAGTTACAGGTATGGGCCTACAACCACCCGGCCGGCCGCTAGAATAACAAAAGCATATTGCATACATACAGTAAAAGTCTCTCGGCAGTGCAGAGCAGTGAAACAGGAGTAATCAATGGTGCAGGCCACACAGCTCCAAGCCCACAGTACGGTTCCCTTTTCTTGAAATAAACAACACCAAAAAACCACACCCGCAAGGCAACCCGAGATCCAAAGTGACAGCACGTGCTCCATAAGTGGGGGATCCAAACCAGCAGCAGAACTCTGAGGAGGGGAATGGGAGTAGGCCAGGGACTGGGGGACCGCGCGCCCGCGGCCGAGGGAGGGGGGCCGTCTAGGGAGACGGAGCAGGCGAGGCAGCCGGTAGCAGTGGTGGCTCACAAATACCCCCGCGGTAGGCGTTCCAGGGGCCCCAGAGTTTCACCCACGCCCCAGGCTTACCCCTCGCCACATACACCACCTTTTCACGAAACATACACCAATCCATATGCTCTTTCCAGGCCGACACCGCAGGGGGCCTCTGGGATCCCCACAATTGAGCAATGTCACGCTTAGCTATCATGTATCCCAGAGTCACCCACCGCGTCTGCGGGACCGAATAGTCATTCGGTTCCCATACATTCAGCAAGCATCTCCTCGCTTCAGGCAGCAGCGCGACACGCGTAACCACACGCAGGACCTCATGCACACCACGCCAGAATCGCTCCACCTTCGGGCACTCCCACAGTATATGCATGAAAGTCGCCAGCGCACCACAGCCACGCTTACACAGTCCGTCACCAGCAAAACCCATACGCAGAAGCCTTGGCCCCGTCACGTAAACCCGGTGAAGGATCTTGAGCTGGACGAAACGAAGGCGAGCCGGGATGGCCACCTCTTTCGGAGAGGCCACCGCGGAAATCCAATCCTCGTCGTCCAGCTCCAGCCCGTCGGCAACCCAGGCCTCGCGGAGACTAGTCAGCAGGCACGATCTATCGTTGATCAGTTTTTTGTATATGAGGGAGATCGTGCTGTCCGGTACATGGCCGTCCAGCACTCTGTCCTCCAGGGGGGAAGACTCCGGAATGGATGCGACGTCCGGGAAGACGGAGCCCAGCGCATGGCGGACTTGTAGGTACCGAAAGTACTCACTGCCCTGCAGCTGAAACTCCGCCTGCAGCGTCTCAAAAGTTTTGAATCCCCCCCTCGTCCAGAGATCTCCCACCGTGCTGATTCCTATCGTGTCCCACTTCTCGAAGCCCTTCGACGTCCATAGGGAGCCCAACCTCTCAGACGCATACAGCGGTGACGCCCGGGTCAAACGGTCCTTCCACCCCATAGCTGCATTAGCCGCGTGCCAGACACGCACCATAACACGCGTCGGTCCCGTCAAACGGGAGTCGGGCGCGCCAGAGTAGAGCGCGCGATTGTAATCGCCACCGGGTAGGAGCATTTTATCCATCTCAAATGCCGGGTTCAAGGCGGGCCCATAAAGGCCATGATTAATTGCAGCTAGTTGGGAGGCCCAGTAATACCGTTTAATGTCCGGGAGGGCGACCCCCCCATCGTACCACGGGAGCGTCAATTTAGCCAGAGCAATGCGCGGCCTCCCGTCCCAGAACAGGCGCCGCTGGAGGCCCTCCACCTCACGGAAATAGCATGCCGGGACCAAGTCCATAGTATTCTGGAGGGCGTAGAGGAATCGCGGCAGGGACATCATTTTGAACAAAGCCGCTCGGCCGAGCGGCGAGAGCGGCAGACGCCGCCAGCGCACCACGTCCTCCCTCAAGCGCTGGAGGGGGGGCAGCAAATTCCGCTCATAGCGGGCCTCCGGGTCAAGTGTGATATAGATACCCAGGTACCGAAAACCTTGGGAGGCAATCTGGATCGGACAGTCCCGTGGTAGGGCCGGAGCCTCCCCGGAAAGCACATAGACACAGGATTTCGCCCAGTTGATGACCAGGCCTGAGTTGCGACCGAATGAGCGCAAAACATCAACCAGGACGATCAGTGATTTACGCGGGGAGGCGAGATACAGAAGGATGTCGTCAGCGTAGAGGGACACACGGTCCTCATGCTCGGGGGTCCAGCGGAGACCACGGATAGAAGGGTGCCACCGCAGCCACTCCGCCAGGGGCTCCAGGGCCAGGGCAAACAGGAGAGGCGACAGGGGGCAACCCTGTCGCGTACCCCTCCCCAGCGCGAATGGGGCCGAGACTCGCCCATTCACTACCACCTGCGCCAATGGGCCCGAATATAGCAATTTGACCCAGCTAATGAAACCCGGGCCGAACCCGAATTTCGCCAGCATCGCCCAGATGTATGGTCATTCAAGCGTATCAAACGCCATGGTGGCGTCCAAGGACGCCAAGATGGCCGGCTCCCGCACAAATGGGACACGCGCGAGCACCCCGTGCAAGCGCCGCAGATTGAGCGCCGTGTTGCGGTGCGGTATAAAGCCAGATTGGTCTTGGTGGACCAGGTCGCCCACCACGCCAACCAACCGGTTGGCCAACACCTTGGCAAGGATTTTGGGCTCCGCGTTCAAAAGCGAAATCGGCCTATAGGATGTGACCCGTTCACGGGGCTTCCCCTCCTTGTGGATCACCACAATTGTGGCCAGGCGCTGGTCCGGCGGGAGGGAACCCTGCGAGTGGGCCGCCAGGAACATCGCGCGCAGGTGGGGCGCCAACACATCCGGGCGTAGCTTGTAGAGCTCGATGGGAATACCATTGGGGCCCATGGCCTTGCCGGATGCAACCGAGCGAATAGCCAAGGCAATTTCGTCCGCGGTGGGAGGGGCGTCCAGCGAATCCCTGTCCTCCACCGTTAGGGAGGGCAGTGCGATGTCCCGAAGCAGGGCATGGGAATCTTCCTCCGAGCAGGGGGAAACCGGGGAGTAGACTTCGCGGAAATAATCCGCGAAGCAGGAGACAATGGCTTCCGGCTCGGTGACACACGCACCATCAACACTCTCAATCAAAGGCACCACGCGGCTCGCTCTCTCCCTCTTATCCAACCACGCAATCAATTTGCCAGCCTTATCCCCCACATCATACAATCGCCCCTGCTGCTCTCTACTGAGGCCCCTGGCCGCCTCCGTGACGAGGGCCCGATAGGCCGCCTGCTTTAGGTGTAGAACATGCAACTTGGCGTCTGTTACCCCGCTCCCCAGGTCACCCTCCAGTTCTGCAATCTCGGCCTCTACCCGGGTCACCTCCTCCCGCTCGAGCCGCCGGGCATGGGAGATAAAGGAGAGGGCCTCCCCTCTAAGGACTACCTTGAAAGCCTCCCACAGGGAGATGGCGGAAGAGACCGACCCCACATTCTCGTCGAAATATCGCTGTAAGGATTTGATCAAATCAGCACGAATGGTGGGGTCGCGCAAATACCATGCATTGATTGGGGCCACCCTGCCATCCCCCCTCGGGAAGACATCGAAATGCAACAACAATGGGGAGTGGTCTGAGATACCCCGCGCTAGATGGCGCACCTCCCCCACCCTCCCTGCATGGGCCGCCGGGACAAGGATGTAATCAAGCCGCGAGAGGCTACCATGGGCACCCGAGTGGAAGGTGTACTGTCGCAATGCGGGATGCTTTAATCGCCAGCAATCCACCAGGCCCAGCGTGTCCAGAAGGCCGGGCAGCCACGCCTGTGCCCGGGGGAGGTCCCTAGGGGGATGGCGATCCATAGACCCAGAGGCTACCGCATTAAAGTCCCCTCCAACCACCAGCAGGCCACTCGGAAGGTCCAGAAGGAGGCGCCCCAGGTCCGCGAATGTGGTGGCTTGTAACCCAGGCGGGACGTACACTGATATAAAGATAAACACTCTACCCTCCATTCTTCCCACCAGAACCGTGTAGCGTCCCCTCTCATCATGGCGCACCTCATCAATCTCCAACGGGAGCGAGTTCGTGATCATAATACCCACCCCCCGCGAGCCCGAGGTGAAGCCGGAATGTGCCACCAAACGATATCCCCGCCGATTCATTGCATGAAAGGAGTTACCTATAAGGTGCGTCTCCTGCAGGAAGACAACATCTGATGAAATACGTTTTAAGTACTGCAGGACCACACCACGCTTAATCCTATCCCCCAGGCCGTTAACATTCCATGACAACACAGTCAAATCCCTACCCCCCATCATACGTCGAATCAATCGGTCGTCCCCCATCGAGCATCCTAATAACAACAACATAGTAGCGGGTTTGCCCTGCGGTGCTAACAAACAACACACCCCCCCCACCCCCCGGTCCCAACAGAACTCCCCCCTCCCTGCACCCCTGCATGAGCCCAGACAGCCCCCCCAAAGTGCAGTGTGCCTGTCGCCCCATAGCTAAAATACTAACTAGTCCCCCAGAGGAGGAGGGAAGCCCCCAACAGACCCCACGCAACCTCCATAGGAGGGGAACATACGCAATCAATAAATGGTGAAGGAACAACGTCCAGAGCAAGGCCTATTCAGTCACCCCTCAATTCTGATCCGGCGGGCCCTCCTCGCCAGCCGCGCCCCCCCCCGCCCCCCCGGCCCCGATCTCCAGGCAGAGTGTCCAGCCAGTCCCCAGCCGCCTCGGGCCGGTCGAAGAAGTGCGTGCGACCATCCACCTCTACCCTCAGCTTGGCTGGAAAGAGCATTGAGTACTTGAGGTTCAGGTCCCTTAGGCGACGTTTAACCCCAAGAAAGCTCTGTCGCTGCTTCTGGACCGCCGGAGTAAAGTCTGGGTAGAAATGTATCTCCATGTTGTCAAGCTTGACCGGTCCCTGTTGCCTGGAGGTCTGGAGGATAGCATCTCTGTCCCGAAAATTAAAAATCCGGGCGATGAGCGGCCGCGGCGGGGCACCAGTCTTAGGTCTGCCCCCGGGGACCCGGTGAGCACGCTCCACCGCAAAAAGCTTACTCAGCCCCCGGGGCTGGAGATGGGTCAGGATCAAATCTTCCACGAAAAGATCCGCCGCCTCCGCCTCTCGTCCCTCCGGGACCCCCACAATACGGACATTATTCCTCCGGGCCCGACCCTCGGAGTCCTCCAATCGCCGGTCCATCAGGGCGCTCGCCTGGCCAAGCCGGCGCACCTCCTTCTGGAGGGCCACCACGTCTGTCGTGAGGCTCGTTGTGGTGTGGGCCAGGGAGTCGACTCGGTCGTTTGTTTTGGACAAGTCTGCCCTCACAAGGCTCACATCCACAAGGACCGAGTCTATTTTTTGCGCTAAGGTGTCGAAACGCTGGTCCACCGAGGCCTTCATCTCTGCGATGGCGCCCATGACGTCCCGGAGGGTCAGATCCACCGGATGAGCAGATGCCTCCGTCGGGCCCACCGGGGATGCACGCGATGTCTCCGGAGAACCCTTCTGAAGCGTGTAGCGGTCCATACTGTTGGCCTGGTGCGCCGTGCCACGGCGGGTCGTCTTCACCTTCGCCCGGTCGCCATCTTGTTTGGTGGACATGCTGGCTCTTCCACCGTCGTGCCAAGCTCCCCAAACGGGCCGCTATACCAAGTCACGGGTGCCAGGGGGGGGGCAGGGGCGACCACCGAACCGCGGGTCAACCCACCGCCGGCGGGTCAGCCGGGCTCCTGGACAAGGCCACCGCACCCCGCTCCGCAGCCCGACCCGGCTTGAGAGCTAGGAGGGCGCAAAAGCGAAAGTGAAAGTGCGGGGTACGCCAGTCGCCCAGCCCCGCTCGCCGCTGTTATTCACTTTGTCCCCGGATCGCCCCACTACTCCAATCCGGGGGGCCGGCGAGGAGAAGGCCGCAACCTTCGATCGATGCTCCCACCGGCGTTCGGGGTCCGATTCGAGCCCAAAAAACGGGTGGCGCCTCAGCTCCGGTTCCCCAACACAGTCCCCTCAACAAGGACAGGATATCGCCAGGATTAATTCAGGAGGTCGCGGAGGTCCTCGGGAGCCTCGCACCTACGCGGCCATCTTGGTTGCGCGCTAGGCTCCTCCCTCCTTCTCAGTTCTTTACCTTCTCTTGGGGCATATTATCAAGAAAGGCGATAAAATTATCGCCGCTTTAGCGGCAGAAACTGCCGTTAAAACGGCGATAATGGGCTTGATAATATGCTCTATGGAATTCCAATTGAAGCCCATGTTAGAAGTGAAGGACATCTAACCTGAGCTTCAATTGGAATTCCATAGAGCATATTATCAAGGCCATTATCGCCGCTTTAGCGGCAGTTTTCTGCCGTTAAAGCGGCGATAATGTTATCGCCTGTCTTGATAATATGCCCCCTTGTCTCTCTACCTCTTGCTCTCTGCTCTGCTCCCTTCTAACCTGTGTTCTGCCTCTCTTCCCTTGGGGCACTATCGCTAATACAAAATGCACATCATGAAAGACACGCCTCTAAAACACCTCCTCTGGGTGGACACCTTCAGGTGGTAGTTTTCCACCGAAACCTGCATCTTGTCCAGCAACGGTCCATGTGTCCTTGGATCCCAGGCTCTTCCAGCGCAGAAAGTATCAGCCCAACCTTATCTGCATTCCTGTAGAATAGTGTAACCATCCTCCTTCATACCTAACTCCTAAAACAAAAGGTTAGTCTTCCCTAACAAGGACGATGGCCTTGTACCTGCAACAGAAGCTTGAGAAACCAAAATCTTTGCACGCACACCATCCCAACTGAATTTCTAAATGAGAGCTCTCCCAGGGAAAATACATCTCGTCCTGCACAATTCAGCTAACATAAGAAATGCAAATGGACCTTCTCATAGCAATATACGAACGTTCCATTAGGCCTTTATACATTAAAACGACACGCATTAATAAACATTGCATCCAAAAGCATTATTTTCCATTACACTGGATACATAAGTAATCATTCCTACGTGTGCAACGTAATATGGTACACGTTTAAATCTAATGCATTACATTACACATGAACAAATTCGTTAGGCACTAAACAATTACATTTAAAGGCATTTTACTCTTTCAACTAACACGGAATAAATTTCAAACATTACATTCACGATATTTATTATTGCATGTTACTCTTCTAATGATCATCTGTTAATGAAACACAAAAATATGCGTATATATATATATATATGTATGTGGGTGCGACTAGGCATGATTATGATGCACCCCTACAATTTTCACAACCCCACGGCGCTCTATCAGTATGGTGATCGGGGTAGGAATACCTTGGAACGTCATGGCTCAGCAAGAGGCAAATATTGTGTAGACCCAGTAAGTGGGGCAACATGACCTCCAGGGCATGTGAATGTCAGGTAGGAGGATCACTGCGAGTGATCTGGTGGCACAGTGGCTTTCTGGAAGTCTGCGAGTATAGCATGCCAGGCATTGGCTAAGGGGTATTTTTATAGTCCCAGTGTATCTTCTCTTGGTAGAGTGACACTTTTCTGCCTGGGTCCAGGCAGTTACTGAACATTTCCATGCCCTGGGTATGTGTGGTGTGGGAGATTTCAATTTTTGCGTGATGAGACGATTTGCTAGTAAATGACCTAGGTCAAGAAATCAATCTGTGGCTCTGTGTTTTTTCTCGTGTCTGCGTAAACCTAATAAGCATGCTGCCCAAGTCTGTAACACTGGGCGCTCTGTGCATTGCACCAGACGTGAAGTAACTGCGTGTCAATAGGAGTGTATTGACACATGTGTATTATGTCAGCATCGACAAGGCCGCATTGTTGATAGGCGGCATTGGTGCATTGAAAATATCTATTGTTTTTGTGTGGGGCGAGATAAGCTCTGTGAAGAATATAATGTTGTATGAGACGGAAGCATGCATTACGCGGCGGTCCCTTGTCTCCATGGAGTCTCCAGTGGTGTGAGGGCACCATTTTGATACAGATCTCCAAGTGTGTAGTGTCCTGCGGCATGCCAAGAGTTCAGTTCAGCTTGTGATGTAATCATCCCTCCATGTGACGTCCCTAGTAATGGAAGCATTGGCGCATATGGGTGAATGGTGATAAAAAGACTATATCTGTTGCAGCGATAAGCAACCTTCCAAAGAGTGGGGTTAGGCATCCGAGCCTGTGTGCAGGAGTGAAATAAATTAAATGGTTCTGACAAGTCCCACGCCGGGGAAGCAGTGGCAGTGTCAGTAAGATATAAGCTAGAAGTAATCTCCAATATTATACTACATGCTTTACCCTTTCCAAATAATGTGTTTATTTTAGGTGACAGTTATTTTACTTGACTGTCAGTGCATTTTAGTATGGTCAATCAATCAATCAATCAATCAACCAATCAGAGCATTTGTAGAGCGCACTACTCATCCGTGAGGGTCTCAAGGTGCTAAGGGGGAGGGGACGGGGGGAGGGTGCTGCTACTGCTCGAACAGCCAGGTCTTGAGAAGTCTCCTGAAGGTCAGCAGGTCCTGGGTCTGGCGCAGGTGGATGGGGAGGGTGTTCCATGTCGTGGCGGCGAGGTGGGAGAATGATCTGCTGCCGGTGGTCGTTCGGTGGATACGCGGAAAGGTGGTGAGGGTGAGGTCAGGGGAGCGAAGCTGGCGGTTCGGGGTGTAGAATGTGAGTCGTTTGTTATGTTGGTCCGGCGTTGTGGAGTGCTTTGTGAGCGTGTATGAGGAGCTTGAAGGTGATCCCATCGTTGACGGGGGCCAGTGCAGGTCTCTCAGGTGGGCAGTGATGTGGCTGGGGCGGAGGATGTGGAGGATGAGGCGTGCGGAGGCGTTCTGTATGCATTGAAGTATTTTCTGGAGTTTGGCCGTGGTTCCCGTATAGATGGCGTTGCCGCAGTCCAGCCTGCTGCTGACGAGGGCCTGGGTAACCGTCTTTCTGGTTCCAGTGGGGATCCACCTGTAGATCTTGCGAAGCATGCGAAGGGTGTTAAAGCAGGAGGAGGAGACGGCGTTGACTTGCTGGGTCACTGATAGTGATGAGTCCAGGATGAACCCCAGGTTGTGTGCGTGGTCGGTGGGTGTCGGTGCAACTCCCAGTGTGGCCGGCCACCAGGAGTCGTTCCAGTCGGAGGGGGTGGAGCCAAGGATGAGGACCTCCATCTTGTCCGAGTTCAGTTTCAGGCGACTGTTCTTCATCCATTCAGTGACGGCCTTCATTCCTTCATGGAAGTTGGTTTTGGCAGTGACGGGGTCCTTGGTGAGGGAGAGGATCAGCTGGGTGTCGTCGGCATATGAGATGATGTTGAGGTCGTGCGATTGGACGATGTTGGCGAGCGGTGCCATGTAGACGTTAAAAGGGGTCGGGCTGAGGGTAGATCCTTGGGGTACGCTGCAGGTGATCTTGGTGGCTTCGGATTGGAATGGAGGGAGGCGGACTCTCTGGGTTCTGCCGGTGAGGAAGAAGGTGATCCAGTCCAGGGCTTTGTCGCGGATCCCTACGTCGTGGAGGCGTGTGCTTAGGGTGTGGTGGCAGACGGTGTCGAAGGCAGCTGGGAGGTCCAGGAGGATGAGGGCCGCAGTTTTGCCGTTGTCCAACAGGGCCTGATGTCATTGGTGGCGGCGATGAGGGCGGTTTCGGTTCTGTGGTTGCTGCGGAAACCGGATTGGGACGAGTCCAGGGTGTTGTTCTCCTCGAGGAACCAGGTCAATTGCCTGTTGACAATCTTCTCAATGCCTTTCGCCGGGAACGGGGGCAGAGAGATGGGTCGGAAGGTCCTTTGGGTCCACCTTTGGTTTCTTGAGTAGGGCGTTGATCTCTGCGTGTTTCCAGCTCTCCGGGAAGGTGGTGGTCTCGAAGGAGCTTCAATGTTACCATTTTATGACCCATGGGCCATTTCAGGTTCACATTTTATGTGCTGTGCCGGCACAGAAGGGGTCTGTGGATTTCATTTTCACATCTTCAGCACATACGTTAACTCAAAAAATCTTTGAGGGAGTGCATGGCCTGCAGACAAAGGGCAGTCATAGCATCTTTGGGTTTCTGTGATTCCTGCTGGATCCACGACTGGCCTCAATCAGAATTTAATTAGAAGACTAATCTTCTGTGTTCACTTCTAAAGAATACGTTCGGTTCTTATGCTGCATATGCTGGAATAAACACTCCATGGGCTTTCCCTGAGCTGACAATGAATACGTGCATAACTGCACATGGAGAGCACGCCACACATGCCAGATCAGAATCAACTAAAACGAGAACCTGCACAATGTCGAACAACTGTATCAATCAGTAGCGGGTCCTCGTGATAGTCCTGAGAAAGCATGTAACTTAATTAAGGTGGCGAAAGATGTTGACAACCTTTACAAGCCAATGCAGCCCTCAATGACAAATAGGAATATACTTGACAGCGGGCATTTTCAAACATGCCGAATTATTTCTGGGCCACTTATTCAAGTGGATTCGCCTTTCCAACTTAAAATCATACTTTAGATGAGAGCATGGCCCTATGATTAGCTGACAAGTACTAAAGTAATCCAAAGGACTGTTTTGAATATTAGGTTTTGTTAAAACGTTTTTTATTAAACCTAAAGACTAATAAACTGTAAATATGTGATGATTGTACTTTGAAATATATTTTGTGAACACATGTTTAGGCCTGCGAAAATAATGAATTAATTTGAGTTTTGGATATATTCCTATCAAAGTGTTGATAATTCATTTGAATGCTTCTTCATAAAAATGAGCACCAATCTTTCTCCTTGAGAATACCTTACTGATGTATTTAGTTTACTTCCCCAAACTCTCTGGGGTTACAGGGATCACCTCACACCTCTTTCACTTCTGAGATCTCTAAGGAGACATAGCATGTAGATATTGAAAAATAGAGGAGAGAGTAGTGACCTGTTAGGGAATGCCACAGGAAAGCTGAAACTGATGGTTGATGGAAGGTATGGGGTGATCGAAATTATACTGTCGTGTGAAAGGTAATTGCTATTACTTTGCATCGCCACATCTGTGTTAGGTTTTTTCCATGAACACTTGCACAGACTTTCCCACAAAAACCTATAGTGAAATAGTGGTGCATGATGAGAATCAAGAGATTAAAGTATCCCAATAACTTCTGTCATAAGCCAATACACAATAATGTATAATAAAATGCGTACTATAAATACATTTAAGCAATGCAAATGTGTGACAAAAACGAATCCCTGTGTCTAATCTCTCTACAGAGCCAGCTTCTAGACACATCATTTTTTCTTACTAAGGTTATGCACCTTTCAAGCTAAGTGACACCATACTTGGCATCAATGTACAGAAGCCAACTGTCCCTGTCATAAGAATTCACTCTCATCTTATCGCCTGTCCTCTGTCTGATTACACAAATCATCGGCCTTTTTAGGGGCATTGACCATTTCACAAGAAATGCAGTTTCTCCTGAAAGTGAGAATCTCAACTTTAAGAAGTGATCTTTAAAAAATCAAACTCAAGTTCACATGAAATAGAAGGATATTCAATGTTACTTTACGTTATATCTGAAGTAAACCCAGATAAACAATACTTGCAAGTATATGGTTCAAATATATGTTCAATAAAATAACATGATCTAATGCAAGCAAAACATGCAGTTTTGCTCTCATGAACAAAAGAAACGCAAATGCATTAAACGAGGCAGACTTTTAATAAACATGTACATTCGTAACGCGCACAAAAAACACATTGTATACATAATCTGTGTATACTAATGGCCCATACCTTTCAAATGTTCAAAGAGGCATAAGATAGAAAATGACACGAATAACCATGCACCTGGGGTCAGAGGTGAAAACATTCTCAGCGCTCACCGTGAAATGGTTAAATGGAAAAAACCAAATGTTAAAGGTGAACATGAAACGGTTAATGGTGATAGAGCGTCATGTGATCCTGCAATCTGTAGGGGTGCATCATATTCACCGTTAGTCAGCACCCGCATATTATTCGATGTGTGTTAAGAAGCGTCATAGAAATGTAATGCTGTAATCGTCAACATAGAGGTGATTAGAATTGTAATAATGCTTTGTGAAAATCAACGTTGTAAGTTATCGTGAATGTATTCAGTAAAATGTATAATGATTAGTTTTCGTGTAATGTAATGTATTAGGTTAAACGTGTGCCATGTTAAAGTTATACGTGTAGATTGCTTATTCACGCACATGAGAATAATGAACTAATGCTTAGAGTATGATTTAATAGAGTGTTTGACTTTGTAAAGGCCTGATCACATATATGTTAGATGTTAGATATATTTCCTTATGTTAGCTAATGTTGTAGGCCGAAAATGATTCCCTTAGTAAAGGTTTTGGGCTGCAGAGAAATGTAAAATCTTAAAGATGTGAAATGCTTTGCGTTCTCATGTTTCTGTTGCAGGTGCAAGGACATTTAGCTTGTTAGTGAGACTAGGTCTTTGTTTTAGGAGTTAGGATGCTGTGAGAAGCTAACAGGGGAGTGCATTGGAATGTGGAGATGATACATTCAGCGGAGAAGATGCCTTTGACCCAAGGTCAAGCTAACCGTCGTTGGATGCCGGTCAAACCTGATGGAAAAGTATTGGGAGAAGACCTGGCTGAAGAGGTGTGACGAAGGGCGTGTTTTATAATTTTGGGGTTTTGTATTAGGGACAGTGCCTCGTGGGTTGAGGAGTTGAGGTTTAGACGGGAAGCTAAGAAGAGTATCTTAGACTGAGCTCTGACTAAGTGAATGTACTTCTTAGGAAGTCTTCACTTCTGACACCTTTTGACTCTCTTGCCTGGGAAGGGAAATGCTAAGTAGGGATGTCACCTTAGAGCTAGTATAGGGATAGACTAACGCTTTCCTTTTAGACTGATGATTCCCAATTTAGACATTGGCCTAACAATCGCTTTCTTGATGATTTTGGAGTCAGTGATTCTTTTTGTTTTGAGTCGCATGAGAATCCTGCGTAGACTTGCCTTTGTATTAGCGCCCATTTATCTCCTACACCATATACTGAGGTGTCTGTATGTTCAGCTATTTTTGGTTGTAATAAAATCTTATACATTTTAGATTCGGAGTCAGTAGTCCTTTCCAAATGAAGTCTAACTTTGGTGATTATGTTTTGATAATTATATTTCCTCCCCTCCACACTATTTAGCAGATAAAAAGATCCTGGGGACCTGAGAGGATTCTTGGAGATAACCAGGTAGGCAAGAATCCGGTCCTATCAGTTGGTAGCAGAGTAGGATGGTTATCTCTGATAGTGAGGGGAGATCTATATCAGGATAACAGATTTTGAAGCCCAGAGTAGTCAAGTGATGGTGACTCATCGGATGGCGAGCAGTGGACGACGGCGGCTGATGGAGGTTGATGGAGAGTAGCAGTGCGGCGGAAAGCGGCAATTCGAGGAGGAGTGAGTATGAATAGGGTGAGATGTTTGTAGATTGTGGTGCTGTTTTGTTGTGTGATGTCTTGCGGAGTTGGAGTGAGTGTTGCATGATTGTGAGATCCGGCTGTGAGCGCGCACAGCCCGGGAAAGTCTTAGGCTCGATGGGTAGCTTAAGCGATTGTGGTGTAGAAGACACCCGAGGTAGATTTTGTTGACCACCGAAAGGGGATCGTGAGACGTCATCGATCACCTGGACCGAGATAGGGGGAGCGAATGTGTGAGTGCGTGAGGAACCGATGCTGGTCGTGGGTTGTTGTACGTGGTATTCGAGTATTTGTAACCTATCAGAGGTGATCGTCTGGTCGGTTGTGGACAGACATTTGCCAACCGAGGTCGACAACTTCGAGAGAAGAGACTGTGGACGGACAGTCAGAGAAGTAACTTGTTTGGGACAAACGGTTATTTCAGCGTATGAATGGGACGAATGCAAGGGTGAGACGTGAATTGTGAAGGAGGGGAACTGCTGCGAGCGGAGGAAGAGTGACGTCAGAAGGTGCCGCGCTGCGATAGGTTGGTTGGTGTGAGTCGTGCTACTATTGGTGGAGTTTGACATCAGGAAGTAAACGAAAACATTGTGCGTGATCGAAATTTGTTCATCATGAAATGTTTTAAAGTTTTCCGAGAATTATGTAGAGGTGACAAACATGTGGCTACTCGTGGGGGAGAAGAGGCCCCTCCCGAGGATACTCCAGTGCATTACATGGCAAGAAATGTGGGGTTACATATCATAATTTGGTTTGAGAATTGGCAGAAGATGACCCAGAGTGAAGGAGAATTAGCTTTCCCACGATATGGCTCATTTAGGTTGGAAGTGTTGTATCAGTTAAAATCTGTGATGGCAGCTTTACGACCTTTGCCGAGACCTACACAGTTTGAGGCGTTGCATGCATGGATTAGAGCAGCGCATGACAGGAAAAGGGATCGAAATCAGGAAAGGGTGAAAAAGTCGATTAAGGCATTTCAGGATGCGAGATGGGACGCAGAAGAGAAAAGGTGGAGAGTGCAAACAATAGAGTTGTATCCGTTATTGGTAAAGACTGATAGCTCAAAGGTCAAGAGTGGGGATGATGATGAAAGTGATACAGAAGATAGCCTACTGGAGAGGTTATTGTCCACCTCCATACAATCCCGATTCCTATGAAGTAAGGTCGGCCCAGTCAGAAAGGATTAGTGGAGCACCGACTCAGTCAGAAGTGAGAGTAGAAGGGAAGATTTCGACAGGAGCTGAGGGTACTAGAAATCAGCCGGTAGCTAGCACAGAGGTTGGGAGAGGTGTGAGGTTACCGGATGCTTTAAAGGTACCGGTTACCATCGGACCTATTGTTTCTGTCTATGATCCAGATCAAGAGAAGGTTGGGAGTTCAGTGCAGTCAGTTGTAGGAGCGAGGAGTGTGGTCGAGGGAAATGGATCGGTGAGTGGAATGGAGCAAACTCCAAAGCCCATAGAATGGAGTACACCATTGCCAGCTACAGCAGATTCCTCTAGGGGACAGGCAGAGGCGAGACCAGTGAGGCCGAGGTCTTTGGTAGGCCTGGGCTAAATTTCCGTTCCGCCCTCGGAAATTGCGATAATTTGACATTTTCGCGTTCCGCGGAGAGCGCGAAAATGCAAAAATTTCCGCATTCCGCAGCTTAGCGATAATTTGCTTCTTGCTCGCGCTGTAAAATAATACATTCTCGCGCGATCGCCTTACCTGAATCCCCGCGTTCGCCGACAAGTTTTCCCGATCAGGTCACGTTCTCCACGAGATGTTGGATTGTTGGTAGCCACTTGCGCTGTCTCGCGACAGTTCGCGCCGGCAGTAATGTCATTGGTCGCGCGATCACGTCTTTCTTCTTGCGATCATGCACCGCGAGAAGAGTGAAAACAAGATGGCCGCGCCCGCGAGCAACCGCATGGGTAAGCTGGCGAGCCGCGAACATGCAGAAAATACCGTGAACGGACGGGAAAAAAACTTCCGCATCTTCGCGATATTTCCGCGTGTTTGCGGAGATTTTTAACATTTTCGCGATAATTTGCGAAAGTCACTTTCGCAAATTCCGCCCACCCCGAGTCTTTGGCCGAGTCAAGATCAGATTTGCAAATGTGGGCACCACCAGTGAGAAATCAGAGTGAGAGTGAGAGAACGTAGAAACTGAACGAGGCATGATAGTAAATCGTTCTGTACCTATGAGCATGTCAGAAGAAAGTAGGACTCAGGAACGGGAATGTGATTATGATGAACTGGATGGAGCAGCTTGTCGAGAAATGTTGAAGGGGGCCTTGAAAGGGAAAATGCTAGATGTCGTAAGGTTGAAAGCAGAAGTAGATGAGATAATAAATGGAAATTTTCCTCTTGAGAGAACGTACATGTACTACTTTTTGTGGCCAAAGATGTGACTCGCAAGGCAAGAACTGCACATGAGAAGTTGTCTGAATTAGCCAAAATGTATTTTGTGGATTTGTCTAAAACGAAATCATTACAGGGAAGTCATACATTGCAGTATAGTGATCAAGAGTTGGAAGAGAAAAGGGTCATGGGATTGAGAACCCATATCAAAGACTTGATCATAGCAATGCGTGCATGGATCATGCTTGACAAGTGGGAAGAAAGATGGTCCAAGAAGAAAAGTTCCAGGAGAACGATAGGAGAGACACCACCTCGAGGTGGGAGGGATGACGGAGGTAGGAAATTTCCCTTTACGAGAGGTACAGAATGGAGGATACGTGCATGTGCCTTGGAGTAGAGGTGATTTGGCTGCATTTACAAACGATTTTCCCCGGTTAAGGGAGAAGCCCATGGAATGGTACAAGCAAGTTGATCGATTTGTCAAAATCTCAAAGGTGTTGTGGGTCGATTTGAATACATTGTTTGACATTGTGGTTCCGAGTGACTTGTGGTCAGCATGCAAATTTGCGGTCGAGTGGCCAACCTCCGAGCCTGATAGGGACCCAATCTCGAATGGTCCATCACCCATAGTGATGAAGAAGTTCGAACAGGTGATCACGTGGTTGAAGTCGAAAATTTCACCTCAGGATATCGATTAGCTAAAGATAGATCGAACAGTGCAAGAGCCAAAAGAGACGGTGCATGAGTTTTATGAGAGACTTTTGCAGGCTGTTAAACAGTACAGTGGCCTAGATGTGTTAGACATGGGACAGTTTGTTTCGAAGTTCGTATTGGGATTGAGGCCAGAGGTTAGTCTCATGATACAGCAGCATTTGATTTGTTGGCAGAACAAGCCTGTGGATGAGATCTTACGGTATGCTAGGTACTGTAGTGATGAGATAGAATCAAAGCACAGGAAGTTGAAAGACAAGTTGATGCTTGTTCAGATGCAAACAGCTCAGGGACAACCGAATGGAGGGACGTTAGGAAGAAAACAGAGAAATAACCAAGGAGGAAATTTGAATGCCCAAGGTCAGGGAAGACCAAAGTCAATTCATCCGAAGACAGGGATGGATGTGGCGACATTGAAAAAGACCACGGCGTGTTATCTTTGTCACCAGATTGGACATTGGAAACGCAAGTGTCCTTTGAACCCGTTGAATCAAGTGCAGCAGATAGGAGAGATAGTTCAGGTACCCGTATCTGAAATGGTTCCCTCGGTGGCACGACCTAAGATGGTCAAAGGGCGGCCTAGTATTCCGCAAGTGCAGGTTCCTCATCCACCTAGAGTTCAGAACATGCAACAGGGAGTACGAACTTACATGCAGATGCCCATGTTTGAAGGGAATGAGGAATTCGGCCCAGATCCATTGGCATGACGGTGCCTGAGAGGGGAGGAGGACTGCACACTTGGAGCAGTCCTAGAGATGGACCAGAGGGGGCCATTTGTGGAAGCAGACATTGATGGTCACCCCACAACCTTCTTGGTTGACACTGGTGCTACCCGGTCTACTGTAAAATCAGCAGTATTCCCTGACCTACCCCCCTCGGGACAATCAATCCAAGTTGTAGGCGTAGCAAATAAGAAACTGACTAGTCCATTGACGGAGCCAATTCCGGTGAGAATAGGAAATTTCAGAGATCGACACCAGTTTGTGGTGTGCGATTCAAGTCCAGTTTGCCTGTTAGGTAGAGACCTGTTATGCAAGCTGAATTGCACCATCTATTTTACCCCGAAGGGAGTGGAAGTACAGACGAGGGATGATGATGCGACCTTTAAGGTTGCAAATCAGCGTGTGTGCATAGAAATGTATCCAGCGCTGACAGTGGAGAAACTTCCACTTGATCTGAGGGATTCTGTGTCAATTGATGTGTGGGATCTCAGTGGAGAAGAGATCGGATTGGTCAAGGGTATAGACCCAGTAAAAATTCAGGTCAAGCCGAATGTAGAATTTCCTAGGAAGCCTCAGTATAATCTGTCGCCTGAAACGATTGCAGGGATCAAGCCTGTAATTGAGTCCATGATCAAACAGGGAATTCTAAAAGAGATTATGGGTAGCCCATGCAATTCACCTATTATGGGACTACAGAAACCGAGTGGGAAATTCAGGATTGTACATGATCTGCGAAAAATTAATGACATAGTCGTTCCATGCTGTCCAGTGGTACCAAATCCGTCTGTGATCTTGTGTCAGATCCCATATGAAGCTGAGTGGTTTACAGTGATTGACTTGTGTCAAGCATTCTTTTCGATCCCACTCCATGAGGAGAGCCAATTTCTTTTTGCTTTCCGGCTGGAAAATCGTGTGTTAACGTGGTGTCGTATCCCACAGGGGTATACGGAGAGCCCGTCTATCTTTAATCAGATCTTGAAGAAGAATCTTGAAGGTCTTGTGTTGCCACAGAACTCCGTTCTGGTGCAATACATTGATGATTTGCTTGTTGCGTCAGAAACTGAAGACACTTGCAGGATCAATACCATCGCCTTGCTGAATTATCTGGCAGAGAATGGACACAAGGTATCTCCGAGCAAATTGCAATATTGCCTGAGTGAAGTGCAGTATTTGGGTCACAGAACTGAGAAAGGCAAGAGAAAGGTGTCGCCAGAACGCATGGAGGCTATTATGAATATGCTTGTACCTACCACTCAGAGAGAAGTCAGAATGTTCCTGGGGATGGTTGGTTATTTTCGCCAATGGATTCCCAATTTCTCCTTTGAAGCGAAGCCCTTACAACGGCTGATGTGCAAGGATGTGAGTGATCTGGTACCATGGGACGAAGACTGTTTAAGGTAATTTTTGAGGCTGAGAGAAGTCTTGTGTTGCACCCCAGCTTTGGGAATGACTGATTACAACAAGGCATTCGCATTATTCTGCTGCGAAAGGGAAGGTTGTGCATTGACTCAGAGTCATGGAGGTGTCCGTAGACCAGTTGCCTACTTTTCGGCTACTTTAGATCCAGCAGCTTCTGCGTTGCCCAGATGTCTCAAATCTGTTGCGGCAACAGGTGTCAGTATTGAAAGATGTGAGAGCATTGTAAAGGGACATCCGCTTACAGTTTATGTGCCACACTCTGTTGAACTGTTGATGACAAGGACTAAAACACAGCACCTCACGGACAACAGATTGACACATTATGAGCAAGTTATACTTGCTGCAGAGAATGTGACTTTGAAGAGGTGTTCTGTTTTAAATCCTGCGACCTTGATGCCTATTTCAAATGTAGACGATGAAGATTGTGAGGATTATGACTGTCTCGATGAGACTAAATTGTGCACCAAATCGAGACCAGACATTGTCGATAAGCCGCTCCTTGACCCAGATTAAACTTTCTTTGTGGACGGTTCATGTCTAAGAGACAGTGCTGGTCGATTGAGAGTAGCGTTTGCTGTATGTACCATCACACGGTGGTTGAGGCTGCTTGTTTAGAAGGAGTACACTCCGCACAGGTAGCTGAAATCATTGCTTTGACCCGTGCCTGTTTGGCTGCTGACCAGATTCGGATAACGAATTATACCGATAGTCAGTACGGGTTTGGTGTCGTTCACGACTTTGGACAGTTATGGTCCCAGAGAGGGTTCATGACATCGTCTGGTTTACCTATCAGAAATGGGGAATATGTGAGACAGTTGTTGGAAGCATTGCAATGTCCAAAAGAAATTGCAGTTGTCAAGTGTTCTGCGCACAGCAAGGGGAATGATTTTGTGTCGTTGGGGAACAGCTACGCGGATGAAGTTGCCCGGTTTTGTGCAGAACAAGGATGTATATTCACTGGAGGGTATAGTAGAGAAAGCCAAGAAAGAACCGATCTCAGCATGATGTTGGCCATGGCTGATACATGGGAGGAACTAAAGCGACTGTAGGATGAGGTTACTGATCAGGAACGAGATGGCTGGATGCGAGCAGGATGTGAAAGGGGAGATGTGGATGTGTGGGTTTCAAGCGATGGACGAGCTGTGCTGACAGAATGTCTGTTGAGCCCAATGGCAAGGTTGATTCATGGTGCAGTATATCTTTGTAGAGATGCGATTGTGCGAGTGTTTCGACAGACATGGTATAATCCGAAGTTTCGTGCAGTAGCTGAAGCTGTGTGTCAGAGGTGTGTTACATGTCAGCAGATAAATGCAGGAAAGAGAACTGCTGTGACTTTGACCCACATTGGGAGGTCAGGAGGGCCTTTCAATAGGATGCAGTTGGATTTCATTGAGATGCCAAAGTGTAATGGGTTGAGGTACATCTTGGTTGTGGTATGTGTCTTTTCAAGATGGGTGGAGGCTTACCCAACACGTAGATGTGACACACTCACTGTAGCTAAGCTGTTACTGAGAGAGCTCCTGAAATGGCCCGACGCACTACCCTTAGTTCTCATGGGTCTCTGTAGTGTTCCTGAGAGGAGGATTGGGTTGTCACCTCATGAAAATATAATGGGGAGGGCAATGCGAGTACCAGCGATACCTGCCACTGCTTTGATTAACATCACTGATGACTTGATTCTTGACTACTGTAAGGGACTGGCTGATGTAGTCCGTTCTGTGTCTCAGCAGTTGCAAGCAGCAACTGTTCCAGCCGCAGGTGACCTGTGCCACGACTTGTGCCCAGGGAATTGGGTGCTTTTGCGTAAACGTGAGGAAGAGTTGCCTGGATGTTCGCTGGCGTGGCCCGTACCAAGTAATACTGGTCACGAACACGGCAGTGAAGTGTGGGGGACTGCCGAACTGGGTGCATGCCTCCCATACCCGCAGAGTTCCTGCACCCTTGGAAGATACAGCCCCTCTCGTAGACGAAAATCCAGCTGAGGTGGCAGGGCCATCTGAGAGGGCAAGTCAAGCTGTGAGGGTTGCTGAGGCAGTTGGTTGTGCACTAGATCGAGCTGAAAGGGGTGGTGCAAATCGAAGCCCCGAATTTGACTCAGACGGAGAAAGTGTTGCTGTGGGTGGAGTAGAGTCAAATTCACTAGAAGAAGGAAGTTGTGCACAGGGTAGTCAAAGGGAGAGCAGAGGTGTCGCAGAAGCAGAAAGAGTTTGACCCGTGAATCAGAGACGGCTAAACTTGAGATTGGCACCTGGAAGAGACCTTGCCCCAGTTTCTGAAATGTCTGAATCTGAGCAAAGTGACGAAGAGCAAGCTCAAGCCAATCTAAGAAGGTCAAGGAGAGCAAGAGTGTTGTGTTAAAGGTACGCATCACCAGAGTGGACATACGCTGTGACTTATGCCCGGCATACCGAGCACAGGGAGGCTGCGATCCTTGACGTTGATCAGCAATTCTCCGAACTTGAAAATAGAGGTGTTGTTGCGAGTTCCAGGACTGGAAATCGAAGGAATACTGACCCTCAATATTCCGAATCCACCGCTTCTGAGTAAAGTTCGTGAGTTGATTTTGGAGACGCTGGTTTTTCCGACTTTTGGTATTGTGCCACCACATCAGGAGTTGGTGATACTTCGTCTTGAAATTTTGCAAGGGGTCTTAGAGCTTTTGGGAGCGAATATCGTTCTGGACTGAAGGTAAATCCTTTGTTGTACATAGAGGTCCAAAAGAAGAAGATAACCTAGGCCCGAGTGGAAGAAGAATAAAGTTAGGGACTTTCCGCTAGAGACAACGAAAAGGGCTAAGGGATTCTTTTTGTGGACTGTGTAAATAAGGAAATGAAAATTGCTAGGGGACTTCCAGCTTCAAGGTGGTGATTGAACTGGTTCGAAAGGCAACACCCGGAGGAGAAAGAGACTTTTACATGCTGCTGTTGAACTTTGAATTTTGAGAATTTTGCAAAGATGGCAGATGCTGGAAATACCCACCGTAGAGCTAAATTAGTGATAGGTACACTTTTAGGGGCAGTGATATTTGCTATAGTTGCTATAGTTGTAGCCTCATATATTGTCTCACATGAGCAGGAGGGGGAGGTACAGAGGACACCTACACCTACCACCTCTAGCCAGAAAGAGGTTACTATAGGAGCTCAAAGAGCTTTGTTACTTGAAGAGAGTCGTAGATTTCATGTAGATCTGTCTAGAAGTGACTTCAAACTTAATGCTTATGCGAAGCTGTTGTATGATTATGTTGATGCAATGGATGCAAAAGATTGCTATGTGTGCATGCAGCTACCTTCTTCAGTAGATGAGGGTATTAGATACCATCATCATCCATTAACCTATGGAATTTCTTGTAGTCTGTTGCTTAGTATCTTTTATGAGAGGAAACAAGTCGAGTATTTCTTTTCCAATTATGATGCAGTACTTCCTGAAGTTCCGGCCTATAAGCATCTGAATAAGTATGACTATTATAAGTCAGAGGACAGACTTCGGAAGTATTTCATACGGGCTTTGGAATTGGATACGGCTTATGCTCAACGACATAATTTGACATGTTCATTGTCAGACACAGAGAAGAAATGTATAGGTCAAGTAGAAGATAGATATAGAAATTGACTTAGATACGAAATACAGGTGAGAATCCAGTGAATTAGACTAATGAGGAGAGATTGCACAGATCTAAAGGAAGTTATGGACGCATAGCGCTAGATAAGATGCAGAAAGGAAAGTTGTGTGTAAGACGTCCACAGACTTATTATGAAAAAGTTTCGGTAGGACAGAGTACGTGTGACCATACCAACACTATGGAGGACTCTGCTAAGAACTTCTTGCACGGTCCGGTGCAAGTGATTCCAACTGTGTATTATGTGAGCGGAAGGAATGCCTATGTGAGGTTGCCTGCGAATTGGTATGATACATGTTATTTGGCTATCATCTTTCCGAAGATCTATCATGCGGAAGATTTAAATCTTTTGGAGACTGGACATCATTCTAAAGTACGGAGAGCTGCAAGTGCAGGAGCAGTGATTGTTGATATCTTTGGAGCGATGATGCCAAGTCTGGGTGTGGTTTTGAATGATGTGAAGATCAGAAGATTCGCGACTGTGGTTGATGAATTGTCAATGAATACTGCAAGATCCCTGTTACTGGTGGATGGAGAGATGCTGTCGGTAAGGACGATGGTTTTGCAAAATCTTCTTGCTTTAGACGTATTATTGGCAAAAGAGGGCGGAGTCTGTAAATTGTTGAAAGTTCAGGAATGTTGCACGTATATTCCAGACAATAGCAAGGATCTGGAGAAATATATAGATAACATTACCACGATTCATCAAGAGATTGCGGATCTGACTGAGGAAGGCGTGTGGGAAAAGATTGGTAAGGGATTTGGTTGTGTGGGAAGTTGGTTTGCGAGCTTGGGAGAGGGGTTCCTTGAATTCGTTCTCAAGCCTCTCATTATTGTTTTGGTTTGTGTGATCTGCTTGTGGGGTCTTATCAGAGCCTATAAGTGGTACAGAGGAAACAGAGTTGAAAGAGCTCTCAGAGCGAATGAGAGGCGAATGGCAGACTGCAGGATAGTCAATATCAGAATCTTAAGAGAATGGAGTTGTTCCGGCAGGGGAGAATGGCAACTAGCACTGTTTAGGTCGGTTCTTTCTCCAAGGGGGGAACTGATAGAGCATCATGTGATCCTGAAATCTGTAGGGGTGCATCATATTCACCGTTAGTCAGCACCCGCATATTATTTGATGTGTGTTAAGAAGCGTCATAGAAATGTAGTGCTGTAATCATTAACATAGAGGTGATTAGAATTGTAATAATGCTTTGTGAAAATCAACGTTGCAAGTTATCGTGAATGTATTCAGTAAAATGAATAATTATTAGTTTTCGTGTAATGCAATGTATTAGGTTAAACGTGTGCCATGTTAAAGTTATACGTGTAGATTGCTTATTCACGCACATAAGAATAATGAACTAATGCTTAGAGTGTGATTTAATATAGTGTTTGACTTTGTAAAGGCCTGATCGCATATATCTTAGAAGAGAGGGCCTGTTCATTTCCTTATGTTAGCTAATGTTGTAGGCCGAAAATGATTCCCTTGGTAAAGGTTTTGGGCTGCAGAGAAATGTAAAATCTTAAAGATGTGAAATGCTTTCCGTTCTCATGTTTCTGTTGCAGGTGCAAGGACATTTAGCACGTCATTGAGACTACGTCTTTGTTTTAGGAGTTAGGATGCTGTGAGAAGCCAACAGGGGAGTGCATTGGAATGTGGAGACGATACTTTCAGCGGAGAAGGTGCCTGGGACCCAAGGTTAAGCTAACCGTCGTTGCATGCCGGTCAAACCTGATGGAAAAGTACTGGGAGAAGACCTGGCTGAAGAGGTGTGCCGAAGGGCGTGTTTTATGATTTTGGGGTTTTGTATTAGGGACAGTGCCCCGTGGGTTGAGGAGTTGAGGTTTAGATGGAGAGCTAAGAAGAGCATCTTAGACCGAGCTCTGACTAAGTGAATGTACTTCTTAGGAAGTCTTCACTTCAGACACCTTTTGACTCTCTTGCCTGGGAAGGGAAATACTAAGTAGGGATGTCACCTTAGAGCTAGTGTAGGGATAGACTTACGCTTTCCTTTTAGACTGATGATTCCCAATTTAGACATTGGCCTAACAATCGCTTTCTTGATGATTTTGGAGTCAGTGATTCTTTTTGTTTTCAGTCGCATGAGAATCCTGCGTAGACTTGCCTTTGTATTAGTGCCCATTTATCTCCTACAACTTATACTGAGGTGTCTGTATGTTCAGCTATTTTTGGTTGTAATAAAATCTTATAAATTTTAGATTCGGAGTCAGTAGTCCTTTCCAAATAAAGTCTAACTTTGGTGATTATGTTTTGATAATTATATTTCCTCCCCTCCACACTATTTAGCAGATAAAAAGATTCTTGCGTCCTGAGAGGATTCTTGGAGATAACCACGTAGGCAAGAATCCGGTCCTATCAGTGGTCAAATGTTAAAGGTTATAGGTGAACACACTATCACCATGGCATGAATGAAATGGGCAACAGCTAAAATGATCAAATATGCACTTTATTATTGTCTGAAAAACAGGCATTGAAATCAACAGCCACTGTAGCACATTTAAAATGACAAGCTGACATGGATCGCCACTTTTGCAGGTGAGTTTCACAAGGGCTGACTAACAAACTTAAAAGAAGCCATCTTGGATGGACTGATTTACATCAAACCAGACAAAATATCTGGTTGTGTTTAGCTATCAATAAACTGATCAAAGTCATATTGATAAATCCGGTCAATGACAGATGATACAGAATCAGTATCACTTGGGCTGCAGTGTCAGCATTGATTCATTCAGTAACCAGCTAAAGATGTGATGGGCGGCAGTGACATTGCTGTTCTTAATTCTAGATATTTCAGTATAGGCGGGGGTGGTTCGCTTGTACTCTGCCTTAAGGATGGCAGATTTAAAAAAACATTCTCAGGGACCTGAGAACTTGACTGAGGGTAGCTGTGGGCGCATTACTCAGTTGAATCTCATACGATAACTGAGCATGACCTTGTCAACACGTGAACACCAAGCTAACTAAGGGTCCTTTACTATTTTTGTTTAGAAAGCTGATTGTGAAATACACTAGGGCACCTGACAATATCACATGTCCAAGATGTCACCCAATTGCAAACTGATGCTGTTGCGAGGGATGGAACAAATTGATTGATGAAAGAGCAGATGTATTTAGCAGCACCAATGCAGAAATTAGCAAGACAGGTGTCAGTCCTGAGAAGAGGCCAGAAGTCATTGAGCTAAAGACTGAAGTCATGTTTCCACATACTGTCTGGAATGTGTTGATCAAAACAGAAACCACAGTTGAAATGAGATTACAGATCTGTCTACAACAAAACCTAACAAGCATTTGCAATGTAATAGGTCTCGCATTTTCGTAACTTTGACCTATTGGTGTTGTAAATGACAATGCCTTTATGATTGCAGGATTTTTAAACACATAAATAAAAGGCATTGTCATTTACAATGTAAAAAGCCAAAATCTCGCAAATGCAAGACCTATTACATTGCAAATGCTTGTTTGTTTCTGCACTGCTCCGAGTGATGTGTGATCGAGATTGCAGGTATGTGGGGCAGAGGTCCTGCTATTGCGGACTCAGACTCCGGGAGGTCAGGATATTGCTGGGCATGCCCGTTTGACTTCTGCTGCGCTGTTTTTGTTTCTCTCTTATTTGCGTTGCCCAGTATGCATGGTCCTGTTTGAGTGGACTCGCTTGGAGTGTGATGGCAGTACCAGGCGTGTAAGCCGGCCAGGGGGAACCGGCGCCTTTCTTCCTGGTGATCCTGCGGGAGTGTACTCGTGGGAGGGTCGCGCTCAGTTTTGTGTTACTCACCGGATGTTGGTGAGGACCGCTTGGTGTCACGTTGGTTCGGCTTCCCGGTCGCCTTGGCAAAAGGGAGGAACTGCCCTAGACAGTGCCGCATAATAGATCATGGGCGGCCAAAGGAGATGGTTTTGTTCTGTGTTGGTGGCGTGCTCACTTGACGTACATGTTGGCGGTGCCCACTGGGTATTGTGGCACAATTTCCTGGGCAAAAATGGCGTTTTACTTCATCAGTGGTTTTGATGTATTTAAGGGGCTTGAGTTAGTGTGCATTGCGTGTTAAACAAGCTGTGAGACAACAGACAGCAGAAGGGGGCGGGAACACGGACAACAAGAAAGGGAGCGGAAAAGAAAGGCACGGCCGTTCTTGTTGATTAGGGGTGGCTGCTGCACTGCTTAAAACAAGCGCGGTGTCCCTGAAGCGGGCGCCGCGCTCAGTGTTGTCTGGGCACGTGCACTAGGAAAGTGAAAGCGCGAAGGGAGCCGTGCACATCGCCTGTCCGGGCACGCACATGTTTTGTCTCCCTTCACGCACCAAACCCACGACAATAGAGTCTCGCCAAGGCAAAGCAGCACATGCGCTGCGTTTGCTAGGCGAGACCTAAAAAGGGTAAAAGGAGGTTAAAATACCAATGAGCATGTCTCCTTATCTCCATCACTTAAATGTTTGTGGTCTGTGAACTTGTATGGCCGGTTGTACCAAAGGAACCACTCTATTTATTCTGTCAATGAGTTACTAAACACATTTGTTTTGTAAGGACGAAAACCCTCACCCACTCTAGAGTGGAATGTTTCCTCATAGGGACCCTCCTCACACAACTGGAGTAAAATCATGATGTGGGCTACAACCTTCCAACCAGTGGAGAGAGGCACTTTAGAAGATGGTCCGCAGGAAATGAGCATAAGTGAGTAATATAGTGTGGGTGTGTGGTACTGTGTGCAGAGAGGAACAATAAGCGTGAATAAAACCACCTGTTAGTAGATCTGATTTAAACTTCATTATGCAGCTCCAATGGATAGGATTCAAACTAAGAGGGAAAATCTTCAACCCAATTTACTGGCCTTGTAGAATGACTCCACACCTTCATTACGGGTTCAAAGTAGGCAGAAACATGTTGATCTCTTACCAATGACTGGGTTGAAGATTTCCCCTCTACGTTTTAATCCTATCCACTGAGGATAGATAATAAACAAAAAAATGTGATTAGCAACTCAATGAGAGAATACAGAAAGGTTCCTGTGGCACAACTGGCAATTCAAACTTATAGACCACAAGCATCTACGTGATAGTATTACAGATCTGTCAGGACTTCCAGCAACTTGTTTAAGTCAGGAGGGTAGGATCGTGATCTAGCCTCGCCCTGTGAGGAGAGTAGGTTATTGGCAGTGGCATCTTCGGAATGTTGGGACTTGGAGGCTGTGTCTGACAAGGCAGGTCATGAAAGACAAAAAGCACAAGACACTTTTGGTGTAGTTATAAGTAGCACCAGAGAAGAACTGCAGCCTAACAATGTCCAAATGCTGCAAGCTTTTAGTCTACATCAATTCGCACTTGTGATCCAGCGGTAAACCAGCCACTAATACTCTAATATCTCATACTCACCTTGGGCCCATATACACAAACTTACACACTGGCCAGTTAAATCCACTGGAGCCAATTTTTTTTATTTATCTCTCTCAGATTGCCATTTCTAACCAATCTTTCACAGATCAAAAGTTCTTTCCTCTGGTCAATGGACCATTAGCTGAACTAGTTGATGGAGAAATGACATGAATCTTAATCTACTTTCTCTGCAATGAAATAACCACAGACTCGGGAACATTTTAAATGTTTATCTAAATGAAATTCATGTGAGTCAAAATCCAAGTACAGAACGGTCTCCGTCACCCATAGAAGGAGGAACACAGATTAATAAGACTTTCAATGACGGTACTTGGAAAGGAGAGGATAGAGAGAGAAGTACAAATAAAATTCTACAGAACATTATAGTTACCTAGAATGGTGTGAGAACGGACACCTTAGCCAAGGAGTTGGGAAAGGTCCCCCGGGAAAGGACAGGAGACAAAGGTTTCAGTTTTCAGGACAGGATTCAGGACAGGATAAGATGACCTCTTCTAGATCCGACGCCTGCATCGCCCCCCTCTCTGACACTATCTTCCTCCTCGATTCTTCCGCAATCTTCTTTTAATTATTTGGCTTAAATTCTACGTCTGCAATATGATTCTTCTTCAGCATTCGCTTGTCACTCCGACAGCATCCTGAGCTCTGCAGCATTCCAGTCTCTCTGTTTTTACTAATTAGCTAAACTACCTCAATTATACCCTTCTAATACCATGTACCACCCCTTAATGTTTCAGATTCGTAGAACCCCTAATTCTGATTGGACAGGCAAAAGGGATGATCATCACACCATGCTAAGTTTTCATCATTTTCTTTAGTTCATTGTCTAGTGACCCCTCCCCTTATTCTGTATTCAAAAATCTTTATTCCCACCCGTTATTCATATTTTTATCATCGCAAAGTATACATTTGGTAATATATTTCTTCCTTTCACAGGACATCATGCTGGTTCCCAGGGTATGTTACTGTTTCTTTTCTTGGATGGCATTCAAGGATGACAGTGTGGTTCCTGGCTCACTTAGACTGCGCATGTGTAACGATCACATGGCATATAGACCACAGTCTCTCTCAAAAGGCCTGAAAACAAACTAATAAGGAAATCAGAAAGAAATATATTAATTTCAAAATAAAATGATTTCACTGTATACCACCTATTTCTACTCTAATCACATTTACTTTAAATGCTCTCCCCGTATTAGCAATTAGTAAAAGAGTGTCATTTAGATTCAGCAACGCAGGTGCTTAGCATGTGAGCTTTCAAGCGGCCATTTTGGAGGTGTCTGCGCAAGTGCAGAAAATTCCCTCCAAGCAAAAGCTCGTCATACTTCGTAGGTGTAGTTGACGCATGAGCAATGCAATTTCCCTTGTTAGCGGCCATTTTAGATTTCACTCGAGTTATTTGCTAATAAGACACATACGCAAGCTTCTCTATTCTTGATATTTAAAATGTGGTGCATATTAATTTCTCAATATACGATTAGTATGACGTTATGAGCTATATGAGAGGATTGTCTCCAAGCAAGTCTCTTTTCTACGAGTCTTTGCTCCATCACTTGCTACACATCCAGTTCTTTTGTTTTGATTCTGCTGGAGGCTGCCCCATTTGGAGAATGATTGCTGAGGTTGTGTATCAGGTATTTTTCAGATTCTCGTGCGATGGAACTGTTTCCTGGGAGCCTTTATACACATAGCTGGCCTGTGCAACTGTAGAAGAAGGTGAGTACTTTGGTTTATTATTTCCACAAATATTCCTGTGGTGTGTGTATAACCTGTGCTTCTCCATTGTGATACCTTCGATTACGCTGGACAAATGCTTTTGATTAGCACTAAGCATTATTCGTATTCTCCTGTTGGTCATTGTTATATGTAGTATTCCATCAACTTCTACTGCCCTGCTACTAAAATTGCACGTACTCCACTTTGTGAAATCCTGCAACAGCCATGTCTATCTCTTCCCTTTGGGTTTGTTCTGAAAAATGGGAAAATAGTGATGTGAAAGTAAGTGCATATTTTTTTCTCTAAAAACAAATTGTTTGCTGTGCAAAGATCACCATCTCCTCAGCCTTCAGGAACAAGCTGAGTTGCAAAAGTACAGGACTTGACAAAACCAGGGACCAGGCAAAGAGAAGACAACATTAACTTCATATAGTAAGAGTTTTCATCCGTGCCGGGTATGGGGTGTCAACCCATGCCTGGGGGTGGGGTGTGGGCTGACAAACCAAAACAAAATCACATTTCCCAGGTGTTTAGTTGGATTTTTAGTCAAGGATCATGGTCCCTGCTGCATTCCTGAGCAGGAATTCATGGAAGAGGGGCTGCATTGGAAACTCTCCCCTTTTCAACCGAGCCCCTGATGTGAAACTTCATGCCCTGAGTGCAGTAGAAATCTCACAATCTAAATGAAGTATCTGCCAAATTTCCTTTCCCTGAGGGGGTTAATTGAGCCATGCAAGTAGGCCTGATCTCCTCCTTAGGAACAGAAAATACTTTAAAATAATTTTTGCCCCTATGGGTGGGCTGATTCATGCCGGGGGGGTCAATCCCCTGAATAAACACTTCACTCTTGTCTATTGGGATTCTTGGTCAAAGATAGTGGTTGCTGCCGCGATTATAAGCAGGCAGGGGGCACCACTGGAATAAGGAAACTCTCCTCGTTCCAATAGTACACCTAATATTAGGATTCATGTCGGGGACAGCAGAAAGTTCCGGGCACACTTGACCTAAAGAAAATATCCACCATATTTTACTTTACCTGGGGTACCAATATCACCATGCAAGAGAGTGTGATCCCCCCTCCAAAATACACACACCTCCCTAGTGGCTAATAGGGTATCCGGCTCTGTGATCCTGTCTGTAAGGGCTAATACTGTGGGGGGAGAAATGCTACAGTCCAATGGGCAAATGACATCAGGGTGCCCTAAGGTCTGTTGAATTAATTGTGGTGGGAGGGGTAGGGGACTGCCAAGGAAGTGATTCCTCATCAGCCCCCCTCTTTATTTCTATTGGGATAAGCCTCCTGTTCAAGCATCAGAGATTCACCGTGTCCCAACCCATCACCAGCAGCGTTTAGCCGACTGCATTAAAGTGGTTAAAAAAATTCGACAGGTGACAATAGACCTCTCTTCATGAATAGTCAACAATTTTGGTATTTTTACCAAAATGCACAAAATTAACTACATTTGTAACAGAGAATGCATTTTTCAGTGATGCTAACAGATGAAGTTCACTATAACAAACTGCGGTTGAAATGGTTATAAGATATAACAAGCATTGACATTGCCAATCGGTCTTGCCTAACTTTACGTAGTAACATGACCAATTGGCATTGCCAGTGCTGGTTTACAATAGGCATCAATGTCTGTCAAGATCAATGTTGTATCTTTCACATTTCTTCTGTAACTTTCTACTGACCACTATGTCAACACTAAAGTGTGGTTTTGTTTTCTTAGGCGCAATGCTGCGTTCACAGCAGCATGAATGACAAATCAACCGATGGTAAAACAAAAAAACTCAGATGGGTGGGTAAAACACAAAAAGAAGATAAAGCAACAAATAAGAGCAAAGCAACAGCAATTGACACGAAAGAAATCAAGTCCTCAGCAAGGATTGACTGTGTGGAGTATGCAGGAAGCTATCTTCAGCAGACAACTGGAGCTGCCTGTAGCAACACAGCAAAATGACACCTGCACAGCCACAGCATATTACATTAATTCAAAGAAAATAGGACCCATTAAATAGAAAAATGGTTTGTTGAATTAAGTCAGAAGAAAATGGCCTCCAGTTTATATTTTCTTTTGCTGAAATCACAGAACGACTGAACATAAATCACCTCACAGATTAACCTGTGGCTTAGAGATACTGCACAAACATATTGAAATGCCGGGAAAAGCACTGTACACAGAGTTCAGCAGTGCTACGAAAAGACTCTCTTGCCCACTTATACAACTGTGAGTTACATTTTCAGATCTTCTGGATGTGTGCCTGTCGGCTTATGGGGCACACAGTTTGGCATTGGTCATTGGCACAAAGCTTCAAATGTGATTTAGTTACTGGATATCTCGGGTATTTTGCTTTATGTTGTTCTGGTGGTATCGGAACTTCAGCTTTATTAATGTGCCACGCCCTTTCCCCGCCCTGTGCCGGGCGTTGCATTAGCGGGCGGGGTTCATGACGAGCTGGACTCGTCATGGGCACAGCGCAACCGCGGCCCATGACGTGTCCAGCTCGTCATGGGCACAGAAGGGGTTAAGACAGTGGAAGTGCTCTGAAAAGGTGCTGTGCGGCGATCTTTATAAAAGGTTAAGGCTATGAACTGTTTGATGTACAGCGCTTTTTAAAAATTAATCATTTTCCTGTATACTGCATTTTGACTGTTGGAGCACAATCATTCTCTCCGAACATCTGGCTAAATAAAGTCATCTGCATAGAAGAAGGACTTCCACAGATATAGTAGAAATACTCCTAGCACAACTCAGAATGTGATGGAATTCTTGAAAGGAGTGTCTTAGTTACTGATAATGGTGTGCAGCTAGTTTCCACAGCCATGACCAAAGTTCTTGCAAGTTTGGGTATCAGACATGATAGAGTGGCATTGTTCCGACCGGAGACCAATAGGCTAGTAGAGAGGGTCAATCAAATTATCATGGATAATTTTCAACTGTCTTGGACAAATGGTCTGGTATGGAAAGAAGAATTGAATAAGATGATGTGGGCTCATAGGGTAACACCACATTCTGTAACAGGAGTATCCCCATTTGTTGCTCTTAAAGGTAGAGAACCAACAACAAAGGAATACCCCTTGTGGTTGCATAAGAAGGAGCAGGTATGGGTGGATTGAGAGTGCATGTCAGCGAGTGATAGATCTCCAAAGACGCAATAAAATGACTTATGATAATAGGTAAGGAGTGAAGGTTGTGGATGTAAAGTGTGGGTACTGGGTAGTGGTGAGGAAGGTAGGCCATGTAAAGAAACGAGAAAGTATATTTTCCCAGCTGCAAAAAGTGATTAAAGTGATACATTCTGTGGTCAGGTTGGATGATGGGAGGGAATGGTACATTGGGAGTGTGAGTGAGGTTAAAACCCCAGTTTGAAATAATTTCAAGTATGCTCATTTCCTGTCATGATTATATTGGAAGGTGCAGTAGACAGATCCGGCTGTTTCAGTATGTATCCTTATGTGTTTAGTTGTTATTTGTCCCAGTCGCAGCCCCTGCAGGTAAGAGTAGTGAGGCCGGGTTGGGGGAAGATTCAAAAGACGACCATGAGGGAAAATGAACTAAATAATTAATTTTTCTTCATTGTCATTTGTCGAAATCCCCCACAACCGGCCCCACTGCCGCCCCGCTCTTACCTGCACAGGCCGCGGCTGATTCATACAATATGTAACTGCAGGTTTATAATTTTACATGCAGTTTTTCTGGCATTGTTTTTTTGCAGTTCTTCTGACATTGTTTTTTCAACAGTATTTTTGCTGCTTTATAAAAGGAGGGAGATATGTGGAGATGTATTACTAGGTGGAATGCTACTATGGCATTGATGATGTAGATGGAATGGGGGGTCCAGCAGTGTTCTAAGAAAAAGCAGTTTCTGGTGGATTATGCTGGAGGTTACTGTCATGTAAATAAGTGCTTGCAATAAAAGAAGCTGAGGAAGAAAACACTATTGTGCACGTAGTTACTACTGATTTTGGCAATGAGCGACTCTGCGCAGGGTGCAGAGACTGATGTGGTAGCCTCCACCCCTGAAAAAGCACTGTACATGGATTTGAACAGTGCTACGAAAAGACTGTCTTGCCCACTCATGAGTTACATTTTCATCTCTTCTGGATGAGTGCCTGTGAGCTTAAAGGGGCACAAAGTTTGGCATTGGCACAAAGCTTCAAATGTGATTTAGTTACTGGACATCTGCGAGTATTTAGCTTTATGTTGTTCCGGTGGGATTGGAACATCAGCTTGATTAAGGCAGTGGAAGTGCGGTGAAGAGGTGCTGTGCGGCGATCTTTCTAAAAGTTCAAGGCTGGGAACTGTTTGACGTGCAGCGTTTTTTTAAATTAATAATTTTTCTGTATACTGCATTTTGGCAGTTAGAAGCTCAACCGCTATCTTCGAACATCTCAAGCGTGTCTCGCATATCTGCATGCGACCGGCGGCTTGAGCACAATAGTCCTTGCGACGTGTCATCGGACAATCTGCCTGCGACGTCGTGTGTCGGCGTGTGCCGGTACTGTCATGCAGATACTGACACGTCAACCGCAGTGATCGGACAAACCGGCGTGCAGATGCTGTTAGCCTGCATGTCTAATGGGGAACAGGGATGTGGAATTCCTTCAGCCCGACGGCCAGGACATATTGTTTGAGGTCAAGGGTAACATGATTTCATGTGTATTTTGTCCTTGAGACAAGTAGGCTCAACCCCCTGCAGCACAAACACTTTGGCAGCCAGTTTGAAGTACAAGATTATGGATCAGAGAAGGGCACTGTCTGCAGGTAAGGTAACATTTTTGTCCATATGTTAATGCTGTTCAAACCTGTATTTATGGTTTATTAATTGAAAGCCTTTATTATTAGGGTGAGCGCTCGAAGTAAATGTTGTAGGCTCTGATTGTACTATTGACAGTGGTTCCAGTATAAAAATATGTACACACGTTTTCAAAGTTTAGCAATATGAGGCTATGTATGTATAATGCTCCCAGATGCTCGCTGATTTGATCCAAATATTTGCAGTATCTTGAAAGCAAGATAGAGGATTCTTTGCTTTTAAAATAAGATGTTCATTAAAAAAAATTTAAGCGGGTAAAAAACATTTTGCTTAACTGTTGATGCATGCTAATATTTCCCAAAAACATTCATAACGAAAAATCAGTGTAACCAGTTTCAATAAGATTATGGGAAACAAAAATTAAACAAGCTTTGGCAAAGTCAGTAGGTCTGAAATTGGTGGTCAGCTTTTTAGTTTTGTCTATGTGTGACTTGTTTTGGCATGTTTAAGCACCCACTGACACAGTAGTTACTGGCACTGCACAAAACTACTTTCTGTGCCAATATGCTCTTTGTGAGAGAGTAGAATGCTGTCACTCACAGTGAAACCAGCCGATACAGAGAGAGAGACAGAATTTTAATAAACACGAAAGGTCACGGTTAGCGCCAAACCAAATTAGGGGCCCATTTATTAAAGAAAGTCTCAATAGTGCACCCAAGGTATATGTCCTTGCATTAAGAAGAAGACAAGAAATAGTACTCCTGGAAAATATTTGTGAACTGCATTTAAATATGCATGTGCAGATTTGCTCATGAGAAAAACCGATTTTTTGCAAGTTCTCTTTCCCTCCAATCACTTTTTTCCCAACTCTGGAAGAAGGTTTAAGTCTGTCATTGTCAGGAGTAAATTTCCAACATTTCTCAGTATGGGAAAAGATGAGAGTAGAGTTGTTGAAAATCTTTAAAACATGCAAGTAAGAAGGTTTGCACAAACTCAAAAGGGCATTCTAACCCTGGAACTATTACTTACCACTGCCTTCAGCCCCAGTATGTAGATCTGAGGAAACATGGCAACATAAGGGGATTGTAAGTATTTAAACACTACTATGGTATGAGCCCTGGCATAATCAGAGAGGCTATATCGGAACTCTTATATAATGAGATTGCTGCCATAATTTGTCGACATTTAATCATTACCTTGGAGTTCCTGACCCCCCACCGTCCTTTTGCCCTTAACAGAAACATATTGGCAGCAAATCGTTAAGCGCAACTTATACAGCTGACCGTGCCTTTCAAGTTTACACAGTAAGTGTTTTCTTTCACCAACTTCCTTGCAAGCGCCCTTCACGGACGCACACCAGTTTCTAATTACTGCTCTAACTCCTTTACAGCACGTGATATTCTCTCGCTCGTACCTTCAGCGAATTAATCTGGGTGAACTCGTCTACCCTCAGCTGTTTTCTGAAGCCCTCAATTGCTTTTCCTTGCGCTACGGATAATTGCATCAGTAAGTCTACTCTGAGTGTTCTCCCTCTCCCGCTTCTCTCACTTAGCGGGTTGCTACCCAGCTTCATCTGCGCTCTCAACTCTACCTTCCTACTAGCGCAAATTATTCCTTGTACTCCCACCTATGCTTGCGTATTCACGTGTATCATTTTCACCATTATTGGTATTTTGCTTCTGAATCGCTACTATTTAACTTCTCTTTTCCACCGTTTAAATACTTCCACCACTTGTAATTTACATTGTTTACTTTTGCTTCCGAATTGCCTTTAAATCATGTCTTTCGCTTCTGTAATTGCCTTAATTCATGTATTTCCACACCTACCTTGACCCCTGGGCATGACAAGTTACATGATATACAGAATAATTCAGGATTACTATATATTTATATATGTCATTATGTTTTTCATAAAAAGGAGCCTCTGATTGTATTGATTATACTACATTTAGGGATCAAACTATAGCTTATTTATTTGCCTGTTTTTCCTCATTTCAGATTCAGCTAGCTCACCCGTTATATGTCCTGATGATGATCGCGAACAGTTGAGATCGAAACGCCGTTGACCCTTTACAACAAAACTCTTCCTATTCTATAAAGTTGCTTGAGGAGTTTTACACTATTGTTGTCAATGTGATGCCGTTATTTTAAACTTCACCATCACTCTGCACGTCACGCCTCTTTCACTTATTGTGTGAGCACCTGAATTCTATTGTTGTGGAAATAAATGTTTCACATGAACTGACCTATGTCCCTATGTACATTATTATTTTTTTTGCTCCTTTAAGATAATTAATCTTCAACTCTCTAACCATAAGTGCTCTCCTTAGGATCACTTTATTTTTGGACCTTTTGGCCACACCCGAACTATTGTTTTACCACATATTTCACCCCAGGTTCACGTATTGGGGTACCCTTGTTTTTCTTAAAACTTGTTAAGCGCAGTGGCTACACTGCAAGGGTTCCACTTAAACAAGTGGCTGTGGGGGCGTGGTCTAACTGGCAACGCAGTCGGACGCACGCTAGAGGAGCTCCGGCAGGCTGCCACGCACTAACGCTATTATAGCGGAGCTGGGGGTCCCCTGACGCTAAAATCGGGGGTGCCCTAAGTGCGGATGGTGCGTGGCACCCCTTGGCGGGCGGAGGACAGCGTGGGAGCAGTGGCAGCGGTGACCCGTTGAGGTGCCTCGGCCTGGCGGTTGGTGCGCCTGCCATTTTGTGGTAATCGGAGGCCTCCAGATTTGCAGCGTGGGCGGTTCCTGTGTACTGCGATGATGCCTGGCGCTGTCCGCCTCCGGAGGTGAGAGAGCCATTGCGGGAGGGATCACCCTGTCAGCGGGAGGTGCGGACGGCGGACCTGCGCCACGGACCCGGCTGGACGGATGGCGGGCCTGTAGCCGGCCCGGGACCGCCATTTTCTGCGCCGGACCGGTGAGGCGCATCAGATACCGGGAACTTACTGGCTGGCTCTCCTGGTATGGAGGGGCCTCCCTCTGCCCTGACAGTCGGTGGTGGCCGAAGAGTACTGGCAGGGGGCCACGGCTTGACTTTCTGCCGCCTCTTAACCTCCCCCCTTCTTTTGGACACCGGGGCGGCATCCCCTGAGAGTGTACAGTCCTGGGCTGCATCTGCCAGAGGGTGTGGGGCTCTTATGTGAAGGAACACATCGGGACTGCCTCCATCTGCCTCGTGCCTGTGGAATTCTTTGCAGTGGCCTGCGTGGAGAGCAGCGGGGACGGCTGCGGCGACGCGGAGGACTCTCGGATCCCCGGGAGCTCGCTGCAGTGGCGGCCGTCATATTGCCTGCGTGGGACACCTGGTATTGTGAGTAACTAAAGCTGCTGGGGCGTGCGTCCCTGACCCCTTGCTGTGGGCCTTGTGGGGGCATTGGGGGCGGGTGCTCACCCTGGCCGACACTGCACTTCTGCCTTCAGTGGGGCCCAGCTTCATCGTGCCTCTCACGGACGTGGGCGGGAGATGCCCTTGGGAGTGCCTCTGGCCGCCATCTTTAAGGTTGCTGACCGGGACTGCATTGCGGGATAGTCTGGGCCCGCGTAGGTCCTCCTGGGCTGCGCAACCGCCCTATCGGCCACACTCGGGCAGCACCGCCCCCCGGAGGTGACGGGGCGGCGGGAGGTATCACGGGTCATCAGGCAGCCCAGCGACAATGCCTGTTGCCCGCCAATTGGTGAAGCGGCGGGGCCCAGATGGCAGCGGTTGGTGGAGAGAACTGGCCATCGCTGACACTCGCCGAACTACAGGTGGCTGAGAGGCCTGGTGGTGAGTGACGATATCAAGCACAGGGAGGCAGCAGAAGCGGACGGGGCGGCTCTTGAATGTGGAGACCCCGGTGAGACCTTGCTTTCAGAGCCCCGCTTTTGTGCTGTGGGGTGGTCCTGTGCTAGGGGTTGCCTGGGGCCCGGGCTGCCTTAGTGCGAGACTCTGGTGGAGACTTTCTTGGATGTTGCCTGTCCCCCACTGAGTTGCCATCACAGGTCCCTGGATGCCCGTTTGACCTGCTCGCCTGGCCTGCTCCTCCTGCTGGCTGGCGCCTGCCCTTGCCGTTGGGGGGGGGGCGCTTCCCTGCCGGTGGGGGGGGGGGGGTCTTCTCCGTTTACTGTACATTGTCTTCTGCCGGTGTCGACCACTTTGCTGGATTGCTCCTATCCATTGATCCGTGAACTCTCCTGCTTGAAGGCTTATTGCTGCTACTTTGCCTGATGCTGGTGGTGTCGGGCTGCGGCACCTTGTGCGTCATGTGTCTGTCCTGAGCCTGGTCTGCTAATTCTCGCTCTGGTGGGGTGCAGGTTGGTGCTCGGGTCTGTCTGCCTGTTTCTACAGGGCGTTCATGTGCTTTAAAGGGCTGTTGGGGGGCTGACAGGGGCTACTGGCACTCGGAGTGACCCAATACTGCGGAGCTGTGGTGGCGACTTGAATGCTGAGATCCCCTATTTGGCGCTGTCTGTCACACCGTTGGCTAGGTAGTGGCCAGGAGTGTCCTCCATCCATAGACTGGCACTGGGAATAATTGTGCCATACCAGTAATCTCCTCAGAACATCCTTAGACCTGCAAAGAAACAGAAGTGCTGCTCTACTGTCTGAAAAACCTGAAGTAAGACTAGACCTGCTTGCATTGAACCCAGTACCTCAGAAGTGACTCCAGGGGTTAGTTGGCTGACCTCCTGTTTGAGCTACAGGCACACAGCAAGCTTCCTGGGGACATTTTCCTGCAACTGTCTAGCTTACCATTACCAGCAATACCTGTCTTGGACCCAACTTCTGGCTTGTAGCGGAGTGAGTCCTAACCCCCAATGGTTGCCCTCAGAGACTGGTCTCTTGGCTTGTGTTAGTATGTACTCCTCTTGTTCCCCCAAACTGCAAGAGGTGGGACTTTAAAACGTTTTACCAACTCTCAGCACGGATAACCTATGAAGACTGGCACTGCAGATGAAACTGTAAATCTCGATGTTGCATCGCCGGTTGGCTTCAGCTTGCTGTTTTGCTCAGCTGGAGATATGACTTTCAGAAAAGTTTCTAGGTCTGAACATAGAGGACTTCCTCAGGACCTACGCTGAGCAGTAACTCGTCGACATCAAGGACTTCCTGGGAACAGAGCTTTCTCGCCTTCATCGACAGCCACACCAGGACCTCTCTTTTCAGCAACCCGCAATCGTCGTGCCCCGTTTCAGATCCAGTTTGCTGCTTGTTCCACCAATGAATCTTCGGCAACCATTTTTTCTCCATAAAAGGCCGACTCCTCTGGGACAAACTTGGTCCCTTTATCAAACCTGCGATCCATTGCGGTCAGCTTCAACTTTTCACTTTGAGCCTGTCTAGAATGACCAGGTAATCATGGTGTGTGCTTTGTGCTTTTTGATGATATTTTTCATTCAAACTTAACAAATTCATATTGCTAGGTCTAGGTATTTGATTTTTGTCACTTTGGTGTCATTTTATTTATTAGGGTTTACTCTATTCTTCTAAATTGTTTAGGGATTTGCCTGTGTTTTCACTTTATTACTATGTGTGTACTGCATAAATACTTTACATGTTGTCTCTATGTAGAAATGACCACTCAGTGCCAAGCTACCAGGGGGCTAAGCCCAAGCTTATATTGTGACTTAGTGGTACACCCTGACAAGGATTTTGATTATAATATAAGATGGTTTCTCACCCCCCTCAACTAATACTCACATTTCGTACAGTAAACATATGATAAAAAATGAGACTAAAAAGAATCTTAGCTGAGGATGACCACCATAGGTCGAGCTTAGTGACTCCCTGTCTTTCATCTGTTCAAGATAAACCATGAAAAAATTATTAAAAAGTAATATGTACTGAAAGTTCTACATAAATACTACAAAGCTCTATAGCAGCAGTCCATACTACATCTAAATGTACAATAACTTTTAAGCCTTTTGGGATCCTGGTTTCCAGATCGATAATATACTTGGATTCTATGTGCCTAACATTCAGTTCACGATCACTGCTCTTGCATTGTCAAATATCCTGTCAATGGTATACTATTTCAAAAACTCACCTTTTCCTTCATGTGTGCTGTGAAAATAGCGAGCTACTGGGAAAAAAGCTCTCATTTTTTAAATTTCTATGTTGTACTGATCATGTTTTTCAGTAGTTTGTCTTTAAAAAGGGTACTTCTTCTGTAGGTTTTGTTAGGGTGTTTCAATGTATTTTGCATTGCAATGGCTGTATGTAATATATGCCAGTGTTTCTTAAAAATTCTTCTTACTTGACTGGACTTATTACTAAAAGTATTTACTAACTTTGTGGGTGACTTCTTCTCCCCCATATCAGATGCAACACTTATCATTTTTACCAGTTCTACCCTCCTAATACATTTCAATCTAGTGACTGGTTTCGCCAATGTTTATTCAGAGTATCCCCTTGCTCAAATTCTGTCCATGGCAGCGATCAGGGTGGTCTTGGTGCTGTGTGTGGTGCGACAATCAGATTGGGAGGTGTCGTGCAGGATGTTTCTCTGCAGGTGTTTGAGTTGGCGGTTGATGGCCTTCTCGATAACTTTGGTAGGGAAATGGAGAAGATAGATGGAGCAGTAAGTCTTGAGTTCGATGAGGTCAGCAGAGGGTTTCTTCAGGAGGGACTAACTTGAAGCTGTGGAATCCTTGCGGGTGCACCATCTTCTAACTAGACCTTTGTAATTGCTTTTCATTGCCCTGAGTTCTGGTGTATACCAACTGGATTGTTTGGTGGATCCGCTGGTCCTGGCTTGCTTAATGGGGGCAACTCTATCGGCGCAGTTGGTGATCCAGGTGAAGACATTTCTGGACGCCTGTTCGAGGTTGATTGCGGAGTCGGGCTTGGTGGTGTTGTGGGTGTCCGTCCGTTGGGTCTCAGTCACTTTGTTCCAGCTGAGGTGGTAGGAGCTGGGGGGCCTGGTGGCCTGTGGACGGGGATCCTGCAATGGTGAAGTGGACGATGACATGGTCAGTCCAGGTGAGTTTGGTGACGTGACTATACTTGACTGTCAGTGGCAGTGAAAATCGGGTCAAGCGTGTTTCCTGTGCTGTATGTGGGGTCACGACCAGTTGAGTGAGCCTGATGATGCTTATTCTTTCAAGGAGGTTTGTGGAGTTAGCGTCTTTGGAGTAGTCGAGGTGGAAGTTGAGGTCCCAGAGGAAGGTGTAGTGCTTGGAGTCGATGGTGAGTGGGGCCATAAATTCAGGGAGGATATTGCAGAAGCTGGGGTGTGGTGCTTGGGGTCTGAATGCAGGGTGCCTCTAATGGTAGTTTTGCCATCTGTTTGGAGTTGGAAGTTCAGGTGTTCCATGATCAGCATGGTGTTGTCTCCGGTGGTGGTGCAATAGATGGTTTCTGGATAATGGATAATGGTGATGCTTCCTCTGTGTTTGTTGGTGCAGTCCCGGTGTATCATCTTGTAGCCACTGGACGTCAGGTGGCAATTTTGGGGGGGGGAGAAGGGGCTGTGCCAGTTCTCTGTGCTGAAGATAATGTTGGTGATGAGGGAGGGGATGATGTCCCAGATTTGGTGATGGGTTTGCAGAGCAATCAGGTGTTGAGCAGGAAGCAGTAAAGTAGTTCTGGGGTAGTTGAGGTTGGTGAGGTTGGTGTGGCACGGGTTTCCATGAGGGTGGGAGGTTCTCAATAGCAGGTAAAGAGGCAGCGGCAGCAGGAAAAAGGGCCTACTGTTGATTGAGGAGATGCAGCAGTTGCTGCATCTGGGGTCAAGAGCTCGGAGCGCTGCGGTGGAGTATTTTTGGGTGGCCAGAGGGCCAGGGTTCCTGGTGCTGGGCATGGTCCAGGTGTAGAGGGGCACCAATGGGCTTGCCTTTGGGGCGCCAGTGGCGCGGTCAAGTTGCGACTTCCATTATGTACATCCTGGGAGGCGGGAAGGCAGTTGGGAGGTGGTGGGTGTGGCCAGCAGGTAGGGGATAATGGCGGGAAGCTACCGGGCGGTGGGGGGAGCAGAGAAGAACAAACAGTAAATCAGGAAATGAGAAGACTAACAGACTAAGGCAAGCACAAGGCAATGAGCGAAAGCACAATAGCAGAAACGATAAGCAGAAAAACGAAAACAGGAATCAGGCAATGAGGAAAAAACAAACTGAATAAGGCAGCCACGAGCCAATAAGCAAAGGCACAATAGCACAATAGCTGAAAAAAACAAGGAATCAGGCAATGAGGAAAAAAAAATAGAATAAGACAAACACGAGGCAATGAGCAATGACTAAATAGCAGGAAGTAATCACCAGAAAAACAAAGCAAGGAATCAGGACAAAGTTAGCATTGGAGAGCAGACAGTGATCTGCTCTCACACACCTTACACACTAGCAGTCTCACACTAATGATAGCACATTCACACTCCTTAGTCTAGAAGTCACACACTGCAGACATACTCTCACGTTCCTCTTAAACTACCATTAAAGCAATTAAATCTCCTTAATAACTCAAGGTGCCTCTTCATTGCACAGTGAATTTGTGTATCTGTGTGATGGGTGAGTACTGTAGGTGAATGCAATAATGTGTTAATAGGTAGATGAATAGATATGTGTATGCAAGGACAAGTGCCTAAGTGGATGGATTATGAGTGACTGAGCCCATTTTTGGATGGATGAGTGACTGCATGGATGGAATAATCTAGGCACTTTCATTTATAGTATTGTATTTGTTTGCCTGTAATTTAAAAAGGCTTGTTTTAGGAGCTAGCAAAGACCATGCTATAGCCAGAAAGCACCACTAATGTCAGTTGTGTCACTGAAATTATGTGACTTGTTACTGTACCTGTGATAAAATCCACATATGCTAAATAAACAGTAGATTTCAAGGTAAAAGATATTGGTTCTATCTATAATGGATCAAAAGTTATTTAAAGAAATTGCCACACATGGTCCATACAATGAAAGGCGCTTTACAAGGGTTTGCGTGTTACCTTTGAGTTAGCAGTTGCTGTATTCAGGTTTTAAAGAGGTACATGCTGGAAAATCTTTCTCCAGACACTTTTTACATGATGCGATGACAAAATAATAAAATAATAGGGCCACAGAATGTGCTGTATTAAACACCATGATTTGCTGTTTCTATCTAACTGCATAGTTCACTAGACTCTGTCGTATAATATGGTCTTTCGTTTTGCATAATTCCAATGGAATAAACTTTAAGAAGATATGCATTACATTAATGAATTAAATCATCAAGAAATGGGGAAAATAGGAAACAAATCTTGACTCCAAAATTCTAAAAGCATCTATGATTAAAAAACGAACCAGGTAAGCTCCTCCATTGTTATGAGCTTGTCTTCTAACCAACCAAAGGACAGTCCCATCTTTTAAAGTGTGGAGACTCCTCAGTCGTAAAGATACTATTAGTAAAATACCTTTGTGAATAGCAAACAATCATAAACTTACACAAAAGTGTAAGTTTACGGTTGTGAATCAGGCCATGAGAGTGCCATAAAACTGGGCCAAGGATACTGCAAGACCATGAACACAGGAATGTGGATATCAAGACAATCATAAATACTTAAAACAGAGCCTGGTTTGGTGTTGGGTCACAAACATGCAGAATCTGTACGAATTGCTAAAATCAGAGACAAATCTGCCAGTGGATTTGATTCCACCATGAGGATAGAAAAGTAGAGAGAATTCCACAAGTGCATTCCTCCCTGATTGTAGTAGGCCTTCAACCAGAAATTGTGAGGGTTTCCATTACCACTCAACTGAAAATGAGACACCACTGGATAATACAAGCAGAACTCGCTAGGAAATTTTCTTTAAGGTAATCCGTTTTATGCATGCAATGTCAGTCTCCATTTTAAAGTTGATCTATTTACCGTAATTTTTGTTTAATTAAGGAGATGTGGCTTATGCCCAAAGCTGCCGACTTTGGAACTGAGGAACCAGGTTAGTCCCAGCGTCAGCTCAGCATCCTGTGAATCTAGGCAAACCACTTAATGAGCACATTTATCCAGGGCCAGCTCCTCCACTAGGGCAGGGGAGCGTCGCCCCACTGCTTCCTCACAGTGCGAGAAGCAGAAACATAAAATGGTAATAACTTCAGTTATTACCATTTTATGTTTGGTTTTGGGCGGGGCTGCTCTGCGAGCAGGGCAGGGGAAGAGTGGTGTGCCCACTCCTGAGTGCCCAAAGACTGTATGGCCCTCTGGGGCCACCCGAACCAGCTTGCAGCATTGTGATTGGCTTAGGGGAGGGAGCCTGGCTACCTGCTTCCTGTACCAGAGGCACGAGACAGGAGAGCAGGAGAAGAGAAGACGCGGGACCCGGCGGAAAGGTAAGTCAAATTTTTTTTAAATTATCATTAAATTAAACCCAACGCGCGACCTCCCCTCACGACCCCCCGTCCCCGGGCAACCCCCCACTCCCTCACCCGCGAGCCATGCCGGCCACAACTGTATTTATCAAGGGTTTTATGTCGCTCTTGCGCCAAACAAGGGGCCGTAAGGCGATGCAAAACCTATAATGAGATTAACCAAGCCACGCAAAGCCACCTGGAGTAATGCAAGGCAGCTCAAGTCTCCAGATTTACCAATAGTGGTAGACCTGGGAATGCTTTGGAAGGCTCTGGCTTCCTATGGTAGATGTAACTAGGAGAAATATCTTTTCTCCTTGTTTTCTCTTCTTTCTACGTATGCTGCATTTTGCAGCACACATAGAAAGAGGAAAAGCCTCGGTGTACCAAAAACAATCCTGCTTGTAACACAGGCACCTTTGCAATATTGTGCAAGGGTGCCTGCGTTGGAGCTAGGTGGGCACATTTCTCCTGCCCTCTCTCTTTCACTCGGTGCATCAATGTGTCTACCTGCGTTGCGTGAAATAATATTAAATATCGCCCATAACCTCCCTGTCCCTAAAAAAAAGCAATAAATAAACGAATCTGCATTTGTATAATGTAGCCAGGTGCTCATACAAAGAGCTCTTAGTCCAAGTTTGCGCTTTATAAAACTGCAATGAAAAAAATAAAATAATACAATGTGAGTATATACTGAGCCTGTCCCATTAATAGATTTCGGCTCCTAGAGCTGACCCCCTTCCCTTTCCTGTTTACAACAGTATTTGAGTAAACACGTCTATGTAATAATGTCTGTGAGGTAAAGGGGGTGGAATGCGCGGGGGTGCTGTTACTACTGGGCTATGAGAAGCCATTTGTTTTTAAAACATCCAGGAACACTGGTGCCTCATAGACAGAGTGACAGATATTACACGCAGAAGGCAATAAATAACGAATAAGTCAGCTATAACCTGGCACACTCAATTTAGGTCAATGGGGCCATTTAAACGTGGCTCTGTGGAAAACAAGGCTGTCCTTGCGCTTATTCACCGAAGAAATAAGCGGGCTTGAATTCAGAACAGATGACAATTAATTAACCCGCCGCCTTTGGTGTAAATGGAAGCCAGGTGTCATACCGAGATAGGCAGGCTTCATTTCAGCGTGGATGGCCTGCTGGCGTGGCGCTCTCCGCCTGCGTGGGGTCCAGGCCTGGCCTCTGGCTGCGGCGCGTGGACTTGGATTACTGGATCGTCTTTCACGGGTGAACATGCCACGGCTCCGGGTGCCTGATCAAAGCGTGTTTCTTGAAGTAAGTCAACAAAGGGAACGCCTGCTGGCGTCTTCCGTGATCCATGGCTCGTCAATGTGCAGGAGGGAATGGATGAATGAGCCTGCGCTTGCGCGAAGACTATTGTAGGTAGGTTCATGGGAAAAATCTGAGAATATTTGTTATTGTTTTTTTAGCAACATGAAATATCTCAAGCTGAAATTAAAGGGGTTTGACGTTTTTGTTCATCACGATCCATTTTAGTGAGTTAAGTATGGTGGAGCAGCACCCTTTCTGGAGCCACTGTAGAGCGACCGTCAAGGGCGCCGAGGTCTGAAGGACTCTGAGCTTGGGCACCAGCAGGGTTTTCGACTTCCCTCTCTTTGTAGAGGCAGTTTGCGAGGTAACGGGGCAGGGAGCCGAGTAGTCAGTACCAGAGTGGGTAGTGTGTGTGAGCAGGAGGGTCAGAGAACACAGAGGGCAGTGAATATCTTTAAGGGGCAGGGATTTGAGAAGTCAGCAAGTGGCTGAATGGGCAGGAAGCAGAGTGGGCAATGTGTGAGCGGGAGAAGTGTATGTGTGTGTGCAGTGGGCTCAGGAGCAGAGAAAACATTGTGTGATCAGATAAGGCAGAGTGCAGAGGGGGTAGTGTGCGTGAGTGCTCAGAGGGCAGGAACTGAGAGGGTAATGTGTGAGAGGAAAGGTCGGGGAGCACATAGGGCAGTTCTCATACAATGAGAGCTGGGAGCAGAGAAGACAATTTGTGTGTGTGAATGTGCATGTGTGTGTGCGTGCAGAGCAGGCATAAGGGAAGTGCCTGAGGAGAAGGATCGCGCCACTGAGAGGGCAGAGTATGCGCAGAATGAGTGTGGACCAGAGTGAGGGGTATGTTTTTGCAGAGAAGGCAGTGTGCTGAGAAGGGCACTGTATGAGCAGAGGGGTCAAAGAACAGAGAAGTCAGTGTGCAAGCAGAAAAGGGGTAGAAGAGCAATCAGTGTGTGAGTAGGGGTGGGCAGTAAACTCCGCTTCATCAGTGGAGCTTGCTGAGTTTTGCCCACTCCAGGCTCCGTCTGGAGCACAGAGTTCCGAAAAATCTCTGCCAACTGCCACGTGGTGGGGTTTTTCTCGTGCGAGTCTCGCCACTGTTAAGTTGGATAGCGCCAGCGAGAAAATTGAGCGCTAGGACAAGTCCCGGTGTGATTTCTCAATGCACCAGTAACAGCAGGTCGCTATCGCTTGTGGTGAGAAAGCTGCGCTTGCTTTGAAAAAGCTGCCACTCTAATAGAAAATCTACTCAAGTGTCAGGAAGAAGCAGCGCCCTTCTGTGCTGTGCGTGGTGCTGTTGTGCTGATTTGACTGCGCAGGGCAAGCTCCCGGCACTAAAAATCAGCCCGAGCAGCGCGACAACGAAATTCCACCACTCGCAGAATCTCACAGAGTTTTCAAGTAACTCCACGGAATTCCGCAGAGTGAAACTCCGTGAGTTCCGCCCACCCCTATGTGTGAGCAGAGAAAGCCAAGTGGGAGGGAGCTGTGTATGAAGAGATTGATCAAGGAGCAGAGAAGGCAGTGTGTGAGCAGAAAGGGCAGACAGCAGAGAGTGAATTACATGAGAAGGACCATGAGCAGAGAAAGAAAGGTGGAGCAAAGGCAGTGTATGTGTTCAGAGGGGGCAGTGCATGAGGTTAGTTGTCAGGGAGCAGAGAGAGCAGCAGCTGAGACGGCAGTGAGTGTGCAGAGGGAATGGCCAGTAGAGGGGGGGGGAGTGTGGGAAAATAATGTGCAGGAGCAGAGGACTGTTTATGAGATGAGGGAGCACTCTGTGATCATTAATTGAAACATGAAATATTATTTTGAAATCAAATTAACTACATTGTCCAATTTTACAGTTGCATAGCTTCCATAACTGGATATGCCCTTGCACTCTCATACCAACTGCAGTTCTTCTTGATGATTTGATTTGGGCCCCAATATTAATTTTGTAATCATGAACTCCATGCCATCAAGTATTACAAATCTATGGGTGCATACATAGTAGCCAATTGCACCCTATTTATTACGTTTTTTTTGAGTGCACAGACGTGTCTGTATTGCCATCAGAGCGCTTTACAATATCAATATCACTATGAAGAGTTTGCATTGATTATGTGAACAGCAGAGGGAATTAAACTTCAAAATACAAGATTCAAAATCCTGGCTTAGGGTGTAATAAATGGAAATAGTATGGTAAGGCTTTGTACTAAAATATACACGTAAGTTAAAGACATAAACAATACATGCTTCATGTAGAGTGGTTGGGATTCTATTCTGATATGGGAGGACAAATGGTGTTGACTGTCCATTGGAATTTGCACCAAAAAAGATTAGGGCTTGGCCCCTTCCTGATTTTCAGGATCACTTACTTGCTAGGGAAAGGATAAATGAAGCACTAAGCAGGGCAAGCATTGTGTTCACACTTGTGGAGTCTCCACTGGCCCCATCAGTGTAAACCATTGACCAGATGGCCATCATGCAAAGAGACGGTCACCTCAACCTATTAAGGCTGGGGCAACCATCACACAGTTTTTCTACATAGGACCACCGTATGAGGCATAGTTGTCCCATGTACAGAAAATGCAAAAAGACCACAGGGAGAAAACTCCCTTCATATCAGGACCATTCCAGCTTTGGGAGTTTGTTTCGTGGAACTAGATAATGTTTGGCAAATGGCTGGAGCAAACTGCAGCGCCGTTTCATTGAAGGTACTGAATCCCCACTTTCCTGGTGGGGATCTCTAAATTTGGAATTCCGCCAAAGGAATGAATGCCTGACCTCACCTGATTTGACATGCCTTCAGACTCGCACTCTACAGTCCATATGATCCTGATAGTCTGAAAGCAAAATATTATAACTATTTACTAATTTATACTTTCTCTCTTGCACCCATATGGCTTTGACTGTGGCTATGACTTCACTTTAATAGTAAATATACCTAGTTGAACAGTTGAAATAATCACGTGACAAGTCAGTGCCAGATTGAGGTTGTAAAACAAATGCAGTTATGAACAGATGCCAAACATTTTTAAAACTAAATCTTATTACACAGAGCAACTTTAATTTTCAGGAAGTTGTAAAAATCATAAGGTACAAGCACCCTGGCCCTGCCGACTGACTACGCTTCCTTGAGAAACTATTGTCTAAATCTCATACCACTTCCCAGATTTGTAGAAGCTTTCAAAATAACTCCAAACCTAACACTGAACACACTTAACGGGTATGGGAATACTCCTGCTCTAAATACAACATTGAACCCATCTCCCCCCCCCACCATGGGAGAAAATGTGGGGCACCCTCCTGCATCGCAAAATATCTCTTAATTCTTCAATGCAAATATGGGACTGCTCATAGATGTTTCTGGTCTTCTAAACAGCTGTATAAACACAGTTTATCAGTATTAGATGCTTGCTGGCATTGTGATTACCCCTCAGGTGAGCTTGATCACCTTCTCTTTTATTGCAAACATATTAACCCTTTCTGGAGAGAAGTCAGGGAGCCCCTTCATCATTTTTTTGACTTCGGCTCACCCTAAATCAATTAATCGTTGCACTATGAATCTTGGCCTGTTCAGATGTCCAACTATTAGATTCACTAAACAATTTGGACTGCTTCCTGATCGATATTTTACTTTCTATCAGTGTAAAAACCCTCCTAACCAACTGGAAAAACTACAATAACATATGTTATCATACATGGCAGACTTGGGTATGTTTCATGAGAAGCACGGGCAACAGTTTACAAAATTGTGATTTTAAAAATAAGTATTCTTTCTTATTGTTGTCTAAACTGGATTTGTACTTGGAAAATCTTAAACCTCCTTGAATAACTTCCACCCACAGCTCAGAAGCAGCTTCGATCTCCTTTCTTTTCTTTCCCCTTCTCTCCTACTTTCGTACCCTACCTTTCTATTTTCCCTCTGTGGGGCACCATCTTGCGTTTATACCTTGTTTTGGCGCTATGCAACTGTATAGTGCTTATTTTTGATGTACAAATGCTTTCTTTCAATTGCAAAACGTGTTCGCTGTACAATGCTTGTACATTTTGTAGGAAACTGGTTCTATATATACTACACCAAAGTGAGGTATAGTGTGTATAGAGTCCAGGTGACCCCAGAGGTAGGCAGAGGTTAAAGTTAGATAGAACCTTACTCTTTATTTGTGGTATAGTGGTCGAAAAGTAAGGCAGTATCAGAGGACAGTGTTAAGCATTTGATGTACACACTCAAGAACTGAAGTCTAGGCCAATTGTTTTTGTATAAAAAATATACTGTTGTTTATTTTTAGAACCAAGCAAGCCTGGCACAGGTAAGCATAAAATACTTTTCAGTAATAAGTTGCTGAATATAGAACAGTTTGAAAATGCAATAGAACTTGTACTTTGTTCGATTAACAGGGGATGCAGCAGGTTGCAACACTTCACAAATACAGTACATTGGAATGAATAGGCTTTTTCAGTAAATTACAGGTAAATTATGTTTTACGTTACTTTTCTAATTCAGTGCTGGATACTTAGATTCAGCACTGGGACATTTCCTGTAAACAGGTAAGTAATTACGTTTTGGTTATTCGCATGACTTTTAAAGAATATCTTTAAATTTGAAAACTCCACACTCGTTTTTTGGAAGAAAAACAGTGCATTGAAATGAATAGGCTTTTTCAGTAAATTGCAGGTAAGTTTCTTCGTACGTTACTTTTCTTACTCAGTGCTGGATACCTGGATTCAGCACTGGGGCATTTCCTGTAAACAGGTAAGTAGATACGTTTTGGTTATTTGTGCGATTTTTAAAGAATATCTTTAGATTTCAAAACTCCACACTTAGAAACTTTTTGGAAAATTATCAATGTTCTCCTATGGAGGAAAAACAGGTTATCGGTTCACAGGTAAGTAATCGACTGTGGGAGTTAAGGTTCTGGGGTTAGACTCAGTGGTCCCCCAGGGTCAGTGATGCACTGTTGTTGCACCCTTAGCAGCACTAGGGCGGTCGGGTGCAGAGTGTTGAGGCCCAATATTATCCAATGGGGGATAGGGGGCCTCCGGTTGGTGGCTGCTGGCAAGCAGGCCACTGGGTTGTGGGAGCAAATCTCCTAGGGTTAAGGTTAAGGCAAATGGGTAAACAAAGTGGCACAAAAGTTGCACCTTCAGCAGCACTCGGGTGGCCGGGTGCAGAGTGCTGTTTTGACATCGGGCACCCTGTTGTTTTCTATGGAGAACCTCCGGTTTGCAAATGAACTGCAGGCAGGGAGACGAAGGACTCCTGGGTGTGACCACCACTTGGAGAGGTAAGTTGGGAAGTTAAGGGTTGGTTAGTAACCGTTAGTTTGGGCACACAAGGCCGTGGGGCGTCGGGTGCAGGGGTGCCTTTTGGTGTTCACAGGAGAAGCAGTCTTTGGTAGTGAAGGCAGGCAGGTCCGACGGGGTTTTCGAGGTTACTGGCTGCAGGACACACCGGGATTTTGCAGGAGCAGGTTTGAGGGGAGACAGGCCGGTAGGGCTGGGGCCAAGTCATGGGGCGTTTTACTCTTGTTAGCTGACTGCACGGCTGTTCGGTCCTTCGTCTTCTTTTCTTCTTGTTGTCAGGCTGGAATCTGGGAAGCAAGGTTCAGGGTGCCCCCTAAATACTAGATTTAGGGGCGTTACAGGTAGCTAAGGGCAGGGACCACTGGGTCCCTTCCCTGGGGTGGGTACACCCCCTATCATGTCACCCTCCCATGGGAGGGGGGCAGGAGCCTGTTCCTGGTTGGTTGGGTCCCTCCATCCTCAAGATGGCGGGGACCCAGAGTTGTGCTTCACCTCGCCTCCCCTACCTGAGCGGTGGAGTTGGCCTCTTTCCCTCACTTTTTTTCCCGCTGGCTCTCCCACCCATAGTAGGGGGTAGAACCAGTGGGGACCAGTTGCTGAAAGCAGCAAATGGTCTGGGGAGGCTCACAAAGGCGGCATGCCTTTGAAGCATCCCCTTTGTGAACCTTGCCCCTCCTGGGGGAGGAGGCTTGGCACCTCGTCCCAGGATGTGCATTGTTTAGGACCCCCGAAAGCAGCAGGCTCTCGACCCAGGGGTCCTGAAACATGTCTGTTGGTGGCAGCCTAAGCAGCCACTCAGTCAGGTCACTAGAAGTGTCACGTGGTTTTAGGCCACTCCCTATTTACAGTGCTAAGTTAGCTCAATCACGTTAGTTGTTAGACAACCATCTTGCTGCTTTTGCTGCCTTTGCACCCGACACTGTTGTTACATGTTATTCATTTGAGAAATGCAGACTCGCTCTTGTCTCAAGTGAATGTTATTTATACATCCTTAACAGTTGCTAGTGCCCTTGGTCTGTACATCGAGTAAACAACTGTTCTAGGACACTAGACGGTGCCGGCTGATTGTGTTCAGGGTGATCGTACCACTGTTTAGTCATAACATGCACGCAGCTGCAAATACCAGAAAGTCGTAGGCTTTAATATTACAGCGCAGCATTTTGTTAGAGCATTCGATAGAAGAGCTGAAGCAGAGAACACTGAGCTGATCCTGTGATGTGATACACCTAAGCTGATCTGTACGGTATGGGGTCCCCTATGCAAGCCTATGAGACCTTCTAATAGTCTGATAATATTTTATTAGTTGCTAGAGAAAGGAGGGTGGTTGTTTTCCACTGTCATTATTAATATGATCGCTCCTTTCATTTTCTATGGTATTGTAACAATGCTAATGGTAATGATCTTAACCATTTGTCTGCTTATGTTAGCCAAAGTACTGTATAACAGGACTCGAGGTTTATGAATAAATTCTTTAAACTTTACTGTGTCTTAGTTATTCTGTTGTGGACTGATATATATATGTGCAAACGGGTATTTCGGGTTCCCACCATTCCTGAGAATAACTAAGTCGCATGTTCTGGGTTGTCTATACATTGGGACCGCCGAGCTAAATCTCGGATAACGAATGTGACACTAAGCTAGTCGGATAAGGGGTTCTTAGTTCAGAGGGGAGTTTCTGGTACACCACAATTCTCTAAGGTTCTGGTTTCCTGCACATAGTTCTGTGCATACGCAGAATCCCTACAACATGGCGCACCTAACGTTTGGTCTTAATATCTGAGATGCCTTAGTAGTGCTTTTATTAGTCCACAACGCCCTCACTCTGGTTTCCGGATAACGGGAGTGACGGTTTAACCTACCTAGGTTTTAGGCTATAGGTTCTTTCAAGCTTGATAATAAAAAAGGTTACACTAATCTAAGCCCAAGTGCTACTAAAGATCTCGTTGTATCTTCTTTTTCGTCCTAATGGCGGTAGAAATTCCCGCTCATAGTAGGGTGTCTCTACGTGCTCATTTGAGGACGTATGGGGTGCCTGATGACGGGATGGCAGTGGTGTTTGTCGTTAGTGCAAATGCCACTTACCCGTATGAGTTGTTTTACTCTTGGGTTACCTTTGAGGCTGTGGAAGACGTCGATAAAACGTTCCACAAATACACTGCTACGCAGGTGCCTCTTCATTATACCCCATATATGGCTTTAGAAATTCCTATTTCTACCTGGCAGCACACTATTTGGTTTAATGGCGCCCTCCCCCACACGGTCACCCCGGCGAGACTGGGTCCTTTGTCAATTGAAGGAGCTACCTGGCCGGTGCTGGCCGGACATACACCTCATCCACGCTACCTGACGGTGGGTGTGGATAGCTTACGTATACTACATACAACCCTGATTACGGTCCATAGGGCTTTAGTGCAGTATGTGTCGCGCACTGTACAGGTGGGGGTACCTACAGTGGCGGGACACGGGGCGGATCACCATCATGCGGTGGTGATCAGTCCTGTAATGGTAAACGCGGTTGTTGGCAAGCGCCCCCAGAATAAGGATGAGTATCCTTATTGGCTTGCAGAGAAATTCGATCAACTAGAAGCCGTGTTTCCCAACACTAGTCCTGTGGAAAAACACAGGATACTCACTATTACTTTGCCGAAAGAACTAGTCCCGGACATTGTCGATTGTGACAATTGGGGCAAGGTCTTTGCCGCGACCTATTCGAAGTGCTTCGGCACTACGTCTATGTCGGTACTACCTTCCGTTATCAAAAAAGTCCAGGAGGATCATGGTGCGGAAGCAGCTATTGAGTTGGGAATGCGGCTTATCGACAGCTTCGATATAGTATGTTCCTTGATTATGGGAAATCTCAAAGGAGATGCCATGCAGTTTCAAGTGGGAAACATGATGGCACTAATTGCGGATGAAGATAAGCCGAGGGAGTTTGCAAAAGTTATTGCAAAAGCCTATAGGATGGTTGGACGTAGTGCACTAGGCGTGAAACCCGTCATCAAAATTCCTGATGTAGTACAGCACACTAAAGTGAGTTCGTCTACAAAAGACGATAAACCCAACTTTCCAAAACAAAATTGGCGAGCTAAAAAACAAGATAAACAGCAACAGAACCAGGAGACTCGTCCTGCATCCCCTGTTCAGGCGTATGTTGAATGCACTTATGATTTGCGTGATCGTTCTCGTATTAAGTCACCTGATAGGTTTCAGGTTCCTGACCAGCGCTCTCCTCGTTCTTCACAGGAAACAGCGGCTTCACACTTTGGTGGAGGAGACCGTGGGAGAGGCCGGGGTGCTCAAGGACGAGACCAGCCCGACAGGCGGACGGAAGAGGCAAGCAGGAGGATTCTGCACGTCCACGTCCTCCGTTTCAGAAAAAGAAAGTTGCTGCTATCTCAGCGAAGTATGCCTCAGATGGTACGGACACAGCTTCTGAACATGAAATGGGCGCTGACGCTGCTAGACAGCGCGGCGGAAGTTACAGTAGTGCGGGGAGCACTGCGTCCATTTCTGGAGGCGACAGCAACTAAAATCTATGTAACAGTAGAAACAGCTGATACTCGCGTAGCCCCCCCTGAGAGATTATTTGACGTAGTCCTCAATATTGAGGGTGACATACAACGAAAAATTAACGCGGTATTTTGGGATAATCTGACGACCACCTATGATATACTATTGGCGGAGAAAGATTGGCCCCCGGCTTTCGTTCTAAACGCTCCAAGGGGGGAAGAAGTCATTCTTCCTTCTTTTGGACACGTGGTGCCCAAGGAGGAGTCTGGGAAGTTAGCCGAGGAGTGGGCACGGGTGCTAGCACCTGCGTTGTATCGTAATCAGGTGGGGTGGGATAAATGTTCTACCCTCCACGAAATTCCATTGCGGTCCGATCCCCAGCCTCAACCCCAATACCCTATGCGTCGAGAGGCTAGGTCTCACGTCGCGTCTATCCTTGAACAATTGGAATATCAGGGAGTAATTGAAACGTGTGTGTCACCAATGAATAATCCTTTATTCACTGTAACGAAGCCTGACGGGTCGTACCGCCTAGTTTTGGATTACCGGCACTTAAACTCGCACTGCCGGAATTGTGCGGTACAAAATACCCATAGTTCGGCTCTCGTCGATAGTCTTGTGAGAAAGAGGTTCAAAACCACACTCGACTTGTCCAATGGCTTTTATTGCCATAACATATCCCCTCATAGTTATGAGTGGACCGCTTTTACTTCGGGTGGTAAACAAAAAGTGTTCAAAAGGCTCCCAATGGGCTATAAAAATAGTCCTGGGGTATTTGCTGCCCGTGTGGTCTCTCTCTTAGAGATGGTAGACCCGGAGGCATACTCGTACGTCGATGACATCTACTTAACAGACGACGAGTTGCTTCCACACCTTGCTTGCGTGGACAACATAATTACTATGTTTGCGGACTTTGGTTACAAGTTTAACTTTAAGAAGTCCCACATTGCCGAGTACACAGTTTTATTCTTGGGGTACGAACTCAACAATGAGGGCCGCGGCTTGGCTCCGCAGTTCCTTGAGAAATGCGCACGCCTTCGTATCCCTGCGACACTGAAACAACTACAATCATTGCTGGGCTTTCTGAATTTCGGCCGGACCTACATTCCTGAATATGCCCAGCGTATCAAGACACTATATGCCTTGGTGCAACCTACTTTTACCAAATCTTGCTGGCTGCCAGAGCATTCGGCTGCATTGCACTCTTTGCAGTCTGACCTTCTTACTGCGAAATATTTACAAACTCGTGATAACCACACAAACCTGGTCATAAGAATTGTACCGGGTGTGGAGGGGTTCACGTACTTAACATACAATGAAGGTGACACAGTCCCCATTGCATACAAATCTCATTTATATACTTCGGCTGAAATGCGTTTCTCCACTGTCGAGAAAGTTTTGACAGCAGTTCAGATGGCAATCCTGAAAGAACGAGCGCTATCACAGGGGAAACGCATGATGGTGGTGACACCATTTCCTGCCCTAGAGGCAGTCACTAAAGCAAGTGTGCCGAATTCTAAAGCTTTACATCCAAGGTGGATACAATGGGCGACCTCCTTAGCCTCGCCTGACGTCGAATACATCTTTGACGCAGGGCTACAGACTCAGGAGAGTTTGGAGTATGAATTAGTTCATCCGGCTCCACTTACATTGCGCCCGTTGGAGGAGTTCCATTGTGTCATTTACACTGATGGGTCCGCGCAGCCCGCAACTGGATCAAGGCACGCTTATTCAGCGGCTTGCGCAATTGTTGTTGGTACTTTCGTGAATGGAGAATTCATACAGGATGCGGTGCATACGCAGACTTTGGGTGATTGTACCGCACAATTGGCGGAGCTTAGAGCTCTGGTGCTTGCACTGGAGTTTGCTGATTACAGAGTCACAACTCTTATAGTGAGTGATTCTTACTATTGTGTTCAATCTTACAACGACAATCTGCTGTTTTGGATCGCGAATGGATTTCGTGATTCAAAAGGTAGCACAGTGAAGCATAAAACGCTTTGGGCCAGGGTGGCTGAACTAAAAGGCAGTCGACCCCTTGTGAATGTTATTCACACTCTTGGTCACCAACGAGTTGGCGTCCATGCTGTCGGTAACAGTTTGGCTGACGAGGCAGCTAAAACAGCAGTGGCAACATACTTAGTAGCAGCAGTTACAAGATCCAAAAGTAAGATCGATGATGACATCTTGGCAGCCATTGCTGCTTCAGAGACTGGGACAGACTTCCCTAGGGGTTTCCCGTCTCGATACCATTATCACTTAAGTCCTGATAACGTCCCGTTAGTGAGGATTAATGATGTTGGGGATAGAGTTATTCCCAATTCGGACTGCAGGCCAGCTTTGGTACAGGCTGCACACGAGGGTGTTGCGTCAGCGCACGCCGGAGTGTCCGCAACTGTGTCACTGTTGCAACAGCGTTATTGGTGGTACGGTTTGTACAAACATACGCGGACTTATGTCCTCAATTGTGGTATTTGCCAACAAATAAAGCCATCTACGGTGGCGCGTCCACCACAAACGCAGCTGCATATATCTAATCAACCGCTAGCGTGTGTTTATTTAGATCACTGCGGTCCTTTTTCCTCAGACACTGCGTACAAGTATATCTTGGTTGCAGTAGATTCGTGCACACGTTTTCTTTGGGTGTGGCCACACAGGAGTGCTGACGCCAGGACTGTCATCAAAGCATTGCGTGTCTTTATAGGGAGTTTTGCATGTGGAACCCTCTATTCTGATCAGGGCCCTGCGTTCGCCTCTAAGGCGTACAAAGAAGCTATGGGAAGTTTGGGAGTCCAAGTCAAATTTTCGTCTCCATACCGGCCTGAGGGCAATAGTGTTGTGGAACGAATGAACCGTGACCTAAAGCAATCATTGACAGCCAGGGTGTTAGGTACTGGCAAAAACTGGCTAGCTCATTTGTATGACGTCCAACGTGCACTTAATAATCTCCCTAGAAGGTCTCTGGGTGGGAGGACCCCGTACATGATGCTCTTCGGGGTTCGAATGTTTGTCCCAGACCTTGAGGGTCTCGACATGGCGGCAGCAGCCGCGCCTTTTGACTTAGATGACCACTGTACTGTCTTACAGAATCTTCAAGAAGCAAGAGACACTCTAGCAAAAGAGCACATATCCTCTGCGTCCGAAGCTGGACTACAGATTCCGGTAGTCGGCTGGCTACCCAGAGTTGGTGATCTGGTCCGTGAGAAGGTGGAGAAGAAAAAGGAGTTTGGCCCCTCTTATCGTGCACCAGTGCCGGTGCTTGGAGTTGAGGGTACCCGTACAATTGTTTTGCCTCCTCTTCCTGGTCACAGAGACAACAGGTACATTTCAGTTGACAATGTCCAGCTACACAGGGTGGCCGATACTCCATAGTCTGACACCTTCAGTTTCTTTCCCTTCAATGATGCGCAGTTCTGTTGTGGTGCCACCATCTGACATCGTGCCTGAGGTTGCCATTGAAATGCAAGTACTTTCTGATTCTGCTGTTTCACCTGCGGATGATGATGCTGAGTATTCTTATCCTGCTGATGTTCCATTGTCCCTTTTGCATTCAAATGACATTATCCAGTCTAATTCTTCCTTTGGAACTGAATCATTGACTTCCACTGCCCCTTCCAAATTTTCGAAATTCTTTGCCTGGTTCAAGAGACAATTTTTGGTTCCCCCCTGGATTTACATTTGGCTGGTGTTCATTTGCATTTTTTTGTTCATGTCCATTGGTTTTGTGGTGGTGTTTTTTAGGCTTATAAATGGACACTAACTGAATGAACGTTCTACAATTAGATTAATTAATGGAACTTTGGCCCCACATTCATCGTCACACATCATGAAGAGAACCAGACTTTTGTGAACATCACCGCCTGGCCTGTCCGTGATGGAATAGCATGGGATGCAGTTAAATTCCAAATTCATGGGCCCACGGAAGTAATTAATGTACCATCTGTATATCGTGTTTCTATGGGTGATGTGGTTAAACAGAACATTCGGTCTGATGATTGGGATGTAAAAACTATAGAGACACTGTTTTCTGATTTGAAATACTATGCCGCATTTGATGCTGAGGATTTGTATTTGAATACTGAAAACTATGCAGAGCAGTTTTGTTATCAACATTATGGTACTCATTTTCTTCATAGGGCTAACACATTTCGTAGTTTAGTCAACTTTACTCAGTGGGAACATTGCCCTGCCCCGATGATTGGTAGTTCAAAAACATTGGTTGACAAATTTTCATATTTTTCGGATTTCAGTGTATCCAATAATGCATCCTTTTATTTTAAACTTAGGGATGAACCTATTTCAAAGGTGCGTTTGACACACACTAAATTGTTGTTTTCCAAGTCCTTCATGGACGATTTGGCAATTGGAGGGTATGACGTTTGGAAAGATGCTATTGATCTCAAATCGGTTTGGGGAACTAAGTCTTGGCAAGTACAGGGCACAGAAGCGTTACATCGTGCCTGCCTAATCCCAAACCACATGTTATTTTTAAATTCCACAATTTTTCAGACAACCTGTTTTGGATTGGCTATTTCTAAAAAATTAAATTCCCCCTCGATCCCGGATCTGGGTGCTTATCCTGGTTGGGAGAATCACACAGATCTGTCCCTTACTATGTTGCAGTCTTTTATTTCCAATTCCACCTTTAATATTAGTGCATTGGACCCTAAAGGTTGGTTGGTATGGCAGAGAAGTTCGGATCCCTGTCAACGTAGATTTTTAGGGTTGATTCCCGGGTACATACAAGATAGAGTAGACCCTCGTTTTTTGTCCACACACACTGTCACTACCTACTCGGTAGGTAAATTGTGTCAGTCTTGGTTGCAACATTCCACATTAGATTCAGTTAAAATTCACTTGTCACGTTTGCATGACAAAATTGATTTGAATGATTTTGTTAAAGGTCCCGCATTGGGAAGATCCAAACGATGGGTGTATGCTGATTACAACGAGGTTTGGAAGTTGTCGCAGATTGAGGCTGCTTCCAGGCTCCGTGCTATTGACCAGGCCAATATGGAAAAAGTATTGGCAGTTATAGATAATAGTATTAATACCTTATCTTCGAGAATAAATACATTGGATAACATTATTTCATCTGTTGTAGATATTGTCCAGGAAGATGTGTCTATGTTGTATCATGGTCAAAATCAATTACGTTCGATTATGCAATTTGCTTGGACTTTGCAGACGTTAAAGGCGGGGAAAGTACCTTGGGATTACATGAATATTTCTTTTTTATTCCGCCCATTTAATCTGACAGCAAAGCAGCAATTCATGTCCATGAAAGATGCTACGTATTCACTACTGCATATAGAAAAGGTAGAACCTTTGCCTTTTTCTGTGGCTGCGTCTGAGTATGCAGTGTGGCTCATCCATGGGATGGTCACTCTCCCGATTTCTATGTATAGGTTTAGTTCGTGCATGAAACATTACGCCTTGGGCAGATATGAAAAACTTGGTTCTGCATTTTTGCATGAAGTCTGGTCTCTCCCATTTACATATCGATGTGAGAGGGACGGCAAAGAAGTTTATTTGAAGGGTGAGGAGTGTACGACTGCTCCTGATCATTCCGTAGTGTGTAGACATATCCAATTACATGGATCGTGTAATATGAATGCCCCTAATTTAGCTTGCTTATTGAAGGGCATTCCTGTGCCAGTTATAACGCCGTCATTTACGCTGCTTGCTAATGGTAGTTATCTGCTTCTAAATAGTGAGGCTTGCTGTGGGATGTTAGCTGGAATTCCCTATATTGTTTCAGTTTCACGAAGGGTAATTTGCTGTAATAACGTGCTTTTCCCACCCCCGCAAGGCCGACTGGATATATCCATCTGCCCGACGATTCCGACCTTGAAAGCAGAGTTCAATAGGATGAGCAGAATAAGGGCTCTTTTGTCTCAAAAGGAGGTTGCATTGACTTCGTCACGTGAAACATTTCTCCTTCAGGTGGCGAACACTCGCACGGAAGTTCAAGCTCTTTTGAATACTGACCTCCCCCTACATTTTGGCACATTAATACACACTATCTTCAATGCTTCTTCTACGACTGGTCTGGTCCATTTTTTTAAAATTGTAGGCTCTGGCCTTGTGACGTCTTTCCAGTCTATCTTTGGTATAATACCAGCTATTTTTCATTCTATTTTTTCTGGAGTTTTTGGAGGGTTTCCTCTGATTCTCGCATTAATTGCTGGCATACTCCTGTTGGTCTGCGCTCTACGCTATGGATGCACGACTTGTGCTACTCGACCACGGATTCAGCCTGTTCCATCTGCGTAGCCGGATGTGGGAATCCTATGGGACTTTACCACTGGCTACCTTGAGTGTCGCTTATGGATTATCCTTCCGGTTCCCGTTTTTTACTTGTGTACAGCCTGTTTTTCACTGTCTCGAATGTCCATTCCAATGGGCTCTGGATATGTGTTTGTCAAACTTGGTGTCGCCTGACCTGGATTTTGATCGACTGATGTATCCCTTAGTGGTTCATGAGTTTGACTGTTCTGGAGTCGGGTTTATGGCCTTGGGTGCGGCGCATGGAGTCCTTGGATTATGGGATATCGAGAAGGCAGCAGTTGACTTCCTGGCACGAAGTTACATCGAGATGCCTGCTTCTTGTCCACGTGGAGTGCTTGATGCTCATTTCCCTGTGGAACACGTGTGTTCTTTTTCTTTGCTGAATTGGATGACAGACAGTTTTGCGGATGACTCCAATGATTTTCTACTGGAAGCTGCGGCTGCATATGCTGCTTATACTTTCATACGTTGACAATTGTGCTCACACTGTCTGATGGTGAGTCAAGTGGAGAAAACTTTTTTTACATATTTTTCTCTTCGAATTTTTTCCTCTCATTTTCTGAACTTACATTTCAAGCTCTTTAGTCTGCATCGTTGATCTTGAACTCTGCGTTCTGTTGAAATATTCGCCCCTGGTTATACCGTGGTTCGATCAAAGGGGGATGTCACGTGGTTTTAGGCCACTCCCTATTTACAGTGCTAAGTTAGCTCAATCACGTTAGTTGTTAGACAACCATCTTGCTGCTTTTGCTGCCTTTGCACCCGACACTGTTGTTACATGTTATTCATTTGAGAAATGCAGACTCGCTCTTGTCTCAAGTGAATGTTATTTATACATCCTTAACAGTTGCTAGTACCCTTGGTCTGTACATCGAGTAAAGAACTGTTCTAGGACACTAGACGGTGCCGGCTGATTGTGTTCAGGGTGATCGTACCACTGTTTAGTCATAACATGCACGCAGCTGCAAATACCAGAAAGTCGTAGGCTTTAATATTACAGCGCAGCATTTTGTTAGAGCATTCGATAGAAGAGCTGAAGCAGAGAACACTGAGCTGATCCTGTGATGTGATACACCTAAGCTGATCTGTACGGTATGGGGTCCCCTATGCAAGCCTATGAGACCTTCTAATAGTCTGATAATATTTTATTAGTTGCTAGAGAAAGGAGGGTGGTTGTTTTCCACTGTCATTATTAATATGATCGCTCCTTTCATTTTCTATGGTATTGTAACAATGCTAATGGTAATGATCTTAACCATTTGTCTGCTTATGTTAGCCAAAGTACTGTATAACAGGACTCGAGGTTTATGAATAAATTCTTTAAACTTTACTGTGTCTTAGTTATTCTGTTGTGTACTGATATATATATGTGCAAACGGGTATTTCGGGTTCCCACCATTCCTGAGAATAACTAAGTCGCATGTTCTGGGTTGTCTATACATTGGGACCGCCGAGCTAAATCTCGGATAACGAATGTGACACTAAGCTAGTCGCATAAGGGGTTCTTAGTTCTGAGGGGAGTTTCTGGTACACCACAATTCTCTAAGGTTCGGGTTTCCTGCGCATAGTTCTGTGCATACGCAGAATCCCTACAACAGAAGTTGGTTGAGTTTCAGGGGGCATCTCTAAGAGGCCCTCTGTTGTGCATTTTACATTAAATCCCACACTGGCATCAGTGTGGGTTTAATGTGCTGAGAAGTTTGATACCAAACTTCCCAGTTTTCGGTGGAGCCATTATGGTGTTGTGGAGTTCGTAATGACAAACTCCCAGCATCATATACTCTTAATGGCAGCACTGCACTTACAATGCCCAAGAATGGACTTGGGCACTGTAGGGGTACAGGGCTTATACACCTGTACCCTTACCCCTGGCATAGTGCACCCTGCTAGAGGGGTGACTGATCTATGCCAGGGCAGTGATTTTGTTGGCATGGCACACAGGGATGTGTGCCATGTTGACTCTTTACTTTGTTCTGCACCTAGACACGCAGCCAGCAAAGGCAGTGTGTGTGTGTCAGGGTACAGGACCTCTAAGGGTGGAACAATAAGTCCTACAGCCCTTAGAGGCCTTCTCTGGTCACAGTGCCCTGGGTACCTGTGGTACCATTTACCAGGGGCTGACATGTGGCCAGAGATGCCAATTTGGTTTAGGCTTCAATGCAATTTTAGGGAAGGAACATAGGCCCTGGGTACCTGATTAGCAGGAGCTCAGGGCACACTCAGTCAAAGAACATCACTCAACCCCCCAAACAAAAGATGATGATACTAACCTTTCCCTAGAGAGTCTTCATTGTCTAAGTGGAAGAACCTGGAAAGTCCTTCTGCATTGGCATGGTCAGTGCCAGGTCTGTGTTTCACTTCAAAGTCCATTCCCTGTAAGGGGATGGACCATCTCAACAGTTTAGAATTTTCTCCTTTCATTTGCATTAGCCATCTGAGAGGTATGTGATCAGTTTGAACTAGGAAGTGAGTACCAAACAAGTATGGTCTCAACTTCTTCGGGGACCAAACCACAGCAAAGGCCTCCCTCTCAATGGCACTCCAACGCTGCTCCCTGGGGAGAAGCCTTCTGCTTATAAAAGCAACAGGTTGGTCTTGGCCTTCATCATTGGTCTGGGATAGGACCGCTCCTATCCCTAGCTCAGAGGCATCAGTCTGCACTATGAACTGATTGGCATCATCTGGAGCATTCAGAATTGGCGCTGAGCACATTGCTTCTTTCAGGGTGTCAAAAGCCTTTTGGCAACTAACTGTCCAGTTAACCTTTTTGGGCATTTTCTTGGAGGTGAGTTCTGAGAGGGGAGTCACAATGGACCCATATCCCTTCACAAACCTCCTGTAGTATCCAGTCAAGCCAAGGAATGCCCTGACTTGGGTCTGGGTGGTTGGAGCTGCCCAGTCCACGATGGCCTGGATCTTGGGATGTAAGGGCTGAACCTGGCCTCCACCAACAAGGTGGCCCAAGTACACCACAGTTCCCTGCCCTATCTGGCATTTGGATGCTTTGATAGTTAGCCCTGCTGTTTGCAGGGCTTTTAAAACCTTACCAAGGTGGATCAGGTGATCCTGCCAGGTGGAACTAAAGACAGCAATATCGTCAAGATAAGCTGCACTAAAGGACTCCAACCCAGCAAGGACTTGATTCACCAACCTCTGGAAGGTGGCAGGGGCATTCATTAAACCAAAGGGCATAACAGTGAACTGATAGTGCCCATCAGGTGTGGGGAATGCGGTTTTCTCTTTTGCTCCTGGGGCCATGCCAATCTGCCAGTACCCTGCAGTTAAGTCAAAGGTACTGAGAAATTTGGCTGCCCCCAATTTGTTTATCAACTCATCTGCTCTTGGGATAGGGTGTCCATCTGTCTTGGTAACAGAGTTGAGCCCTCTATAGTCCACCCAGAACCTCATTTCTCTCTTTCCAGCCTGTGGATGAGGTTTGGGGCTAGAACCAATGGGCTGGCCCAGGGCCCCTCAGAGGGTTGAATAACCCTTAACTCCAGCATCTTGCTGACTTCAGCTCTGATGCTTTCCTTGACTTGGTCTGACTGTAGATAGATTTTGTTTTTGACAGGTGCACTGTCACCTGTGTCCACATCATGGGTACACCAGTTTGTCAGACCAAGGGACAAGGAAAAGAGCTTAGCATAATGTTGCAAGACTTGCTGACAGTCAGTCTGCTGTTGGGCAGAGAGGGTGTCTGAAAAGACAACTCAATCTACTGACCGATTTTTGGGTTGTAGGAGCAGAGGTCCGGGAGAGGTTCACTCTCTGTTTCCTGTTCCTCATCAGTCACCATCAGCATGGTGATGTCAGCCCTGTCATTGTAGAGCTTTAGGCGGTTCATATGGATTACTCTTTTGGGTGACCTGCTTGTGCCCAGGTCAACCACGTAGGTGACCTCACTCTTTTTTTCTAGGATAGGGTAAGGGCCACTCCATCTGTCCTGGAGTGCCCTTGGTGCCACTGGCTCCAAAACCCACACCTTTTGCTCAGGCTGATATTCAACCAGGAACAAAATATCGTTCCAGAGCACAGACAAGTAAGTATTCAGTCAATAATATCAGAGTCTCAAAAGACAGTTCAGTCAATATAATCAAGGAATAGTCTTCTTTATTTTCTCATTTCCCAAAGTCTCTCCTTGGGGCCATTGCATGACAGTTCACAATACCAGGTGAGCACAAAGGTTGCAGCCAACACGTGTTTTGTCTTGGGTTAATAGCCCAACAACTTCCTCAGGGCAAATCTCATATTATACAGGCAATACGTCACATAGTGGGTAAAAGCTATACTCAATTCCGTATAGTTTATGTCTGGGGTCGCTCGTATTCATCCAAATTTCAGCGATAAAATATATATAACTGATTAGAACTATCGGTCTAATGTTTCAGAGACCATCTCAAGAGTAAAAGGGTTAAATATCGCAAAGGAGAGTACTCCATTGATATTCAACCAGTGCAGCTTTTTCGTCATACCAATGCTTCTGAATCTCCTGGCAGGCCTCAAGATGTTTGGATGCCTTTTCCATGTACTCGGCATTCTGGACCTTAGGCCAAGCACATAGTCCACAATATCTTGTTTGGGTTCTTGGAGAGGCTTCTCCCAACCCTTTTTTACAAGACAGAGTGGTCCCCTCACAGGATGGCCAAACAGAAAGGGGGAAAAACCTATTCCCTTCTGTGGCACTTTTCTGTAAGCGAAAAGCAAGCATGGTAAGAAGACATCCCATCTCTGTTTGAGTTTCTCAGGGAGCCCCATAATCATGCCTTTCAATGTCTTGTTGAATCTCTCAACAAGGCCATTGGTTTGTGGGTGATAGGGTGTAGTAAACTTGTACTGCACTCCACACTCATGTGTTTCAGGTAAGCAGACATGAAGTTGGAACCTCTGACTGAAACCACCTCCTTAGGAAACCCTACCCTGGTGAAGACACCAATGAGAGCCTTGGCTACTGCAGGAGCTGTAGTAGTCCTAAGTGGAATTGCTTCAGGGTACCTAGTGGAATGATCCTCTACCACCAGAATTAATTTGTTCCCTGATGCTGTGGGAGGTTCCAGTGGGCCCACTATGTCCACACCTACCCTTTCAAAGGGACCCCTCACCACAGGCAGTGGTATCAGGGGGGCCTTTGGGTGGCCACCTGTCTTGCCACTGACAGGTAACACAGGAGCTGACAAACACCTTCACCTTTTGGTGCATCTGGGGCAAGTAAAAGTGGCTAACTAGCCTTTCCCAAGTCTTGGTTTGGCCCAGATGTTCAGCTAGGGGGATGTCATGAGCTAAAGTTAGGAGGAACTCCCAGTACTTCTGTGGCACTACCACTTTCCTGGTGGCTCCAGGATTGGGGTCTCTTGCCTCAGTGTACAGTAATCCCTCTTCCAATAAACTCTGTGGGTACCACTGACAACACCCTTTGCTTCTGAAACAGATTGCTGCCTCAGGCTTTCAAGAGTGGGGCAGTCCTGCTGCCCCTTGCACAGCTCTTCCCTAGAAGGTCCCCCTGGGCCCAAGAGTTCAACCTGGTAAGGGTCAAGCTCCATAGGCTCAGTTCCCTTGGGGGTGTCCAAGTCCTCTCCCTGAGGAGTGGGGTCCTGATCCTTTTGCTGAACAGAAGCTGGTTCCCTAGTCTTCTTACCTTCTCTCTTGGTAGGTTGGGCCATACTTTTAGGCTCCAACACTTTTTTACCCTGCCTTTTACTCTGTGAACTTGTTTTGATACACACCAATTCAGGGATATCCAGCATTGCTGTATGGGTTTTTAGTTCAACCTCAGCCCAGGGTGAGGTTTCCATGTCATTGCCAAGCAGACATGCAGCTGGTAGCTTTGGAGAGACCACTACCTGTTTCAGGCCAGTAACCCCACCCCAGTCTAATGTCACCATAGCCATTGCATGATTAGTGGTAATACTGTCAGCATTGGTGACAGGGTAAGTATACCCAATCAAGTATTGCTCAGGGGAAACCAGTGTGTCTCTCATCATAGTGACACTGGCACCTGTATCCCTCAGAGCCTCTATCCTAGTTCCATTAATCCAAACGTATTGTAAGTATTTCTTTACGTTGGGTGGCCACACAGCTACAATGGCAAACTCAACTTCCCCCTCTGAAACTAGAACTGCTTCAGTGTGCAACCTGATTTGCTCTGGGTACACTGTTGATCCCATCTGGAGACTTACTACACCAGGAGTAGCTGTAGGGGTAGGACTAGGGGCTTTCTTGACAGGGAAAACCTTGTCTCCAGTTAAGTGTCCCAACTTCTTACAGTTGTTAAACCAGACCTTTGCAGGATCAACGTTCTTTCCTCTATATGGTTGTGGAGTATAGGGAGTGTTTTGGGACCTACACCCCTGTGCAGGTTTTTGGGGCCCTTTAGAAGACTCAGACTTTTTATCTTGGGGATTCTCACAACCTTTCCCCTGGGAAGGTTTTGTAACCCCTTTCTTTTGGTCACCCCCAGTGGTCGTCTTGGTCACTCTAGTCTTGACCCAGTGGTCTGCCTTCTTTCCCAATTCTCAGGGAGAAATTAGACCTATCTCTACCAAATGCTGATGTAACTTTTCATTTGTGCAATTACTTAAAATATGTTCCTTGATAAACAAATTGTAAAGTCCAGTAAAGTCATGCACGTTGTGTCCAGTTAATCAAGCATCTAGGGGCCGATTCCGATCCTGGAAAGATTTACCCCGTCCGAATTGGATCCGGATTCTTTTCCGTACGAATCGTACAAGTAGCGTACAAACTGCCAAGTACGATTTGCATGGGAAAAACTCCATACGAATCACATCGGGAAAATTTCCCCACACGTCCTCGGGTCGGAAATTGTGTCCGACACATCCCCGGACGATTTACCGTACGAATCCGAAAAATGAAGTCCGACCGCGCAAGTACGATCACTCCCGTCCTTTCGATTTCACAACTGTATGGAAAAAACACCGTACGGACCGAACTCCCATAGCAACCATGGAGACACGTGCCCGCATACGCGCCGAACACCCCACCACAGACCCCGCATGTACGCTCAAAACGCCCCCCGGCCGCGGATGTACGCGCCGAACCCCCACCAGTGTATGCATGGAGCGTACCCCCACCCATGTATGCATGGAGCATACCAACTCCCCACCCGTGTATGTACGGACCGTACCCACACCCCACCCGTGTATGTACGGACCGTACCCCCACCCCACCCGTGTATGTACGGACCGTACCCACACCCCACCCGTGTATGTACGGACCGTACCCCCACCCGTGTATGCATGGAGCGTACCAACTCCCCACCCGTGTATGTACGGACCATACCCCCACCCGTGTATGCATGGAGCGTACCAACTCCCCACCTGTGTATGTACGGACCGTACCCACACCCCACCCGTGTATGTATGGACCGTACCCCCACCCGTGTATGTACGGACCGTACCCCCACCCCACCCGTGTATGTACGGACCGTACCCACACCCCACCCGTGTATGTACGGACCGTACCCCCACCCGTGTATGCATGGAGCGTACCAACTCCCCACCCGTGTATGTACGGACCGTACCCCCACCCCACCCGTGTATGTACGGACCGTACCCACACCCCACCCGTGTATGTACGGACCGTACCCCCACCCGTGTATGCATGGAGCGTACCAACTCCCCACCCGTGTATGTACGGACCGTACCCCCACCCGTGTATGCATGGAGTGTACCAACTCCCCACCCGTGTATGTACGGACCATACCCCCACCCGTGTATGCATGGAGCGTACCAACTCCCCACCTGTGTATGTACGGACCGTACCCACACCCCACCCGTGTATGTATGGACCGTACCCCCACCCGTGTATGTACGGACCGTACCCCCACCCCACCCGTGTATGTACGGACCGTACCCACACCCCACCCGTGTATGTACGGACCGTACCCCCACCCGTGTATGCATGGAGCGTACCAACTCCCCACCCGTGTATGTACGGACCGTACCCCCACCCCACCCGTGTATGTACGGACCGTACCCACACCCCACCCGTGTATGTACGGACCGTACCCCCACCCGTGTATGCATGGAGCGTACCAACTCCCCACCCGTGTATGTACGGACCGTACCCCCACCCGTGTATGCATGGAGTGTACCAACTCCCCACCCGTGTATGTATGGACCGTACCCACACCCCACCCGTGTATGTACGGACCATACCCCCACCCCACCCGTGTATGTACGGACCGTACCCACACCCCACCCATGTATGTACGGACCGTACCCCCACCCCACCCGTGTATGTACGGACCGTACCCACACCCCACCCGTGTATGTACGGACCGTACCCCCACCCGTGTATGCATGGAGCGTACCAACTCCCCACCCGTGTATGTACGGACCATACCCCCACCCGTGTATGCATGGAGCGTACCAACTCCCCACCTGTGTATGTACGGACCGTACCCACACCCCACCCGTGTATGTATGGACCGTACCCCCACCCGTGTATGTACGGACCGTACCCCCACCCCACCCGTGTATGTACGGACCGTACCCACACCCCACCCGTGTATGTACGGACCGTACCCCCACCCGTGTATGCATGGAGCGTACCAACTCCCCACCCGTGTATGTACGGACCGTACCCCCACCCCACCCGTGTATGTACGGACCGTACCCACACCCCACCCGTGTATGTACGGACCGTACCCCCACCCGTGTATGCATGGAGCGTACCAACTCCCCACCCGTGTATGTACGGACCGTACCCCCACCCGTGTATGCATGGAGTGTACCAACTCCCCAACCGTGTATGTATGGACCGTACCCACACCCCACCCGTGTATGTACGGACCATACCCCCACCCCACCCGTGTATGTACGGACCGTACCCACACCCCACCCATGTATGTACGGACCGTACCCCCACCCATGTATGCATGGAGTGTACCAACTCCCCACCCATGTATGTACGGACCGTACCCACACCCCACCCGTGTATGTACGGACCGTACCCCCACCCGTGTATGTACGGACCATACCCCCACCCCACCCGTGTATGTACGGACCGTACCCACACCCCACCCATGTATGTACGGACCGTACCCCCACCTGTGTATGCATGGAGCGTACCAACTCCCCACCCGTGTATGTACGGACCGTACCCCCACCCCACCCGTGTATGTACGGACCGTACCCCCACCCGTGTATGCATGGAGCGTACCAACTCCCCACCCGTGTATGTACGGACCGTACCCACACCCCACCCATGTATGTACGGACCGTACCCCCACCTGTGTATGCATGGAGCGTACCAACTCCCCACCCGTGTATGTACGGACCGTACCCCCACCCCACCCGTGTATGTACGGACCGTACCCCCACCCGTGTATGCATGGAGCGTACCAACTCCCCACCTGTGTATGTACGGACCGTACCGCCACCCGTGTATGTACGGACCGTACCCCTACCCCACCCGTGTATGTACGGACCGTACCCACACCCACCCGTGTATGTACGGACCGTACCCCCACCCGTGTATGCATGGAGCGTACCAACTCCCCACCCGTGTATGTACGGACCGTACCCCCACCCGTGTATGTACGGACCGTACCCCCACCCGTGTATGCATAGAGTGTACCAACTCCCCACCCGTGTATGTACGGACCGTACCCCCACCCGTGTATGTACGGACCGTACCCCCACCCATGTATGCATGGAGCGTACCAACTCCCCACCCGTGTATGTACGGACCGTACCCCCACCCGTGTATGCATGGAGCGTACCAACTCACCACCCGTGTATGTACGGACCGTACCCCCACCTGTGTATGCATGGAGCCTACCAACTCCCCACCCGTGTATGTACGGACTGTACCCCCACCCGTGTATGCATGGAGCGTACCAACTCCCCACCCGTGTATGTACGGACCGTACCCACACCCCACCCGTGTATGTACGGACCGTACCCCCACCCGTGTATGCATGGAGCGTACCAACTCCCCACCCGTGTATGTACGGACCATACCCCCACCCGTGTATGTACGGACCGTACCCCCACCCCACCCGTGTATGTACGGACCGTACCCACACCCCACCCGTGTATGTACGGACCGTACCCCCACCCGTGTATGCATGGAGCGTACCAACTCCCCACCCGTGTATGTACGGACCGTACCCCCACCCGTGTATGTACGGACCGTACCCCCACCCGTGTATGCATAGAGCGTACCAACTCCCCACCCGTGTATGTACGGACCGTACCCCCACCCGTGTATGTACGGACCGTACCCCCACCCCACCCGTGTATGTACGGACCGTACCCACACCCCACCCATGTATGTACGGACCCTACCCCCACCCATGTATGCATGGAGCGTACCAATTCCCCACCCGTGTATGTACGGACCGTACCCCCACCCGTGTATGCATGGAGCGTACCAACTCCCCACCCGTGTATGTACGGACCCTACACCCAGCCCCCCCTGTATGTACGGTGCGAAACACCACCACCGATGGACGGTGCGGACCAACACCCTGCCCGTGTTCGTACGCACCCTACCCCAGGCCCACACACCAGCACCCTCACCCAACATCGGGCATGTACGAGTCGTACTAAGCCATAGCAAAGGACAGCACTGTACAACAACATGGCCCATGTACGCACCGTACAGGCGCAAAAAACACTCCTACTGAACCAGGACAAACCAAAAAAACACAAGGAGAGTCAATTTGAGGCACACAATACCACAAAACATATCCAACAAGGCCAAATACATCCCATACACTGACCTGCAACTGACAAACAGCTAAACAGAGGCCCAAACCACTACCACTCCTTATAACACACCCACCCAAAGTTCAAACACAGCCACACCCACAAATGGACCAATAAAAAGGCCCAACACACACAAACCATGATCCTTTGCAACAGATCCACTGCTGCCAGACCCCAGAGACAACGCACTGCACCATACTTCAACCATCAATACACCTTACACTTGCACTCCTTCACACAATCACCATCACAAACACACCCTCATCACATTCACACACACACACCTGCACAACCACACTCACACACCCACAACCATCCACACCCACACCCCCACAACCATCCACACCCACACCCCACACCATGCCAACTAACAAGAATCCAAAGTTCACAAAGGACGAGCTGGAGGTCCTTGTCGACGAAATCATCAGAGTCGAGCCACAGCTCTTTGGAACATTGGTCAGACGGACCAGCATATCCGAAAAATCTGCCATGTGGGAGAGGATAGTCAATTCCGTGAATGCTGTTGGGGCCACCAGAAGGACCAGGCATGAGTGCCAAGCCAGGTGGTACGATCTGCGGAGGACAGTCCGCTGCAAAATGACGGACGACCACAACCAGGCCAACATCACTGGAGGAGGTCCGTCCCGCAGACCGGTACACTACCATCCCTGGGAGGAGAAGGTGATGGCCACGCTGCCGCCGTTGGGAGTAGACGGACTAGAAGGAGTCCAAGAGCCTGGTGAGTACACAAACAACTCACCTCACATGGGGGGAACGCCATACACAACCCAAATACCAATCATGCACGCAACCCCCCCAAAGCCAGCACCGGACACAACCACACTCCAAAAACACACACATGCCACTAGCGCCTCCATGCCCCATGCCCCAAGCAAGGCCATGCCAAGTCACAGGCCACACAAAACACAAGACAGGATGTCCCCGATGCCGGGAGGGTGGGCCTCAAAACTAACATAGAGCAACTCTGAAGCACACAACAATGCCCTCAGCCCATATGGCTTAGGGCACAGCCATACAAACATTGTGTCCCCACACAGTACTGTTTTGCCTGCTAATGGTGGCCGCGTTGCAGGACGACATGGGTATGAAGGCACAATTTGCACATAACAGCAGCTAATGAAGACGCATCACACTGAAAGAGTGTCAGCACACACCGCCACAGCAGCAGCGCAGACTCAGACACTCCGCCCAATGGGTGCCGGCAGAGAAGAAACAAACCCACATGAACAAGCCAATGGCCTTTGAAAGACCTGCAAACTGTGTGTGCCCAGGAAGCTGGGCTGAGGCGACAGAGGGTGACACACAGAGGGAGGGAGAGGGGCAGAGAGAGGGACAGAGACAGAGGTGGACACAGGGAGACAGACAGAGGGAGGGAGGAGGCTGACAGAGGGAGGGAGAAGGGGAGACGGACAGAGGGAGGAGGCTGATAGAGGGAGGGAGAAAGGGAGATAGAGGGAGACGGACAGAGGAAGGAGGCTGACAGAGGGAAGGAGAAAGGGAGATGGACAGAGGGAGGAGGCTGACAGAGGGAGGGAGAAAGGGAGACGGACAGAGGGAGGAGGCTGACAGAGGGAGGGAGAAAGGGAGACGGACAGAGGGAGGAGGCTGACAGAGGGAGGGAGAAAGGGAGACAGAGGGAGACGCACAGAGGGAGGAGGCTGACGGAGGGAGAAAGGGAGATAGAGGGAGACAGACAGAGGGAGGAGGCTGACAGAGGGAGGGAGAAAGGGAGATAGAGGGAGACGGACAGAGGGCGGAGGCTGATAGAGGGAGGGAGAAAGGGAGATAGAGGGAGACGGACAGAGGGAGGAGGCTGACAGAGGGAGGGAGAAAGGGAGACGGACAGAGGGAGGAGGCTGACAGAGGGAGGGAGAAAGGGAGACAGAGGGAGATGCACAGAGGGAGGAGGCTGACAGAGGGAGGGAGAAAGGGAGATAGAGGGAGACGGACAGAGGGAGAAGGCTGACAGAGGGAGGGAGAAAGGGAGATAGAGGGAGACGGACAGAGGGAGGAGGCTAATAGAGGGAGGGAGAAAGGGAGATAGAGGGAGACGACAGAGGGAGGAGGCTGACAGAGGGAGGGAGAAAGGGAGACGGACAGAGGGAGGAGGCTGACAGAGGGAGGGAGAAAGGGAGACAGAGGGAGACGCACAGAGGGAGGAGGCTGACAGAGGGAGGGAGAAAGGGAGATAGAGGGAGACGGACAGAGGGAGGAGGCTGATAGAGGGAGGGAGAAAGGGAGATAGAGGGAGACGGACAGAGGGAGGAGGCTGACAGAGGGAGTGAGAAAGGGAGATGGCTAGAGGGAGGAGGCTGACAGAGGGAGGGAGAAAGGGAGACAGAGAGAGACGCACAGAGGGAGGAGGCTGACAGAGGGAGGGAGAAAGGGAGATAGAGGGAGACGGACAGAGGGAGGAGGCTGACAGAGGGAGGGAGAAAGGGAGATAGAGGGAGACGGACAGAGGGAGGAGGCTGATAGAGGGAGGGAGAAAGGGAGATAGAGGGAGACGGACAGAGGGAGGAGGCTGACAGAGGGAGGGAGACGGACAGAGGGAGGAGGCTGACAGAGGGAGGGAGAAAGGGAGATAGAGGGAGACGGACAGAGGGAGGAGGCTGACAGAGGGCGGGAGAAAGGGAGACAGAGGGAGATGGACAGAGGGAGGAGGCTGACAGAGGGAGGGAGAAAGGGAGACGGAGGGAGATGGACAGAGGGAGGAGGCTGACAGAGGGAGGGAGAAAGGGAGACGGACAGAGGGAGGAGGCTGACAGAGGGAGGGAGAAAGGGAGACGGACAGAGGGAGGAGGCTGACAGAGGGAGGGAGAAAGGGAGACGGACAGAGGGAGGAGGCTGACAGAGGGAGGGAGAAAGGGAGACGGACAGAGGGAGGAGGCTGACAGAGGGAGGGAGAAAGGGAGACAGAGGGAGACGGACAGAGGGAGGAGGCTGACAGAGGGAGGGAGAAAGGGAGACAGAGGGAGACGGACAGAGGGAGGAGGCTGACAGAGGGAGGGAGAAAGGGAGACGGACAGAGGGAGGAGGCTGACAGAGGGAGGGAGAAAGGGAGACAGAGGGAGATGGACAGAGGGAGGAGGCTGACAGAGGGAGGGAGAAAGGGAGACGGAGGGAGATGGACAGAGGGAGGGAGAAAGGGAGAAAGGGAGACAGAGGGAGACGGACAGAGGGAGGAGGCTGACAGAGGGAGGGAGAAAGGGAGACAGAGGGAGACGGACAGAGGGAGGAGGCTGACAGAGGGAGGGAGAAAGGGAGACAGAGGGAGACCAAATCACCCTTGGGTGGTGTGGCCATGTCCGCTCGTCAGCAGGTGGACTGTGTGCATGTAGACAAGGTTTGGCAGTGCGTGAACCCCCCTTCAACCTTTGATAAACACTGGGCCATGTGTCAATCTGTTCACGAGTACATCCGTGCTGCAGGCACAAACAGAACCTTACACCCAGTATACCCACCCACTGTGTTTGTCAGAACCCTGTCACAAATTGTTAAGTTACCTACCTGCATTCTCAAATAGCATGGAAAAAACAACATTTGGCCACGTACAGTGCAACAAGTAAGGCGGCTCTGCATAGCTTGCTACGCCCGCTCACTACACTGCTGACTGCGTTCCCAAAAGATGCATCAACTAAGATTGTGTCACACATAGGTAAAGTGTCGAAAGCTGTGGCCAAGGGACATACCCATGCACAAGTGCACTGTGAGAGGAATGCTAGCCAAATCCAACCACCCAGAGGAACTGTGCCAAATCAAAAATGAATGAAACATGGATGTCGCATGTAACACAATTAACACTGTCTCTCTCACACACAGGTCAACGTCGTCGATCTCCTCCCAACACTGGGGGGGAAGACTCACAGGACCAGGCTCTGCGTGAAGAGGACCCCACCGGCAGCGACGACTCTCACCACTCCGTGGATGACCCAGACCAACCTGGCCCCTCTGGTGTCCAACCACCTGCAGCACCTGCGTCAGGTACAACTGTGCCAACCACCACCCCCATTCCTGCCACATCCCAGGAGACACCCAGGAGCCCTGCCCGCACACAACAACACAGCCAGTCTGTCCAGGAGGGACAAGGTTCTCCGGGCACCCAGGAGGAGGCAGGCGACACCGCAAATGCCATCCCTCAGGGGTCCCGGTGTCACGTTAGGTCTGAGTGTCAGAGGGAGTATGTACACAACCCACTAACCTGAGCCAGCCAGCAGGAACGAGGATATATTGTTGCTGATCCCTTCCTTCCCTCTTCAGCTCCCGCCCACTGCGACGAGTAGGCCCACGCAGTGCACGGGAACCAACGGGGGAAAACAGGGGGACAGGAAGTTGAGAAGGAAAGAGGATTGACAGGGGGGCACTCAACAGGTCCTACACGGGTGTCCCAGGTAGAGCCCTAGGGAGGAGAAAGGGAAAGGTGTTAAAGGGTGAGAGTCTCAGCCTATCCTCCTCCAGCCCCCACCCTCTGCCCATGGACTCACTGTGATTCCGCAAGGATTGAGCGTCTTCCGCTTCTGCCAAATTTCGGGTTACACAAGGGCGAGGAAGTTGCGCTGCTCCTGTGCCCTTTGAGTGGGTATGGATCGGCGGTGTAGACGAGGAGCGAGGACAAGGGAGGGTTCTTTAACCCCCTACAATCCAGCGTCTTGTCTCGCGCCTCTGAGGAGTAAAATAAGTTGGTCCAGAGGAACTGAATGAACCACAGTAACGCAAGCTGTTTCCGACACAGCTTTACCGTGGGTTCAAAAGGGGGAAACTTCGGTAAACCAAACGATAGCCTCACGCCTCACACGGGAGGCGCGTTCCGCATCTCGACTGATGCGTATCGCTCACCCGCTGTTTCCTCACAACGGGAGCGGTGAAAGGAGCAAGGCTCTGCTCCGAGGTTATGCGCCTCGGCGCTGGGTGAAACTTGGAGTCAGGGGGAGGGAGAAGTCCGACCACTGGTCCGTTGCCTCCGCCTGCTTCTTGTCGGGGTAATTCTGCTCGGGGATACTGCGGCGTCCGGGAAACGAGCTTCTTAGACGAGGCTCTGCACAACAAGGAAAAGATTGTCAAGCGCCCCCTAGTGGGCGAGGCGGCCTTTTCTACTTCCTGGTAGAACGCGGGTTCCTCCTCCTTGCCCCCGAGTGTTCTGGGTGTTGTAGTTCCCAGGTCCTCGTCGAGTAATCGCGACAGAACCCCCTCTCAAGGACTGCCGTCTCGGCGGTCGACCCGGCTTCCCAGGATGTGCATCATGGAAGGCTTTCAATAGGTCAGGGCAGTTTAGATTGTGTGCTGGTTCCCATGTTCTGTCTTCCACTCCAAAGCCCTTCCAATCCACTAAATATTGGACCCTCCCTCTTACAATACGGGAATCTAAGAGTTCTTGTACTTCGTACTCTTCTTGTCCGTCGATATCTATCGGATGCGGTCTCACCGGGAGTCTCGTGCCTATTGGGCAGGGTTGGAGTAAGGACACGTGGAAGACAGGATGTATACGCCAGGCCATGGGGAGGGAAAGCTTCAAAGCTACTGGATTCACTATTTTTTCGATACTGTATGGGCCTATGTATCTGGGTTTAAGCTTATCTACTCCCTTCAACTTCAGATTACGCGTTGATAACCATACCTTATCCCCTACTTTGTACTGGGGTTCCTCCTCCCTCCTTCTGTCTGCGTACTTTTTGTGTGCAGCTTGGGCATTAGCCAGATTCTGCTTGGCTTCAATCATCACCGCCTGTAGGTGCGCGTGATGTTCTTGGATGCTTGGAAGGTTTGATTGCACTGGCCAGTCAAAAGGGAGCACGTTGGGGTGATAGCCATAGAGGCAAAAGAAAGGGGAACACCCCAAGGTGGAGTGGTCCGCGTTATTATACGCGAATTCCGCCATCCAGAGTAACGGGTACCATTGCATGGGATTTTGCAACGTGAAGCATCGCAAATATTGTTCAAGGGTCTGATTTAAGCGTTCTGTTTTTCCATCTGTTTGTGGATGGAAGCTTGTGGAGGTTCTCATATCGATGGAGAGGGTTTCGCAGAGGGCCTTCCAGAATCTGGAGGTGACTTGAGACCCCCTATCTGTGATCAGGGTACTCGGAATTCCATGTGCTTTGATGACATGTTGGAGGAACACTTGAGCCAGCTCAGCGGAGGAGGGGAGTTTTGTCAGTGGAATGAAGTGCCCCATCTTAGTTAAGTGGTCCACCAGTACCAGTATTACCGTGTATCCTTCGCAGGGGGGCATTTCCACGATGAAGTCCATCGAGATGGTGTGCCATGGTCGTGGGGGAATGGGGATCGGTCGTAATAACCCCACGGGTCTTGTATGAAGTGCTTTGCCTTGTACGCATATCGAACAGGTCTTTACGTAGTTCTGGGTGTCTTTACGTAAGGCAGGCCACCAGAAGGATCTCTCGAGGCCCGAAATCGTTTTATTGATGCCCATATGACCACCCAGAGGGGCATCGTGTGTCCACTTGAGTACTCTCTGTTGGAGTCCAATGTTTGGTACATATAGGGCGTGAGAGTGATACAGCAGATTGTCTTTTTCCTGTCGGTGATCGGGTTGTTCGTGTATCCAGGCTTGTGCATCCACCGTCGCTACGGCTATCTTTAGGTCTTCGAGAAACTGACGTGGGGCGCTCAGGGTGATTGCCATGCATGACGCCTTTTTGCCTGGGAGGATCAATGGAGGGGCTTCTTCTTCCGTTCTTGTGCCGATGTCTGTCTCTTCGGGTCTTGATAAAGCATCGGCCTTCCCATGTTGTGTTCCAGGGCGGTATTTAATGACGAAATCATAATCGGAAAAAAAAAGCGACCATCGCAATTGTCTGGGTGTCAGGGCCTTTGCGGTTGTTAGGAAGAGTAAATTCCTGTGGTCAGTGTAAATCTCGACCGTGTGGCTTGCCCCCATGAGGTAATGTCTCCATTCCTCACAGGCTCTCTTGATCGCCAGTAACTCCTTGTCGGTGACGGTATAGTTAGTTTCACACGGGGTAAGTTTCTTTGAGTAATATGCAACGGGATGAAGCTGCCCAGTTTCCGGATGTCTTTGCGAAAGTACTCCTCCTATGGCATATTGTGAAGCGTCGGTCTCGACTACAAACGGTAGGTGGGTGTCTGGATGTCTGAGAATCGGGGCTTGTGTGAACCGTAACTTCAGAGCCTGGAAGGCTTGGTCGGCGTCCGTTCCCCACTGAAAGGGGGTGTTTTTTCTTAAGAGATTGGAAATGGGTTTAATGATCTTGGAGAAGTCTTTTATGAATCGCCGATAGTAATTAGCGAACCCCAAGAATCTCTGCACTGCCTTTACTGTACGAGGAGCCTCCCAGTCTGTAATAGCGTTGACTTTGCCCTGATCCATCTGGAAACCCTGAGCGTTGATGATGTACCCCAAAAAGGCTACCTCTTCCACATGAAATAAACATTTCTCTAGTTTCGCAAACAAGGAGTATTGTTGTAGCCTGTCGAGCACTGCTTTCACATGTGTTACATGGTCCTCTAGGGTGGTGGAATAGACCAGGATGTCGTCTATGTACACCACACAGCATGTTTCCAAGAACCCTCTGAGTACCTCATCCATGAAGAATTGGAAAGCAGCTGGGGCATTACAGAGTCCAAATGGCATCACCAGGTATTCATACAGGCCGAATTTAGTTCGAAATGCTGTCTTCCACTCATCCCCGCTTTTCACTCGTACCAAGTGATAGGCCCCCCTTAAGTCCAATTTAGTGAACCATCGAGCTCCCTTTAGTTGGTCTAGGAGAACCGGGATCAACGGTAGGGGGTACCTATTTTTAATCGTAATACGATTGAGTGCTCTGAAGTCTATACACGGCCTGAGTTCAGCACAATCCTTCTTCGGTATGAAAAAGAGTGGGGATGAAGCGGGGGATGAGGAGTGTCTGATGAATCCTGATGCCAGGTTCTCTGTAAGATAGTGTTGGAGGTATGTCGTTTCGGGTTCTGTGAGAGCGTACACTCGGCTACAAGGAATGGTGGCTCCTGGAACGAGGTCTATTTGGCAGTCGTAGGAGCGATGCGGGGGGAGTCGAGTTGCTTTTTCTTTGTCAAAAACTGTAAGGTATTCGTGGTAGACTTCTGGTACAGTGGTGGTACAGCAGAACCCAGTTTCCTTACACCCAGAAGCCAGAAGGCTTGCTTGAGAGATGTCTGTCCTTCCTTGATGGATAACTTGGTTCGTGCAATGTTCTACACAATATTTGGATTGCAAGGTAACTGATCGGTCTGCCCACTTAATAACCGGATCATGGAGGGTGAGCCAGGGCATCCCTAATATGAGCCCGAAATGAGGCGCGTCTATCAGGTCAAAGCTGATGTATTCGTAATGCGTTCTACCCACTTTCATGAGGAGAGATACTGTCTGATAAAGAACGGGACCAGAGGACAGTGCGGTACCATCGACTGCCTTGACTTCCTCAGGGAGCGGTTTCTTCTCTTTTGGAACTCCTATGTTTTCAGCATAGCGTATGTCCATGTAATTCCCGGTTGCACCGGAATCCAACATAGCTGGCACCTCCAGGGGTGTAGCAGAAGAAATCCATATGGTAACCCCTACGTAGAGATGCGCTACTGCCGGCTGGACAGTGTTCGCGACGGCAGAGGAGATCACGGCCTGTTTCCCACCCGGTCTAGGGATCTCTTCCAGACTCGGGCTTCCTAGTTTTCCGACGTTTCTCCGTGATGTACTGAGGCACTTTGCAGGTTTACGTTACCCGTTGTATCAGGGAGACGGGTTCTGAAACGGCATTCCCTAATGAAGTGTCCACTCTTTCCACAGTAGAGACATAGTTTCATGTTCCGTCGTCTTTCTCGTTCCTCGGTTGTCAAGGGTCCTTTAATACCCCCGATCTGCATGGGCTCGGTTGTATCCGGGAGTTTCGGGGAGTCACTCGGGAGAACCTTAGGTCGGAAGAACGGTACTCGGCCGTCCCCTCTGGATCGGTCACCCTTTCGTTCCAAAAGTCGGTGTTCCAATTGGACCGTGAGTGAAATAAATTCCTCGCATGTTGGCGGGAGTTGCACCACTTGAGACAGAACGTCCTTTAGCTCCCCTCTCAATCCTTGATAAAAAAGGGAAGTGCGTTTCTCTTGTGGCCAGTCTGTCTCCACCACCAAGCGGTTGAAAGAGGTGATATACGTAAGGAGATCTTGTGATCCCTGCTTCAGTGTTATCAATTCCCGATCCAGTGTTAACATGTGCGATTTGCGATCGAATAGCTTCCTCATTTCAGCGCAAAAGTCCACGAAGTGGTGTAGCACCGGGTCATTTCTTTCCATCAGGGGAATAGTCCAACTGGCAGCATTTCCTCCCATGTAGGACATCATGAACGCTGTTTTCGCCGCTTCGTCCTGGAAAACAGCAGGCTTACATAGGAAGTGCAATCGACATTGATTTAGGAATGTCTCAAATTTTTTGGGCTCACCATAGAATCTTTCGGGAGGGGCCAGAGGTATACTCGTGCTCTGCAACACATGTACTGTGGGAGCGGTATCTGTGACAGGAGCTGCACTCCGAAGGGAAAATTCACCATTCCCTTTTACCTGGCCAGTTTGTTGCATCATACCGGGAGGGGGAAGCGTCCAGTCTTTAATGTATGGGCTCCTAGCTGCAGGTCTCCCTTGACGGGATAATCCTGCTACTTCTCTGCGTAGGGTACCTAACTCGGTTTTGAGATCTCTGTTTTCGGCACGGGAAGCATGTACCTCTACTTGCAACGCTGTTAGGCTATCCACAAGGGATGCAAGGACAACATTAGTATCCATCGTTCAGGCTGGGACACAATCGTGGGCTTGAAAATCTGTAACGTTAGGTCTGAGTGTCAGAGGGAGTATGTACACAACCCACTAACCTGAGCCAGTCAGCAGGAACGAGGATATATTGTTGCTGATCCCTTCCTTCCCTCTTCAGCTCCCGCCCACTGCGACGAGTAGGCCCACGCAGTGCACGGGAACCAACGGGGGAAAACAGGGGGACAGGAAGTTGAGAAGGAGAGAGGATTGACAGGGGGGCACTCAACAGGTCCTACACGGGTGTCCCAGGTAGAGCCCTAGGGAGGAGAAAGGGAAAGGTGTTAAAGGGTGAGAGTCTCAGCCTATCCTCCTCCAGCCCCCACCCTCTGCCCATGGACTCACTGTGATTCCGCAAGGATTGAGCGTCTTCCGCTTCTGCCAAATTTCGGGTTACACAAGGGCGAGGAAGTTGCGCTGCTCCTGTGCCCTTTGAGTGGGTATGGATCGGCGGTGTAGACGAGGAGCGAGGACAAGGGAGGGTTCTTTAACCCCCTACAATCCAGCGTCTTGTCTCGCGCCTCTGAGGAGTAAAATAAGTTGGTCCAGAGGAACTGAATGAACCACAGTAACGCAAGCTGTTTCCGACACAGCTTTACCGTGGGTTCAAAAGGGGGAAACTTCGGTAAACCAAACGATAGCCTCACGCCTCACACGGGAGGCGCGTTCCGCATCTCGACTGATGCGTATCGCTCACCCGCTGTTTCCTCACAACGGGAGCGGTGAAAGGAGCAAGGCTCTGCTCCGAGGTTATGCGCCTCGGCGCTGGGTGAAACTTGGAGTCAGGGGGAGGGAGAAGTCCGACCACTGGTCCGTTGCCTCCGCCTGCTTCTTGTCGGGGTAATTCTGCTCGGGGATACTGCGGCGTCCGGGAAACGAGCTTCTTAGACGAGGCTCTGCACAACAAGGAAAAGATTGTCAAGCGCCCCCTAGTGGGCGAGGCGGCCTTTTCTACTTCCTGGTAGAACGCGGGTTCCTCCTCCTTGCCCCCGAGTGTTCTGGGTGTTGTAGTTCCCAGGTCCTCGTCGAGTAATCGCGACACCCGGAGACCCGATGTGCCCACAACGGCAGGCCAGGCGCAAGTGGGCAGGGGTGGTGGGAGTGGAGGACGGCGGAGGCGCGAACCTGCCCAGTTGGCTCAGGACCCGGCTATGTCACACGTCAGAAACATCCTGGACGCATACCGGCGTGACTCCAGAGGCATCGACCAGGTAGTGGAGACCCTCAATGAGATGAAGACCCTGCAGGTCGAGCATCATGCCTGTCATCTACAACACCATGGACGGATGGAGGCAAGACTGGCAGAGCTCCTGGCGGTGCACAGGGACGTGAGTCAATCACTCCGTCAGATCGCCCAAAGCCTGGCAAACCCTCCCTGTGCCACCAGGCGTAGACCAGCACCAGAAACAGGGAGGGAGGAGGAGGAGGATTCATCTGACGGAGCATCCCTAGCATCGTCAAGGCCTGCTTCTGAGGGTCCCCGCAGGAAGGTGGGTCGTCCACGCAAAAGACCGTGAGAGTCAGCGGAACATCACCATCTCCCAGGTCACCTGGCCTGGCACCTGGCCCTCTGGCCCAACAGCAGCACAGCAGCAACTGACATTCTCTGCCACATGGCCTTGCTGGTCACTGTCTGACCAATGTTGACAAAGACTGTGGCACAGACTCTGATGACTTTCAATGGCAGGATACCAACTCCCCCTGTGAACTTTGGATTCTACACTCCCGCCAAGCACCTCTTGTCACCCCCCCAAACACGTACCCCAGCACCAATAAAAATCATCACAATCACAAGATGATGCCGTCAGTTTGCATTATTCCACTACATGTGTGTGTTGTAAAGTCAAACCATGCCTGATTTCAGAAGTAACTCCAAACATCCATACCCTGGGGTCTGAGTCTGGCACAGGACACACATGGGTCACAATGTACCATCCAAGACAGACATGGAGCACCATACTCACCCGTGATGGGCCCAACCAGCTGAGGGGGTGCCCGCACAACTGTGCCTACAGACCTATTTAGAAGAGCAACAGTCATGCGCAGAGGTCAGGGATCATGTGGAGTGTCCTGGGGATGGAGTCCCAGGTATGTGTAGACACGTGGCAGAACCATGTCCTGCATGCTTGAGTCAGGTGGATGTGGAGAATGGTGGGCCAGCCAAGGTTGGATGCATGGAGATGGCACAATTGGGTGTTGGATCACAGTGCCACAAGTTGTGTTGTGGTTGTGGGCTGCATCCTGAGTGTGTGCGTGGATTGAGAAGGTCATCCTGCAGCTGGCAGTGATCCACTCCCCCCACCTCTGTTTGACGTTGATGTGGCCTGGTCGCCGGATGTAGTAGCAGAGCTGTGCAGATGCACCCTGGATGTGGACAAGTATCATGGGATTTCTAACGCACATGTCCGTAGAGTGCAGGGTAGGATTAGACATGGATGTCGTAGTTGACCTGGGGGATTGTCTCCCTCATGCCTTGAGGTGGATGGAACTGGGGATCTTAGCATAATGCAGAGTGTGCTGCCGCATGAGGCACAGATGCTGCTGATCAGCATAGCACATGTCAGCAAGCAATCCATGATGAACACCAGCTCGTTTGCGTGGACACTGGGTGCCCTTGCTGCAGGGCCTGCAGCAGCATGCGCCATGTCAAGGAAACAATGGCACAAGTAGCACACAAAGACAAGGATCTCAGGAAGGAACTATGCAAAAGGTGTATGTCAAGGAAGGAATGTCTGGTTCAACATGGCACACACACACACAATGGATTCACATGCAGCACAGTGGCCGTCGTGGAAACTGACATGCCACAATACCTACACAGCCATGGACATCATGCACAATACAGAATCTAATCCCTGACAAACAGCTTGCATCTTGCTACTCTACACATAGACTCATATGCACCATCTCTGAGAACAATGCCAGACATGCCGCATGCACAGTGGCAACAGACCACCATTGACAGAGATGAGGCACCTTGGAGGCAGAGGGACACCTTTATTACTCATGTGTGTCGGAATGCTAATGCAACTCTGTCAACACATAAACAGGTCATGTGGATGAACACGTGGGACCAACACTGGCACCCCCCTTACCACCACAGATGCTGGAAATCCATGGCACTGGCACACAAGTGACGGGTTACAGATAAACACCCCCTGCTGCTCACGGAGAGGCTGCTATACACCATTGAGCCCCTAATGGGGAATTCACACACCATGTCAACCCGGTGCAACCCGTATGTTTCCTAGGGCAGTGTTACACACATTGATGGCTCCGTCACAATCCACAATCCCATTACAGATGACTGTCACCAAGTCTAACCATCAATTCAGGTGAATTCTGCTCCATGTCATGTGCCCCATGGTGATTCTACATGTATGTAAAGTATCCAAACTTGAACAGGAGCAGTGCACACACATTCAAAACAAATACCACTCCCAAAAAGCCGGGCTGCATCCCTTACCCGAAGGAGATTTTCGAACTTGTCCGTGCATGTAACGCTGATTCAGCACATGTTGCTGTGTTCATGAGGAATAGCAGGAGCACAACAATGCCACCAGCAGACAGCATGCGCAATTACCTGTGGATGGGAGACACACCAGAAGTCAGCCAAAAGAAGCACATCCGCATGCATGTGCATGTACTCGACACGTATTAGGTTGTCAACATGCTAGGTGACAATGATGACTCTGGAAAAACATTCTTCTATTGCAACATCACTCGAGTGACACATCCAAACATACCTCTGACTCACTTGGAAGACATGCAGATGGACACACACATTGCAACACTTGCAACACACAGCCCAATGCGTGCACACTCAGACACTGGAACTCACCACTAAGCAAAGAAGTTGCGTATGAGCCGACTCCGCATGTCCTCTACCGCCTCCTCCTCCTCCACATCACTTGCCTCGTGACCAAGCCCTTCATCCTCCACGGGTGGATGGTCCTGCTCATCTGGATCCAGGATGAGTGGCACAGCTTTCTCCACTGCCATGTTGTGCAGCATGCAGCACACGAGGAATATCTTGCAGACCTTCACCGGTGCATATGGGAGTGCGCCACCGGTCTTGTGGAGGCAACGGAATCGGCTCTTCAGGAGGCCAAACGTCCTCTCTATCACTCGCCTGGTCCGCCCAAGGGCGTTGTTGTAGTGGTGATCGGCACCCGTATTGGGGTTGCGGAGAGGCGTGATCAGCCATGGCATGTTGGGATAGCCAGCGTCCCCTACATGGAAACATCATGGACAAGAGTGGGTCAGGAGAAGCAGTAAGACAGGAAAATGACGTTAAATACAGGACTGCCAGAGTATACCCACCAACAATACATGCTCGTTCGTTGCGCAGCTGCAGCATCATTTCAGGCACCCTGCTACGCCTCATGATGTACGCATCGTGTGCTGATCCTGGAAAAGGAGCACAGACATGTGAAATCACCATGTTGGCAAGACACACCGCAAGGGAATTAATGGAGTGGTAATGCTTGCGGTTACGGAAGGCTACCTCCTGTGCCTGTGGTGGTACCAAAGCCACATGTGTTCCATCTATGGACCCAATGACATGGGGCATCCCTCCCAGGGCATAGAACTCACGCTTGACAGCTGTCAACTGCTAGGAGTTGGGAATTTAATGAACTCATCCAGGTGCTCCAACATGGCCTCTAAAAAATCATGCAGAACACGGCTGAACATGGTTTGGGACATGCCACCGACATGGGCAATGGTATGTTGAAAGGTACCCGTGGCCAAGAAATGTAGGGCTGCCATCACCTTCATCTTGGGTGTCAGTGCAGTAGGATACCTGTGTAGCGGTTGGAGGTGTGCTGCCAGCCGTGTCGTCAGGTCCTCAATCAAGCGTTGGGGGAAGCGTTAGCGGCGTATACAGTCATTTTCCCGCATGTCAGCCAAGTCCGGAATTGGTCGGGGGAGAGGCAGAGCCCTGCAGTGAATTAGAAGGGACAATGAAGAGTGAGTACAGTACACCACCAATGTCAATGTACAGAGCACATGCTCAACAGGCAATACACATATGCTACATACAGAGTCAGGTCTGTGCAATATGCCCTGGACACGTATGCCAGGCATGTGACACTCCTACCAAGAGCCAGCTACAAACGTTGATTCTCAACCTCAATATGCCATGCCATAAAACTAGCTGTGGGCCAGTGTAAGTGAGCAGGCAGACGCATTACAGGAGTTACAGACATCCAAATATGTGCAGAAGAAGGATGTTTATTGTACAGACAGGTTGCGGAACACTAGAGGCACAGGTCACATGTCATAGAATAAGGACAGACCACACACCTTGCCATGAAGGATTACATGTCAAGACTGATCACACATAGATTGAGAGTATGCAGATATGTCCTTGTTTTGGAACTCCGTGTCGATGCATACATACACACCTAAAGTCGGATTACACATGTGTGCTGGTGTGCGTAACAGTGTGCCATGCACATCTAGACACAGACACATGTTGGTTGCAGCAACTGCAGATGCATTTGACCAAACACCTACAGCAAACCTATGGGAACACATGACACACACATGACATAGCTACAGCGTGCAACGCGGGCATTCACTTGTCAGGGGTAACATTCTGTGTACCTGGCATCAGGGGACATTGGCGGGTGACTGTGCCATGCCAGTGACGCATGGCCCACCAAGTCAGTACTACATGCACACATGTCAAAGGAGTGAAGGGGATGTGTGGCACATAGGGCACCATCACACGTGACATGTGTACACAGCTCATCATACTGTAATTAGCTTCACACCTCAGGAGTATGGTGCCACATCACAGCCTGACCCACCTGTGCCCGACACATGTAGTACTGCACAGACAATGCCTTGATGTCCAGCCTTGGCCATGTATGACAGCTTAATTCATTCCTGTGTGCCGCCTGTCACCACTGTCAGGTACATACGCTCCGAGGGCGTGTGTGGGGTCCCTATCACTATGGTGGTGCTGGCGTATGCGTACGCCATAGTGATATGGACCGTACACGGTGGTGCTGGCGTATGCGTACGCCATAGTGATACGGACCGTACACGCGTGTGTACGGTCCCTATCACTATGGTGGTGCTGGCGTATGCGTACACCATAGTGATACGGACCGTACACGCGTGTGTACGGTCCGAACTACTATGGCGTACACGTACGCGAGCACCCCCATAGTGATAGGGACCGTACACACGCATGTGTACGGTCCGGACTACTATGGCGTACACGTACGCGAGCACCCCCATATTGATAGGGACCATACACACGCGTGTGTACGGTCCGAACTACTATGGCGTACACGTACGCGAGCACCCCCATAGTGATAGGGACCGTACGCTTACGGTCCCTATCACTATGGGGGGACGCGTGATAGGGACGCGTGATAGGGACCCTACACACGCTTGTACGGTCCGTATCACTATGGCGTACGCATTCGCCAGCACTCCCATAGTGATGGGGACCGAACACACGCGTGTACGGTCCGTTGCAATGCATTTAGGGTGCCCTAGGGCTGTGGAGCGCACCGTACCTGTGTTGTGACATAGGATTGACATAGGGGACACATGAGGGACAAGTATAGGGGCCTAAATGCATGCTGGTTGTCATGGAGACCGAGTTTCAGGTTTGAATTTTGCATCATGTGGCCAGCAGAAGTCGGTTGGAGACAATATACTTTGTTGCAATGTAGTTGTTGACATTACATCATGCTCAATTTTAAAACCATGCAAAGCCTGTCACTGGGGTAGTTTTAAAATGATTGGAGGACACATAGGATGCAAATGTGATTGAGCCAATCACACTGTACTCCTGTAAATGAAACAGGCCAGCAAGGGAGATATAAGGCAGTCAGGTCCCTTGAGAGAGCACTTGCCTGCACATCCTTTCATTCCACAACACTGCTGCTGCTTGTCATTCCTCTGGCACCATGTCCAGGTCTGTGGAGTGGGCCCAGCATTTCACCATGGAGGAGAATATGGCGTTGGTGGATGTGATCCCCCCACAGTACACCATGCTGTATGGTCGACCAGGGGAGCAGGTGAGTGCAGACTCCACTAGCTTAAAATATGCCCCTTTTTGTGACTGTGACTTCTGGCATTGTGTCCAGGTGTGACAGACATGCAGGGTTCTTCATAGTGGTTCCCAGGGGGGGGGAAGGGCTCATGTCTCCCATGCAGAGCATGCTGTAGTTCCTGTGTGCACAACGCACTAGCATGGTGCTTACTGTGACGATCACTGCATGGTGCATGCCGCTTTCGGACTGCCTAATCCTCCTGGAAATGTTGCTTCTACAGTCCTGATGTGAGTCTGTGCTCCCCCCAGGGTGACAGGTGCCAGGACCCACAGATGTGTGTCTGTTTAGTGTACCTGTGGTGAGAGTGTCCAAATGATGTGGTCGTCCCCTGGACATTGGTGTGTGTGTGTGAGTCCCCTGTCATGTGGGTGTGTGCATATGTGGAGTGTTGCACCCCAGCTGCATGTGGGATGGATACACCACCCATCTGAAGTCAGCAGGGAGCTGTGCTGGATGTCTGCCGTGCTGAGACAGCCCCACATCTGTGACACACCCAGTCTAGTGGCACATGTGCAGACTGAGGTTTGTAGCGGCAGTTGCCAATGCCAGGTGATTGTTCAGTGCCTGTGTGTGTCTGTGTACTCTGCTGAGGTAGCGTAAGTGGGCTGGGGCATGTGACTGCTTAGGGGTACTGTTCAGATTCCTGTTGTAGCTTGGGATGCACAGTGTGAGCCTGCATCATTGATTGTGTTGCACCCCTCATGCCACCTGTGTACTTTCAATGGCACCTACTGCATTTGCCCATTCCCAGGAGGATTATGTCCCTATGACAAAGGTGCAATGATTTGGCTGCATACTATGGCCAGTTCAAACATGCATAATTTGTAATATGTGTGTCTCTGTATCATTGATAAGGTGGATTGATGTATTGTCACTTTTGCATCCTCACAGGTAGGCGTCTGTGCCAAGGAGGAGATCTGGAAGCAAGCCGTCAGTGCCGTGAGGAGGACGGAGGGTCGGAAGCGGCGCCTAGCCCAGGTGAGGAAACGCTGGCAGGACATCCGGTGCTGGACGTGGAGGATCGCACGGGTCCTTCTGGGGGACTCACCTGTGAGCCACAAAAACCGTGGGCGCCGGCGTCTGACCCACATCCATAAGCGTGTGCTGGCGGTGGTCTTCCCCGACTTGGACAGACGCTTACTGGAGAAGCAGCAGCAGGAAGGGGGTAGGTACATGTGTGTTTGTTGTGTGTGACCAGCTTTTGGAAGTGCGCAATTGCATGGATACACTGCCAGGGTTTAAATGTGCAGTGCATATACTGTTCCCCAAAGTAAAGTGGTGCTGTTCTTCCTCCCTTCCCCTCCTTGCCATGTGTTCCCTGGTCTGTGTGTAGTCACTCTTGCACAAGGTCATCTAGGCTGGCAGTTACTCCAAGTGCCCAATGCTTGCAGCATCATGTGTGGGGGTGGTGTGTAACAGGTTTTTGCACGTTGCCTGTGCCCTGGCCAGTTCTGTCATTGTGGGGTCCATGTTAGTTGGCACTGATGCTGAGTCCCGACATGGGAGTGTGTGTTTCATGTGTACTGCCTTACTGCCTGCATGTCGAATGTTGTGCCCTCTGACATGATGTGCTTGAGTGTGAGATATGCATAGTGCAGGGATGGTGGCTTGTGTTCCAGTCATATCCATCCAGGGCCATGGAGTAGTGTGGCCACTACAGTCCCCTGGGGCACCTTTTCCTAGGTATCATGTGTGTCATCAGACAATGTGGACATTCCCTGTGTCTTCATCATAGTTTGGGCTCTGTGGCATAGTACCCTGGCCCCATTTGTATTCACGTATACTGTGCTACATGTGTCCACTGTACAGGGTGACCTAATTTAGCTGGTGCATACTCACAGGGGCCAGTGCCTGTGTGTCTTGGTACAACTATCTGATGATGGTTGTTTGTCAGTGATATATGTGGACAGGCGCACCAGGGGTAGTTTGTGTGCGATCAGGATTAATTGCAGGCCATGTGTTTTCATCCCAGACTAAGAGGTGTAAGTACTTCCTCTGTCTCAATCACATTGTCTCAGGTGGGGGGGGGGGGGGGTTGGTGCGGGCAAGGCCTACATGTCCAAACCTGAAGTCTCCTTGCTCGGTCTGGCCAGTGTGTGATGTTTGTGTGGCCAAACACTCAAGGTGCAGTGCCCCAGTCATGTTGGCCATGGTTTTCAGTATTACCTTTGCAGCATGTCCCAAGAGTTGATAGACATGGTTCCTGCTCATCCCTTTCTGGGCTACGCTGTGTGTCGCTGATGCTGTGCTAGATTGTCCCCAGAGCCGGTCTCCTCTGTACAATTTGATATCAAGTTATTTACTATTGTGTCATGCTCTCCATATTTTAACAGTGGCATGGTGGGTCAACAAACTGTGTGTTGCAGGGACTACATATGTACCTTGTATTGTAGATGTTACTCTTGTTGCTTTTCAGGCTATGCACTGTGACCTATGTAGAGTTGACTCATGTGACATATGTATACAGGTGTCTGATTTCTCCTGTCTCTTCTCCTTGCCCACAGCATCGTCGGGGGACTGCGAGGGAGACACTGGCACGGACCGTGAGGAGGGAGCGAGCACCAGTGCCAGCAGTGCTGAGTTGGCTGGCACATCGAATGGCACGGAGGCCGACGGGAGTGCAGCGGAGGACCTGTCCAGTCAAACCACCACCGACTATGACGCAGACGGGTCCGAGGCTGAGCACTCTGAGGGGGCGGAGGCTGCTCCCACAGCTGACACCAGCACTCCATCACTACCCGCCCCCTCCATTCCGATCACCGGCCTCCCACTTGCTCGTGTCCCTTCCCGCCATGCTAGGTCACACCGTGTCTCTTTCTTGCCAGGCACTGCACCCCCTGCCCCTGTCTCCACTGCTGCCACCAATGCCGAGTCTGTGGACATCCTGCGGCAGTTGCAGGTTGGTCAGACTGCGATGCTTAATGTCCTCCATGGCCACAGCCGAGTGCTCAATCAGATGGAGGCATACATGGAGGGCATTTCAGCTGCGCAGTCTGACCAACGCAACTTGCTGAGGTCCATAGACTCGACACTGACTGCAGCAGTGGGTCTCCTGCAGCGCTACGTCCCCCCCTACCCCTGAACCATCCACACTTCCCACTCCCATGCCTGTCCAAAGCACACCCAGATGTCCCCATGCACGCACACCACCAGACACAGGCACCACACCACCAGGGAAGGCAAAGCGCACACCTCCTGGCTCGCACACACAGGGTGAAGTAGGCACACCCACTGGGTCGGGGGGGAAATAGAAGACACGCAGCCAGAGTGGGAGTCCACATTCCTCATGACCACCACCCTCCAAATCCACTCCCCTCAGCTCTCCTGGCCAGGATTCCACCAAAGACTCCTTCATGGCCGCTCTGTCCCTGAGCCCCAAAGTGACACCACCCCGCAAGCAGTCAAAGGAGTCCCCGGTCAGGGTAGTTGAGTCCCCCCCTGTCCACACCCTCCTCCAGTAGCGCTGCGACCCATCCCTGCGACCCCCCCCCTCATTGGGGCCTGTGGTTCCTTCGGGTGCAGGGGAGACGCTGGGCGGCCTGGCAGTAGTGTGCAGCGCCGTGCTCAAATCCACCTTTGGCGCTGCCCCACCCCCTGTGTTGGAGTCGTCCGTCCCTGCACCCACAACACCTACCCTTGCCCCTCCTGTCCCTGCGGTGCCTGGTCCTTCCACCCCACATGATGCCCCCCCCGTGGATGACAAGGTAGTCTGAACTGTGCAGGCAAGCTAGGGGACACGCATCCCAATGTGTCCCCCACCTGGATTGGAACTATGGACTGCCCTATGGGCCTTGAGCATATGGAACTCTTCATACAATTCATTTTAGAACATTGCTGAATAAAGCGATTTTATTTTCCTTGGCACACTACTGCTTTTCTGGCATTGCTGTTGGTGGTGCTGCTCCATGATTTGGGGTGGCGATAATGTGTTAGGTGTCTGGGATATGTTGTAGTGTGCTGTTCGTGGGGTGGACCCTGTTATCTGTGTGCCATCACATGTTATTTGCTATCAAACTTTGCTCATGTAAGCTGTTACTGCATGGTGACACTGTCCCAAGGTGTGTACCTTCCTCTGTGGACCCTGACATCTTCCCTGCAGGGTGTTGTGAAGACATTTGTGCAGTGCTGTGTCTACATTTGCTGGGTGTGTGACGGACCCCTTCAACTTTGGCCATGCATGCTGGGCAAGGTCTCCACCTGCATCATTTGTGTCATCCTTGGGGGTCACTGTACTTGTAACTGGAGTATATTCACAGGACTTCATGTGTACATGTTACCTTTTCCGCACTATGCATGTGTGTACTCCCAGCCTCGCACACATGTGTTTCGTGTTCTGCTGGGTCTTTGAGCACCTGACTGACAATTGTGCGCATTGTATCTGTGTGTACTCAACCCCTTTCTTTCCATGGGCATATCTGGGGGGACTCTGCACCCACCCCTCCTGTGTCTGGGCACTGCTGGGAGGACTCTGCACCCACCCCTCCTGTGTCTGGGCACTGCTGGGAGGACTCTGCACACACCCCTCCTATGTCTGGGCACTGCTGGGAGGACTCTGCACACACCCCTCCTGCGTCTGGGCACTGCTGGGAGGACTCTGCACCCACCCCTCCTGTGTCTGGGCACTGCTGCGAGTGATAGGCACACACCCCTCCTGTGTCTGGGCACTGCTGGGAGGACTCTGCACACACCCCTCCTGCATCTGGGCACTGCCGGGAGGACTCTGCACACACCCCTCCTGTGTCTGGGCACTGCTGGGAGTGATAGGCACCCACCCCTCCTATGTCTGGGCACTGCTGGGAGGTTCTGCACACACCCCTCCTGTGTCTGGGCACTGCTGGGAGGACTCTGCACACACCCCTCCTGTGTCTGGGCACTGCTGGGAGTGATAGTCACACACCCCTCCTGTGTCTGGGCACTGCTGGGAGGACTCTGCACACACCCCTCCTGTGTCTGGGCACTGCTGGGAGGACTCTGCACCCACCCCACCTGTGTCTGGGCACTGCTGGGAGGACTCTGCACACACCCCTCCTGTGTCTGGGCACTGCTGAGAGGACTCTGCACACACCCCTCCTGTGTCTGGGCACTGCTGGGAGTGATAGTCACACACCCCTCCTGTGTCTGGGCACTGCTGGGAGGACTCTGTACACACCCCTCCTGCGTCTGGGCACTGCTGGGAGTGATAGGCACACACCCCTCCTGTGTCTGGGTACTGCTGGGAGGACTCTGCACACACCCCTCCTGTGTCTGGGCACTGCTGAGAGGACTCTGCACACACCCCTCCTGTGTCTGGGCACTGCTGGGAGTGATAGGCACACACCCCTCCTGTGTCTGGGCACTGCTGGGAGGACTCTGCACACACCCCTCCTGCATCTGGGCACTGCTGGGAGGACTCTGCACACACCCCTCCTGTGTCTGGGCACTGCTGGGAGGACTCTGCACACACCCCTCCTGTGTCTGGGCACTGCTGGGAGTGATAGGCACCCACCCCATCTATGTCTGGGCACTGCTGGGAGGACTCTGCACACACCCCTCCTGCGTCTGGGCACTGCTGGGAGGACTCTGCACCCACCCCTCCTGTGTCTGGGCACTGCTGGGAGTGATAGGCACCCACCCCTCCTGTGTCTGGGCACTGCTGGGAGGACTCTGCACACACCCCTCCTGCGTCTGGGCACTGCTGGGAGGACTCTGCACACACCCCTCCTGCGTCTGGGCACTGCTGGGAGGACTCTGCACACACCCCTCCTGCGTCTGGGCACTGCTGGGAGGACTCTGCACACACCCCTCCTGTGTCTGGGCACTGCTGGGAGTGATAGGCACACACCCCTCCTGTGTCTGGGCACTGCTGGGAGGACTCTGCACACACCCCTCCTGCGTCTGGGCACTGCTGGGAGGACTCTGCACACACCCCTCCTGTGTCTGGGCACTGCTGAGAGTGATAGGCACACACCCCTCCTGTGTCTGGGCACTGCTGGGAGGACTCTGCACACACCCCTCCTGTGTCTGGGCACTGCTGGGAGGACTCTGCACACACCCCTCCTGTGTCTGGGCATGAACGGTCGGGACATACACAGGTGTGGGTACGCTCCATTCATACACGGGTGTGGGTGCGCTCCATTCATACACGGGTGTGGGTACGCTCCGTACATACACTGGTGGGGTGTGGGTACCCTCCATTCATACACGGGTGTGGGTACGCTCCGTACATACACTGGTGGGGTGTGGGTACGCTACATTCATACACGGGTGGGGGTACGGTCCATTCATACACGGGTGTGGGTACGCTCCGTACATACACTGGTGGGGTGTGGGTATGCTCCATTCATACACGGGTGTGGGTACGCTCCGTACATACACTGGTTGGGTGTGGGTACGCTATATTCATACACGGGTGGGGGTACGCTCCATTCATACACGGGTGTGGGTACGCTCCGTACATATACTGGTGGGGTGTGGGTACGCTACATTCATACACGGGTGGGGGTACGCTCCATTCATAAACGGGTGGGGGTACGCTCCGTACATTCCCGTACCCACGATTTGCAGGCCTGAGTACGTACCGTACCCAGGCCTTAAGAGCGTGGGTACGAGTCGTACTACGCCCACCACTACATCACCCCAACAATGGCGGTACGGCCCGTACCCACGTTCTAATGGCCTGGGTACGGGCCGTACCAGCATTGTTGGGGTGATGTAGGGGTACGCGTGGTACGACAAGTACCAACGCTCTGAGGGCCTGGCTACGGTGCAGACCCCCAATGGGGTGCCGTAGGGGTACGCACCGTACCCAGCCCTTCAGAGCGTGGGTACGGGTCATACCACGCGTACCCCTACATCACCCCAACAATGCTGGTACGGCCCGTACCCAGGCCTTTAGTACGTGGGTACGGGCCGTACCGCCATTGTTGGGGTGACGTAGTGGTGGGCGTGGTACGGCCCGTACCCACGCTCTTAAGGCCTGGGTACGGTACGTACCGGTATTGTTGTGTTACCGGTTCGCGTCAACATCCACTCCTGTTGTGGCGGACGCTTGCGTTGCTGGACACGCCCCCACCCCCTCGAGGTGACCAGGTCCTGCAGGTCAGGTATGTCCAGGGCATGTGTAATTTGTGACTTGTGTGGGGGTTATGTGTCTTGCCCCTGCCCCCCCTGTGCCCCTGGGTGTTATTCTGACCTTCTGCGGCGTCTGCGTCGGTGCCTGTAGAGCAGGTGGACTGCTATGAGGGCTGGGATGACACGTAGGTTCGGGTCCATGGCTGTCCATCGCGTACAGGTGCTCCTTGTGCGCGTCGTCCTGATTTCCCGGCAGTTTTTGGCAGCCGGAAAATATAATCCGTTCGGGGTGACGTCGGTGCGGATCGTACTTCCTGGTTCGTGAACCGCAGCCTGAATGCGTCCCGACGTCACGTCGGAGCATTCCCAGATCACATTCGTATGTATATTTTCGTCGGTCGGTGTTTGGTACGATTCGTACGGATATGGTGTTTCCGTGGGAATCGTACTTGCATGTTTGTAATGTTTATTTCCCGGGTACGAGTCGGACGGAGAAAACGCTCCGACCGATGGTTCGTACCCGGTTTCTCCAGGATCTGAATCAGCACCCTAGTGTCTTTACTGAGTAGTCTACAAAATCAATCCAGGACTGGTTTGGGGTTTTGTGAGCCCCTCTGAATCTAATTCTGTACTCCTCAGCTGTGAGTCCAAATCCCTCAATCAGAGTTTTCTTCATGAGGTCATAAGACCCAGCATCTGGCTCAGAAAGGGTCAGGAGTCTGTCTCTGCAGTTACCAGAGAACAGTTCCCACAGGAGTGCCCCCCAGGGAGTTTTCTTCACCTTTCTCATGTCACAAGCCCTCTCAAAGGCTGTGATCCATTTAGTGATGTCATCACCCTCCTCAAATTTAGGGACAATCCCTTTGGGGATTTTAGGATCATAAGACTGCTCTTTATCCTTATTTTGATTGCTGCCACTGATGGAGCAAGGACTCGTAAAGAAGATACTTGCCTGAAAGAAATCCTCTTGTTTAACTCACTGACATGTTATCAATTACATTCTGTGTAAAACTAATACGTACCACATGAACAAGCGGGTTAGTGAAGCTTGCTAACACTAATAATACGAACGAAGGACTAAGCAGCTTTAACGGGGGAAATCTTTACTGCGCATGCGTCAAGTCAATATGACGAATTTATGCTTGGAGGGAAATTCTTGCGCATGAGCAGAAGGCACTAAAATGGAGTCTTAAAGACTTGCGTGCATGGCATCGGCTAAGCTGAAGCGAAAACGAGCTATTTTACTAATGCGAATGTGGGAAAAGTATTAATAAGTAAAGGGGAATAGAGTAGAGATGGGTGGTATACAGTGAAACCATTTATTTTTTAAAGTAACATTTGTCTTTCTGACTTTATTACTAGTGCACATTTGGGCCTATCGTGTATAACTGAAGTAAGCTGAGCCATGTGACAGCTGCGCATGTGTAGTGAAAGTGAACCCGGAACGATGAGACGGAGTTTGAATCAATGCCAAGGTCGCAGAGCGTCCCAGCCTGAGAACGGATGGTGAAAAGTTCAACTGAATGGACCTACTTGTTCGATTTTGAACAAATGTTGCAAATGAAATATGAATGCGGGTGGCAAATAAAAATATGAATAAAAATTAAGGGGATGGGTTTGTGAACAATGGTTTAACTGAAGAAAGTGACATGTAAGCATGGTGTGATGATCTTCCCCCCTTGCCTGATCAAATAGATTTCAAATTTGTACGATATTGAAACTTTAGTGGGTGTTACATGATGAACAAAAAGTATAATTGAGGTAACTTTAGTTAGTTAGTGAGTCGAGAGGACGGGATGCTGTCAGTGCTGCGGGAGGTGCTAATGCTGGGAGAGATGCTGTGAGATGCTAATGAAGAAGCTGAAAGCAGAACCTTCTATCCTAATTTAATAGATTAGATAAGAAGATCGCGGAAGAAACTCGAGGAGGAAGAGAGTGTCAGAGAGGGGTGCGACGCAACCGTCGGTATTAGAGAGGTCAACTATCCTGTCCTGAAGTCTATGCCACCTGATCTTTCCTGGGGGACCCTTACCAGCCCTTTGGCCAGGGGGTTGGTCTTCACACCATTCTTGGTAATTATATTTTCGCGTTATTTGCAGATATTCTTTCCTCTCTGTCCTCTCCCTTTCTGAGCATTGCGTGAGTCCTAAATATGTGTTTGATGATTATTAATTGAATTTTCTCTCCTAAGAATTATGGTGACTGCACTGTGTATTTGAGATGGTTCACATGAATTTAATTTAGATAAAGGCTTTAAAACTTTCCGAGTCTGTGGTTATTTACTTTAAATGAATAAGATAGAGTTAGTGTTAATCTTCACCATCAACTAGTTCAACTAATGGTCCATCGATCAGAGGAAAGAACTTTTTAATCAGTGAAAGGTTAGTTAAGAGTAAGAAAAAAACTAATCATGCATTGTGGAAAAAAACATAAACTTTGACTCCAGCGGTTTACTCAATTGTGTGTGTGTGTGTTTCTGGGCCCAGGTGAGTATATGGTAGTGGAGTATCTGTTGTTGGTACGCCGCTGGATAAGTTTTCTGGTAGCAAAGTTATGGTTATTATTGACTAGTTTGGTGATGAGTATTGATTATTGATTTATGTTTAACAAAAGAGCTAGGCGCCGATCACGATCCTGTAAAAACCGGGTACGAACCGTCGGACGGAGCATATTCTCTGTCCGACGCGTACCCGGTCGTCAAAATCTACCAACATGGAATTACGATTCGCACGGGAACACCATTTCCGTACGAATCGTAAAAAACCCCGACCGAACAAAATAAACATACAAATGCGAACCGGGAAAGCGCCGACCTGACGTCGGGACGCACGCAGCCTGCCATTCACGAACCAGGAATTACGATTCGCACCGACGTCATCCAGCACGGTGAATATTTTCCGGCAGCCAAAAACTGCCGGGAAATCAGGACGACGCGAACAAGGACTACCAGTACGCGACGGACAGACAGGACGACGCGAACAAGGAGGACCAGTACGCGACAGGACGACGCGAACAAGGAGGACCAGTACGCGATGGACAGACAGGACGATGCGAACAAGGAGGACCAGTACGCGACAGGACGACGCGAACAAGGAGGACCAGTACGCGACGGACAGACATGGACCCGAACCTACGAGTCATCCCGGCCCTCATAGCAATCGACCTCCTCTACAGGTTCGGACGCAGACGCCGCAGAAGGTCAGAACAACTAAGGGAGGGGGGAAAGTGGGGTGGGGTGGGGGTGGCAGGACCAGGGCAGGGCAGGCCACAAACCCCCCACCAAAGTCACACAGCACACATGCCCTGGACATACCTGACTCCCATGCCCTGGTCACTACGAGGGGGTGGGGGCGTGTCCAGATAATCCAGCGACCGCCACAACGGAAGTCCGTCACGACGCGAACAGGCAACACAACCAGACAGGTACGTCCCGTACCCACGCCTGAAGAGCGTGGGTACGAGTCGAACCACGCCCACACCCACGTCACCCCAACAATGGCGGGACGGCTCGTACCCACGTGGCAAAGACGCACAAGCATCACACAGCGTGTGGACGGATATGTACGGACCCTACCCCCACCCCGTATGCATGGAGCGTACCCCCACCCCAACAGTGTAAGTACGACCCGTACCCACCCGCGTACGTATGGAGCGTACCCCCACCCCAACAGTGTAAGTACGACCCATACCCACCCGCGTACGTATGGAGCGCACCCCCACCCCAACAGTGTAAGTACGACCCGTACCCACCCGTGTACGTATGGAGCACACCCCCACCCCAACAGTGTAAGTACGACCCGTACCCACCCGCGTACGTATGGAGCGTACCCCCACCCCAACAGTGTAAGTACGACCCGTACCCACACCCGCATACGTATGGAGCGTACCCCCACCCCAACAGTGTAAGTACGACCCGTACCCACCCGCGTACTTATGGAGCGTACCCCCACCCCAACAGTGTAAGTACGACCCGTACCCACCCGCGTACGTATGGAGCGTACCCCCACCCCAACAGTGTAAGTACGACTCGTACCCCCCACCCGCGTATGTATGGAGCGTACCCCCACCCGAACAGTGTAAGTACGACCCGTACCCACACCCGCATACGTATGGAGCGTACCCCCACCCCAACAGTGTAAGTAAGACACGTACCCTCACCTCGAATGCATGGAGCGTACCCCCACCCCAACAGTGTAAGTAAGACACGTACCCTCACCTCGAATGCATGGAGTGTAGCCCCACCCCAACAGTGTAAGTAAGACACGTACCCCCACCTCGAATGCATGGAGCGTATCCACATCCGTGTATGTCATGAGCGTACATATTGTGAAATTGGAGAGGTGGGTGCAGAGTCCTCCCAGCAGTGCCCTGAGACAGGAGGGGTGTGTGCAGAGTCCTCCCAGCAGTGCCCTGAGACAGGAGGGGTGTGTGCAGAGTCCTCCCAGCAGTGCCCTAAGACAGGAGGGGTGGGTGCCTATCACTCCCAGCAGTGCCCTGAGACAGGAGGGGTGGGTGCAGAGTCCTCCCAGCAGTGCCCTAAGACAGGAGGGGTGGGTGCCTATCACTCCCAGCAGTGCCCTGAGACAGGAGGGGTGTGTGCAGAGTCCTCCCAGCAGTGCCCTGAGACAGGAGGGGTGTGTGCAGAGTCCTCCCAGCAGTGCCCTAAGACAGGAGGGGTGGGTGCCTATCACTCCCAGCAGTGCCCAGACACAGGAGGGTTGTGTGCAGAGTCCTCCCAGCAGTGCCCTAAGACAGGAGAGGTGGGTGCCTATCACTCCCAGCAGTGCCCTGAGACAGGAGGGGTGGGTGCAGAGTCCTCCCAGCAGTGCCCTGAGACAGGAGGGGTGTGTGCAGAGTCCTCCCAGCAGTGCCCTGAGACAGGAGGGGTGGGTGCAGAGTCCTCCCAGCAGTGCCCTGAGACAGGAGGGGTGTGTGCAGAGTCCTCCCAGCAGTGCCCTAAGACAGGAGGGGTGGGCGCCTATCACTCCCAGCAGTGCCCTGAGACAGGAGGGGTGAGTGCAGAGTCCTCCCAGCAGTGCCCTGAGACAGGAGGGGTGTGTGCAGAGTCCTCCCAGCAGTGCCCTAAGACAGGAGGGGTGGGTGCCTATCACTCCCAGCAGTGCCCAGACACAGGAGGGGTGTGTGCCTATCACTCCCAGCAGTGCCCTGAGACAGGAGGGGTGTGTGCAGAGTCCTCCCAGCAGTGCCCTGAGACAGGAGGGGTGTGTGCAGAGTCCTCCCAGCAGTGCCGTGAGACAGGAGGGGTGGGGGCCCATCACTCCCAGCAGTGCCCATGGAACGCAAAGGGTGGAGTAGTCACAGATACCATGCCCACAAATGTCAGTCAGGTGCACAAAGACCCTGCAGTACATGTACCACATGTGTTCGAGGCTGGGAGTATACGCATGCATAGCGCAGAAAAGAAAACATGTACACATGAAGTCATGTCAATAGGCCACATACACAAGTACAATGACTACCAAGGATGCCACGAATGATGCAGGTGGAGACATCGCTCAGCATGCATGTGCAAAGGTGAAGGACTACGTCACACACCCAGCTAATGGACACACAGCTCTGTGCCAAAGTCAGGGGACACCCTGCAGGGAAGAAGTCTGGGTACACAGAGGAAGGAATACACCTTGGGACAATTTCAACATGCAGCAACTGCTTACATGAATGGAGAAAGGTAGCTAACACCGTGTGATGGCACACAGATCCCAGGGTCCCCCCTATGAGCAGCACACTACTACATTTCCCACACACCCAACACATGACCAACACCCACAACCATGTAGCAGCCGCACCAACAGCAATGCCAGCAATGCAGGAGTGTTCCAAGGGCAAAAATAAATAGCTTTATTCAGCATGAGAAAAAAACTAGTATGACGTAAGTCCAATTTTAACAAAGGCCATAGGGCAGTCCAGGAGTCCCAGCTGGATGGGGGACACAGTGGGATGCGTGTCCCCTAGCTTGCCTGCACAGTTACAATCCATCGTCTTCCACAGGGGTGAGGGCATCATGTGGGGGGGAAGAAACAGGCACCGCAGGGACAGGAGGGTGAAGGGTAGGCGTCGTGGGTGCAGGGATGGAGGACTCCACCACAGGGGGTGGGGCAGGGCCAAAGGCGGAGGCCAGGATCTCGCTGCACACCTTAGCAAGGTCCTCCAGGGACTCCCCTGCACCCGAACGAACCACAGGCCCCAAGGAGGGAGGGGGGTCAGAGGGATGGGTCGCAGCGCCACTGGGGGAGGGTGTGGACAGGGGGGGGGACTCAACCACCCTGACCGAGGACTTCCTTGACCGCTTGCGTGGTGGCGTCACTGTGGGGCTCAGGGACAGAGCGGCCATGAAGGAGTCTTTGGGGGAGATGTGGCCAGGAGAGCTGAGGGGAGGGGATTTGGAGGGAGTGGATTGGGTGGAATGCGGACTCCCACTCTGGCTGCGTGTCACACGTTTGCCCCCCGACCCAGTGGGTGTGCCTACTGCACCCTGTGTGTGCGTGTCAGGAGGTGTGCGGCGGACCTTCCCTGCTGGTGTGGTGCCTGTGTCTGTTGTGGTGGGTGCATGCGTACGTCTGGGTGTATGTGGAACAGGCATGGGAGTGGGAATTGTGGAAGGAGCAGGGGTAGGGGGTGGGACGTAGCGCTGCAGGAGACCCACTGCTGCAGTCAGTGTGGAGTCTATGGACCTCAGCAAGTTGCGTTGGTCAGCCTGCGATGAATGAATGCCCTCCAAGTATGCCTCCATGTTGTTGAGGACCTGGCTGTGGCCATGGAGGACATTAAGGATCGCAGTCTGACCAATCTGCAACTGCCGCTGGATGTCCACAGACTCAGCATTGGCGGCAGCAGTGGAGACAGGGGCAGGGGGTGCGGTGCCTGGCAGGAAGGAGACATGTGGTGACCGGGCACGTAGGGAAGGGACACGAGCAAGTGGGAGGTGGCTGATGCCAATGGAGGGGGCGGTGCCAGATGTAGGGCTGCTGTCAGATGGTGGTGCAGCCACCGCCCACTCGGAGTGATCATCCTCGGACCCGTCAGCTTCATAGTCTGTTGTGCCATTCGACAGGTCCCCGGGGTCACTCTCCACCGCCTCTGTCCCACTCGAAGTGCCAGCCCTGATGTCACCGCTGGCACTGGTGCTCGGTCCCTCCGCGCCGTCTGTGTCCATGTCTCCCTCCGTGTCCCCCGACGATGCAGTGGACAGGGTGAAGAGACAGGAAGTTATCATACACCTGTATACATATGTCACATGAGTCAAATCTACGTAGGTTACAGTGCATAGCCTGAAACAAAGGAAGAGTTACATCTACATCACAAGGTACATATGTAGGACATGCAAGACACAGTTTTTTGACCCACCATGCCATTGAAAATCCATGGAGAGCATGACACAATAGCAAATGACATGATATGGAATTTTGACTGAGGAGCATGGCCCTGGGGACAATCCAGCACTGCATCTGCACCACACAGCGTGGCAGGAAATTGGGATGAGCAGGGACAAAATCCAGGAACTAGAGGCACATGCAGCATAGGTAATACTGAGAACATGCCCACCCTGACTGGCACACTGCACCTTGAGTGCATGTCCAGGCAAACATCACACACTGGCCAGTCCTAGCAAGGAGATATCAGGTCTTGACATGTCGGACATGCCCGCACCACCCACCCCCTACATGAGACAAATCAATGGAGACACAGGAAGCACGTACATCTCTTAGTCAGGGTGAAATACACATGGGATGCTAAACTTCTATATTGCACACAAAGTACCCAAGGCGCGGCAGTGCAAATTATCATGTACAAATGGGCAGCATCAGATGATTGCAACAAGACACAAAGGCAATGGCCACCGTGAGTATGTAATAGGAAAATCAGGTCAGGCTGTACAGTGGACACTTGTAATACATCTCACGTCAATATACATGTTTGCAGGGGACAATGGCACAGAGCACAACCTATGCTGTAGACACAGAGATTGTCGACATTCTCGGCTTACACACATGATACCTAGGAAAAAATGACCCTGGGGACAGTAGTGGCCACACAACTCCATGCTCCTGAATGGGAATGACTGCGACACACGCTAACATCCCTGCACTAGGCCTAACGCACAATCATGCACATCATGTCACAGGCCACCACATGGGACATGCCTGCTGGAAGGGCTGGCACTCGAGAGATTAACTCCCATGTCTGGACTCAGCATTAGTGCCAACTGACATGGAACCCACAAGTCCAGAACTGGACAGGGCACAGGCAAGGTCACACAACCTGTTACACACCACCCCCACACATGATGCTGCAGGCATTGTACACTTGGAGAAGGTGTCAGGCTACATAACCTTGTGATGGAGTGACTACACACAGACCAGGGAACACATTGCAAGGAGGGGAAGGGAGGCAGGAGAACACTGCAATACTGTGGGGAACATGATCTGCACAGCACCATAAACCCTGGAAGTGTATCCATGGAACAGTGCACATACAAATGCTGGTGAAACACAACAAACACACACATGTACCTACCCCTTTCCGGCTGCTGCATCTCCTGTAGACACCTGTCCAAGTCAGGAAAGACCACCGCCAGCACACGTTTCTGGATGTGGGAGAGACGGCGGCGCCCGCGGTTCTTGTGGCTCTCAGGTGAGTCCCCCAGCAGGACCCGTGCGATCCTTTGCGTCCAGCACCGGATATCCTGCCAGCGTTTCCTCACCTGGGACAGGTGCCGCCTCCGACCATCCGCACTCCTCATGGCGCTGACGGCGTCCAGCCATATCTGCTCCTTGGCAGAGGCGTCTACCTGTGAGGATGAACAAGTGACACTACATCAATACACCTTGCACATGTCACGGGGACACAGATTAGAACACATTTGCTGTTTACAACAAGGCATAGTGTGCATCCAACGCATTGCAACTTTGTCATAGGGACATGATCCTGTGGGGGAAGGCCAAAATCAGTACGTGCCATTGAAAGGACACAGGTGGAATGAGGGCAACTACACGATCAATTATCCAGGCTCACACTGTGCATCACACCCACCCCTCCTGTCTCAGGGCACTGCTGGGAGGACTCTGCACACACCCCTCCGGCCTCTGGGTACTGCTGGGAGGACTCTGCACACACCCCTCCTGACTCTGGGCACTGCTGGGAGTGATAGGCACCCACCCCTCCTGTCTCTGGGCACTGCTGGGAGTGATAGGCACCCACCCCTCCTGTCTCTGGGCACTGCTGGGAGGACTCTGCACACACCCCTCCTGACTCTGGGCACTGCTGTGAGTGTTAGGCACACACCCCTCCTGTGTCTGTGCACTGCTGGGAGGACTCTGCACACACCCCTCCTGACTCTGGGCACTGCTGGGAGTGATAGGCACCCACCCCTCCTGTCTCTGGGCACTGCTGGGAGGACTCTGCACACACCCCTCCTGTCTCTGGGCACTGCTGGGAGTGATAGGCACCCACCCCTCCTGTCTCTGGGCTCTGCTGGGAGACATCAGGCATTCCCACCCCTGGGACCCCCCCTATAGTATATGGCATGTGGGTCACACCTTGTTAACCTTCACTCACCTGAAAAGCAGGGCGTTCAACTTGAGAAACGTGTAGACTGTTCACGACTTCCCCCAAGAACCTCCCTTGGGCTCAACTGATTAGTTACAACACAGTTTACCCAAACGAAACTCTTAAGGGAAGGGGGAAGAGGGACAAAATAATAAACAAAGAAAACACTGCCACTTTCTGCTGGCTTCTCTTTTGGAATGACTGTTTTTCTTCAGGAAAGCTCACTAATAATAAATAAACAACACAGGCAGACTTTAGTACAGAATAAACAAGGAGCAATAATTAACATGTAAAGTATGTCTAAGTACAGGCTGTATACCTAGATTGCATGCAGATTTCGTGGCGCCCAGATTACGTTTTATAAAATATCGTAGCCAAAGAAAGTTATTTGGAGATTCTCATTGGAATTCTTGTATGATGCTGTTAGTTGCTTTCCTTTGTTTTAGAGCCTTGAATGCTGGGATGCAGTTGCAAGATTATGGAGTCTTTTCCTTGAAATCAGATAAGTGCCAAGTTTTTTAAGTCTCTTGTTTTGGACGTTATCACAATGTTTTGCACTTTTAGCCAAGCGTCTGTTAAAAGCGCTACTAACAACGTAGATTGAACAAAGGATTAAATAAAATCAAAGACTTACTGCTTTTTATCTTCGTTGTAGCCTGCCGAGTACTCACGATGCTTTAAAGGTCTTTTGTTTCCTTTCAGAAAGCTGGGAAAGTATTTCTTGCCGCTCCAGAGGAAGCGCGTGTGGTTTCCAGGACTACGGGGGAAGACAGAAGCAGCCGGACCGGAAGCTGAGGATTACTCGAACGCTGAACCAGGATCGTGGAAGACGGAGCTTGATTCCTGCTTACAGGTAAGTTGTAGGATTTCAACGAGCGCAAGCGTTTTGTGAAGGGAAGGCGCGGGTTTAAATAGAAGAGCTTCAAGGGTGGGGTCGCGTCTGGGAGGGGATCGGAGTTACACGTGTTTGTCACATTGTTCTTGTTTACTCGCTAACGTGCCCTGTAACTGCCGGTTTCTCAAAAACGTGTTACAAACGTGCATCTTAACGAACAGATTGAGAAACAGCGAAGAGTATGGTAATGAGCTCAATCAGAACACGTGTTTAGTCACTGCATAGTAAATCATCACGGGTACACGATTATGAGGTTAAACAAGCATTGGCAAATGAACACTATCACAGTTTAAAACGTAAAACAAGCATTGGCATGACTATACATTGAATAAAAGAATAACATATATCGAATCATGATTTTTAAAACCTGACATCGATTTCAAGATGCTTCTAGATGAGTTTTAGCATGGTTCTGGACAAGAATGTTACTACAAACTGTAACAGTTGCTCCCCTCAAAGGCCGACCCACCGGGCGAGGCTTAAGGGGAAATTGCAGGTAAAATTGTCTCAATAGTCTTGGAGCATGAACAAATGACGCAGGTTCCCAAGAGTTTTCTGTTGCGTCAAAACCTTTCCATGCGATTAAATAATGAAGTTTACCTTGGATTCTTTTTGCATCCAAAATCTTTCGCACTTCATATTCCAGATGTCCATCAACATGAATGGGCGGAGGGGGAGGTTCTGGTCTCGTGTGTGGGTCATAGGGCTTCAATAATGATACATGGAAAGCAGGATGCACAGGATATTCTGGAGGCAAGTCTAATTTAACAGTTACAGGATTAATAATCTTATTTACAACAAATGGTCCTATGAACCTTGGTAACAATTTTTTTGCTCCTGTTAACTTTAAATTTTTTGTCGAAAGCCATACTTTATCTCCTACTTGATACTGTGGGGCATTAGTTCTATGTTTATCTACTTGCCTTTTCATGGAGTCTTTGTACCTACTTAAATGCTTCTTAGCCTGTTCTTGAATGTTTACTAAAGTAGAAAGTCTCTCTGTAACTCCTGGAGTTAAAGAGGGAGTTACTGCCATGGGTAAAGCTTGTGGATGATAGCCTTGTAAGAAATAAAATGGTGTACACTTTGTTGCAGAATGGACATTATTATTATAAATAAATTCTGCGACTGGTAACACCTTATCCCAATCAGTGGTGAATTCTGCCATTAAACAACGTAGGGTTTGTAATAACGTCTGATTCACCCTTTCTGTTTGTCCATCGGTTTCTGGATGGAAGGCGGTTGAAAGAGCTATTTCCATTTTTAAACTTTTCCCTAAATTTGTCCAGAATTTAGAGGTAAATTGACTCCCCCTATCTGAAAGGATTTTAGTGGGCAAACCATGTAACCTCACAATTTCTTTAATAAAAATATCAGTCAATTCTGCTGCAGTAGGAAGCTTCTTCAAAGGAATAAAATGTGCCATTTTTGACAAATAATCTACCACAACTAAAATAGTTGTGTAAGTGTTTGCCTTAGGTAAATTGACTATGAAATCCAAACTAATGGTGTGCCAAGAACTCGGAGGAGTAGGCAACGGTTGTAATAATCCCATAGGTGCCTTGTGTACAGCTTTATTTCTTGCACAAATGGGACAGGATTTAACATAATTTTTTTTTTGATAAACAAGTTTTTATTGTTCTTTTTTGCAACAAAAACAGTGAGCCTTTCAGACCAACAATATACATTCGTCCCATCTGGGAATCATTACCCCTCTCAGCCCCCCCCCGTACCACCCCGCCCCCCACCCCGCCCCACCAGATCACATTACATTTCCTAACCATTTCCCCCACACCCTACGGTATTTTTTGTGGCAGCCCCGAGCTTGGTAGAGAGACCGCTCCTGCGCCGCACACCAGTCCACTCCCGCGCTCCACCTGGTCAGACTGGGCGGCTGCGGCTGTTTCCAGGCTGCCGCAATGTCCCGCTTTGCCACCATTAGCGCTGTCATAAGGAACAGTTTTTCAGCGCGGGAGCCGTCTAGTCCATCAGTGATACCCAAGAGGATGTGCTTGGGGTCGTGCGGCACCTCCCACCCCAGGACATCCGTCAAGTCAGTTTCAATGCTACGCCAGTACCCCTCCAGTTCCGGGCATGACCATACCATATGGATGAAGTCGGCCGGGTCAAATCCACAGCGAGGGCAGGCTGCGTCGGTGGAGAGACCCGCACGGCGCATGCGCGCTGGTGTAAGGTATGCCGCATGTAGATAATAGATTTGAATGAGCCTCAGCTTGGCGGAGGCAGTCACCAGCCTGGGGGCCATAAGGGCGTCCCGCCAGTCGATCTCGTCCAAGGGACCCACCCATTCCTCCCATCGCTCCTTCAGACCCTCCTGGGGCACAGGGGTATTGTTAACAAGGGAACGATATATTCTGGATATGCCTCCCTTTCCTAGGTTACCCATCAGAACCTGAGCCTCCGGGGGGCTATGGTCCGGCAGCCGGATGTCAAGCGGGGTGTGTACCCGTATGGCGTGTCGCAATTGGAGGTATCTATAGAATTGGGATGAGTGGAGAGAAAAGCGCGCCCGCAGTTCAGAGTATGAGCACATGCGCCCCCCTCGCCACACGTCCCCCAGCTGGGAGATACCGAGCAGATCCCACGATCCGAAGCCCTCCAGCCCCACAACCTCCCGCAACCATGTCCCATGCCAGAGAGGGGTGGCGCGCGTCAATGTCCCGGTCCATCCAGTGTGGCGGAGCGCAGCCCGCCAAGCCAGGAAGACCGCCCTAGTGATGTCGGGGCAGGAGGTGGGAACCTAACATAATTTTTAATGTCAATAATCATTGACGCCCACCAGAAGTGTTTTTTACAATTCTCCAAAGTCTTTTGTGAACCTGGATGGCCTGCCAAAATGGAATCATGATGCCATGTAAGAAGTTTTTCTTGTAGACACTTGGTTGGGACATATAACAAAGAATTATGGTACAACAAACCATCTTGTACAGAATTGTGAGGATTTTTTAACCACTCTTGTGTTTTAATCTTTAAGTGTTCTTCCCTGACTTGACTTAAAAAGCCTTGTTGTAGAGTCGGAGCCACTATTTTCTGCGGAGGGATTATGGGTGGACCTGTTTCTTTTTTCAAATCTGTAGTATACCCATATCTGGATAAAACATCTGACTGAATTTGCTGAGCTCCTGGCCGATAAGTTATAACAAAATCAAAGGCACTAAAAAAATTTAGCCACCGCATTTGTCTAGGTGTTAGAGCTCTTACAGAACTAAAAAACTGCAAATTTTTGTGGTCACTAAATATAGTGACAGGAAATTTTGTGCCCATTAAATGATGCCTCCATTCAGCGAAAGCCAATTTTATAGCTAAGAGTTCCCTCTCAGCCACAGTATAATTTTGTTCCGCTGGTAACAGTTTTTTAGAATAAAAAGCTACGGGATGCAATTGACCATCCTGAAGATCTCTTTGGGAAAGCACGGCCCCCACTGCCACCTCTGAAGCATCTGCCTCTACAAAGAAAGGAAGATCTGGGTCTGGGTGTTTAAGCAAAGGTGCTGAGGTAAACTTTTCTTTAAGTGACTCAAATGCTTGAGCTGTGTGTTCTGTCCATAGAAACTTCTGTCCCTTATGCAGCAATTTGGTTAAAGGTACAACAGTTTCAGCAAAATGAGGAATAAAACGCCTATAAAAATTGGCAAAACCCAAAACCTTTTGAACTTCTTTAACAGTGGTGGGTTCTGGCCAATCCTTGATAGCTTGTACCTTTTTAACATCCATCATTATTCCTGTCGGAGATAAACAATACCCTAGGAAATCTACAGTATTAGTGTTGAATATACATTTTTCAAGTTTAGCAAATAGATGATTCGTTAACAATTTCTGTAACACTGCTCTAACTTGCTGTACATGTTCTTCCTTGGTTTTTGAATAGATAAGTATATCATCGATATATACAATTACACATACATCCAGAAATTCATGCAACACCTCATTGATAAAAAATTGAAATGCTGCAGGCGCATTACACAAACCAAATGGCATCACCGTATATTCAAACAGTCCAAACTTGGTTTTAAAAGCTGTTTTCCACTCGTCATTCTCTTTTACTCTAACAAGATGATATGCACCCCTTAAATCGAGTTTTGTGTAAATAGTGGAATGTCGTAATTGATCTAACAGAACCGGTATTAAAGGCAACGGGTATTTATTTTTAATTGTGGCCTTATTTAAACCGCGGTAGTCTATGCAAGCACGAAGACTGCCATCTGGCTTCGGAATGAAAAATAGAGGCGAGGATACTGGTGAGGTGGAATGTCTAATAAATCCTGATGCCAGTAAATCATCAAGGTAGGTTTTTAAATACCTTGTTTCTTCTTCTGTGAGGGCATAAACTCTAGTATTAGGCAAGGTGGCTCCAGGAATTAAATCAATACGACAGTCGTAAGATCTGTGTGGTGGCAAAGAGCTGGCCTTAACCGGATCAAATACATCTTTAAAGTCTTGATATTCTGGAGGTAAACCAACCAACTGTGTGTGTGAGATGGCGCAGTGTAGAGTAGTCATAGATTCGTTGAGAGCTTCTTGATAACAAGATTCTCGACAATATGTGGAATCTAAAGTTACTGTTCTCAAGGTCCAATTAATTTTAGGGTTATGCTGAGTCAACCATGGTACCCCTAAAATTAACCCAAAAGTGGGTGTGTCAATTAAATCAAAGCCAATCTTTTCAGTATGGCCATTCTGGCATACCATCACCAATGGCGTAGTTTTCTTGGTTATCATACCTGAGGATAAAGCTGTCCCATCAACAGCACAGACCGCCTCAGGTTGAGTTTTCCATTCAGTGGGAATTTGTAACTGCTCTGCCATTTTTATGTCCATAAAATTCCCTGTAGCTCCGCAATCTAATAAGACTGGCACAGAGTGTCGTACATGAACACTAACAATCAGGACTACCTGTATTATAAAATGTCTTGGTATTCTTGGTACCAGATTTGCAGAAACAATGGGGGTCAATAAACCTCCCTTACTCGTACAAGAGACCCCCCTCCTTGACGAGCTGCTTAGTTTTCCTGTTCTGTAGGGTTTGTAATTACTGAATTAACCTTCTTTGCCCCTTTAGGTTTTATAGGACACTCTTTGGCATAATGCCCAGATTTTGCACAATACAGACAGAGGTTTAATTTTCTTCTCCTATCCTTCTCTTCTGTTGACAAAGGACCTTTAATAGTCCCAATCTGCATGGGCTCAGACTCTAAAGATTTGGCATCAGTTTCCTTTCTATCACTTTTGGAGACAGGAAACCTTGGTTCAAATCGTACTTTATCACCTTTTCGCTCTCCCAATCTGTGATCTAATTTTACCACCAAGTCCACAAATTCAGAATATTCCTCTGGAATATCCACAATATGGGCCAGGGCATCTTTCAGTTCGTCACGTAAACCTCTATAAAACAAGGAGGTGCGTTTTTCCTCTGGCCACTGAGTTTCTGTCAAAAGCCTATTAAACATGGTGACGTAGGTTAATAAATCCTGTTTACCTTGTTTTAGATTTAGTAACTCATTGTCACTAGCTTGTAAATACGTATGTTTTGCAAATAATTTAGTCATGGTATTCTTAAATAAAGACCAATTATGTAAAATGGGGTCGTCTCGATCAATATAAGGTATGGACCAATTTGCTGCCGTGCCTCCCAGATAAGAAAGCACAAAAGCAACTTTGGTGGCATCATTGGGAAACAATTGCGGTTTGCATATAAAATGTAATTGGCATTGACTAAGAAATATATCATACTTATTGGAATCACCCAAAAAACGTTCAGGGGCTGCCAAAGGAACCACATTAGGAACTGCCACCGTCACTTGAACTGGGGCTGCATTTGAGTCCGAACCCATGAACACTTTAGAGGTTTTAGACCTACTACCAAAACCCAAAGAATCCGAGTGTTGAGATAAAACAGGATCTCCCCATAAAGAGTCTCTCGGTTTATAGCGAAGGACTTCCTGTTTTAACACTGCGTTTTCGTGTTTCAAAGACTCAATTTCTACTTGCATCTTTTGCAACATTTCTGGAATGGACTGGTTTCTTAATACATCATCTGATAGGGCTTGAGCCATAGCTTGACCATCTATTCTGTCCGAATCAGAATCCATATCTCTCAAGGAGAACTAAATTGTTGTGAAGGCTTGCGCTTCTGTTAACCTTCACTCACCTGAAAAGCAGGGCGTTCAACTTGAGAGACGTGTAGACTGTTCACGACTTCCCCCAAGAACCTCCCTTGGGCTCAACTGATTAGTTACAACACAGTTTACCCAAACGAAACTCTTAAGGGAAGGGGGAAGAGGGACAAAATAATAAACAAAGAAAACACTGCCACTTTCTGCTGGCTTCTCTTTTGGAATGACTGTTTTTCTTCAGGAAAGCTCACTAATAATAAATAAACAACACAGGCAGACTTTAGTACAGAATAAACAAGGAGCAATAATTAACATGTAAAGTATGTCTAAGTACAGGCTGTATACCTAGATTGCATGCAGATTTCGTGGCGCCCAGATTACGTTTTATAAAATATCGTAGCCAAAGAAAGTTATTTGGAGATTCTCATTGGAATTCTTGTATGATGCTGTTAGTTGCTTTCCTTTGTTTTAGAGCCTTGAATGCTGGGATGCAGTTGCAAGATTATGGAGTCTTTTCCTTGAAATCAGATAAGTGCCAAGTTTTTTAAGTCTCTTGTTTTGGACGTTATCACAATGTTTTGCACTTTTAGCCAAGCGTCTGTTAAAAGCGCTACTAACAACGTAGATTGAACAAAGGATTAAATAAAATCAAAGACTTACTGCTTTTTATCTTCGTTGTAGCCTGCCGAGTACTCACGATGCTTTAAAGGTCTTTTGTTTCCTTTCAGAAAGCTGGGAAAGTCTTTCTTGCCGCTCCAGAGGAAGCGCGTGTGGTTTCCAGGACTACGGGGGAAGACAGAAGCAGCCGGACCGGAAGCTGAGGATTACTCGAACGCTGAACCAGGATCGTGGAAAACGGAGCTTGATTCCTGCTTACAGGTAAGTTGTAGGATTTCAACGAGCGCAAGCGTTTTGTGAAGGGAAGGCGCGGGTTTAAATAGAAGAGCTTCAAGGGTGGGGTCGCGTCTGGGAGGGGATCGGAGTTACACATGTTTGTCACATTGTTCTTGTTTACTCGCTAACGTGCCCTGTAACTGCCGGTTTCTCAAAAACGTGTTACAAACGTGCAGCTTAACGAACAGATTGAGAAACAGCGAAGAGTATGGTAATGAGCTCAATCAGAACACGTGTTTAGTCACTGCATAGTAAATCATCACGGGTACACGATTATGAGGTTAAACAAGCATTGGCAAATGAACACTATCACAGTTTAAAACGTAAAACAAGCATTGGCATGACTATACATTGAATAAAAGAATAACATATATCGAATCATGATTTTTAAAACCTGACATCGATTTCAAGATGCTTCTAGATGAGTTTTAGCATGGTTCTGGACAAGAATGTTACTACAAACTGTAACACACCTGGACACAATGCCAGAAGTCACAGTCACGAAAAAGGGGCACAGTCTGTGCCAGTGGACACTGCACTCACCACCTGATAACCTGGTTGCCCATACAGCATGGGGTACTGTGGGAGGATCACCTCCACCAAAGCCATGTTCTCCTCCAGGGTGAATGGCTGTGACCTCTCCACAGCCCTTGACATGGTTCCAGGGAATCAGTAGCAGCAGCTGGGTCGTGGAATACAGAGATGTGCAGGCAAGTGCTCCCTCATGGGACCTGGCTGCCTTATATCTGCCTTGCTGGCCCATCTCATGCACAGGGGTACAGAGTGATTGGTCACTCACATTTGCATCCTATGTTTCCTCCAATCCCTTCAAACCTAGCAGTCTGTGGGTTCTCTATCGGTTTCATTCTCCTGCATGATGTCAGCCCCACAAACACATTGCAACAAAGTAGAAGAATACCAACTGACTTCTGCTGTGCACCTTCCAGAACAATTTCGAAATTTGAACTTGGTCTCCATGACAACCAGCATGCATGTAGGCCTTAATACTTGTCCCTCATGTGTCCCCAATGTAATTTGGAGCGTCACACACATGTACGGTGCGTTTCGGGGCCCTAGGGCACCCCAAATGCATTGCAACGGCCCGTACACGCGTGCCTACGTTCACTATCACTATGGGTGTTCTTGCGTATGCGTACTCGTAGTGGTACGGGCCGTACACACGCATGTACGCTCACTATCACTACGAGTACGCATACGCGGGGAGACCCATGGTGATAGTGAGCGTACATGCGTGTGTACGGCCCGTACCACTACGAGTACGCATACGCAAGAACACCCATAGTGGTAGGTCCGTACGCCCGCATGTACGCTCACTATCACTATGGGTGTCCTGGCGTATGCGTACTCGTAGTGGTACGGGCCGTACACACGCATGTACGCTCACTATCACTTCGAGTACGCATACGCGGGGAGACCCATGGTGATAGTGAGCGTACATGCGTGTGTACGGCCCGTACCACTACGAGTACGCATACGCAAGAACACCCATAGTGGTAGGTCCGTACGCCCGCATGTACGCTCACTATCTCTATGGGTGTCCTGGCGTATGCGTACTCGTAGTGGTACGGGCCGTACACACGCATGTACGCTCACTATCACTTCGAGTACGCATACGCGGGGAGACCCATGGTGATAGTGAGCGTACATGCGTGTGTACGGCCCGTACCACTACGAGTACGCATACGCCAGGACACCCATAGTGATAGTGAGCGTACATGCGGGCGTACGGACCTACCACTATGGGTGTTCTTGCGTATGCGTACTCGTAGTGGTACGGACCGTACAAATGCCTGTACGCTCGCCATCACGATGGCTACACATACGGCAGCACTCCCATAGTGATATGGGAACGTACACAGGCCCTCTTCGCAGCAGTACAGCGGTTTTCACACATCACAGTGGTGACAGGCGGCACACAGGTAGGGATAGGGCGGACATAATTGTCCATGGATGGACATACTTGTCCATGGATGGACATACTTGTCCATGAATGGACATACTTGTCCATTAATTGACATCAAGGCATCGTCTGTGCATTACTACATGTGTGGGGCACAGGTGTGACGGCCTGTGATGTGGAACATTACTCCTGAGTGGAGAAGGCACCAGATGTATGATGAGATGTCTACAGATGTACTGTGTGATGGTGCAATGTGTGGCAGGCATGGCCTTGACTCCTTTGACATGTGTGCATGTCGTACTGCACACTTTGGGTGAGCGTCACTGGCATGGCACAGACACCAACACACGGAAGTGTCCCCTGATGCCCGGTACAGGGGTTATCACACCTGACTTGTCACTACCCACGGTGCACAATGTGACTATGTCATGTATGTGTGGGGGCTTCCCATCAGGTTGATGTTGGAGCACCCTCAAAAGCTGCAGCCGTTGCAGCAACCAACATGTGTCTGTGTGTAGATTGTCATTGCACACTGTTCCGCACACCATGCCACATGTGGTATCGGATGTGAGGTGCACATGTATGCATGGGACACGGAGTAGCGTGACAAGGACATGTCAGCATCCTCACAAGGAATGTGTGGTGAGTCATGACATGTGCACCTTCATGGCAAGGTGTGTGGGCTGTCCTAGTGTAATGTCATGTGACCTGTGGCTCCAGTGTTCCGCTACCAGTCTCTGCAATCGGCATCCTACTGCTGCTGATGTGTGGGCGTATGTCACTCCTGTCTTGCGTCTGGCTGTTCACTTGCACTGGGACACAGATATTCCCATGGCGTGGCATGGGGAGGTTCTCAATCTCCGTGTGTAGCTGGGTCTTGGTAGGAGTGTCACCTTGCATCCATACGTGTCCTGGGCATGTAGCACATACCTGACTCCCTATGTAGCATATGTGTATTGACAGATTAACATGTGCTCAGTACATATGATTTGTTGTCGTAGTGCACTCACTCTTCCTTGTCACTTCCAAATTACTGCAGAGCGCCGCCTCTTGCCCGACCAATTCCGGACTTGGCTGCCATGCAGGAGAATGACAGCATCCGGCTCTACCGCTTCACCCAACCGTTGATTCTGGAGTTGACGGCGAGACTAGCACCACACCTGCAACCGCAGCACAGGTATCCTACGGCACTGACACCCCAGCTGAAGGTAATGGCTGCCCTACATTTTCTTGCCACGGGTACCTTTCAAAATACCATAGCTAATGTTGGTGGCATGTCCCAGAGCATGTTCTGCCGAGTGTTGCATGATTTCTTAGAGGCCATGTTGATTCACCTGCGGTACGCCACGGGAGGTGGCGTACCGCAATCGAAAGCACTACCACTCCATCAATGCCCTTGTGGTGTGTCAGTCCAACATGGTGATTTCACATGTCTGTGCTCGTTTTCCAGAATCAGCACACGATGCCTACATCATGAGGCGTAGCAGGATGCCTGAAATGATGATGCAGCTGCGCAATGAACGAGCATGTGTTGTTGGTGGGTACAGTCTGTCTGTCCTGTATTTTGCATAGCCTACCAGCACGACCGCTTCACCACTTCTAACGATGTCCATGTGCTTCCCATGTAGGGGACGCTGGCTATCCCAACATGCCTTGGCTGCTCACACCTCTCCGCAACCCCATCACGCCGGCCCAGCTCCGTTACAACACCGCCCATGGCCGGACAAGGCGAGTGATAGAGAGGACGTTTGGCCTGCTGAAGAGCCGATTCAGGTGCCTACACAAGACCGGTGGCGCACTCCCATATGCCCCGGCGAAGATCTGCAAGATCTTCATGGTCTGCTGCATGCTGCACAACATGGCAGTTGAAAGAGCTGTGCCACTCATCCTGGATGAACATGACGAGGACCATCCACCCGTGGAGGACGAAGGGCTTGGCAATGGGGCTAGTGATGTGGAGGATGTGGAGCCGCAAGAGGACATCCGGACTCGGCTCATACGCGACTTCTTTGCTTAGTGGTGAGTACCAGTGTCTGAGTGTGCACGCATTGGTCCCCGTGTGGCATGTGTTGTGATGTGTGTGTCCACCTGCATGTATGGCACGTGAGTCAGAGGTGTGTGTGGGTGTGTCACTGGAGTGATGGTGGCAGTGATGGTTGTATTTCCCCAGTCATAATTGTGACCTAGCATGTTGTCATCCATACATGTGTCGAGTAAATGCACATGCAGGTGGCTGTGCTTTTTGTGGCTGACTTCTTGTGTGTCTCTCTTCCCCAGGTACTTGCGCATGCCGTCTGCTGCTTGCATTGTTGTGGCACTGCTATTCCTCATGGACATGACATCGTGGGCTGACTCAGCGTTACAGGCACGGACACTTTTGGAAGTCTCCATAGGGTAAGGGATGCATCTGGGGTGTATTGGGTGTGGCAGTTGTTCACGATGTATGCACACTGCCCCTGTCGATGTTTGGTTCCTCTGCAGCCATGTAGCATCACCATGGGACATGACATGCAGCTGTGTACACCTGAATAGATGGTCTGCCTGGTTGACAGTCATCAGTGATGGGATAGGGGATTGTGATGATGGCATCAATGTGTGTGACACTGCCCTCGGACACATACGGTTAGCATTGGCTTGACATGGTGTGGGACTTCCACATCAGCGGATCTATGGTGTATGGCAGTCTCTCCGTGAGCAGCTGTGGGTGTTTAGCTGTTAGCCGACGCTTGTGTGCCAGTTCCATGGCGAACACGCATTTGTGCTGCAGAAGGGGGGTGCCAGTGTTGGACCCACATGTTACTCCACATGATGTGTTCATGTGTACTTCAAGTTGCCTCTGCAATCCCGAAAACATGACTAATAAAGGTGTCCCTATGCCTCCAAGGTGCCTCTTCTCAGTCAATGCTGGTGTGTTGCCACGGTGCATCCAGCATGTCTGGCATGGTATTCCCTGATTGTGGCTATGTGTCAATGTGTCGAGTAGCAAGATGCATGCTGTGTGTGTGGGCTGAGACTGTGTATTGGCCATGATGTCCATGACTGTGTGGGTATTGTGACATGTGCCATCCCCATGCATCCAACGTTGTCCAGGACCCCATTCTCTGCATCCACCGGACTCAAGCATACCTGGGTGCCCCCCAGGACACTGGACTGGATCCCTGACCTCTGCGCATGACTGTTGCTGTACTCAATGTGTCTGTCAGCACGGTTGTTCGGCCACCCCCTCAGCTGGTTGGGCCCATCACGGGTGTGTATGGTGCTCCATGTCTGTCTTGCCTAATACACTGTGACCCATGTGTCCTGTGCCTGACTCAGGCCCCAGGGTGTGGATGGTTGAAGACAAAAGATGACTCAGGCATGTTTAGACTTTACAAGACACATGTTAGGTAATAATGCAACCAGCAGGCATCTACTCTTCATAGTGTGATTTATTATTGGGGGGGGGGGGACAAAGTGAGGGGCTTTCCGGGAGTTTGGAATCCAAAGTTCAGTAGGGGAGTTGGTGTCCTTGCCATTTGAAATCCTCAGAGTCCATGCCACAGTCTTTGTCAACATTGGTCAGCCAGTGACCAGCAGGGCCATGTGGCAGAGAATGTCTCTTGATGCTGTGATGCTGTTGGTCCAGTGGGCCAGGTGCCAGGCCAGGTGTCCTGGGAGATGGTGATGTGGCGCCGACCCTCACGGTCCTTTCCGTGGACGACCCGGCCTCCTGCGGGGACCCTCAGCAGCAGGCCGTGACGACGTCTGGGATGCTCCATCGGATGTTTCCTCCTCCTCCTCCTGATCCCTCGCTGTGGGTGGTGATGTTCTCCGCCTTCTGGCACAGGTAGGGTCGGCCATGTTGTCGGCCATCCGACGGAGTGAATCGTGAATCCCCTGGAACGCCGTCACTTGCTCAGCCTGTCTGTCCTCCATCCTCCGTTGGTGTCGCAGTAGACAGGCATGTTGCTGGGCCTGCTGGGTCTTTATCTCATCGAGGGTCCCCTTGATCTCATTGAGGGTGGACACAACCTGGGCCATGCCCGTGGTGTCCTGCCGGTATGTGTCCATGATGTCACGGACATGGGCAAATACCGGTTCCCCAGCCAACTGGTCAGGCTCGCGCCTCCACCGTCCTCCACTCCCACCACCCCTGCCCACTTTCACCTGGCCTGCCCTTGTGGGTACATCGGGTCTCCGGGACCCCTGAGGGGTGGCATTGGCGTTGTCGCCTGCCTCCTCCTGGGTGCCCGGGACACCGTGTCCCTCCTGGCCAGCCTGGCTGCATTGTGGTGTTGGGGCAGGGATCCTGGGTGTCTCCTGGGATGTGGCAGGAGTGGGGGTGGTGGTTGGCACAGTTGTACCTGACGCAGGTGCTGCAGGTGGTTGGACACCAGAGGGGCCAGGTTGGTTGGGCTCATCCACAGAGTGGTGAGAGTGGTCGCTGCCGGTGGGATCGGGCTCCCGCAGATCCGGGTCCTGTGAGTCTTCCCCCCCAGTGTTGGGGGGTGAACCACGACGTTGACCTGTGTGTGAGAGAGACAATGTTAATTTTGGTCCATGCAACATCCATGTTTCATCAGTTTCAAAGTTGGGACATTTCCTCTTGGCATTGGGATCTGTCTTGCATTCCACTCACAGTGCACGTGTGCATGGGTGTGTCCCTTGGGCACCACTTTGGCCCCTTTAACTATGTGTGGCACGGTCTTCCTTGCTGCGTCAAGTGTGACTGCAGTCAGCAGTGGAGTGGGCAGGTGTGGCGAGCCATGCATTGGCGCCTTCCGTGTAGCACTGTACATGTGTACATGGAGTGGATCCACACACTTATATGGTCCAGGTAGCTGTCGTTGTGCTCGTGAACAGGTTGTGACATGGCCCTGTGTTTTGCCATGGGGAAGAGGGGGGGTTCTGGGACTGGCCACCCTTGTCTACATGCACGCAGTTTACCTGCTGACGAGCAGACATTCGCACATGCCACACGGCTGATTTGCTCTCCCTGTGTCTCGCTCCCTCTCTGTCCCCCTCTCCCTCCCTCTCTGTCCCCCTCTCCCTCCCTCTCTGTCCCCCTCTCCCTCTCTCCGTGTGTCAGCCTCCTCCCTCTGTCCGTCTCCCTCCCTCTCTGTCCCCCTCTCCCTCCCTCTGTGTCCCCCTCTCCCTCCATCTGTGTCAGCCTCCTCCCTCTGTCCGTCTCCCTGTGTCTCCCTCCCTCTCTGTCCCCCTCTCCCTCCCTCTGTGTGTCAGCCTCCTCCCTCTGTCCGTCTCCCTGTGTCTCCCTCCCTCTCTGTCCCCCTCTCCCTCCCTCTGTGTCCCCCTCTCCCTCCATCTGTGTCAGCCTCCTCCCTCTGTCCGTCTCCCTGTGTCTCCCTCCCTCTCTGTCACCCTCTCCCTCCCTCTCTGTCCCCCTCTCCCTCTCTCCGTGTGTCAGCCTCCTCCCTCTGTCCGTCTCCCTGTGTCTCCCTCCCTCTCTGTCCCCCTCTCCCTCCCTCTGTGTCCCCCTCTCCCTCCATCTGTGTCAGCCTCCTCCCTCTGTCCGTCTCCCTGTGTCTCCCTCCCTCTCTGTCCCCCTCTCCCTCCCTCTGTGTCCCCCTCTCCCTCCATCTGTGTCAGCCTCCTCCCTCTGTCCGTCTCCCTGTGTCTCCCTCCCTCTCTGTCACCCTCTCCCTCCCTCTCTGTCCCCCTCTCCCTCCCTCCGTGTGTCAGCCTCCTCCCTCTGTCCATCTCCCTCCCTCTCTGTCCCCCTCTCCCTCCCTCTCTGTCCCCCTCTCCCTCCCTCTGTGTGTCAGCCTCCTCCCTCTGTCCGTCTCCCTGTGTCTCCCTCCCTCTCTGTACCCCTCTCCCTCCCTCTGTGTGTCACCCTCTGTCACCTCAGCCCAGCTTCCTGGGCACACACTGTTAGCAGATCTTTGAGTGGCCCTTGGCTTGTTGATGTGAGTTTGTTTCTGATCTCCAGGCACCCATTGGGTGTGATGTGTGTCTGTGCGCTGCTGCTGTGGTGGTGTGTGCTGCCACTCTTTCACAATGTTGGCTGTTCATTAGCTGCTGTCATGTGCAAAACAGTGCCTTCACCCCCATGTGTTGATGCAAGGCGTCCGCCATTTGCTGGCAAGTCATTCCTGTGTTGAGACACACTGTTTGTCTGGCTGTGACCTAGGCCATATGGGCAGAGGGCATTGTTGTCTGCTTCGGAGTTGCACTATGTGATTTTTGGGGCCCAGCCTCCCGCCATCCGGGTTACTGTGTCATGTGTTGGTGTCTTCTGTGGCTTGTGACTTGATATTGTTCAGCTGGGTGCATGGGGCATGGTGGCAGCAGTGGCATGTGTGTGCTCATGGAGTGTGGTTGAGTCATGCGATGGCTTGGGGTGGTTGCGTGCCGGTTAGTAATTTTGGTTGTGGATGCCGTTCCCCCCATGTGAGGTGCGTTGTTTGTGTACTCACCCGGGTCTCGGAGTCCTTCTAATCCTTCGACTGCCTCCACCGGCAGTATGGCCATCACCCTCTCCTCCCAGGGCTGGTAGTGTACGGGTCTGCGGGAGGGCCCTCCTCCGGTGGCGTTGGCCTGGTCGTGTTCCTCCTGCCTCTTGGCTCGGACCCTCCTCCGCAGATCGTACCACCTGTTCTGGCATTCCTGCCTGGTCCTTCTGGTGTCCCCAACAGCATTCACAGCATCGATGATGGTCTGCCACATGGCTGTTTTTGCTACCATGCTGGTGTTTCTGACCAATGTTCCAAAGAGCTGTGGCTCGACTCTGAGGATTTCATCAACAAGAACCTCCAACTCTCGGTTACTGAACTTTGGATTCTTGGTAGTGGGCATGGTGAGGGGTGTGGGTGTGGATGGTGGGGGGGTGTGGATGGTGGGGGGGGTGTGTGGATGGTTGTGGGTGTGTGGGTGTGGTTGTGCAGGTGTGTGTGTGTGTGAATGTGATGAGGATGTGTTTGTGAAGGTGGTTGTGTGGAGATGTGCAAGTGTAAGGTGTGGTGAAGCTTGAAGTAAGCTGCTGTAAGTTGTCTGTGGTGTCTGGCAGCAGTGAGTCTGTTGCAAAGGCTCATGGTTTGTGTGTGTGGGCCCTTTTTATTGGTCCATTGGTGGGTGTGGCTGTGTTTGAAGTTTGGGTGGGTGTGTTATAAGGAGTGGTGGTGTTTAGGGCCTCTGTTTGTTATTGGCAGTTGCAGGTCAGTGTATGTGTTTTTTAGTGTTTGTTGGCCATGTTTAGTGGCTTTGTGCCATTCGAATAGTGTATTTTTGTGTTGTTTTGTTTTGTCCTGGTTGTGTACATGCGTTTTGAGCTTGTGTACGGTGTGTAGATGGGCCATTTGGTTGTACGGTGCTGTCCTTGTGTGTGGCTTGGCACGACTCGTACATGCGGTTGTGATGTTGGGGCATGGGGTGCGCTCCGTACTTAGGAGGTTGTGGTGGGGGTGCGACTCGAACGTACTGGGGTGTGGGTACACGGTGGTACGACACATACAGGGGTGGGGGTACGACTCGAACGTACTGGGTTGTGGGTACACAGTGGTACGACACGTACAGGGGTGGGGGTACGACTCGAACGTACTGGGGTGTAGGTACACGGGGGTATGACACGTACAGGGGTGGGGGTAAGACTTGAACGTAGTGGGGTGTAGGTACATGGGGGTATGACACGTAGAGGGGTGGGGGTACGACTCGATCGTACTGGGGTGTACATACACGGGTGGGGGTTCGACACGTACACGGGTGTACATACAGGGGCGGGTGTACATTAACGGGGAGTACGACTCGAACGTATGGATGCTGGGGGGAGTGTTTGGCGCGTATGCGGGCACATATCTCCATGGTTGCAATGGGAGTTCGGTGCGGACGGTGTTTTTACCATACGGTTGTGAGTTCGGACGCACGGGTGGGATCGTGATTCCTCGGTCGGACTTGACTTTTCACGTTTGTACAGTAAATCGTCCGAGGACGTGTCGGACACATTTTCCGACCCGAGGACGTGTGGGGAATGATTCCGAATGCGGTTTGTATGGACTTTTTACCATGCGAATCGTGATTGCCAGTTCGTACGGAACTTGTACGATTCGTACGGTAAAAAGACCGGATACGAGTCGCACGGGGATTTTTTTCTACCGGATCGTAATCGGCACCCAAGCGTCTTTTTTTCATGTTGTCCAGAATTCCCGGGAAATGAATAGCGGGTGGTGATACTGCAGTGAGGTTACTCGTCTGTTGGATTAATACTGAGAAGCTAAGTAGGGCTGGCAGTATTAAACTAGGGACTATTTCGTATAAAAGTTGAGAGTGAGTGATAGCAGAAGGTTCTCTGGTGAAACTTTGCTCTTATTTCCTAGTAAGGGTAACACTGAAGGAGTTACCGGTTCTCTCAAGCTTGAATGAAGGGTAAACTGAGGTTTTTACTTGCAGTAGGAGAGGAGCAATTCTGAGACTTCAGAATAAGTTGAAAATCTACAGGCAGAGTAGCGAATGTTTTTATGTTGTTACTAACGGATTTCATTTTAAAAGAAAAGTAATAAAATACGTTTTCATATTACCTTGTGAAGGGAGGGTCAGTCGCCAGAGTTGTATTGTTGTCATAGAGAGCTGCGCTGGGATTGGTTGGAACAGCGGGTGTGAGACAGAAGCAGATTGTAAAGGAGGGGTCAGTAGTAAGGAGCAGAACTGACATCAACAAAAAGGCAGCGGTGGCATTGGTCAGACTACGAGCGCGAGCCTGAGTCTGATTGGTTGATTCATAGAAGCCGCGTTAGGATTGGTCGATGAAAATTTGTATGTTGGACTCTGATTTGACTGCTGGTGTGAGTCGCACTGATAGAAGAGCTCAAGGGTTTAAGGATTATTGTTTTATATATTGTGCATCTAGAATGTTTGGAGAAAAGAGGATTATGTCGTTAAAAAAGAAAATTAAGAATTTCTTTAAGAAAGATGAGCCTGTGTTGACTAGAGAGGGAATTCCTATTCCGCCACCAAAAACTCCTGCTTCATTTATGATGATGGAAAGAGGATATCATACTTGTGTGTGGTTGAAAAATTGGATAGAATGTACAAAAGGTTGTAGAACCAATAAAAGCCCACCTCAAGGAGGAGTGGGGGCTTGGCAGTGCAGGAATCACCCGAGTCTACTCTTACCCTCCTTATATAATAAAGTGGACCCGGAAACCTTCATCTGCAGAGAGCACCACCTTTATTACAATAGCCCGGGCTATGGAACAGAGTCCCAAGCTAGTCAGAGACAAAACCCAGGAGGCTGCTGCTTTACTCCACAGCGAACAAGCCTTATACACATTTTTACTCCACTCTTTTGGCATTCGCTCCATTGTTCAATCAGGGCGGTGTTTGCAGTTGATAACCTGATCAAGATGATGTTTGTAGTTGATGACCTGATCAAGGAGGTGTTTGTAGTTGATGACCTGATCAAGGCAGTGTTTGCAGTTGCTGACCTGATCAAGGCTCTGCATTCAGACCATTGTTCAATCAGCTTGATCAAGTTTCGGCATTCAGATCATTGTTCAATCAGCTTGATCAAGGCTCGGTCAGTCAGATCATTGTCCAGATAACCTGATCAAGGTGACAAGGATGTTTACAAAGCAGGAAGCAGAAGATGAAAAGCAAGCCTGTGTACACAGGGCGTAGGTGTCTCATGGCTTTCTGTTGATGAATTGGCTAACTGCAGAGAACAGGGGGACTTGGGTATGCGATAGTTTTGAGCGTCAGCAGAAATGGAGGCTGTAGGCAGGGTTTTGTCACGAGATGACAAGGAATAGAGGAATGTAAGGAAATTATTAGAACCTAGTGAAAACTCATTTTCTTCAGACCCTCCTTTTGCCATTGAGTGGCAAAACATGTTACTTAGGAAATATCTTTCTGCATTAGGTCGCCAATCTCTTGTTGAAGCATTATCCTTACATTGGTGTCACGTGTACTGACCGGGGAACTTTTAAGGGCCTGTGTACACATAGCACAAAGTATAGGCAAGCACTGGATACACAGGCAGCATGAGATGATGACTGCTATTCCCAAGGCAAGAAAAATGAGGAACCCCCATCCCCATCTGGAAAGGAGGCCCCAAATCCAGCCCATGAGGGACCAGTCGTCTTGTTGTTGATGAATCTCAGAGGAAAGTTTATGCAGACGTTGGATAGCTTGATAGACTGATGAAGCGTTATCAGGTATGTAAATGCAGCAGGTGGAGCCGATCAGTTTACATACACCACCACGGTCAGCAAGGATGATGTCAAGTACCATTCGATGTTGTAGTGTCATCAGGTGGTCCGCCTGAAGCTCCGCGGTGATGTTGCCCAATGCCCCTGCTGTTCATTAATGGTTGCCTCCACCACTCGGGTAAGGTGTCGTATGTTGCGGCTGTTGACCATAGGACCCAAGAACGGCAGGAAACCTTTGCAGAAGTCCCCCGCCTCCTGTCCTGCAGTGTCATCGGCTTCAATTACAACCCTAGGCATACGATGGTGGAGGTGGGGATTGGTCAAGTGATGCGTCCCAACAGCAGTAAAGGTAGGGGGGAGTAGAAAGGCCAAATAACACACACCTGACCAATTTCCGGGAAGTCAGGTATTAGCAGACTGTCCACAAACAGAATATGTATTTGGAGAAGCGATTAGGAGTGGTGGTGAGGTAATATTCAGTGTACTGACTATTGCGCAGTCACTGACTCCTACCTCCGAGGTCCCCAATCCTTTCAGGCACACCTGGCCATGCGTGCTGATCACATTGAAAGCCTGCAATTTGGTGGGAACTTTGCGTCTGGACCGGAAGCGAGAAAAGGGTGAGCAGTCTAAATATCGAAAATTTAATTTCGACCTGCAATAATATCGAGTCTAGAATATCGAAGGGACAGAATATCGATGTCAAGAATATCGATGGACAGAATATCGACCCTAAGGTAAGTAATATCGATTTTTTTTTATATCGATGTTAGTAATATCGAAGTTAGTAATATCGATATGAAATATATCGATGTTACTAATATCGATGTCACTAATATCGATATGTATAATATTGCTATGTATTTTATGATGTATTTAATATGTATGTGTTAATTATTTTTTGTTAAGTGTTCTACTGGTTTTAAAATATATGTATACAATTTTTATATGTTAATAATGTTTTTTTAAAGTTAATTTTGTGTTTTAGTACCGTAGCGGGTTGTGGGTTTATAGGGGAATATGGTGGGAAGTAATCTAATTATATGAATTTAATTATACATTTTTGGGAATTATAAATTAATGTTAAATAATTTTTGCTTTTAAATTCTGTAGCGGGTTGTGGGTTTATAGGGGAACAGGGTGGGAAGTAATTTAATTATATGAAATTATTTATAAATTTTTAGGAATTATAAATTAATTTTAAATAATGTTTGCGTTTAAATTCTGTAGCGGGTTGTGGGTTTATAGGGGATTAGGGTGGGAAGTAATTTAATTATATGAAATTAATTATACATTTTTAGGAATTATAACTTAATTTTAAATAATTTTTGCGTTTAAATTCTGTAGCGGGTTGTGTGTTTATAGGGGAATAGGGTGGGAAGTAATTTAATTGTAATTAAGTAATATTTGTATTTATTTATTGGTATTGATAATTATATTTTTGTTAATTAAGTATTAATTGGTAATTAATTTTTATTAATTGGTAATTAGTTTTTATTAATTGATTAATTGATAATTATGTTAACTGTATTATTTTATTATTTGAGTGTTTCGTGCGTTTATAGGGGAATAGTGTTGGAAGTAATTGAAATCGAATGAAGTAATTAATAAATTTGTTGCTGGGTATTGATTATTAATTAATTGGAGATAAATTATTAATTGGTAAATATTTTAAAATATAATATTTTGGTTATGAAAAATAATTTATTGTTGATTAATAATCAATTGGTAATTAGATATGTTTAAATATTATTTATTGATATTTCTAATTAATATATTATTAAGTAATTATTAATTGGTAATTAATGTATAATAATTATTATTTTTGGTATAAAACATATGCAATTGTTCAATATTTTTTAATTGGTAATTAATATTCATTAATTATTATTTATTGGTATTTATTAATAATTTATTGCTAATTAATTATGTATTGGTAGTTATGTTTTTAATAAGTAACTATTGGTATTCGTAAGTAATTTTGAGTTATTTAATAATTATATTATTAATTATTTTAAAGAATTATTGTATTTATAAGTATGTTATTTTTAACTTCTAAGCTATCCAGCACTTTCCCTACTGTTGCACTCTCTGGAGTTAGATTAGTAATTTTTACCCCTACGCAATCCAACACTTTCCCTACTGTTGCACTCTCTGGAGTTGGAGTAGTAATTTTGACCCCTACGCTATCCAACACTTTCCCTACTGTTGCACTCTCTGGAGTTGGAATAGGAATTTTTACCCCTACGCTATCCAACACTTTCCCTACTGTTGCACTCTCTGGAGTTGAAATAGTAATTTTTACCCCTACGCTATCCAACACTTTCCCTACTGTTGCACTCTCTGGAGTTGGAATAGTAATTTTTACCCCTACGCTATCCAACACTTTCCCTACTGCTGCACTGTCGGGAGTGGGAATAGTAATTTTTATGCCTACGCAATCCAACACTTTCTCTACTGTTGCACTCCCTGGAGTTGGAATAGTAATTTTTACCCTTACGTTATCCAACACTTTCCCTACTGTTGCACTGTATGGAGTGGGAATTGTAATTTTTACCCCTACGCCATCCAACATTTTCCCTACGGTTGCACTGTCTGGAGTGGGAATACTAATTTTTACCCCTACGCCATCCAACACTTTCCCTACTGTTGCACTCTTTGGAGTTGGAATAGTTATTTTTACCCCTACGCTATCCAACACTTTCCTTACTGTTGCACTCCCTGGAGTCGGAATAGTAATTTATACCTCTACGTTATCCAACACTTTCCCTACTGTTACACTATCTGGAGTGGATATAGTAATTTTTAGCCCTCCGCTATCCAAAATTTTCCTTTCTGTTGTTGTTTTTTGGAGCTGGAGTAGTAGTTTTATTGTCTCTGCTATTTAATATTTTTATTATTATTTTAGCTAATGTAGTATATAATTAATTGTAACAATATTTAAATTAAATGTTAATTTTTTAATTTGTTATATATAATTATTTAATTTTTATTTGTTATTGTTTTATGTGTGTAATGTTTTTGCAATTTTTAATATTTTTAATTTTTTTATAATTTATTAAAATAATTATAAAAACATTATTAAGTAAGTATATATATTACATATTATATGTATATGTTTAATTATTTTTTATTAAATTATATTGATTAATTATTAATTTTTAACATTATGAAATATATTTAATTATGTTTATTTTATTTATAAGTATTATTATGTTTATTTTACATATTTTTTGTAATAAAAAAAACGATATTTTTAAAAACGATATTTTTGACATCGATATTTTATTTTCGATATTTTTGTACTTACCATGTTGTAGATAGGATGTCGATATTCTTGACATCGATATTTTTGTTGCGATATTTTTGTAGGTCGATTTTCTGACCTTCGAAATTTTGTCAGAGATCCCGAGAAAAGAGGATTCTACTCGAGGTGTTGAACACAACCATCTTATTGCGTTCAGCACGAGAAATGTTCAAGATGTCAGATGTCGTAGTAGGGCAGAAAGGATTACTGACATTGCCTGTTCTGTTTCGGGTGAAAGTGTCATAAAAATCGCCAATGATGGAGCTCATTGTTCCATTGACCGTATATGCATCGGTGACGAGCATCCTCCAAGCCAGACAGGACCCAAAAACAGAAAATGGATAGAAGAAATAGGGGACAGTGTGTGTCATAGAGTGTGGCGTAAGCCCACATACCCAACAGTTCGAAGTATTAATCACAAGCTGATGCTGGTGCAATAATTGTACAAAAGTATTGTTCATGAATTCCAGGCGTCGTGGTAGTTCATGGGGTGAAAAGGTGGCGTGTAGATGTTCCGCAGGTGTCGGTGTCGTAACCAGAGGAGCTGGGGGAGAGGTCAGTAACAGAAGCCATCCCACAACCAGCAGGATGAGGAGAGCAAAAAGTATAACTATCGTGGAAAGGAAACATTTATTGTTCAGAAGTTTGACATATTTCTTGTGCACTTCAGATCCTCGGACTGCTGCCATTGTGCTCCGCCTGTTGTCACTAGCGGCTGTCTGTGATTGGTTGTTGCTTCACTGGATGTGGATACCAAGAGTCCTATCGACATCCCCTTGGTCCAGCATACCAGCACCAGTCTCAGCCGGGATATCACAGCCCTACAGCCTATAGACACCAAACAGAGTCAAGGGCCAGCCCCTTTTCTTGGTCTAAAGTTGTAGCGAGTGGAAGAAGGTATGGAGTGGTCTGGAAAGAGAGCTTCTTGTTCCTTCCCCTGATCCTGCAGAGGAGGGACGACTGGACCCCCCAAGATTCGATCCGTTTCGGCTTCCGTAGTGGTGTAATGAAGTCGAGCATCACTGAAAGGGACAAAGGTCGGTACTACTTCTGTGTCGCAATCCGGCAGTCCTTCTTTCACCCATTGGTTGTACGGAAGGGGGAGAGGCACCCTCTTGCAGTGGGTAGCATGAATCCAGTTCTTTCTTCCTTCGACTTTTACAGCAGTGCGGCTGGCCAGAAGAACCTGTCGGGGGTGCGACCAGCGGGGCTCCAGACACTTGGTACGCTGGAAATTTCGGATTACCACCCAGTCACCTGGCTGGATGGTGTGACCCGGGCCTTCGCTCTTGTCGGGGATAGCAGCGTGTACCTGACGATAAGAGTACGAAAGGAATCAGTTAACTGGTATAGGTAATCAGTCAATACTGGGAACTCAACATCAGACAATTTCTTTGGCCTTGGTATGCCCCATACATTAGCTGGTCTACCGAATACCAATTCGTAGGGAGATAATCCTATCCTTGAGTGAGCAGTCGTCCTTACTGACAAGAGAGCAAGGGGTAGGGCATCTACCCGGGTAACACCTGTTTCCGTCACTATTTTGGCCAATTGACTGGGGGTGATTTGCAGCATGAAACTTTTGTCTGACACCAAGCCCAGAACACACAAACTGGACCACATTGGCTGTAAAATGTTGCCCATTGTCACTCCAAATCAAACGGGACAACCCAAATCGGGGAAAGTATTCTTTCAACAAAACTTTAGCCATTGTAATAGCTGTGCAATCCTTGATGGGGTAGGCCTCCACCCATCTGCTGAAGGCACAGACCACTACAAGGACATATTTCAAATTCGCACACCTGTCCATGTGGATATAATCCATCTGGATGGCCTCAAAAGGAAACGTAGGAGGGGAGAAGCCACCAGCGGGGGTAGCTGTACCTTTTTCTGGATTGTGCATAAGGCAGATCATACATGACTTAACCACTCGGTCAGCATATAGGGGTATTTTTTCATTATACCATGTTGGCTCTAGTAACTTGCATATTCCCTTCGCACTGATATGGGCAGGGCCATGGGCCATAGTGACAACCGGGGGGACATGACTGTCTGGTAACATCCATTGCCTCCCTTCGGATATATGCACCCAACATCCCTCTATCTCTTTTTCTGCCAGATGTTCCTCCCATGTGTGCAGTTCTTTTGCAGTGGCATGAGATTGAATCTCGACCACACTCTGACTAGTATTTTCCAACATTCCTCCTTCCACCACCCATCTGGCTGGTCCTGTCACAAACATTCCATCTGATTTACTTAGAGCAGTCTGTCTTGCTGTTTGGTCTGCAAGGGCATTGCCTTCCCCTACATCATCTGTCACTTTCTGGTGGGCTTTACATTTAATCACTGAAACTTTTCTAGGTAATGTCAAGGCGTTTAGAAGTCTGTGTATCAGGGGACCATGTTGTATTCTAGTCCCATGTGAGGTGAGAACATTTCTTTCTTTCCAGAGTCTGCCAAAATTGTGAGCCACCCCAAAGGCGTATTGACTGTCCGTATAGATATTAACAGTCATGTTTTTACTGATTTCACAAGCTCTTCTCAAGGCCATTAATTCAGACGCTTGGGCCGATGCCTGTGGAATTTGTGCTGTCTCAACTACTGTAACAAGAGTGGTGAGGGCATATGCAGCAGATGTAGTTCCATCCGATCATTTAAAACATGAACCATCTATGTATAGTGTTCCCTCAGCGTCTGTTAGGGGGGTGTCTTGTAGGTCCACACGACCCTTTGTCTCTTCTTCAGTCCGTAAAATGCAGTCATGAGAGTCAGAATTCTTCCCTTGTGTCTCAGTAGGGAGTAGTGTAGCTGGGTTTAGAATATTACATCTCCTAATGTCAATGTGACTGGTAAAAAGAGTGAGCTCATAACCTGTAAGTCGTGCACTGGTAAGGTGTTGTGTCTTGGTGTTGTTGAGCAAGGTATCTACTGCATGTGGGACCATTAAGGTCAAGGGTGAAGAACAATACCTGCGCTCTGGCGGACCATAAGTGCAGCAGCAGCAGTTGCGCGTAAACATCCAGGGAGGGCTTGGGCTACTGGGTCAAGTATAGCCGAGAAATAAGCCCAAGGGCGATGTTTGTCTCCAAAAATCTGAGTAAAGACCGGGCAACCGCAGCCATGTGTCTCATGGACAAAAAGAAAAAATTGTTTGCCATAGTCTGGGGTGCCTAACACTGGAGCTGTACATAAGGCATCTTTGAGTGTCTGAAAGGCAGCCACATGCTCAGTTGTCCATGGAAAACCTCTTTCTGGCATATCTTTAGTAGTGAGAGCTAAAAGAGGTTTGACAATGGCCGAGAAGTTAGGGATCCATTGTCTGCAATAGGAAGTGAGGCCTATAAAGGCACGTACTTGTTTCTGTGTCAAAGGGGGAGGCATGGAGGTAATAAGGGACACTCGGCCAGCAGTAAGTTGTCTTCCCTCCTTCGAGAGGAGGTGGCCGAGATAGGTCACTTTCTCTCGACAAAATTGCAATTTGTTCAAGGAAACCTTATGATTGTGGGAGGCAAGGTGGTGAAGCAGACGTACTGCTGCTTATTCACAAAGTGGAGCAGAAGTGGCTGCAATTAAGAGGTCATCTACATATTGCAACAGAGTGGCTCCTGCTGGGAGCGTCAGGGAGACCAACTGATTCTTGAGAGCCTGACTATAGATGCTGGGAATTTCAGTAAAACCTTGGGGGGTGCGGCAGAACCGGAAACTCCGCCCTCCAAGGGAGAAACCAAAAAGATGTCTACTGTCCGGATGTATGGGAATGCTGAAAAACCCATTCTTTAGGTCAATAACAGAAAAATGAGTGGCGGTCGCTGGGACCATGGTCAAGAGGGCTGTGATATCAGGGACAACGGGATACTGTGAGACCGTAATTTTGTTGAGAGCCCGCAGATCGATGACAATAGATTTTTTAAGAACTGGAATAATTGGGCTGTTACACTCATTACCACGTGTCTCCTCAACTACTCCCATCTTCACGAGATCTGATATTATAGATAATAGGGCAGCCTCACTTTCCTGGGGAAGGCAATACTGGCGAAGCCGGGGCAGTTGGGCACCTTGCTGGATATGGACAGTATGCGGAGAAATGTCGAGAAGTCCTACATCAGTGTCAGAAGTGGCCCAAAGTGATGAGGGTAAGGCCTGCAGAACGGGAGGGAGGGGTCCAGAGAGGAACATAGTGGCGGAGGAATCTGGTGATATGGTAAGGGACACGCCATCAGGACTACAAGAAATGGTAGCATGTAAAGCCTTTAACAAATCCATACCCAGCAAATTTTCACTTCATCCAGTTGTGAGAATCAAAGGATCATCCATATGAGCTGGACCGAGATCCAGCGGGAGAGGCTTAGAGACGGGGTTGGTGACAGGGACCCCAGAAAAACCCACGGAGACATTGAGAGAGCCAGAAAAGGGTGCCTCCGGTATCAAGGTGTGCGCAACAGAGGATCTAGTAGCCCCGGTGTCTAGGAGAAACTTCTCTTTATCCCCTGCAACTGACATCCGGACATAAGGACCTTGCTGATCCACAGGAATCGTCACTCTTACATTACCCCTTTCCTGGCTTTCCTATGGCTGGTAGAAACCTGTCTCATCGGTCTCATCATAATCATCGTTAAAGTAGGTCCTAGTGGCCTCATACCCGTTGTCAAATCTGTTAACTGTACCCTGGGGCGGACCCATACGGGGTCGAACATTAGGATCTGGTGCACGCCTCTGCCTAGGAGGTCCCATATTTCCTTCCCTTTGGGTTCGGGCCTGGTTTTTCCTGACTGAATATTCTGGGCTAATACCGGGCATTCACTAACCCAGTGGCCATAAGCCTTACAGTAGGCACACTGGTCTTTATCAACGGGACCTGCCAAACTGATGGACTTCTGTAAAGGAGACTGAAGAGGGTGCTGTGGCAGCTTCTGGAACTGGAACGAAGGCGGACCTTGGCCTCTAGCATTTTGTCCCCGGGGTGGATAAGCTTGTTGTAACAAAACTTTCGTTTTAAGGTCCTTGTTCTTCCTAACCTCTTTGTCTTTATCTTCATTCTCTCTATTCTCTGGTGGACAAACACCTGAAGGCCCGCCGACTATAGAGGACCTTGTCATTTGCCCCTTTTTTAATTCCTTTTGTTGGTGGGTGGGTTTTTGGGCGTTGGAGATTCGTTCGAACATTGGGACTCTTGGACTTTCGTTTCATTTCGCTGTGGACATTGGTTGCGGTTAGGGAGGGGGTGGGTTAGGTCAGAGTGGGATAGTTTATTTTTGTTAGGGGATATTACATTTTATACTATTTAGTTATACAATGTTAATGTTTTGTGGTGGGTTACTGTTTTCCGAATTCAATCTAAGTTACATGGTTTGTTACTTTGTTTCCGTGCTGCTGCATGCCCACAGCCAGTGTTTGATTTAAAAGATCTGCCGATTTTGTAACACACAAACCGATAGATGCAGTACCCCTCACTGAGTTATTTTTAATTGTCATAAAAGTACTGTCAGTCTCTCCTCCTAGTCCATACCTCCCACCAAACTCATCTTACCTGTTATTGATAATGAAGTTCCGCACACTGATGGCTGCATGGTTGGTTTCCCAAATGAACGGAGAAGATGCCATTATTGTGGTGGTAGTAGTAGACACTGGCAATAGCATTTGAAAAAAGAAAGAGAAAGTCACTTGACTGAGAGACTGTGGGATGAGTAGTAGAACAAAGTAAACTACAGCATGGGTGGGCAAGCAGAAGAAGATCCTTGCCCTGCCTTAGTTGAAATTTAATTAGTGTTGCTTTCACCACATCTGCCCCAGCAAGCGTGTGATCAATTGTTGGTGTACATTTAATGTAGTCACATCACACCTCAATATAAATCACACAGCCCGGGGGAAGAGGGTTAGGGATTGATGAATGGATGGGAAGTGGGGTTTTGGGAAAGGTTTGAGAAAGAAAAATAGACAGTATGCATGGACACAACAATAGTAAAACACAATCTTGTAAGACAACCATGATCCATTATCAAAGAAATCAAAGTATAAAGTGAGAAAAAGCAAATGCAAGCATGTTGAGGAAGAGAACTTGATGGTTAATAATGATAATGAGTTGTACTTACTAACTACTATTACCCAATGAGACAGTACAGGGAAGAAATTATTAATATGAAATTTGCCTTGCCTGTCTGCCGCCCTCAGAGCTCAGACCGAACCAAATTACATGTTGTACCGGGCTTACTTTTGTTTTTCAAGCTAGCAAAGGAAATGAAAAAATAGTTGTAGGGATCAATTACCAAACAAACCACAACACACAGTCGTAATGATTGAAGAGAAAAAAGGAATCAAATAAATTTAAAGACGAATGATGAATGACACTAAAGTTACTGTTTTATCCTGGCCCAAATGTGGAGTTGCATCATTCTCGTCATTCCTCTTGGTCCTCCCTTCCATGGACACTCCGCACATCAATCTTGGGTACCACTGCCTGCCTGATGCGGATTGGTAAGGTAAGTGTGAGTTGTTTCTCCCACTGTAGCACAGGTTAAAGGCCGGCCTGTAAGTGTAGATGGAAAAACAAACGGGGTATTGAAAAATTACTGCATTTAAAACAATAAACTAAATTTCAGTGGAGTGCAAGAAGAGAAGACAAGACTCTGGAGAGAACACTTTCAGACTGAGGCAGCTTGGATAGGATACATAGTGTCTACTCTACAGCATTAAGCTACAACAACAACGGGACAGGACTCAGGAGCCAGCACAGCCACAGAACAGGAGAACCGCGGCACAGGCCAGGCACCCTACCCCTTACTTACATTTTGACCGAGCCAGATAAATGTCATATGCACTGCAGCAACCTAGCATTTTCCAGATGAAGTGACTAAATCAATGTGCCACTGTCCCTCATACCACTACATTCTACTCCAGTCCACACCACTACACGGACATGTAGCCTAGGTCTGTTGTGGTTCTTGTTCAAACTGTTTACCTTTTAAGTCAGCCCATGAAACGCAGTTATTCCATCAATTATCTCCGATCCAACTGACTGTGTGCAAAGATAGTATGCTCACTCAGCAGCATCATGATGATGACGGTGTGGTACGTATATTCTCCAACACCAACTCAGTCTGTAGTGACTGATTAAGTTAATAATATATTCCATATTACAAAATTGCAACGGATATTGGCCGGCACCTGCAGTGGTAGGAGTACAATGTGGTTATTAAACAACAAGGAAACATTAACTGTCACCTCACCTGAGTCACTTTTACTTTGTCGATAAACTAGTATAGTTCTACTTCATGCACATTCATTCGTAGTCAGCCAGCATCCAATGCAATGCATGCCATCATTCACAATAATCACTCATTACCTGTCTTGCTGTTCTCTTTGGCTGTCAGATCTGATGCCTGCCTAGCTTTCTGACAGTCAGTGATGAGTTTCTTTCGGTTTGGAAACAAAACGGAATATAGCTGTAGTCACGTTTCACTTCTTATGGAGGGACTGTTAGAGGCAACATGTATATTACTATTCTCCATCTCCATCCAATGTCTGGCTTGCTTGAAATGTATTTAGGGAGAGTAAGGAAGATGGAGCAGGACCCTGAGGAGTGGAGTGGACAGTTATGCACAGACGTGCAACTCTAATAGGGAAATAAAAAGAGGGGACTGCTGATGGATTTGTTGTGATTAGATTTTGAACCAGAAAAACAGATACACAGTCACACACAAATAAAGGAAGGGAGAACAATTTGAAAGCCTAGTTGTCAGGGAAGAGGAGCTCGTCCTCAAACTCTGGTGGTTCCGACAGAAGTACGTCTAACAACCCACTACTTATGTCATCAAAGTCGCTCCCCTCTTCCTGCTGTGATTCACGTATTTTGTACTCCGGTGGTATAAAGTGTTGATTCATTTTGATCATGGTTAACCTCTCAACGCTTTTGGGCGAGAGACTGGTCCTTTTGACAGTAACAATGGCACCAGCAGCACTGAAAACACGCTCTGAAGAGACGCTTGCAACAGGGCAAGCCACATACTTTATCGCCAGCCTGCTGAGCACTGGCCATTGGCTTCTTTTCCCATACCAATACACCAATGGGATTTGCTCCATGAAGACCTCTGTTGTGTCATCTAGATAGGCCTGAACCATCCGCTCAATGTTCAAGGGTGCTCCGATTTGCTTGGCCTCTTTTGCCTTTGCATCAGTCATGGACATACAAATCCCTTTCCGTAGAAACCAATCACCTGCTGTTTTTTTAAATGTGCCTGATGATCCTGTTGGTGCTGTTGATGTTATTGCTGGCAGTGTTGTTGACTGCTGGGAGGCAAACGCACTGGTCTCGGCCTCTGAAGTAGAACTTGACTCTGGGTGCCCTACAGTAATTTTTCTGCCCTGGGGGGGTGGGTCTCTAATTAAGATCCGTTCGTTTTCAAAGTCAGAGGCTTCCTCAGCTATCAAAGTTTCGTACTGGGCAACATCCACTTCTGAAAAAGGAATTACTTCATTACTGCGCAGCAATAATTTGTAATGTGGATCCAAAATTGAGGCAGTAATGTAATGTGGATGTGACACAATGTTATTTTGAATCCTTGTATTGTCAGATAAGCGAGCGACTAAGTTGTCTGCCAAATAATATGCATCTAATTTGTCATCCACACCTGCGTACATTTCTGACACCTCCTTCAGCTCTTCCTCTAGCATGTACAACAATGGGATAGCTTGGCCCATAGTACAGTCCTCCCTGCTCACTTCACGTGTGAAGACCTCAAAAGGAAGTAGCATCTCTGTCAGGCATTTGACGAGGTCCCATTGAGCCATCTCAACGGTCATGCCTTTCACTGTAGGATCTCCTGACCTTTTCATGGCATAAGCATTAAGTGGTATGTACTGCTCAAACAGGCGCTCAAGCATGTAATACGTTGAGTTCCAATGTGTTGGCACCTCCTGGATGAGTGCTTTGACTGGCATTTTATGCTCACGTTGAATGACCCTCAGCTGCTTCTGGGCTTTAAAAGAATGGTTGAAATGTGTGCATATTCTTCTGCAGGTGGTCAGTAAGCTGCTGACTTTGCTTTCATTTTTCAGAAAGTCTTGAACAACAATGTTAATGCAGTGTGCCAAACATGGGACCCTGAAATAGCCACCATCTTTCATGGCCCTAACTACATTACTGCCATTGTCCGTGGCAACAAAACCAATGGTAAGCCCTCTTGGTCGCAGCCACTCAAACACCTTGCTGTTAAACTCATCCAAAATGTTTGCAGCAGTATGAGATTTCTCCATAGCAAACATGGCTACAGTTGCATGTTTGCGAGTGTCTTTAAAAATCTCAGCGGTGTCAACAACACCGTCAGATATCTTATCTTTAACACCCGAAAAAGAGACCCAGTGTGCAGTGATGCACATGTAATCAGTGGCTTGGCAACTGGTCCACATGCCTGTTGTCAGGTGTATACTCTGAACAGCACTCTGTTTTAAGGCTTTTCCAAGTAATTCCAGCACGTCGTGATGTAGTGCTGGAACAGCAACTCTTGCAAAATAGTAGCGGCTGGGAACTTTTCATTTTGGGCAGATGGTGGTCACAAATTCAAGAAAACCCACCCCTTCAACAAAAGAAAAAGGGAGAAGGTCCAGTGCTAACATTTTAACCAGCTTCGCATTGTACAAACGTGCTATTGGGTGGTTGCGTTCGTACTGCCCCTCCGGCCTAGTAAACATGCTAAGAATGGTAGGCTGCATGGTATTCCTTCCTGTGGTCAACGTCGCACTTTTTGGGCCAGCAGTACTCCTTGGTGTCTCAGGCTGACTCTTACTCTTGTGCCAATGAGATGTGGCTGAGGATGTGGGCGTTACCACTGCAGTGCTGGGGACAAGGCTACTTTGTGTACCACTACCACAGAGAATGTCTCCCTCTTCTTCCTGTTCCACCGTGAGCGGACTTGCTACTCGTTTATGCCCAACAGCAATGGTTCCAGTTTTCATGCGACTAAGGTGCTCCTCCCACTGGATTGCGTGGTGTTTTTTCAGATGGGTCATTTGGCCTCCGGTACCATAGTTTGTACCAAGCTTACCACGACTAACAGAGGTATGACAAACAGAGCATATAGCAATGTTCTCCTCCTTTCCGCTAACCGTAAAGAAGTCCCACACTGGGGAGCTTAACTTTTGTCTCCTGCTGGAGGTGCCACTCCCACTTCCAATGCCGGATGAACTGGAGGGTGTGTGTTGAATTTGACTCTGTGCAGTACCACTACCTACTTCTGCTGAGGTGGTGCTTGTGCTGGATGCAGAACGCTGCCGACCCTTTGCTAATGTAAATATGGAAGCTGGAGGTCGTGTTGGTGTTACCTGTGTTGGAGGTATGTGTGCTACATCCCTCGCAGCCATTTTGGATAGTGCAAAAATGTTGGTCTCCATCTCCTCAGGCTCAGGAGTGATGTTCGTGATGACTGGCTCATCATCATCATCATCATCCTGCTCTTCTACATCAACCTCCATAACTGTAAGGCTTTCTGGAACCTTTCTTTTCCCATGCCTGCTCTTGTGACGTGTTTCCCTCTCAGACTCAGTTTGTGGCTTCCAAGTGGCATCTAGATCATCAGAAGGGGGCTTGGTGAAGAACTTGATGTACTAACCCTCCTTTTCCTTGCTCGGGATTTGGAAGCCAATGGAACTTCTAAAGGAGTGGCTTCCTCTTCTTCCTCAGCATGAGGCTCAATTTCCTGAACTGCCCCTACTTCGGGAGGAACTACAGCTACTATTGCAGGCGGTGGTTGCGGCTGTTGACCACTTATCTGTTGTGTTCCTTCCTGCGTGGATTTTGTACTACTTTGAGATAGCGATAAGTTTAGTTCAGGCTCAGCATCACTGCTTTCCACCATAAGGCTGGCTACCTCTTCCACACTCATCTGCTTGGGCCTGGGTTGGTGGGTTGGGCCCACTGATGGGGAGGTGCTGCCCCCAGCTTGGCCCCCCGACACCGCTGCTGCAGGCGTCATTTTTGGTGTCCCAAAAAAGGTTTTGGGAGGCACACCAGACTTAAGTAACACTTCCTTCTTCTTCTGTTCCTTCTTCTCCATGGCAACTTTCTTGGTACAGAGGACCTGCTACCTTCTTTCTTTGGGGGCATCTTCTTCAGATGTCAAAACAGCACTCAGTTGCACAAGTTGCAGAGATGCCTGGTCAGGTCACTCACACGTCACGTCGTGTACAGCAGCAGGACGTCGGTCTGGCACCACAACGGTCGATGATGCTGACACACCTCCTCTGTCTTTTGTGCACCTAAAAGCAAAAAAGCCAGAAGAACATCAGTCAAAAGATCAATAATATAATATATAACTTCTTAGTGTCTGGTGGGTGGTCACAATTATTAAATTTTATGAAGTCAGTGAACAACAACAGTATAGCCATTTAAGAGACTGACAAGGCCAGGGCTCCTGGTGTACTTGTACTGTGTACACTCAGGAAGAAGAATAGCAAAGAACAAAAACATAAATGTAGTGTAGCCTGTTTGCCCTAAATAAAAATGTGTGTATCTTATGGGATGGATGCAGCATCAGGGAGCAACAACAACGAACATATACACATAAAAACTAAAGGCATTTATTTACAACACCCAAAAAGTGAAATGTACCCCCGAAAAAAAGTAAAGCCCACATTTTACAATTCAATCCAAAGCCATACATGATGTTGAAATTTAACGCACAACACATAAACAGTTGTTTAAATTCAATGCACCCGTGATGATTGATGAGTAGTACCCCTGGGCCTACTGTACGACTAGGCCACAAGCTTGGAGGCCTATGGAAAAAGCACAGTGGCTGGTACCACAAAATGGCCACAACCACATGGCCAGGCCACTCACAAAAACAAGAAAAGGTCAGGATTACAAGACAGACAATGCAGGCCTATTGCAAAAGCGCAATGCCTGCCTCCACAAAATGGCCGCCACACACATGCTCAGGCTACCCACCTCAATAATAACCAAAAAGTGATTACAAAGGACAGGAACAGGAAGTTGTAGTGTCTGTGGAAATTACTTTCTCTCATAAAAATATTTTTTTTAAAAATAAAAGTGACTCCGTGCTCCAAAACTACAGCTGAATGACAACCTGAGGAGTTTTTTTAGCCAAATGCACAAAATCAGCGTTTTCGAGAAGGATTTATGTTGCTCGCGAGATATTGTTTGCCAGATTGCAAATGCTGCGTGTTCGGGATCGCGAACTGTACAAAAAGGCTTTATCGCGTGCGCGAACACGTATATTGAGAGCGCGAAAATGACGAAAACTGTAAGTCCGCGTTGTCGCGCTGTGCAGAGTTACCGAAAGGACGCAAGCTGAATTCCTAGGGTTACCTACTGGCTGAAAAGCCCTATTTATTTAACACACACCCAAGAACTGCTATTCCACCCCAAAAAACACCTTTTGCAATAAAATGCAAAGCCATCCATGGTGTAAAAAAAAATCAACAGACAACACAAACTGTAAATTTAAATAACGCACCAAAGATTTGAGGCTGACTACCTCTGGGCCTACTGGCAGACTAGGCCACAAGCTTGGAACAGTCAATGTAAGCCTATGGCAAAAGCACAATGCCTGCCTTCACAAAATGGCCGCCACACACATGGCCAGGAGGACACAACAACAACAAGCATAAGCCAAGGGGAACACAGAAAAGAAATGCAGGCCTTTATGGAAAAAGGCCTGCATTGGATTCAAGCAAGCCTGGCTGAAGACAGCTGAAATGCCAGAAACCGGTCCTAGGAAGCTTGTTTCCGGTCCAGGGAAGGCATAGCTTGGCAGTTCGGGCTGGACTGTTCCCATGAGGCACAGGGTCAGACTGATTTGCATATGGCCATGTCTGAACTGGGGTGGCAGAGTGGGCTAAAGAACGGTGGTGGATCAAACCCAGATCTGTTGACTGGGTGTGAGTGTTTGATTGGTTCTGATGCTCCGTCCATCACCACCCCCTTTTGTACCACTTTATGGAAAAAGAAGCACACACTACTAAACTACCACCACAAAATTGCCACAAGACACATGGGCACTCACAGTCACAACAGGCCATGGAAAACAATGAACTGAAGCAGGCCTATAATATATGACCGGACAAAGGAGACCTGCTAAACAACACAGCTTTAATACAAAAATGAAGATCAACAGGGCTAAGAAAGTTACACATCGAGCACACACATCCAACAAAGGTATTTCACACACACACACACACACACACACACACACACACACCAACAGTGAAATACACCACAGCCACATTTAGCATTTCAAATTCCTATGCCATCCATGCCCTACATGATGTTGAAATTCTACAGACACCACGAAACATGGACCCATGGGTACCCTACTGGCTGAAATTGCAGAGAAAAACAACTAGGCCCCTATTGAAAGTACAGGCCACCTGCCACAACAATAATTTTTAAAAACAATGAAAATCCCAGAAAAATGTAGGTACAAACAAGCCTCAATGAAACAAACACACCAATTCTCCAACTTACTTGTAGTCAATTAAATCTCAAATCAAAAAGTCCTCAAATAAATCCAATCCAATGGTATGATGCAGCAGACAGACACCAAAAGTGATCCTGCCAGCTCCAAATCCAAATGAAAGTGAACAGCACATGCCCAAAGCACTGGGAGGAGCCTGCTGGACAGGAAGTTGTAGACTCAGGGGCACTTCCTTCCTCTTGAAAAAAAGAGTTACAAAAATTAAGGAACTCCTCCTTACACAAAAGACTACAGCAAAATCACAATCTGAGCCGTTATTCTGAGCAAAATGATCATTTTAGAGAAGGTTTTATGAAGCTCGAGAGATATTCTTCGCCAGATTGTAGTTTTTGCGTGTTCGGGATCGCGATCTTACCAAGACAGCCACCGGAAGTCAGCTTGCGCGCCCGAATGACGTGTTCGCGTTCGCACACTCTCGCGGGCTTGGGCAGCCATATTACAAATCTCGTGGCGCTCGCGAACGGACAGAAAAGCAAATTGGCGATCGCAGATTCACGGTAAGATGTTATCGCGCGCACAAGAATGAATATTGAGCCCGTGAGGAAGCAAAACTACTACGCTACCCGCTAGATTGCGTAGCAATCTGCAACTTCGCGCTCTACGCAAATCGCGAAGTTACCTAAACTTCGCAAGCTCCGCGAACGGAGCGTAGTTCAACGCCCAGGCTTAGAAAATACTCAGGCAAAGGCAAACAGACCTACCAAAAGACCTGAGCAGGGACAGATGGGCAAAGAAGAACACGTTTAGGCAGCTGAAGAGCAAAATGCAGTAAGTCCTGAACGTGACCAGTTTTAAGAAGAAGAGCAAGTTCAGGCAGAAGTAGAGCAACTTGAAATAAGACCTGAACAGGACCAGATAGAGGAAGAAGAACAGGTTCAGGCGGATGAAATAACAAATATAAGACCTGAACAGGAACAGTCAGAGAGTGTTTCAGAACAAGAACAGATTGTGCCTAGACATACTGAAAATAAAAGAGCCTTAGAAAAAGACGAAGAGGGAGAAATTGCAGTTCAAGGTTAAAGGGTCAGAAAAGGGGATAACTGGCTGAGTGTAGCCAAAAGATACTATCTGAGAAAACAAACGAAAGACCAGAGCAGGTGAATGAGGTCACTAGTCAAACTCAGTCTAAACAGACAGCTGTAGAAACACAAGAAGCCCAAGACTAAAAATTTTGAACAAGAAATACAAGGCCCCTGAGTGGACCTATGTAATCTATGAAGAGTTTGAGAATTTAGATATAAGTGAGGAATCAGAAGAAGTAGATACTGTACAGATTGACGAAAGAAAAGTGAGACCACCTTACAAATAAGAGCTTAAAAATTCCCAGGTAAAGAAAGAAAGAGGAGAAAATATCTTCTCAGATTAAAATGGCGAAAAATGAAGTCATGAAGTAACCGAAACGAAGTTTAACACAAAGATGTTGTAGAGCTTGTATGTGTAGTATTTTATTAGTGATCTCAGTATGGTTATTTCGAACAGTGGCAGTACCTTTATTATTGATAACAAATAAGAAAAATTATACACTTACTAATGAGAAAACAGCTACAATATAAGGAGACAGAGTAGAATTACAAGCAGCAAATGAGACAGATATTCATCACACAGTATTAGATAATGATACGTCTTTAAATGTTTTTACAAAATTGTTATTTCAATATGTGGATACAATGGTGATTAGTGAATGTTATGTCTGTAAGAAATTACCAGCGTCAGTATCAAGAGGAGTTACATATCACCATTTACCATTAACATATGGTATATCATCTAGTTTTTTAGCCAGTCTGTTTTATGCAATAGGAAAACTTCAGTATTATTATTCAAACTTAGATGTAGTATTGTCAGAACTTCCTATTCAAAAGAATATGAATCCGGTACATAGTAGGCAAGATGCACAGTTTATGGGTGCATTTTTCTTAACAATTAAATCAATAGATATAGTTAAGGCACACAATAATAATTTAACATGTATGTTGCATGAAGAAGAGAAAGTGTTTTTCTATTTAATTGAGAAAAGGAGACACCAAGCTGCTGAACAGAAAACCCATGTACCACCATGGGCTGAGAATGAGCTCATGCTGCGATGTCCCTGGATTTTGTGAAGAAGGGGAAAACCTTCCGTCACATATTAAAGACAGATTATAATAACGTATTTATTGGTTCCAGTGACTGCGAACTTAACTTCCTAATTTTGGGAGGTTGGGGACTAAAAGGGGGAACTAATCCAGTATTTCCTGGAATTTACTACGTGTGTGGGAATAATGCTTACTATAAGTTGCCTGCACGGTGGTACAGAAGCTACTATTTTCGGATTGTATTTCCGAAAATCTACCATGTAAAAAGAATCACTGGAAACATGAAAACACTAATGTAGTAACACGGAGAAAGAGAGCTAGTTTTTCAGAAATAGAAGGTGACATATTTGGTGCATTGATACCTTCAGTGGGAGTCATTCTGAATTCACATAGAATTTGTCAATTGTCAACAGTAGTTGATCGTCTCTAAGGGTGGGCGGAGTTTGCGAAACTGCCTTTCGCAAAATTTCGCGAAACGGCAACAAAATCTCCGTGAACACGCGAAATTTTGCATGCTCACGGAGATTTTGTGCTGATTAATGTGTTACTAAATTTGACCTTCAACTCGGGCACCTGCTTTATTTATATCTGTAAGTGCTTCCTGTTGAGGTTTAATTTTTGTGACAGGAGCATCGTGCCAGAAGGAATCCTGCCCTACATATTTATCCAAGAAGATGCCACCGTTTTGTGCAATACCTCTACTCAACTGGAGTACTTTCTACTGGCTAATCAGTAAGTGCTACCTCGGTGGGTAAATGTATAGTGCTTTGTTTTCCTACACTACAGCTGCGTAAAGGGCCAGAAGAGTTGTCTCCAGCAACCATGTGTGTCTGTAACTTTTGCCACCGTGCTGATGGGCATCAGGGTCCCTCGAGTGAGCTGTCCATCATAGTGGGGAAAGGGCGGGAAGACGTTGCACACCACTGGTGTGTGGACTGGGGCCAAACGACGGGGCATCTATGCAGTTCACATGCCTCTTGTTTATAAAGGGTCAGAGACCGACTAGCGCAGCAGATGAGGAGACAGACCTCCATCAAGGATTACAGCAAATTGTTGACGGTAGATATGGGAGAAAGCACACCTGCCTAGCCTCCACTGTGCTCATGAATCTTTTGTGCTGATTAATGCGTTACTGAATTTGACCTTCAACTCGGGCACCTGCTTTATTTAAATCTGTAAGTGCTTCCTGTTGAGGTTTAAAATGACAGGAGCATTGTGCCAGAATGAATCCTTCCCTGCATATTTCCGTTCCGCTGCGGATCGCAGAAGTTTAGACATTTTCGCGTTCCCTGCGGAACGCAAAAATGTCGAAATTTCGCAATTTCCGTGAGTGGAATGGAAATTGTCGCCCACCCTTAATCGTCTCTCGACTGATACCGATGGGGGTTTCTTGATGATAAACACAGAGATGGTTGCAATTAGGTCTATGGTTTTACAAAATCGACTAGCGCTTGATATTTTATTAGAAAAAAGGGCAGAGCCTGTGGAGTGCTGAAAGTTCAACATTATTGCACTTACATTCCTGACAAAAGTAAGGAAATTAGGGGATACATTAAGAATATTACAAAACTTCATGAAAATTTGAAACCACTGGAGGTTGACAGTGTATGGGAAAGACTAACAGAAAGTATATCTTCAATAGGGACTTGGTTTTCTGATTTAGGGAAAAGTATTTTAGGTCAAATAATTCTTCCAATAGTTAGTATAATGATGATGGTTTTAGCAATAATGATTTGGTGCAAATGTTGTAGAAACAAAGGAAGGCAATATGAAGTGAATGGGAAAGGAAAGAAAAGAAAAGAAAGAGGTAATACGAGGAGATCCAAATGGAGGAAATGAAGGGGATATACAAAAAGATTAAAGATTTAGAAAATAAAGATGAAAGTGAGAAAGAAAAAGAAGGAGACTGAGAATGACAAATACTGTAAGTTGGCATCTGGTAAGGGATGGGTAATTTTGTGATGGCTCGAAAATGCCATCAGAGAGGGGATTGATGGAGCAAGGACTCGTAAAGAAGAGACTTGCTCGGAAGAAATCCTCACTAACATGTTATTAATTACGTTCTGTGTAAAACTAATACGCACCACATGAACAAGCGGGTTAGTGAAGCTTGCTAACACTAATAATACGAACGAAGGACTAAGCAGCTTTAACAGGGAAAATCTTTACTGCGCATGCGTCAACGCCATATGACGAATTTATGCTTGGAGGGAAATTCTTGCGCATGAGCAAAAGGCACTAAAATGGAGTCTTAAAGACTCGCGTGCATGGTATCGGCTAAGCTGAAGCGAAAACAAGCTATTTTACTAATGCGAATGTGGGAAAAGTATCAATAAGTAAAGGGGAATAGAGTAGAGATGGGTGGTATACAGTGAAACCATTAATTTTTTTAAGTAACAATTTTTACGATATTGAAACTTTAGTGGGTGGTACATGATGAACGAAAGGTATAATTGAGGCAGCTTTAGTTAGTTAGTGAGTCGAGAGCTCGGGATGCTGTCGGTGCTGATGCTGGGAGAGATGCGGTGAGATGCTGATGCCAACGGTTTGGAGTTTGTGTAGAAGAGTTCTGTTAATTCTGGCACAGAGGGCGTTGCCGTAGTCAAGTCTGCTGGTTATGAGCGCATGGGTGATGGTCCTTCTGCAGTTGGAGGGGATCCATTTGAAGGTGTTACGGAGGATGCAAAGGCAGTTGAAACTGGTGGAGGTGACGGAGTTGATCTGGCAGTTCATGGAGAGGGAGGAGTCGAGGATGATGACGAGGTTCTGGGTGTGGTCTGTAGGGGTGGGTGGGCTCCCAAGGGCAGAGGGCCACCAGGTGTTGTCCCAGGCGGTGGTGTAGGGTCCGAGGATGAGGACTTCTGTCTTCTCTGAGTTGAGCTTCAAGCAGCTGTCTTTCATCCAGGCTGCCACGTTCTTCATTCCTTCCTGGAAGCAGAGTCCGGTGTCTTTGGGACTCTTCATGAGTGAGAGGATAATCTGTGTTTCGTCGGCGTAGGATACGATGCTGAGCCCATGCTGTCTGACGATGGCGGCAAGGGGGGCCATGTAGATGTTGAAGAGCGTGGGGCTGGGTGATGATCCCTGGGGTACTGCGCAGTTGATCACCTGCATCAGTATAGTCAACCCGTGTACACAAGGTCCACTAGACGATTCCCATATGTCCATTCACACAAAGTTCCCTGTTTTATGTGGGAAGTGCTGATGACGTCTCACAACAAGTCCTCAATTCTCCTGTCAGACAATCACAGTCTGTGTCTTCTACACCATTTAATATATCATGGGATCTTAGGCCATTTCGGGACCCACAATTCAAATATCAATCCTTGGACCATTTCTGGTCCGAAACCACACTCATTTGACTCTCACACCAACTTCACAAGACATCACACAATCAAACCATTCCTGCAATCTAACATACTACATACACCCTGATAATACTCACTGCTCCATCTACCACTAATTTCTGAGCACCATCAAACTCTGTCGGTCGCCGCCAAGTTCCGTCGCCTACTGCTTTCTGCCATTGGGCTCTATTATGGGCTTTGGGGTTCTAGACTACTTCTAGATTCTCCCCTCACTTCATGTGCTAACCATCCCACACTGCTACCAACTGAAAGGGCTGGGGCTATAAGTTCTAGGCCATTCGAGAATCACACTCCGATGATTTTTTCTAGCAGCATGAAAGTATGGAGGGGAGAAAAGTCATTTAGAAAAACATTAAATTAGACAGTATTTATTTTGAATAAATGATAACCCATTGACAACTACTTAAGGTTAGTTAATTCATTACAAAGCCAAGAGTAACTGAACATAGAGAGACCTCAGCACAAGAGTTTAGAAATACAAAGGAATTAGCCTGAATCCAAATCTGATTATCCAGTTCAGACGATGCAGCATAAACTACACAATTAACTCAAGAAGTAGAATATAGAAAATCAGGAAGCATGAGTCCAAGTTTCCATGCATCAAGGATTGCTGAGTAAAAAGCATAAATCTGTCCCTACTCTAACACTAAAGTGACATCCCTAAATAAGCATGTCCAGAAAGGAGGATAAAGGTGTCAGCACGTGGAGCCTCCCTAAGAAGTCTCTCCATGATCAATGAGTCATGTAGTATGAAGCTACAAAAGACAGGGCTCGTTCTAGGATGCTCTCTCTCAGAAGGCAAGAAAAGAGTGGCGCGCTATTCCTAATTTCAACAACCAGTTTTTCACGGGTAGCATTCCCATAGTGCAGTTCAAAACATGCAATCCACTCTGGTTACAGTCCTAAAGGTATATTTCCACGACATGGAAAGTGTACCTTTCTTGCAACAATTTGTCCTTGGTCCCTATGCCTTCTCCTGTGTAAAGCACAAGGACCTTCCTTTATCAAGCTTACTAAAACAGACATTACTTTTCTTAAAGAATGTATTGTCCACCAGCAACGGAGTCGTGAGAAAAGAACATAGGGCCTGATTCACAGAACTAACTTAAGACAAAATCCTAAACTTACTACCATTTTGGTATTCACAGAAGGCACTTACTCATTTTTCTCAGTTTAGGGGTAGTTAGGACTCCTAACTTTAGGACTCCTAAATGCCTTCTCCTAACTTTAAGACTTTTGGTATTCACAGAAGGCATTTAGGAGTACTAAAGTTAGGACTCCTAACTTCTGTGAATACCGAAATGAGTAAGTGCCTTCTGTGAATAACAAAATGAGTAGGTGCCTTCTGTGAATACCAAAATGGCAGTAAGTTTAGGATTTTGTCTTAAGTTAGTTCTGTGAATCGGGCCCATGATCTGCAATGCAATTGAATCCAACTATTATTTCTTAAGCAAGAGTTTCCAAGAACTTGCATTTCAGGCCTAGGCCTTCAGCTAACATAAGACGGGTCTCTGTCAACAATACAATTTGCATAACCATTATTAGCTTTTTAATTAATACATTTATCCACTAATTAGGATAATCAATTGTCAAGCACATTTACTATGTGAATAATGTCAGTTTCACAGCATGAGTGTCACATGTTAACGGTTTCTGCTAGTTGCGGTTATTACCTATGTTAATTCTCCATGACATTTATCCATAAACTAAAGCACGCCTCACAGCAACATGAATACGTTTCACAATTTCAACACCTGATGTTAACAATAATTGCATGATTATATGTGGATCCATTCCACAGGTGATTAGGATGCACCCCTACAATTAAATTAAATTTTCGCTACATCAGCTTTTAGAAATTTTCTATTTTGCAACTAGCTATCACTCTGGTAAAAGTATCTTATATGATAGAAAGATGTCAAAGACCTATTTGTATTTAGGTTCAGCGTGGTATCTATTAACACAACCTTGCCATAATTTAAAGGTTTGCTAAAGCACTAGTGATTTGCACGAAGTTGACAACTTTAAAGTCACATTAAGTTTTCGGGGAATGAAATGTTCATCTTTTGCTGGTAACTTTCCTCACAAAAATATTTTTGACTGGAGCATCTTCCTCTAAAATGTAGGGTTCCAAGGTTTTTTCATGCAATCCTACTTTTTAGGGTAAATTTTCTCACATTTTTTATGTTTCATCTTGAATCTCTTACTTTTGTCAGTGGCTCTGGTGGTTTAATCTTATTAAGTTTATGACTGTCATGAAATTTAATCTTTTATTGATCATACAGGTTATAGTTCCCTAAACCTAATGCTTACTATGAGTGATATTCTGTCTTAGTAAGTGGTTAACCTCTCTAAGTTTACCAAATCATACTGATCAATTATGGTTAGAAAGCACACTGCTATGTGTGCCATTACTGCACAACAACCATAAATAGTGCTCTTGTGATTGTTGCATATTTTTTACATTGCATTAAATCATTATCACTGGCAAAAACACCATTATTAAGTTATATAACTTCCACAAAGTCAAAACCATCTATCTCCTAGAATTAAACTAAACCTACTCATGGCAGCTTAGCAGAATCAGCGAGACCTTTCTCAAAGAAAATGTTGTACATGAACAGTAGTATGAAAGCAGCATTATAGTTAAGAAAAGAATAAGTAAAATGTCAAAAGTAATGTTGTTATATAGTACATAGTTACATAGTCTAAAATTTAATGACAAAAGACTACAAGAAAGCTATTAAAATAGGATGTTCGGAACAGGAGTGTAAAAATATTTAAAAGTTTCCATTAAAACAATAGAGAACTGAACATTGCATCTTATATGGGTGAGGTTGACAAAGGAGCTTGCACTCTTTGTGGCTGATTGGTAATGATGGAAGTTTTGTCATGGATTGGTAATTAGCCAAAATCAAGAGGATTACTGGCACACACATTTTTGTGTACATTAAAATATGCGAGCAACCAAGGAAGAAAACTGTGGTTAACAACTGCTCTAAAAGGTCAGATACGTCAATTTTGCAGTCTCACTTGAGACTTCAGACTTCACGGTAAAGAGCACTGAGCATGACATTCCTGGAAATCGTAATTATTGGAGCCCTATTTTTAGTGGTACACTTTACACCCTTTTCCATTCTCACAATTTATGTAGGGACTTTTCTGGAGAGCAAAACGTGTTAGCCTGGCAAGGCTCAAAGCCCAGGCAGGGCAATGCTCCTGGGGTCACATACGTTGTTTTTGTGGTCCTGTTTTCCCCCCATATCTTGCAATAAAAAGCGCAGAGTTTGACAAATGAGGAAGTCTTGTCCGCCTAAGTTCCATATAACTAATGTTTTACAATTTCTTCCATGGCGCTGGAGAAGTTCCCAACTTTCCTGTGGAGGTTTATAGGACGTCACCAACATACTTGAGTTGAAAAAGGCTTTTCTCACTTTCAATCAGGACCACAGTCAAAAGGCCTTTCCTTTTGGGTCTTGCTAGTTGTTTTTTTTAACCAGGCAGACACAGCTGTATCTGTTGCTTGCAGTGGCGGCTGGTGACATTTCAAAGTGGTGAAGCGTAAAATTAGTGGTGGAGCACACCGCGGCGAGCGAGCGTAGCGAGCGAGTCAAATGACCTAAGGAGGGTTCGGGGGCTTCTCCCCCTCAAATATCTTGAAAAATGAGTGGGAAAATGGTGCATTTTCAAGACTTTCGGAAGCCACTTTGCTAAACAGAAACAGGCTACTGCCTCCCCTCAAACTATCATCAGTTCCGTTAGTGATACTGGTAGGCAATATAGTTTAAGAGTCCATATTATGGAAAATCACAAATTCTGAAATTAAAATGTAACACCATTGTTAGAGGTTTTCTTTAATAACAAGAATTGTTTTCTACCCAACTGAACCAAGATTAGGATAATGAAAGACTGGGCAAAAAAAACATATCCCTCTAACATAATGCTTGCAGTATACACACAGCTGTTTGATGGCAGTTAATAGCACAATGTTCTATATTACGATTTAGACTTACAAACGACAAGTAACAAAAGAAGCTCTCTTACAGAAGCAGTAACCCACTGACCTATTACATTACATGAACTTTATCTGCATGGTACACATTTTTAGCAGCAGTCATTTAAACCCAATGCGCTACCTTTGGATGAGTCAAAACTTCCACTAGACAAACATCCATCTCTTTCTAGGAAGACATTAATCCCCTGAGTTTTTTTGACATTTTAATTGATGCCCGATAATTGCTGGAGGCCAGGAACACGGTAGCAGGTGCTTTTTAAAGGATAATATACATTTGCAAAAATTACCCAACATTATACACCTCGCCGAGAGAATACTGTATTCAGCACTGTTCGGTTTACAAGCAATCTAGTCAGCGTTGAATGGAGAAATGCAGAGCCCAAACGTATTGCACGCAGAGTAGCAAATGTAGGTTCAAAGTAGCATAATACAACGTAACGCACACGTCCATGTAAACACGCTGCTGCAGGAAGCAGTACTGGCGGGAAGTGAACGGGTCTTTACAGGGCGGGCGCAGACTGTAATTTGCACGGTTTGGGCCTTACAAACAAAAAAAAACGGACAGGACTCATGGTGAGATTACAGAGTCCTGCATATGCACCGGACAGAAAAGAAAGGGGTCCGTTCAGAGCGGATTCTGCATGCACGAAGTGGAACCTATCAGACCAGGCTCAAAGGGCTCACACGGAGGTTAAGGCAATAATCATGCAGGATTGGGGCCTACGTGAAAGTAAAAGCAAGGTATACCAGTACCACCGTAAAGTTAGGAACACATATGGTATCGCCATCTACTGTTGAACACACACTGGAAATGCTGTGCAACCTTGCGACCTTGCCGCAGCCATTACCAAAGAAGAATACTTGCTGCGCGGCGCTACTTGTGAATGGGTGTAATAATGGCAGGCAGACTGGTAATGGGTATGTGCACTGCACAGTGCTCTGCAGCAAGTAGTTAGCAATAGCAAGTTATTTAACTTTGAAAAATGCCCACTTGGGCCTTACCTGGGCAGGGCCGTGATGAATCAATCAATCCAACTACTTCTGCAGTGCAGTCTCCTGGCACTCCGAGCAGATCCTTCTTCCTTTCAGAATGTTCCAGACTGTAGGACACGCGCGGAAAGGGTCGAGTCTGCACAGACTCGAATCCTCGGCTTCCCGCCTGCCACAGCCACACCCCTTTCCCAACTCGTCACAGGGTGGGCCCCACCACGCCATGTAATGAGTTAGGAAAGCTCTCCACTCTCTGATTGACGTGGAGGGTTAGCGATACCGGGCATGGACATAAAATGCACGGGGCTAACTTTGCCTCCACGCCATCAGGGGGTGGAGAATGGGCCCTGAAGCTAGGTCTTTGCCGAGCTGATGACATCACAGTCCGACAAACACTTAGGCTTCTTTGGGAGTTTAGGACCGCAAGGGGGAGCATGCATGGCAAGGAAGAGTCACGTGAGTAGCCTCAGCCAGACGCCACAACGAATGGCCACTTACTGTCACGGCGCATCGTGCGGCTGCCATAGACAAACTCGGACTGACTTTATTATGTATTTACTATTATTTACTGTATTACAAAACGGGTTTTAAATTTGAATTTGAGCATGTCACCACTACTTTTGGTAACGGGGGCAGAGCCTCAACGCCCTCAGGGAGAAACCGCCAATGGTTGCTTGTAATTTCAACACTTCCCAGTTTTTTTACACTTGTCAGTCTCAGGAAAATGCTTAACGGCATGCCCAATAGAAACATGGGCTGCCTTCATTTTGTGGTTCAGCGAAGGACCTACTTCCTTATTCTCAGAGAAGCTTTTTAGGTCCAGAGATTCAAGACCAAGCAAAAGTCAAACTCCTCAGTCCTACACCAGCATATAGGAATTTTTGCGCACAATTGTTTTCCCTTCTAAGTCTCAAGCTGCTCTCTGACTTGAGATTTGTTGCAGCAGTTTGTATAAGATGAATTTAACAGTGTTTAGCAAATCTACCTCAGTGAATCTAGTTAGAATTCCTTAACGGTCCCTTTTATTTTTGCAGGACAATGATCCACTTTTGGAAACACTGGAAAAATAATAGGCCAGTGTAAAATTCTTATTATGTCTGCAAAATTCACATATTTTGATTTTTGTCAAATGTTACAAATATTGAGGGATCAAAAGTTTGATAAAGTTTTTATTGTGAGGGATTGATTTCAGCCAAAATATCTTTCTACTTTAAAAAGTCCCCTTATCTTTCATAATTTTGAAATGCTATGTCCTTCCATTCACTTTTCATATGAAATATTGAGACAAAATTTTGTAAAACTTCTTCCAATTTTGTGTAAGTATCATGAGTTTCATCCGCACAGGAAAGGTTCCTTCTAGTACACAAGATCATGTCCCTTCAAAGAACTGAGTGCTTTCTTTGATGAACAACTGCTGAAACAGAATGGTTGTGACAGGAAGGCTTTTGTGTAGGCAGAATTTTCATCAGTGTTAGAATTTCCTTTGACAGGTAGCTGTCAAACAAAAAGGGAATTGAAAAGAAAGCATTGGTTTGAGAATATCTCTTCAAGGAGGGGAGTATGTGTGAAAGAAACCATTTAACTGGTGTGCTATAGAGGGATCAGCTACAGGAAGTTTATTAAGGCGGCCAGGCCAAGCTTGTTTCTTAAAAGATAGAAAACCTGACAACATATGATTGAGAATCTGTAGTACTACCTTGCGGAATAGGATCCTTTCACAACAGTAATCCAGTGCTTTGTTGGGTAAACAGCATGTCAGTTAGTACGTTGGTATGTATATACACCGGTACCAATCATAGGACCTTTTTCAGAGGACAGTACCAACCAGACAGTAAACTTCCCAAATCAATTTAGTAGAATAATATTATAATAATAAACACAAGACCACAAATGGCACAAATTATATAATGGAATTAGGATCTATGCATTCTTTTGTAGAAAATGTCACAAAATGAACTTACACACCATTGGGATGTAAAGTCACTTTGATTTTTTTTTTTTTTCCAAAAGTGACCACTGGAAGCTACTATTGTTTCCAAAGTGCTCTAAAAAATGCTGACTGGTCTGTGCAGAGTCAGTTGCTTACAGGCTGGCATATTCCAATGCTTCCAATCTGCAAATTTCTTCTGAGGGAACATAGTCTCTCCTGCCATTCTGCTTCCAAATCGTAACCAATAGTTTGGGCCCCATTCTTCCACGTAATGAACAACTCCTGGCTGGATAGTCCTAAGTCTCTCCAGTTTTCTAAGATCATTATTCTGGAACCCCAGCTACAACTCCATGTGAGGTACTGTAACAAAATACAATAACAAAAATATTTACCTGGCCATCATGCTGTAACTCCTCCCACGAGTCAATAAGAAAAGAACAGAAAAGACAGCGAGATAGAAAAAGGACACAACCCACAGGGACAGGAAGAAAAGATAGACACAAAAAATAGTACTTATTTTTCTCGCCCATGATGTAACCCAGGAAGAGGAAACAGACAAGGGCATAGAAGTGATGTAGTTGTCTGAGACCAAGGTGTGGCAGAGAGCCAAGCATGAGGAGGAGTGGACCTCAATCATTGAGCCAAGACATTCAGAGGGTTAGAAGAGAGAGCAGGAAGTCCCAGGGAGTGAGTGGAGGCCCCACTGACAGTGGCAGGTCATACCTCCTATGAACCAGACCTGGGAGGTGTCTGGCGTCAGTCACGATTGCGGAGGGGCATGACTGACCTAGGTGGGTGTCTGCTTGCATGGCTGGAGGTGGCATGGAGGGGGAGGGAGGGGAAAGAATTCCATGGCTCGCAGGTGGCAGGGAGGGGCTGGAGGTTGCGGGGGATGGTGTCGGGCTGGGGGGTACCGATTGCAGGAGGGTGACAGTGCACATAATAAAAAATAAAAAAATATAAAAATTAACTTACCTTGTGACGGGTCCCTCGTCTCTGCTTCTGCTCTCCTCGAGGAACAGGAAGCACAGCCAGGCCCCACTGTCCAATCACAACACTGCAATGCAGCGTTTTGATTGGTAGGCACCCAGGCTCACCTGACCAATCACAACGTGCAATGCAGCGTGGTGATTGGTTTTGAGCATTCTGGTTCGATGCTCAACCAGGGAATGGGGGCCAAGGCATGTTCTCCACGCGAGCTGTAATGCAGCCTGCATGGAGAACGGGGAAAGTGTGCATGACTGGTTTGGGCTGCCCGAGATGGCCGACCAAACAGTCATTGCGCACTTAGAAGTGGGCAAACCACTCCTCCCCTGCTCTGAGAGAAGGGCAGACCGAAGCAAAGCTGCATAAACATAAAATGATAATAACCGTAAAATGTGTATGATGGCCCACATCATAAGGGTTCTTTGTTTATCTCTGGCGCAATAGTGTCAGTTCATTGAATAAATAGTGGCAATGGCATAATAATGGTCATCCTTGACTATAATGTCAATTTTTTTGTCTAGTTGTGTTCTATAGGTTGCCATCACTGACGTATTAAGATAATGACTGGCCTACTTTTTTGCCAACCCTGACAGAAAGATGACTGCTCTTCGCACAATAATGGGCATGACTGCTATACCTAGAGCATCCTGAATGTTAAGGCATTCAGCCTTGGTAGAATGGTGGCCCTGTTTTAATGTTGGCCATTATTGGTATAACATAGGCATCTTGGTGTTATTGTGAGCATCCATGCCGAGTTTGTAATACCTTCTATTCAAAGCATCATTCAAAGTTCGTGTGAGGCCAATTTACATAGTAACACTCAATGAAAATGACATGCTGATATTTGATGAATTTTTTTTCTAACATAGAAAACCTATATTTCAATGGTAAACATGTGCTTTCAGAACAGGTTTTACTTCTGGAAAATGTAATTTGTTTGCCCAAGATGGAAAGAGGTATTTCTTTGGATTTTCAAAAACTAATATGCTGACAAAGACAAACTATTTCAATTCTAAAACACATTTAGGTGCCAATTACGATCCGGCAAAAAAAATCCCCGTGCGACTCGTATCCGGTCTTTTTACCGTACGAATCGTACAAGTCCCGTACGAACTGGCAATCACGATTCGCATGGTAAAAAGTCCATACGAACCGCATTGGGAATCATTCCCCACACGACCTAGGGTCGGAAAATGTGTCCGACACGTCCTCGGACGATTTACCGCACAAACGTGAAAAGTCAAGTCCGACCGAGGAATCACGATCCCACCCGTGCGTCCGAACTCACAACCGTATGGTAAAAACACCGTCCGCACCAAACTCCCATTGCAACCATGGAGATATGTGCCCGCATACGCGCCAAACACATCCCCCAGCATCCATACGTTCGAGTCGTACTCCCCGTTAATGTACACCCCCCCTGCATGTACACGCGTGTACGTGTCGAACCCCCACCCGTGTATGTACACCCCAGTATGTTCGAGTCGTACCCACACCCCTGTACGTGTCGTACCACCGTGTACCCACACCCCAGTACGTTCGAGTCCTACCCCCACCCCTGTACGTGTCGAACCCCCACCCGTGTATGTACACCCCAGTACATTCGAGTCGTACCCACACCCCTGTACGTGTCGTACCACTGTGTACCCACACCCCAGTACGTTCGAGTCCTACCCCCACCCCTGTACGTGTCGAACCCCCACCCGTGTATGTACACCCCAGTACGTTTGAGTCGTACCCACACCCCTGTACGTGTCGTACCACCGTGTACCCACACCCCAGTACGTTCGAGTCCTACTCCCACCCCTGTACGTGTCGAACCCCCACCCGTGTATGTACACCCCAGTACGTTCGAGTCCTACCCCCACCCCTGTACGTGTCGTACCATCGTGTACCCACACCCCAGTACGTTCGAGTCGTACCCCCACCCCTGTACGTGTCATACCCCTGTGTACCTACACCCCAGTACGTTCGAGTCCTACCCCCACACCTGTACGTGTCGAACCCCCACCCGTGTATGTACACCCCAGTATGTTCGAGTCGTACCCACACCCCTGTACGTGTCGTACCACCGTGTACCCACACCCCAGTACGTTCGAGTCCTACCCCACCCCTGTACGTGTCGAACCCCCACCCGCGTATGTACACCCCAGTACGTTCGAGTCGTACCCACACCCCTGTACGTGTCGTACCACCGTGTACCCACACCCCAGTATGTTTGAGTCCTACTCCCACCCCTGTACGTGTCGAACCCCCACCCGTGTATGTACACCCCAGTACGTTCGAGTCCTACCCCCACCCCTGTACGTGTCGTACCACCGTGTACCCACACCCCAGTACGTTCGAGTCGTACCCCCACCCCTGTACGTGTCATACCCCCGTGTACCTACACCCCAGTACGTTCGAGTCCTACCCCCACCCCTGTACGTGTCGAACCCCCACCCGTGTATGTACACCCCAGTACGTTCGAGTCGTACCCACACCCCTGTACGTGTCGTACCACCGTGTACCCACACCCCAGTACGTTCGAGTCCTACCCCCACCCCTGTACGTGTCGAACCCCCACCCGTGTATGTACACCCCAGTACGTTCGAGTCGTACCCACACCCCTGTACGTGTCGTACCACCGTGTACCCACACCCCAGTACGTTCGAGTCCTACCCCCACACCTGTACGTGTCGAACCCCCACCCGTGTATGTACACCCCAGTACGTTCGAGTCGTACCCACACCCCTGTACGTGTCGTACCACCGTGTACCCACACCCCAGTACGTTCGAGTCCTACCCCCACCCCTGTACGTGTCGAACCCCCACCCGTGTATGTACACCCCAGTACGTTCGAGTCGTACCCACACCCCTGTACGTGTCGTACCACCGTGTACCCACACCCCAGTACGTTCGAGTCCTACCCCCACCCTGTACGTGTCGAACCCCCACCCGTGTATGTACACCCCTGTACGTTCGAGTCGTACCCACACCCCTGTACGTGTCGTACCACCGTGTATCCACACCCCAGTACGTTCGAGTCCTACCCCCACCCCTGTACGTGTCGAACCCCCACCCGTGTATGTACACCCCAGTACGTTCGAGTCGTACCCACACCCCTGTACGTGTCGTACCACCGTGTACCCACACCCCAGTACGTTCGAGTCCTACCCCCACCCCTGTACGTGTCATACCCCCGTGTACCTACACCCCAGTACGTTCGAGTCGTACCCACACCCCTGTACGTGTCGTACCACCGTGTACCCACACCCCAGTACGTTTGAGTCGCACCCCCAACACAACCTCCTAAGTACGGAGCGCACCCCAGGCCCCAACATCACAACCGCATGTACGAGTCGTACCAAGCCACACACAAGGCCAGCACCGTGCAACCAAATGGCCCATGTACACACCGTACACACGCTCAAAACGCACGTACACAACCAGGAAAAACCAAAACAACACAAGAATACACTATTCGAATGGCACAAAGCCACTAAACATGGCCAACAAACACTGAAAAAACACATCCACTGACCTGCAACGGCCAAAAACAAACAGGCACTAAACACCACCACTCCTTATAACACACCCACCCAAACTTCAAACACAGCCACACCCACCAATGGACCAATAAAAAGGGCCCACACACACAAACCATGAGCCTTTGCAACAGACTCACTGCTGCTAGACACCACAGACAACTACCAGCACCTTACTACAAGCTTCACCACACCTTACACTTGCACATCTCCACACAACCACCTTCACAAACACACCCTCATCACATTCACACACACACACACCTGCACAACCACACCCACACACCCACAACCATCCACACACACCCCCCACTATCCACACCCCCCCCACCATCCACACCCACACCCCTCACCATGCCCACTACCAAGAATCCAAAGTTCAGTAACCGAGAGTTGGAGGTTCTTGTTGATGAAATCCTCAGAGTCGAGCCACAGCTCTTTGGAACTTTGGTCAGAAACACCAGCATGGTAGCAAAAACAGCCATGTGGCAGACCATCATTGATGCTGTGAATGCTGTTGGGGACACCAGAAGGACCAGGCAGGAATGCCAGAACAGGTGGTACGATCTGCGGAGGAGGGTCAGAGCCAAGAGGCAGGAGGAACACGACCAGGCCAACGCCACCGGAGGAGGGCCCTCCCGCAGACCCGTACAGTACCAGCCCTGGGAGGAGAGGGTGATGGCCATACTGCCGGTGGAGGCAGTCGAAGGATTAGAAGGACTCCGAGACCCGGGTGAGTACACAAACAACGCACCTCACATGGGGGGAACGGCATCCACAACCAAAATCACTAACAGGCACGCAACCACCCCAAGCCATCGCATGACTCAACCACACTCCATGAACACGCACATGCCACTGCTGCCACCATGCCCCATGCACCCAGCTGGACAATGTCAAGTCACAGGCCACAGAAGACACCAACACATGACACGGTAACCCGGATGGCGGGAGGCTGGGCACCAAAAATCACATAGTGCAACTCAGAAGCAGACAACAATGCCCACTGCCCATATGGCCTAGGTCACAGCCAGACAAACAGTGTGTCCCAACACAGGAATGACTTGCCAGCAAATGGCGGACGCCTTGCATCAACACATGGGGGTGAAGGCACTGTTTCGCACATGACAGCAGCTAATGAACAGCCAACATTGTGAAAGAGTGGCAGCACACACCACCACAGCAGCAGCGCACACACAGACACTACACCCAATGGGTGCCTGGAGATCAGAAACAAACTCACTTCAACAAGCCAAGGCCCATTCAAAGATCTGCTAACAGTGTGTGCCCAGGAAGCTGGCCTGAGGTGACAGAGGGTGACACACAGAGGGAGGGAGAGGGGGACAGAGAGGGAGAGAGAGGGGGACAGAGAGGGAGGGAGAGGGGGACAGAGAGGGAGGGAGACACAGGAAGACGGACAGAGGGAGGAGGGTGACACACGGAGGGAGGGAGAGGGGGACAGAGAGGGAGCGAGACACAGGGAGAGCAAATCAGCCGTGTGGCGTGTGCGAATGTCTGCTCGTCAGCAGGTAGACTGCGTGCATGTAGACAAGGGTGGCCAGTCCCAGAACCCCCCCTCTTCCCCATGGCAAAACACATGGCTATGTCACAACCTGTTCACGAGCACAACGACAGCTACCTGGATCATATAAGTGTGTGGATCCACTCCATGTGCACATGTACAGTGCTACACGGAAGGCGCCAATGCATGGCTCGCCACACCTGCCAACTCCACTGCTGACTGCAGTCACACTTGACGCAGCAAGTAAGACTGTGCCACACATAGTTAAAGGGGCCAAAGTGGTTCCCAAGGGACACACCCATGCACAAGTGCACTGTGAGTGGAATGCAAGACAGATCCCAATTCCAAGAGGAAATGTCCCAACTTTGAAACAGATGAAACATGGATGTTGCATGGACCAAAATTAACATTGTCTTTCTCACACACAGGTCAACGTCGTGGTTCACCCCCCAACACTGGGGGGGAAGACTCACAGGACCCGGATCTGCGGGAGCCCGATCCCACCGGCAGCGACCACTCTCACCACTCTGTGGACGACCCCGACCGACCTGGCACCTCTGGTGTCCAACCACCTGCAGCACCTGCATCAGGTACAACTGTGCCAACCACCACTCCCACTCCTGCCACATCCCAGGAGACACCCAGGATCCCTGCCCCAACACCACAATGCAGCCAGGCTGGCCAGGAGGGACACGGTGTCCCGGGCACCCAGGAGGAGGCAGGCGACAACGCCAATGCCACCCCTCAGGGGTCCCGGAGACCCGATGTACCCACAAGTGCAGGCCAGGTGCAAGTGGGCAGGGGTGGTGGGAGTGGAGGACGGCGGAGGCGCGAGCCTGACCAGTTGGCTGGGGAACCGGTATTTGCCCATGTCCGTGACATCATGGACACATACCGGCAGGACACCACGGGCATGGCCCAGGTTGTGTCCACCCTCAATGAGATCAAGGGGACCCTCGATGAGATAAAGACCCAGGAGGCCCAGCAACATGCCTGTCTACTGCAACACCAACGGAGGATGGAGGACAGACAGGCTGAGCAAGTGACGGCGTTCCAGGGGATTCACGATACACTCCGTCGGATGGCCGACAACATGGCCGACCCTCCCTGTGCCAGAAGGCGGAGAACATCACCACCCACGGGGAGGGATCAGGAGGAGGAGGAGGTAACATCCGATGGAGCATCCCAGACGTCGTCACGGCCTGCTGCTGAGGGTCCCCGCAGGAGGCCGGGTCATCCACGGAAAGGACCGTGAGGGTCAGCGCTACATCACCATCTCCCAGGACACCTGGCCTGGCACCTGGGCCACTGGACCAACAGCATCACAGCATCAAGAGACATTCTCTGCCACATGGCCCTGCTGGTCACTGGCTGACCAATGTTGACAAAGACTGTGGCATGGACTCTGAGGATTTCAAATGGCAAGGACACCAACTCCCCTACTGAACTTTGGATTCCAAACTCCCGGAAAGCCCCTCACTTTGTCCCCCCCCCCATAATAAATCACATTATGAAGAGTAGATGCCTGCTGGTTGCATAATTACCTAACATGTGTCTTGTAAAGTCTAAACATGCCTGAGTCATCTACTGTCTTCAACCATCCACACCCTGGGGCCTGAGTCTGGCACAGGACACATGGGTCACAGTGTATTAGGCAAGACAGACATGGAGCACCATACACACCCGTGATGGGCCCAACCAGCTGAGGGGGTGGCCGAACAACCGTGCTGACAGACACATTGAGTACAGCAACAGTCATGCGCAGAGGTCAGGGATCCAGTCCAGTGTCCTGGGGGGCACCCAGGTATGTGTAGACAGGTGGCAGAACCATGTCCTGCAAGCTTGAGTCCGGTGGATGCAGAGAATGGGGTCATGGACAACGTTGGATGCATGGGGATGGCACATGTCACAATACCCACATAGTCATGGACATCATGGCCAATACACAGTCTCAGCACACACACACAGCTTGCATCTTGCTACTCGACACATTGACACATAGCCACAATCAGGGAATACCATGCCAGACATGCTGGATGCACCGTGGCAACACACCAGCATTGACTGAGAAGAGGCAGCTTGGAGGCATAGGGACACCTTTATTAGTCATGTTTTCGGGATTGCAGAGGCTACTTGAAGTACACATGAACACATCATGTGGAGTAACATGTGGGTCCAACACTGGAACCCCCCTTCTGCAGCACAAATGTGTGTTCGCCATGGAACTGGCACACAAGCCTCGGCTAACAGCTCAACACCCACAGCTGCTCACGGAGAGACTGCCATACACCATTGATCCGCTGATGTGGAAGTCCCACACCATGTCTAGCCAATGCTAACCGTATGTGTCCGAGGGCAGTGTCACACACATTGATGCCATCATCACAATCCCCTATCCCATCACTGATGACTGTCTACCAGGCAGACCATCTATTGAGGTGTACACAGCTGCATGTCTTGTCCCATGCTGATGCCACATGGCTGCAGAGGAACCAAACATCGACAGCGCCAGTGTGCATACATCGTGAACACCTGCCACACCCAATGCACCCCTGATGCATCCCTTACCCTATGGAGACTTCCAAACGTGTCCGTGCCTGTAACGCTGAGTCAGCCCACGATGTCGTGTCCAGGAGGAATAGCAGTGCCACAACAATGCAAGCAGCAGACGGCATGCGCAAGTACCTGGGGAAGAGAGCCACACAAGAAGTCAGCCACAAAAAGCACAGCCACTTGCATGTGCATTGACTCGACACATGTATGGATGACAACATGCTAGGTCACAATTATGACTGGGGAAATACTACCATCACGGCCACCATCACTCCAGTGACACACCCACACACACCTCTGACTCACGTGCCATACATGCAGGTGGACACACACATCACAACACATGCCACACGGGGACCAATGCGTGCACACTCAGACACTGGTACTCACCACTAAGCAAAGAAGTCGCGTATGAGCCGAGTCCGGATGTCCTCTTGCGGCTCCACATCCTCCACATCACTAGCCACATTGCCAAGCCCTTCGTCCTCCACGGGTGGATGGTCCTCGTCATGTTGATTCAGGATGAGTGGCACAGCTCTTTCAACTGCCATGTTGTGCAGCATGCAGCAGACCATGAAGATCTTGCAGACCTTCGCCGGGGCATATGGGAGTGCGCCGCCGGTCTTGTGGAGGCACCTGAATCGGCTCTTCAGCAGGCCAAACGTCCTCTCGATCACTCGCCTTGTCCGGCCATGGGCGGTGTTTTAGCGGAGCTGGGCCGGCGTGATGGGGTTGCGGAGAGGTGTGAGCAGCCAAGGCATGTTGGGATAGCCAGCGTCCCCTACATGGGAAGCACATGGACATCGTTAGAAGTGGTGAAGCGGTCGTGCTGGTAGGTTATGCAAAATACAGGACAGACAGACTGTACCCACCAACAACACATGCCCGTTCGTTGCGCAGCTGCATCATCATTTCAGGCATCTTGCTACACCTCATGATGTAGGCATCGTGTGCTGATCCTGGAAAACGAGCACAGACATGTGAAATCACCATGTTGGCCTGACGCACCACAAGGGCATTAATGGAGTGGTAGTGCTTTCGATTGCGGTACGCCACCTCCCGTGCGTGTGGTGGTACCAAAGCTACATGTGTTCCATCTATGGACCCAATGACATGGGGCATCCCTCCCAGGGCATAGAATCCACGCTTGACCTCAGTCATCTGTTCAGGGGTTGGGAACTTGATGAAGTCATCCAGGTGAATCAACATGGCCTCTAAGAAATCATGCAGCACACGGCAGAACATGCTCTGGGACATGCCACCAACATGAGCTATGGTATTTTGAAAGGTACCCGTGGCAAGAAAATGTAGGGCAGCCATTACCTTCAGCTGGGGTGTCAGTGCCGTAGGATACCTGTGCTGCGGTTGCAGGTGTGGTGCCAGTCTCGCCGTCAACTCCACAATCAACGGTTGGGTGAAGCGGTAGAGCCGGATGCTGTCATTCTCCTGCATGGCAGCCAAGTCCGGAATAGGTCGGGCAAGAGGCGGCGCTCTGCAGTAATTAGGAAATGACAAGGAAGAGTGAGGGCACTACGACAACAAATCATATGTACTGAGCACATGTTAATCTGTCAATACACATATGCTACATAGGGAGTCAGGTATGTGCTACATGCCCAGGACACGTATGGCTGCCAGGTGACCCTCCTACCAAGACCCAGCTACACACGGAGATTGAGAACCTCCCCATGCCACGCCATGGGAATAGCTGTGTCCCAGTGCAAGTGAACAGCCAGACGCAAGACAGGAGTGACATACGCCCACACATCAGCAGCAGTAGGATGCCGATTGCAGAGACTGGTAGCGGAACACTGGATCCACAGGTCACATGACATTCCACTAGGACAGCCCACACACCTTGCCATGAAGGTGCACATGTCATGACTCACCGCACATTCCTTGTGAGGATGCTGACATGTCCTTGTTACGCTACTCTGTGTCCCATGCATACATGTGCACCTCACTTCCGATACCACATGTGGCATGGTGTGCGGAACAGTGTGCAATGACAATCTACACACAGACACATGTTGGTTGCTGCAACGGCTGCAGCTTTTGAGGGTGCTCCAACATCAACCTGATGGGAAGCCCCCACACATACATGACATAGTCACATTGTGCACCGTGGGTAGTGAAAAATCAGGTGTGATAAACCCTGTACCGGGCATCAGGGGACACTTCCGTGTGTTTGTGTCCGTGCCATGCCAGTGACGCTAACCCCAAGTGTGCAGTACGACATGCACACATGTCAAAGGAGTCAAGGCCATGCCTGGCACACATTGCACCATCACACGGTACATCTGTACACATCTCATCATACATCTGGTGCCTTCTCCACTCAGGAGTCATGTGCCACATCACAGGCCGTCACACCTGTGCCCCACACATGTAGTATTGCACAGATGATGCCTTGATGTCAATTAATGGACAAGTATGTCCATCCATGGACAAGTCTGTCCGCCCTATCCCTACCTGTGTGCCGCCTGTCACCACTGTGATATGTGAAAACCGCTGTACTGCTGCGAAGAGGGCCTGTGTATGTTCCCATATCACTATGGGAGTGCTGCCGTATGTGTACCCATCGTGATGCCGAGCGTACAGGCGTGTGTACGGCCCGTACCACGACGAGTACGCATACGCGAGGACACCCATAGTGATGGGGAGCGTACAGGCGTGTGTACGGCCCGTACCACTACGACTACGCATACGCGAGGCCACCCATAGTGATAGGGCCGTACACACGCCTGTACGCTCCCCATCACTATGGGTGTCCTCGCGTATGCGTACTCGTCGTGGTACGGGCCGTACACACGCCTGTACGCTCCCCATCACTATGGGTGTCCTCGCGTATGCGTACTCGTCGTGGTACGGGCCGTACACACGCCTGTACGCTCCCCATCACTATGGGTGTCCTTGCGTATGCGTACTCGTCGTGGTACGGGCCGTACACACGCCTGTACGCTCACTATCACTACGAGTACGCATACGCGAGTCCACCCATAGTGATAGTGAGCGTACAGGCGTGAGTACGGCCCCATCACTATGGGTGTCCTCGCGTATGCGTACTCGTCGTGGTACGGGCCGTACACACGCCTGTACGCTCACTATCACTATGGGTGGCCTCGCGTATGCGTACTCGTAGTGATAGTGAGCGTACAGGCGTGTGTACGGCCCGTACCACGACGAGTACGAATACGCGAGGAGACCCATAATGATAGTGAACGTAGGCACGCGTGTAGGAGCCGTTGCAATGCATTTGGGGTGCCCTTGGGCCCCGAAACGCACCGTACCTGTGTGTGACGCTGAAAATTACATAGGGGACAAGTATTAAGGCCTACATGCATGCTGGTTGTCATGGAGACCAAGTTCAAATTTCGAAATTGTTCTGGAAGGTGCACAGCAGAAGTCAGTTGGAATTCTTCTACTTTGTTGCAATGTGTTTGTGGGGCTGACATCATGCAGGAGAATGAAACCGATAGAGAACCCACAGACTGCTAGGTTTGAAGGGATTGGAGGAAACATAGGATGCAAATGTGAGTGACCAATCACTCTGTACCCCTGTGCATGAGATGGGCCAGCAAGGCAGATATAAGGCAGCCAGGTCCCATGAGGGAGCACTTGCCTGCACATCTCTGTATTCCACGACCCAGCTGCTGCTACTGATTCCCTGGAACCATGTCAAGGGCTGTGGAGAGGTCACAGCCATTCACCCTGGAGGAGAACATGGCTTTGGTGGATGTGATCCTCCCACAGTACCCCATGCTGTATGGGCGACCAGGTTATCAGGTGAGTGCAGTGTCCACTGGCACAGACTGTGCCCCTTTTTCGTGACTGTGACTTCTGGCATTGTGTCCAGGTGTGACCCACATGCTATGTACTGTAGGGGGGTCCCAGGGGTGGGAATGCCTGATGTCTCCCAGCAGTGCCCTGAGACAGGAGGGGTGGGGGCCTATCACTCCCAGCAGTGCCCTGAGACAGGAGGGGTGGGTGCAGAGTCCTCCCAGCAGTGCCCAGACACAGGAGGGATGGGGGCCTATCACTCCCAGCAGTGCCCTGAGACAGGAGGGGTGGGGGCCTATCACTCCCAGCAGTGCCCTGAGACAGGAGGGGTGGGGGCCTATCACTCCCAGCAGTGCCCTGAGACAGGAGGGGTGGGGGCCTATCACTCCCAGCAGTGCCCTGAGACAGGAGGGGTGGGGGCCTATCACTCCCAGCAGTGCCCTGAGACAGGAGGGGTGGGTGTGATTCACGGTGTGAGCCTGGATCATTGATTGTGTAGTTGCCCTCATTCCACCTGTGTCCTTTCAATGGCACGTACTGCTTTTGGACTTCCCCCAGAGGATCATGTCCCTATGACAAAGGTGCAATGCGTTGGATGCATACTAGGCCTTGTTGTAAACAGTGAATGTGTTCTAATCTGTGTCCCTGTGACATGTGCCAGGTGTATTTATGTATTGTCACTTGTCCATCCTCACAGGTAGACGCCTCTGCCAAGGAGAAGATATGGCTGGACGCCGTCAGCGCCGTGAGGAGTGCGGATGGTCGGAAGCGGCGCCTGCCCCAGGTGAGGAAACGCTGGCAGGATATCCGGTGCTGGACGCGGAGGATCGCACAGCTCCTGCTGGGGGACTCACCTGAGAGCCACAAGAACCGCGGGCGCCGCCGTCTCTCCCACATCCAGAAACGTGTGCTGGCGGTGGTCTTTCCTGACTTGGACAGGCATCTACGGGAGATGCAGCAGCCGGAAAGGGGTAGGTACATGTGTGTGTTTGTTGTGTTTCACCAGCATTTGTATGTGCACTGTTCCATGGATACACTTCCAGGGTTTATGGTGCTGTGCAGATCATGTTCCCCTCAGTATTGCAGTGTTCTCCTGCCTCCCTTCCCCTCCTTGCAATGTGTTCCCTGGTCTGTGTGTAGTCACCCCATCACAAGGTTATGTTGCCTGACACCTTTTCCAAGTGTACAATGCCTGCAGCATCATGTGTGGGGGTGGTGTGTAACAGGTTGTGTGACCTTGCCTGTGCCCTGTCCAGTTCTGGACTTGTGGGTTCCATGTCAGTTGGCACTAATGCTGTGTCCAGACATGGGAGTTAATCTCTCGAGTGGCAGGCCTTCCAGCAGGCATGTCCCATGTGGTGGCCTGTGACATGATGTGCATGATTGTGCGTTAGGCCTAGTGCAGGGATGTTAGCGTGTGTCGCAGTCATTCCCATTCAGGAGCATGGAGTTGTGTGCCCACTACTGTCCCCAGGGGCATCTTTTCCTAGGTCTCATGTGTGTAAGCTGAGAATGTCGACAATCGCTGTGTCTACAGCATAGGTTGTGCTCTGTGCCATTGTCCCCTGCAAACATGTATATTGACGTGAGATGTATTACAAGTGTCCACTGTACAGCCTGACCTGATTTTCCTATTACATACTCACGGTGGCCATTGCCTTTGTGTCTTGTTGCAATCATCTGATGCTGCCCATTTGTACATGATAATTTGCACTGCCGCACCTTGGGTAGTTTGTGTGCAATATAGAAGTTTAGCATCCCATGTGTATTTCACCCAGACTAAGAGATGTACGTGCTTCCTGTGTCTCCATTGATTTGTCTCATGTAGGGGGTGGGTGGTGCGGGCATGTCCGACATGTCAAGACCTGATAACTCCTTGCTAGGACTGCCCAGTGTGTGATGTTTGCCTGGACATACACTCAAGGTGCAGTGTGCCAGTCAGGGTGGCCATGTTCTCAGTATTACCTATGCTGCATGTGCCTCTAGTTCCTGGATTTTGTCCCTGCTCATCCCAATTTCCTGCCACGCTGTGTGGTGCAGATGCAGTGCTGGATTGTCCCCAGGGCCATGCTCCTCAGTCAAAATTCCATATCATCTCATTTGCTATTGTGTGATGCTCTCCATGGATTTTCAATGGCATGGTGGGTCAAAAAACTGTGTCTTGCATGCCCTACATATGTACCTTGTGATGTAGATATAACTCTTCCTTTGTTTCAGGCTATGCACTGTTACCTACGTAGATTTGACTCATGTGACTTATGTATACAGGTGTATGATAACTTCCTGTCTCTTCACCCTGTCCACAGCATCGTCGGGGGACACGGAGGGAGACATGGACACAGACGGCGCGGAGGGACCGAGCACCAGTGCCAGCGGTGACATCAGTGCTGGCATTTCGAGTGGGACAGAGGCGGTGGAGAGTGACCCCGGGGACCTGTCGAGTGGCACAACAGACTATGAAGCTGACGGGTCCGAGGGTGATCACTCCGAGTGGGCGGTGGCTGCACCACCATCTGACAGCAGCCCTACATCTGGCACCGCCCCCTCCATTGGCATCAGCCGCCTCCCACGTGCTCGTGTCCCTTCCCAGCGTGCCCGGTCTCCACATGTCTCCTTCCTGCCAGGCACCGCACCCCCTGCCCCTGTCTCCACTGCTGCCGCCAATGCTGAGTCTGTGGACATCCAGCGGCAGTTGCAGATTGGTCAGACTGCGATCCTTAATGTCCTCCATGGCCACAGCCAGGTCCTCAACAACATGGAGGCATACTTGGAGGGCATTCATTCATCGCAGGCTGACCAACGCAACTTGCTGAGGTCCATAGACTCCACACTGACTGCAGCAGTGGGTCTCCTGCAGCGCTACGTCCCACCCCCTACCCCTGCTCCTTCCACAATTCCCACTCCCATGCCTGTCCCACATACACCCAGACGTAAGCATGCACCCACCACAACAGACACAGGCACCACACCAGCAGGGAAGGTCCGCCGCACACCTCCTGACACGCACACACAGGGTGCAGTAGGCACACCCACTGGGTCGGGGGGCAAACGTGTGACACGCAGCCAGAGTGGGAGTCCGCATTCCACCCAATCCACTCCCTCCAAATCCCCTCCCCTCAGCTCTCCTGGCCACATCTCCCCCAAAGACTCCTTCATGGCCGCTCTGTCCCTGAGCCCCACAGTGACGCCACCACGCAAGCGGTCAAGGAAGTCCTCGGTCAGGGTGCTTGAGTCCCCCCCTTGTCCACACCCTCCCCCAGTGGCGCTGCGACCCATCCCTCTGACCCCCCCCCCTCCTTGGGGCCTGTGGTTCCTTCGGGTGCAGGGGAGTCCCTGGAGGACCTTGCTAAGGTGTGCAGCGAGATCCTGGCCTCCGCCTTTGGCCCTGCCCCACCCCCTGTGGTGGAGTCCTCCATCCCTGCACCCACGACGCCTACCCTTCACCCTCCTGTCCCTGCGGTGCCTGTTTCTTCCCCCCCACATGATGCCCTCACCCCTGTGGAAGACGATGGATTGTAACTGTGCAGGCAAGCTAGGGGACACGCATCCCACTGTGTCCCCCATCCAGATGGGACTCCTGGACTGCCCTATGGCCTTTGTTAAAATTGGACTTACGTCATACTACTTTTTTACTCATGCTGAATAAAGCTATTTATTTTTGGCCTTGGAACACTCCTGCATTGCTGGCATTGCTGTTGGTGGGGCTGCTACATGGTTGTGGGTGTTGGTCATGTGTTGGGTGTGTGGGAAATGTAGTAGTGTGCTGCTCATAGGGGGGACCCTGGGATCTGTGTGCCATCACACGGTGTTAGCTACCTTTGTCCATTCATGTAAGCAGTTGCTGCATGTTGCAATTGTCCCAAGGTGTATTCCTTCCTCTGTGTACCCAGACTTCTTCCCTGCAGGGTGTCCCCTGACTTTGGGACAGAGCTGTGTGTCCATTAGCTGGGTGTGTGACGTAGTCCTTCACCTTTGCACAAGCATGCTGAGCGATGTCTCCACCTGCATCATTCGTGGCATCCTTGGTAGTCATTGTACTTGTGTATGTGGCCTATTGACATGACTTCATGTGTACATGTCTTCTTTTCTGCGCTATGCATGCGTATACTCCCAGCCTCGAACACATGTGGTACATGTACTGCAGGGTCTTTGTGCACCTGACTGATATTTGTGGGCATGGTATCTGTGACTACTCCACCCTTTGCGTTCCATGGGCACTGCTGGGAGTGATGGGCCCCCACCCCTCCTGTCTCAGGGCACTGCTGGGAGTGATAGGCCCCCACCCCTCCTGTCTCAGGGCACTGCTGGGAATGATAGGCCCCCACCCCTCCTGTCTCAGGGCACTGCTGGGAGTGATAGGCCCCCACCCCTCCTGTCTCAGGGCACTGCTGGGAGTGATAGGCCCCCACCCCTCCTGTCTCAGGGCACTGCTGGGAGTGATAGGCACCCATCCCTCCTGTGTCTGGGCACTGCTGGGAGGACTCTGCACCCACCCCTCCTGTCTCAGGGCACTGCTGGGAGTGATAGGCCCCCACCCCTCCTGTCTCAGGGCACTGCTGGGAGTGATAGGCACCCATCCCTCCTGTGTCTGGGCACTGCTGGGAGGACTCTGCACCCACCCCTCCTGTCTCAGGGCACTGCTGGGAGGACTCTGCACACACCCCTCCTGTTTCAGGGCACTGCTGGGAGTGATAGGCACCCACCCCTCCTGTCTCAGGGCACTGCTGGGAGGACTCTGCACCCACCCCTCCTGTCTCAGGGCACTGCTGGGAGTGATAGGCCCCCACCCCTCCTGTCTCAGGGCACTGCTGGGAGTGATAGGCACCCATCCCTCCTGTGTCTGGGCACTGCTGGGAGGACTCTGCACCCACCCCTCCTGTCTCAGGGCACTGCTGGGAGGACTCTGCACACACCCCTCCTGTTTCAGGGCACTGCTGGGAGTGATAGGCACCCATCCCTCCTGTGTCTAGGCACTGCTGGGAGGACTCTGCACCCACCCCTCCTGTTTCAGGGCACTGCTGGGAGTGGTAGGCACCCATCCCTCCTGTGTCAGGGCACTGCTGGGAGGACTCTGCACCCACCCCTCCTGTCTCAGGGCACTGCTGGGAGGACTCTGCACACACCCCTCCTGTTTCAGGGCACTGCTGGGAGTGATAGGCACCCATCCCTCCTGTGTCTGGGCACTGCTGGGAGGACTCTGCACCCACCCCTCCTGTCTCAGGGCACTGCTGGGAGGACTCTGCACACACCCCTCCTGTTTCAGGGCACTGCTGGGAGTGGTAGGCACCCATCCCTCCTGTGTCTGGGCACTGCTGGGAGGACTCTGCACCCACCTCTCCTGTCTCAGGGCACTGCTGGGAGGACTCTGCACCCACCTCTCCGATTTCACAATATGTACGCTCATGACATACACGGATGTGGTTGCGCTCCATGCATTCGAGGTGAGGGTACGTGTCTTACTTACACTGTTGGGGTGGGGGTACGCTCCATACGTACGCGGGTGGGTACGGGTCGTACTTACACTGTTGGGGTGGGGGTGCGCTCCATACGTACGCGGGTGGGGGGTACGTGTCTTACTTACACTGTTGGGGTGGGGTACGCTCCATACGTACGCGGGTGGGTACGGGTCGTACTTACACTGTTGGGGTGGGGGTGCGCTCCATACGTACGCGGGTGGGGGGTACGTGTCTTACTTACACTGTTGGGGTGGGGGTACGCTCCATACATACGCGGGTGGGTACGGGTCGTACTTACACTGTTGGGGTGGGGGTACGCTCCATACGTACGCGGGTGGGTACGGGTCGTACTTACATTGTTGGGGTGGGGGTACGCTCCATACGTACGCGGGTGGGTACGGGTCGTACTTACACTGTTGGGGTGGGGGTACGCTCCATACGTACGCGGGTGGGGGGTACGAGTCGTACTTACACTGTTGGGGTGGGGGTGCGCTCCTTACGTACGTGGGTGGGGGGTACGTGTCTTACTTACACTGTTGGGGTGGGGGTACGCTCCATACGTACGCGGGTGGGTACGGGTCGTACTTACACTGTTGGGGTGGGGGTACGCTCCATACGTACGCGGGTGGGTACGGGTCGTACTTACACTGTTGGGGTGGGGGTACGCTCCATATGTACGCGGGTGGGTACGGGTCGTACTTACACTGTTGGGGTGGGGGTACGCTCCATACGTACGCGGGTGGGGGGTACGAGTCGTACTTACACTGTTGGGGTGGGGGTGCGCTCCATACGTATGCGGGTGGGGGTACGAGTCGTACTTACACTGTTGGGGTGGGGGTACGCTCCATACGTACGCGGGTGGGTACGGGTCGTACTTACACTGTTGGGGTGGGGGTACGCTCCATACGTACGCGGGTGGGTACGGGTCGTACTTACACTGTTGGGGTGGGGGTACGCTCCATACGTACGCGGGTGGGTACGGGTCGTACTTACAGTGTTGGGGTGGGGGTACGCTCCATACGTACGCGGGTGGGTACGGGTCGTACTTATACTGTTGGGGTGGGGGTGCGCTCCATACGTACGCGGGTGGGGGGTACGAGTCGTACTTACACTGTTGGGGTGGGGGTACGCTCCATACGTACGCGGGTGGGGGGTACGAGTCGTACTTACACTGTTGGGGTGGGGGTACGCTCCATACGTACGCGGGTGGGTACGGGTCGTACTTACACTGTTGGGGTGGGGGTACGCTCCATACGTACACGGGTGGGTACGGGTCGTACTTACACTGTTTGGTTGGGGGTACGCTCCATACGTACGCGGGTGGGTACGGGTCGTACTTACGCCGTTGGGGTGGGGGTACGCTCCATGCATACGGGGTGGGGGTAGGGTCCGTACATATCCATCCCCACGCTGTGTGATGCTTGTGCGGGCCGTACCCAGGCCTTTGCCACGTGGGTACGAGCCGTCCTGCCATTGTTGGGGTGACGTGGGTGTGGGCGTGGTTCGACTCGTACCCACGCTCTTCAGGCGTGGGTACGGGACGTACCTGTCTGGTTGTGTTGCCTGTTCGCGTCGTGACGGACTTCCGTGGTGGCGGTCGCTGGCTTATCTGGACACACCCCCACCCCCTCGTAGTGACCAGGGCATGGGAGTCAGGTATGTCCAGGGCATGTGTGCTGTGTGACTTTGGTGGGGGGTTTGTGGCCTGCCCTGGTCCTGCCACCCCCACCCCACCCCACTTTCCCCCCTCCCTTAGTTGTTCTAACCTTCTGCGGCGTCTGCGTCCGAACCTGTAGAGGAGGTCGATTGCTATGAGGGCCGGGATGACTCGTAGGTTCGGGTCCATGTCTGTCCGTCGCGTACTGGTCCTCCTTGTTTGCGTCGTCCTGTCGCGTACTGGTCCTCCTTGTTCGCGTCATCCTGTGTGTCCGTCGCGTACTGGTGGTCCTTGTTCGCGTCGTCCTGATTTCCCGGCAGTTTTTGGCAGCCGGAAAATAATCACCGTGCGGGATGACGTCGGTGCGAATCATAATTCCTGGTTCGTGAATGGCAGGCTGCGAGCGTCCCGACGTCAGGTCGGCGCTTTCCTGGATCGCATTTGTATGTTTATTTTGTTCGGTCGGGGTTTTTTACAATTCGTACGGAAATGGTGTTCCCGTGCGAATCGTAATTCCATGTTCGTAGATTTTGACGACCGGGTACGCGTCGGACGGAGAATATGCTCCGTCCGACGGTTCGTACCCGGTTTTTACAGGATCGTGATCGGCACCTTAATGTTAATAGCTGAATGATAATTCAAGCTGAGTTGGGAGACCTACTGCTGTGGTTATGTCTTTTGTGCCGCACAACATGTGAAAATTTGAGTTCATTAGTCATTTTGAAGCATTTGATACTGAAAACCGTTTCCTCGCATTTCTTTTGGTAACCTTGTCTGGAATGCTTGGGTGGTCACTACTAACAATTCTGCTTAGGGTGGTCATAGTGTAACGTTAACATATGTTGTCACTATTTTAAAATGATAACATTTCCTAGTAGCTCACTGGACTTTCCTTGAGCAAAAGTAGCTCTCAATGTAGGAAAGGTTGGAGACCCCTGGATTAGAGGGTAACAGGGCAATTTGTGTAAAAAGTAACAGATACCGGGTGCTAGCAGGGGAGGTAGCACATTAACAAACACAGCCCCATGAAACACAGTCGCAAGGCATAAATCCTGGCATTTAGGATCCTGAAAAGCAGCTTGGTGTTGGGCGATTACTAGTAACCTGAACAGAGGATATAAGAGGTAAATTCGGAATATCAGAACAGAATACAGTGAGTTTGCATTTCCCTAGAAGCCAAAATGAATAACTTAATGGAGAGAATGTTTGTGATCAAGGGAGTGCTTGGTTTGTAAAAAAAAATAAGTGCCAGAGCTCTCGTCAGGAGGCCACTGCAGTTTGCACAACACATTGTCCCTGCCAAGCTGCCAATAACAGTAACAACACAACTACTAACCATCACACTCCTACAAGTGTGACAATTCGCGCTATTTCCGGCATCCAAAGCTAAAAAAAATGGCTAGGGCACCAGGTATTAGTAAATGTTAATGTATATTCAATTAATAATTACCAATTGTTGTGGTCATCCCTAAATTAGAAAGAAAATGCCACCTTGTGGAAAGAATTTCACAAGTGCCGGTGTTGACAAGTGCCGGTGCCGAGCATCGGAAATCACTGGTTCAAATTAGCACTGGAATCAAGGCCTCATTAGAAGAGCTCAATAAAGAGGTTGAAGCCAATAATGGTGAAATTCAGGCCTTGAAAACAGGAGAGAAAGAACTCAGGCACAAAATAGAATCCCTGGAAAATAATGCGAGACGCAATAATGTGTTATACGTCCCAGAAGGTTTAGAAGGAGAAAACATTAAGGGTTTTAGGATACATTTCTTGAAATAATTTATCGCTTCTGTAGACCCCATAGAGCTCGAGGCTGATATACAAAGGGTTTATCGCGATTGGTTCATCGTGATCCATTTACAAAGAATTTAAACAGGAAAAACCCCAGGAAAATTCTGATCAATTTCAAGACATATTCCATGAAAGTGTGAATTTTATTGGATTTCCTTAAAGCTGGTAACTGCACACATGAAAAGTAGTTGTTTTGTATGAGATCAGATATTTCTAGGGCCACACAAGACAGACAGTGGGAGTTGTGGAAGTATATCCAAGAACTTAGAATGCTAGAAGCTACCTCCCAAATGATATTCCCCGCCACCCTAAGAATAATGTGGAAAAATAAAATGCACATAATAAGGGACCCAAAGGATATAGAACAATTAATGGAACAGATTAAAGCGAAACAAGGAATAAAAACATCAAGGAAAAATATGGGCTCAAAGGGTATTGGGAGAATACCCAATATGGTTTCAATCAGGGTTTCCAAGGGAGGACGTGAGGGGTTTTTATACACAAAAAGAAGATGGATGGATAAGTAATCACTGATGGGGAGCATGTGGGAGAAATAAATAAAAGTTCTCTTTTGCAGGAGATAAGATGAAGGAATAATGGAGCAGGGAACTCACATCAAGGAAAAACAGACCTTTCTAGAATAAATTATTAGTCCCAGTAGGTTATATGCCGGTGTAGGTCTTGACATTGGAATGTATATGGCCTCAGAGGAGTGAATAGGAGAAGAAGACTTCTAGAATATCTAAGGCAATCAGCTAATGATGTCATAATATTAAGAGAAACCCACTTGGTACAGGAGAAGTAAATAATGTGGTAAATAATTTAATTACCGGAACTTAATTTGATGCGGAAAATCTATAACAATAGCTCAGTAAAATAAGAGGCAGAATCCGTGGTATTAGAGGTTCGGAACGGGCTTTATTCCAGAATCAATTTAAATTGAGGAGCTCCATATTCCATCACCACGAAGGTTCAGGAAGTGAAGAACACCACTTTATTGACAAGTAATCATTTTTATACAATAGGCATTACAGTGAAACAGATGGAGGAGGCGTAACAATTGATAGTAAAGATAAAACATACATGCGTAGCTAGAGTGGGTGTAACTGGGCGTAACTAAAGAACGTCATCAGGTATGATGTCATAATAGGGTGGTTCCATGAAAGAATTTCGCAATGTCAGCAGAAATACTTGGCAGAAATGCGCGCGCAGCAGCATGACGTGTGATTGACGTGCAACTAGGGGGTGAAGGGGACTTGACATTTAGCTCTACATGTGGCGACAGAAGTCTGGAGAGTCAAGTCAACCTAATCCCAAATCATATCTAACATCCTATGTTTAAAGAACTATGTTATCCAAAAGAGAGGTCTCTTAGAGTAGAATCTTATTCTATACTGACTATGAGTGCGTGTACAAGCGTCTAAGTGTCTACACAATATGCGGGGGCAGAAATCTTCCATAGTAACAGGGCTATGAATTACTTGCATAAAGACAGAGAAGCCGGGCCTTTTGCTCGGTAGCTGGAAGAATGTTTACTTAAACTACTAGACAGGAATGCATTGGGTAGGGAGCGGAGCAGATAATCTCGAAGGTGAAATACAGTTTTTGGCAGGCAACAGGCTGATGTCAGGCACCGTTAGCTGCGCAGAGAATGAGGACAAAGTTCATGGATACAGATGCGAGCTCAGACTGAAGCTTTCAGAGGCAGAAGGCAGGAAAAGCTTGATGGCAGAATCAGGGCCTACTTGCCTGGACTGTAAAATGGCATAAGTGAACCATATAAAGCCGGTGGCCTTTCATACTTAGGAATGGAATATCCAGCCCATTCATGGCGGATCTGAAAGAGGACATGTTGGCGGTGGACGCACATGTGTTTGCGTCTTCATAACTGGAACTGGAGGGAACATACATGTACTTGTGATTTATACATGAAACCGTTGGGGTCCAAGATAGGGGACATAACTGATCAGGAAAATCCATATTTCCACATTCCCTCCTTGTCCCCTACTTGCCCGTCAAGAGATATCAATCTTCATTAATCCATCGATCTGTTCATATAGCATCATTTGTTCTTCTTTCTTCTTCCGTGATGAATGAAATCTTGGTGGTGGAATACACGATGTGGCACACAGACCACAGATCGCTGGTCCACATTGTAGACATAGACAGCAACTGAATAGTATGAGAAAGCCAATACCTAGGAAGGATAGGACCTTCCATCCAAAGGTAGATAATACACTCCAAAACCAACCGGACCAAGTCCAGGTGCCTGGATTCTGGTGTATCTGGCTTACAATCTTATGAAGGCGAGTTATGGCTTTATATACAGATGGCGAATTTTCTGGTATGAAAATGCAACAACTTGATCCGATGACCCTACAAGCTCCACCCCTATCGGTCAGGATGACGTCAAGGACAAGACGATTTTGAAGCACAACAATCCGCATAGCAGACTGCTCTTCTGTTAAATTGCCTAAGGCGGAAATAGTTTCGTTCACTACTGCTTCAAGGGTTCTGGTTAATCTACGTATCAGCTTACTATTGGTAACTGTACCTATATAGGGAAAGAGACTTTTATTGAAATCTGTGTATTTTTCCCATGCTGTCTCAGTGTAATCGACTATTGGGAGATCTCTCCTTTCTCTATTGTGTACTAAATGAGTATTTCTGTGATAATCAGGAGGAGCTAGGAAAACAGGTGGCAAAAGGAATCCGATGTAGCAGGTACCATCCCAATCTAGTGGCAAACGTATGTATGCCGTCTGACCACATATGAAGTAGGAATGGCGGGAAGCTCTAAATGTAGACTTGCCTTGATCACTAAATTCTATTACAGTGGTGCATCTACTATGGCCCATATGTATGGAACCATTCTTTCTTACACATAATTCACCTTTAACTGGAAATACTGACATGGCGGGCAAAATTGGAGTAGCTTCGGATTCGACATTCAGGATCATGAGATTAAGCGTAAAATTACCTAATCCATACACTTCATTTTCTAGATCAGTTCCTGTTCTTTTGGGAAGTCCCTCCTTGTTAGGGTGACAGACTTTGAGTAAAACTAAGTTCAAATTTCCCCATACCCAGTTATTCTGGTAAACTGCAGCATTCGAATCTAGGGAATTAATTAAACTAAACCATGCTCCACAGGAGCCGTTGTGTGTGAACGGGTATGGAAAGAGAGGTAGAATTCCTTTATAGTTCTGATAGGGAGGGAGTCGGCCACATATCCAACAATTTGTAGCATTGCTAACCTGATGGGAATGATGTAACATACTAATAAAAGTATTATTGCGCAGCGCAAATCTATAAGACAATTCATGCGGAGGTAATTCACTAAAAGAATGTTCAGCAGTAATATTGTAAACATGTCTAGAAATAGGATAATATATGTGCAACAATATACTTGCAGTAATTATTAAAAGACTTAAGAAAAACAAAATTAATAACGTCACTGTGCAATGACTACGCAGTGATTTACAGTACGCATGTCGTTTCAGCTTTATCCTTCTGTTTCTTTCTCTACACAGGTCTAAGGAGTACATGTCAGAGACAAATTCGACCGCTTCACCTTGGAGAGGACTTAAACAATCAAATTGCCTGACTTGTTAGACCTAAGTTTTAGTTTGTATTGTTCATGGCTATTCAGTTCAACCAAAGGAAGTTTAGAGTCAATCGGGGAAGACACGCAAGGTGTGTCATTTACGTCTGACGGTAGTCCATGAAATTTCTTGATATGACTTGAATGTATCCAGCCTTTTCGTCCTTCGATCTTTACGGCTGTCCTCGTCGTTAGCAATACGATTGAGGCGACTTCCACCTAGGATCCAGCTGAGACTTCCGATCAAAGTTCCTCACTAGAACTAAATCCCCTGGAATTACGTCATGGGGTTTCACCTCGGTGTGGTCGGGAAAGGCTGCAGTTACCTGTGAACGACAAGATTGTAGTGCAGACATCAAGGAAGCCAAGTAATCTGTCAGCATATTACAGTCAATATCAGTTATTTTGCGTGGTATAGGCGTCCCCCACATATTTGGTGGTCTACCGAAGATCACTTCATAAGGGGATAGCCCTGTTCGAGAGTGTGCTACCATTCTCATGTAAAAGAGTGCAACGGGTAAGGCTACTACCCAGTCGACACCTTTCTCTCTGCATATTTTGGACAATCTAATTTTCAGGGTCTGGTTATGTCGTTCCACGAGACCTGCTGCCTCGGGGTGTCGGACACAGTGAAATTTCCACTGATAGCCTAACAAAAGTGAAACGTGTTTCATTAATTCGGATGCGAACGGCTGGCCGTTATCTGAGTAGACAACACGTGGTAAACCGTACCGTGGGAAGAATTCTCGAACTAACTGTTTGGCAGTAGTCGGGGCAGTGTAATCTGAAACCGGGTATGCCTCTGTCCAACGGGAAAGAGCACAGACAACTACGAGAACATATTTGAATCCTCGACATCGTTCCATCTGGATATAATCCATCTGGAGGACTTCAAAAGGGTGATCAGGAGGCTGAAATCCACCCTGTTCTACGGGAATGCTTTTACCTGGGTTAAACTGACAACAGATCATACAGGTACGGACTTTTTGTTTAGCTGCTGCTCGTAAATGTTTGTTGAACCAAATGTGTTGGATGCTGTCTAGCATAGCTTTTTCTCCTAGATGTGCTGGACTATGTACAGTGTTAATAACGACTTGGACCATTGAATCAGGAAGGAACCACACAGATTTTTCCTTCGTCATCCATCCTTGATCCGTTTGGATCCCTCCTAATTCAGTCCATTTCTTTATTTCGTCTGGTGTAGCATGTGTCTGTATGTCGATTACGTCAAGAGCGGGATCCTTAACCATCATGCAATGTGTTGGTGTCGGGACTATTGTCTTTGTCATGTCGGATGTTTGAGTTTGAGCAGTCTGTTTAGCTGTTCTGTCAGCTAGATCATTGCCTTGAGAAATGATATCAGTAACTTTCGTATGGGCTTTACATTTCATAATTGATATTGCAGTGGGTAGATGTATTGCATCTAATAAGGCATGAATAAGGGGTCCGTGCTGAATGTGGGCACCGTGAGAAGTTAAATAACCTCTCTCTCGCCACAGCACGCCGAAATCATGTACAACTCCGAATGCATAACGTGAATCAGTGTATATGTTGACTTTTTTATTTGTTGCTTGAATACAGGCTTGTGTCAGAGCGATGAGCTCTGCTGCTTGAGCGGACAAGGTATTTATGCAATTTGTTTCAATGATTTCAGTGTCTGTTGTGACTGCGTAAGCGGCCACTAGCTCTCCTGTACCTGTTCTCATACATGAACCATCTACATACAATGTCAGGTCTGGGTCTAACAATGAGACGTCTGTTAAATCTTGTCTGGGTTTCGTCATGAACGTGATAACTTCAATACAATCATGTGCAAGTGGGTCTGTTCCATTTACAGGTAACAGTGTGGCAGGATTCAATGTACTACAACGTCTGATTTCTATATGTGGCTGAAACAATGTTAATTCGTAACCAGTGAGTCGTGCTATAGTCAAGTGTTGTGTTTGTGTGCGGTTCAAGAGAACCTCTACTGCATGTGGTACTTGTACTGTTAATGGATGTCCTAATACTATGGCATCGCTTTGTCTGATTGCTAAAGCTGTTGCTGCCACTGATTTCAGGCACGCAGGCAAAGCCTGAGCTACGGGATCTAATGTACTAGAAAAATAAGCACATGGTTTGTGTGATCCTGCTTGTTCCTGTGTGAGTACTGACAAGGCAGTACCTTCGCGTTCTGTAACGAAGAGTGTAAACTGTTTATTGTAACATGGTGTTGCTAAAACAGGTGCTTGGCATAAGGCTTTCTTTAGGCTTTCAAAAGCTTGTGTATGTTCCTGAGTCCAAGGGAGAACAGTCGATGTGGCTGCCTCCTGTGTTGTCAATTGAATGAGGGGTTTTGCTAGAAATGCATACTGAGGGATCCGCTGCCTACAATATGAAGTGAGGCCTATGAAAGCCCGCACCTCCTTTTGTGTCTTGGGTATCGGCATATTTGCAATTAGCTGGATGCGATCTGGTGTAAGCTGCCTTCCCTCCTTGGACAGCGAGTGACCAAGGTAAACAACTCGCTGGACACAGAATTGCAGCTTAGAAGGGGACACCTTGTGCCCCTTTTCGGCCAAAAATTGTAATACCGTCAGTGAGGCTTTCTCACATTCAGGTTCGCTTCTAGCGGTGATCAGCAGATCATCGACATATTGAAGCAGGGCAGTGTTGACTGGCATGTGGATACTGTCGAGTTCTCGTTTCAGTGCTTGGCTATAAATGCTGGGGCTTTCTGTAAATCCTTGAGGTGCGCGTGTGAATTTAAAGCTTCGTCCATTTAAACTAAATCCGAACAAGTATTGGCTTTCCGGATCTATTGGGACGCTGAAGAAGGCATTCTTGAGATCAATTACAGTAAAGAATGTTGCTTCGGAATCAATGGCTGTCAGTAATGAAGAAATGTCTGGGACTACGGGGTATTGTGGTACTATGCATTTATTTAATTCGCGCAGATCAATAACCAATCGATATACTGGCGGGGCTGTTGGATCGGTTCGTTTAAGAATCGGAATTATCGGGGAATTACATACATTGGAGTCAGTTTCCACAACCACTCCTTGGGTAATAAGCTCGTCAATGATTTGTAGTAAAGCCACTACAGCATCTGGGGGTAACTTGTATTGTCGCATTCGTGGAAGTACCACTCCTGCCTTTAGTGTGACTCGATATGGTGTAATGTTCATGCAACCAACATCTGTAGGGCCTTGCGCCCATAAATGTGTCGGTAAAGTCTGTAGTTGGTGATCCATGTCTCGGGACACGTAGTGCCCTTTGAAATCACGTAAAAATAATCTTACTCCTTCTGGAGAACAACATATAATAGCTCCTAGAGCTTTCAAAGTTTTTATGTCAGCCAGAGTAAGAAAAGCTCGTTCTGGGGGTAGGCGTTTCTCGGTGCAGGTGGCTTCTCTTTGGAACTCTCTGCCCATCAGGATTCGCTCAGAGCCCAAGATCCTACCATTTAGGAAACTTCTTAAGACCTACCTGTTTCCACAGTAGTGACTAGCTGAGTCTCCCCTTCTGGTCTGTTGCGCCGGGACGCCCCTGGGTAAGCTGAGCGCATTACAAATTTCATATTATTATTATTATTATTATTATGCCTAACAAGTTTTCTGGACATGATTTAGTAAGTAATAAATCTGTAGTTCGTGTCAAGGGACCGATCGTAAGTGGAAGAGGCTGTGTTACTTCGTTAATGATAGGTTTTCCTGAAAAGCCAAGGGAAATATTCTGTGTGCCTGAGAGGGGTGCCCCTGGAACTTCACTACGTTTTATTGTTGTTCGGCTTGCCCCTGTATCAAGTAAGAATTTTCTATCTTGACCTAATAGTTCACTGTGTACATAAGGTCCTTCTTGATCTACAGGGACCTCAATAAGGGGTAAGCCAACTTCCCTCTCTAGGCTGTTTCATGAGTATCGTTGGTAATCAGGATAGTCATACTGTGCGGTCTGATACATCTGTCGGGTCGTTGTTTGTGTGGCAGCAATAGGCTGCGGTGGTGGAGCTGCCATAGACTGTTGCGGAGCTGGCATGGACTGTGCATGCTGCGGAGTTCCTTGTTGATTCTGATCCTGTCTAAGTGGTCTTGGTCTTTCTTTTGTGTTACCTATGGCGATATTATGTTTTAAAATGGGACAATCGTGTACATAATGACCTGGCTGTTTACAATAGTTGCACGTCCCTTTAACAGGACCTGTTGAAACACTGGACTGTGTTATACCCTTCTTATGACCGTCAGCTGGAACTGTCTGGGAAACTAGCATTTTCATTTTCGTGTCTTTCATGCGTCTATGTTCATGTTCTTGTTCTTCTCTAATTCTATTGTGATGGTACCGTAGCATTTGTAACATTTGTGACGGAGTGTTACCTTGCCAGGTACTCTCGAACTTCAATACCCTATTCTTAACTTGGGGCAAGGCATTTTCAACTAACTTTGTCACAAACAGATGTGGATACGACTCGCTACTTGCTTTTATTCCACTATTTATACCAAAACATTTCTCAAATCGGGAATAGAAATCACTAGTGTCTTCATCTGATTTCTGTTTACAGGCTGAGATTGCACCCCAGTCTTCCTTTTTCGTAGTTAATAAACGTGGCAGTACCTGTACTAGTAAACCTGGTAGTGCTTTGATCTTGTCCCCGAGCCCTGAACCTGGACCTCGAGCTTTTTCTTCGTTTTCTAATGCTGTCCAATCTATCTTCTGGTCTCCCACCTCCCAATCCTTTTCCTTGAGTTTTTCGTAAATGCCCGCAGGCATTAATACCTTCAATATTGTCATAATGTCGGGGTAGGTATATTCTCCCATGAGTAACATATCTTTAATTTCACGATGGAAACCTGCTGGGTCTTTATCATGACTGGGTACCACTTTCTTCATTTCTAATAGTTCTATTTTAGATATGGGTGTGTATACAAACACACGTTTAAACTCATTGTCATCACCCTTTATCGGGTGCACTTCGCGTAAGGGATTCTGTCTATCCATGTAATGCGTCGTTCTTTCCTTGATGGGCAGTGAGACATGTTCAGGACATACAAAAAGGATGTACTGCTTTCTGGATTCTAGTATTTCTCTAATTAACTTAGTACCGGAACCTCTCCATTTATTCGTGAGTAATTCAGTCAATATATCAGGTAAGGGACCAGGATCGGAGTGTTGGCTTTTATATAATATAAGGAGTTGTTGAATCATATAGATACCAGCTAAACGCTGTTCATCTGGGGCGAGGTTCAAAAACGTATGTGCTAGTGTATCATCACCATATTTTCCAGGACTATCAACCCAGTGAACGGCTGACCTGGCTAATTCTTGTTCGTCCATAGAATCGAGTATATGATAACCCCTTCGTTCTCGGAGTAATTTGTCAGCGGCTTGGAATGAATGTTCGGGGGACCTTAGATTTATTATAGGAGTTTGGAATTTTCTGTTATTATCTGGACGTATCGGACATATCGGATCAGTAAAGCATCTAGTATTATTGCAAGATCTTCCTCTACCTACATAGGCCATTGTTTCTAACTGTCCTGTGGGCAGTTCTAATTCTTCCTCGTCCTCGATTTGTTCTGGTTCGTCTACTGCTAATCTTTCCTCGTGTATTCGTTCTATTTCTTTGCGGATCTTTCGGCTCATAGCTACTATGCATGATCGTTTATCATGTCTCCCCTCTGATATATTCTTACCCCATGTGGTAAGAATCTGCATTTCTTCCGGATTTACCCCTGGTTGATCTTGATTTCTGATCACACAGTTTATGAGGAAACGTAACAGTTCCCCCTGTATTTCCACCTTTTTGGTACTCCATGGCTCTGTTAATACTCTCAGGGTCTCGCCCTGACTGAACAAAGTGATATATATTTTCTAAATGTGCAGTCATTCCTGGTAGCTTCCCTAAGTATATTGCAGCTCGTCGGATACGTAATGATGCCAGCATCATTTCGTCCCCTTTTCCGGGCACAGGGTCATATCTACAGTCTATTAGAAGTTCCTTGAGCGTGTTGGGAGTTACTAGTTTGGGCGTACGTTGGTGGGCTAATTCTTGAAAGGAAAGTTTATTTGTTCTGGGTGGCGTAGAAAAAATGCTTGATGTACCTCCGGTAGCACCACCTGGGGTGCTGGATGTGAAAGGATTCGTTGAACGGGATATAGCAACCATAGGTGTGGATGCAGATGTAGAAACAGATGTGCTTGCCGGAACTTGTGTCGGAGTTTGCTGTTGCAGAGGTACAGACGAAGGAGGGTCTTGGCGTTGAACCCCCTCGGCAGGCGGTCTATGTGGCGCAGCATTAGCATACTCGGGAGCTGCGTCGTCTAAATAAGAGGAAAGAAAAACATCTTCTGCGGTTCTGGGATGCCCTTTGGGATGTGCTTTTATCGGAAACAATGGGGGTGGCAAGTCTCTTGGTATCTCCGGAGTAGCCTTAGGTAGTCCTTCGGCCAGAAGAGGATACATACCATTCACAAGGGCATTTCTTTGTCTGTCTGTTTGTTCTGACTTTACTCGAGTACCTTCTTCACTTAATACACTTTCTTGAACTTTATTTGAATTCTCCTTACTTTTCTCTTCCTGTCTGAGCGCTTTTTCTGTACGTCTGTATGATTCTTTACGCCATAATTCAATGGCATCTTTCTGTGACTGTCTAGCTTTCCTTTTCCATAATTCTTCTTCTACTTTCATAATGCAATCTGCATCCCAGGTCCCAGCTGCGGGCCACCTCTGACTTTCTGGTAATTCCTTGGTGTAGTCTACCCATAGATCAAGAAATAATATGGCATCTAGGCCATGTTTATGATACATGAAGTACCCTGGAGTGTCCCTAGGAGGAATGGGAACAGCTTCTTCGAGTACCCCTTTTCTGGTTTTGATCTGTCTTAATTTCGAAAAGAGCGGCATATTGGGAACTGATCTGATACCTAATTTTGAACACGTTTAATACCATAAAACACAATAATGAACAGTCATTCACACCACAATATACAGAACGTATTTAAAACATTTTAACATTTAACATTTAAATAAAATAGACAATGATGGCCATTTAGGGAACTAGTCACTAAGCATAATACTCGATACTAACTAGGTAAATCTGAATTATATACTAGACATACTTGATATACTGCTAAACAGTACAGATACACTGCTGAAACAGTGCAGACCGGATTTGTGTACCCAAACCCGTCTTGACCGGCACAACCTATGTGCACGTCAGAACGCCTCCCCGATAATGGTACTCACCGGGTAGCTCGGAACGGAAGGCCTCGGAACTGAACTGAACTTGAACCGGACTGGACTCGACTCGGAACTTCGGAAACTTCGGAAAACTGGTGGGCCTCTGTATACCTCGGATCTTGCTCTCTCAGCTAGGCTCTGGTCGGGATACTTCGCACTTCTCACCGCCTCGTCTGGGTGTTGATCGCAGCCTCAGTTACCCCCGCTCGGCAGGAGGGAGATACAGGAAATCCTGTGGGTACGCGTTGTTGTCCGTCCAGCTGTGACAGGAGACCGGGCCTGCAACGCACCGCCGGCGCGTGAGACGAGAAAGTGTCCCTGTTCGGGCGCCATTTATGTGGTAAATAATTTAATTACCGGAACTTAATTTGATGCGGAAAATCTATAACAATAGCTCAGTAAAATAAGAGGCAGAATCCGTGGTATTAGAGGTTCGGAACGGGCTTTATTCCAGAATCAATTTAAATTGAGGAGCTCCATATTCCATCACCACGAAGGTTCAGGAAGTGAAGAACACCACTTTATTGACAAGTAATCATTTTTATACAATAGGCATTACAGTGAAACAGATGGAGGAGGCGTAACAATTGATAGTAAAGATAAAACATACATGCGTAGCTAGAGTGGGTGTAACTGGGCGTAACTAAAGAACGTCATCAGGTATGATGTCATAATAGGGTGGTTCCATGAAAGAATTTCGCAATGTCAGCAGAAATACTTGGCAGAAATGCGCGCGCAGCAGCATGACGTGTGATTGACGTGCAACTAGGGGGTGAAGGGGACTTGACATTTAGCTCTACATGTGGCGACAGAAGTCTGGAGAGTCAAGTCAACCTAATCCCAAATTATATCTAACATCCTATGTTTAAAGAACTATGTTATCCAAAAGAGAGGTCTCTTAGAGTAGAATCTTATTCTATACTGACTATGAGTGCGTGTACAAGCGTCTAAGTGTCTACACAATATGCGGGGGCAGAAATCTTCCATAGTAACAGGGCTATGAATTACTTGCATAAAGACAGAGAAGCCGGGCCTTTTGCTCGGTAGCTGGAAGAATGTTTACTTAAACTACTAGACAGGAATGCATTGGGTAGGGAGCGGAGCAGATAATCTCGAAGGTGAAATACAGTTTTTGGCAGGCAACAGGCTGATGTCAGGCACCGTTAGCTGCGCAGAGAATGAGGACAAAGTTCATGGATACAGATGCGAGCTCAGACTGAAGCTTTCAGAGGCAGAAGGCAGGAAAAGCTTGATGGCAGAATCAGGGCCTACTTGCCTGGACTGTAAAATGGCATAAGTGAACCATATAAAGCCGGTGGCCTTTCATACTTAGGAATGGAATATCCAGCCCATTCATGGCGGATCTGAAAGAGGACATGTTGGCGGTGGACGCACATGTGTTTGCATCTTCATAACTGGAACTGGAGGGAACATACATGTACTTGTGATTTATACATGAAACCGTTGGGGTCCAAGATAGGGGACATAACTGATCAGGAAAATCCATATTTCCACAGGTAGCAAAATGGGTTGAGCATTATGTGTGTACTGCCCTATCGTGTTGTGTGAAGGGGGTGGCAATTCTGATCAAAAGCTCAGTAAAGGCAGTTTTGGATGAATGCTCAGTAGATCCATGAGGCAGATGGCTGGTTGCTAAAGTCAAAATATATATTACATGGCATGCTTTTGTAGGATACATTGGGCCAAATATTGATGATCCGACACTCCTCCGGACTTTGTATTGTCACTTGTTGGAGGTTTAGATAGGAGGGGGAACTTTAATGTGTTAATTAATTCTGATCTGGATAGATCTACTTAAAGAAACATGACAAGCTCACCTAAGATGAGTAAGCATGTAAGGCTGTTAATGAAAGATCTGGGACTAATTGATATTCGGAGAGAGAGAGCCAATAGAGATAAAAGTTTTAGTTTCAATAATAAAAAGTATGGGTATGCCTCCAGAATGTATTTTTTTCTTGTAGATATTAGGTTGGGCAAAAAAGTTAGAAAAGTAGAGCATTTGCTGGAACATTTTTCAGATCACTCTGCAGTGAGGCTAAAATTACTAAAACACCTGCTCCCCCAGATGGTCCCTAAATAGAACCTTATTGCTGGATCTGGCAGTGACAGAACAGATGAGAAGAGATGCAAAATAATCTTTTCAATTAAATATTAACTTGGCCATCATATTTATATTTTGGGACACATATAAAGCCTTCATTAGGGGCAGGATAATAAGCCAGGCAGCAAAAAAACGTAAAGAATCATAGAATAAATAAAGGCACCTAGAAACTATGATTAAGAGTCTTCAGAGGGAGGTAGGCTTTCAACATAATGCCCAGGATCAAAGCTGCTGTGGAGAATAAGGTCAAAAATGCAAGAGCTGAGCTAGCAGAGTATCTGGAAGGGAGGTTATGAAGTAAATGGGAGGCTACAAAATTTGCCCTTTACGAATATGGGGAGGGATGTGAGAAACTATTGGCATGGAAGATGAAGGTGGTTTACTTAGAAACACTATCAAAGAAATTGATAAAGAGACTGGCAAACAATGTACAGAGGACTCAGATATAGAGCAGGCTTTTACCATTTTCTTACAAGAACTATATACAGACGTTTTAGTAGTAACCGAGGCCCAGATAGAGAAATTTATAGGGAGTGATGCTTTGCCGACTTTGAAAACTGACATAAAGCATAGTTTAAATTTAAATTTCTAGGTAGTGATGCTTTGTCGACTTTGAAAACTGAAATAAAGCAGAGTTTAAATCAGAAGATCAGTACGGAGGAGGTGCGGGGGTGATGAAGAACTTAAAAAGAGGGAAAGCAGCTAGCCTGGACGGTCTGCCGAATAAACTGTATATTGTCCTAGAAGATGAACTGATCCTGCCTTTAACTGATTTATTAAATCGAGTTTTATTTAAGAGACACGTTTTGCCACAGACTTGGGATGAGGCCACAATCAGCATGATTTGGAAACCAAGCAAGGATCCTAAGATTTCTGAATCATGTAGTTCGATATCATCACTTAACAGTGATTATAAAATCTACACGCAGGTGTTGGCAAAGAGTTTGGAGGATGCAATCGAGACCGTAGTTCATGAGGATCAGAAGGGGTTTATCAAGGAGCGACACCTTAACAAATTAACACATGACTTGTTTGTTGCGATAGATATGGCAATGAAAAATTGTTCTGCACTAACAATTCTGACTTTCCATGCAGCTAAGGCGTTTGACAGAGTGAGCTGGCCTTTCTTACACCATGTTATCCAACAATTTGATTTGGGAGAGAAATTCACAAAAGCAATTAGGTTAATCTATAAAAGTCCGACAGCCAGAATTGTAGTGAATGGAATTTTAACCAAACAGATCAATATAGAGAGAGGGACGCCACAAGGCTGCCTGCTTTCGCCATCGCTTCCCAATTTATACATGGAGCCTTTAGCAAATAATATCAGGGGCAACTAGGGCATCACTCCTTTCGAATGTGATGAAGCAGATAAACTGCTTAATCCTCACTTGACATATAAAACTAAATGTTGTCACCTTTGGAAAGAAAATGACATTCATGCAAAAATGATGCTAATATACGCTGAAGTGTTTCGTGTTTCAAGTGCTGCTCTGTGCATTCTGACTAAATCGCGCTTTGTGTGTTACCAATTGATCCTCATATTTTAAAAATAATGTATTTTTAACTTCACGCTGCTAAATCTTTTTAACATTGAATGTATTGAATTTAAATTGCTGTACCTTGTTCTGGTCTTAATCGCACTTTTCCTGTTCTCTTGCTGTTGGACCGGATTTTCCGGTTTCACCCCTAGAGCCTACCAGGTTGGGTGGGGGGAGGAGTCTATCTCCACACTTGGCCTTAAATGACAGCTGCAGCGCGGGAGTGCATCGGACGCGCTACACCCCATGTCCATTTTTTCCGTTACTCCGCTAAGGAGCTGAAACTACTGCAGGGTAACATGCCAATTGACACTAACACCCGGGCTAAATTGAAAAAGGTGGGGATTCTAAGACATAGAGGTACCTACCCAGAAATTTATCCAAAACCCTCCCGCCTGGAGGATCATCTCAAACAAATGATCTCACCAGATTCTGCCAACCCCCAGCATCAGGAGTTAAGGGGACTTACAGTTAGCTATTTGAACACTTGCTCGCTGGTGAAACACCGGCCCGAAAGTTTTCAGCTCTTAGATTCAGACAAACCGAATATACTCCTTCTCACTGAAATGTGGCTTACTGAAGAGTCTGCCCCTGATATTCAAGCAGCAGTACCTGATAGCTATTATATTCTTCAGGCAAACAGGACCTCAAGCAAAGCAGGTGGAGGGGTTGCAGCTATCATTCACCAGAAACTTCAGTTCACCTCACTAGGGGTCACAGGCTTACCCTCAGTTGACAGCCTAGTTTTGAAATTTGAATCGCCTCAGTCTTCTTTTATTTGCGCTTTATTTTATCGACCTCCTTATCACATGCCTACAATCCCCCAGTTACTGGGCAAAATTATCTCCCATCTAGTCATTAATTACGCCAAAATCCTCATAATCGGAGATTTTAACCATTGGCCCAATGATGTACTCTGTTGAACTGGCAGATCTACTCTTTGGGATGAATTGTACTCAGTATTTGAGCGCAGCTACCCACATAAAAAGGGCACATTTTCGACCAAGTCTGGACATCTAACCTGAAGATCTCTAAGTTACTGTTTTTTCCTTGTACTTGGTCAGTCCACCATTTTATTACATTCACTCTCTCCAGTGTTCACTCATCCAAACCCCAACGATTAGAGAACCATATGGCTCGAAACTGGAGACGCACAAACATAGGCGATTTCTGCTCGTTATTAACTGCCATGGCCCCATCAGTACAGGAGTCTCTCCACAATCAGGCTGAAAGCATTAAGACATGGCTTGAATCTGCTAGTGACAGTGTTGCACCTCTTAAGAAAACCAAGATCATGAGACCTCATGACGCACAACGTTGGTTCTCCGACGACTTAAAAGCAAAGAAACTTGCTCTAAGACATGTAGAACGTAGCTGGAGACGCCACAAGTCCCCAGATAAGAAGGATATATTTCTAACCCAGCTTAAAGTATATAAAAATGCTATTCTTCAAACTAAGGCAGATTATTTTTCTAAGAAAATCCTAAACTCGGCAAACAAGCCCACGGATATTTTCTGTATAGTAGATAAGTTTTGCAAACCAGATAAAGTCATGGTGAAACCTGTCCTTTTGCAATCTTTTTGTGACTCTCTCAACTCCTATTTTATTGAGAAAGTTGCCACTATTAAGTCTAGCATCCCTACCTCTACCTCCCCCACATACTCTGCTTATATGCAAAAATCCACTTCTGCTTGATCAAATCCCTTTGATCTCCAGGGAGGTATTTTTTGGTTTGCTTAAGATGGTTGGCTCCGGTTCTCCTACTGACTGCTATCACCCTCACATATTATGGGAAGCCGTTACCACCTGCCCGGACCCCCCTCTTTCACTCCTGAACAATTCTCTGAAGCTGGGTATAGTCCCAAATATATTGTCCCAATTTTAAAGAAACCTAGTTCTGACCCTCTGGTTCTCAGCAATTATCGTCCCATCTCCTTGTTGCCCTACTTTGGTAAAATCTTAGAGTCTCATATGGCAAATTGATTCAGCTCCTTCGTTGAACACTCCCATTTTCTTGATTCTCATCAGGCAGGTTTTAGACCTGCACACTCAACGGAGTCAGTTATTCTCACGGGTATGGACGAGCTTGGGACGGGGGGGGCAGACAAGGGCATCACCCAGGCCCTGGTACTTCTTGATTTGTCAGCGGCATTCGACACGGTCGATTATGATCCCCTGGTTGACCGTGTCAGTAATGCCGGGATCCAGGGTCGGGCACTGAAGTGGCTCTTTTTTTTTAGCAACCGGCTTCAAGCGATTCGCCTCGCCAATTTTTCCTCCAACAAAATGAAACTGACCTTCGGGGTTCCCCAGGGCTCCTCCCTTTCACCGCTTCTCTTCAATTTGTACTTACTACCCCTGATCCGCTCCTTGAGAGAAAGAAAGGTTGGGAACCTTTAACTATGCTGACGACCTTCAATTGGTATTTGATATCAACCATTCGGCATCCTCCATGTCCAATTATCTACTCTGAATTTTATCAGCGACTGGATGAATAGTAACCGACTAAAACTGAACGCTGACAAAACTAAGCTGATCCTTACGGGTGGGCCAGCTAACCCGTGGAACTCCAACTTTTGGCCTCCATTATTGGGAAATTCCCCACTCCTAGTAAGTTCTACCAAAGGTTTGGGAATTGTGATCAGCAATGATCTGTCCAGCTCAGATTGGCTCAGTGGTCTCCTCCTGCTTCTTCCAATTGCGAAGAATTAGGAAGATCAGTAGATTTTTGACCATGGAAGCTCTGACTTTAGTCATCCTAGCTCTGGTAATCTCCGGTGTTGTTTACGCCAATTCACTTTATGTAGGTATCCCAGCTTATCAATTACATTGCTTAAAACTGGTGCAGAACCAAGCGGCCAGGTTGATTTTCCACCAGCCCAAATGGCACCACGTCAGACCGCTAATGAAAAGCCTACACTGGCTTCCTGTGGCCAAACGATGTGCTTTCAAGTTGGGATGCACCATCTTTAAAGCCCTCTCCGGTAACAGTACAGCATTTATCTCCTCTGGGATCCAGCGCTATACTCCATTTCGAGATCTGCGGTCCTCCCATCTGAATCTGCTGGCTACTCTGTCCTTTAAACGTAAGTAACATGGGGGATTAAGATTTGCGGTCTTGGCCCTGTAATTTTGGAACTCTCTCCCTGTGGAGTTGAGGTCTGTGACCTCTTATGCACAATTTAGGAAACCGCTCAAGACCTGGCTGTTCTCCCAGGCGCATGACTAAGTTAATCCTCTCACTGCGGCAGCCTCCCCCTAGACCTCAGCGCCATGAAACCATTTGGTGTACGTGCGCTCAATAAATTCCTTAACATAACATAACATATAGTTCTTAGAGAAACTAACTGGCACATGCATCAAGAAAAGCTTTTGCGAGTCCTTAATTGCGAATATTAAGGACTCGCAATTAAGGACTCGCAAAAGCCTATGCATGTAGGAATCGCTATTAGAAATAGCGATTCCTTAACATTCATTAATTGCGACTCACAAATTGCGAGTCGCAATTAATGAATGGCTTCCCATTCATTCCTATGGGCCTCCAGGCCCATAGGAATGCATTGGAGATTGCGGGAGCAATTTGCGAGTACCAGTAGGTACTCGCAAATTGCTCCCGCAATTTCTAGGGTGCAAGGGTGTCAAAATTACACCCTATTGCACCCATGTATTTGAACTCTGCACACATGTTGCATACACACATGCTCTAAGGGCATGTGTGTGCGCAACGTGAAACTTAGAAAAATGCAAATAAGTGCATTTTTCTAAGTTTTAGCAAATTACCATGAAGTCCAGCTTCATGGTAATTTGCTCCCGCTAGTAGCGAAATCGCTATTTTTTAAACTTTCATGCATTGCATTTAAGGAATCTCAATTAGGGATTCCTTAAATGCAATCGCTATTTAAGGAATTGCTATTTTGGGATTCCTTCAATAGCGATTTTTGCATTTGGGATGATGCATCCCAAATGCAAAAATACCGGTCGCTAAGGGGCAGATTCTGAGAATCTGCCCGTTTGCGACCGGTTTTTACATTGATGCATGTGCCTATTAGTTACAGCATTGTGAAAGCATTCAGAAAAGAGTAGAGTAAATGTAACATTTCTCGTTTGAATAACATAGGTTTGTACTTACTAAGATTCTCTGATATTCTGGTATTCTTTTAACGTGAATTAGAAATGTGAAAGTGATAACTCACATGTGTGAAGGTATTTTTTAATAATTTCTGTAGATAATGATAAATGCGAAGAATTAACAGAACTAATTGCAAATTAGATTAGACGAAGATATGGCATTACACGTAAATGCTAATTCTGATTTTACTGAAACCTTTACAGAATAATCTTCATATATGTACTAATGTAATGTGCCTAAAATGAAATTCATTTTTAAGATTTTGAAATAAATTACATATTGGTACTTTCGAAATGCAGTTGTACGTTATAGTTACACATGTCCTTCACAATGGACTAGCTTACTTTAAACACATATTTACATTTCAAATCAAATCTATATGTCTTAAATCATAATGAAATGTATATTTGAATACTTAAATTCATGCTTATGTTAGCCTAAATTCAAATAGGCCTGTTTGCATATTCGTGTATATTTCTTCCTTTCCTTCTCGCTTGACTTTGATCCATGGGAGAATATCTTAATATTACAAATGTATAGCAACTGTATCCTGTTTTAGAAGTTCTCAGGGGCTTATAAGGGCCAGTGGTTACAAGTATTGATGCACTAGGTAAATGTGCCTGGGAAACTGCCCTTTCGAACTTGTTCATGTGCTTTGTCAAAGGATCTTTGTTTAAAGGTCCACCTCTACTGGATGATCTGATCATTTACGTAACTTGAAACGCCTATATTTCTGAAAAATGTATCTTCTTTATGCCTCATGACAAGCATCCCAAATTAACTGACCAATGAACTGAGTGGTCTGATGTGCTGGGGTAACCTAGAACGTGCCACCCTGGAACTGTGAAAATATAGTAGCCCTTGGTTTGATGATTGGACACACTTCTTTTTGCACAAATTATTTTTGCTACCCTTCCAAATGCGGATTGCTTCCTATAGAGACTGAGTAACAACTATCAGACTGGCGGACTCTCTTGGCTGGTGCATACGCTGTGTGCAGTATTCCAGGTCCTCCTTCCTCCATGGGAAATAATCTTTGAGCTAATATCATTCATGTCCTTACCTGAACTTTCCTTCTAAAACATTGGCAATTGCTGGCCCAAAAAGATCAATTTGATGTTTCTGTATTCATAACTTTTAATGCCTGAGATTGGTGTATCTTACTTTATAAATACAGATAAATCTAACCATTTACAAATTCTGTTTCTGTCTCTGTATGACTAGTCCCAATGATTGATTGTGCATTTCCGTAGTTCAAATGAGGGATGGAAATTCTAACAGAGAGGTCTCTAGTCAACAGGTCCAAATGTTCCTGTTTTGTATAGCTTTAACTGAGTTTAACTGAGTTACTTGTTTGCATGATCCTAGTTCATCTACATTTCCTCAGGCGATTTGATTTAGCAGTAATAATTCTGTACCTGTATAGTGTATTATTGAGAGTTATATACATGAATCTAATTACTAGCCTATAGGACAGTTATCCAATTCCTGATCCTCAATGGATGACTGGATTGGATCTCCTACATCTGACCCCTCTCAGCATGGTTCAAGATCAATCAGAGGATCAAAGTAAATAACTCTGAGATGTAGTGCCAGGTGAATTAAAGATCAATAGAAGATGGTCCCAGTGGTGCTACAGCACATGAAATGTTTGGGTGAAGAATGTCACACTCTCTGCGGGTGACCTGATGATATATACATGGGATCTAGCTGGGTCCCTCCCGACGATATTACGCACGCTGGATGACTTTCGGAGGCTCTCTGGAGATTTGGTTAACCAACAAAAGACCAAAATAATGGAATGGATCACCCATTTCTATCTCCCACTGGTGAAAAAGTAAATAAGATACTTAGGGGTCCAGGAGGTACAGGATTTAGACAAAATGACTCACATTATTTTTGAGAAAAAAATGATAGAAAATAGGAAACTACTGAGATCATGGGGCTGCCTCCCACTTTCGAATATAGAAAGGACCAAAATGATGAAGATGACAACTCTCCCAAAGTTCACTTTTATTTTTAATGCCATTCCATTACTTTTCAAACCAGAAAGGTTTAAGAAGTTGCAGGGGTAGTTAAGCAGCTTTATTTGGTCCTGAAAGAGGGTGAGAATTGGCTGAAGGAAACTTCACAGAAATAAATGGAAGGAGCTATAGCAGTCCCAGACTTTCCTCTGTGTTGCTGGGCTTTGCAGCTAAAGAATATGAGAATCCTATTATTCGGAGGCCTTGTTTTTCCACCTATATTTCAAGCGTTGATGAAACATTTGCCACAGAGAGGTGACTACTTTCTGGTCAAATTTGGACTTCCGAAGTACTTTAAAAAGGGCAAGCTGAAGACTCTAGTTGCAGCCTGTAAGTCCTTGCTCAAGGTTAGCTGGGTGCCGGGCATACCTTTTTATAGCACATACGCACCAATATGGAGCTCACCTGGAACACCGGAATGTCTACAAGATAAATTAGTAGGTCCTTTAATTGAAGCAGGCAAGAACAAGTGAGTGCAGATCTTCAAAGAGAACCGTCTGGCCTCCTGCGAATATCTGTCTGGGTTAGCGCATAGACTACCTAAATTGAAGTTTTGTCAACTGGCAACTTGGGCGCATGGATTAGGAAATGACGGCTTCAGTAAAATCGGCTTCTTTATGAAAAAATAATTTATTCTAAATGCACAGGGCATATTGAATGCCGAAGAAGCTATCAAGACTAGGAGGTAGAGAAGCGAAGGCTTGCCTTAAGAGTGGCATGGAGAGGAGAAATGATGTCCACAGCAGTGTCCTGCAATCCAGGTTTCTTTGGAAAGAAGTGGGTAAGGCTTTATCGGACATAATTGGAAGGGAAATAGAGATAAGCCTTGCACTGGTGATCTTTGGGGTTCTGGAAGGTGGCAGGTCACTTTTAAAATGCAGGAAAAGTCAGTATCACTACTATTCATACTAATCCTGCTCACACGAAAGGAGATATGCTTGAGGTGGATGTCTTCTGGCCCGATGTATATGTAGACTGGGTAATTTTGGCCCAGTGAGTAAATAAATTAGATCGTAGTTGCCCTCCCAGTAAGAAAATTGAGATGTAGGATTCCTGGGAGCACTGGTAATAGATGATGCACAATTGTACAAGAGAATAAAATAATGGTATCTAACAAAAGTCCAATTAATACAAAGGGAGAATTACCAGCGCTGTAAGGAAGTCTCCCATTAAATGGTAGTGTGAGGTTTTGGACCAGGTTCAAGGAATTCACAGCCTGGGGCAGTCACAGAAATTTCATCCATCGAAGTTTCACCTAGTACGCTACCTAAGCTTCCTATCCTCCCTTTTTTTCCGGCATTCGTAATTGAGGACAAATAAATAAATAAATAGAGGAAGAGCCTAAATCAATAAAAAATACAAATAGAAAAATTCAAATGTCACCTAAAAGACCAAGTTGAGAGCCTTTCAGGACAAAACTCATGCACATCTAACACATGGTATCAGAAGTGGGATAAATAAGTCATCTGATACAAGATGGAAGGTGTTATTCGTTACTTAGAGACAAACTCAATTGGGCCCTGGCACGCTTTATAAAGTCGGCTGTGTTTGAGAGAACTGTCTTTCAGGATACCGTAAAGAATCCAGCAGACCAAGTACTCAAAGTCGCAGAGAGTCAAGTTCAGCTCACCACTGGTATTGTTCAACGTAAAGGACTAATTCCCCTGGGTCCAACAGTAGCATTGCACAAGTTATCCACGGAAGAAGACTGAGAAGCATTTTGCTCAACTTTGAGAGAGCTGCATGTGCCAGCCGATTTTCAGCCGATTGGTGGGCCCACTATTTGGCACACTCGTTGGTCGGAGACGCTCAGGCCACATACCAAGCTGCCAATCCAAACGGAAATAATTGCAGATATAAAACAGGTTATTCTTCACAGCTGGGACCAGATGAGGAGGCATCTCATCTTCATTTTGTTAGAGAATGGGGACCCACAGAAGATACTCCTAGAACATTGTTCTTTAAATGAAAGCACGCTATGGATAGGTGACTTAAACCAAACGAGACAACTAAAGAGGGAAAATGGCCAAAATCTATACCTAAAATAGCATCTAGAAGCGTTGTATCTCTCCACCCAAAAATGGTTGAGACAGCAGCCACATTTAACCTTCAAACATGCCATTGAGATGGCCAGCGCGTATACTTTAGTGATGTGTGTGTTAGAGATAGCGGGACCCCTCTGGTCCTTGACGGACTGCATAGCATAGTGATGTATGTAACTGGGTGTGGTTAAGAAAATTCATGACATAATACAGTCAGCTTACAGTTACACTCTGTAGAATTAAGGTGTGTAGTATCGAGCTCTTTGTGTAGCTTGATCATTTACATGCACCTAGGCTAGTGAGGACACCACAACTGGCGAGACAGGGGATTATAAAGCGGTACAAAAGGGGGTGGTGATGGACGGAGCATCAGAACCAATCAAACACTCACACCCAGTCAACAGATCTGGGTTTGATCCATCACCGTTCTTTAGCCCACTCTGCCACCCCAGTTCAGACATGGCCATATGCAAATCAGTCTGACCCTGTAACTCATGGGAACAGTCCAGCCCGAACTGCCAAGCCATGCCTTCCCTGGACCGGAAACAAGCTTCCTAGGGCCGGTTTCTGGGGATTATGAAAGTCCCACAACCCGAAAAGTGCTCTCCCAGAGAGTTTGCCGTGCTCCAGCAAAACTGCTCATGCCATGTGTTCCTCAGTTGAAGTGAAAAATCGAAGGTTGGCATATATTGAGTCAAAGCACCGCACCACCAAGTGCAAGGCCTCTGAAGAAAGTGAAGGCCTTACAGAAAAGTTTGTTTGTGGTTGGCTAAAGATTTGCTGGTACAGTCGAGACAAGAAATAATGCACCACAGCTCAACACAGAGCCCTCATTCATGCAGTACATCAATGCTAAACACAACGATAACCAGGTACAGAGAAGCACAAAAGGCATTGATAGCCGAGTGCAAGGAAGTGGTAAAAGCAGAGACCTTTCTGACACAAAGAAATGCTAAAGGCAGTAAAACCAGATACTATACAAAGAGTTGATAGCGTTGAAGACCCCATGCAAGGAACAAAATCACAACTAACTGCCAAAGAAGAAGACAGCGCTTCAAAACCAGAGAGCGGGTGCCACGACCCAAATGTTACCAACCGGTTAGTACTAAACGAAGGTGCAGGTCCAAGTGGGCAGCAGATGCTGCCAGAGCAGGCTCCACTCTCGAAAGCAGAAAGTTCCATAGGTTATGATTCTGCTGCATTCCTAAAACTACCGCCTCCCTTCGAAACTGCCAAAAAGCAGAATATTGGCGACAGATGGACTGCTTGGGTCGAATCCTTAATGATTTCCTTGGTGTGCTGAAAGAAGCAAATGACAAAAAATGAATTAATTATCTAAAGAATTTGGCGGGTGAAAGGGCAAAATAAGTTACCTGGTTACTCCCCACTTTGTGCCTGATTGTGATCCTCTTTGACTGAATGTGCAATGGGTTCCAGCTAACCAGGTTCCCAGTGCCTGTGTTCTTTCCCAAAACTGTACATTTGTTTCCGCAATTGGCACACCTCTGGCCCACATGTAAGTCCCTTGTAAAAAGCGCCAGTGGTACCAAGGGCATTGTGACCAGAGAGGGTCTCTCAGGGCTGCAGCATTTATTATGCCACTCTAAGAGGATTTATGCAGCACCTTCATTTTCTGACAATTTTGATATAGATCCCTGGTTGGTTGCGCGCTTCCGGATTACCTTAATGGAAGTCTCAATTAGGGATTCCTTAAATGCAATCGCTATTTAAGGAATTGCTATTTTGGGATTCCTTCAATAGCGATTTTTGCATTTGGGATGATGCATCCCAAATGCAAAAATACCGGTCGCTAAGGGGCAGATTCTGAGAATCTGCCCGTTTGCGACCGGTTTTTACATTGATGCATGTGCCTATTAGTTACAGCATTGTGAAAGCATTCAGAAAAGAGTAGAGTAAATGTAACATTTCTCGTTTGAATAACATAGGTTTGTACTTACTAAGATTCTCTGAAAGTTTGACCAAGTTAGACTCACTTTTAGATTTGTTTTGATATTAACTAATGAGGAAGCTATTTTGCTCACTGGGTCTGTCTTAAAATCTGCTGTATGTGCATATAGATCTATTCTGTCTTAAATGTTGTTATTTCATAATCTCACTCTATTTTATTGTATTTCTATGCATATTTTTATTCTTATGCTATGAATAGTATTTTTTATGCTTGTTTTGCACTGTGTGATGCTTTTATGAATGCGAATGCCTCCGAATTAAGTTTTATTGAATTGAATTAAATAGTTGAGAATTTAAAGATTTTCACACTCATCTAAATGTCAAGCATCAGAAAAGCACACCTCTCTGGCCACCGGTGAATTGTGTCATTGACAGGTTATGAACACCCTCAAGAAGACTGTTCAGCCTGCTGTACTGGAAAGACTTGAACTCAAATCAGTTCTTTATTCTACTATTCATGCATATAGGTGAACTCCCCATTCTACCACAGGTGAAAGCCCTGCCACCTTAATGTTTTGGAGAGCCATGGGAACCAAACTGCCACAAAGGACCACTGAAAGATCTATTGATATTGATAAACTTTTCACTACTGATTTATCTCATAAATGCAAAATGAATACCTATGTGGATAAACGCCGCTGTGCACGGAGCACTGTGTCCAAAAGAGGAGATCAAGTCATCATCTGGCAGAAACAGAAATGCAAGTCTGATGCTCCTTTTGTTGCTGACCCACTGAGGGGTGTGACTAGTAAAGGACACATCTAAAAAGAGGGACCAGTGCAAGGCAGAAAATAGTGCCATAAAGACAACAAAAAAGTTGGAAATTGTAGACCGTATATACCTTCCGTATCTGTCAGTAAGTAGAAAATTCCAGCAAAGCAACCTTAAACCGTTCAAAGTATCACAGGAGTGCTTGAGTGGACTGGATGGAGACATTTTTCATCTCGTCCAAATGTCCTGATTTGTTGATGAATCACGTGATCTATTGGGGTCGCTACATAGATGACGTGTTGCTAATATGAAGTGTCGACTATGCACTGATACATGATTTTTGCGCCTTTCTCAACTCTAATGCGTGCAATATCCAGTTTACCTACCATTTTAATAAGGAAGAGATCAGTTTCCTTGATTTGAGATTGTATACTAAAGATGGTTCCATCCTATCTGCATTACACAGAAAACCAACTGCGTGCAATTTTGTTTTGCATGCAGATAATTCAAACCCTAGATCACATGTCAATTCCATATCATTTGGGGAACTCGCACGTCCAAGACTTAACTGTAGTGAGGATGTGGTCTACAACAAAGAAATGCATGAGACAATCAGCAGATTTAAAGCTAGAGGATATGATGGGAAAATACTGGAGATAGCTGAAAGAAAGGCACTCGGCTTGAATCAAAGTCATTTGTTGACCCACCGACCAAAGCCTAAAAAGAATAGCAAACACAAAGAGAGAGTATCCCTAGTAACCCCCTATAACTCAGCTAGTAATATACTCTACAAATTTTTACATAAACATTGGCACATCTTACGGCTGGATCCAGTCATAAACAAAGTTATAAGTGAGAAATCTAAAATTATTTACAAACAAGGGCAAACTCTGAGGAACATGCTCAGTCCGAGCTTTTATAATCCCAAAAACCACAGAAGGTACACAAAATGGTTAAGCACGCCACCGCTTGGATTTTATAATTGTGGTCACTGCTCTGTCTGCCTGCATACATTGGATAGGATTAAGAGTTTCAAGTACAACACACAAACAGAGTACAAGATCAATTAATTCATAAATTGCAACACCAAATTCATGATATATTGTATTGTCTGCGTATATAAGGACATCTATGTGGGCAGTACAATTAGACCAGTGAAAGAGAGAATACAGGAGCACATACGGGCCATTAGAAATGGTAATAATAGCTACCCTCTAGCAGTACATTTCAATGCTATGCATGGCTCAGCAGAATTACCCAGTGTGAAATTTCATGGGTTTGAGACAATAACTGACAATCCAAGAGGAGGGGATAAAGTTCAGTGCTTACGCAAACTTGAGGCCTCTTGGATTTGCAAATTGAGAACTGTAGATCATGGGCTTAACACTGATAGAGAAATGTATGTATTTCTTAGGGATTGAGCCCTATGTGAGACTACCTAGTTTTTTCCTATTAGTATTCTAGTAATAGCTAGAGCCTATGCAACAAAAAAGAAAAATGAACAATGGTTACCTCTACCGGTCTTTCTATGTATTCAGAATGATACATTTGAGTGATACAATCTTGATCTGTGTAGTATATGTATCCACGAGCAGTGACATATAATTTGTTAACAATGTGCCTATTTCAGCCTCTTGTGATTGATGTTTCAGCCGTATGTCATGTTAGTCAGAGGAATATCTGTTTGCCAAGTCTGTGCTCAGACATATAGTAATGGTCTGTCTTCTCTTGTCCATGAGTTAGAGAATGTAAGTTATATTACAATGTAACTGCATAACATACGATTTGCATTGTAAAGTAATATGATTTGTCACATTACTCATATCATTCTTAAGGGACTATCCTTCTTTCTGGGCTCCATTCTACTATCAAGATTTGGATAGGGCGCTGTGGGAGGTTCGCTTTTTGGCTTTCCTATGACACAATTCTGGACGACTCCCAGTGCACCTAAATGTGCAGCATCTATTTATACCTGGCAGTCTATACGCCATTTTATAGGTACTAATTTTCACTTTGGTTTTAAAAAAACTCGTTATTGTTTTTCTTTGGCCAAAAGTATTACACTAAACATTATTGAGCCTTAGTTTTTGCACCAATACTGACTTCTTTTAAAACTATAGAGACGATTGTAGGTAATGATATTCATGTGGAGAATATCACGTATAGGATTGTTCTTTTTTGGATATCAGCACAGAATTTTCTAAAAATAGCAGCGTGGTGCTTTCCGATTTGTAGTCCATTGAAATGTGATGGAACTACAAATGTGGCCAATATGTGCGAGCTTTAGACATATTTCATCATACCACGACATTCCGCCCTGACGCTTGGAAACGCGTCTTGTTACTTATACGGTGTTTTCCTTGGTGACGGTTGCACTAATCATCTGTGTCGGGAGTGGGTCAACACGCTCCTCAGGTGAGTGGAAAAAATGTGGGGGGATTAATAGATCGTCTCAGACCCATAAGGGCTCCTGCATTTTTCTACATAGGTGCGTTGCTTATTTAGTTTTTTCGTTATTTTGTAGAAATCACCACGAGACCTATAACCTCTCTAGAAGTTTGTGACTTTGGCTTCTAAATGTTTACTATAACGATGTCAGTCTAGCTCACCTGATATAGCTAGGTAAGAGGAACAATTTCAAATTACTCTAGTAGATGTGTTTCCTCCTGCGGGTTTTAACTGTCTTCACTTCTTGAATTTACATTTTTTTGCCATTCTTTTTGTGCAAATTATCGTTACTGACAGAGATTTTTTTGGGTTTTTTCAACGGCACTCAAGTTTCTGGTGCATTGGCTCTTATTAATTTTGTCATATTTTCCTTTATTGAACGTTGCCGAATTGTTGTGATTTTTATCGAGGCCAACATTTCTCTCTTGATAGATTGTTGGTCGTATAGGAAATAATCTTTGGGATAGTGGCCAAGATACTATAGGGCTCTACCAATGTAGTTTTGAGAGAAATCGAAATGTTACAACTAGTTGTTCTTTTTAACAACTTTATATATAAAGTATTAACTATTAAGGGGTGTTTAAAAAAAGATACATTTGTTATGAGCCCTTTCTACCCTTTTTTCCTTAGTGCTTATTCTTAGGTATTGTGGTCATGGACTCGTATAGCTACTCAAGCACTCCTTTGATACTTTGAATGGTTTAAGGTTGCTTTGTTGGAATTTTCTACTTTCAGACAGATACGGAAACTTTTTTGTTTTTTCTCTTCTCTATTAATTTTCACCGGAGTTGGTCTAAGGATGGGATAACTCGCGATATATTTGTGGATCCTTTTTTGTATACTGCTCATTTCTACGCACTTTCAACAAATCTTTAATCTCTATCACAATGGATCAGGACGGTTTGTGTTGAATTGTTTCATCTGATTGACACTCACTGCTCTTTTTCCTTACCGTGTTGGTTGTCACATTCTTGCTCTGGTATTTTTATTTTTTCTTGGCTCCCCTTTTCTGTGAACTCTCTTTATGGCACTATTTTCTGCCTTGCACTGGTCACTCTTTTTAGAAGTAATCAAATGTTGTACGTTGGGAAAATACAGCTATTATGTTGTTGAAACCGAACATTCTGTTATATTGTTTTATCAAAAGCCTTGAGGAAGTCGTTTATCGACGAAACACGTGTCGGCTGTTTATGTTCTACAACTACGTGTCAACATTTCTGGATACCAATCCACCTATGATTAGGATCTTGTCATATTGATTGTTTTTTATGCTGTTTTGTAATTAAACACATTACTGACTATTGCTGGTCAGTTGTTACTTTTCCTTGTGCTGTGCTCTGTTTTCGCATTTCTATAGTTAGAAGTTTCCTCTCTGCACTGGGTAACACTGTGGATGGCACAGTGTTGACATTGAGCACGCCAGAGTACGTATTAGGATACACTTGTGCAAACTAAACAGAGGTGCTAACTGCTCTCTTTATAACCACTGCCATCATTTCTGTATATAGTAAAGGACACATGGTGACTTCTCATCATCCTGGAAAGTCCATCCCAAGGGATTCTTCTTATTTCAAACACCTGCCACGAGGTTCATCGACTGCAGATGTTCAAAATGAGACCCTTCTATCTGGGTGTCAGGAGAGCCCAAACACCTTCTGGAACACTACACAGTATATTGTCACACGTCATAACACTGCCTTGACAACCTACACTTATCTGTTTTTAATCCTGCCAACTTGACCCCTGAATAAATATATCTCTAGGTACCTCTTAGGAAGAATTAGACCACCTCTTTTCTCACTATTTTCACTACTGAGCCCCCACACACCTGCATGCATCATCACAGCTAAAACGAAAGATCTCTGTCAAATAGCTCTCTCGTGGGGCACGTGGGGAATTGCAGCGCTGGCCCCACGAGGAGCAAGGCTCAATGATGAAGCATGACACCCACGTGGGTGGGTGAGGGCAATACCTTCCAATATGGAAAACACCCACACTTTATACACTCCAACCTTACATCCTCACCCCCTCTTGCTCATGTTCATACTTCTATTAAGGTCATATAAGAAAAAAGGAACCCCCTATTTACTTTCAGGTCCAAGAGGAGGTCCAAGAGGAGGGGGAAACAACAACAAATGAGAGAAAACCTCCAAACTGACCGATCTAATTTCACCATTGGCCAAAAGCTCAAACATAAGACATCTTCCCATAAACACAATCTTGTCACATGTGTTTTCTTAAAAGATTATTTTATTATGTATCAACAAATTTTTTTTTTTCATTTTTATATATGTTTTCTTCTTTTTGTGCTCACAAAATCATAAAATCATACATATGTTTACGAATTTATATAAGTTAAATCAATATGCACGTTTAAGATACAAATCACAAAGTTATGAAGAACCCCACAAACAACCATCATACCTACATTCTCACCTATCAACCTATTCACTCATACTATCATACATGCTAACAACACAAAAAGTAACAATAAAATACAAAGCATATATGGGATCCTATATGACTTTAAATTCAATACATAGACATTCGAGAGTTAAATTATTCTTCTCAACAGATTCTCTTCTTGTCTGTGTCTCTGGTAGGATTCCCAAATGTCTGGAAGTGGTCTACGCCGTTTCAGTGAAAGATTATTCATATCATCTTCATCAGGACCAATTACAGATTCAATTAGTTATAACAATGAGAGTGGACGGAGGGTTATCTGTAAAAACAATAATAACTTACATCAACCTGGGAAGTGTCATGATCTACCATGATTAAAGGAAATTATTTAAACATAGTCATGCCCGTGGTATCTGAAGCTAATACCAATGGTGGTATTACTCCATAATCTGCTTTATAGTGACAACTTATCTATACCCTTGGTCCAGTGCACAAAATTGTTAGAGTGGTGTGAGATTTAGTTCAAAGTTCTAGGAAAAAGACCAGAGTGGGCACACAGTTGAAGGGTATCAGGGAGGCAGGAAAGATAAGAGAAAGGGAAAGAAAAAAGAAAAAAAATTGCTTCACCTAGAATACAGAATCAAGAGGTTTATATTGTGGAGCCCGAAGACTATAGAACAACAATTTACAAGGTGTTTAACCCCTTGTGTGCCACGCCCTTTCTCCGCCCTGTGCCGGCCGTTACATTAGCGGGCGGGGTTCATGACGAGCTGGACTCATCATGGGCACAGCGCAACCGCAGCCCATGAGGAGTCCAGCTCGTCATGGGCACACAAGGGGTTAAAGAAGTAGGAATAGAATTAGAATTAAAAACGCAGTCTAAACCTGCATAGTTCTGTTAGCAGCAGAGATGTCTCTGGCTAAAGTGTCTCTACTTTGCCATCAAGTAAGAGCCAGCATGTGGGTGTTCCTTGAAAAGCTGACTGGTTCTATTTACAAGGGAGGAATACAATACAGTAAGTAAAAAGAGCATCTCCAAGGCTTCGTAAAGCGGCAGGGTTAGTACTATTGAGAAATTGTAATATCTCACCCCAGTCAGATTGGTCCTATCAGGAGATAATATTATCTCACTCAGATCAGGTATCGGCACATGTGTTAGATTGCATCCATATATAAAAAGATTTTTTCATATGCTTCTAAAATTAAAGTATTATAGTGTGTGTCTTGGCTCCATCTGTTGAAAGAAGTTGACAGAGACAGTCATAAAATAGGGTCAGCTCTGTGTCTGGGCACACTACAGGTGTTCTACAGTGTGGTAAACATCTTACCTAAATAGTCACGGCACTTGTGACTAACGTCTCTTCATGGTTACCCAATGGACAAGAATGGACCAGTTCTCTTTGTGATCCAGATTACTCCAAAAGATTATTCTAAAAGGTAATAAACAGTATTGGCATCAAAATAGTATAGGAGCCAATCGTGAATTAATATAAGTCCATGGCACAATCTATATGTTGTGTTTAACCTAGTAACACATGCTCCATCGTTAAGAAATAAAATAGGCAAACATAATATCCTTACTCTGAAATATGCCTAGATCTAAAGGCTGCTGAGATAGTATAACCTATCAGATCCCAGGTTATTAAATGCAAATGTCAGGCGCTCTCACAGAAAGAATAGAAAGATGATCTCTACACAGCCCTGGTTCAGTGATAGGCTAAAGATGACATAACCCACATGATATAAGTATGTGGTCGCATATAAAAAAGGGGTATTCTCTCTCTCTAATATGGGAATAGGCATTGCCAGGAATTGACCTTTAAATTGCCAAGAGACAAGGCCAAATATCTCATGATGGCAATAATGTGAGCTAGTATTTAAAATAAACGAGAGCGTAAAGCAAACCGAGTGTAAGGTACATATTCTCGGATAGGCATAATTCACGATATAAGTGCTAAGCCTTCAGTGAGCATGGGTACACACCCACCATTTGATGCAAAGGATTTCTTGTACCATCTATCTAAGGTGGACAAAGAGCAGGCTGTGGGAGATACGTAGTTTAAATGACAATAAACGAGTTTAAAAAGGGGGTTCCTACGTCTAGAGTCCAGCCACATTGTCCCGTAATTCTTCTGTGTGTGTGGAAATAGTTCTGTATTTATGATGCTAAACGTAGTCCAATTAGCGAGGTCTCGCGATATCACGTAGTTCCGAGAGATCCAACTCTTGTGTGTTCATACAGTAGGCGCCATATTGAGATGGTTAACATTTCATTTATAACATTGAGGTGCCAATTACGATCCGGTAAAAAAATTCCCCGTGCGACTCGTATCCGGTCTTTTTACCGTACGAATCGTACAAGTGCCGTACGAACTGGCAATCACGATTCGCATGGTAAAAAGTCCATACGAACCGCATCGGGAATGATTTCCCACACGTCCTCGGATCGGAAAATGTGTCCGACACGTCCTCGGACGATTTACCGTACAAATGTGAAAGGTGAAGTCCGACCGAGGAATCACGATCCATCCCGTGCGTTCGATGTTACAACCGTATGGAAAAAACACCGTCCGCACTGAACTCCCATAGCAACCATGGAGACATGTGCCCGCATACGCGCCCAATACTCCCCCCCCGCCCCCGTACGTCCGAGACGTACCCCCCGTGTATGTACACCCCCACCCGTGTATGTACACCCCAGTACGTTCGAGTCGAACCCCCACCCCTGTACGTGTCGTACCACCGTCCATGTACACCCCAGTATGTTCAAGTCGTACCCCCACCCCTGTACGTGTCCTACCCCGTGTATGTACACCCCTGTATGTTCGAGTCGAACCCCCACCCCTGTACGTGTCGTACCACCGTCTATGTACACCCCAGTACGTTCGAGTCGTACCCCCACCCCTGTACGTGTCGTACCACCGTCTACGTACACCCCAGTACGTTCGAGTCGTACCCCCACCCCTGTACGTGTCGTACCACCGTCTATGTACACCCCAGTACGTTCGAGTCGTACCCCCACCCCTGTATGTGTCGTACCACCGTCTATGTACACCCCAGTACGTTCGAGTCATACCCCCACCCCTGTACGTGTCCTACCCCATGTATGTACACCCCTGTACGTTCGAGTCGAACCCCCACCCCTGTACGTGTCGTACCACCGTCTATGTACACCCCAGTACGTTCGAGTCGTACCCCCACCCCTGTACGTGTCGTACCACCGTCTATGTACACCCCAGTACGTTCGAGTCGTACCCCCACCCCTGTACGTGTCGTACCACCGTCTATGTACACCCCAGTATGTTCGAGTCCTACCCCCACCCCTGTACGTGTCGTACCACCATCTATGTACACCCCAGTACGTTCGAGTCGTACCCCCACCCCTGTACGTGTCCTACCCCCATGTATGTACACCCCTGTACGATCGAGTCGAACCCCCACCCCTGTACGTGTCGTACCACCGTCTATGTACACCCCAGTACGTTCGAGTCGTACCCCCACCCCTGTACGTGCCGTACCACCGTCTATGTACACCCCAGTACGTTCGAGTCGTACCCCCACCCCTGTACGTGTCGTACCACCGTCTATGTACACCCCAGTACGTTCGAGTCGTACCCCCACCCCTGTACGTGTCGTACCACCGTCTATGTACACCCCAGAACGTTCGAGTCGTACCCCCACCCCTGTACGTGTCCTACCCCCGTGTATGTACACCCCTGTACGTTCGAGTCGAACCCCCACCCCTGTACGTGTCATACCACCGTCTATGTACACCCCAGTACGTTCGAGTCGTACCCCCACCCCTGTACGTGTCCTACCCCGTGTATGTACACCCCTGTATGTTCGAGTCGAACCCCCACCCCTGTACGTGTCGTACCACCGTCTATGTACACCCCAGTACGTTCGAGTCGTACCCCCACCCCTGTACGTGTCGTACCACCGTCTATGTACACCCCAGTACGTTCGAGTCGTACCCCCACCCCTGTACGTGTCGTACCACCGTCTATGTACACCCAGTACGTTCGAGTCGTACCCCCACCCCTGTACGTGTCGTACCACCGTCTATGTACACCCCAGTATGTTCGAGTCGTACCCCCACCCCTGTACGTGTCCTACCCCCGTGTATGTACACCCCTGTACGTTCGAGTCGAACCCCCACCCCTGTACGTGTCATACCACCGTCTATGTACACCCCAGTACGTTTGAGTCGTACCCCCACCCCTGTACGTGTCCTACCCCGTGTATGTACACCCCTGTATGTTCGAGTCGAACCCCCACCCCTGTACGTGTCGTACCACCGTCTATGTACACCCCAGTACGTTCGAGTCGTACCCCCACCCCTGTACGTGTCGTACCACCGTCTATGTACACCCCAGTACGTTCGAGTCGTACCCCCACCCCTGTACGTGTCGTACCACCGTCTATGTACACCCCAGTACGTTCGAGTCGTACCCCCACCCCTGTACGTGTCGTACCACCGTCTATGTACACCCCAGTATGTTCGAGTCGTACCCCCACCCCTGTACGTGTCCTACCCCCGTGTATGTACACCCCTGTACGTTCGAGTCGAACCCCCACCCCTGTACGTGTCGTACCACCGTCTATGTACACCCCAGTACGTTCGAGTCGTACCCCCACCCCTGTACGTGTCGTACCACCGTCTATGTACACCCCAGTATGTTCGAGTCGTACCCCCACCCCTGTACGTGTCGTACCACCGTCTATGTACACCCCAGTACGTTCGAGTCGTACCCCCACCCCTGTACGTGTCGTACCACCGTCTATGTACACCCCAGTACGTTCGAGTCGTACCCCCACCCCTGTACGTGTCCTACCCCCGTGTATGTACACCCCTGTACGTTCGAGTCGAACCCCCACCCCTGTACGTGTCGTACCACCGTCTATATACACCCCAGTACGTTCGAGTCGTACCCCCAGCCCTGTACGTGTTGTACCACCGTCTATGTACACCCCAGTACGTTCGAGTCGTACCCCCACCCCTGTACGTGTCGTACCACCGTCTATGTACACCCCAGTACGTTCGAGTCGTACCCCCACCCCTGTACGTGTCGTACCACCGTCTATGTACACCCCAGTACATTCGAGTCGTACCCCCACCCCTGTACGTGTCCTACCCCCGTGTATGTACACCCCTGTACGTTCGAGTCGAACCCCCACTCCTGTACGTGTCGTACCACCGTCTATGTACACCCCAGTACGTTCGAGTCGTACCCCCACCCCTGTACGTGTCGTACCACCGTCTATGTACACCCCAGTACGTTCGAGTCGTACCCCCACCCCTGTACGTGTCGTACCACCATCTATGTACACCCCAGTACGTTCGAGTCGTACCCCCACCCCTGTACGTGTCGTACCACCGTCTATGTACACCCCAGTACGTTCGAGTCATACCCCCACCCCTGTACGTGTCCTACCCCCGTGTATGTACACCCCTGTAGGTTCCCGTCGCACCCCCAACACAACCTCCTAAGTACGGAGCGCACCCCAGGCCCCAACATCACAACCTCATGTACGAGTCATACCAAGCCACACACAAGGACAGCACCGTACAACCAAATGGCCCATGTACACACCGTACTCACGCTCAAAACGCACGTACACAACCAGGACAAAACAAAACAACACAAGAATACACTATTGGAATGGCACAAAGCCACTAAACATGGCCAACAAACACTAAAAAAACACATTCACTGACCTGCAACTGCCAAAAACAAACAGAGGCCCAAAACACCACCACTCCTTATAACACACCCACCCAAACTTCAAACACAGCCACACCCACCAATGGACCAATAAAAAGGGCCCACACACACAAACCATGAGCCTTTGCAACAGACTCACTGCTGCCAGACACCAAAGACAACCTACAGCACCATACTACAAGCTACACCACACCTTACACTTGCACACCTTCACACAACCACCTTCACAAACACCCCCTCATCACATTCACACACACACACACACCTGCACAACCACACCCACACACCCACAACCATCCACACCCCCACCCCACCATCCACACCCCTCACCATGCCCACTACCAAGAATCCAAAGTTCAGTAACCGAGAGTTGGAGGTTCTAGTCGATGAAATCCTCAGAGTCGAGCCACAGCTCTTTGGAACATTGGTCAGAAACACCAGCATGGCAGCAAAAACAGCCATGTGGCAGACCATCATCGATGCTGTGAATGCTGTTGCGGACACCAGAAGGACCAGGCAGGAATGCCAATCCAGGTGGTACGATCTGCGGAGGAGGGTCCGAGCCAAGATGCTGGAGGAACACAACCAGGCCAATGCCACTGGAGGAGGGCCCTCCCGCAGACCCGTACACTACCAGCCCTGGGAGGAGAGGGTGATGGCCATACAGCCGGTGGAGGCAGTCGAAGGATTAGGAGGACTCCGAGACCCGGGTGAGTACACAAACAACGCACCTCACATGGGGGGAACGTCATCCACAACCAAAATCACTAACAGGCACGCAACCACCCCAACCTATCGCATGACTCAACCACACTCCATGAACACGCACATGCCACTGCCGCCACCATGCCCCATGCACCCAGCTGGACAATGTCAAGTCACAGGCCACAGAAGACACCAACACATGACACGGTAACCCGGATGGCGGGAGGGTGGGCCCCAAAATTCACATAGTGCAACTCACAAGCAGACAACAATGCCCTCTGCCCATATGGCCCAGGTCACAGCCAGACAAACAGTGTGTCCCCACACAGGAAAGACTCGCCAGCAAATGGCGGACGCCTTGCATCAACACATGGGGGTGAAGGCACTGTTTTGCACATGACAGCAGCTAATGAACAGCCAACACTGTGAAAGAGTGGCAGCACACACAACCACAGCAGCAGCGCACACACAGACACTACACCCAATGGGTGCCTGGAGATCAGAAACAAACTCACATCAACAATCCAAGGCCCATTCAAAGATCTGCTAACAGTGTGTGCCCAGGAAGCTGGGCTGAGGTGACAGAGGGTGACACACAGAGGGAGGGAGAGGGGGACAGAGAGGGAGGGAGAGGGGGACAGAGAGTGGGAGGGAGACACAGGAAGACGGACAGAGGGAGGAGGCCGACACACGGAGGGAGGGAGAGGGGGACAGAGAGGGAGGTAGAGGGGGACAGAGAGGGAGGGAGACACAGGAAGACGGACAGAGGGAGGAGGCTGACACACAGAGGGAGGGAGAGGGGGACAGAGAGGGAGGGAGAGGGGGACAGAGAGGGAGGGAGAGGGGGACAGAGAGGGAGGGAGACACAGGGAGAGCAAATCAGCCGTGTGGTGTGTGGGAATGTCTGCTCGTCAGCAGGTAGACTGCGTGCATGTAGCCAAGGGTGGCCAGTGCCAGAACCCCCCCTCTTCCCCATGGCAAAACACAGGGCCATGTCACAACCTGTTCACGAGCACAACGACAGCTACCTGCATCATATAAGTGTGTGGATCCACTCCATGTGCACATGTACAGTGCTACACGGAAGGCGCCAATGCATGGCTCGCCACACCTGCCCACTCCACTGCTGACTGCAGTCACACTTGAAGTAGCAAGTAAGACTGTGCCACACATAGTTAAAGGGGCCCAAGTGGTGCCCAAGGGACACACCCATGCACAAGTGCACTGTGAGTGGAATGCAAGACAGATCCCAATTCCAAGAGGAAAAGTGCCAACTTTGAAACTGATGAAACATGGATGTTGCATGGACCAAAAATAACATTGTCTCTCTCACACACAGGTCACCGTCGTGGTTCACCCCCCAACACTGGGGGGGAAGACTCACAGGACCCGGATCTGCGGGAGCCCGATCCCACCGGCAGCGACGACTCGCACCACTCTGTGGACGACCCCGACCAACCTGGCCCCTCTGGTGTCCAACCACCTGCAGCACCGGCGTCAGGTACAACTGGGCCAACCACCACCCCCACTCCTGCCACATCCCAGAAGACACCCAGGATCCCTGCCCCACCACCACAATGCAGCCAGGCCGGCCAGGAGGGACACGGTGTCCCGGGCACCCAGGAGGAGGCAGGCGACAACGCCAATGCCACCCCTCAGGGGTCCCGGAGACCCGATGTACCCACAAGGGCAGGCCAGGTGCAAGTGGGCAGGGGTGGTGGAAGTGGAGGACGGCGGAGGCGCGAGCCTGACCAGTTGGTTGGGGAACCGGTATTTGCCCATGTCCGTAACATCATGGACACATACCGGCAGGACACCACGGGCATGGCCCAGGTTTTGTCCTTCCTCGAGGGGATCAAGACCCAGCAGGCCCAGCAACATGCCTGTCTACTGCAACACCAACGGAGGATGGAGGACAGACAGGCTGAGCAAGTGACGGTGTTCCAGGGGATTCACGATACACTCCGTCGGATGGCCGACAACATGGGCAACCCTCCCTGTGCCAGACGGCGTAGAACATCACCACCCACAGGGAGGGATCAGGAGGAGGAGGAGACATCCGACGGAGCATCCCAAACATCGTCACGGGCTGCTGCTGAGGGTCCCCGCAGAAGGCCGGGTCGTCCACGGAAAGGACCGTGAGGGTCGGCGCTACATCACCATCTCCCAGGACACCTGGCCTGGCACCTGGCCCACTGGAGCAACAGCATCACAGCATCAAGAGACATTCTCTGCCACATGGCGCTGCTGGTCACTGTCTGACCAATGTTGACAAAGACTGTGGCATGGACTATGAGGATTTCCAATGGCAAGGACACCAACTCCCCTACTGAACTTTGGATTCCAAACTCCCGGAAAGCCCCTCACTATATCCCCCCCCCCCCCAAATAAAAATTCACACCATGAAGAGAAGATGCCTGCTGGTTGCATTATTACCTTACATGTGTGTTGTAAAGTCTAAACATGCCTGAGCTCTCTTTTGACTCCAACCATCCACACCCTGGGGCCTGAGTCTGGCACAGGACACACGGGTCACAGTGTATTAGGCAAGACAGACATGGAGCACCATACACACCCGTGATGGGCCCAACCAGCTGAGGGGGTGGCCGCACAACCGTGCCGACAGACACATTGAGTACAGCAACAGTCATGCGCAGAGGTCAGGGATCATGTCCAGGGTCCTGGGGGGCACCCAGGTATGTGTAGACAGGTGGCAGAACCATGTCCTGCAAGCTTGAGTCCGGTGGATGCAGAGAATGGGGGCCTGGCCAACGTTGGATGCATGGGGATGGCACATGTCACAATACCCACACAGTCATGGACATCATGCCCAATACACAGTCTCAGCCCACACACACAGCTTGCATCTTGCTACTCGACACATCGACACATAGCCACTATCAGGGAAAACCATGCCAGACATGCTGGATGCACCGTGGCAACACACCAGCATTGACTGAGAAGAGGCACCTTGGAGGCATAGGGACACCTTTATTAGTCATGTTTTCGGGATTGCAGAGGCAACTTGAAGTACACATGAACACATCTTGTGGAGTAACATGTGGGTCCAACACTGGCACCCTCCTTCTGCAGCACAAATGCGTGTTAGCCATGGAACTGGCACACAATTGTCGGCTAACAGCTAAACACCCACAGCTGCTCACGGAGAGACTGCCATACACCATTGATCCGCTGATATGGAGGTCCCACACCATGTCAAGCCAATGCTAACCGTATGTGTCCGAGGGCAGTGTCACAAACATTGATGCCATCATCACAATCCACTATCCCATCACTGATGACTGTCAACCAGGCAGACCATCTATTCAGGTGTACAGAGCTGCATGTCGTGTCCCATGGTGATGCTACATGGCTGCAGAGGAACCAAACATCGACAGGGGCAGTGTGCATACATCGTGAACAACTGCCACACCCAATAGACCCCTGATGCATCCCTTACCCTATGGAGACTTCCAAACGTGTCCGTGCCTGTAACGCTGAGTCAGCCCACGATGACGTGTCCATGAGGAATAGCAGTGCCACAACAATGCAAGCAGCAGACGGCATGCGCAAGTACCTGGGGAAGAGAGACACACAAGAAGTCAGCCACAAAAAGCACAGCCACTTGCATGTGCATTGACTCGACACATGTATGGATGACAACATGCTAGGTCACAATTATGACTGGGGAAATACTACCATCACGGCCACCATCACTCCAGTGACACACCCACACACACCTCTGACTCACGTGCCATACATGCAGGTGGACACACACATCACAACACATGCCACACGGGGACCAATGCGTGCACACTCAGACACTGGTACTCACCACTAAGCAAAGAAGTCGCGTATGAGCCGAGTCCGGATGTCCTCTTGCGGCTCCACATCCTCCACATCACTAGCCACATTGCCCTTCGTCCTCCACGGGTGGATGGTCCTCGTCATGTTGATTCAGGATGAGTGGCACAGCTCTTTCAACTGCCATGTTGTGCAGCATGCAGCAGACCATGAAGATCTTGCAGACCTTCGCCGGGGCATATGGGAGTGCGCCGCCGGTCTTGTGGAGGCACCTGAATCGGCTCTTCAGCAGGCCAAACGTCCTCTCGATCACTCGCCTTGTCCGGCCATGGGCGGTGTTGTAGCGGAGCTGGGCCGGTGTGATGGGGTTGCGGAGAGGTGTGAGCAGCCAAGGCATGTTGAGATAGCCAGCGTCCCCTACAAGGGAAGCACATGGACATCGTTAGAAGTGGTGAAGCGGTCGTGCTGGTAGGTTATGCAAAATACAGGACAGACAGACTGTACCCACCAACAACACATGCCCGTTCGTTGCGCAGCTGCATCATCATTTCAGGCATCCTGCTACGCCTCATGATGTAGGCATCGTGTGCTGATCCTGGAAAACGAGCACAGACATGGGAAATCACCATGTTGGCCTGACACACCACAAGGGCATTAATGGAGTGGTAGTGCTTTCGATTGCGGTACGCCACCTCCCGTGCGTGTGGTGGTACCAAAGCTACATGTGTTCCATCTATGGACCCAATGACATGGGGCATCCCTCCCAGGGCATAGAATCCACGCTTGACCTCAGTCATCTGTTCAGGGGTTGGGAACTTGATGAAGTCATCCAGGTGAATCAACATGGCCTCTAAGAAATCATGCAGCACACGGCAGAACATGCTCTGGGACATGCCACCAACATGAGCTATGGTATTTTGAAAGGTACCCGTGGCAAGAAAATGTAGGGCAGCCATTACCTTCAGCTGGGGTGTCAGTGCCGTAGGATACCTGTGCTGCGGTTGCAGGTGTGGTGCCAGTCTCGCCGTCAACTCCACAATCAACGGTTGGGTGAAGCGGTAGAGCCGGATGCTGTCATTCTCCTGCATGGCAGCCAAGTCCGGAATAGGTCGGGCAAGAGGCGGCGCTCTGCAGTAATTAGGAAATGACAAGGAAGAGTGAGGGCACTACGACAACAAATCATATGTACTGAGCACATGTTAATCTGTCAATACACATATGCTACATAGGGAGTCAGGTATGTGCTACATGCCCAGGACACGTATGGCTGCCAGGTGACCCTCCTACCAAGACCCAGCTACACACGGAGATTGAGAACCTCCCCATGCCACGCCATGGGAATAGCTGTGTCCCAGTGCAAGTGAACAGCCAGACGCAAGACAGGAGTGACATACGCCCACACATCAGCAGCAGTAGGATGCCGATTGCAGAGACTGGTAGTGGAACACTGGATCCACAGGTCACATGACATTCCACTAGGACAGCCCACACACCTTGCCATGAAGGTGCACATGTCATGACTCACCACACATTCCTTGTGAGGATGCTGACATGTCCTTGTTACGCTACTCTGTGTCCCATGCATACATGTGCACCTCACTTCCGATACTACATGTGGCATGGTGTGCGGAACAGTGTGCAATGACAATCTACACACAGACACATGTTGGTTGCTGCAACGGCTGCAGCTTTTGAGGGTGCTCCAACATCAACCTGATGGGAAGCCCCCACACATACATGACATAGTCACATTGTGCACCGTGGGTAGTGAAAAGTCAGGTGTGATAAACCCTGTACCGGGCATCAGGGGACACTTCCGTGTGTTGGTGTCCGTGCCATGCCAGTGACGCTAACCCCAAGTGTGCAGTACGACATGCACACATGTCAAAGGAGTCAAGGCCATGCCTGGCACACATTGCACCATCACACGGTACATCTGTACACATCTCATCATACATCTGGTGCCTTCTCCACTCAGGAGTCATGTGCCACATCACAGGCCGTCACACCTGTGCCCCACACATGTAGTAATGCACAGATGATGCCTTGATGTCAATTAATGGACAAGTATGTCCATCCATGGACAAGTCTGTCCGCCCTATCCCTACCTGTGTGCCGCCTGTCACCACTGTGATGTGTGAAAACCGCTGTACTGCTGCGAAGAGGGCCTGTGTATGTTCCCATATCACTATGGGAGTGCTGCCGTATGTGTACCCATCGTGATGCCGAGCGTACAGGCTTGTGTATGGCCCGTACCACGACGAGTACGCATACGCGAGGACACCCATAGTGATGGGGAGCGTACAGGCGTGTGTACGGCCCATACCACTACGACTACGCATACGCGAGGCCACCCATAGTGATAGGGCCGTACACACGCCTGTACGCTCCCCATCACTACGGGTGTCCTCGCGTATGCGTACTCGTCGTGGTACGGGCCGTACACACGCCTGTACGCTCCCCATCACTATGGGTGTCCTCGCGTATGCGTACTCGTCGTGGTACGGGCCGTACACACGCCTGTACGCTCCCCATCACTATGGGTGTCCTTGCGTATGCGTACTCGTCGTGGTACGGGCCGTACACACGCCTGTATGCTCACTATCACTACGAGTACGCATACGCGAGTCCACCCATAGTGATAGTGAGCGTACAGGCGTGAGTACGGCCCCATCACTATGGGTGTCCTCGCGTATGCGTACTCGTCGTGGTACGGGCCGTACACACGCCTGTACGCTCACTATCACTATGGGTGGCCTCGCGTATGCGTACTCGTAGTGATAGTGAGCGTACAGGCGTGTGTACGGCCCGTACCACGACGAGTACGAATACGCGAGGAGACCCATAATGATAGTGAACGTAGGCGTGTAGGGGCCGTTGCAATGCATTTGGGGTGCCCTTGGGCCCCGAAACGCACCGTACCTGTGTGTGACGCTGAAAATTACATAGGGGACAAGTATTAAGGCCTACATGCATGCTGGTTGTCATGGAGACCAAGTTCAAATTTCGAAATTGTTCTGGAAGGTGCACAGCAGAAGTCAGTTGGAATTCTTCTACTTTGTTGCAATGTGTTTGTGGGGCTGACATCATGCAGGAGAATGAAACCGATAGAGAACCCACAGACTGCTAGGTTTGAAGGGATTGGAGGAAACATAGGATGCAAATGTGAGTGACCAATCACTCTGTACCCCTGTGCATGAGATGGGCCAGCAAGGCAGATATAAGGCAGCCAGGTCCCATGAGGGAGCACTTGCCTGCACATCTCTGTATTCCACGACCCAGCTGCTGCTACTGATTCCCTGGAACCATGTCAAGGGCTGTGGAGAGGTCACAGCCATTCACCCTGGAGGAGAACATGGCTTTGGTGGATGTGATCCTCCCACAGTACCCCATGCTGTATGGGCGACCAGGTTATCAGGTGAGTGCAGTGTCCACTGGCACAGACTGTGCCCCTTTTTCGTGACTGTGACTTCTGGCATTGTGTCCAGGTGTGACCCACATGCTATGTACTGTAGGGGGGTCCCAGGGGTGGGAATGCCTGATGTCTCCCAGCAGTGCCCTGAGACAGGAGGGGTGGGGGCCTATCACTCCCAGCAGTGCCCTGAGACAGGAGGGGTGGGTGCAGAGTCCTCCCAGCAGTGCCCAGACACAGGAGGGATGGGGACCTATCAATCCCAGCAGTGCCCTGAGACAGGAGGGGTGGGGGCCTATCACTCCCAGCAGTGCCCTGAGACAGGAGGGGTGGGGGCCTATCACTCCCAGCATTGCCCTGAGACAGGAGGGGTGGGGGCCTATCACTCCCAGCAGTGCCCTGAGATAGGAGGGGTGGGTGTGATGCACAGTGTGAGCCTGGATCATTGATTGTGTAGTTGCCCTCATTCCACCTGTGTCCTTTCAATGGCACGTACTGCTTTTGGCCTTCCCCCAGAGGATCATGTCCCTATGACAAAGTTGCAATGCGTTGGATGCACACTATGCCTTGTTGTAAACAGCAAATGTGCTCTAATCTGTGTCCCCGTGACATGTGCAAGGTGTATTGATGTAGTGTCACTTGCTCATCCTCACAGGTAGACGCCTCTGCCAAGGAGCAGATATGGCTGGACGCCGTCAGCGCCGTGAGGAGTGCGGATGGTCGGAGGCGGCGCCTGTCCCAGGTGAGGAAACGCTGGCAGGATATCCGGTGCTGGACGCGGAGGATCGCACGGTTCCTGCTGGGGGACTCACCTGAGAGCCACAAGAACCGCGGGCGCCGCCGTCTCTCCCACATCCAGAAACGTGTGCTGGCGGTGGTCTTTCCTGACTTGGACAGGCGTCTACAGGACATGCAGCAGCCGGAAGGGGGTAGGTACATGTGTGTGTTTGTTGTGTTTTACCAGCATTTGTAAGTGCACTGTTCCATGGATACACTTCCAGGGTTTATGGTGCTGTGCAGATCCTGTTCCGCACAGTATTGCAGTGCTCTCCTGCCTCCCTTCCCCTCCTTGCAATGTGTTCCCTGGTCTGTGTGTAGTCACTCCATCACAAGGTTATGTAGCCTGACACCTTCTCCAAGTGCACAATGCCTGCAGCATCATGTGTGGGGGTGGTGTGTAACAGGTTTTGTGACCTTGCCTGTGCCCTATCCAGTTCTGGACTTGTGGGTTCCATGTCAGTTGGCACTAATGCTGAGTCCAGACATGGGAGTTAATCTCTCGAGTGCCAGGCCGTCCAGCAGGCATGTCCCATGTGGTGGCCTGTGACATGATGTGCATGAGTGTGCGTTAGGCATAGTGCAGGGATGTTAGCGTGTGTTGCAGTCATTCCCATTCAGGAGCATGGAGTTGTGTGGCCACTACTGTCCCCAGGGGCATCTTTTCCTAGGTATCATGTGTGTAATCCGAGAATGTCGACAATCTCTGTGTCTACAGCATAGGTTGTGCTCTGTGCCATTGTCCCCTGGCACCATGTTTCTTGACGTGAGATGTATTACAAGTGTCCACTGTCCAGCCTGACCTGATTTTCAAAGTACATACTCACGGTGGCCATTGCCTGTGTGTCTTGTTGCAATCATCTGATGATGCCCATTTGTAGATTATTATTAGGAAAGGCGCACCTTGGGTATTTGGTGTGCAATCTTGAATTGTTGCATCCCATGTGTATTTCACCCAGACTAAGAGATGTAAGTGCTTCCTGTGTCTCCACAGATTTGTCTCATGTAGGGGGTGGGTGGTGCGGGCATGGCCTACATGTCAAGACCTGTCATCTCCTTGCTCGGACTGGCCAGTGTGTGATGTTTGTCTGGACAGACACTCAAGGTGCAGTGTGCCAGTCAGGGTGGGCATGTTCTCAGTATTACCTATGCTGCATGTGCCTCTAGTTCCTGGCTTTCGTCCCTGCTCATCCCAATTTCCTGCCACGCTGTGTGGTGCAGATGCAGTGCTGGATTGTCCCCAGGGCCTTGCTCCTCAGTCAGAATACCATGTCATCTCATTTGCTATTGTGTCATGCTCTCCATAGTTTTTCCATGGCATGGTGGGTCACACAACTGTGTCTTGCAGGGCCTACGTATGTACCTTGCTTTGTAGTTGTAACTCATCCTTTGTTTCAGGCTATGCACTGTAACCTACGTAGATTTGACTCATGTGACATATATATACAGGTGTATGATTAATTTCTGTCTCTTCACCCTGCCCACAGCATCGTCGGGGGACACGGAGGGAGACATGGACACAGACGGCGCGGAGGGACCGAGCACCAGTGCCAGCGGTGACATCGGGGCTGGCACTTCGAGTGGGACAGAGGCGGAGGAGAGTGAACCCGGGGACCTGTCGACTGGCACAACAGAGTATGAAGCTGACGGGTCCGAGGATGATCCCTCCGAGTGGGCGGTGGCTGCACCACCATCTGACAGCAGCCCTACATCTGGCACCGCCCCCTCCATTGGCATCAGCCGCCTCCCACGTGCTCGAGTCCCTTCCCAACGTGCCCGGTCACCACATGTCTCCTTCCTGCCAGGCACCGCACCCCCTGCCCCTGTCTCCACTGCTGCCGCCAATGCTGAGTCTGTGGACATCCAGCGGCAGTTGCAGATTGGTCAGACTGCGATCCTTAATGTCCTCCATGGCCACAGCCTTGTCCTCAACAACATGGAGGCATACTTGGAGGGCATTCATTCATTGCAGGCTGACCAACGCAACTTGCTGAGGTCCATAGACTCCACACTGACTGCAGCAGTGGGTCTCCTGCAGCGCTATGTCCCACCCCCTACCCCTGCTCCTTCCACAATTCCCACTCCCATGCCTGTCCCACATACACCCAGACGTAAGCATGCACCCACCACAACAGACACAGGCACCACACCAGCAGGGAAGGTCCGCCGCACACCTCCTGACACGCACACACAGGGTGCAGTAGGCACACCCACTGGGTCGGGGGGCAAACGTGTGACACGCAGCCAGAGTGGGAGTCCGCATTCCACCCAATCCACTCCCTCCAAATCCCCTCCCCTCAGCTCTCCTGGCCACATCTCCCCCAAAGACTCCTTCATGGCCGCTCTGTCCCTGAGCCCCACAGTGACGCCACCACGCAAGCGGTCAAGGAAGTCCTCGGTCAGGGTGGTTGAGTCCCCCCCCTGTCCACACCCTCCCCCAGTGGCGCTGCGACCCATCCCTCTGACCCCCCCCCTCCTTGGGGCCTGTGGTTCCTTCGGGTGCAGGGGAGTCCCTGGAGGACCTTGCTAAGGTGTGCAGCGAGATCCTGGCCTCCGCCTTTGGCCCTGCCCCACCCCCGTGGTGGAGTCCTCCATCCCTGCACCCACAACGCCTACCCTTCACCCTCCTGTCCCTGCGGTGCCTGTTTCTTCCCCCCCACATGATGCCCTCACCCCTGTGGAAGACGACGACTTGTAACTGTGCAGGCAAGCTAGGGGACACGCATCCCACTGTGTCCTCCATCCAGCTGTGACTTCTGGACTGCCCTATGGGCTTTGTTACTTTTGAGCTTTCTGAGAACAAACAATTTAAGATAATGCTGATTAAAGCCATTTTTGTTTCCTTTGAACACTACTGCTTTACTGATATTGCTGTTGGTGGGGCTGCTACATGAATATGGGTGGTGATCATGTGTTGGGTGTGTGGGAAATGTAGTAGTGTGCTGGTCATAGGGGGGACCCTGGTATCTGTGTGCCATCACACAGTGTTAGCTAGGTCTCTCAGTCCATGTACGCAGTTGCTGCATGGTGGAATTGTACCAGGGTGTCTTCCTTCCTCTGTGTACCCTGACATCTTCCCTGCAGGGTGTTCCCAATATGTGGTGCTGAGCTGTGTCTACATCAGCTGGGTGTGTGACGGACTCCTTCAACTTTGCACATGCATGCTGAGCGATGTCTCCACCTGCATCATTCGTGGCATCCTTGGTAGTCATAGTACTTGTGTGTGTGGACTATTGACATGACTTCATGTGTACCTGTTTTCTTTTCAGCGCTATGCATGCGTATACTCCCAGCCTCGCACACATGTGGTACATGTACTGCAGGGTCTTTGTGCACCTGACTGACATTTGTGGGCATGGTATCTGTGACTACTCCACCCTTTCCGTTCCATGGGCACTGCTGGGAGTGATGGGCACCCACCCCTCCAGCCTCTGGGCACTGCTGGGAGTGATAGGCACCCACCCCTCCTGTCTCAGGGCACTGCTGGGAGGACTCTGCACCCACCCCTCCTGTCTCAGGGCACTGCTGGGAGGACTCTGCACACACCCCTCCTGCCTCTGGGCACTGCTGGGAGGACTCTGCACACACCCCTCCTGCCTCTGGGCACTGCTGGGAGTGATAGGCACCCACCCCTCCTTTCTCTGGGCACTGCTGGGAGGACTCTGCACCCACCCCTCCTGTCTCTGGGCACTGCTGGGAGTGATAGGCACCCACCCCTCCTGTCTCAGGGCACTGCTGGGAGGACTCTGCACCCACCTCTCCAATTTCACAATATGTACGCTCATGACATACACGGATGTGGGTACGCTCCATGCATTCGAGGTGGGGGTACATGTCGTACTTACACTGTTGGGGTGGGGCTACGCTCCATGCATTCGAGGTGAGGGTACGTGTCTTACTTACACTGTTGGGGTGGGGGTACGCTCCATACGTACGCGGGTGGGGGTACGGGTCATACTTACACTGTTGGGGTGGGGGTACGCTCCATACGTACGCGGGTGTGGGTACTGGTCATACTTACACTGTTGCGGTGGGGGTACGCTCCATACGTACGCGGGTGGGGGTACGGGTCGTACTTACACTGTTGGGGTGGGGGTACGCTCCATACGTACGCGGGTGTGGGTACTGGTCGTACTTACACTGTTGGGGTGGGGGTACGCTCCATACGTACGCGGGTGGGGGTACGGGTCGTACTTACACTGTTGGGGTGGGGGTACGCTCCATACGTACACGGGTGGGGGTACGGGTCGTACTTACACTGTTGGGGTGGGGGTACGCTCCATACGTACGCGGGTGGGGGTACGGGTCATACTTACACTGTTGGGGTGGGGGTACGCTCCATACGTACGCGGGTGTGGGTACTGGTCGTACTTACACTGTTGGGGTGGGGGTACGCTCCATAAGTACGCGGGTGGGGGTACCGGTCGTACTTACACTGTTGGGGTGGGGGTACGCTCCATACGTACGCGGGTGGGTGTACGGGTCGTACTTACACTGTTGGGGTGGGGGTACGCTCCATGCATACGGGGTGTGGGTAGGGTCCGTACATATCCGTCCCCACGCTATGTGATGCTTGTGCGGCCCGTACCCAGGCCTTTGCCACGTGGGTACGAGCCGTCCCGCCATTGTTGGGGTGACGTGGGTGTGGGCGTGGTACGACTCGTACCCACGCTGTTAAGGCGTGGGTACGGGACGTACCTGTCTGGTTGTGTTGCCGGTTCGCGTCATGACGGACTTCCGTTGTGGCGGTCGCTGGGTTAGCTGGACACGCCCCCACCCCCTCGTAGTGACCAGGGCATGGGAGTCAGGTATGTCCAGGGCATGTGTGCTGTGTGACTTTGGTGGGGGGTTTGTGGCCTGCCCTGGTCCTGCCACCCCCACCCCACTTTCCCCCCTCCCTTAGTTGTTCTGACCTTCTGCGGCGTCTGTGTCCGAACCTGTAGAGGAGGTCGACTACTATGAGGGCCGGGATGACACGTAGGTTCGGGTCCATGTCTGTCCGTCGCGTACGGGTCCTCCTTGTTCGCGTCGTCCTGTCTGTCCGTCGCGTACTGGTCCTCCTTGATCGCGTCGTCCTGTCTGTCCGTCGCGTACTGGTCCTCCTTGTTCGCGTCGTCCTGTCTGTCCGTCGCGTACTGGTCCTCCTCGTTTGCGTCGTCCTGTCTGTCCGTCGCGTACTGGTAGTCCTTGTTCGCGTTGTCCTGATTTCCCGGCAGTTTTTGGCTGCCGAAAAATATTCACCGTGCGGGATGACGTCGGTGCGAATCGTAATTCCTGGTTCGTGAATGGCAGGCTGCGAGCGTCCCGACGTCACGTCGGCGCTTTCCCGGATCGCATTTGTAGGTTTATTTTGTTCGGTCGGGGTTTTTTACGATTCGTACGGAAATGGTGTTCCCGTGCGAATCGTAATTCCATGTTTGTAAATTTTGACGACCGGGTACGCGTCGGACGGAGAATGTGCTCCGTCCGACGGTTCGTACCCGGTTTTTCCAGGATCGTAATTGGCACCTGAATATATACGTTTTGGTGGTTAAAAGGGTCAGTAGAAAGCCACATATTATGAGATCAGTCTATAGTTGGAGCAACCTCAGGGATGCCTTACTGTGAAGTTATAAAAATTATGTATATTGATAAGCTTGGTATTTTATACACCAGACACCTGGATCGCCTGGGAAGATCAGAAGAATACAAATTATGTGATTATAAAAGGCCCCGAATTCAGGCTCCTTCTAATAGATTTCACGGTGTATATCAGGAAGTAAATGACTAAAGTCTCTTTTGCGCATGTGTCACAGCAGGCGCCATATTGGAATGGTTTTCAAATGGCCCCTGGTTGTAATAGGATGCATATTAATATGTTCATAGTGTCCTAAAGAGGACTTAATATTGGTAATCTAATTGGTCACTAAAACCCTCATAAGCTTCCATCTCTTATGAAAGTCACCACATTTTTTAATGTGACGGACACTGGTAAATTGCTACAATCCCAACATGGTGTATTAACAAGATGTACATTTCCGGAAATATGATATACGATCATATATAAGGTATTTAAGTCATGTATAATACTGTTTAATTTACATGAGATATAACATGTATAAATATACATGATATAAAGTCGTCTGTCAGGTGTTAACGCGAGCACCGAGATGTGGGGCTGTAATGGACTACACTAGGTTACTGGGATGGAGAGTAACCATGATATATGGTCTTCAAGTTACAAACCAATTAATTTCTACATTAAGTCCCTTACGAACCGTATCGAGAGAGAAAATCCAGTATGTTTCTCATTGTTTTCTCATTTTTTCTACATCCTTGCCTGGCGTTGGTTTCACCTTTTCCAGAATCAGCCATTTCAAATCTGTTTCAGTATGTTTAAAATCAAGACAGAGCTTAACTAGGGATGCTTGTAAATTCCATGTTCTTATAGCAGATTTATGTTCTGAGAATCTGATGCGAAATTCCCTAGAGGTTTCATCTATACAGCCTCACCCACAGGGGCACAGGATCATGTAAACGATGTTCGAACTTCTGCATTTAATTTATGAACAAGCATGTTTTACTTCTGGGAACATTTAGCTGGCTATGAGGGCGATTATAATGACAGTATTTGTTAGAAGTGCATGTGTTGAGACCGATAGTAGATATCGTATTTGAAACCTGGGGGGTGTGGGTTTGAGGGCAGTTATCATACTTATTGCCGGCCGTGTTGAGTTGGCTCAATGAGTGAACATAGAGAATGGGAGCGGGATGCAGGTGAGGTGGCTTTGCTGGCATTGTGGTGGCTGGCTAGAGTGTTATGGGTACAATGTTAGTAATATGGATTTGAACACTATGGTGGGAGATCGTCATCCTTTATGAGGCATTGGAAGTGTATGAGCAAGGCGTCCCATTCCATGGATATTAGGCTCTTGCAGAGTTTTCGTGCTTCCTCATGCCGGAGTGCTGAGCTTTCTGTGTTTGCCCATTTGATTAGGGCATTTTTCCAGGTATCAATTGGAGGGGGTTTATCGGCTCTCCAGTGATTAGTAATGACGTGTTTGGCTGCTCGCAGGGCAAGGTTGGTGATCCCTTTACGTCTGGAGAACAAAGAAAAAAAATGCATTCTCAACCCCTTAGGGTTTGTTCCAGTTTACTGTTCATCTTTTCAGATTGCAAGGGGCACCAGCCATCTATCAACAGTTGATGAATCAAATCCTTGAACCTCATAGGAGTTACTCTTCTGCTTATTTGGATGATATTGTCATCTATACTACAACTTGGGCCGACCATCTGACCCACCTCACAATTATACTTGATTCTCTCCAGAAAGTTGGCCCACGCTCATTAATACTAAGAAATCCAAATTGGGTCATAACAAAGTTACTTACTTGGCGATGGTCTTATTGAGCCTAAAGAAGAAAAAGTGAAAGCAATTGCAGACATTCCTTCCTTAAATCTAAAAGAGAGATGAGAGTGTTTCTAGGCCTCTTGGGTTATTATAGGAGATTTATTCCTAACTTTTTGGATAAACCTGCCCAATTTACTGTCATGTTAAACAAATCCACTTCGAATAATGTTTTCCTTTCCCCTCCATCCTCATCCATTAAGGCCTTGCACACATTAAAAATGTTGATTGCTTCTAAACCCATTTTATGATCACCAGCTTTGAGTCAAGTATTCATATTACAAACAGATGCTTCTAATAACGAGATAGGTCTCATTCTATCCCAAGTGAATGACGAGGGTACTGAAAACCCTGTATTGTTCCTGAGCCGTAATTTATTTCCTAGAGAGATGAGGTATACTAACATTGAAAAAGAATGCCTAATAAATGAGCCGTTGGCAAGTTAAGATAATACCTGGAGGTCCAGTCTTTATCTTCTATTCTGATCTCACACCACCCACATGGTTGAGTAGAAAAAAGGGTAATAATACAAGAGTTTTGCACTGGTTCCTCTACCTACAACATTTTCACTTTGATGTCAGGCACAGAAAGTGTTCTGAACAAGGTAATGTTGACTTTCTGTCCCAGTATCCCATTTTTTCCAACTGTAACAATCTAAGAAGAAGATTTGTAACAAAATGTATGAATAAAAAAACTTACCTGCCTGCTGTGTTATAACTCCTCCCACGAGTGGACTTGAAAAGAGAAGAAAAGACAGTGAGATCGAAAAGGACACAACCCGCAGGGAAAGGTAGAGAAGACAGACACAAAAATAGAACTTATTTTTCTCCTCCAGGATATAACCCAGGAAGAGGAAACAGACGCTGGCATAGAAGAGGCTGAGTGGTCTGAGACAAAAGTGTGTCAGAGTGCCAAGAGGGCAAAGGAGAGGACCTGACCCGCGGCGCCGAGAGATCCAGCGGGTCAGAAGACAGGGCTGAAAGTCCCAGGGAGCGAGTGGAGGTCCCACTTACGGCCGTAGTGCCTCCCCTTGTGACCCAGACCAAAGAGGTGCCTGGCTCCTGCTACACTCCTGGAGGAACATACCTGACCTAGGTGGCTGCCCGCTTGCTGGAGGTGGTGGGCAGGAAGCAGGAGGGGAAATAAGTGTTCTTGGAAACGTGGGCATATCAAAAGAGTGAATAACTCGCAAAGTTTATTTTTTTATTAGGTATTAAGGAAACATTGAGGAAAGCCAATATAGCGAGTTGGTCCTATAATTCCCTCTACATTTGCACTACTTACATTTTTTTTTGCTGTTTTTTTTGCTGTTTATTCCATGAATCCCGTTTGATTCGATTTCCTCCCCAAGAAGGATGTTTTCCTGCTTCGTCTATGAGGTTAATCCTAAGGTAAAACTAAGCGAAACACCTGGAAGGAAGCCAGAAGTGATAGAGGAAGGAATAGTATTGATAGAAGGAAAAAAATAAAAAACAGAAATGGGGGAAGTGAGTGTTTTGAAATCCTGTGAAAAGAGCAGGTAGACAACAGTAAGAAACATACTTGGAGGAAAATAGAGACAGAGAAGAATAGAAAATAAAGATAATACTTAGAGAGGAACATATCTAGTGAAGAGCTAATAAAATAAAATTAGTTTACTTACCTCTAGTTTGGTTCAGTTTATTTTAGGGACTCCAGTCTGGACCAAGCATATCCGAAGAGAAGAGGGAGAGAGAGAGAGAGAGAGAGAGAGAGAGAGAGAGAGAGAGATCAACATATAGAAGAACTATATAAGAAAGAGAGTATAAAAAAATAATCTGTCACTTTCCATTGTATAAAGAGGAAGAACCTTAATCAATACAAATAGAAAACTTCAAACGCAATCTAAATGATCAAGTTGTAATTCTTTCAGGACAAAACTCACGCATATCTAATAGGGACAAACTTTCTTTGACTCTCCTTCCTTCAAATAGGGCCACAAGTGAAGCATCAGTTTCCTCTGAGTTTGCTGAGTCCTTCACAAAAGTGCATTTCTTCCTTTGAGCCACAACCACAAGTCAAGTAATACTGACAGTGCTGACATTTTTATCAAAGGTGCCCCCTCTTTGTACCTTGGCCTTTCTTCCTTTGAGCCACAACCACAAGTCCAGTAATACTGACAGTGCTGACATTTTTATCAAAGGTGCCCCCTCTTTGTACCTTGGCCTTTCTTCCTTTGAGCCACAACCACAAGTCCAGTAATACTGACAGTGCTAACATTTTTATCAAAGGTGCCCCTCTTTGTACCTTGGACTAATCGAGGTCATTTTTTCCTGACCCTTTGAGCCCCATTGCAGAGTTTAGATACATATGATCTGTTTTCTGCCCCATGTGATAAGGGTATCTTGCTCTCTGCTTGTTTGTTCCACATCCTGCTGTGTTCTTCACCAGGTCCCCTTGTGTTCTTGTTTCTGTGTGGTAAGATAACCTGGAAATAGTGAAACCAAGTCACTGGGGATAACAGTGCCTATCAATCTCCTTACATGCACCCCATAGGTATCAGAAAGCCCATGATGTTTGAATGTCCATGTTACCACATCACTGGAGTGTCTGACAAATGTAGAAGTTCATCCTAACTTTCTGCAGAGCTCATACATGTTTATTCTCATCCCCCATAGTCCCTGGTTCAAATAATAGCTACATAAGTGTCATGAGCAGTGGCTTGTCCTCACCTCTTCATGCTTGGCTGGTGCTTGAGTGCAATGCTCTGAATTTCCGATGGTCATTTTTTAAGTTACGGAGTAAAACTTTCATGTGGTCTAGGTCTTCGCTGGGCAATCAAGATAAATAGTTACAGCAGCCAGGTACTTGTTTCCAGAGTTCCCGGAAAACCTTGGGGATTGTTTTTGGATGTCTTTTGAAATAGACTGATGCCTGAGCTGAATACAGGGAAGCATTCTTAGGAATCCAGTCGTATCTGTGGAGATGAACTCTATAGTTAAAGAATGTTTCTGAGCTATACTTTAAGGATTATAAACTCATACAAACTTGAACACCATGTTTATCTCCTTGATAAACAGGAAGGATCCTCATCACTTTGCAAGAGTTTTATTTTTCTCTTGATGCACATATTGTACTACGTTCAAGAAAACAATCTTGAATATAAATTCAAATTAGAAAGTGTGTTCTTGTAAAACAGAATGAGTTACATTAGCAGTAAAAAAGTGAGACAATTCCAAATACTTTTGACCTTTGTTCCACAGATAATATTCAGTTTAAGTTTCAGTGTTTCAGTTCACAGAAAGTTCAGAGCTCCTACGGAAATCAGTCAGAAAGACAGTGATATTCTGAAGGCATCTTGTTTACTTTCTATAGAAAATATTAGACGCTGTTACATGTTGAAAGCTTTGCTTTTTCTTTAGATATATGCTATGAAGCAGCATAGGGGGATGAGTGAGAGTGGCAGTGCCTGTGTATTCTCTGTTATAGTCCCATTACCTGGGTCTTTTGTTAACCCCTTCGGTGCCCGCCCCTTTCCCCGCCCTGTGCCGGCCGTTACATTAGCGGGCGGGGTTTGTGACGAGCTGGACTCGTCATGGGCACAGCGCCACCGCGGCCCATGACGAGTCCAGCTCGTCACGGGCATTGAAGAGGTTAACCAACATATTCATTGTTTATGGTTCACTGCGGCATTAGAGAGAAAGAGAAAAACATGCATCGCTCCTCTTGGATCTATACTATAAGGTTATTACTTTCTGATAAGTCACAGATACACAAATCCTAATTAACAATTGTGATCCAGTTTAAGGGTAGAGCCTGTGGCAGCTGGTGACATTTGAAAGTGGTGTGGAGTAAAGGTTTGGTATGACTTATGTAGTGAGCGATGCGAGTAAGCTTTATGGGTCAACGTGGGGTCTAGGTTAGGTTCTCCTCCAGAAAAAAAAAATCGAGAAAAAGATTGTCAAATGGTCCAATTTAAAGCAAATTAATTTAGAGATAAAGCAAGGCTTATAAAGCCATGGGAAGGTAAAGTCTTGAAAATGAAGCACAATAAAAACTGCCCTATATCTTACTGCAATAATATGTTAAAACAGTTACTGTAATTTGCAAATTGTACAACGCGACAACTTCAGCCTTTTAAAGTGTGTGCTTACCCAGTGTCTTGCACTGCATGCGGCATCAACTTTAGAAGAAAATGACCTAATCAGGTCTTAGGAAGAACCAACAGCTGGTGACTGCATTCAGTCATATAAAAATATGTGAAGACCGGTCTTTAAGTGGTATGTAAAATGTAGGGGAACTTGAAAAGGGGACATGTAAAATACATTTCTGTGGTTTCCATAGTGTTTAAGATAAATGAGTAACAACAAGGATTTGTTATAATTAAACTTGAAAATGTTTCAGTACTGAAATTCCAGTAGTATTGATGCCTGTGGAAGGGGATTTGGCCATCAGTTATATGCCCTTTATGTTAGATATGTATGCTCTTTTTCTCTTCACATCTTATCCACCAGCACATCTTCAACCAACTCTTTCCTCTTCAGCATCCTTTTTTCAATCTCCCCCCGAATGCACTTCCTCACATCTCCCTCACTTCACCACTTCCAAACATACACTGCACTCACTCACATTTAAGAAAAGTATTTCCTTTAGCTATTGCCCTGTGCAAGAAATTGGTTCTATATATACTGCACCAAAGTGAGGTACACTGTGTATAGAGTTCAAGAGTCCCCAAAGGTAGGCAGAGGTTAAAGTTAGATATAACCTTACTTTCTAATAGTGGTAGCTTGGTAGAGCAGTAAGGCCGTATCAGAGGACAGTGTTAAGCATTTGATGTACACACTCAGTCAGCAAATGATTTCACACACTCAAGAACTGAACTCTAGGCCAATTGTGTTTGTATAAAAAATATACTGTTGTTTATTTTTAGAACCAAGCAAGCCTGGTACAGGTAAGCATTAAAAACTTTTCAGTAATAAGTTACTGGATATAGGACAGTTTGAAAATGCAATATAAATTGCACTTTGTTTGATTTACAGGGGAGCAGTAGTATGTGACACTTAGCAAATACAGTACATTTGAATGAATAGGCCTTTTCAGTAAATTGCAGGTAAGTTACTTTTTACATTACTTTTCTAACTCAGTGCTGGATACCTAGATTCAGCACTGGGACATTTCCTGCAAACAGGTGAGTAAACACGTTTTGGTTATTTGTGCGATTTTTAAAGGATATTTTTGGGTTTCAAAACTCCACACTGAAAAACGTTTTGGAGAAAAAGTGTCAATGTTATCCTATGGAAGGAAAACAGGTTAACAGTACACAAGTAAGTAATCGACTATGGGATTTAAGGTTCTGGGGTTGGACTCAGGGGTCTCCCAGGGTCAGTGATGCACTGTTGTTGCACCCTCAGCGGCACTAGGGCGGCCGGGTGCAGTGTTGAGGCCCAATGTTATCCAATGGGGGACAGGGGGCCTCCGGTTGGTGGCTGCTGGCGCAAGCAGGCCACTGGGTTGTGGGAGCAAAGCTCCTAGGGTTAAGCTCAGGGCAAGTTGGGGACCAAAGTAGCACCAAAGGTGCACACTCAGCGGGACAAGGGCGGCCGGGTGCAGGGTGCTGTTTTGAGGTCAGGTGCCCCGTTGTTTTCAATGGAGAACCTCCAGGACAAAGAAACACTGCAGGCTCGGGGACGAGGATCTTCTGGGTGCGACCACCACTTCGAGGGGTAAGTTGGGATGTTGTGGGTTGGTTAGGCACCGTTGATTTGGGCACACAAGGCCGTGGGGCATCGGGTGCAGGGGTGCCTGTGGATGTTGGATTTTCTTACCCGCTCTGGTCGCAGTAGGGGGGTCCTCTGGATTGAGGCTTCAGGCGTCGTCTGGAGGCTTGAGGCAGGTCAGGGGTCGCCGGATCTCACGTCAGGATTGCTGGGGGGACCTCCTCGTGGTATTTTTCCACTCAAGCTCGGGCCGGGTTCGGCTGGTGCAGAGTGGGCTGGATTCACGGTCTCTGGCTGGCACCAGAAGCTGTAGTTTAAACGCTTCCGGTGTTCACGGGAGAAACAGTCTGGGAAGTGAAGGCAGGCAGGTCCTCCAGGGTTTGTGAGGTTGCTGGCTGCTGGACACGCCAGGATTTCGCAGGAGCAGGTTCGAGGGGAGACAGGCCTGTAGGGCTGGAGCCAAGTCAGTGGGAGTTGTCCTCTTGTTAGCTCTGCACGGCTCTTTGTCCTTCTTCTTCTTTTCTTCTTGTAGGTAGGCTGGATCTCCTTTCTTGGTTCAGGGCTGCCCCCTAAATACTGAATTTAGTGGGCGTTTTTGGGGAACTTGAGGTCAGTAGCCAATGGGCTACTGACCTTAGGATGACTACACTCTTGGTGTGCTCACCCCACGTGGGGGAGTGAGCACAATCCCTGGTCCTGATTGGGAAGTGCCTGCCATCTGCAAGATGGCGAGCACTGGAGAGTGGGCTTCACCTCGCCTCTCCACCTGAGGGGTGGACTTGGCAGAGGTGGGCACACCTCCTGGGCTGGCTAGTTTTTTCCCCGCCTATCTTCCAGCTGAAAGCGAGGGGAGACAGAAAGGGGGCCTGCTCCTTATAGCAGGAGAGGCTGGGGGTCGCATTACAAACGCTGCCAGGCCTTTGAAGCTCCCCTGCCACAGATGGCTCTTCCTGGCTTGGGGATGGTGTGAACACCTCCGCCCAGGAAAGGCTTTGCTTCTGGGCTCAGGGAGCATAGACTCCCACCCTAGGGATCCAGAAACATGTCTCGTGGTGGCAAGCTGGTGTGTACCAGTCAGGGAACTCACCAGAGGCTGGTCGTTTTTCAGGGGGCATCTCTGAGATGCCCTCTGTGTGAATTTTTCATTAAAATCCCACACTGGCATCAGTGTGGGTTTAATGTGCTGAGAAGTTTGATACCAAACTTCTCAGTTGTCAGTGTAGCCATTATGGTGCTGTGGAGTTCGCAATGACAAGCTACCAGCACCATATACTCTTAATGGCAGCACTGCACTTACAATGCCTAAGAATGGACTTAGACACTGTAGGAGTACAGGGCTCATTCACCTGTACCCTCACCACTGGCATAGGGCACCCAGCTAGAGGGGTGACTGATTTATGCCAGGACAGTGGGTTGTAGGCATGGCACACAGGGATGTGTGCCATGTCGACTCTTTACTTTGTACTGCACCAAAACACGCAGCATGCAAAGGCAGTGTGTGTGTGTAAAGGTACACGGCCTCCAAGGGTGGCACAATAAGTGCTGCAGCCCTTAGAGGTCTTCCCTGGGTACCTGTGGTACCATTTACCAGGGGCTGACCTGTGGCCATAGATGCCAATTGGGTTAGTTTTGGGGAAACACAAGCCCTGGGCACCGGATTGGCAGGGACCCAGGGCACACCAAGAAAACGTGCATCAGTAGTCTGGCAAAAAGTGGTGGGGGGTTACTGCAACAGAAACCCACTTTCCTACACCCTGTAAATATTTTGCCAAATTTTCCACAGAATTGCAATTGGAAGTGAAATACATGTCCATTGTTCTTTGTGCCCTGAAGCGAGGCCATCCCATTGACAGGCAATTTGCTTTGGCTTCAAAGTCAGGGTAAGAGCTCTCAATCCATGTTTTTGGCATTAATGTTGTTAAGGGTAGGAAGATAGTGCCAATCATGATGTCATACTGCAGATAAATGTCTGCTGTAAGGCACATATCTCCCGCTTTGCGCTTGACTCGGATATTTTGATCAACTTCACAAGGGAACAAGAACCTTGGCCTGCTTGTCTTTTGGATCAATTTCCCTGAGGAACAAATACAGCATCTCCACTTCTAATGGGGCCAGTGATATGCTGCCAGAGACTGGGGTGTTACAGTGGGGGAGGTTAGTGTGGCGAGGGGTCTCAGCTCAATATACATAACAGAAGTTTAACATTAATATAACACTTGCCATCACCGAGAACAAGGCTCCAAAATGCGTGCTTGTATCCACTCCTACCTGTGAGGATTGGGAAAGGGTGGGATCTATGCCTTTGAATGATGGGTGGCTGCTGTCACGCAGGGACTGAAACTCCAGTGCCCGAAACCATGACGCTCAAAGCGTCACTGGCCTATAGTGGATACTGCCATAGACTTCAATGGCAATGAAGGGCTTTAGAACAGTAAGTCCTGTGTTGTGCTTCAAGGTTCAGAAAGTTGATTTGCTGCCTGGCTTCGTCTCTAGCTTCATAGTGAGGCAGGGCAGGCAGCCTGGGACACAATTGTATCTCTAAATAAATTGATCTATTTCATATTCGTACAGGAATGTGTAGGAATTTCAGGGGGGGGCAGCCCAAGAGCCCTAATGGAGAAACCTCCCCTGGGTAGAGCACATGCACTGGGAACCGGTTAGCAGTTTCTCAATGCCCAGAGTCAAATATACAAGCAAATTCATTTGAAAAATAAAGGGGATGCACTCCAGGACATAGTAATGTCAAATTAGATATTTGAATTTGTGTACATTTAAAAGCATGAAGTGTGGTTGTAGCCTTTCTGGCAACACAAACATTAAGATCCTTTTACCCTCTTAAGCACTGTGGGAAAGTTGATTATTAGTTGGAGGGGATCTGAGTTACCACCAAGTAATAATAATGTGACAATTCCATACCCGGTCCAGTTAGGTCTCAATAATTTGAACTTGAACTCAACCCTTAGAAGCTGTAGCACAGAGTAGGCAAGTTTAACTTAGGAGAAATGTGTGAAGCATTTATCAGTACTTAAATAGATTAGGAAGTAGAAAAACAATACAATAAAACTCCCACTCCAGTTTATAAAAATAGGGTCACATTTTATGAACAAATATGCTAAAAATGACATAAATCAGATGTCCCTAAACAATCCCAATGCCCACTGTTCTGCCAAAATCCAACATGGCAAACTTTTTCTTCCCCTGGGCACACCCCAGAGGTGAGTCTGGGAAAATGATAAACTCCTCTTACAAGCCAGTTTTGAAACCGGTTTTCCCCCACTGGTATTGATGCCATTCCTGACTACCTGGTCAATTGAAAGGGCAGGCATAGGTGTGAGTTATATCCGCCTCTAAAAGTGTTGTGTAGTTCCTATAAATCTACATAGGATCTGGCCTTTAGACAACATAAACTGTGGGATTGGTGTCCAGACTGATTCCAGACACCCCCACCAGATATGATCTCCTGTATACCAGCTAGCTCACAGTGCCACTATGAACTCCTCTTACCAAGGAGTAAATAGATTCTGCAAACTATTGAACATGACAACCCTGACCCTTCAGGGATCGTGGAAACAGTACAGTTCTTTTCGCTCAGGCACTCGTGCTCACTTTGTCTCAGCGAGATACACAGAATAGATGATGGGGAAGTTTTCAATAAGCATTTATTGAACCAGGGTCATTCTAGTGTAAAATACATGTGCTGCAACAACCATAAGACAGAAACAGATATATACGGTTAGAAGCACCAACAAAGTAAATATATGATAGAATTCTACCATGGTGCTAAAACAATGGATATATGCAGGTATATAGATACATGACAGTAGTAATGCGTACTCCTACAATGCTAACCCTAACTAGATAACCCTAAGTGTACCTAGCATGTATGTAGGTGTATAACCAAGAATACCCCTAGGATAAAGCCAACCCCATTACCTCAAGTGAGAAAATGAAGGACCCTGTCTTGGTCTTGATTTGAACACACATATATATATATATATATATCTATATATATCTATATATATCTATATCTATATATGTATATCACTTCTACTCTTTGGTCGTGTTATTTACCTGCCTGAGAGCGTACTGAACTTTGGTTATTTTGGAGATAATTTGCCGGTTGCTTCGCCGGCGTGTACGCCACTTTCCATGGGGCTGGCTGTCCAGAAGGAGCAGATGTATTTTGGATGAAATTTGCGGACAGCGCTGTACCGGCCGTGGTCATTTCGGAGCAAGCAGTGGATCTTACGCTCTATTGAATTCGGATCGCATCGCGAAGGTAAGCCCGTGTGTATGTTCTCCGCCCCTAGGGCAGAATAGATTTAGCGCGCATCGGCGGATGCCCAAGAATCTTTGTTCTAACCAGGGCAGCGGGTCCTCTCACCGGGTGGTTTCCTTACGCTTTGTGTCATCGGCATACTTATGGAATAATTCACAACCCTATATGACTGTGATGTGCAGATGATCGTAGGAGGGTATTTCTCTAATATCTGTGTTCCTGCGCCAGTGAAGCACTCTATTTAGGAGAGTACACCGTTGTGACACACGTACCGTTTTCTTTTTCCATCAAGTTTTAAATCGGATGGACTGCACTGATACACTAACTCCGCAACACGGCAGAAAGAACCCTTTATTACGTATCACGTATTAGGGGGGCAGGAAACACACTTCCAAATATTGATTGCATCTCGTGATCAGGTGGGTGCACTATGGAGGAGGAGGCCGACAGAAGAGCGGCAGCTCTAACATTATTTACACGGAAGCCGGGACAAAAAAATCAAACAGACAAAACAAATCCCGAAACTCGTACCACAGAAGACAAACTGAGAAAATTGGAGAAGATGAAAAGAGCAGAAATATCTAAGTGGTGGGAGGCCATTTCGTTGCAAAATTATGTAGACCAGGAAATGGCTCCGAGGGGATTGAGGATCTTTATCACCCCTTCGTACGAGAAACCAAATCCGAAAATGCTCGAGGAATGGTCCCAAAACTCGGCTCTCAGCTCCAGACGGATGCTTGAGATTTTGATCAAATATGCTTGGATTGATCGCGAATCATTGCTTAAAGAAATTAAAGACCTACAAGAAGATCTCTTGAAAAACCTGAATGCAGAAACGTACAACAAAGCAATAGCAGATATGAAGGAGAGATTACTCAAACATGAGGAAGACATCAAAGGTCGCAAACAGAGGAAATTAAATAGAGACTATGAGGATTATGACAGCGGTAGAATATTAACCTTTAATCGCAAATATGATCACCTTTATAAACATAAAGGGACATTAACAACTAATGATACCAATACCGTTGAAGAAGCAGAAAAATCAGGGGCTTCAACGGCCAGTGATACTGAATCGGACATATCAAAGGGAGAGACCTCAGGAGAAGAGCGTAGCACCCGTACGATTACTTTTTTAGACGAGTATCGGACAATGAGACAGACAAGACAAACGAGGGGCACGCCAACACCGAGAACAAGGGGCCAAAGAGGACGAGGACGAGGCAGAGGTCGAGAGGTCGTAGAAACAGACGTCAACGAGTCAGACAACGGTGGCAGAAGAGGCAGAGGAAGGGGCCGCATGGGAAGCAACAAGACGCGCTCCAAACGAACATACTAATGGACTCAGATATGGTTAATAAAACTATTATTAATCTTTCTAAGAGACATCTAAGTGATATAGAAAAGCACACGTTATGTCTAGGCCTTTCCTTTTGTCCCTCATCTAATTTTAACTATGTGGATACTAGGATAGATCTGTTTAAATATGTAAGGAAACTTAAGCTTAAAAAATGGCATATATTACGCCGCCAACGATCTAATACTGGCTCTAACACTGGCACTAACACAGAGACACAGGGAGCCACCATTGACAACCTAAAAATAGGGGATCTAGATACCCTGACTACATTATTTGAGCTGCATAACGTCACTGACTCGGAAATGCCATTCAGGGACGATAGAGTAATTCTGAGTGAGATGGATATCTCATACGACTCAGCTACCACCACAGGTTTTAGACCCCCCTCTACTTTCCTACCTACCCTACCACATGACGGAATTGACACCTTTCATGACAACGTAACTAAGGCCCTCATTGAGCTTAGAAATAAAACACACTATAAACAGAAACTGAACAATAACTTGACTTTTAATCAAAGACAGATCTTACAATCATTGGCCACAGACAAGGATATAATCATACGCCCCGCAGACAAAGGCGGTAATGTGGTCATACAAGATAAAGGACAATACATTACTGAGGCCCTCAGACAATTGGGTGACACCGATTCCTATATGGAGATTACTAGAGAAGTCTATAATGACAGTGTCATCACTATATGGGACAAACTGACTACCTGGAAGGATAAAGGGATTCTGGTGTGGGAAGAGTACTGTTACCTCAAAAGAGATTTTCCTAGGATACCGGTACTGTACCTCTTACCTAAAGTCCACAAAAACGCACAAACTCCACCTGGACGTCCCATAGTATCCTCCATAGGAAGCGTAGCAGAACACATCTCAAAATACGTGGATCATTTTTTAAGAGAACATGTAATCAATCTTCCTAGTTATGTGAGGGATACTAAGGACTTTCTTAGTAAATTGCAAAACATCAAATGGGAGACAGGACTGCTTCTCATTACCCTTGACGTGCACTCACTGTACACTATAATCGACCATCAGCAGGGACTCACTGCATGCAATCATTTTCTCAAATCTAGACAGATAAGATATTGGGAACACAACTGCATGATTATTGAGATGATACAATTCTGTCTCACAAATAACATCTTTGTCTTCAATGGTACCATTTACAAACAACTCATTGGTACCGCGATGGGTTCTTGTCTAGCCCCAAGTTTTGCGAACCTGTTCATGGGTCTTTGGGAGGAAGAGATATTCTCTAAGAAAATCACCATCAAAGAACTTCACAAGGTTGTACTTTGGCTCAGGTATATCGACGACCTTTTCATTATATGGAAAGGTAGTCACTCAGAGGCACAGGCATTTATTGAAGAACTAAATTGCAATGATCGCAATATACGTCTTACAGGTAACATCAGTGCTGAGATGGTCGAATACCTGGATGTCAAAGTTGTGGTTAAGGAAAACACACTACAGACCTCCCTTTTCCGCAAAAACACTGCAGGCAACAGTATCTTACATGCCCTCAGCAGTCATCCAGACACCCTCAAATGGAGTATTCCTTTTGGCGAACTGCTGAGGGCAAAAAGGAACTGCAGTAGCACGGAAACTTTCAATAAGGAAAGCGCAGAGATGATCGAAAGATTCAAACTCCGCGGTTACCCTACTTGGGTACTTAAGAAAGCTATCAGCAGAGTAGAACGGGTGGACAGACAAGAAACACTTAGAGAAGACACAACCAGAGTGGAAGATACCAGTGAAATAGAGACTAGAGTGATTCTCACCTACAATGCTGAATCAGAAACCATCAAACGCATTCTGTCTAAGAATTGGAATACCCTGAAAAATGACAACAGCATAGGTCACACATTTAAGAATAGACCTAACATCACATACAGGCGAGGTAGGAATCTGAGGGACATATTGGTACACAATGACATCACTTTAACACCGGAAAGGGGGATTCAAAATCTCAATGGATTTTTTCCATGCGGTCACTGTAAGGCCTGTTCGGCCAGTCCCTTTCGCAGAGATTATATACAAGGACTTAACCGCAGAGAGATAACCCAATTCCTTACATGTAGCACTACTTTCGTTATATATGTAATCGAATGTCCCTGTAACCTATATTATATAGGCAGTACTACCCTTATGGCTAAGAAAAGGATATTAGAACATAAGCGGGCGATTAACAACAGAGACCCCAAATATCCTGTAGCGCGCCATTTTCAGGAGAGACATTACTCAGATTCTTCTCTTCTGAAGTATTTCATTCTGGAACAAGTTCTCATTGATCACAGAGGTGGGAATAGAACATTGAAACTCAGACAGAAAGAGTCCAGATATATTATTGATCTACAAACCAAAGCCCCATGGGGTATGAATCAGGACGAAGAAATGTCGATCCATTTAAAAAAAGATTAAAAGAATAATATGGCTATATTTATGTGGATGTTTCAGTTCATAGTGGACCTTTTCACCTTGGACTATCGGGCTCTGATACTTGCAGTTTTTACTACAATATAATGTGATTTTCATTCCATGTTTTTATAGTCTCTCTTCTAATCTCTGCTATTCTACTTAAACTTCTAAAAGTAATTTCATTGTTTAATTTTAACCTAATGCATTGATAATTCTGTAAACTTTCGTTTTCTAATCCATGCATATCATGATTTTTTACAGGAGAGAAGGAAGGTACCTACCCACTTCACTGGTTACCTAACCTTTTCTTCAATGTCACTTTATCACCATCACGTCAGTATTGGGCTCTGCATTGCGACTGAAGACTCCTATGATGGGCACGATTCTACTACAGGATAAGTGGTTTTTGGGCTTGATATTGTACTTTTATCTACACTGACCTTACATTCCCTCTCAGTGCACCTTTTCTGATATTTTTATACTTAGTTCCGTAGCGTCATGTCCAGCCCCAGGCCAAGACTGATCGCTTTGGAGGCATAGTACCCTCATGAGCACTATGCTTTGATACATACTCTCCAGTAATACCGGAGTTTGTTCTTTCAGTACATGTTTACAGGCACTATGCTTTGACCTACTATTCAAGTACTGCTGGCAATTCTTATGCTCTGTACATACTTGGGGTTTGGTAATTCAGGGAGGTCACTTCGGAAACAAGCACTATGCCTGTATAATTTCGGAACGATATGTTCTAATTACCTTCTGACCCTGACTAGCTCTACATTTGAGCGTACGCACGCAGGGGGAGGGTATTGCAGATGTCCTCACGCCACATATTATACAGATGGGGCAATACGACATACTGGGTTGTACACTAATACTAAGTGGTTTATTTTAGATTCTATTATGTTTATTGTACACAGCATTCCTATAGGTTGCAGGCTTCGACTATTATGTCCTTGTATACAAAAATGACTTCGAGGCGCACTTACTTTTGTATATACTTTATTGACAATTGCCTTGGACAATACGATTAACTGTGATGTACACTTATATTATGGGACTATATTTCAGTTTAAGTATGTTTACTGCACATAGTATTTTCTTATGCTGCGAGCCTTGATAATTATGTCCTGTTACACAGAAATGATGTACAATAGTATTTAACTTCGGCTCACTAACTTTTGTATACAAATTTTATTGACAATTGCCTGAAAAACTCGTGAGCATTACGATGGTGTAACTCATGTATCAGTTTTTTTTGTGTACGCTGAGCACATATGATATGTCGCCTCATAGCCTCCTTATTTTCGTTCCATTTGGCATGTTTATTTTGGTATTTTGTCATTTGTATTATACTTATATTGTTGACCTATGTAAGATGGCGGCCATTTCCAGTCCTGTTTCTATTGTGACTGTCACGGTTGAGTGTCCGCTGTATTTAGTCGCGAGCTGCCCTATGTTGCACGATCTTCATGTGAGCAAGGCTGCGGACGCAGTCGAAACGCGTCATGAAATAAACCTGATCACTTCTACTCTTTGGTCGTGTTATTTACCTGCCTGAGAGCGTACTGAACTTTGGTTGTTTTGGAGATAATTTGCCGGTTGCTTCGCCGGCGTGTACGCCACTTTCCATGGGGCTGGCTGTCCAGAAGGAGCAGATGTATTTTGGATATCTATATATATATATATATATATCCGGCTCACATTTCCCTCACGCCCCTTCACTCGCGGTCGGGTGCTTTCTATGCGGCGACGGACACCGCACGTAGTCAAAGCTCCGGGTACAAAGGCACCAGCACTCACGGGAACAGTTGTCCAATTTTATTTTATTTGGACCAGCTTACAGCAAAACGCGTTTCGGCTATCGCCTTCCTCAATTGCTAGAGGCATCAACTTTTCAGTGGACATAAATACTCCATTACAAACATGAACATCATCATAGGACTTACTCCAGTCCACATTGGCGGCCATTGCTGAACATGCAAACATCATTCTTAATTGCAATACAATTCTGCCCTGAATGGGCCTTTCAAAGCATCACACCCTGGATGGGTTTTGTCCTGCCATATGTTGAAAAACAATTTAAGTAATAATAATAATACTTCATAATCAGGAGCGAATATCAATACATAGATACTTCAGACTACAGGTGGACAGCCAACTCCTCCCCACTATTCAGACCAAGTGGCATTTTGGTCTGTACATCAATAATATACCTGGATTCAAGTTTCCTTAATTGTAACTGTCTGTCACCCCCTCTAACATTTAATGGTACGTGGTCCAGGCAAAAGAAGCTTAATAGATCCCTGTTACTCTGGTGAAAGGATTCAAAGTGTCTTGCCACTGGATATGACACATCTCTGTTGTTAATAGCCCTCATGTGTTCCAAAATGCGTACCTTGGTTGGGTGAATAGTGCTCCCTATGTAATATAAACCACAGGGGCAAACCAGACAGTAGACTGTGAAACTGGTGTTGCAATTCATCAGCTTGTTGATCTTTTTGGGGGACTTAAGACCTGGGACTTTATAATGTGTTGTTTTCCTGCTGTTTCTACAAGCCCTGCATTTTAAGCACGGATAAAATCCTGTTATTCTCCCAAAAGGTGATGTTATCCTCTCTTTATTGCAATGGCTTTGTACTAGGTCATCACGTAACGTTCTAGCTCTCCTGAATGTCAATGGTGGTGCCTTAGGTATATCCTTCCCTAAAACTGAATCAGTTTTCAGGATATGCCAATTCCTTCTCAATATATTTCTGATGACCTGAGCATCCTCAGAATAATCGATAATTATCCTGAATTTGTTGTCGATCTTTCTTGCTGGTCTGGTAATGTGATCCTCATCTTTAATCAAATCAAGTCTAGACTTCATTTCTGCTTTTCTGATAGCCTCATTTAGGATGTCCCGATGGTAACCTCTCTGCCTGAACCTATTCATGCTTTCTCTTGCTGCCACTTGATAATCACTATCTAGGGAACAATTTCGCTTAATCCTGAGGAGTTCACCGTAAGGTATACTGCTTATGGTCTTCTCAAAATGGCAACTCTATATATCTATCTATATATATATATATATATATATATATATAGCGAAATTCCTTCTACTTTTCAGAGGCTATCCCCGAGGCTCTCAGTAAAGGATCACAGCACCACGAACAACACTTCAAACTGATGCTTTATTCCTCACAAGTTGGTACAAGGCAACATAGACGGTAAGGGCGGTCTACGCGTTTCGGCACCCAGCCTTCTACTGGACCATAGAGTCCTGGAGCCCAGAAAGTCATTTTATATATATATATATATATATATATATATATATATATATATATATATATATATATATATATATATATATATATATATATATATATATATAACGGGTAAGCAATAGGGTCTGAGGGAAAAACACGACCGACATGGACAAGTCCCCCTACTAAATCTGTACAAACATAGAGGTCCAAGGATCAGGAAAAACAAGGAAATATCAAAAGTATTGAAACTATGGAAGACTGTGTGGTATAGCACAACTGAACTGCTGTCTGAAAAAAAGAGAGTCCTCATGAAAAGGACATAATCCATGATTCATCATATGGGATCTCCTCTTAACCGCAACCTGGTGCGATTAAGGAGCTACAACTCCCAGCAATTATTAAAGGGAGGAGTTCGCGGATGTTTTAAGCTATCCAGAGAGGACTAGGTCTCCTAAAGATCGATGAAGCTAGCCTAAGTGTGGGGAAGAATCAGTGTGCAGTGTGAAAGGTGATGTTAAGATTGACTACGAGGAGGAAGCATGATTTAATAAAGATCTCCAAGTGCCAACATTAAAAACAACAGTAGAAGTGCGGTCTGAACAGATTTGCGAGCGCGCATACAGTGAATCAAATAAAGGTCTACATGTTTCAGCCAACAAAGATCAAAAGATTGTGATCGTGGCTTTCTTCAGGACCATACATTAACTACTGCAGCAGGTAGAAGTGACTAAATCACTAATATGTGTAAATAACCAGGAATAAACAAAAGAATTGAACGATACAGCCAACTGTGTACCTGAGTGTTGTCTCTTTTGTTCAAAGCACTACAGGACACGAGGATTAATTCCTGTAGAAAAGCGACAGAACAGCAAAGAAAAATACATAAAAATTATTTTCAATCAGAAAGTGTAAACCACTCAGCTTTACAACCATCAACACCACCAAAAGCCAATAGACTCTTGGCCAATCAAAGATTCTGGTAATGTTTATTGGAGGACATGTTGAGTTTGGATACTTCGAGGGAGACCGCAGTTTCAAAAGCCAAAACGTGTGCTGGTATCGAATTGGCAGGCAGAAAAAAAGTGGATTTAGTTCTTAAGCCACTATCAACAGTCTGATCTCTTGGTGTAGTGTTATCCTGAGTCTTATCTTTAAAGAAAAAATGGAGTCTGATTTTGTGAAAAAACCCAGCTAGTTCACATTGTATGGTAAAAGGGTCGCCAGAATTGGTAGGCACAAAACCTAAACCCTTGTTGAGGACCTTTTCCTCAAAAGTGGTCAAAAAATATATGCTGAGATTAACTATTAGCTGTTGCTGGGTCCTGCTGTTGATGGACCCTTCATCATGCTGCGAAGGCTTCGTGGAGATGTTGGTAGACTCCAATGTACCCGTGTCTGTCCTTGTTGCCCTCTGCTTCTCCCTCTGTTCCGGCCCCGGCCCTGTCCTAGAAAAGGCTGATGTTGAAACAACTGTGGGGGTGGGTTGAACGGCATCATTTGTGGATGAAAAGGAACATTAGGGAATTGCCAAGGCGCAAGGTTCCACCATTGAGTCTGTGGATTACCTCTCCAATTTTTTCTGAAATTGTATCTACCTCTTCCTCTGTTACGTGAAGGGGCCTGTTCTATTGTATGCGAATCACTGGACCAGTCTTCGTACCCAGAGGAGGAGTAATTCGAGCCGTACTTCCTACCATTCTTATTATATTTAGGGGGTACATAGTTATCCTGAGTATAGGGATAAACTTTCTCGAGAGAGAGAGAACTTGGCCAGATCTTTCTTGAATTTGTCAATCTTTGTGGTTAGGATAGTGTCTTTGAACTCTTTATTAGATTTGTTTGTTTCATCTAGATTTTTCTTATAGACTGTATTAGATGGAGTGGTCTTAATCTGGCCCTCCAACAATTGGATCTCAATCAGAATTGTATCGGCGATGCGTTTTGCGGTACTTATGATGAGAATTAACCAGTCACGAGTGCATCGCCATGCTATCAAAGACCAGTCCTTGAGGAACACTTTATCTTGTAAAAAAGGACACGGAGTATTGGTGAAAATTAGCCCTGTAGGTGCACAATTAGCACAGAGGTATTCCGCCATAATGGCACCATGAATTCCTGTCCGTATATGTGATTTTTTAAGAATGAGTAATTTGGACCAGTCATCTGTACCCCCACCAGAAGCCGTGCCGATAGTATCTAAGATGCTCGGAGTAGTAGTTAGAATTAATCTGGCCATCTCTTCATCAAACGCCAAACCGGTAAATTCAGCCATATTGAGGACTAACACTAGACAATTAGGGGAGAGAAATCACTAGAGCGTTAATCGACACTGCTATCAATGTGCGTGTCAGATATAAAAAATATGATACGACCCGCAGCCTAGGCTGCTCAAAATCTATATAAAAAACGGGTAAGCAATAGGGTCTGAGGGAAAAACACGACCGACATGGACAAGTCCCCCTACTAAATCTGTACAAACATAGAGGTCCAAGGGTCAGGAAAAACAAGGAAATATCAATAGTATTGAAACTATGGAAGACTGTGTGGTATAGCACAACTGAACTGCTGTCCCATATGATGAAGCATGCCACTTCGGTGGGTGATGGGATTATGTCCTCTTCATGAGGACTCTCTTTTTTTCAGACAGCAGTTCAGTTGTGCTATACCACACAGTCTTCCATAGTTTCAATACTATTGATATTTCCTTGTTTTTCCTGACCCTTGGACCTCTATGTTTGTACTTGATTTGAACACCCCACGATGGATGTCAGACTACTGCGTGCTGGAGTATCTGCGTGTAGGGATGTCAGCGTCTCGTGTCAATGTGTCAGCATGGAAGTCTTTCTCCTCTGCCTGCCCTAGCAAAGTTATGGTGCTTACATACCCCAAAGGTACACTCAGGGGTTCTACCTTGCTGTGTCATGTCGCCCAAGGATGACGATAGGGACGATCCTTATCCATCGTTATTATGCAGAAGATGCAGAAGATGGTAGTCCTACTTGGATTCTGAGAATCCTCATGCATAATAAATGAGGCTAGTTTTCAGAAAAAACCATGCGACATTTATGCAGAATCTAACTAGATAAAAGGTCAGAACAAAACCCTTTGTGTAGTACAATGACAGGGTAAATGTAAGTGAGAGGTTAGGTGACTACCCAGGCCTATATTGGGGTACGTGCGAATTATAACAAAAGGGGTTGCCCCTTTGAAACTTTGTGCAGTTGATGGGTACAACCTCCAAGTCATTTTATCAGGAAGAGTTCACACCTACCCCCACCCAAATCCTTTTTGTTCTGTTTCCTGGGAGCCATTCACGCCTCCTTGCAGGGGGCCAACAGGTTGTCAGGTGACAGTTGGTGATTAACGCCAGAAAGGCTACTAGTAGGTTTAAGCAGAAAAATAGTGACTTTCTAAAGTCACTATTTCAAAACTAGTTAGACAGTATTCAACTTTTGTATATTAGGTTGAATTTTGTTCAACTAGGAAAATGGATATTTGAAGCATTTTCTTGTTTGTGCGAATATAAGGTTAGCTTTATTAAATAGATGAAAGTATCATAGTGTTTTCTATGGCCTCATCAGCCTTGCTACAGTAAAAGACGGACTTAGGGTCTTTTTAAATGTAAGGACATTTAAAAACATTATCTAAAACATTAAATATAAATGTCATACTTTTAAATACTATGCACCACGCCTTAGTAAGGCCTACTTTAGGGCTATCTTACTACTATTTAAAAGAAGGTTTAGGCCTGGCAAAAGGCCGCTCGAATTGGCAGGCCTAGACTCATGTTTTGTATGGTCACTAAAGTGGTGGCACAATAGGTGCTGCAGTGCTCTAGGGCCATTTAAATTACAGACTCTAATCACAAGGGGTACCATATACTAGAGAACATGCTTTCAGGGGTCTGAACACATGCGCTAGGGCCTGGTTAGCAGGGTCCCAGTGTGCAGAGTCTGAGTCCAAAAACCAAGAGCAACAGTCCAAAATATGTAAAAAGAGGCATTTTCTTGCAAGTGCAAAGAAGATGGGCCTATTACAAGTCACAGCCATAGCTGACGCTTAATTAAAAACGGATTTAGATGCACTTTAAACATCTAGACCTAACCTGGATGGCTATGTATTCATTCCACAGTCCACTTTACTGATTTTGCATTAACTTTTGTGAATGTTTTTTCTGCAAGCCCACATTTTGAATACCACTTTTTAAGCAGCATATCCAGTTACTGCGGACATAAATATGTTGAATAGGCAAATTAAATAGCATATAAAATCGATAGACATATGCAGTGGTCAATACCTGCGACATGTTCGCAGAGAAGAAAACCTGAGCAACAGACACTTTAAATACTTGCAATATTCATATCACATAGACCTGGAGGTACTGTATTCCACATATACTTGCAAGAACAAATATAGTCATCCTGCTGCTTTAATAAGTAAACTCATGTAGAGCCAAACTTGAAGTTGGTTGTTTTCTCATAGTTTGCGTCAAGACTGACTTTAATAAAGTTAGGGTCATAGTTGAACAACAGGAAAACTAACTTTGTTCTAGTATTTACGTGAATGAACATTGCAGTTCTGGGAAAATCACAAACACTTTCATTGATGGAAGATAATGCGTTGTCCATTCAAGTGGTTTTGTATTAAGTATAGCATATTAAATTTCCCTTTTTACTGTATCTGAATAACGTTTCATAGCAAAAGAATAATAAATATGAGCTAGAGGTAATGGACTAATGATTCCCAGGTAATGCCTAGAGAGTTTACTTTGTCCTTCAAAGCAGATTCTTGACTAAAACCAAGAAAAATAACGCACAAGTACTGGCTTCAGCTGAACACGATTTGAGGAAGAACAGCTGCATATTTCAGTTAACAAAGGAAATACTGGGAAAGCAAAGATAAAATGGTTAAAAAAAACAGCAAGAACTGTGCTGGAATGAATCCACAGAGATAGTGAGGAAAGCAGATGACTTGCTAATTCTTTTCAGTTTATTTCGTGAAAAGAGTAAAAGTGGATTTTTATGTAAATAAAGCAGATTAATTCTGCATTCTCTGGTTTTTACAAGTTTATCTTTTTGTCTTTCTGTGTTGAAACAAAGCCAAAGCAAGTCATTCTGCAGGCCACAGAAAAATACTCCTGTTGCCTGGTCCTTAAATGTAGCAATCAATTGTTCTTTTTTCCAATAAGAATAAAAAGTGTTATCATGAATTTTCTCTTGTTTCTCTGCTTTTGCCCTTTACCTTACACTTAAATTGGTTTTCATGTAAATCATTCATATCGGTTACTGTTACATTAATGGTAAGGTTTCAGTAAATGCAAAACCTCTATCAGTTTTAAGTTGGAAAATTCAGTATTTAAATTCCATTCTTATATATTCAAAGACGGTTTTTAATGATGATGTTTTCTATAAGTGGTCTTATAACACTCCTAATTTCTACTTGTCATCATCATACTAACTTAATGTTTATAGGATATCAGCTTTTGCATTCAGTTGTTTTAGGAATTACCCCAAAATAGTATGGTTGACTTGTTAGATTAGCTTAAGGAAAATGTCTTCCATTAAATTAATTGATTATCATTTCGCTTAGAAAAACAATAATGCCCAACAGCGATGAACCCAGTCCGGGATTGCATTAGGTCGCATGGAGATTGGACGTGGCCTAGCAACTGGGTTGGTTCCATTGGATTAGGCCCAAGGCTGATTTGCTCATGGTGGGTCCATGTAGTGGCAAAGTGACTACAAAACCGATATCCATGGCACTTAAGAGCCGTCAGAGTTGTGGACACGCTCTAAATTTATTTTTCATTTGATATCATTCATGGGTGATGCCAGCGGTCAGGTTAATATAAGCATTCCACACATCACGTTTTCTATTTTAGAGCATTGCCGAGCTGTATTATAATCAGATTATGTTTTACCTTGTGTCATGTACATATAATTGCATAGAACCTCGGTATTGATGGAGCAAGATTTCACATCTAAAGAAACTTGCTCATACGCAATCCTCTCGAATAACCTGTAATACTATAACAAATCCGTTTGTGAATACTAACAGTGCACCACATTCAACATATTGTATCTAGGGGATGCTTGTCTATGTGCTTTTTCTAAAGACTAACCTGAGTGATCTAAAATGGCCGCTAAAACGCGGGAAATCTTCTGCGCATGCGTCTACCACATCCCGTGGTGTGATGTTCTTCTGTCGCTTGGGGGGAAACTTTGCAGCTGCGCAATAGCTTCTAATATGGCTCCTTCAAAGTAACATACTAAGGCTCATGCTGAGCTGAAACTAACCCATGCAAGTTCTACTAAGCTATTAATGCAAAAGATGTATTAAGTAAATGGGGTTAGAATAGAAGTAAGTGGTATACAGTGAATTCATTTAAAGTTGAATTCTAACATGTTTCTCTCTGACTTTATTAATAGTTTGCATTTGGGCCTTGGAGGGTGACTGATGCCTCATCCTTTGTGGCAACCACACATGCGCCCTACATCTCTGCTCTCAAGTCAATGAAATCATTTGACGGACTGCCAAAACCCAAACCCAGCAAGGACATTAGAAAGTAAACTCCTGACCCTACGAAAGAAAGACCCAGCAACATTGTACCTTAAATTTACCGATCATAATACGAAATGCTGTGGGAATAAAGCTTGTGGGTATTAAAATGAAGGGGCGGGGGATTAGACAATAGACTAAAGAAAAATATTGCACTTGGTATGGTGTGATGTCCTCACCCCACTACTTGGCCCAATCAAATTGCGGGTGAACATGGAATTGAAACATTTGGGGGTGGATCATACACTTGAATTTGGTATAACCAGAGGTAGGTATAGATAGTTAGAGGCACTTGACGCTTGACCTTTGATGCGGAGATGCTGATGCTCTGCTGAGATGCTGCCCGATTTTGCTGCAATCTGACTGAAGAATCCAACACTAGGGAAAATATGCAGAAGAAACCGAGGAGGCACATCCAGGGAAGGGTCCGGTGGCAACTGAACCGGACAGACTAGTACCAGAGAGGGGTGTAACGCTGGCGTTACACTAGAAGAGGTAATTTTTCCTGTCCTGAAACTCTGACACTCTGATGTCGGGGTCGGGGGATGATGGGTTACCATTCTAGGTAAATATAGTTGTAGGGTAAATGCTCCATACTTGCTTTTCTGTCCTTTCTCTCCTCAGGTGCTGTCATTGCAAAGAGTTATTAATGCAAACTGATTTAAGCTAATTGTAGTATTTTCCTGATGGAGATTTCTGGTCTATTCATGTGTATTTTGATTTGACTCACAGAATTATTAATTCAGATAAACTTTTAAAACGGCCCTTGAGTCTGTGGTTCTTTAGAATAAAATTAAATGCATTAGTGTCTTTCCTTCCTATTCTAATCTACTACTAGATCCGTCGACAGTGCATTTACGCAGGAGACAGAATTGGTAAGAATACTGGTAAAGGTTTCCGAGGGTAAAATAAAATGGATCACCAGTGGACATTTGCCAGCTCATTGTGGGTATGAATGTATATGGGCCCAAATGAGTGTTGTGTGTATGAATGTGTAGAGCTGGTAAACTCCGCTGCATCAGTATCAGTGTTTAGGGCCAGTCTAGGGGGTTTAATTTTACATGCTGCTGCCATCCCCCCTGCATTGTCCAAGTTTAGATGGCTTTTCCACACCCATCTCCTTGCTCAAAGCTGAGAGGAACAACGGTCTTCTGGCCCCATATTACCTAAGCGTGAGAGACTTCCAAAGAACCTCCCTCACCCTAACCAAGGGTGAAGTGTGGGAAAATAGTTCTGTACCAAGTGGAAAGTGTTTGCATTCAGTGCAAACTCCTGCTGTGTTCCGTATTTTGTAAATCACAGCCCAGTTTCCAGCTCATGTGTGTTTATGTTAAGTAACATCTGTCACCATATCACAGAATCTGTTCTATGGTCCTGGCCTCCACTAGAGTCATCCCCCATTGGGCAACCAGACGTTCATTGGGGCGTGCACCCAATTATAAAAAATATGTCCTCTCTTAAAGGGCAGGTGCAAATTTAAAGGGCTTCATTAGGAACACGTGCCTCAGAACAGGACACAACTGTGCAAGGAAGCAGAGGAATGGTTATTTGGTGGCTATACCCAGCCTTTCCACTCCCTGATGCAGAAGGCGTTCTCAAGTATCTGGATCTGACCTGTTGCTGACACTGTTTCAAAGATATATGCAGCTCAAAAAATATAGGGGCTGAGATCAATGGCGGGGAGACTGCCACTGACAGGCTGTCAGTGGTGGTCTCCCCGCTATCGTAACTAACTTTACCGCCCGCCATTTTATGATGGCGGGCGGACGTGTGGCGGTCATAATGACCGACCACCACACATCCGATGGGCTTCTGGAGCCAGCCGGTGCGGTGGAGGGGCTCATAGTCCCTACAATGCTTGCGATGCCTACTAGGCACCACCATAGGGATTAAGATATCTCTTTCAGTTAGCCGTTTCATGGCAGGATAGCCAACATGAAAAGGATAGCGGAAAGAGACATTGGGGGCCCGTATCGGGACCCCCCTTCACTCCTGGTCCTTGGCTGTGGGTGTTAGGGTGCACCCGCTACATATCCCTGTACCATGTGGCAGGCACCTTTGGTGCCTGCCACGTAGTGCAGGGATATGTAAAATGTCCTGTTTTTACTTTGCGGTGGGTGCTGCAGCCAGTAGCTCCTGGCGCAATGTTATATATATTATATAGGTATAGATATTGCGACCAGTGTAATTACCCCTGTGGGACCGCCACCTTGTAGGGGGACAGTCCCACTCCCCGATACAATGGCAGATGGAATGAAGTCCTTCCGCCACCCTAATCAATCCCATAGAGACTGCACATTTGCAATCAGTGCATTGAAGTTTCAAAGAAGAGTGCTGGCTGATGCTGTTTTTCTGGCATGATGTGGCTGTAAGTCATGGATGTTGTGTTTGTGCTGCTGGTTGTGGAAGTGATGCTGGTTGGGGCAGTGCATTTATTAGTGCCAGCAGTTGCTGTGACTTTTGTGGAGCTGCTTTATATGGGTAGGAGACTGTTAGGTCATGCTGTTGTCACTGGGTCTAGTTTAGTGAAAAGTGATGTAGGTGCTGGGGCACTAGAGCACACACAACTCCTGTTATGTTATGTTATGTTATGTTATGCCTTTTATATTAAAAAAGACACTAATCAGAATCTACTAGGGGAAAAACCTAACAGTAAAGCAAAGTCTTCAGAAGACATCTACATCTGGATTGGTTTTTTTTCCAAAGTCCACCAGTCTTCTGCTTATGAATCTTGGGGACAGTGTGTATATTAGAATATCTCGAAAGGAGGGAGGTGTGTCCTGATTGGACAATATCTTTTAAATCAATAAGTGATTAAAGCGGGAATCACCACAAAGAGAACCCTATGCATAATGTAGAGGGGCCTGAACTTGATTTGCTGAAGAATTGGACTTGCTCTGGCTATTAGTGTAGCATTGGAAAGTAGGCAGGCTGCAGTGTCTTGGACTTCTTGTATCTTTTGAGGAACAAATTGATTGAGTGCAAGACGGAAATAATTCACAAAATCCAGATGAAAGTCTATTAGGTCAGCAACTGCCAGATGTTTGCCTTGAAAGGATAAGAAATATAATAAAGGAAAAGCCCTGTTCAGTAACCTAAGATGAAATGAGAAAGAAGAGGCTACTGTGCAAACCTGATCTGATAGAGACAGATAGATATCAACCAAAACACCCAAACTCTTCACCAATTTGGAGGGAGCCAGGAAAAGACCAATTTCAGCAAGCCAATAACTATTAAGTCAAAGATCAGTACGGTCATTAACAATCAGGATTTCAGTCATATCTGTATTATGATTGAGGTTTTTACTGCCAGATGAACCTTATTGAGTAGAAGGATCGGGCACGTGGGATAACATAAGTTAAATAAATAGAAGGAGGGTTAAGCGCGACTTGGTTCACAGGCTTCATGAGGCAATCTTGGCCATGGGGTCGTAGTCCCTGGAAGTCCTCTCAAGCTTGGCATAAGTCCAGTTGCCACTGGGCTATCATTCATCTAGTACAGTGGTTTCAGTGATTTTCGTTTTTTGGATGTAACTTACCTTTTTGGTGACCTAGCTGCACACTGACGCCTTTCCCGGGCCCATCAGCCTCAGGTGCAAATTTGGATCATCCGCTCTTGGTCCTTTAGGCTGCACGGGGTGATGAGTGATGAACCAGAGACTTGGGCTCCCAACTCGCCAGGCATGCTACTTCAGCTTTTGTGGCGCTATGCTGCAAATAGGAGGTCAGCCAACTGCCCTCTCCACATGGCTACTCTACAAACAGGACACAGAAGGCACAGCCCTTTTCCTTTGCTACCCCAAGTTGCAGCAAGCACAGTCTAACTTCGGTGCAGCCTGTCTTCACCACAACTTTGGTACAGCAGGGCAGTCCTTCTTCGATCCTATTCTTCAGTCTGAGATCTGGTTTCTGGGGACCAAAGGTACCCTTTTGATGCCCAAAAAATGCCCTCACAAGAGGCTGCGGTCAGTAGCCAATGGGCTACCAGGCTCCCTCCCTCATGATGACTACTTCCTGTGAAGTGTGGCATCTAGCTATCCCAGAAGGCTCTATTTTGCCCACTTTTAACATGGTAGAACCCCTTCTCTGCTTGCAGAGCTCCCTAGCCCAACCCATAAGTGTAGCTACCAGGGTGGCTACACACCCCTGAAAAACACAGTTAGACAACAGTTGTTCTCCCTATATGACAAGGGCCAGCCTGTCTGCCTAAACAATAGAGCAGCCCCTCTTTCAAGTCTTTGCCATTTGTCCATCTTTTGTCTGCCCCCACTTTGCCCGAGGGCAGTCATTTTTGTTCCCCTTTTCTTTGTTAATGGTGTGACAGTGTTTAGCAGTCCTCCTGCCTTGCCCACCCTTGTAACCCCAACATTAGGCAAAGAGCTGTAGGTGACTGTTGCTCCACTGCCTACCATGGGAATGTGTCTGGTTTCATTCTTTTTAAATAATGAACCAAAATGCTCTACAATCACTTAGTTAAGCAATCCATATCTGACACTCAACAATCTGATTTTGTATTTTTCTCAAGTGTGTCAGATACTTCAGTGTTATAAGTGATGGCGAGGGTGTACTCTGACGCACAGTGACCATCTCTTCCTCCTTTTAAGTATATATCCAATTGCTTAGCTGTCAGATATTCTGGTACTCAATGATCCCCCCAAAAAATTAGGCTTAAGGTTGACCAGAACATCTAACAGCTTCCCCAGTTATTCTTTGGCATGGTGGTCGGGGGCGTGGAGCCCAACAATTCCCTTCCATTGCCCCTTTGCAACACACTTGAGCAAGGTGGAGAAGGTAAGGGTCTGGTAGGCCCATCCCAGGCCTTGGCCAAGGATAGCAGGGCCTTGAACATTTCCTTTGCAGTTGAACAAGGCAGGGAAGCAGTCACACAAAATCCCCACTCCTTTGGGCAAGATGGGGTAGCCTCCAAAATACACTCCCCATACGAGGAACAATGAGGGGAAGCACATTGTAAACACTTTCCAGCTGTAAGGCAAGGCCGGAGAGGGAGGCAAAACACATCCCTCACCCTTGTTCAAGACAGCAGGTTTGTAATCACAAGGATATAGCCAATCACATTGTGTAGGATTGTAGAGAATTGCCAATTTTTGGCAGGTGGTGTCAGAGGTGCTCGGAAAAAAAGTGGTAATGTTCAGGAACTTTTCTCAAATATACTGAACTTTTGCATGTGCAATACAACAAGGAGTGATATGAATTGTTGATTGCTGAATACATCCTCCCAAAAATATACACATGAACACGAATCTCTAAACCAAAGATGGACATAAGTTCACACATATGTTAGTGATTAGGACTGGCCCACCATTTGATGGCATGCTTTATCACTGTGCCCCTCCTCACCCATGTTGGGATGTTGTTGTAACATGGGTTGGCATCCTCACACACGATGCAATGTTTTTTTTGCTTAAATCTCCAAAACATGAACACAATTAAACCAAAACAAATAACGTACCCAATGAAGCAAAGCTCTATGGGCATGCCAAATTCGCTGTAGTTTCATTCAGCAGTTTTTGGAGAAACACAGTTAAAGCTGATGTTCAGGAAATGCCATGTTTAACACAGAAGCTGCATGAATTATGGATTGTTTACTTCTGAAGTTCGTGTTAATTGGGTAGACATGGACAAAGTTATTAGCACTGCAAAGAAACATGGTCCCCGATACAAACTCTGCGAAACTGAACTACAGAGATGTGCTGTGGCTGTTTAATAATGTCCTCTTGAGTCTAACATCAAGTGCTCTCATTAACTTTGCCTGCCTTTGGGACAAACAAATCCCACTATTAAAACTTCAACTTTGGACCAGATCCATAACGGTAGTTGCAAAGGTCTATACATTATGGAATGATTAAATGTATGCCTGTGTCTGTGAGAATTTCTATTGGCACTTAATTGATGAACTCTAAAAACATGTATTGCGTAAATATTGTAATGTTGAAAGTTAACCTGCGTTTGTTTCTGTAGCTCCGCCCCTGCATAAATGCTGTATTGCATAAATAGAGCATGTATGTGTTTAGGAAATGACCCAGCTCAAGTCAAGTCAAAAGATACTTTATTCAACAAATCAATGCCATAAAAGTGAACATATAGGGGGAAACATTTCATCAATTAAAAAAACATTGCTTTACAAATGACAATTAAAATTTAAGGTTTTGTAAACCAGAAAATAAAAAGTTACAATTATTGGATAGAGCAGAGGGTTGCATATAAAGTGCATAGTGCCAGATTCATATTACTATATACAATAAGCAAGTTGAAATTCCTAACTGGAGCAGATGATAACGTATAAAATATCGAATACCAGCTAGTGGGATACAAAATACTACATTCACATTATCAGAAACACAGTATAGTAGACACTACAATTTTAAATTGCTAAAAAGAACAGGGGATATCCAATGACGTGTAAACTGCTGTAATATAAAGTGCAACGTGCTAAATTTACAATTTAAATAACAATAGACATTCAAGTAATCATGATTACATAAAAAAGGATGATTTGATAGTAATTGTTAAAATAACAGCTTTTTCCTACATCTAATGGCTCCTGATAAATAACTTACAACCCCAGAACAAACCATCGGTGAAGATAGCATTTGGAGGTATAGCAAGGCGGGCCTAACTTGAAAAGAGTGGCAATCCTTAAAAAGTGGATATATAAATCTTTTACGCAACTGAGCATAAAAATCACAGAAAAAGATAAAATGTAAGGTATCTTGTTCTGAAAAGTCATCACAAGGACAAGGTTTGCGAGTACCTTGTTTCGCAAAACCTTGTGGAACAGCTAAAAACCAAGGGATCAAAATTAATCGAAATCTTGTTAACAAAAAACGATGAAAAACATTATTTACAATAAGTAAATATGGTTGAACTTGATTATACAAAGGTAATGTGATATATTTTCTAACCGTTGGTTTTATTAGCTCCTTTTCTTCCCTGTGGCCCTGTTGCTTCTCCAAAAACTGTGATTTAATGGCTCTAATTTTAGATTTGCTCATCGGTTTCGGCCTGTTATATAAATCTGGGCAACCTAGCCATTTAGTCAGGTCCATTATATACTTCAGCCATGGATTATCCAAGGCTCTATCCAAGGCTATACAATCCATGATTACCAATTGGTTTAGTTTAGTGCTGGGGCTAGCCCAAACTCTAAGCCAACGTAGCAAAGGGGCTATTGCTATCTCATCCTCAATATACCCCACCCCAACCTCTTCATGTAAAATAAACGCCGGGGTGGTGGAAGGAACCGCCAATAGTTTACGTAAAAACTTATCTTCGGCTCTTTGCATCTCTTTACCTTCTTTATAGCCCCAAATATCACAGCCATTGGACTCCACGGGGATACACTTTTCTTTATAAATTTTCAGCAGAGCGGGTAAAGGTTTGGTTCCTAGCTTCTTTGCAAAATTTAGGGTAGCCCCCGTAGCTCTGGTCAAGGTATTCTTTTTTTTGAATAATTTGTGATCCCCACGACCCACGGTCATCAAAGAGTACCCCCAAATATGGAAATGTTGGGACTTTTGTTAGTTCGACCCCCTTGCAATAAAATTTAGACTTCGGGGATTTTCGAGAGCCAATAGACATTATATGTGACTTCTTAAAATTTACTGAAAGGTCTAAAGAGTGCATAAAAACTATAAAACCATCTAATAATCTTTGAAGTCCAACAGCTGTTCTTGCAAGTAGAACCGTATCATCTGCATATAACAATGCAGGTATTTTCTTGTCACCAACCCTAGGGATATCAATACAGCTAATTGTTAAAAAATCCCCCAGCTTATTTATACACAGAGTAAAAAGGAGGGGGGTCAGTATACATCCCTGACATACCCCCCTCTTTACATCCCAAGGGCTTGTTAAGTCACCATTTTTATTATATCTAACTGCGGCCGTGTTTTTTTGTGATCATCAATAAAACAGCCACTAACTGGGGTTCAAGGCCCATATCCCTAAGAATTAGCCATAGTTTGGACCTATTTACGCAATCAAACGCTTGTGTCAGATCCATAAAAGCCAAATGTAGTACTCCCTTTTTGGCAATCGTATACTTTCCTATGACTAAATTTAAGTTAAGACATTGGTCCAGAGTCCCTTTGCCTGCCCTAAAACCATATTGTAAATCAGAAATGACGTTTAAAGGGTCTAGCCAAGTCATCAGGCGCTCTAGAATCTGACTTTGCCCATAATTTTAACAGCAGAGTCTAAAAGAGAGATCGGCCTATAACTTATAGGGTCGTCACATGCAACTTTTTTAAAAATACGGTGACAGGAGCGCGACGGCGCTATGGACCCTAGGAGCGGTAGTCTCCCTCGCCTCAGAACACTGGGTCCGGTCCTTGCCCCCAAACAGCAACTCCACAAGAAAAAGAAACGGGCAGGTTGTGCAGTGCGAGGGCGTCCCGCGCCACGGGAGCACCCGTGAATCTTTATGGGCACCTCCTGGCGCTCTGATGACGGTGACAGGAGCGCGACGGCGCTATGGACCCTGGGAGCGGTAGTCTACCTCGCCTCAGAACACTGGGTCCGGTCCGGTCCTTGCTCACACCTGGTCCTTTTAGGTGTTGGCTAGGTATTGCCGAAATTGTTGTAGGCTACATAAATACTCTTAGGTACATCTTCAAGTTTAATTTTAAGGACCTCATCTTGTGTAGCCCTTTAATTCCGATGGAGCCAGTAACTCTTGTTACCAGCCAAACCAGTTATAAAGCTCATAGTAAATCTATGCACCCGGTTACTCTCAATGATTATAACTCATCTGTTTAAAGCAGTCAAAATCAATTCTCAGGCACCAACAACCTGCCCACAAGCTTACTGGCACCCCTCCTAAAGGGTGGGTCACAGGAAGGCCAAAATACCAGGAGGATGGGTTTCTGCTTTGGACTATCTCTAAAAATAAATCTGTATTTTAGAAATAATAACAAAAAATGGTGACTAACATGGTTTTACTGGTTAGAATTAACAGTTAAATGGGGTTTAACACCCACATTTGCTTTAAGCAGTTGGTAAATGTGAGTGAAGATGTCAGTGTGGGTGGTGGGGAGACAGGGGATGGGAGCATTGCAGAGGACAGATCAGGAAGCGGGCTGGCACTTGTGGAGGAGAGAATCAGGCAAGACATGATCCAGCAGCCCAAGCCTTAAGCAATTTCACCAGCTGGATTTTTCGACCAGTAAAATCAGGGAACTGTGTTACCGCACCTGGAAAACCTGGGTGCTGGGACACTGGGACAATTATAATTGAATGGAGCAGTATCCCTACTGGGAATACCGCTCCACTCGTCAGTAATTGCACACTAAGTCTACTGATTCTCACAAAATTACACTCAAGCAAATGTTGTCTACCCATGATATAGTCATATTCAGTGTTATGATATGTGTAACTAAAGAGTTTCCAAATTCCCTAAACACAATTAAAATTGTAATGGCCATACTATGGTTATTGGTAGTGCAAGGCAAGCTGAAGCAGTTGCCTAGGTGATGTCACATACCAATTCAAGGAACATAAGGTTCCACAGAGAAGGGCACGAAGTTTCAAACTGTCACCACCTCAGCCAGTAAAAACCAGCAACTTGCCACTATTGGCATTCCTTCTTCAGCAGTACTGAAAAGTGTGTTTGGAAGATGTCACTTGGCCTCTGTCTTCTGCAGCAGTGCTTACATTCTAACAATGAAATACTTTCAGGTCAACTGGTTTACAATCTTTGTACATGGGAACTTATGGCATTCCAGCGGTTGTGTAACGTTTGCCGTGCTCTGTCATGGTTACACTGAATCACCCTGTCTTCGATGGCCCACCCCACCTTTGTCCTTCCATGGTTTAGATTAAACAGCATCAGTTAGTTCCTTTGCTCTGATGCTGAACTCGTCTGCGGGGGCACGGCTCGGCGTTTGTACAGCTGGGATCCCCGTGTACAAAAACAATAGCTGGTGAATGTATCTTGTTCGCTCCATTGATTGCAGGATTAGGGAAAGAATGCCTCGTGCTACGAGAGCTTACGTGCTGCACCGCTTGAATATCTACCCGAAGGGCCGTAGGCTCACTTCATGCCTACAGGGAGTCGTGACTACAACTTGTTTATGCTTCCCAGTGCGAAATAAGATAAAACTAAGCAAACACTCCGTCTGTGCATGCAGCTGTTGCTTATGTGAGGGCGGAGAGTAAGAGCGCGCGAGCGAGCGTGCTGTCCCCTTCTGGAATGTCTTACAAATGGCCCTTGCTTTCTGCATCTCAAAGAAATGTCCAGGAAGCCCTTTAAGACGGCGCTAAATATGAGTTGCACAGAGGAGTTGAAACATGCAAGAATGGCACAATTTTTTGTCTTTCTACCCATACGTAACACTAACACCAGAGGCTGTATTACAGAAAAATGGTATTGCAGAAGTGGCCATAGAACTTGTGTTGTCCCTTCTGTAATACTGAAGCAACGTCGCACATGCAGCACAAGTGCTGTCATAGAGCGTTCCCTCAACTCCACGCAAATGAGGAAATCACTGTGCCTCCACATCTGCGCTGTATTATGAATATGGAACGCAGTCAATCGCACTCTTAGGAGACGCATTGAAAGTGTGCCTCAAACAGGGGCCACACTTTCAGTGCACCTCTTAAGGGCAGCCCTCTGGACGGCAGAAAGGGGGTCTAATGGACATCCCCTTGCAGGTGGGTGCAGTCACTCACTACACCCGGCTGCGAGGGTATCTCTAATCCTTCTTGAGAGTGAAGGCGGGTGCCACCTGCACTGTGAAACACACAGACGCTCTGTATTTCACTTGAAAGTGCTGCCCCCAGGGTAGCACAACTGTGGCTGCCCTAAGGGCAGCGAGTTCACTATAATAGGGCCCGCTTTCCCTGTTTGAACCCCGTGCACCTGTTTTAAGGTGTGTCGTGGCACAAATAGGAACAGTGCGCCTGTATGGTATTACTGGCCTAGGTATGTATAAATGATGTTAGCTTTTGCCACATAGGGTTAAAATATTTTATATGTCATAATGTAGCCAATAACTTCAAGTTTAAGATTTCTTTGTGTGTTGCTCACTTGCTACATAGTTCTTTCATTTCTAGAGTTATTTAGTTTTACAATGTATTGTTGTAGAACACATTTTTGTAGTGCTTTTATTGCCTTCCTGTGCAATAGATAGGAGACATTATCTACTAATAATCAGATCAGATTTTAGGTAAAAGTAACAAGTTTCAGCCTATTCTTAATTACACGTCAACCACATCAAATAGCAATGCTCAGAGATACAGTCCTTTAATGCTTTCCCAATACTTTTTCAAACTGTACTGGTATTAGCAAAGTTAGTGGTGGCAACCTGGCATCAGGAATGTTATTGTCTGCAGTTACAAAAAGACCCCTATCTTTCTTGTGCAAGCAATGTAGTGACCATCTTGGAAGTACAGAAAACTTAGTTCCACGAGGGCTGCCACACTGTGTCTGCACACAAAGTGGTGACCATCTCAGAAGTGTAAAAATAATGTTCCATGATACCGTAACATTATTTTGTAAATTTTGACACCTACATGCAACATGATAGCCAATTTGGAGCTATGGAAAAAAAGAAAATCCAAAATGGCTATTGCCGGCTCAATTTTACAAGCATATTCGCTAAGCTGATAGCAGCAGAAAGAGTCAAGCAGAAAGTGGAGAGTAAGAGTTATGAATCTTCACAAAAGTTTCAGAATACTTCCCCTTTTTGGTGTAGCTGCTGTGTTGAAAGTTTAGGGGTGATTCGTCATGTGGTGGAAGAGAAAAAAGGGGCGCCCCACAATACGTTTCCCCCATATTATGTCTACGGGGATTTCATGTTTTTGAACATGATTACAGCTAAAACCACTGAATAGAATTTCACCAAATTTGTTAGAAAGCCAGATTTTGACCCAGAAAGTGTGCTGTTTGTGATTTGGTGTAAATACGTTCAGTAGTTTCAGAGATATTTGAGTATATATATACATATTAATCCACAGCGGCACGATACAGCCACAAAGAGATGCACTCACGGGTATCTTCTTACTGCAAATCTTTATTGTGCGAGCCCCCCCCCGCACCGACGGACGCATTTCGGCGTGAAAGCATTTTTCGATGTCCAATATATATATATATATATATATATATATATATATATATATATATATATATACATATATATATATATATATATATATATCTTGTTCCAAACACCGTCCCACGACACCCCAGGAAGCATAAGCTGCACTCAGAGACTGGAAAATACTTTTATTATCTCAGATGCATGAACCAACTGCGCTTTCCCTACGCGTTTCAGTGATATGCCTTGTTCGGGAATCTGCTGTATTGTTCATCAAGCATTATCTGGTTTGTTCCACCTGCAGTCAATATAAAACCCTCCAATGGGCCGCGCCTTTTGGAGCGATGCATTGTGGTCCCGGTAGTAAATTCAAATCCTTCAATAGGTTTAGGGTCCATGGAAACAACATCAATTCAAAGGACCAGTGATCCCTTCCTAAGACTCACATGGAAGTCAAGAAGGGCCCAAGGAAAGCAGAAATCTACGATGAAACAGGCCGCCAGTATTGAAATACTCCAGGCGGTCCCATCTCGTTTTGATGGTGGTGCACGCTTCTACCTGCACTTGGGCAGTGCCGTGAATAATGTTCCAAACACCTTCCCACAACACCCCAGGAAGCGTAAGCTGCACTCAAAGACTGGCAAATACTTTTATTATCTTAGATGCACGAACCAACTGCGCTTTCCCTACGCGTTTCAGCGATATGCCTTGTTCACGGGAATCTGCTGCATTGTTCATCAAGAATGATCCGGTTTGTTCCACCTGCAGTCAATATGAAGCCCTCCAATGGGCCGCCCCTTTTGGAATGATGCATTGTGGCCCGGTAGTAAATTCAAATCCTTCAATAGGTTTATGGTCTGTGGAAATAACATCAATTCAAAGGGCCAGTGATCCCTTCCTAGACTCATATGGAAGTCAAGAAAGGCTCTTTGAAATTCAGTGAAAAAAACATAGGTTTCAGGCACGTTATAGTTAGAAATGAGCATTTAAAAAACCTTAGAAATTCACTGAAAAAAACATAGGTTTCAGGGACGTTATAGTTAGAAATTAGCATTTAAAAAACCTTAGAAATTCACTGAAAAAACCATAGGTTTCAGGGGCGTTATAGTTAGTTGGACATTTCACTCGTACAAAACACGTGAAATTCCCCCGTTATAGTTAGTTCAGCTTACTATAACTGGCGCCCCCGCAATGCACTGCTGATGACGTCACATATTACATCACTCATGACGTGGTCAGTGACATCACTGATGACATCTCAAATGACATCACTGATAACCTCATCCAGTGACTGTGTGTTTCTGTAAAGTTTAAATATGTTTAATGTATATAGGGAAAGGCATATTGAAGAATGAGTGGGTGTATAAGTGTCTGAATGGTTGATTTAGTAGGTGCATGACTGACTCTATAAGTGAGTGATTAAACATATCTTTCTGAATGCATGGGTTAATGAGTAAACTGTGTGAATGTCTGTAGAGCTTGTCATGGGATGGTCTACTGTCCGACCCGTTTCACTTACCATGTGGAGTGCCACAGGGCTCTGCTTTATCTCCTACGCTCTTCAACATCTATGTAGCCCTCTTGGCCAAGCTCATTAGGGCGCATGGCTTCACTATCATCTCCTATGCTGATGATTCCCAGCTCATTGTGTCCGCTGGTGAAGAAGCAAATGACACGGCTATTAAGTTCCATAGCTGTATGTCAGAAATCATAAGATGGATGTGAGAACATTTTCTCAAAATTAATTCGGAGAAAACGGAGATAATAGAGTTTGGCCGGGGACACGTGTGGAATAACTCTTGGTGGCCGGCAGAGGCTGGCGAATGCCCCTGTCCAGTGCCTAAGGTTAGGAACTTGGGAGTGGTGTTTGACAATCAGCTCAACTTTTCTGCACATGTAATCTTGCCTCTTCCTGCTCCTATTTAATCAGGACGTTGCGGAAGATCTTCCCTTTTATCAAACCTGATCTGCGCAGGAATGTGGTAGTGGCTCTAGTGCTGTCCAGAATGGACTACTGTAATGCACTACTATTAGGAATTAACAAGACCTTGATGAGGAGATTGCAGGTTCTGCAGAATGCGGCAGCCAGACTCTTGCTAGACGTCCCCAGAGATCAGTCTGTCGCTGAGGGAATCAAAGCACTGCACTGGCTTCCAGTCCAGCAGCGCATAGATTTTAAGGCTCTATGCCTAGTACACAAGTCTGTGTTTGGGGGGGGAGCAAAGGAGGTTCAGAAGCTTTTTACTCCCTACTCCCCGGGTCGGGCACTTAGGTCCTCTACTCGATGCCTTCTTAAGCTAAACCGTGTCAGGAAAGCCAGATGGGGCGGCAGGGCCTTTTCGTTTCATGCCGCCAGTCTCTGGAATAAGCTTCCTGGCCCTCTGAAACTAACAGACAGTCATCAAATTTTCAGAAAACTGTTAAAAACACGGCTTTTTGATGTGACCCGGTGTTAAGATGGGGCTGTTTCTCTCTACTTACCAGCGCCAAGACGCTTCGGCATTCGTTTGCGCTTAACAAATGGCTATCCTATCCTATCCTATCTGTGTGTCTGTCAGTGTGTAAGCGACTGCATGGGTTTGCAAATAGCTACATGAGTGCCTATATGGGTTATTGATTTGTTGTCTGAGTATCTGTATGGGTGCCAGAATGTTTGTGTGGGTGGGGTGTGTGTGACTCTGAGCATAGATGTGCAAGTGGGTGATTCACTGGGTGCATGGTTTCAAGAGTGCATCTGTGATGGACTGTATGGGTGGGTTAGTGTGTTTATGGGTGTTAGTGAGTGAATGTATATCTCAGTGATACATGTGTGAGTAACTACATATGTGAAAAGTAGTATATATGTGTGTTGGAGTACATAATTGGCTACAAATGAGAGTGTGTTATTGTGAGAGTGGCTGTATGGATGAGTGTGTGCTTGTATCATTGATTGTATAAGAGCGTAAGAATGTGCTAGTATTTGTGTGAGTAATTGAGCTGGTGTGTGTATAACTGTATATCTGAGTAAATGGCAGTGTGATTAATTATTTCCATGACTGACTAGGTGTGTGAGTACCTCTATGGGTGAGTGGTGATGTGTGAGTGTCTATATAGGTGTATGAGTGCATATGATAGTTCTGTACTGAGTGACCATAAGTATGAGTGACTGTGCGGGTGAGTGAGTGGATGTGTGTGTAGACCTAAGAATCAGTGAGTGGGTATGTAGTTATTGGTGTTGGAATGTCTATGGTTTTGAGAATGGTAGTCTGTAATTTAGAGTGGGTGTATCAAAAATTATATTAGGGTGTGAGAAGATGCATGAAATTTTCACATGGATGATGTCATCAGTGATGTCATTTGAGATGTAATCAGTGATGTCATCAGTGATGTCACTGACCATGTCATGAGTGATGTAATATGTGACGTCATCAGCAGTGCATTGCGGGGGCGCGAGTTATAGTTAGCTGAACTAACTATAACGGGGAATTTCACGGGTTTGTACAAGTGAAATGTCCAACTAACTATAACGCCCCTGAAACCTTTGGTTTTTTCAGTGAATTTGTAAGGTTTTTTAAATGCTAATTTCTAACTACAACGTCCCTGAAACCTATGTTTTTTTTCCAGTGAATATATATATATATATATATATATATATATATATATATATATATATATATATTCACTGAAAAAACCATAGGTTTCACACACGTTATAGTTAGGAATTAGCATTTAAAAAACCTTGCAAATTCACTTAAAAAACCATAGGTTTCACACATGTTATAGTTAGGTGGATATTTCACTCGTAAAAACCAATGAAATTCCCCCGTTATAGTTAGTTCAGATAACTATAACTCACGCGCACGGTGCACGCACGGTGAAAAACCTGAAAAAAAAAAAAAATACATAACTTAGCATTTAAAAAACCGTATAAATTCACTGAAAAAACCATAGGTTTCACACACGTTATAGTTACGAATTAGCATTTAAAAAACCTTGCAAATTCACTTAAAAAACCATAGGTTTCACACATGTTATAGTTAGCTGGACATTTCACTCGTAAAAAACCATTGAAATTCCCCCGTTATAGTTAGTGCAGGCAACTATAACTCACGCGACCGCAATCCTCTGTTGATGATGTCAGATATTACATCACTGATGACATATGTGTCTTTATGAAAAATAAATATTTGTAATATATGTATAGCTAAAGATTAATGGAAGAAGACATGGGTATATAAGTGTCTAAATACAGTGATGTAATATCTGACGTCATCAGCAGAGGATTGCGGTCGCGTGAGTTATAGTTGCCTGCACTAAATATAACGGGGGAATTTCATTGGTTTTTTACGAGTGAAATGTCCAGCTAACTATAACATGTGTGAAACCTATGGTTTTTTAAGTGAATTTGAAAGGTTTTTTAAATGCTAATTCGTAACTATAACGTGTGTGAAACCTATGGTTATTTCAGTGAATATATATATATATATATATATATATATATATATATATATCCATACGAAACAGGAACCCAATTGAATGAAGGCCACAGGAAGTTGTAGATTAGTTCGTTTCTTTATCTTGGCAGCTTGCTGGCAGGCACCCTGCCCAGGAAAACACAACCAAAGTTCAAATGCCAGGACGCGTTTCGGGAAATGAAATCCCTTCTTCAGCGGCGTACGTTCTTGAGGGGAATGGAAGCACCGTTCTTGATGCACACCTTTATTTGCATACCTGTCTCAGTGGGCGTGGTCATTTGCATGGCCTTCTGGGATGTGTAGTGCCGCCTTGTAATCCCAAGTGTGTGCGCTAACATTCCCCACAACTTGCGAACAAACTAAAAACCAAAGTGGGTTGATGTGCAGTACTAGCGGGCACTTGCCTCGCTTTGTAGATGCCAAATGCAGCATCAGGCCGGCAGCTCCCTGCAAAGTCCCAACTTGTCTCCCTTCCAAAGTTCAAACACCGCATGGTGTCTGAACGGACCCCTACAGCGGTGGGCTTCAATTCATGACCTGGGCAGGCCATTTTAAATCCATACGAAACAGGAACCCAATTGAATGAAGGCCACAGGAAGTTGTAGATTAGCTTGTTTCTTTATTTTGGCAGCTTGCTGGCAGGCACCCTGCCCAGGAAAATACAACCAAAGTTCAAACGCTATGACGCGTTTCGGGAAATGAAATCCCTTCTTCAGTGGCGTAAATTCTTGAGGGGAATGGAAGCACCGTTCTTGGTGCACACCTATATTCCCACACCTGCCTCAGTGGGCGTGGTCATTTGCATGGCCTTCTGGGATGTGCAGTGCCGCCTCGTAATCCCACATGGGTGCGCTAACATTCCCCACAATTTGCGAACAAAATAAAACCACAGTGGGTCGATGTGCAGTACTAGCGGGTGCCTGCCTCACTTTGTAGATGCCAAATGCAGTGTCAGGCCGGCAGCTCCCTGCAAAGTGCCAGCTTGTCTCCCTTCCAAAGTTCAAACGCCAGGACGCGTTTCGGGAAATGAAATCCCTTCTTCAGCGGCGTAAGTTCTTGAGGGGAATGGAAGCACCATTCTTGGCGCACACCTTTATTTGCACACCTGCCTCAGTGGGCGTGGTCATTTGCATGGCCTGCTGGGATGTGTAGTGCCACCTTATAATCCCAAGTTGCACTGAGATTCCGCTCATGCAAGCATTGATTCTGAACTTCGACTGCAGCCCACATGGCATGCACGAGCAGTTTGCTGGACGACGGAAAACTCTCTGGAAGAGCACTAGCATGTACAGGCTTCGATTGGCCTATCTCGTCACCAATTGTATCGTCCTATCAGCCCAGGTACATGCCAATAACAAAACCACACACGGAGAGTAATTTTACCCACCTTTATCCTGCTGCGTGTAAGTCAGAACTCAATATTCTTAGCTCATCTTCAACTCATCCCTCCAATACTTATGTCACTTGCCTATGGTGTACAGTGGGAACCAAAAGAGTTCAAGCGTTCTTTATTTACAAGACACTACAGACATATGGGGTAGTCTTAATCCCCCAGGTTGGGTTTCAACATAAAATTTGGAATTGGATATTCTCAATTTCGCTGAGCCCCATATGTAGTGTTTTATCACAGTACCACTGGACAGTAGTGTATTGGGCGGTATTTTGACTGGTAGCATAGTGAAGGCATAGTTAATCTTTGGGGGCACCATCATTTTACCTGTCTGGATTCTTCCCCATTTAGAAAGTTGTAGCTTTCCCCAGTAGACAAAGTGTCTTTTTGTCTGGTCCAGAAGGTCTAACCTGTTTCTCGGGGCTATTGTTTTCATGTCTCTGTTGATCTTTATTTCAGGGTACTTAGGACTGTGGGGCATCCATATAAATGGTAATCCTGTGAGCACTGTTGCAGTTCTCATCGGCATCATGGGCATGGCTTCACATTTTTTCAAGTTCTGTTTGTAGCCAGTGAAAGTGGAGAACTTAGAAATAAGAGCCATTGTATTCATTATTGAGGTATCTGAACTTCAGATTGTCAATAGGATATCATAAGCGTAAAGCATCAATTTAATGTTGTTTGAATTACTGTTGCTAGAGGTTCAAGTTCCGGGAAAAAAAGCAAGGTGGATAGGGGGTCTAGTCCCTCTGGTAATCACAATTTATCCTGTGAGAAAGCCATTATAGCTTATTTTTGTTGCTGGGATGGGAAAACGTTGCTCTACTATTTGATGAATGGACTTCCAAGCCCACATCTTGCTACTGTATGAGATACATTTACCCATTCCACTCAGTTAATCACTTTATCTGCGTCAAGGGAAAGGGCCATAGAAGGTGCAGTAGTAGTAGTAGGTGCCTATGATTCCTCGAAGAATGATGTTACACAAAACCCACTTGATGATTGTGTATCAACAGGAGTATCACCGTGCTTAGACTTGCCGCAAAAACATTCTCCAGGATATTCAGGTCACAATTCAGGAGTGAGATTTGATATTTCCTATGTGTAGCTCTCACCTGCACACCCACCATGGGACCGCAATATTATTGTTGATCATTTGTATTTTCTGGAACTTAGAAATAAAGATATAAAAAAGGAGAGATTGCTTAGTAGTTGACGCAATAGTGCACATCTCTCCATGGTTTTTGTATTAGAAAGAGGACTGATATTTTCTGTTGTGCATTTCTCTCGTGTAGTTGTTTGGCCAATAGTAAGCCCGCTTTCTCTCTGAGTGCATATATTTTTTGTTTAGTTATGGTAACTGCCCATTCTGACGATCACATTTAATTCATTTTTCTTATTTAGCAGAGTTTTCAGGTTGTATACCTTTGGTTTTGGCTTGGGTGGTGATTTCTAGGGTTAGAGTGTGTTGCACTATAGTTTTCCGTATTCCTGATGAGTTTTTGATTAGGCAGCTGCAAAATATGATTTTTCTGTAGCCCGTAGCAGTTTAGCAAATATATTGGGTTGGTCATTGAGTGTCAAATATTGCTTCAGGGTTGTGTATAGTTTCTTTTTAAAATCTGTGATTTATAATTGGCTACTTTTATTCGCCATGAGTGTGCCTGCAGATCTAGTAGTATGTGAATTGGGGCATGGTTGGAAACACTACATACCTTTGTACCGCAGTCCCATACTTTAAGAAGAAATGTTCCATTGACTAAAAAGAAGTCAATGCATGATTCTGTACCTCGAGTCATCAAAAGGAACTTAGGCAGTTTCAATCAGCAGACGATCTTTCATAAGATTTGTCAAGACTCCTCTGTCATTGTTATGCCACAGGTCGGAATGACCCGATTTATTAAAGATTTTGTCAGTGGTTATCTTTCAGTCTCCTCTACCTATGGTTATATTTGCATGTTCATATTCTGTAAACAGTTTATATAGTTGCAAGAAGTTATGTTTAGAATTGTGTAGGGAATTTAGATACACCCTGTAATGAACATTGTGCCTTCAACTGATAATGTGGCAAAGACGTATCTACCTTTCAGATCGAACCATGTCATATGTACTCAGCTAGACATAGTGTCTGTAAAGCAGGATTGCTGTCCCATTTTCCTTATGTTCTTGGTTAGGGAGTGGGTATGAGTGCTGTCCTTGTGTTTGGCAGGCGAGGAAATAATTTTTCTAACCCATTCTCTTTTACGTTGTTCTGATTCTACTCCAGTAAGGTGTGTCACCTTTAATGAATCCATATATGTGAGTTTAGTTGCCACTTATAATAGAACTTTTTTCAATTTAATGTAGTGGATGAGCCTTTTTTAAATTATTGACGATATTGTCAGGCTTTTGTTCCGAGTCATGTTTGAATATCTGTATGTTTGTTATTGGTCTAGTAGTTTAGTGTCATCTTAGTTCTTACAATAGCAGTGGTTAGATGAAGAAATTATTCATTACAAAAAACTGGAAGCTTAGGTGTTGACGTATTGGTTTGTGTTTAATATATGTAATCTGGGTTAATAAATAGTACGGCCTTAAGGTGACAGTTCACTCGCAGTCTCAACTAGATTTTAAAGTCAAAGTACAGTAGGTGGGTGAGTGGGGGTACCACATTCCATGGTAGGTTAATGTGAGTCCAAATGATCGGTCTCTCTTGAACTTTAATAGTCTCATGATGGATAAATGCAAATGTTGTAGAATGCTTTATATGTATAGCCTTACCAAGACCTTCAAAACATCAGTGACATGATGCTCGTGTCACTGCTGTTTTGAAGACCTTGGTAAGGCTGTACAGATAGATTTTCAACTTTTAGTGGCTATCTCAATTTGTTCCTGTCTTTCACTGTTGAGCTGCTTTCATTCTGGTCTAAGTCATTGTCTCTTCATCTATTGTCATGCTCTCTAATTTCTTTTTGGCATTCTGTATGCTCTTAGTTTGTAGTTAAATCCATTTCCATTCCTGGTGGAGAAAGATATTCTAACATTCTTTCTAATTTGCCTGGGTCTTGAAACTTACATGTTTTACCATATGTGAAACCTTTATTGCATAGGAGAGGGCGTAGTGAAAGAATCTTTTTGCGGAGAACGTTTGTTTTGTAGGAAGATTCAGCTGTGAATGTCATTATGGCTCTAAAAGGTGTAAAGTTCATTTTTTTCACAATTGATATGCTTCTGCTTACCTGGGTATGTTGCTCTGTATGTGCAATGATCAGGCATGACTTCAATGAAGTTTGGTTGCTATTGTTCTGTATCCTGTGAGCTCTGTGGAATTCTATCAGAGGTGTGAAACGTAATACTAGAAACATGGGCAGAAAGTTTGTGAGGAATTATGTCTGAGCCTTCTGTGATTTCCAGAATACCGAATGTTCTAACATTAGCCAGTCTTCTCCGATCTTCAAGGGTCACTATTCGTTTTTGAAGATTCCAGATGTGGGATTTAGTGTCAGGACATGTCATACATTTCTCCTCTAATTCCTCAATTTGTTTGTCAGATTGGTCTATGTGAGCCTTCAGTATTGTTAATTGTTTCTGTATTTGTAACTCTTTCATTGTTTTTACGGTTGAAGATTAAACTACGTTTATCGATTTTAAAAATCTTTTAGTTCCGTCATGAGAGGTTCCAGCATTGTAGTGGACATTTTGGTTTCCCGTGGTTAGGTGCAGCAGTTTCAATATCGGGGATTGAAAGGCCTCAGGTGGCAAAGAGTAGGCCCCAATGTGTTTTTGCCTAGATTGCGACCTGCCAATAACAGTGCCCCACCATTCTCAGTACAATGCCAGCCACCTCTTTGGCATTAGTGGCAATACTTCTCATTCCGAGTTCAGTTGATGGATGTGTGGGAAAGGCAATGAACAAGAATGGGTGTGGCTGTGGTTAGCGTAAGTAGTCCAAACACATCCGTTTTACCAGCCCAATTCAAGATGGTGGTTGTTAGAAGGGGTAACTATTCAATAGGCAATATTTTCCTTGAGATAAATAGCTTGCCACATAGAAGAATTATGTACCTCTCTTCTTAGGTTATGTCACTGTGTCTATAACTGTCTGGGCGCACTGTCCCCCTACTTTCTTGACTATATTTTCTACCCTCCTCTGATCGCCAAAAGATACTAGCTCAGGAGTGACTTACCGGATTCTGAGTTCCTGGTAGCCCCAGCACTCCTAGCCTATTTGAAACAATGTTGCTCTTGGTATTCAATAGTGGAGCTTTTAAATGGCAACCACAGTGTTATTATCTGGAGGTGACTTGTCTTGAACTAGGCCCCGTCTTGATGTGCTTATTAAATAACGGCATTCTGTGAATAGTTTTCCATTCCCAATGTAATTTCAGCATCCTCCACAACATCAACATGAATGCTTTATTTTTCAAGTGTTGTTGATGGGTTTGATATAGGAGCCCAAATAAGCTGTGCACACATGCCCCAACCCCGTTTACAAGTCCGCTAGACAGAAGATCCGATAAAGAAGAACCAGGGAATCTTGCTCTCCAGTGGTGCACCTTTAAAAGGTAGCCTCATCGATGTGTCCTGGTAAATAATTTGCAAAGACTCAACTTTGCAGAAAGCTGAATATCGGCCTTCTGGTCACTGCTATTGCTTCCAAATGTCCAGAGCAAGAATTTAGGGTACCAGGCACAAGTAGCAGTGGGATACAGGTTCAAATAATTCTATAAAGCAACAACTCGGGTTCTACTGCCCTATTTATTCTTCTTCTTTCATGCTTATCATTATCAGTCCTTTATCTCCCTTTCTACATTAGGTAGGAGTCATGCTTTCCTTACCCCTGAGAGCACCTTTCTTATTGCTTCGGTCAATACAAAGTAGAATTCAAATCCTCAGTTTTTCAGTTTTTATGGTGCCTGAGGGGGGGAGGAAGACTGTACCCTTGGAGCAGTCTTAGTGGTAGACCAGCGTGGACCGTATGTGGATGCAGATGTAGACGGTCATCCCAATACATTCTTAATTGATACTGGTGCTACCCGTTCTACTGTGAAATCTGCAGAGGTCCTAAACCTACCCCTCTCTGGACTATTGATCCAAGTTCTAGGAGTTTCCAATAGGAGAAACACAAAACCATTGACAGATGAGATACCTGTGAGAATAGGAACATTCCAGGACCAACAGCATTTCCTGGTGTGCGATTAAAGTTCAGTCTGTTTGTTGGGACGTGAACTTTTGTGTAAGTTGAACTGTACCATCTATTGCACGCCCTACGGAGTGAAATTGCAGAACAATGATAACAACATTGCATTCAAATTGGCGAATCAGAATCACTGTAGGTATGTATCCTGTGATAATAGTGGACGATATGCCAAATGATCTCAGAGACACCGTCTCTCCTGTGGTGTGGGATTTCACGGGAGAGGAGATAGGAATGATTCGAGAGATTGAGCCAGTTTGTATAAAGATCAAGCCAGGTTCTGAATATCCAAGAACGCCTCAGTACAACCTGACCTCGGAAACGGTGGCAGGAATTACACCAGTGTTTGAGTCCATGATTGCGCAGGGCATCCTAATAGAGATCATGGGAAGTCTGTGTAATTCACCTATAATGGGGTTACAGAAACCGAGCGGGAACTATAGGATTGTGCAGTACCCGTGAAAGATCAACGCAAATGTGATTCCATGTTGTCCTGTGGTACCAAATCCATCTGTTATCCTATTTCAAATCCCTTGCGAAGCTGAATGGCTTACAGTAATTGATTTGTGTCAAGCATTCTTTTCGATACCCTTATATGAAGAAAGCCAATTTGTATCTACTTTCCGGATGGAGTACCGTATGTTAACATGGTGTTGTATTCCACAAGGGTATACTGAGAGTCCATCAATTTTTAACCAGATCCGGAAAAGAAAATCTTGTGAGCTTGATGCTGCTGAAAAGCTGCCAAAAAGCTCAGTGCTTGTGGAGTGAATTGATGACCTCCTGATTGCGTCAGAGACCAAGGAGGCTTGTGGGGACGATACCATTGTCCTATTAAATCACTTGGCAGAGAATGGGCACAAGGTGTCCCCGGGCAAACTTCAGTATTGTTTGCCTTAAGTAAAGTATTTGGGTCATCGCATTGAGAAAGGCAAGGGAAAGGTGTCACTAGACCGCATTGAGGCGATCATAAAAATGAATCTGCCTACCACAGAGAAAGAAAGTCAGGATGTTTTTGGGTATGATTGGCTATTGCCGACAGTGAATTCCCAACTTCGCGTTGAAGGCGAAGCCCTTACAGAGATTGACGCACAAGGATGTGAGTGATCCAGTACCCTGGGATAACGACTGCTTGGTGGCCTTCTTGGAGCTGAGAAAAAGCCTGTGTCACGCTCCAGCTCTAGGAATGCCTGATTACAACAAAGCATTTTCATTATTTTGCTGTGAGAGAGAGGGTTGTACACTATCTGTACTAACCCAGGCTTTAGCTTTAGGGTTGCCTGGATGTCTCAAATCCGTTGCTGCAACTGGTGTCAGTATTGAAAGACGTGCAAGTATTGTAATGTGTTATCCCTTACTTTGCATGTTCCACACTCAGTTGAGATCCTGATGACGAGAACCAAAACACAGCATTTGACTAGTAACAGGCTTACCCGCTATGAACGGATTTTGCTGGCCTCTGAGAATGTCACCTTAAAAAGATGTTCTGTATTGAATCCTGCTACTTTGATACCTTTCCAAGCAATGTTCCCTCTAATGTTTTCCTCTGTATGCGACAGAGTAAGGTCTTTGAGCGCTGCAGCCAAGGCTATATGTGCCAAAGAACATGACCGCGCGTGTAGACCATTACTTTAAGTTGGATGAATAAACTAGGGGGTCTGTCAAAGGGGCATGGACGATGCAATTAAGGGCATGGCTTAAAAGCAATTAAGCTAAAAATCTGTGCATTGCATAGTGTGCCACCCGACTGATATTTTGCTGCTTTTGTCATTGCATCTAGATATATAATAAAAGTAACATTACACCTACAAGCAGCCAGGATTATTGGTTTTGTCTATGGTTGCTTGTTCCATAAAGTTGTATATAATATTGAAAATGCTTCCGCTCTTGTGTAAAGGTTGCGGCTTAATGCTCGAGCTGCCGATTTAGGAGATGGGTATTGAGTCTCGGGCAGCTTAACATCCTGTGATTCTGGGCAAATCATTGAATATCCCCATGCATACCAAAAAAATAAAAATATTAAATCCTGTGAACTGCTCCAATACTTTCGGGTTGACTTCACACTATATAAAACTTGCTGCATTTCTTTTCTAAATGCAGGGCTGATGGGTTGCCTTTTGAAAGTAATTATGTTAAATGCAGCACATGACGGGCGAGGTCCTAACCATAACTACGTACTGGCATAGTTTAGCCAGAAAAATCCAAGATTGTGCGCACCGTGGAATTCAGCTTAGCAATCATTGAAACTCAACTCCCCACTTAATTAAATAGTGGCTTCTGCAATATTCCACCTCAGCTTCCTTTGCAGTCAGGACAGCAAAGCAATCTGGCATAGCCCTTAAAGAGAAAGAGGCAGTGTGTTTGAATGCATGTAGGTGAATGGTCCAAGTATAAATAGTTTGCATAAATGGTATATGTGTGCTTATGCATGTGTGAGTGGTGTGGCTGCTGCATGTTCTATAACATCTTTTATTCATTTTCATTAATTTCTTCAAGCATTTCATAAATTAGGTTAGCATGAATGGTGCACATTTGAACAATGTGAGTGTATGTGAATTGTGCTTTAATGGAGAATGTGAATGCAGCATGTGGAATTTGTTAGCAGTGTGTATATGAGTGATCCTGTACATATCTGCACATTTGGAGGTATGTGTTAGTATCTTTGTGGCTCTCTCCCCTCTCACACCCCACAACCAGCATTAAACATTGCATATAGAAGAGCAGTAGCATTGACGTCCTCTCAGCAGTGCCAAATCCGTGGTATACAACTTCAACTGTGTCAACTTTCTGCAGAAGCACAAGAATCCTCACAAGTGTTGGTGCTACCACAAGTGAACTCACAGTGCTATAGTGTTCCAGGATTACTTTCTAGTAGTGTCCTGTGGTGTTCAAGGACTCCAACAATGCGATCTTTCACTCTCCTGTTTGTTGTTTAGCCAGTGTTATAAGACTTGGGTAGTGTCACCTGTCTTCCCACATTCAGAGACTGTTCAAGTTTTCTTTAGAGAGACGCTCCTTTATTATCTGACAGATTTCAGGCGCAATTTTGTATTGCAAACCTGACTAATTGACTGTAATTATCTGGAAGCACACGTTTGTGCTTTTAAACTTGATGTATTTCTTTTCTTAGAGCACAGTTGCGGGCTGATTGTGGGCCTTTGAGAAAGTATTTCTGTTAATCACAATGCCCATCATTGGCAGCATTTAACATAAATACTTTCAAAAGGCCCACAATCATCCCCGCAGCCACGCTCTATTTAGAAAAAAATGCATCTAGTTTAAAAACTCAAGCGTGTGCTTTCAGATTATTCTGAAAGCACACCTCGTGTTTGTAGACTTGCTGCATTTCTTTTCTAAATAGAGACATCATTCTGCATGGCTCATGACTCCAGACATGCACTCTGCACGGGAATGCACCCATCGCTCCTTCAAGCACACTGGTGCCATTGGCACATTCCATGACTAAAACAACCACCGTCCTGTCATTTGGAGCGGGAGCGGGATGGCGACCGACGAAACGAGCGTGTGCAGGATTATTGCACAGCTTTAAAAAATGTATTTATCAGGAAAGCGAGCGCCATACTGCGAGACATCACTGCTGCTTGTTAAGCCCTGAAGCCGCTGCCCCATCTCTCAAGACACTTGCAACGCAACTTGTGACCCTCTGCACATGGAAGAGGAATACTGACCTGCTGCTTGTACCCTCCTCTTACACAGCGGTCTTCTCCTTCACCCGAAATCTCCTTCACTGCTCCCTGGGCGCCATAAACAAGAAAGTAAGTTTGTTCCCGTTCAGCTTGCGTTTTTAAAGCAGAGGCGCAAAATGGTATCTCGTTGTTGCAGGGATTCTGTGCATACACAGAACTATGCGTAGGATTATGGGACCTCGGTGTATAGGGGCTAAGTCTTCCAACCACCCTTAGTGCCCATGAGCCCAGGACCAACTAGCTATAGTGTCTCACTCTCCTACTCACAAACGGAGAAACCAATGATTAGACACCCCAGAACACAACACTCCCGCATCTCAGGAATTGCAGTAACAAGACACACGCTCAAGCTCTCGTACTTGTCCACAGTAAGATCTGACAGAGACACGAAGATAGTTTAAATTATTTATTTTAACTAACATGCTCTAAAATGCAGTATACGTGCCACAATCATCAGCAAAATGCATAACAACAATACAGTTAGCATTGCAGCAAGGCCATATATCATAAAAGGAGAAGTCATTTTATGAAGACAGTGGATAAAGGACTATAAGGCCTAACCACCCTCCCCTGTGGTAAGGAGAAGTATTATATAATAGAATATCTCTGGGCTTTATCAGCAGACCCCATACCTCAAGCCATAGATCGTATTTCTACATCAAAGGTGCGGGTTGCTCTTCTCCCTGGAAAGGACTCTCTCCAAGTGTGTGTTACCTAAACATGCATCCCCATAATATCAAAGTACGAGTCTCCAGTAAAAACAGTTGCATTGGTATGTTTTGTCTAAGTGTTAGGGCCTGACCAGAACAGAATAACAAGAGTCAGTGTTTATCAATCTTGCTCAAAATGTTCAGACTAAACTCCAGGAACAGGCAGAGAACAAGCACAGTAGAGATTTCTCATGTGAAAGGCATATACAGAGTTTTGTAAAAATAAACACATGTAGTGTTGTGTGCAAAAGCAGCATCATGGCTACCGGGCTCATGCTAACTTAAAGATGTCGTCAATGCCCCTAGCGACCATCTGACATCGTGTGAAGAGGATGTATTAATGTGTGCGCGCTTCACAACTGAGACTGCGCGCATGAGAAAGGTAGACTGTCCGTGTGCGAAAGCGCGCACCTTACAGAGAACAATGGTTACAAGAATTGAAGGGGAAGATTGTGGGGACCATGACTGTCTGGATGTGACTGAACTCTGTACCAAACCAAGACCCGACATTGTCAATGAACCACTGCCTGAATCAGACCAAGTCCTTTCTGTCGATGGTTCATATCTGAGAGACAATGAGGGTTACCTTAGAACAGCTTTTGCTGTCCATAACATCTCTGGAGTTGTGGAAGCTGCTTATTTAGAAGGAGTACACTCTGAACAAGTGGCTGAAATCATTGCCTTGACCCAGGCATGCCTTGTTTCTGATCAAATCCGAGTCACCATCTACACTGATAACCAGTACGGTTTCGGTGTGGTTCATGACTTCAGACAGCTATGGTCACAAGAGTGGTTTCTTAACATCATCAGGATTTCCTATCAGGAATGGGGAATATGTGAGATGACTGTTGGAAGCCTTACAGAGACCAAAGGAAGTGGCTGTGGTAAAGTGTGCTGCTCATGGGAAGGGGGAGGATTTTGTCAGGGGGTGACCTGACCCCAGATCACCCCCCACGGCTCCCTGTGTCTAACCGAGTCTCTGCCCTCTGCTCCGCCGCTGCCGAGGGTTCGCCCCTGGTATCCGGTAACCGTGTTTTTTGTCTTTCCCCCACTGTACTCGCCGCGGTCTGTATTTTATTTCTATCCTTGTATTGTATTGTATTGTATTTTTAGGCGCTCTCTGCAGCCCTCTGTGCCCCCCCGCTCCCCGCTTTCCGCTGCTGCTCCCCCGCAGCCCCGCCCCCTTTCCCTTCTGGTTCCCTGCCCTCGCCCATTGGCCGCCCCGTTCCCGCCTCCCAGCTGCTCCTCCCTCCCACTTCGCCTCCGCGCCTCGACCGCGCCCAGCGGCAGAACCCCTGGACCCCGTGCCCCCCGCAATGCCAGACTGCACTACGACGCCAGCACCCTCCACGCACTCAACACCGAACGAGACCACCTCTGCTACCGGGCCACCGCAAAGTGCACCCAAGGGCCCTTCACCTGCCGGAACTGCAGATTCACCAGCATCCAACCCTCCAAACCACCAGCCAGAGAACCCAACCACCTCCGCTGCATCCTCCTCAACACCCGCTCCGCTCGCAAGCATGCCATCGCACTCTGGGACCTCCTAGACTCCACCGCCCCCGACGTCGCCTTCCTGGCGGAGACCTGGCTGAACGCCACCTCAGCACCAGACATCGCCATAGCCATCCCACAGGGCTACAAGATCTCCCGCAGAGACCGCACCAACGAAGTGGGAGGAGGAATCGCCATCATCCACAAAGACTCCATCAGAATCTCAACTAACACCGATGACACCCTCACCACCGCCGAGCACATGCACTTCCAGATCCACACCGACCCCAGCACCACCCTCAGAGGAACACTTATCTACAGACCTCCCGGACCCCGACCACAGTTCAGCGACACCATCGCCGACCTCATCAGCACCCACGCCCTCGCCTCCACGGACTACATCCTCCTCGGAGACCTGAACTTCCACCTCGAGAACAGCAACAACGCCAACTCCACCACCCTGATTGACAACCTCGCCAACCTCGGACTCAAACAGCTCGTAACGACACCCAGCCACGCCGCTGGACACACGCTGGACCCCATCTTCTCCGCAAGCCCCCACGTCTCCTTCAACCACACCACCGAACCCCACTGGAATGACCACAGATGCATCCACTTCACCTTCAGGAAACCCACCACACACCACCGCACCCAACAGCTACCGCGCCGCTGCTGGGGCAAGGTCACCGAGGACCAACTGACTACCACCCTCGCCCTGAGACCACCCACCGACCCCACCGACCCAGACACCGCCGCGACCAACTTCACACAGTAGATCAACGACTGCGCCAACACCCTCGCCCCTCTCAAGACCTCCACAACCAACCACACCAACAAGAAAGCCGCCTGGTTCACCGAAGACCTCCGGATCTCCAAGCACACCTGTCGGAAGCTGGAGAAGAAATGGCTCCAGAACCGAACACCAGACAACCACACAGCCCTCAAGAGCGTCACCCGCAGACACCACCATCTCATCAGGACCGCCAAGAAGACCGCCTTCAAGGACCGCCTAGACAACAACGCACACAACACCAAAGAGCTCTTCAGCATCGTGAAAGAACTCTCCAACCCCAGCTCCAACACCAACGACATCCCTCCATGTCAAGACCTGTGCGACTCCCTGGCCACCTTCTTTCACCGCAAGATCACCGACATCCACAACAGCTTCAACTCCGACCCCCCCGCACCCACCACCGAGTCCACCACCCCTGCCACTACCAGCCGCACCAGTCGCCTGACCGCCTGGTCCAGCATCAGCAACGAAGACACCATCAAAACCATGAACTCCATCCACTCCGGATCCCAATCGGACCCCTGCCCTCACCACGTCTTCAACAAAGCCAGCACAACCATCGCGCCCCACCTCCGGAAAACAATCAACTGTTCCTTCGAGACAGCAACCTTCCCAGAAAGCTGGAAGCACGCCGAGATCAACGCCCTTCTGAAGAAGCCCAAGGCGGACCCCAAGGACCTCAAGAACTTCCGGCCCATCTCCCTGCTCCCATTCCCAGCAAAAGTGACTGAGAAGATTGTCAACAAACAGCTGACCCGCTACCTCGAAGACAACAACATCCTGGACCCTTCCCAATCCGGTTTTCGCAGCAACCACAGCACCGAGACCGCCCTCTTTGCCGCCACTGACGACATCAGGACCCTGATGGACAAAGGAGAAACAGCCGCCCTCATCCTCCTGGACCTATCAGCAGCCTTTGACACAGTCTGCCACCGCACCCTATCAGCACGCCTCCATGATGCCGGTACTCAAGAGAAGGCCCTGGCCTGGACCACATCCTTCCTCTCCGGCAGAACCCAGAGCGTCCGCCTCTCACCCTTCCACTCAAAAACCACCGAGATCATCTGCGGCGTCCCACAGGGATCCTCCCTCAGCCCGACGCTGTTCAATATCTACATGGCACCTCTCGCCCACGTCGCACAACAACATAACCTCAACATCATCTCCTACGCCGACGACACCCAGCTGATCATATCCCTCACCGAAGATCCCCACACCACCAAAGCCAACCTCCACAGAGGAATGAAGGCCGTAGCCGACTGGATAAAGGACAGCAGACTGAAGCTGAACTCAGACAAGACGGAGGTCCTCATTCTCGGACCCACCCCATCAGCCTGGGACGACTCTTGGTGGCCCACATCGCTAGGCACAGCCCCGGAACCCACGGACCATGCACGCAACCTGGGGGTCATCCTCGACTCCACTTTCTCCATGACCAGGCAAGTCAATGCTGTCTCCACGTCCTGCTTCAACACCCTCCGAATGCTCCGCAGGATCTTTAAATGGATCCCCCTCGTCAACAAGAGGATCACCTTCAAACTCCTCATCCACGCACACAAAGCACTACACAACACCGGACCTACTTACCTCAACAACCGACTCAGCTTTCACACCCCCACCCAAAGCCTCCGCTCAGCCACAGTCCCTCGTATCCGGAAAACCACCGCCGGCGGCAGATTCTTCTCCTACCTCGCCGCCAAGACCTGGAACACTCTCCCTACCAGCCTATGACAGACCCAGGACCTGCTGGCCTTCAGAAGACTCCTCAAGACCTGGCTCTTCGATCAGTAGCGCCCCCCCCCCCCAGCACCTTGAGACCCTCACGGGTATGTAGCGTGCTTTAGAAATGCAGTGATTGATTGATTGATTGTCACCGTGGGTAACAGGTATGTGGACGAAGTTGCCAGCTTTTGTGCTGTTCATGCTTGTATCTTTAATGGGGATTACTCAGGTGAGAGCACACAGTGAACTGAGCTCAGCATGATGTTGGCCATAGTGGGCACTTGGGATAAGGTCTAGCCTCTGCAGGTACAAGTGTCTGACCAATAGGACGCCGGTTGGAACAAAGCAGGTTGTGAAAAGAGAGAAGATGGTGTTTGGGTTTCAACAGATGGTAGAGCAGTGTTGCTGGATTTCTTCGTGAGCCCTATGGCAAGACAGTTCATGGAGCAGTTCGCATTGGGAGAGAATTCTATAGTGCGAGTGCTCAGACAAACGTGTTTTGACTCAAGATTTCATGTGTTTACAGAAGCAGTGTGTTAGGTGCCAACAGATTAATGGTGGAAAGAAGACAGTAGTTGCCTTGAATCACACTGGGATGTAGGGAGGTCCCTTTAATAGGATTTGGCTTGATTTCATTGAGATGTCCAGGTGCGATGTGCTGAGGTACATTTTGGTTGTGGTGTGTATCTTTTCACGGTAGGTGGAAGCATACCCGACTAGAAGGTGTGACAGCCTCCAGTAGCCAAGTTGTTACTTAGAGAGTTGATTTCGTAGTTCGGGTTTCCAACTTCATTGGAGTCGGCTAGAGGAACACACTCCCATAGCGAGATCATGAAGCTGTTGTGTACCGCCTTACAAGTTGATCAGAGACTGCACTGTGGCTACAGACCTGAGGCGTCTGATATTGTGAAACAAGTTAATGTGACCCTAAAGATGAGAATGGCAAAGGTGTGCTCCTCGACTTCACTGAATTGGCTTGATGCGTTGTCTTTGATACTGATGAGTTTGCACAGATAGAAGGACTGGATTATCTCCGCATGAAATTTTGATGGGGAGGGCGATGCTCTTGCCTGCAGTACCGTGTACAGCATTGATAAACATCACTGAAGATCTGATCCTTGACTATTGCAAAGGACTGGCTGACGTGGTCTGTTCTGTGGCTCAACAGGTTGAAGCGGCAACTGCACTGACTTCAAAGGACCTCTGCCATGACCTGTGTCCAGGGAACTGGGTCTTATTCGAGAAATACCTGAGGAATAGCTGTCTTGATGTCCATTGGTGAGGTCCGTGTCAGGTGATCTTGGTAACGAACACTGCTGTGAAGTGTGGTGGCTTGCCAAATTGGATTCACGTCTCCCATACCCGTGAGTTTCAGGACCCTTGGAAGAAACAGCACCTCTCCCTGAAGAGAATCCAGCTGAGGCTGTGACGCCACTTGAGAGGGCAAGCCAAGCTGTTGGGGTCACTGCTGAGATTGGTCATCCACCAGGTCGAGCTGAGGGGCGTCACGCTACACAAGGCCCAGATATTGACTCTGAGGGAGATGGTAGCTTTGCAAGTGGTATTGAGTCATACTTAGCCGAAGACACTGGTGTGGAAGGTGGTTGAGTGCTGCAAAGGAGAACTAAGGTCAGAAGAGAATCGTGGCCTGTGAAACAGAGAAGGCAAAACTTGAGACTTGCACCTGAAAGAGATCTTGCTCCCCTATCTGAAACGTCTGAATCAGAGCAAAGTGACAAGGAATATTCGCAGGGGAGCTTGAGGAGATCCAGAAGAGCAAGAGTACCTTGTGGGAGATAGCTGCCCAGGAGTGGACTTATCTCATTACAGATGCCGGGAACAGTGTGGTCCGGGAATGTGAAGTCCATGCTAGGGAGGCGCGGAACATCAGTATTGATAATCGAAATCGAACTGTTAATCTCTGGAGTAGAAGCCAGTGGAGTTTAGACACTGACTGTGCCAGATCCTCTGAGACTGAGTGGCCTGTGAAGCTTGATTTTGGAGGACCTTATGTTTCTAGCTTTTAGGTATCAGCCACCAGCCCAGGAGATTGCTGCGTTTCGTTTTGAACTTTTGCAACGCGTCATCAAGGAAATTGGCTCTGATCTCATAAGGGATGTACATTGAACTGTGAACTGAACATAAAAACCTTTGTTCAAAAGAAGCTAACCTAGACCTGAGTGGAAGATGAACAAAATTAGGGACTTTTCTGTAGAAGAAGAAAGAGGTCTAGGGAAGTCTTTGAGTTGTGTAAATAATTGCGCCAAGAAGTGTGAAAACTGTTTCCACGATTTTAAGAAACTGTGTATTAACTTTGTTGTCCAGCAGGGGGAACCTTTGTATTAATCCTCTTGCTCTCGCAATCCAAACTCATTTGAAAATGGAGTCTGGAAACACGAACCGTAGAAATAAATGTGTGATAGGTACTCTCATAGTAGGTGTAATCATAGTTATAGCAATAGTTGTTGTCATGTCCGTTATAGGTTCACACGGAACAGAAGTTGATGGGTTGGGAGTACATGGGACATCCACACCTACTACTTCTAGTACAAAAAAGGGTACATTAGGAGCTGACAGTGCTATGATTGATAAGGCTAGTCGCTTGTTGCACGTAGATTTGTCAAAGGTGATTATATGTTGAATGCTTATGCAGAGTTGTTGTATGAGTATGTGAATACAATGGATGTGAGGGACTGTTAAGTGTGTATGCAGTTACCTGCGTTAGTTGAGGAGGGTATCCGATATCACCATTTACTGTGACGTATGGTATCATTTGTAGTTTGCTGCTGAGCATGTTTTATTGTAAGGGTGAATTATGAGTACTATTTCTCGAACTATGATGTGGTGCTTTTAGAGGCTCCAGCTTACAAGCATCTGAACAAGTATGACTATCACAAACAAGAAGAGAGAATAGGAAAATATATCATACCTACTGTTACACTAAATGCGGCGTATGCACATGGACATAATTTGACTTGCATGTTAACGGACATTGAAAAGAAGTTTGTTGATCAAGTAGAAGATGGACATTAGCAGTTAAACGTAACAGTGGAAAGGGAGATTTTGAATGGACCAAGAAGGAATTAGCTAACAAGGCTAAGGGAAGTTATGGTCCAATAGCTATTGACTGGGAACAACGAGAGAAGCTTTGCATTAGGCAGGTGCAGACTTATTATGATAAGATCTTCGTGGAACAGAGTGTGTGTGATCACGTCTTCACGATTGAGGCCACTGCAAAGAAGTGCTTACAGGTGGCAGTACAAGTGGTGCCAAATGTGTATTTTGTGTCTGTGAAAAATGCATATGTCCAATTGCCATTGAATTGGTACGGTACATGTTATGTGGCTGTTGTGTGTCCGAAGGTATACCATGTGGAAGATTTGAAGCCTTTGCAGGAGAAGTCTCCAAACGTGGTACTAGTGTAGGAGAGATTGTAGTGAATGTATTTGGAGCATCGATACCGAGTCTGGGAGTGGGTTTTCAATGATGTCAAGATTAGAAAGTTGTCAACTATGGTAGATAAGTTGTCAGTCAATACTGCTCAGTCATTACTGTTTGCGGATTGAGAGATGGTCTCAATAAGAGCTATGGTGATGCAAAACCGTCTTGCTTTAGACGTGTTATTAGTATGCCTGGGCGCTAAATTCCGTTCCGCTCGCAAAATTTGCGGAATTTGGGTAATTTCGCGTTCCGCGGAGAACGCGAAATTGCCCAAAATTCTGCGTTCCGCAACTTCGCGAAATTTTTGCTTGTTTGCGTTCTCAATATGCGTGTTCGCGAGATATTTCTCCCCGAGCACGCAAACAGCAATTGTGAACAGGAAAAAAGCATCGCGAACAAGCAAATCCGCGTGTTCGCGGAATTTCTGCGTGCTCGCGGAGATTTTTTACCGTTTCGCGGAGATTTGCGTAACGCGATTACGCAAATTCCGCCCACCCCTAGTTATTAGCCAAAAAAGGTGGAGTCTGTAAAATGCTGAGGGTTCAACAATGCTGTACTTATATCCCAGACCATAGTAAGGATCTGAGGAAATATATAAGTAACATCACTGAGATACATTATGTGATACATGATTTAGCAACAGACAGAGTTTGGACTAAGGTTGGTAAAGGGTTTGGGAGGATTGGAAGTTGGTTTGCAAATCTTGGAAAGGGGATTCTTGGGTGTATTCTGAAGCCAATAGTCATAGTTGTGGTTTGTGTCATCCTTTTGATGGGAATGGTGAAAGCTTTCAAGTGTCATAGATCCAAGCAATTTGAGAATTCTCTTAGACAGCGTGAGAGGAGAATGGAGAGACTGCAGGACTGTCACTATGAGAATCTCAAGAGTTTGGAGACGTTTTGACAGGGAAGACTGACTACGACTTCTGTTTAGGTTGGTTCTTTCTACAGGAAGTAAAGTGAGTGTGGTGACACTAGTCATCAGATGGGGGGATATGATAGAGCGCAATTTGCGCTGGCTGTTGTAGGGGTGCATCATTATCATGGGTAGGCTGCACCCACATATAATCTTTTATCGTGTTAACATTTGTGTTATTAGGATGTGTACTGTAAAAACATGTAAAGTGAAGTGAAAGACATATTTTCGTATAATGTGGATAAATCTGCATTTCAATTACGTATGATTAGGCTTAAATCTTGATGTGAAGAATTCTACATGTGACTAATGAACATTATAATTTCTAGGCCTTTGTAACGCATCAATTTAAATGTGCTCAGTAACAATAATTATGTACACATGTGTTTTATGAATTTACATGCTGTTTCTTAGGTTGGCCGAAATCTGTACGCCTAACGCCTTTTTTTCCCTGTTGCTCTCGAGCTAGGTTTGTTAGTAGGATTCCTGTGTATGCGGAACTTGTTCTTTCTCACGTTTTCTGTTGCAGGTGGAGAAACACATCTTTATTAGTTAGAATAATGTTTTTGTTTTAGGAGTTAGGCTCAGGGAGGTGAAGATACATTGAATGGTGACGCTGATAATATGGGATGGTGTTCTTTCTCACCAGAGAGAGCATGGGAATCAAGGTCATCGAGCCAATGCCTGGAAGCATCGCTGCTGCATGGAAAGTTACCTACAAGGAGGTGTCTTGCATGGATGGGGTGAAACCGCATAGCCTGATTCGATACTTATATTGGGGTTAGGGACAGAGTCTGGGTTCTTCTGCCTTGCCCTGAGAGAGAGAGCATCTTAGAACAAGTTCTGTAGCTACATGCTACTTGACCCATTCAAGATAATGGTCTTCTTAGGAAGCCTTCACATGCTGACACCTTTTCAAACCTTGGCTGTGAAGTGCTAAGTAGGGATGTCACATTAGTGATAGTGTAGGGATAGACTAATGCTCTTTACCTACAAACCTCCAATGAGGGGTGTTCTGGATGTTGGGGCAATAATCTTCTGTGTCCTGATTCTCATATTGGTCATTCTATGTATGCTGCATTGTCTGAACTTAACCCATTGGTTTGGCTTTGTATTAGTACCAATGTAATTCTACACCCTCATTTTGAGGTGTTTGTATGTCCAGCTATTCTTGGCTTTGTAATAAACTAACTAAACTGATTTGGGAGTGTGTGATCCTTTGGAGTCATGGGTCATTGGAACTGTAATGTGCAATTGGCTAACAGAAATGTTCTCCCCTCCACACTTCCAAGCAGACAAAAAGAAACATCGGCCAGGTGTTCCAGAGTAAGTCTGGAATGTGGCACCCGCCTCCGTCACCTCAAGGGACCTCAACTTCTCCCCTTCACCCAATGATCCTAGGGACAGCGACGATTCTCCTAATATTTGTGACGGGGATGGAGAGCCTAGCAGGCCATGGCGCCTGGCGGCCAACTCCTTTCTTTCCAGTGATCCAAAAGTGGACACTAACCCCCCCCCTGACGCTGATTTGCTAGATCCCGACAATCTCTTGCATCTGCGTTTGGCGTAGTGGTGCCAAGCACCCAAGGTAGCCTCCTACATAGCAGGCAGATTACATAAAACCTCTGTACAAAGAGGTAAGAAGCTGCCTCAAACCCAATTCCCCAGACTATCTTTAGAGAGTAAAGTGACACTCATGCCTGAAATTGATGCCAACATGGCCACCTTTCTTGCCAAATTTGTCAGTGACCCCTAGAAGTGCATTGATAGGGCCTGGCACTCCTGCCAGCACAAACAGTTAGACGTGGCAGGACCCCTGGAAAAATAATTGACATGGCGGAGGATGCTACAGCATCAGGATCCCTAGTCACCCCGGCTGCCTTGTTCATCTGAGCTGAAATGGCCTTTATCTTTCTCGGGTACGCCAATTGTACGATCTCAATGGAGCGGCACAGATTGCTCCTGATTAAAATCGATCCAAAATTGGGGGAGCTATCTACTTCAGATGCGGGCCCAGTGGCCCAAGACAACCTCTTTGGGGACCCGTTTATCCAGGAGCTGGGCAAATTGTCAACACTTTGAATTCCTTTGACAAAGCTGAAACATCAATAAAGCACATAGTTACACCCCGTGCGTTTGCCACGACCGGCCGCTTATCCATCAAGCCTTCACTAGAGATACAGACTCCTGTCGCAGCCAGTAGCAGGATTCCTCAAAATTCTGAAAATTCTACGCGACAAGATCCTATCCCTGTTGTCGAGGTTCCAGAGGTGGTCACAAGGGCAATGGCCTCTTACAACAATAACCAAGATGAAAGTACAGAACCCAGTGGGTTTAAACTTGGGGACTGGTCGGTGCATTTTTTGAGAAACTGGGAGGCTCCTTCCTTAGATGCATGGGTACTCCAGACAGTAAAAGGATTTCAGATCGAATTCTATGGTGTTCCCTTCCAAACACACAAACCCAGACCCCTAGGTCTCTCGCAAGACCAGTCAGAGTTAGTAGAACTGGTAATAACACAACTCTTGGAGAAGGGAGCAGTTGTCCCGACCACTTTGCACCCTAGGTTTTCGCAGCAACGTTTTCCTAGTGGAAAAGTGGGACAGAGGCCAACGTTCAGTTATCAATCTAAAAGAATTCTAGTGGCTAGTTTACTGCCACTTCAAGATGAAAGGCATTTATCTTATGTTATTGAAACCGGTGGTCGAACACTTGCAAGCTCGGGAGTGCAAATGATCATCTACCTGGACGATATCCTTATCATGAACCAGTGCCCAATGCACTTGTCCGCATGCTTACAAATGACAATCTACTTCCTGGAGTCTCTTGTTTTTGGGATCAACTACGACAAGTCCTCATTCTCCGCATCCCAATCTCTGCGAATCCTAGGGTTCCTAATAGACTAATTCAAGGCTACCCTAAGTCTCCCTTCTTGAAAATTGACCAAGATCAGACACAAGCTCAGAAAGATGCTGGCCAGACCACAGGTATCGCTACGTCACCTAGCATGAACAGTGGACTCCTCTCATCTTTCATGAAGGCCATCTTCCCAGGCCCTCTCCATTATCGGGCATTGCACCACTTGAAGATTTCATATCTTCAGCGGGGTCTTACTTTTTCCCAATCCATTCCACTCTCGGCTGAAGCGAAAGAAGAACTGCAATAGTGGGTTTCCCATATGGAAGCATGGAACGGCTGAACGATGTTTGGCTCCCACCTGCACTTAGTAATATAGTTGGATGCAATCAGCTTGGGTTTGGGAGCTCGCTGCATAGAATTTGCCACAGGAGGAAAATGGTCTTCCACAGAACAATCCCTCCACATCAACTGTTCGGAATGGACAGCAGGTTTGTTCACTCTCAAATGTTGGACCAAAGACAAGATTCTCTAGATGCATTCGCAAAATAGGTAATCGCAAAAATTGCGATTCCCTACTTTGCGATTGCCTTTTGGAATGATACATCCCAAAAGGCTTTTTCCCATTCGCAAACGTTTGCGAATGGGAATACACTTGATACATATGGCTCTTTGAGTAACTCTAGGATTGTGTCATATCCAGCATTTCCGGATGTTCCAAAACTAATTGTTGTTAAAATGATAAAGGCCAATAAAACTGTGACAGAGGACATTCGTCCTCATGGAGAGAGGCAACTGTTGATCGCTCTCATTAATCCTCATAAAGCTGTTTCTTCCCCCACTATTGCCAGATGGGTCAGATGGGGAATGCAAGAAGCCAGTATTGTTATTTTCCCAGTTTAGAGCTCACTCTGTGAGAGGAGCCATGGCATCTAAGACTTTTTCTTTGGGAGCTAGACTGGAGGACATCCTCAACTCAGCAGACTGGTTATTAGATTCTACTTTTAAAAAGTTTTATTTTATACCAGTCTCAAATATGGCAACTTTAGTGGTGGAAACACTTTAAACTAGCCTAATCCTTGCCTCCTGGTTCTGACATAGAATGAAAAATGTCCTGGCTATTGTACTGTAAAGTTTAAATTATATTAAGAACACGCACTAATAGCCCACCCACTCTTCTACCATGATTAGCAGACCCACCCGACACAATATGCAAAGTCCAGTATGCATGGGTAATGAAACTGTATGTAATTCAAATATATTATGCTTTTATAATGGTTTACAGGAGTGAAAATGTGTAAAAATTTAGTTTTTCTCTCCACAGGCTGAGAATGGATTGCTGATGATGGAATAACAGGCATGTTCCACTATGTTTTCTTCTCAGGAGCAGAACTCAATAAACAAGAATGACTTTCGGAAGAGACGGCTTTGTTCGCAGGAAGAAAGAGGAGGATAGAGAGTCTACCTGAACAGTTATATGGAAGTGCAAGTGCCTGACTGAATGTACTGTTTTTGTCTTTCACAGGACATATGGGAAATGTAGTTCATGGCTAAAATCTGAAGATGTTAAAGGCTTCTGGTTGAAATAAAGTGAAGAAAGTAAAGCCTAAACCTCACCTTCGGGTCCTTCATAAATTTCAAACTTTATGTTAAGATAGCTAGGAAATGTTTCATTCTTAGACTTTATTAAACCCTTGTTCACTAGATTGATTTACTTAAAATTTAGACACAGCGTTTTATCCATAGCTACTTTTACATTCTCACGGGCTTCCATTTCTGGCAAATCTAAAGTGTGTCCTGTATGGGGTTTCTTTGCAAAAATCTGATAAACACATAGGTGCCGATTCCGATCCTGTAAAACCCGGGTACAAATGGTCGTACGGAGCGTTTCTCCGTACGACTCGTACCCGGGAATTCCACCGTACAAACCAGCAAGTACGATTCGTACAGAAATACCATTTCCGTACGAATCGTAAAAAACACCGTACGGCTAAAAAATACATACAATTCCGATCCTGGACAGCGCGTACGCGACGTCCGCACGGAGTCAGGCAGCGTTTTACGGACCAGCAAGTACGATTCGTACCTACAGCACTCTGCACGGCTATATTTTTACGGGAGCCAAAAAGTGCCAGAAAAGCGAAGTACGCTGCGATGCATGAGGAAAAGGGGGCCCGCTACGTGACGTACACGCCATCACCCACATCGTACGTGTCATCATGTACGGTGCGTACCCCAACATGGCATATGTATGGCGCGTACCCCCCACCCCCCGTATGAACGGCGTGTACCCCCCACCTGCGTATGTCCGCACCGTACCCCAGGCGTACCCCCCACCCGCGTATGTTCGCACCGTACCCCAGCCGTACCCCAATCCTCGCGTATGTACGGTCAGTACATACGCGAGGATTGGGGTACCCCTGGGGTATGGTGCGAAAATACACGGGTAGGGGGTACGCGCCGTACATACAGGGCGTGCCGCGTGTACATATGGGGGTTCGGCGGTATGCGCTGTACTTCCGGGGGGTTGGGGGTACACGCCATACATACGGGGTGGGGGGTACGCACCGTACATACGGGGGTGGGGGGTATGGAGCGGATGTACCTGGGAGGGGTGGGAGGCTGGGGGGGGCCGTACGACTCGTACCCCGGGGACAAGTGTACTTGGGGTAGGGCTCGTACAAAGTTCGCTCCGTATGGAGTCTTTTCCATGCGCTTGTGTTTTCGGACGGGCGGTACGGATCGTACTTGCGCGCTCGGACTTCAGTTTTACGATTTGTAAGTAAAACTGTCCGGGGACGTCTCATAGACTTTTCCCGAGGCGATTCGTATGTATTTTCCACATACGAATCGTACTTCGCCGTTTGTACGGGACTTGTACGATTCGTACGTAAAAAAATACGGATACAAGTCATACGGGAAAAAAAAAAACAGGATCGGAATCGACCCCATAGTGTTCTTTGCCCTGCCTGTTCAAAACCCAGGGCTGGATGGATAGTGCTTTTATGCCACTATTTGGAGGTATCTAACCATGTTAATGTGCTACGAATATGTAAAATGAACTCCAGCGTGTTCATAGGCTCTGCTGTACCTAAACTTTTACCATGCTGCATGGATCATAACACTTCACATTTTGAATACGAGTTTTACATTAATTGATTAATTATTGTAATACTTGCACATATAGATTTGTTTGTTTTAATAATGTGGTGTGTGTACTACTTTTAAGGTTTTGTATTGTTTTTTAGATTGTCCTTTGTTGATGGATTTAATTATTAGATCTGACAATAAAAAAAACTCAACTTGTTAGTCAACCCCATAGATCCAATGAGCGTAAATATTAGACTATTAGCATTTTGATGCGCACATCAGCGAGTAAAAGGCCACCTATGTATCTCTTCATCTGCAAATGGCCTGTGAATGCCTCTAGGAATGTTAGCTCTCTATTTTCAAACCTGTTTCAGATGTAAAATCACCAGAAGCTGCTGTCAAGTGTGACACTTTAAACCAGGGCTCGAATTATCACTTACAGAGCTTGGCATTCTGGAACTTGTAGTTTTGTGATCTTATGTTATTGCTACTGGGCAGTCAGGCTCATGGCTCTTTGTTTCCTCACTGTCCAGGCTCACCTCAATCCCATTTCCCACAGCAACCTGCTCGCCCCAAATTCATTGCTTTTTTGTACGTCGACCACTGATCAATAGTCCTATTTCTCTTTGACGTTGTTGAATAGCCGCTCTTTTCACGTGTTTCCTATGTCCTTTCTTCCTTGGATTTGTTTGACCTACGCTTCTTAGTAGTTTTTAATTCAAGCGCTAAAATAGCTAATAAAAGAGGCTTCAGGTTTGATTCGCAGCCTCTCGCTGAAGGCAGCAGACACACACGAGCGGAGCATGCAGTTCCATGGATACGCTGAAATACTCTGCGTGTCTTTCTTGGTCTCACTCAGGCTGAAATGTGCTAACCAGATAATAAAACAGTCAATGTAAATATCTGTCCTTTAGGCTATTAAAATGTAAAAAATGATGATGTTCTAAGGTACCTTCAATCATATTAACACGGTGCAGGCTTCTTTAAGATCTCCACCCCACATAAATAAGAGAGATGACAATTTATTAGCAGCCTGGGGTCGGTGAGAGATCTCTGACTGTACTGCGTGGGAAGTAAAGAGTTTGATTGTTTCTAGGGGAAATATTTCCGCGGTATCCATGTGTTTAGTACATCTGTCTCATTTATATCTCTTCTCTTCATAAACAACTCAGCAGCCCTGCTGTCTAGCATCACCAAATGAATGAGAACCAAGGATTCCGGGGGAATACAGGCTGAATTAATGTGATGTACTGAGCAATAAATACTTGATAAATTGGAGTTTCTATTTCCAATGTGGGAAATTACCTCTTCCTGGCAACCTGGGCTTCTTTGACGGATAAAGTGTTTCAAGCTTACATTTAATCAGTAGAGTTATACTGTACAGCAAATTATTCTATAAAGGTTTTCTAGATATAGGGATGAAAAACATACAAGTAAGACCTATAGGCATAATGCAATTATAGACACTTTTTTATCGAGGATTTAGGCCTAATGGTAACACTTGCAGATGGTCCACAAAGCAGACCATCTACAGTAACAAATACATCGGGTATGTCTTTTTTTTACAATAATTATTTTTTTGTTAATCCACATAGACAATATTTTGATGAGCAAAAAAGCTTTGCCCTGGAACCACTTGCAATATATGGGTGCTTGAGTATTTCTTCCCAGCCCTTAATTTGAAAAAGGATAAGTGCCGGGGCCCAAGTTTTTGCTCAGATGCCTGCTGGCAAGCTGCTAGATGTTGGGGTTGATGAATTCCGACTGTCTAATCTTGACTCTACATCATGCCTTTCATCCACCACCAGACTCTCCCTGCCCCGTTTCTCATTTCTATAGGTTCTTTTTCATCCCTGCCTTCTCCCTTTTCACTGTTTTCTCTTCTTTCTTTTCCTCCTTCTTTCTCCCTTTCTTGTCCTTTTCTCTCATGTCCAGGGTCAAAGTCTGGAAATGAAAAATCAATGCAGGCCCTCAAAAACGAATACTGCTGACCCCCCCCCCCTCCACCCCCCCCATCACTGACTCAAATGAAGCACACCCAATTTGCACACCTAATTTAGCATTTTTAGCATCAAATCTCATGACGATGGCTGTTCAAGGGGTGAAGAATTCACTAGCGGTACCTGTGGAAGACATATGTGAAAAAGAGTGGTTTTTCATGGAAAATTATACATGCTAAGTTGAGATGGTTAAAGTACAGCCACAAGGCAAGCGTTGGCCTAACGGCTAGGGCGGTGGACCTCAAATCTGGGGAACTGGTTTCGAGTCTCGGCAATGACGCTGAACGTCCTGTGATTCTGGGCAAATCACTTAATCTCCCCGTGCCTAGCAAAAATGAATGTGTCCTCATGTAATGCAACTGGTGCTATGTAAAGCGCTCTGATACCCAATTTCGGTCAAGTTCGTGCTATATAAAACTCTTTAAAAAAATATATCTATACATGGTTATACTAGACCAATTACGAACGTAGAAAAAGCATTCTGAGGACATCTATAACTCATTTAATTACTGTAAGTTTTCATTAGGAAATCCCAATTCACACTTAGCTACTGATTAGAGGGTGGAGTTGGCAAACAGTAAAACAATACATAGTAGTAGTAATATTCAAAAACCACAATAGTGGAAGGACTTACCTGCTGAGGTTGGCTGTCATTCCTCAACCAACCCTGGCATGGGGCTCAATGAGGGGGAGGCAGGGTCTCTGTCCTAAGCAGCCGAGATAGAGAAATACAAAATAATAAACAGAATCCTTAGACAAGAGGAAGAGTCAATGGTTTCGTACAGTGGACAGAGTGCAAAGTGACCATATAAGATGCCCATATTGTCAAAGAGACTGATAGTGTGTCTCAATAGGCAAGAATCAATCCATACAGTGAAAAATCCAAGTGGTAGTTTTGGAATATGTATTTGATATATGCAAATATACATAGGGGCATATTTACAAGGTCTGGCGCATGTCTTCAAATCAGCAGGGATGCGCCAGAACACTTGCGACAGGCAAAACCACCCGTGCGCCACCTACAATGTGGCGTGCCGTGGCGCACAGATGGGCAGATGCGTGTTGCATCCCCCGTCGTAAAGGCGGTGCATTGCTGGAATCGCGTCGCAAGCGCGACGCGGCTCCAGCAAGGCTCCGGGGGCGCCCTATGTCTAACATGCTGCATCACTCCTTGCGCCTGCTTCAAGCAGGCGCAGGGTTTTGATGCAGCATGGCCGTAAATGTGACTTAGTGAAATCTTGTAGATTTCACTGCGTCACGTTTACGGGGCGTACCTGTGAAGGGACGCCAGGGCTTTACAACGTGACGCATCTCCCTAGATGTGTCACGTTGTAAATAGGGCGCAACATGGTTCACACACAGAAGTGACGCAACGGTGGCGCAAATGAGGCGCAAGGGGCTTGTAAATCTGCCCCATAGTTTATACAAAGAATGAAACCTGTGTCATCAGGAATTTTGCATTGAAACAACAAATGGGTCAGTAAAAGCAGACAGTAGATGTGGATTTGAATGTTCTGCACTTTCTGAACTGGTTTGTGGTGGTTACCCTTTCAAGAGTCCTTTCCAGGCTACTCTTGGCATGCAGCCTTCATATAGAGTAATGTTGTGTGCAGCAGGGTTGCTACAGCTCGAACACTCACAATTGAGGTACATATAGGCGTGAGAATGCTGTACCTGCCTGTCATCAGCCAAACTGAAGAGTCTGATCAGAGAAAGACGAACGGTTGGGCATCACCTGAGGGATCCCGTTCATGTTGTACAACAGATTGTTTAGTCTCACTCTGCACCCCGGTCATCTACTTGATGGCAGTGCTTCAGGAAGACATTTCCTTCCTCGGCAAAAAATGTAATTGTATTTCTAAAGGACCCATGACTCCTCTTCCCTCACATCTGCATCTAAGTATCCTCCCATCACCTTCAGAAATGTCAGCAATATACTCTCACTGTCTGGGAAAACAACCCCACCTCCATCTTGTGCAGCAACTCCAGCTTGGGACCTCCATACTAGATCCCGTAGGTCTCCATTACTCTGGCTCACTTACACACACCTTGCATGTACCAGGTAAGCCGCATATAAACATACACTTGGCAGTTAGTCCTAGGATCTGGGTAAGGACATAGAAGTGAAACTTTACTTGAGGGGCCCAGTTGACCGCCACTCTAGTGACACAGAAGAAAATGTCTTGCCACAAGTAGAGATTCACACTCATACACCGCCACTTCCTTTCTATAAGGTAAGCCCAGGATAGGGATAGTAGTCCACTGTCAGTTCAATGACAGTACACATGTTGCACCCCTCCAGATCAAAGGACCAGTCCATGACCTCCCTCGGGTCAAGGGACAGGCAGATGCCTCTGCACACATACTAGATTAGTGTGAAGCAAAGACCATGATCAACAACCAGGATACCAGATGCACATAGTCATGGGCAGGGGAGAATGACTGTTCACCATGCTGGGAACATTGCTGTTCCAACACCCATGCTGTGCAAAGTAATTTACAGAACAAACTGAGCAAGTATACAGACATTTCAAGAGCAGAGAAATGTTCAAATATTCCTTATTGATTTATGAGGGCCCTGGTGTCTGCACCTAACCCCTAACTGTCACTGTTCATGGTGGATTGCTCGTGCACACCACTAATGTGATTTGATTACATGGGGTGAAGCCTACATTCGTGCCCATGGGGTTCCTGAAAAGTAAAAGACTGAGATACCCATACCTAGCTAGCTAGTCATTCTGAATTCAGCAGCATCTTTGAGTGCTACGGTTCAAGTTCTCACCTGCCATGTCCTAAACTACTTTAGAGATCATCTGCTTCTTATCCTGGTTCTTCGTTTTCTTTTTTCTTTTCCCCTGCAAAAGCCTCACCAATATGGAATGTTTTCTTTACTAGTCTGTTATTAACTTCAGCTTGGAGGAGGGCCCATCTTGGATACCTTCCTGTGAATCTTACCTGTGAAGGTGTTTAGAAAATCCAAGGGGCATATTATCAAGAAACAACTTTAAAATTATCGCCGCTTTAGCAACAGAAAACTGCCGCTAAAGCGGCGATAATGGGATTGATAATATGCCGCAGAGAATTCCCATAGAAGGCCATGTTCTGGTGACAATATGGGCTTCTATTGGAATTCTCTGCGGCATATTATCAAGCCCATTATCGCCGCTATAGCGGCAGTTTTCTGCCGCTAAAGAGGCGATCATTTTAACTCCCTGCTTGATAATATGCCCCTACGTTAGGTATTTTTTGAGTCAGTAAGTGTTTATTTCTAGTTCTTTTGCTTTCCATTGTTCATGACTGGAACCTATCGTTTGTAGACTGTAGCGCCTAATTATTGGCAAGGCTTTTAGACTGAGAGAACTTCACTGCTCCATTTGGATACCAGATATATTTGCACTTTCCTTGGATTACTTGTTGGGGTTTTGCTAGTGAAGGAAGACATACCTCACTGGAAGAGGTCTTAATCTTTGCATTTTCCCTTTGGGCTTAGGTATAATAGAATCATGTGATTTAAGCATCATATAGCTACTTGTAATTGGATGTACATACCAGAACAAATGGTGGCAATGCACTGCTCCACATCTATACACCTTGAAGATATTGCCAAGGTACTTCGAAGTGGAGTTAATTATAGTAAGCCTAAACTTACATTTTGGCAGCCTAATTTTCTCAAGACAAAATTAAGTCAATGATATTCTGATACCATACCATATCAGAATTAATCTTTTTTTTTTATTTCAATATACTTTTTATTGCTTTTTTACAATATATAACATGTAATCGTCAACGCTTAGTCGTTACAGGGCAGCCCGAGCTGGCTGTGTTAGGTGTAGTACATTTACGGTTGATGTATGCTTGACTGCCCCCATTCCACTGTCACCGTAAGGGAAAAGGAGAGAGTGAAAGGGGAAAAGCTAGGAATTAAGGTAGAGAGAAAAAGAGATAGCATACTAGAAGTTTACTATTTTCCTCGCTAGTGTCTTGACCCAGTGGGGGTGTGCTTTTCGAGCCGTTATGTTAGTGCTATTCAAGGCGCATCGTATGGGTCTAGGAACTTGTCCAGGGACGTCCATATTCCCCTGCAGGGTTGTCTCCATGGTGAGTTTCGTAGGGCAGTTGTGTCAGCGCCTCTAAGGTACATCACCCAATTGAGCCAGCCCTTGAAGGTTGCCTTGGAAGTGCCTTTCCATTTGGTGAGTACTATTTTGACTGCCGCTGTTAGTAGGAGATCCAGTAGGTCTCTGTCCTGTTGTGAGTCTACCTCTGTTGTCATAAATGCAGTGGTTAGGATAGCAAATTCCGCTTTTAGTGTGCAACCTAACATTTTATTTAAGAAGGTGAAAATCTTCTCCCAGAATTTTGTAACTTTGGGACAGTGGTAGATAAGGTGTGCCAGGTCCCCCTTTTCCTTGTCGCAGTTCCAGCATTGGTCATTGTCCCTCAGGCCCAGCGTCGCCAGGCGAACCGGGATCCAGTAAGTTTTGTGTAGGAGCCAGAATTTTGTCTGAGCTAAAACTGGGGAGATTTAGTTTTGCGTGGGGGAGGTCCATAGCAGATGGAGCTCTTTCTCGCTGAGTGTAGAACCGAGTTGTGCCTCCCAGTATGTGGGTGTTTTGTCATTAAGTTTGGTTGAGCTGGGTAGTAGCAGTCTGTATAGGTGTGATACCGGATGGCCTATTCTGTTGAGATTCACCATGTATTGGATGATTGAGGGCTTGTGCTTAGTGAGTTTCGCTTTGGCCAGGGCTGTTTTGATTTTAAGGAAGTTGTACAGTTCTATGTCTGGTAAATTGTGCTTGTTTTTTAGAATGCTGAAGGTGGAGGGGCTTTCCCCCTCTTCCAGCTGAGCTGGGTAGGAGACACCTAGGGGGCCGATTCCGATCCGTTAAAAATTTCCCCCGTACGAATCGTATCTGGTTTTTTTACCATACGAATCGTACAAGTCCCGTACAAACTGGCAAGTACGATTCGTATGGTAAAAAATCCATACAAATCGCATTGGGAAAATACCCCGACACGTCCTCGGGTCGGAAAAAGTGTTCGACACGTCCCCGGACATTTTTACCTACAAATCGGGAAACTGAAGTCCGAGCGCGCAAGTACGATCCGTCCCGTCCGTCCGAATGCACAACCGTATGGAAAAAACACCGTACGTTGCGAACTCCCATAGCAACTATGGAGACATCCAAATAGTTGCCCGCATACGCGCCGAACACCCCCCAGCACACACCACCATGTACGCGCCATACCCAAGCACCCCCCCATGTCCGTGCCGTACCCCCACCCCACCCCGTAGGTACGGAGCGTACCCCCCCTAGGTAGGAGCGTACCACCCCCTAGGTACAGAGCGTACCCCCCCAGGTACGGAGCGTACCCCCCCTATGTACGGTGCGGACCCCCAGCGCGTAGGCTGGGGGTCCACAGCGTACCTACGGGGTGGTGGTACACTCCGTACCTACGGGGGGTGGGGTTCGCTTCGTACCTACGGGGTGGGGTGGGAGTACGCTCCGTACCTACGGGGTGGGGTGGGGGTACGCACCGTCCATAGGGGGGGCTGGGGGTACGGTGCGTACATACGAGGGGGGGGCCGGGTCTACGGCGCGTACATACTGTGGCTGGGGGTACTGCGTGTACATACGGAGGGCTGGGGGTATGTGGTGGGGGACGGTGTTTACATACGGGGGCTGGGGGTATGCACCGTCCATAAGGAGGTGGGGGTACGCACCGTCCATACGGGGGTGGGGGCACACACCGTACCCCCAGCACCCCGTATGTACGCGCCGTACCCCCAGCCCCCCCATGTACACGTCGTACCCTGGGTTCACGTATGTACGGCATGTACCCCCAGGCCCCCACACCCTGCCCGTGCCTGTACGCACCCTACCCGAGGCCCCTACACCAGCACCCTCACCCAGCCGTGCGCATGTACGAGTCATACCAAGCCATAGCAAATGTGAGCACTGTACAACAACATGGCCGATGTACGCACCGCACAGACGTGAAAAAGCACACGTACTGAACCAGGACACTGCATAACACCACAAGGAGAGTCAATTCGAATCGCACAACACCACAAAACACGTCCAACAAGCCCAAAGACACCCAATACACAGACCTGCAACAGCCAAACAGGTAAACAGAGGCCCAAAACACAACCACCCCTTATAACACACCCACCCAAAGTTCAAACACAGCCACACCCACAAATGGGCCAATAAAAAGGGCCCACACACACAAACCATGAGCCTTTGCAACATACCCACTGCTGCCAGACCCCACAGACAACCCACAGCCCCAGACTTGAACCATTACTACACCTTACACTTGCACACCTTCACACAACCACCTTCACAAACACCCCCTCATCACATTCACACACACACCTTCACAACCACACACACACACCCACAACCATCCACACCCACACCCCACACCATGCCCACAGACAGGAATCCAAAGTTCACAACAGCGGAGCTGGAGATCCTTGTCAACGAAATCATCAGAGTCGAGCCACAGCTATTTGGAACATTGGTCAGACAGACCAGCGTATCAGAAAAATCTGCCATGTGGCAGAGGATCATCGAGAGGGTGAATGCTGTTGCGCCCATCCGAAGGACCAGGCAAGAATGCCAAGCCAGGTGGTACGATCTGCGGAGGACGGTCCGCCGCAAAATGACCGACGAACACAACCAGGCCAACATAACTGGAGGTGGGCCGGCCCGCAGACCGGTACACTACCATCCCTGGGAGGAGAAGGTGATGCACACGCTGCCGCCGGTGGGAGTACACGGCGAAGGACCTGCCGAGCCTGGTGAGTACACAAACAAATCACCCCACATGGGGGGAACCGCATCTACAACCCAACTCCCGAAAATGCACGCAACTACCCCAAAGCCATCACCGGACGCAACCACATTCCAACAACACGCACATGCCACTATCGGCTCCATGCCCCATGCACCAAGCAAGGCCATGCAAAGTCACAGGCCACACAAAACACCAACACAAGACAGGATGTCCGTGAAGCCGGGCGGGGGGCCCTCCAAAATCACATTGTGCAACTCAGAAGCAGACACCAATGCCCTCAGCCCATATGGCCTAGGGCAGAGCTATACAAACAGTGTGTCCCGACACTGTACTGTGTCACCTGCAAATGGCGGCCGCGTCGCAGGATGACATGGGTATGAAGGCCCAATTCGCACATAACAGCAGCTAATGAAGAGGCAACACTGTGAAAGAGTGTCAGCACACACCACCGCTGCAGCGCAGACTCTGAGACACTCTGCCCAATGGGGTCCGGGAGATTCTATACAAAGCCACGTCAACAAGCCAATGGCCTTTAAAAGACCTGCTAAGTGTGTGTGCCCAGGAAGCTGGGCTGAGGTGACAGAGGGTGACAGACAGAGGGAGGGAGAGGGAGAGGGAGGGAGGGCGACAGAGGGCGACAGAGGGCGACAGACAGACGGAGGGAGAGGGAGAGGGAGGGAGGGTGACAGAGGGCGACAGAGGGCGGCAGAGGGCGGCAGAGGGCGACAGAGGCGACAGAGGGCAACAGAGGGCGACAGACAGACGGAGGGAGAGGGAGAGAGAGGGAGGGAGACAGAGGGCGACAGATGGAGACAGACAGAGGAAGGGAGAGGGAGAGAGAGGGAGGGAGACAGAGGGCGACAGAGGGAGACAGACAGATGGAGGGAGAGGGAGAGGGAGGGAGGGAGGGGGACAGACGGCGACAGAGGGAGACAGACAGACGGAGGGAGAGGGAGAGGGAGGGAGGGAGACAGAGGGCGACAGAGGGAGACAGACAGAGGGAGGGAGAGGGAGAGAGAGGGAGGGAGACAGAGGGCGACAGAGGGAGACAGACAGACGGAGGGAGAGGGAGAGGGAGGGAGGGAGACACAGGGCGACAGAGGGAGACAGACAGACAGAGGGAGAGGGAGAGGGAGGGAGGGAGACACAGGGCGACAGAGGGAGACAGACAGACGGAGGGAGAGGGAGGGAGGGAGACAGAGGGCGACAGAGGGAGACAGACAGACGGAGGGAGAGGGAGAGGGAGGGAGGGAGACAGAGGGTGACAGAGGGAGACAGACAGAGGGAGGGAGAGGGAGAGGGAGAGGGAGGGAGGGAGACAGAGGGCGACAGAGGGAGACAGACAGAGGGAGGGAGAGGGAGAGAGAGGGAGGGCGACAGAGGGCGACAGAGGGTGACAGACAGACGGAGGGAGAGAGAGGGAGGGAGACAGAGGGTGACAGAGGGAGACAGACAGACGGAGGGAGAGGGAGGGAGGGAGACAGAGGGCGACAGAGGGAGACAGACAGAGGGAGGGAGAGGGAGAGGGAGGGAGGGAGACAGAGGGTGACAGAGTGAGACCGACAGACGGAGGGAGAGGGAGAGGGAGGGAGGGAGACAGAGGGCGACAGAGGGAGACAGACAGACGGAGGGAGAGGGAGAGGGAGGGAGGGAGACAGAGGGAGACAGAGGGAGACAGACAGACAGAGGGAGAGGGAGGGAGGGAGACAGAGGGCGACAGAGGGAGACAGACAGAGGGAGGGAGAGGGAGAGAGAGGGAGGGCGACAGAGGCCGACAGAGGGTGACAGACAGATGGAGGGAGAGGGAGAGAGAGGGAGGGAGACAGAGGGCGATAGAGGAAGACAGACAGAGGGAGGGAGAGAGAGGGAGAAGGACAGAGGGCGACAGAGGGAGACAGACAGACGGACGGAGAGGGAGAGGGAGGGAGGGCGACAGAGGGCGACAGAGGGAGGGAGAGGGAGAGAGAGGGAGGGCGACAGAGGGCGACAGAGGGCGACAGAGGGTGACAGAGGGTGACAGACAGACGGAGGGAGAGGGAGAGAGAGGGAGGGAGACAGAGGGCGACAGAGGGAGACAGACAGAGGGAGGGAGAGGGAGAGAGAGGGAGGGAGACAGAGGGCGACAGAGGGAGACAGACAGAGGGAGGGAGAGGGAGAGAGAGGGAGGGAGACAGAGGGCGACAGAGGGTGACAGACAGAGGGAGGGAGAGGGAGAGAGAGGGAGGGAGACAGGGGGCGACAGAGGGTGACAGACAGACGGAGGGAGAGGGAGAGAGAGGGAGGGAGACAGAGGGAGACAGAGGGAGACAGACAGAGGGAGGGAGGAGGGTGACAGAGGGAGGGAGAGAGAGAGACAGAGGGAGACAAAATCACCCTTGAGTGGTGTGGGCATGTCCGCTCATCAGCAGGTGGACTGTGTGCATGTTGACAAGGTCTGGAAGTGCGTGAAAGACCCCTCATTAGTTTGGAAAGCACTGGCCCATGTGTCAAACTGTGCACGAGTCGATCCTCGCTGCAGGCACAAACCCAACCTCACACCCAGTATACCCACTCACTGTGTTTGTTAGAACCCAGTCATAAATGCATAAGTTTCCTACCTGCATTCTCCAATAGACATGACAAAGCAACATTTGGCCGCGTACAGTGCAACAGGTAAGTCGGTTCTGCAGCGCTCGCTACGCACGCTTGCTACACTGCTCACTGCGTTCAAAACTGATGCAACAACTAAGAGTGTGTCACACATAGGAAAAGTGTTGACAGCCGTGGCCAAGGGACATACCCATGCACCATGCACAATGCACAGGGACTTGCCAAGTACAGACAAGGTAGATGACACTTGGCCCTGCTGTAGACAGCACAAGGCAAACCTGTGACCACTGTACACTCAAACACCAACTCCACATGCCACCTACCTACCACAGGAACTCACATTCACTGTCATGCCAGCAGGCACCATGAGGGGATAGACACATCACCTGGTAGACCCAATGACAAATCACACCACACCCAACAGCATGCCCGGTCACACCCCCCCCTTACACAAGCACACACCCCCGGGGCAGCCAACGCAAATTGGCACTCCCACAATGGATATGTGACACAACAAGACCAATCCATAGCCAAATAAGCATCCCAACACTCATTGGACAGCCCAAATAACCAGGAGTACATATCAATCTGACCCCCGCAACATACCCATCCACAAGTGCACTGTAAGAGGAATGCTAGACATATCCAACTACCCAGAGCAACTGTGCCAACTTGAATATGTATGAAACATGGATGACGCATGTAACACCATTAACATTGTCTCTCTCTCACACACAGAGCAACGTCGTCGATCTCCCCCCAAGACACACAGGACCAACTCCGCATGGCGATGATCCCACCGGCAGCGACGACTCTCACCACACCGTGGATGACCCCGACCAATCTGGCCCCTCTGGTGCCCAAGCACCTGCAGCACCTGCGTCAGGTACAACTGTGCCAACCACCACCCCCATTCCTGCCACATCCCAGGATACACACAGGAGCCCTGCTCGCACACAACGCAGCCAGTCTGACCAGGAGGGACAACGGACCCCGGGCACCCAAGAGGAGGCAGGCGACCCCGCAAATGCCATCCCTCAGGGGTCCCGGAGACCCGACGTGCCCACAAGGGCAGGCCAGGCTCAAGTGGGCAGGGGTGGTGGGAGTGGAGGACGGCGGAGGCGCGAGCCTGACCAGGCAGCTGAAGAACCGGTTATGTCACGCGTCCGCAACATCCTGGACTCATACCGGCATGACACCAGAGGCATGGACCAGGTCGTGGCTAGACTTTCCGGGATGCAGGGGACCCTCAATGAGATCAAGAACCTGCAGGTCGAGAATCATGCCAGTCATCAACAACACCAAGGACGGATGGAGGCAAGACTGGCTGAGCTCCTGGCGGTGCACAGGGACGTGAGCCAATCACTCCGTCAGATCGCCCAAAGCCTGGCAAACCCTCCCTGTGCCACCAGGCGTAGACCAGCACCAGACACAGGGAGGGAGGAGGAGGATTCATCTGACGGAGCGTCCCCAGCATCGTCAAGGCCTGCATCTGAGGGTCCCCGGAGGAAGGTGGGTCGTCCACGCAAAAGACCGTGAGAGTCAGCGGACCATCACCATCTCCCAGGTCACCTGGCCTGGCACCTGGCCCCCTGGCGCAACAGCAGCACCTCATCCAATGACATTCTCTGCCACATGGACTTGCTGGTCACTGTCTGACCAATGTTGACAAAGACTGTGGCATGGACTCTGATGACTTTCAATGGCAAGGATACCATCACCCCCTGTGAACTTTGGATTCTATACCCCCGGTACAGCACCTAATTGCATCCTCCCAAACACGTACCCCACCACCAATAAAAATCTTAGAAATCACGAGATGATGCCGTCATTTAGCATTATTCCATTACATGTGTATGTTGGCAAGTCAAACCATGCCTGAGTTTTGAAGTAACTCCAACCATGCATGCCCTGGGGTCTGAGTCTGGCACAGGACACACATGGGTCACAATGTATCATCTAATACAGACATGGAGCACCATACTCACCCGTGATGGGCCCAACCAGCTGAGGGGGTGCCTGCACAACTGTGCGGACAGACCTATTTCGAAGAGCAACAGTCATGTGCAGAGGTCAGGGATCATGTGGAGTGTCCTGGGGTGGGAGTCCCAGGAATGTGTAGCCAGGTGGGAGAACTATGTCCTGCAAGCAGGAGTCAGGTGGATGTGGAGAATGGTGGCCAGGCCAAGGTTGGATGCATGGAGATGGCACAATGGGGACTTGGATGACAGTACCACATGGTTGTGTTGTAGTGTGGGTTAACCACGCCCTATGTACAACGCTAAGTTAGCATAACCTCGATGGCTGTTAGAAAGCCAGCTTGCTGCTTCTGCTGCTTTTGCACGCGACACTGTTGTTACATGTTATTCATTCGAGAACTGCTGACTCGACTTTGCTTCACATGAGAACCGTCTGTTGTTTAACATCCTTAACAGCGAGCTGTGACCTTGGTCTGTACACCGTGTAAAGAACGAGTCTGGGTCACTAGACGGGGCAGGTTGTTGTGTTCAGGTTGATCGTACCACTTCTTAGCCATAACATACATACAGCTGCCAATACCTGAAAGACGAGCCCTTTAATATTACAGAGCAGCATGTTTTCTGTTACATTCGAAACGAAGAGCTGTTGCTGGAGAGAGCCTAGCTGATCCTGTGATGTGATTCCACTAAGCTGATCTATAAGGTATGGGGTCCCCCATGCAAGCCTAAGAGACCTTCTATTAGTCTAATAATACCTTATTAGTTGCTAGAGAAAGGAGGGTGGTTGCTTTCCACTGTCATTATTATTATGATTGCTCCTTTCATTTTCTATGGTATTGTAACAACGCTGATGGTGCTGATCCTAACCATTTGTCTGCTTGTGTTAGCCAAAGTACTGCATCTTAGGACGCGAGGTTTATAAAATAAACTCTTTAAACTTTACCGTGTCTTTGTTATTCTGTTGTGGACTGATATATAGCTACCAACAGGTACTTCGGATTCCCACCACTCCTGAGAGTATCTAAGTCGCTTGTTCTGGGTTGTCTATACATTGGGACCGCCGAGCTAAATCTCGGATAACGAATGTGACACTAAGCTAGTCGGATAGGGGTTCTTAGTTCTGAGGGGAGTTTCTGGTACACCACAATTCTCTGAGGTCCTGGTTTCCTGCGCATAGTTCTGTGCATAAGCAGAATCCCTGCAACAGTGTTGGGGGCGTGGTCGTGGGCTGCATCCTGAGTGTGGACGTGGATTGTGAAGGTCATCCTGCAGATGACAGTGATCCATTGCCGCTATCCCTGTTGGACGGTGATGTGGCTGGGTTGCCGGATGTTGAAGCAGAGCTGTGCAGATGCACCCTGGATGTGGACAAGTGTCATGGGAGTTGTAAGGTACTTCTCCCTAGAGTGCAGGGTAGGATTGGACATGGATGTCGAAGTTGACCTGGGGGATGGTCTGTCTTGCCTTGAGGTGGATCGAACAGTGGACCTTGTGCATAATGCAGAGTGTTCTGAGGCCTGAGGTACAGATGCTGGTGATCAGCATAGCACATGTGAGGAAGCATTCCATGATGCACACCAGCTCATGTGCGTGGACACTGTGTGCCTGTGCAGGGCCCTTGCGGGTGGGACACAAGCAGTTGACCCAGCTGTAAGGGGACAATCCGCAGATGAACACCTCAGTCGTGTACAAGTCCAGCATCAGGTGGCCAATGTGCAGCCATCTGCCAATGGATACCATGCATTATTCAATATGGGAACTGGCAAGGACTGCGTCTTTGGGGAGGGTGAGGAGCACCTGCCTGTCAATGGGACACCAGATGATGATGAGATGCAGTGCGCATGTCATGGTGTAGAGGGGTATCCTGGACACATTGTAGACTGACACGCTGAGACATGATACCTGTGCCATGTGTCCCACAACGACACCATACTACATGCAGAGGCCTGGAGTACCACTCACATGGCCATGTTGGGGTACAGAGCCGGTGGGGAGTAGGAGGGACATGACCTGGTTGGTGTGACAAGGCCTGGAAGGCGTGCCAGCGCTGTATAGGCAGTTGGAGTTGCACACTCATTATGCAAAGGTGTTGTGTGGGCGATGAGTGCATGCGTGAGTGCATGCAACAGATGTATTGGATGGACATTGCTTGGAGGGTGGCCTCAACACCATGGTGTAGCGTGATGTGGCACATGCAAGGACATGAGGCACGTGCAATGTGTACGTAGCATGTGCAGATGGTCCAGCCTTTGCCACCGCAACTGTGTCACACACAAGCAGATTACACCAAAATGAATGGGTGGAGGAAGGGGGGTGCGTCTTAGAGGCGTGTGTGTGAGGGCAAATCTAGAAACTCTGTGTGCCTATGCTGCAGGGCCTGCAGCAGCAGGCGCCATGTCCTGGAAACCATGCCACAAGTTGCACACTAACACAAGCATGTCAGAAAGGACTACTGCAAAAGGAGTATGAGAAGGGAGGAGTGCCTGGTTCAACATGGCACACACACAGACAATGGATGCACATGCAGCAAAGTGGCCGTTGTGGGGACTGAGATGGCAAAATACCTACACATCCATGTACATCGTGCACAATACATATCATAATCCCTGACAAACAGCTTGCATCTTGCTACTCTACACATAGACTCATATGCACAATCAGTGACAACTATGCCAGACATGCCGCATGCACAGTGGCAAGAGACCTGCATTGACAGAGATGAGGCACCTTGGAGGCTGGGGGACACCTTTATTAGTCATGTTTGCCGGAAGGCAAATGCATCAATATTAACAGATGCACAGCTCATGTGGATGTACATGTGGAACCTACACTGGCACCCCCCTTTGCACCACAGATGCAGGAAACCCATAGAACTGGCACACAAGTGACAGGTTTGAGGCAAACACCCCGTGCTGCTCACGGAGAGGCTACAATTCACCATTGAACCACTAATGGGGATGTCCCACACTATGTCAAGCCGGTGCATCCCGTATGTTTCCGAGGGCAGTGTTACACACATTGATGCCTTCATCACAATCCAAAATCACATTACAGATGACTGTCACCAATTGTGACTATCAATTCAGGTGAATCCAGCTCCATGTCATGTGACACATGGTGATTCTACATGTATGCTAAGTAACCAAACATGAACAGGAGCAGTGCACACACATTGCAAACACATAGCACACCCAAAAAGCCGTGGTGCATCCCTTACCCTAAGGTGATTTTTCGACATGTCTGTGCATGTTACGCTGATTCAGCACACGTTGCTGTAGTCATGAGGAATAGCAGGAGCACAACAATGCCACCAGCAGACAGCATGCGCAAATACCTGGGGATGAGAGACACACAAGAAGTGAGCCAAAAGAAGCATATCCGCATGCATGGGCATGTACTCGACACGTATAAGGTTGACAACATGATAGGTGAAAATAGTGTCTCAGGTAAGACATACTGTTATTACACCATCACTCGAGTGACACATCCAAACACACCTCTGACTCACTTGCCAGACATGAAGATGGACCCACACATTGCAACACATGCCACACAAGGCTCAATGCGTGCACACTCAGACACTGCAACTCACCACTAAGCAAAGAAGTTGCGTATGAGCCGACTCCGGATGTCCTCTTCCTCCTCCTCCTCAACATCACTTGCCTCGTCACCAAGCCCCTCGTCCTCCACGGGTGGATGTTCCTGCTCATCCGGATCCAGGATGAGTGGCACAGCTTTCTTCACTGCCATGTTGTGCAGCATGCAGCACACAAGGAAGATTTTGCAGACCTTCACAGGTGCATATGGGAGTGCGCCGCCGGTCTTGTCGAGGCACCGGAAGTGGCTCTTCAGGAGGCCAAAGGTCCTCTCTATCACTCGCCTGGTCTGCCCATGGGCGTTGTTGTACCGGTGATCGGCAGCGGTTCTGGGGTTGCGGAGAGGTGTGATCAGCCATGGCATGTTGGGATAGCCAGAGTCCCCTACATGGAAACATCATGGACAGAAGTGGGTCAGGAGAAGCAGTAAGACAGAAAGATGATGCTAAATACAGGAGTAACAGAGTATACCCACCAACAAGACATGCTCGTTCGTTGCGCAGCTGCAGCATCATTTTAGGCACCCTGCTATGCCTCATGATGTAGGCATCGTGTGATGATTCTGGAAAACGAGCACAGACATGGGAAATCACCATGTTAGCAAGACACACCACAAGGGCATTAATGGAGTGGTAATGTTTCCTGTTCCTATAGGCTACCTCCTGTGCCTGTGGTGGTACCAAAGCCACATGTGTCCCATCAATAGACCCAATGACATGGGGCATCCCTCCCAGGGCATAGAAGTCACCCTTGACACCTGTCAACTGCTCAGGAGTTGGGAAATGTATAAACTCATCCAGGTGAAGCAACATGGCCTCTAAAAAATCATGCAGGACACGGCTGAACATGGTCTGGGACATGCCACCCACATGAGCAATGGTATGTTGGAACGTACCTGTGGCAAAGAAATGTAGGGCTGCAATCACCTTCATCTTGGGTGTCAGTGCAGTAGGATACCTGTGTAGCGGTTGGAGGTGTGGTGCCAGCCTTGCTGTCAAGTTCAGAATCAACCGTTGGGTGAAGCGGTAGCGGCGTATACAGTCACGTTCCCTCAGGGCAGCCAAGTCTGGGATTGGTCGGGGGAGAGGCGGAGCCCTGCAGTAATTTGGAAGGGACAACGAAGAGTGAGTACAGTACAACAACACTGTCAATGTACTGAGCACATGTTGAACAGCCAAGACACATATGCTACATGCAGAGTCAGGTCTGTGCAATATATCCTGGACACGTATGCCAGGCAGGTGACACTCCTACCAAGAGCCATCTACAAACGTGTATTCACAAGCTCAACATGACATGGCATGAGACTAGCTGTGGGCCAGTGTAAGTGAACAGGCAGACGCATTATAGGAGTGACAGACATCCACATGTGTGCAGGAGAAGGATGTTTATCATACAGACAGGTTGCGGAACACTAGAGGCACAGGTCACATGTCCCTGAAAAAAGGACAGACCACACACCTTGCCATGAAGGGCTACATGTCAAAACTGATCACACAGACATTGAAACTACGCAGATATGTCCTTGTCTCGCAAGTCCATGTTCGATGCATACATACACACGTTACGTCTGATTCCACATGTGTCCTGGTGTGCATAATAGTGTGCCATGCCCATCCACACACATGCACATGTTGGATGCAGCAACTGCAGCTGCATTAGACGGTACACCAACAGCAAGCTTATGGGAACACATGACACACACATGACATACTCACATCGTACGCGTACGCCATGGTGATACGGTCCGCACACGCGTGTGTAAGGTCCGTATCACCATGGCGTACGCATACGGCATCACTACCATAGTGGTACGGACCCTACACACGCGTGTACGGACCGTATCACCATGGCGTACGCCTACAGCGACACAACCATAGTGGTACGGACCCTACACACGCTGATGAGTACAGGCCCCAGCTAGGCCCGCAGGACACAAGGGTTCGCTCTCCTGTAATGGAATCTATAAGGAAGTTGGCACGGAACTGAAAAGTACAAAGACAGCATTTATTAACCCTTAAGGGTGGTCCTACAATCCACACAACACTCTTCAGTGTTGCATAGAGTAGCACACAGAACTTACGTACATGGTCCCCTTTTATACACAATAGAGGGGCTCATAAGTGGGTGGATACAACATGAGGCCGAAGAGCATTACCATTTATGGTCATTTTCGATACAGAATCAATATGTGGGCGGAGCTAACACACTCCTTGAGCCCGCGAAAACATGGTCAAGCAAGGCTAACTGATAACAGATGTGGTCAAGTCTGGGCATGCGCCAGATGGACAAAGGAGCTATTTATAGACTGTTACTAGGCAGATTACAAGAGCAACTAACACAGAGGTTGGACTCTTCTCGTGGGGAACACGTGGAAGCATGACAATACAAAATGGAGTCCGAACTTCGGTCAACATAACAGAGAAAACATGATCTAAAGTAAGGGAATTAATGTCTTTAGTAAATGCTTAATCACATCGTTGTTTCAATTTACAACAGACGACCCTTTCAGCATTTACTGAAGACATCCGGTTTGTTAGGATAATCATCATATATGTCAATTGTCATCATTTCTTCAACTTCTTTAGCTAGACGTTTCTGGTGAGCAACATTGGCAATAGCTTTCTTATCAGGGATACAAAATGATACACATACAGAACAGAGCAAGGGACCACACTGAACACAGATACAGCACGAGAACAGAACTGCTACAATAATACAGAGACCAGTTAAAACCTTCCATCCCCAGGCAGTAATTAACGCCCAAAACCATCCAGAAAAGGACCAAGTGCCGTTTTCTGTATGGATTTCAGCTGCGATTTTATGCAGTTTATTGATGGCATTATAAACTGATGGCGTATGATCAGGGATAAACACACAACAGCTACTTCCAATAATTTTACAGGCTCCTCCTCTGTCAGCTAGCATAACGTCTAATACCATACGATTCTGCAATGCAACAATTCTAGTAATTTGCAATTCCTCCGTAAGATTCCCAAGAGCAGCAGCAGTCTGATTTGTCACAGCCTGTACCACTCTTGTTAATCTTCGGATCTTCCTACTGTTCAGGGCAGCTCCAACAAAGAAAAACAGTCCTAAATTAAAATCAATATACTGTTGCAGACTGGTATCAGTCTGATCTACATCATCAATTGATAAAGTACGTTTATACCTATTTACAGTCACATTATCCAATAATTTCAGATCCTTATGATAAGATGCGGGTGCTAGGAATACAGGAGGTAATAGAAATGATACAGAGCATACCCCAGACCACCCAGCCGGCAGACGGTAATAACCTTTATTTCCACACACAAAGTACGTATTATGGGAGGCTAAAAAGGTACTATTGTTCAACCCATCAATGTTCAGAACAGTAATACAATCACTAACACCAACAGGGATAAAACCCACACTCTGGACACACAAGTCCGCTTGAGCTTGTGCTACTTGAATCACAAATTTGTCCTTTCCCACAGTGCCTCTTGTGTTCGTGAAGATGTAGGGAATGGATTCATTGTCTGGTCGGTACTCTTCCCACTCCCAAATTGTCCCATTCGCTTGCGGATACCCATTTTTATCTTGGTGGCATTCTTTATTGAGTCTGAAGAGCAATCGTCCCACTGTCGGTTTCCGAGTGGCAAAAAGCAAAGTGTACCATGCTCTACAAGAGCCATTATGAGAGAAAGGAAGTGGTATAAATGGCGTTCCTCCTTTCTTCTGATGGGCTGGCATCATCCCACATATCCAACAGTTCGTAGCGTTCGTAGCAACGTGGGTATGATGCAGCATCTGGATGAAAGTGTTGTTCAAGTAAGACTGTCGATGCTTCAACTCTTGATACGGTAATGTATAAAAGTAGTGCTCCTCAGGCACCGGAGTTGTCAACACAAGTATTTTCCGAGCGGGAGTTACATCCTCCACAAACCATGTGGTTATCCCAACAATGGCTACTGTCAACATGAACCCTAATGCACAAAGGATTTTCTTTTTCTCCATGTCAAAAATAAAACCCAATATCTTCCTGAAACTAAAAGTCTGTCAGAACTCTTCCCCTTGGGCAGCGGTCGATTTCTTCACCAGCGGGCCAAGACGGGTGTCGCTACACTAATGCAGGGCTGATCCCCCCCCTTCCCTCATCGGCTCTCCGTTTCACTAACCCAAGGGCCGTTCTGACAGTATGTCCCGGTACTGGAGAACTCACTTCCTTGGCCGGAGATGATATCGCCTTCCTCCAGGAGTTGCGTGGTCCGGGAAGAGCTCCTCAGTGGCGTTCGGCTCCGCAGCACGGCCTGTCTCTGCAGCCAAGATTTCTCGTTGATCGGTCAGCACAGCAGGTTCCACCAACCCGGGCGGCACCTTCCTACAATGCAGGGAGTGGATCCAATTCTTCCGGTTGGAGACTCGCACAGCCGTCCTCGTTGCGAGGAGGACCTGCTCAGGACCCACCCATCTCGGTTCCAAGCTGTTTGTTCTGTCAAATATTTTCACCATCACGTGGTCACCAGGTCGGAGACCATGCCCTTCACCAGTGGACCGATCAGGGAGCGCCTCTCGGACCTGTTGATGAATAGAAACCAAGTTATCCGTTAACTGTGCCAGATAATCGTTCATCATTACACAAGGTACATCATACACAGTTTTAGGTTTCGGTGGACCCCAAATATTCATTGGGCGTCCAAAGACAATTTCGTACGGTGTAAGGCCAGTTCGAGAGTGTGGTACCGATCTAATTGACAATAACGCCAGCGGTAGAGCATCTGGCCAAGTCAAAGACGTCGAAGCTTGAATTTTAGCGATCTTGAGCTTCAGTGTACCATTATACTTCTCGACTAGTCCCGCAGACTGAGGGTGGAATACCGCGTGAAACTTCTGGGTGATGCCCAGGCCCTTCAAGACATACTTTATAACATCCGCTACAAAGTGAGGCCCATTATCACTCCACAGAAGTCTACAGACGCCATATCGAGGGAAGAACTCTTTCAGCAGCAGCTTCGCAGTAGTCATTGCAGTATTGTCTTTCGTAGGGTAGGCCTCAACCCATTTGCTAAAGGCACACACCACTACTAGGACATACTTCAAATTGTTACAACGCTCGAGCTGGATGTAATCCATCTGCAAAACCTCAAAGGGTGCAGTAGGCGTTACGAACCCTCCTGCTGGGGTCCGAGTCCCCTTTCCTGGGTTGTACCGCAGGCAAATCATACAGGTCTGTACCACCCTCTTTGCCGTGCTAGCAATCTCTGGATGCTCCCAAACTTGGGTAAGCAATTTTACAATTGCGGAAGCTCCAACATGTGCTAGCCCATGTGCCATCTGAACCATAGGTTGTACAAAAGCTGTGGGTAATTTCCATCTATCCATCTGCTTATTTCTCCAGCAGCCCTCATCATCCAATTCTCCCTCACTGGACCATTGCTCCCGTTCTTTGTCAGAAGCGGTCCTCTGTATTTCTCGCACTTCTTCCTTCGCATCATGCCATCTTTCTACTTGTGACTTCACTACATACATGGCAGTAGTACCGGGCTGCATCACAGTCTCTCGTGCTACTCGATCTGCTAATGCATTCCCTTCTCCAACTTTGTCAACTACTTTCCTATGGGCGCTACACTTAACAATGGCAATTTTCTTCGGATATGTCAATGCAGTTAAAAGATTATGAACTAACTCCCCATGCATTATTTGTACTCCATGCGACGTTAAAAACCCTCTCTCCTTCCAGAGTAGGCCGAAGTCATGCGCTACTCCAAAGGCATAGCGGCTATCTGTATAAACATTCACACATAATCCTGTACTGAGCTCACATGCTCGTGTTAATGCTATCAGTTCCGCTGCTTGAGCTGATTTCTGTGGTATGCGTGCAGTCTCCACTATCGTTTGCAACGTGGTAATTGCATACGCTGCTGAAGTCGTACCATCTGGTAGCTTCAGACATGATCCGTCCACCCACAGTTCTCCATCTACATCTGGAAAGGGCGTATCCTGGAGATCAATACGACCCTTTGTTTGTTCCTCAGTCACAAGAATACAATCATGTGCTCTCCGCGCCTCAGGCTGGGTTTCGGGGTATGGCAACAATGTTGCCGGGTTTAACGTTACGCACCTTTTCAACGTAATATGAGGAGCCAAAAGCGTCAACTCATATCCCGTCAAGCGGGCACTGGTCAAATGCTGCGTCTTTGTTTGATTAAGCAGGGCATCGACAGCATGGGGGACTAATACCAACAACTTATGAGATAACACAATTCCCTCACTTTGGCGTATTGACACAGCTGTCGCCGCAACCGAGCGAAAACACCCTGGTAATGCTCGGGCGACAGGATCAAGTACAGCCGAAAAGTATGCACAAGGGCGCTGCTTGTCGCCGTGCATCTGCACTAAAACTGACAATGCACATCCATCTTTCTCATGCACATACAACGAAAAGGGTTTTGCATAATCAGGGGTCCCTAACACTGGTGCTGAACAAAGGGCCTGTCGTAGTTGCTGAAAAGCAGTATCACACTCATCTGACCAAGGGATTGGGATAGGTGTGTCCTTTGTCAAGAGGGCTAACAATGGCTTAGCTATATGTGAAAACCCCAATATCCACTGTCTACAAAAAGAAACAAGACCCAAAAATGCACGCACGTCCTTCTGCGTGGACGGTCTCGGTGTGTCCAAAATTACTTGGACACGATCCGGTGTGAGTGCACGCCCCTCCTTAGACAAAAGGTGACCCAAATAAGTCACCTTTGGTCTACAGAATTGCAATTTCTTCCCAGATACCTTATGATTGTGGGATGCTAAAAAGGAAAGTAAGGATAACGTACTTTTTTCACACAACTCCAGGGTGTCAGCCGCCAGCAAGATGTCATCGACATATTGAATGAGGGCGACCCCCTCGAGCAGAACAAAGGAATCCAATTGTCTTTTCAAAGCCTGACTGTAAATGCTAGGGCTTTCTGTGTAGCCCTGGGGGATCCTACAAAAACGATAAGATCTATTATTTAATGTAAACCCAAAAAGATATCGGCTATCGGGGTGGATGGGAATGGAAAAGAAGGCATTCTTCAAATCGATCACTGAGAACATAGTCGCCGTAGGCGGGACCAAAGTAAGCAACGTCGTGATATCGGAAACCACTGGGTAATGAGGTATCACGATCTTGTTTACTTCTCTCAAATCAATTATAAACCGATAAACTCTGGCATCCGTATCCTTTTTCAGTATGGGAAGAATCGGACTGTTACAAATGTTGTAGGGAACCTCCTCCACTACCCCTACTGCCATCAAATCCTGCACTATCTGCATGAGAGCCTCCTCGCCCTCCTGGGAAATACGGTACTGTGGGAGGCGTGGTAACACCGCCCCCTCCTGGACACTAATGTGGACCGGTGGAATCACCATTTGTCCCACATCAGTATCCGACGTTGCCCACAAAGCACGAGGGAGAGTAGCTAACAGCGCATCCTCTGACATCGCACACATCCGTTCAGACCGGGGGTAATTGTCATTCAATATTACCCGCACACCAGCAGGGGAGCAGCGGATCGTAGCCCTAAAATGCTTTAACATATCAAGGCCCATAATGTTGTCCGGTGTGTACGGGGCAAGCAGAAACGGACAGGGCGCAGAAAAAGAATCAACCTTAAACATGAGGGGCTGCGAAAGAGGGCTTCGGGAGAGTGTACCGTCAAACCCTACCGATGTGACCATTAAGCCGGATGGGGGAGCCCCCGGAACCAATTGCTTAGACAGCGCACTACGCGTCGCTCCTGTATCCACTAGGAACTGATCAGTAGAGCCCAAAACCTCAGCCGATACATAAGGACCCTTCTGATCGACCGGCACCTCAACTGATTCTAACCCCCATCCAACGCATTCCTATGCATGCTGAGAGTCATGGTACCCCGATCGGTCAATCCCCGACACTTGATACTGATGCTGGCGATCGAAAACATTTGATCTATCTCGGTGCTGCCCAGCAGAGTCAAAACGAGCCTGTTCGTTAGAATTCCCTCTAAAGTTCGAGAAACCCCCTCTACCTCGCGGGCCACCCTGGGTATGCCCCTGACGCGATGCATGTAACACCGGGCAGTCCCTAGCCCAATGACCCGATTGCTTACAATACGCACATTGGTTCCTATTCAAATCAGATCGGCCCGAGGGAGGACCGTAAGATCCTCCCCTACCTCTATTACTACCCCGTCGGGGCGGGCCATATACTTGTGCCAACATCACCTTTGTTTTTAATTCTTTCGATTTCTTTTCCTCCTGGCCCTTTGCTTCTTGCTCCTGACGCTCATAATACTGAGCGATAGTCAGGAGGGCCGTCGGTGTTGCGGAAGACCAAGAACTTTCACTCGCCTTCAAACGGGCCGCAACTGCCGGCAGCAGATTAGCCACATATTTGTCCGCAAAGAGGTGGCGACCCGTATCATCAGTAAGCGACTGGCCACTAAAATCATGAAACGTCTCCTCAAAACGCGTAAAGAAGTCCGCAACTGACTCGTCAACTTTCTGTTTACATGAAGCTAACATATTCCAATCAATCTTTTTAGGGGGGATAATTGTCTTCAACTTAGTCAGAATAGCAGTAGGGAGGTCTAAGATACTCTGGGGTGGTTTCTGCGCGGGCTTCCGTTCCCTATCCTCATCCTCAAGGTCAGACCACCGAGCCTTAAAGGCAACTATATCATCTACCTTTCGGACAGATCGCCACATATCCGGTGGTAGGATAAGGCCAAAGAACAGGTCTATATCTGCTAAGGTCATAACGCAAGAATTCAAGGCCCCCTCGACTTCTTCGTAGAAAGCCGCTGGATTCTTGCGGGGATCAGGCAACGCATTCTTTAAGGCCATAACATCAGCTCTATGCCAAGGAGTATAAACCCAATTATACACAAAATATCCCTTAGCATCGGCGGAGGTAATGTCCGAGCTAGTCCCCGCTCCTTTAGGAGGAACATACAAAGGCGCCGCTTCGCGCATTGGTTTAGCATGCACTGGATCGCTCTTATCTGATTGCGAGGTGGATGAATGGCCGCCTCCAGTACGCGAATCCGACCGCTTTTCCTCCTCAAGATGTTGGCGCGCTTTCTCTTTAAGGTCTGCTGCCTCATCCCGCAACGCAAACAGTCGTCGAACCGCCTCAGGCGCCTTAGAGGGAGAGAAAACACCATTACGCAATGCTTTAGAATCTGATACCACATCAGCAGGTTCAAAGACACTGGAATATTTCCGAAAGGCAGTAATCACTTCATCAGAAAAGTGTCCCAAGAAATACAACCTTTCCCTATCCTGCCACGACTCCCAAGAAGCCAACAGTTCATCAAGGGATAACTTGCCCTTACATGCACGATAGGAAAACTGTCGAAGCTCACCCATTCGCTCGGCCGATAACATGGACCGCGTGTCTACCTTACTCGAACCCGATCCAGAATCTTGTGGCCTCGGGGCAGACGCGCCGACATAAGGAGGCGGAGAACGATCTAATAAATAAAAATCATCGTCAGGATTATTAAGGACAGGATAGAGTGGCTGACGAACAGCATATTGACCCGAGACTTGCAGCCTACACTCTTTCTCTTGTCTCTCCGTTTGTTCTTTGTCCTCCCGACGCCTCGCTTCCTGTGCTCGCACATGATCATTCTTCCGTTGTTCTTTATCGAACAGCGCTTTCTCACGCTTCTCTCGCTCACGCACTTCCTTCACCCACAACCGCACACACTCAAACATATCCTGCCGAGCACGCCGTTTACACATACACTGTTCCACATACTCAATCTTACGTATATCAAACGATCCATACAAAGGCCATCGCAACTCAGGATCTTTTTTAGTATATTTCCTCCATACTGTGCTGTACATTATGGAAGAAAGACCATGCTTCACATACATATCCCTATTAGGAGTCCCCTCTGGGGGAGCCGGAGCAGATTCCTCGAGGTTCAACCGGTTTCCAAAGCAGCAACACCACTTACGGAGTGCGCTAAAAGCAGGCATGCTCAGAAATAATGCAAAATATGCAATATTATAAAGAAAATGGCACTTAATCGTTGCGCCGTTCAAGGTTACACAGCTCCGGAGAAATCTCTCCACATTACCTGCCTATATGTGTTGCAACGCATATATTTTCACAAAGACAAATACAAAATATGACTAGTCATCACAAATCAAACTCAAATAGCCAGACCAGGCTTCAAAAACTCGGAGCAAGTACCGTACAACGGTTCTTACCAATCAAGAGTCCAGATTCCAACTGCCAAGCTCCAAAATCGCCCAAACGGCTTTCACGGCAGGACCGACAGAAGAGGTCTCAGTCGGGGACCGGCGCCACCCAGACGGTCAGCTCGGAAGGGAAGGAAGAAAAACCTCGGGATGCCAGAGCTAAGACGCCGCTGGCAGTGATCACGTCCCTGGCCAAATTCCTCACCTTCGTCGCGACCAGTCCTTCGAGCATCCGAGTCGCCGATGAGCCCCACGTGACGGGCGCCAATTGATGAGTACAGGCCCCAGCTAGGCCCGTAGGACACAAGGGTTCGCTCTCCTGTAATAAAATCTATAAGGAAGTTGGCACGGAACTGCAAAGTACAAAGACAGCATTTATTAACCCTTAAGGGTGGTCCTACAATCCACACAACACTCTTCAGTGTTGCATAGAGTAGCACACAGAACTTACGTACATGGTCCCCTTTTATACACAATAGAGGGGCTCATAAGTGGGTGGATACAACATGAGGCCGAAGAGCATTACCATTTATGGTCATTTTCGATACAGAATCAATATGTGGGTGGAGCTAACACACTCCTTGAGCCCGCGAAAACATGGTCAAGCAAGGCTAACTGATAACAGATGTGGTCAAGTCTGGGCATGCGCCAGATGGACAAAGGAGCTATTTATAGACTGTTACTAGGCAGATTACAAGAGCAACTAACACAGAGGTTGGACTCTTCTCGTGGGGAACACGTGGAAGCATGACAATACAAAATGGAGTCCGAACTTCGGTCAACATAACAGAGAAAACATGATCTAAAGTAAGGGAATTAATGTCTTTAGTAAATGCTTAATCACATCGTTGTTTCAATTTACAACAACGCGTGTACGGACCGTATCACCATGGCGTACGCCTACGGCGACACAACCATAGTGGTACGGACCCTACACACGCGTGTACGGACCGTATCCCTATGGCGTACGCCTACGGCGACACAACCATAGTGGTACGGACCCTACACACGCGTGTTTGGACCGTATCCCTATGGCGTACGCCTACGGCGACAAAACCATAGTGGTACAGACCCTACACACACGTGTACGGACCGTATCCCTATGGCGTACGCCTACGGCGACACAACCATAGTGGTACGGACCCTACACACGCGTGTACGGACCGTATCACTGGAGTAGTGGTGCCCTAGGGGCGTGGAACACTCCGTACCTGTGTGTGTATAGTGAAATTACATAGGGGACACATGAGGGACAATTATAAGGGCCTAAATGCATGCTGGTTGTCATGGAGACCCAGTTTCAAGTTCACATTTTTTCAACAGGTGGCCAGCAGAAGTCGGTTGGAGACAATATACAAAGTTGCAAAGTGGTTGTTGACTTGACATCATGCTCATTTTTTATAACATGCAAAGGCACCCACTGGGGTAGGTTTAAAGGGATTGGAGGAAACGTAGGATGCTAATGAGATTGACCAATCACTCTGTACTCCTGTAAATGAAACAGGCCAGCAAGGCAAATATAAGGCAGCCAGGCCCCATTAGAGAGCACTTGCCTGCACAACCTTTCATTCCACACCACTGCTACTGCTCGTGATTCCTCTGGCACCATGTCCAGGTCTGTGGAGAGGGCCCAGCCATTCACCCAGGAGGAGAACCAGGCCCTGCTGGACATGATCCTCCCACAGTACCCTTGCCTGTATGGGAATCCAGGGGAGCAGGTGAGTGCTGACTCCATTAGCTCAGACTGTGCCCCTGTTTTGTGACTGTCACTTCTGGCATTGTGTACAGGTGTGACAGACATGAAATGTTCTTCAGAGTGGGTCCCGGGGGGGGAATGCCTCATGTCTCCCATGCAGAGCATGCTGTAGTGCATGTCTGCACTCCTCACTTGCATGGTTAGGTGGAGAGGTGTGGCTCACTGGTTAGAGGCGGCAGACCCGTAAGCAGAGGACGGCCCGGGACCAGGGTTCGATTCCCGACGCGGCAGGGTCGTGGACCAGGGTCAGCGGGCTCGATAATTCTCGCCTCGGTGCCTACTCCAGTCAGGGACCACACTCGGCAACTCTGGGCATTAGCTTGCCTCATCTTCACAACGGCCCCCCCAGACCGCCGGGGATGCTTGGTCGCACCTTAGAGATACCCATTAGGGACCATCTCTCAGGGTGAGCCAGGACGGGTTCCCCAGCGGTCGAAGCGCGGAGATACTCCTCCGGGAGTCGATTCTAGCGCTATATAAACCCACAATTAAATTAAATTAAATGGTGCTTACTGTGACAATCACTGCATGGTGCATGCCACATCCACATTCAGCCTGGCTAATCCTCTTGGGAATGTTGTTTCTACAGTCATGATGTGATTCTGTGTTCCCCCCAGTGTGACAGGTGACTGTACCCACAGATGTGTGTGAGTTGAGTGTACCTGTGGTGAGAGTGTCCAAATGATGTGTTAGTCCCCTAGACATTGGTGTGTGTGTAAGTCCCCTGTCATGTGGGTGAGTGTCTATGTGGAGTGTTACACCCTAGCTACATGAGGGATGCATATACCCTACCCATCTGATGTGAGCAGGGAGCAGTGCTGTGTGTCTGACGTGCTGAGCCTGCCCCACACCAGTGACACCCCCCGGTCTAGTGCCACATGTGCAGAGTGATGTTTGTACCCGCAGTTGCCAATGGCAGGTGATTGTCCTGTGCCTGTGTGTGTCTGTGTACCCTGCTGAAGTTGCGCCAGTGGCCTGGGGCATGTGACTGCTTTGAGGTGCTGTACATAATCGTGGTGTAGCTTGTGATGCACAGTGTGAGCCGGGATCAGTGATTGAGTAGCACCCCTCATTCCACCTGTGTACTTTTAATGCCACGTCGTGCATTTGGCCTTCCCCAGAGGATAATGTCCCTATGATGAAGGTGCAATGATTTTGCTGCATACTATGCCCTGTTCAAACCAGCCAAATTGTTCAAATGTGTGTCTCTGTGACATGTAGCAGGTGTATTGATGTTGTCTCACTTTGTCATCCTCACAGGTAGGCGTCCATGCCAAGGGGGAGATCTGGAGGCAATCCGTCAGTGCCGTGAGGTTGGTGGAGGGTCGGAGGCGGCGCCTGCCCCAGGTGAGGAAACGCTGGCAGGATATCCGGTGCTGGACCAGGAGGATCGCCCGGGTCTTGCTGGGGGACTCACCTGAGAGCCACAAGAACCGTGGGTGCCGGTGCCTGACCCACCAGATGAAGCGTGTGCTAGCGGTGGTCTTCCCTGACTTGGATAGGCACCTAGCGGAGAAGCAGCAGCAGGAAGGGGGTAGGTACATGTGTGTTTGTTGTGTGTCACCAGCTTTTGGAAGTGCGCAGTTGCATGGATACACTGCCAGGGTTCATATGTGCAGTATATATCCTGTTCCCCAAAGTAAACCGGTGCTGTTCTTCCTCCCTTCCCCTCCTTGAAACGTGTTCCCTGGTCTGTGTGTAGTCACTCTTGCACAAGGTCATCTAGGCTGCCAGTTAATCCAAGTGCCCAATGCTTGCAGCATCATGTGTGGGGTTGTGTGTAACATGTGTTGGGACCTTGCCTGTGCCCTGGCCAGTTCAGTCAATGTGGGGTCCATGTTAATTGGCACTGATGCTGAGTCCCGACATAGGAGTGTGTCTGAAAAGTGTGCTGCCTTACAGCATGCATGACCAATGTTGTGGCCTCAGACATGATGTGCATGAGTGGGAGATATCCATAGTGCAGGGACTTTTGGTTCTGTTGCAGTCATATCCATCCCGGACCATGGAGGAGTGTGGCCACGACAGTCCCCTGGGGCACCTTTTCCTAGGTATCATGTGTGTCATCCAACAATGTGGACATTCACTGTGTCTTCAGCATAGGTTGGGCTCTGTGGCATTGTACCCTGGCCTAATGTGTATATACATAAAGTGTGCTACATGTGTCCACTGTACAGGGTGACCCAATTTTGCTTGTGCATACTCACAGTGGCCCGTGCCAGTGTGTTTTGGTACAACTATCTGATGATGGTTGTTTGTCAATTTTATGTGTGGACAGGCGCACGAGGGTTAGTTCGTGTAATTCAGGATTAATTGAAGGGCATTTTAGTAATCCCTGAGTAAGAGGTGTAACTACTTCCTCTGTGTCACTCACATTGTCTCAGGTAGGGGGGGGTTTGTGCGGGAAAGGCCTACATGTCCAAACCATATGTGTCCTTGCCAGGTCTGGCCTGTGTGTGATGATTATCTGAACATACACTCAACATGCAGTGACCCAGTCATGTTGTGCAGGGTTTAATGTATTTGCTAAGCAGCATGTGCCAAAAGTTACAGGACATGGTTCCTGCTCATCCCTTTTTTGGCTATGGTGTGTGGTCCAGATGCTGTACTCGACTGTCCCCAGAGGCTAGCTCCTCTGTCTAATTTGATATCAAGTTCTATGCTGTTGTGTCATGCTCTCCATTGTTTCTCAGTGGCATGGTGGGTCAACCAATTGTGTGGTGCAGGGCCTACATATGTGCGTAGTATTGTAGATGTTACTCATGTTGCTTTTCGTGCTATGCACTGTGACCTATGTAGTTTAGAATCATGTGTCATATGTATACAGGTGTCTGATTATTTCCTGTCTCTTCACTTTGCCCACAGCATCGTCGGGGGAAACCGAGGGAGACACTGGCACGGAAATTGAGGAGGGATCCGGCAGCAGTGCCACCAGTGCTGGCGAGTCTGGCTCAGCGAGTGGCACGGAGGCGGAGGGGAGTGCGGCGGAGGACCTGTCCAGTCCCACCACCGACTATGACGCAGACGGGTCCGAGGCTGAGCTCCCAGAGAGGGCGGACGCTGCTCCCAGAGCTGAGAGCAGCACTCCATCTGTCGCCGCCCCCTCCATTCCCATCACCCGCCTCCCACCTGCTCGGGTCACTTCCCACCGTGCTAGGCGCCCACGGGTCTCCTTCGTGCCAGGCACCGCACCCTCTGCCCCTGTCTCCCCTGCTGCCGCCAATGCCGAGTCTGTGGACATTCAGCGGCATTTGCAGGTTGGTCAGGCATCGATGCTTAATGTCCTCCATGGCCACACCAGACTGCTGACACAGATGGTGGTGTACATGGAGGGCATGTCAGCAGCGATGTCTGATCAACGGATGTTGCTGAAGTCCATAGACTCCTCACTGACTGCAGCAGTGGATCTCCAGCGGCGCTCCGTCCCCCCTACCCCTGCACCATCCACACTTCCTACTCCCATGCCTGTCCCACGCACACCCAGACGTCCCCATGCCCGCACCCCACCAGACACAGGCAGCACACCACCAGGGAAGGCAAAGCGCACTCCTCCAGTCACGCACACACAGGGGGAAGTAGGCACACCCAATGGGTCGGGGGCAAACGGCAGCCACGCAGCCACAGTGGGAGTCCGCAGTCCCCAAGACCCACTTCCTCAAAAACCACTCCCCTTAGCTCCCCTGCCCAACAGTCGGACAAGGAGTCCTTCCTGGCCAGTCTGTCCCTCAGCCCCAGTGTGACACCACCCCGCAAGCGGTCAAGAGAGTCCCCGGGCAGGGGAGTTGAGTCCTCCCCCTGTCCAAACCCTCCCACGGGAGCGCTGCAATCCATCCCTCCACCCCCCCCTCCTTGGGGCCTGTGGTTCATTCGGGTGCAGGGGAGACGCTGGGCGACCTGGCAGTAGTGTGTAGTGCCGTGCTGGAATCCACCTTTGGCGCTGCCCCACCCCCTGTGGTGGAGTCTTCCGTCCCTGCACCCACAACACCTACCCTTGCCCCTCCTGTCCCTGCGGTGCCTGGTCCTTCCCCCTCACATGCTGCCCCCCCTTCTGTGGATGAAATGGACATGTGAACTGTGCAGGCAAGCTAGGGGACACACGTCCCGATGTGTACCCCCCCCAGGACTTTGCTGCTGGCCTGGCCCATGGGCCTTGTAAATAGTGGACATTTAAAACAATTTATTTTGGATGCTGAATAAAGCATTTTGTTTTTCTTTTGCACACTAATGCTTTCCTGGACTTGCTGTTGGTGGTGCTGCTCCATGATTTGGGGTGTTGATAATATGTTAGGTGTCTGGGAAATGTTGTAGTGTGCTGCTCATGGGGTGGACCCTGGTATCTGTGTGCCATCACAAGGGCTCTGCAAATAATCTTTGGTCATGTGTGCTCTTACTGTATGGTGATATTGTCCCAAGGTGTGTTCCTTCCTCTGTGGACCATGGCATCTTCCCTGCAGGCTGTTTCCCAATGTTGTGCTGAGCTGTGTTTACATATCCAGGATGTGTGATGGATCCCTTCGACTTTGGCCATGCCTGCTCAGCAATGTCTCCACCTGCATCATTTGTGGCATCCTTGGTGGTCACTGTACTAGTGTATGGAGTATACTGACATGACTTCATGTGGACATGTTCCCTTTTCCGCCCTATGCATGTGTGTACTCCCAGCCTCGCACACATGTGTTACGTGTTCTGCATGGTCTTTGGTCACCTGACTGACAATTGTGGGCATTGTATCTGTGGGTACTCCACCCTTTTCCTTCCATGGGAGGCACCAACTTGTTGGCTGCCCCAGCACCTGTACATTCCTATCAGTCCTGGAATGTGCATGACTGTGTGTCTTTCCTTTGGGTCTCTTAGTTTAGTAGGGTGGCACATGAGTATACAGTCTTGTTGCATGCTCTCATTGTGTGTATTGTGCTGCCAGCACCAGGGGTGGGTATGCATGTGTCATATGTCTGGGCACTGCTGTGAGTGATAGGCACACACCCCTCCTATGTCTGGGCACTGCTGGGGGGACTCTGCAGACACCCCTCCTATGTCTGGGCACTGCTGGGAGTGATAGGCACACACCCCTCCTATGTCTGGGTACTGCTGGGAGTGATAGGCACACACCCCTCCTATGTCTGGGCACTGCTGTGAGTGATAGGCACCCACCCCTCCTATGTCTGGGCACTGCTGGGAGTGATAGGCACACGCCCCTCCTATGTCTGGGCACTGCTGGGAGTGATAGGCACCCACCCCTCCTATGTCTGGGCACTGCTGGGAGTGATAGGCACACACCCCTCCTATGTCTGGGCACTGCTGGGAGTGTTAGGCACCTACCCCTCCTATGTCTGGGCCCTGCTGGGAGGACTCTGCACACACCCTCCTATGTCTGGGCACTGCTGGGAGTGATAGGCACACACCCCTCCTATGTCTGGGCACTGCTGGGGGGACTCTGCACCCACCCCTCATATGTCTGGGCACTGCTGGGAGGACTCTGCACCCACCCCTCCTATGGCTGGGCACTGCTGGGAGGACTCTGCACCCACCCCTCATATGTCTGGGCACTGCTGGGGGGACTCTGCACCCACCCCTCCTATGTCTGGGCACTGCTGGGGGGACTCTGCACCCACCCCTCCTATGTCTGGGCACTGCTGGGAGGACTCTGCACCCACCCCTCATGTGTCTGGGCACTGCTGGGGGGACTCTGCACCCACCCCTCCTATGTCTGGGCACTGCTGGGAGTGATAGGCACACACCCCTCCTATGTCTGGGCACTGCTGGGAGTGATAGGCACACACCCCTCCTATGTCTGGGCACTGCTGGGAGTGTTAGGCACCCACCCCTCCTATGTCTGAGCCCTGCTGGGAGGACTCTGCACACACCCCTCCTATGTCTGGGCACTGCTGGGAGGACTCTGCACCCACCCCTCATATGTCTGGGCACTGCTGGGGGGACTCTGCACCCACCCCTCCTATGTCTGGGCACTGCTGGGAGTGTTAGGCACCCACCCCTCCTATGTCTGGGCACTGCTGGGAGGACTCTGCACACACCCCTCCTATGTATGGGCACTGCTGGGAGTGATAGGCACACACCCCTCCTATGTCTGGGCACTGCTGGGGGGACTCTGCGCCCACCCCTCCCATGTCTGGGCACTGCTGGGGCTGATGGCCACACACCCCTATGTGGCTGTCCACTGGCGTGGTATGACCCGTACCCACGTCCCACAGGCATGGGTACGGCCCGTACCACCATTGCAGTGGTGATGTAGGGGTACGCTTGGTACGAGCCATACCCACGTCCTGGAGGCATGGGTACGGGCTGTACCCCCATTGTTGGGGTGCCGTAGGGGTACGTACCGTACCCATGCCTTTAGGACGTGGGTACGGCTCGTACCAAGCGTACCCCTACATCACCAGTGCAATGGTGGTACGGGCCGTACCCATGCCTGTGGGACGTGGCTACAGGCCGTACCGCCAATGTGGCGGTGACGTAGGGGTACGCGTGGTACAGGCCGTACCCACGCTCTGGGGGAGTGGGTACGTGCCGTACCACCATTGTTGGGGTGCCGTAGGGGTACGCACCGTACCTACGCCTTAAGGGCGTGGGTACAGGTCGTACCACGCCCACCCCTACGTCACCCCAAGAATGGCAGTATGGCCCCGTACCCATGCCTGTGGGACGTGGGTACGGGCCGTACCGCCATTGTTGGGGTAACGTAGGGGTACGCGTGGTACGGGCCGTACCCACGCTCTGGGGGCGTGGGTACGGGCCGTATCACCATTGTTGGGGTGCTGTAGGGGTACGCACCGTACCCACACCTTAAGGGCATGGGTACGGGTCGTACCACGCCCACCCCTACGTCACCCCCTAGAATGGCGGTACGGCCCCGTACCCATGCCTGTGGGACGTGGGTACGGGCCGTACCACCATTGTGGCGGTGACGTAGGGGTGGGCGTGGTATGACCCGTACCCACGCTCTTAAGGCATGAGTACGGTGCGTACCACAGTTGTTGTGTTGCCGGTTCGCGTCCATGTTGACTTCCTTTGTGGCGGACGCAGGCCTTGGTGGAGATGCCCCCACCCCCGAAGTGACCAGGCCCTGGGGGTCAGGTATGTGCAGGGCATGTTTGATTTTGGACTTGGATGGGGGTTATGTTTCCTGGCCCTGCCCCCCCCTTGACCCTGGGTGTTGTTCTGACCTTCTGCGGAGTCTGCGTCGGTTCCTGTACACCAGGTGGACTGCAATGAGGGCCGGGATGACACGTAGGTTGGGGTCCATGGCTGTCCGTCGTGTACAGGTGCTCCTTTTGTGTGCGTCGTCCTGATTTCCCGGCAGTTTTTGGCTCCCGTAAAATATTGTCCGTGCGGAGTGACGTCGGCACGAATCGTACTTGCTGGTTCGTGAAACGCTGCCTGACTCCGTCCGGACGTCACGTCCGCGTTGTCCCAGATCAGAATTGTGGGTATTTTTAGTTCGGTCGGTGTTTTTTACGAATCGTACGCAAATGGTGTTTGCGTACAAATCGTACTTGCATGTTTGTAAGGTATTTCTACCGGGTACGAGTCGGATGGAGAAAACGCTCCGTCCGACGGTTCGTACCCGGTTTATCCGGGATCGGAATCGACCCCCTAGTATTTTCCATGAATCTATAGATTGCGGTTTCCCCCTGTATTTTATCTTTGAGTTTTTTGCCCACAGTGACTCCCACCTTGAGTTTTTTACACTGTGTTCCATCTTTTGGTCTACCTTTAGCAGGGCATTTCTTGTGTTTTTGAGTATTGGATTTGTGGCCTGTGTTTGTTTGTTAGCTGTGAGGAGAGCTATAGGCTCAAGGTTGTTTAGAATGGCTCTCTCAATTGTAATCCAGACCGGCGTGTAGTCCTGGCTGGGTAGGACCCAGTAGGCCCCCTGTTTCGCTAAAAAGGCAGTTTGGAATGTTTTGAAGTCAGACACATTTAGTCCCCCCAGTTTCTTGTCTAGCCTTAATTTTTTAAGGCTTAGCCTCTCTTTTTTATCGTGCCAAAGGAATTTGTTTATCATCTTGTCTATTTTGTGGTGGAAGTTGTCAGAGAGTGTAAGAGGGAGCATATTCGACTGGTAGTTGAACATTTGAGTGATCATCATCTTTACTGTCTCTATCCTCCCTCACCATGTTATAAATTTGGGCGACCAGTCCTCTAACAGCGTCTTTGTCTTTTCTAGCATTAGTTTTTCATCACAGCGCACAGATAACATCACACTCAGGAAGGATAGCAGTACATCAGCAAACACACATACAGCTTAGCCATCACCCACAGATGCACAACTCAGGGAAACGCAGATGCAAACAACGACTAGAGGACCGTGCTGCTCAAACATATACACTGCACATGAGCAACCATAACTGCACACTAGTAGAAGAAAGTAACATATAACTAATTGTGAAACACAGTCTGCATACTCACAACTGATAGCGACAACATGTAGGTGTCCCCCAGGAGTCCAAGGACACATCAACACACTGCACAGTGCTCAATCTACAATTCCTACATGTGCCCACAATCTGAAGCACATGTCTGACAAAGTAAACAAATGGCACTCATTACCTGGATCATACATGTGTGTAGTTGGCATGTGCAGGGGCACATACACATCAACACTACTGACAATGACAGGTCAATTCAATTCAATTCCTTTATTCGATATTTTAAAAAAATATCATAAAAGTACAAATATACAATTAAAAAACAACATTCAGTTCATTACAAAACTAGTAACTACACAGACCATTATCATCAATTCATTCCAAATTCACAGTTCGTTCAAGGAAGTCCCCTGGTGTTCCTAAGTCTTATTGCAACTTTGATAAAGTTTAAAGTGCAAGCCAGTGCTAGTGGGTTCTCCGATCTTTGTAAATATAAAAGAGCGACCTTAGCATGTCTAAACTTCATTTGTTTAAGAATCCTTACTAAATATTTGCGTCTAGGTATCGAATAAAAAGGGCATAGTAAAACGAAATGAAGGGTATCCTGCGGAGACCTATTGTCGCAGCCGCAGGTACCCTTCTGTTCGACTGTAACAGTAAAACCAAGCGGGTCAGCCAGTAGGTGATGGAGAAGGTTAAACCTAAATCGTGTAATTAGGAACCTGTCCTGTGCATTATGTATGAGGGCAAGGTACGGTTCCATACCTTCTACTGTCTTTACCATTAAATGGGCGCAGACTGTAGGCTTGCTTTCCTCAAGGACCGCTCTTCGTGTAGTCTCTTTTTCGAAGAACATTCTTTTAATTCTAATTTTGTCCTCGGGAATTATTGTTAGTGGGTTATAAAAAAGACCCTTACACCCTAAACTCTCCAGGGTGACCCTAACGTAATTCAGCCATGGTATGCACATTCCCTTATCCCTATCCATGCAGTCAGTGACTATTTGTCTACTCAGTCCCGCCTCTGGATTGGTCCAAATTTTTAGCCAGGCCATAATAGGTCTGATTTTGATCAGATCTTCCATGTATGCTCTACCCAATTCGTGATGACAAATATGGGCCGATGTACTTTGTGAGGTTTGGAGAATCTTTCTCAGAAATTTATTCTCCTCAATCTGTATTTGCTGGATACCTACGAAACCCCACACTTCTGCCCCGTATAATGCTTTGGGGCAACAGATTGAGCCATATAAGTGCATAACCTGCTCAGGGGACCACCTGCCCAGCCTGCGCCCATAACTCATTATGGCCCCTGTAGATACCGCTAACTTTGACCTCCGCTCTTCAGTTAAAAGTTTAAATTTTAAAAGCCCATCAAAAAGTATACCCAGATAAGAGAAGGTTTCAACCTTTTCCATTTTATGTGTGCCTATTTTATATGAAAATCTTTTACAGGGTTTGGACCCAGCCAGCATCACATAAGATTTGGTTAGGTTGGCCGATAGATCTAAGCTGGCCATGAAGCTAACAAACCCATCTAACAGGCTTTGAAGACCTTTAGGTGTGCGGGCTAAAAGTACCGCGTCATCAGCGTACAATAGCACGGGAACTGGTCGGGAACCTAGTCTAGGGGTGTCCACATTCAATTCACACAGTGCTCGATCTAACTCATTTATGTACAGCGAGAACAGGAACGGGGCCAAGATGCATCCCTGTCTCACCCCACTTGTACAAGGGAAGGATGCTGTCGTGTCACCCTCCAAGTTAAAACGCACTTTAGCAGAAGTGTTCCAGTGAAGTGCTCTTAGGATATCCACTAGGCCCTGCTCAACCCCTAATCTAATCATCAGAACCCAGAGCTTTTCCCTATTGACATGGTCGAAAGCGGCTGAAAGGTCCATGAACCCCAGATACACCGCCTGATCACTTGCAATAGTATATTTGGCCACTATTAAATAGAGGTTCAGGCATTGGTCTGTTGTTGATTTTCCGCTCCTGAACCCATATTGCAAATCCGTGATTATCTGATGTTCAGTGGCCCAGTCTAATAGGCGATTCAAAACTACACGCCCCAAGACTTTAGCTGTCACATCAATTAGGGATATAGGCCGGTAACACTGCGGGTCATCCTTTTTCCCTTTTTTAAAAATTGGAACTATTGTTGCCTCGGACCAGGATCGTGGCAAACCGGTTGCTATTCCTGCATTTATTACTCTTGTGAGGATTGGGGCCCAGAGCTCAACCCTACATAAATAGAGGTCAGGAGGGATTCCATCCGGGCCAGGGGCTTTATTTTTTGTAAGACCTTTAATGCCCTCTACTATTTCCTCCAATGTAAATTCGATATTAGATGCCCATGGGCAAAGATTTCCATCGCCCCTCGAGTTTGCATTCGAGTGATTGTACAGTTGTTCAAAGTGTTTGGACCATTGCTCTGGGGGAATAGATGTGCCAATTACTGGGGCAGCGGTGTCCTGGAAACAAGGTTTATTAATTATTTTCCAGAATGCACTAGAATCTCTTCTATCAGCTGCATCCCGCAAGTCTTCCCATACCTGTGTTTGCAATGCCAGTTTCCTTTGTTTGATTGCCTTTTTATATGCAATCCTACACTGTGCAATATCCTTCTTATTTTTTGGAACTGTTTTTAAACATTCTTTTAGCTCTTTATGGGCCCGAGAACAGTTTTTGTCAAACCACCTAGGGAAAGTCTTGACTACCGGGTTCGAAGATGACTTAAGTAAACCATCTATAAGGTGTGCCATAGACTCGAACGCTTTGACCACAACAGGACCTTTAAGTGATGGCTCTAAGCACACCCCAAACATCTCTTTGCCTTTCTCTATTAGGGATTTATAAAAGGCCTCCCCATCCACTTTTGCCCATCTGAGGCGTCTCCCTTGGTCAGTTGCCCTCACTGTGCTAATGACCTCGGTCCTTTTCTTAACATTTCGGGCGAACCAGTTCTTAATATTCAGTACTAGTGGATTATGATCACTGAATATGCTCCATTCAAATCCTACTTCATTTATCCAATCCCTAAATTGGTGAGAGACAACTATGTAGTCTATGATGGAGCATTGCCCTCTTCCCTTGAATGTAGGTATGACCTCACAGCTATTTTTAAAACCCACCAGGTCTATCACACTGTATGACTACTCAAGTGGAGACATTCTAATGTACCCATGTGACTATGAAGACAGGCCCACACAAGATGACTACACACCAACACTGCTGCGCACACATCAAGAAAGAGCCCACAGAAATACCGGACACTGGCCACCCCGCAAGTAATCCTGTGGATAGCACTAACCTCTGTTCTGGTATTACATCCTAACATTAATGTAGCAGGAAAACCTGCTAGTACTGTGCACAGTTCAATAGGTTTCATCCAAAACCATTCAAGATAGGAAAACATCAACAAAATTACATCAAGAATAAACACAAGATTGAGTTTTGAATATTTTCATTGGTCAATCACGTGGTAATGTTTAAACAATATAAACAATCATTGTATGCTTGATTCAGCACTCCAATAAATACATTTGTGATTGTGAGGATTATAAAATACAAGAGTTCATTGCGTTATCCAGAATTAACTTGAAGCCAATTTCAAAAGTTGACAGCTTGAAGCCAGTTTCAATTGAAGCCCGATGCATTTCGGGACCAGAGTGTACCTTCCTCAGGGGCAACCTATTAACAAATGTACTTGGGTTACTACTAATATTATTTTACAGACGGTGAGTTATTTTAGCTCAACAATGCAGGTGAAATACAAAAACCATGTCGTACAAAATATGTAGAAAACGTAAGAAGGCTAATCAGGAGGGAGAGAGTTAATTAAAAGATCACCAAAGAAGTGTTTGTGGTTGAAAATGTGTCAAAAAATTTACCAGGTGCATAACCGAAAAACATTATGTGCCTGTGAGAGCAAGTTTATGTGCATGCATCCTCATTTTTCGTATACCATGCTCCATACATGGCCTAGTAAATATTGCACTTGTGTATTTGGGGAGGATGGCAACATGGACATTTCTACAGCCCTTCTTCAGCAAGGAAAATACAAACGTTGGTCTGAGACTGGGTAATGTAAATGTGTGATACACTGCCTAGCATGCTGACTTCATGTCAATGGGGTGTGTAGCCTTATTTCCACAGATCCATAGCTGTATTAAAGGATGGGAGGGACATGGAGTGTTTTTGCAGCCATACAGTAACACTGCTGGTTTGGACAGTCGAAGTCTGAAAAAACATTGCCTGTGCTATGTGTTGTCATAGTCCATGAGGTTTTCACATGCTCATTTGTGATATTACAAACGTATTTCGTCCAGAGGGTACTGACGAATGTGTGTACAGTTTTCATATTGCCCCCATGGATATGTGTGCATTATGCACAAGAGTAAAATGCCTGAGTGTAACACTCTTGGTGGTAATTCACCTATGACACATTAGATGAATGTAATTTGGAGATATCATCCTTCATTGTTATCATTATGTGTTCTGTCTCGCATGTGTAGGCACTGTTTGCCTTCTCATAATGTACATGCATGTGAATTTTCTGATGGCCCTCGTTTAACCTCAGTGTGAGTCCCCCTGGCCTGCACAGAAACTGCCCAATTTTAAAAGGACCCATCAGTAAATGGACTGAGTGAAACATATGTGTTGTCCGCCACCTTATTTCTCAATGAGCTATCTTAGGCCTGAGGATTGCAAAAGACAGGCTTACACCTTGTGAGAAGAGTGTGAGAATGTAAGTTCATGGCCCTAAATGTGACCTCCATGACACAGGTAGCCATTCACTGGCCAAGGACATAGAGGGGTGTGTAGTGTTGGACACAGTGAGTTTGCCCCGACACATCATTTCAAATGTATTATATGTATTGCTCACTCACATACTGCATCACAGATGAGGGTCTTCTTCACATTGGTTTCTGTGCTGGCACTCTGCATGTGTATGAGATGGCCAGGTACTGTGTCCATCATCATACATGTATACATTTATATGAGATAATTTAATACAAGTGTACTATGAGTCATGCTGTATGGCCTCTGCTCAACATTTATGTATTGGTGTGCTATGTTTTTTCATAATCCTGTACTGACACACAGTGGTACATAACACAGTGTCACTGAATCTTCCTCTTCTTGTCTTCCATGCCTGCAGCTTAAGATTCACCAGCGTAAGGCCATATGGAGGGCCATTGCACGCAAGGTATGGGCTCTGGGTGTCTCCAACCGACGGCACACACACTGTCACAAGAGGTGGGATGACATCTGCCGGCTGAGAAAAAATGTGGCAGATATGACACTGGGGGTGCTCCCTCGGAGTCGGAGTGGCAGGTTGGCGCGCAGGAGCATGACGCCACTAATGGCCTGCATCTTGGCAGTGACACAGCCAGAGCTGGATGGACGCTTGAGGGCCCATCAGCAGCAAGTTGGGGATGAGTATTCTGTGAAGTGTGACTTTGGGTGTGAGTGAATGCATGAATCCCAACCCCGAGCCAGCCCTGGTGTTCCTGGTCAGCATTTTTCAAATGTAACCAATAACCGGGCCCACGGTGGTGGTGCACGCCTACCGTGATTTTCAAATGTGTAATTCACTGCCGCGATCGTAGTTCCCATCCTCCCTTCCCCTCCTTGACACGTGTTCCCTGGTCTGTGTGTAGTCACTCTTGCACAAGGTCATCTAGGCTGCCAGTTAATCCAAGTGCCCAATGCTTGCAGCATCATGTGTGGGGGTTGTGTGTAACATGTGTTGGGACCTTGCCTGTGCCCTGGCCAGTTCAGTCAATGTGGGGTCCATGTTTGTTGGCACTGATGCTGAGTCCCGACATAGGAGTGTGTCTGAAAAGTGTGCTGCCTTACAGCATGCATGACCAATGTTGTGGCCTCAGACATGATGTGCATGAGTGGGAGATATGCATAGTGCAGGGACTTTTGGTTCTGTTGCAGTCATATCCATCCCGGACCATGGAGGAGTGTGGCCACAACAGTCCCCTGGGGCACCTTTTCCTAGGTATCATGTGTGTCATCCAACAATGTGGACATTCACTGTGTCTTCAGCATAGGTTGGGCTCTGTGGCATTGTACCCTGGCCTAATGTGTATATACGTAAAGTGTGCTACATGTGTCCACTGTACAGGGTGACCCAATTTTGCTTGTGCATACTCACAGTGGCCCGTGCCAGTGTGTTTTGGTACAACTATCTGATGATGGTTGTTTGTCAATTTTATGTGTGGACAGGCGCACGAGGGTTAGTTCGTGTAATTCAGGATTAATTGAAGGGCATTTTAGTGATCCCTGAGTAAGAGGTGTAACTACTTCCTCTGTGTCACTCACATTGTCTCAGGTAGGGGGGGGTTTGTGCGGGAAAGGCCTACATGTCCAAACCGTATGTGTCCTTGCCAGGTCTGGCCTGTGTGTGATGATTATCTGAACATACACTCAACATGCAGTGACCCAGTCATGTTGTGCAGGGTTTAATGTATTTGCTAAGCAGCATGTGCCAAAAGTTACAGGACATGGTTCCTGCTCATCCCTTTTTTGGCTACGGTGTGTGGTCCAGATGCTGTACTCGACTGTCCCCATAGACTAGCTCCTCTGTCTAATTTGATATCAAGTTCTATGCTGTTGTGTCATGCTCTCCATTGTTTCTCAGTGGCATGGTGGGTCAACCAACTGTGTGGTGCAGGGCCTACATATGTGCGTAGTATTGTAGATGTTACTCATGTTGCTTTTCGTGCTATGCACTGTGACCTATGTAGTTTAGAATCATGTGTCATATGTATACAGGTGTCTGATTATTTCCTGTCTCTTCACCTTGCCCACAACATCGTCGGGGGAAACCGAGGGAGACACTGGCACGGAAATTGAGGAGGGATCCGGCAGCGGTGCCACCAGTGCTGGCGAGTCTGGCTCAGCGAGTGGCACGGAGGGGAGTGCGGCGGAGGATCTGTCCAGTCCCACCACCGACTATGACGCAGACGGGTCCGAGGCTGAGCTCCCAGAGAGGGCGGACGCTGCTCCCAGAGCTGAGAGCAGCACTCCATCTGTCGCCGCCCCCTCCATTCACATCACCCGCCTCCCACCTGCTCGGGTCACTTCCCATCGTGCTAGGCGCCCACGGGTCTCCTTCGTGCCAGGCACCGCACCCTCTGCCCCTGTCTCCCCTGCTGCCGCCAATGCCGAGTCTGTGGACATTCAGCGGCATTTGCAGGTTGGTCAGGCATCGATGCTTAATGTCCTCCATGGCCACACCAGACTGCTGACACAGATGGTAGCGTACATGGAGGGCATGTCAGCAGCGATGTCTGATCAACGGATGTTGCTGAAGTCCATAGACTCCTCACTGACTGCAGCAGTGGATCTCCAGCGGCGCTCCGTCCCCCCTACCCCTGCACCATCCACACTTCCTACTCCCATGCCTGTCCCACGCACACCCAGACGTCCCCATGCACGCACCCCACCAGACACAGGCAGCACACCACCAGGGAAGGCAAAGCGCACTCCTCCAGTCACGCACACACAGGGGGAAGTAGGCACACCCACTGGGTCGGGGGGCAAACGGCAGCCACGCAGCCACAGTGGGAGTCCGCAGTCCCCAAGACCCACTTCCTCAAAAACCACTCCCCTTAGCTCCCCTGCCCAACAGTCGGACAAGGAGTCCTTCCTGGCCAGTCTGTCCCTCAGCCCCAGTGTGACACCACCCCGCAAGCGGTCGAGAGAGTCCCCGGGCAGGGGAGTTGAGTCCTCCCCCTGTCCACACCCTCCCCCGGGAGCGCTGCAACCCATCCCTCCACCCCCCCCTCCTTGGGGCCTGTGGTTCATTCGGGTGCAGGGGAGACGCTGGGCGACCTGGCAGTAGTGTGTAGTGCCGTGCTGGAATCCACCTTTGGCGCTGCCCCACACCCTGTGGTGGAGTCGTCCGTCCCTGCACCCACAACACCTACCCTTGCCCCTCCTGTCCCTGCGGTGCCTGGTCCTTCCCCCCCACATGCTTCCCCCCCTTCTGTGGATGAAATGGACATGTGAACTGTGCAGGCAAGCTAGGGAACACACGTCCCGATGTGTACCCCCCCCAGGACTTTGCTGATGGCCTGGCCCATGGGCCTTGTAAATAGTGGACATTTAAAACAATTTATTTTGGATGCTGAATAAAGCATTTTGTTTTTCTTTTGCACACTAATGCTTTCTTGGACTTGCTGTTGGTGGTGCTGCTCCATGATTTGGGGTGTTGATAATGTGTTAGGTGTCTGGGAAATGTTGTAGTGTGCTGCTCATGGGGTGGACCCTGGTATCTGTGTGCCATCACAAGGGCTCTGCAAATAATCTTTGGTCATGTGTGCTCTTACTGTATGGTGATATTGTCCCAAGGTGTGTTCCTTCCACTGTGGACCATGGCATCTTCCCTGCAGGCTGTTTCCCAATGTTGTGCTGAGCTGTGTTTACATATCCAGGGTGTGTGATGGATCCCTTCGACTTTGGCCATGCCTGCTCAGCAATGTCTCCACCTGCATCATTTGTGGCATCCTTGGTGGTCACTGTACTAGTGTATGGAGTATATTGACATGACTTCATGTGGACATGATACCTTTTCCGCGCTATGCATGTGTGTACTCCCAGCCTCGCACACATGTGTTACATGTTCTGCATGGTCTTTGGTCACCTGACTGACAATTGTGGGCATTGTATCTGTGGGTACTCCACCCTTTTCCTTCTATGGGAGGCACCAACTTGTTGGCTGCCCCAGCACCTGTACATTCCTATCAGTCCTGGAATGTGCATGACTGTGTGTGTTCCCTTTGGGTCTCTTAGTTTAGTAGGGTGGAACATGAGTATACAGTCTTGTTGCATGCTCTCATAGTGTGTATTGTGCTGCCAGCACCAGGGGTGGGTATGCATGTGTCATATGTCTGGGCACTGCTGGGAGTGATAGGCACACACCCCTCCTATGTCTGGGCACTGCTGGGGGGACTCTGCACACACCCCTCCTATGTCTGGGCACTGCTGGGAGTGATAGGCACACACCCCTCCTATGTCTGGGCACTGCTGGGAGTGATAGGCACCCACCCCTCCTATGTCTGGGCATTGCTGGGAGTGATAGGCACACGCCCCTCCTGTGTCTGGGCACTGCTGGGAGTGATACGCACCCACCCCTCCTATGTCTGGGCACTGCTGGGAGTGATAGGCACACACCCGTCCTATGTCTGGGCACTGCTGGGAGTGTTAGGCACCTACCCCTCCTATGTCTGGGCCCTGCTGGGAGGACTCTGCACACACCCCTCCTATGTCTGGGCACTGCTGGGAGTGATAGGCACACACCCCTCCTATGTCTGGGCACTGCTGGGGGGACTCTGCACCCACCCCTCATATGTCTGGGCACTGCTGGGAGGACTCTGCACCCACCCCTCCTATGTCTGGACACTGCTGGGAGGACTCTGCACCCACCCCTCATATGTCTGGGCACTGCTGGGGGGACTCTGCACCCACCCCTCCTATGTCTGGGCACTGCTGGGGGGACTCTGCACCCACCCCTCCTATGTCTGGGCACTGCTGGGAGGACTCTGCACCCACCCCTCATATGTCTGGGCACTGCTGGGGGGACTCTGCACCCACCCCTCCTATGTCTGGGCACTGCTGGGAGTGATAGGCACACACCCCTCCTATGTCTGGGCACTGCTGGGAGTGATAGGCACACACCCCTCCTATGTCTGGGCACTGCTGGGAGTGTTAGGCACCCACCCCTCCTATGTCTGAGCCCTGCTGGGAGGACTCTGCACACACCCCTCCTATGTCTGGGCACTGCTGGGAGGACTCTGCACCCACCCCTCATATGTCTGGGCACTGCTGGGGGGACTCTGCACCCACCCTTCCTATGTCTGGGCACTGCTGGGAGTGTTAGGCACCCACCCCTCCTATGTCTGGGCACTGCTGGGAGGACTCTGCACACACCCCTCCTATGTATGGGCACTGCTGGGAGTGATAGGCACACACCCCTCCTATGTCTGGGCACTGCTGGGGGGACTCTGCACCCACCCCTCCCATGTCTGGGCACTGCTGGGGCTGATGGCCACACACCCCTATGTGGCATGGGTACGGCCCGTACCACCATTGCAGTGGTGATGTAGGGGTATGCTTGGTACGAGCCGTACCCACGTCCTGGAGGCATGGGTACGGGCTGTACCCCCATTGTTGGGGTGCCGTAGGGGTACGTACCGTACCCATGCCTTTAGGACGTGGGTACGGCTCGTACCAAGCGTACCCCTACATCACCACTGCAATGGTGGTACGGGCCGTACCCATGCCTGTGGGACGTGGCTACGGGCCGTACCACCAATGTGGCGGTGACGTAGGGGTACTCGTGGTACAGGCCGTACCCACGCTCTGGGGGTGTGGGTACGTGCCGTACCACCATTGTTGGGGTGCCGTAGGGGTACGCACCGTACCTACGCCTTAAGGGCGTGGGTACGGGTCGTACCACGCCCACCCCTATGTCACCCCAAGAATGGCAGTATGGCCCCGTACCCATGCCTGTGGGACGTGGGTACGGGCCGTACCGCCATTGTTGGGGTAACGTAGGGGTACGCGTGGTACGGGCCATACCCACGCTCTGGGGGCGTGGGTACGGGCCGTACCACCATTGTTGGGGTGCCGTAGGGGTACGCACCGTACCCACGCCTTAAGGGCATGGGTACGGGTCGTACCAAGCCCACCCCTACGTCAGCACCTAGAATGGCGGTACGGCCCCGTACCCATGCCTGTGGGACGTGGGTACGGGCCGTACCGCCATTGTGGCGGTGACGTAGGGGTGGGCGTGGTATGACCCGTACCCACGCTCTTAAGGCGTGAGTACGGTGCGTACCACAATTGTTTTGTTGCCGGCTCGCGTCCATGTTGACTTCCGTTGTGGCGGACGCAGGCCTTGGTGGAGACGCCCCCACCCCCGAAGTGACCAGGCCCTGGGGGCAGGTATGTACAGGGCATGTTTGATTTTGGACTTGGATGGGGGTTATGTTTCCTGGCCCTGCCCCCCCCCTTGACCCTGGGTGTTGTTCTGACCTTCTGCGGAGTCTGTGTCGGTTCCTGTACACCAGGTGGACTGCAATGAGGGCCGGGATGACACGTAGGTTGGGGTCCATGGCTGTCCGTCGTGTACAGGTGCTCCTTGTGTGCGTCGTCCTGATTTCCCAGCAGGTTTTGGCTCCCGTAAAATATTGTCCGTGCGGAGTGACATTGGCACGAATCGTACTTGCTGGTTAGTGAAACGCTGCCTGACTCCGTCCGGACGTCACGTCCGCGTTGTCCCAGATCAGAATTGTGGGTATTTTTAGTTCGGTCGTTGTTTTTTACGAATCGTACGCAAATGGTGTTTGCGTACAAATCGTACTTGCATGTTTGTAAGGTATTTCTACCGGGTACGAGTCGGATGGAGAAAACGCTCCGTCCGACGGTTCGTACCCGGTTTATCCGGGATCGGAATCGACCCCCTAGTATTTTCCATGAATCTATAGATTGCGGTTTCCCCCTGTATTTTATCTTTGAGTTGTTTGCCCACAGTGACTCCCACCTTGAGTTTTTTACACTGTGTTCCATCTTTTGGTCTACCTTTAGCAGGGCATTTCTTGTGTTTTTGAGTATTGGATTTGTGGCCTGTGTTTGTTTGTTAGCTGTGAGGAGAGCTATTGGCTCAAGGTTGTTTAGAATGGCTCTCTCAATTGTAAGCCAGACCGGCGTGTAGTCCTGGCTGGGTAGGACCCAGTAGGCCCCCTGTTTCGCTAAAAAGGCAGTTTGGAATGTTTTGAAGTCAGACACATTTAGTCCCCCCAGTTTCTTGTCTAGCCTTAATTTTTTAAGGCTTAGCCTCTCTTTTTTATCGTGCCAAAGGAATTTGTTTATCATCTTGTCTATTTTGTGGTGGAAGTTGTCAGAGAGTGTAAGAGGGAGCATATTCGACTGGTAGTTGAACATTTGAGTGATCATCATCTTTACTGTCTCTATCCTCCCTCACCCTGTTATAAATTTGGGCGACCAGTCCTCTAACAGCGTCTTTGTCTTTTCTAGCATTAGTTTTTCATCACAGCACACAGATAACATCACACTCAGGAAGGATAGCAGTACATCAGCAAACACACATACAGCTTAGCCATCACCCACAGATGCACAACTCAGGGAAACCCAGATGCAAACAACGACTAGAGGACCGTGCTGCTCAAACATATACACTGCACATGAGCAACCATAACTGCACACTAGTAGAAGAAAGTAACATATAACTAATTGTGAAACACAGTCTGCATACTCACAACTGATAGCGACAACATGTAGGTGTCCCCCAGGAGTCCAAGGACACATCAACACACTGCACAGTGCTCAACCTACAATTCCTACATGTGCCCACAATCTGAAGCACATGTCTGACAAAGTAAACAAATGGCACTCATTACCTGGATCATACATGTGTGTAGTTGGCATGTGCAGGGGCACATACACATCAACACTACTGACAATGACAGGTCAAACACACTGTATGACTACTCAAGTGGAGACATTCTAATGGACCCCTGTGACTATGAAGACAGGCCCACACAAGATGACTACACACCAACACTGCTGCGCACACATCAAGAAAGAGCCCACAGAAATACCGGACACTGGCCACCCCGCAAGTAATCCTGTGGATAGCATTAACCTCTGTTCTGGTATTACATCCTAACATTAATGTAGCAGGAAAACCTGCTAGTACTGTGCACAGTTCAATAGGTTTCATCCAAAACCATTCAAGATAGGAAAACATCAACAAAATTACATCAAGAATAAACACAAGATTGAGTTTTGAATATTTTCATTGGTCAATCACGTGGTAATGTTTAAACAATATAAACAATCATTGTATGCTTGATTCAGCACTCCAATAAATACATTTGTGATTGTGAGGATTATAAAATACAAGAGTTCATTGCGTTATCCAGAATTAACTTGAAGCCAATTTCAAAAGTTGACAGCTTGAAGCCAGTTTCAATTGAAGCCCGATGCATTTCGGGACCAGAGTGTCCCTTCCTCAGGTGCAACCTATTAACAAATGTACTTGGGTTACTACTAATATTATTTTACAGACGGTGAGTTATTTTAGCTCAACAATGCAGGTGAAATACAAAAACCATGTCGTACAAAATATGTAGAAAACGTAAGAAGGCTAATCAGGAGGGAGAGAGTTAATTAAAAGATCACCAAAGAAGTGTTTGTGGTTGAAAATGTGTCAAAAAATTTACCAGGTGCATAACCGAAAAACATTATGTGCCTGTGAGAGCAAGTTTATGTGCATGCATCCTCATTTTTCGTATACCATGCTCCATACATGGCCTAGTAAATATTGCACTTGTGTATTTGGGGAGGATGGCAACATGGACATTTCTACAGCCCTTCTTCAGCAAGGAAAATACAAACGTTGGTCTGAGACTGGGTAATGTAAATGTGTGATACACTGCCTAGCATGCTGACTTCATGTCAATGGGGTGTGTAGCCTTATTTCCACAGATCCATAGCTGTATTAAAGGATGGGAGGGACATGGAGTGTTTTTGCAGCCATACAGTAACACTGCTGGTTTGGACAGTCGAAGTCTGAAAAAACATTGCCTGTGCTATGTGTTGTCATAGTCCATGAGGTTTTCACATGCTCATTTGTGATATTACAAATGTATTTCGTCCAGAGGGTACTGACGAATGTGTGTACAGTTTTCATATTGCCCCCATGGATATGTGTGCATTATGCACAAGAGTAAAATGCCTGAGTGTAACACTCTTGGTGGTAATTCACCTATGACACATTAGATGAATGTAATTTGGAGATATCATCCTTCATTGTTATCATTATGTTTTCTGTCTCGCATGTGTAGGCACTGTTTGCCTTCTCATAATGTACATGCATGTGAATTTTCTGATGGCCCTCGCTTAACCTCAGTGTGAGTCCCCCTGGCCTGCACAGAAACTGCCCAATTTTAAAAGGAGCCATCAGTAAATGGACTGAGTGAAACATATGTGTTGTCCGCCACCTTATTTCTCAATGAGCTATCTTAGGCCTGAGGATTGCAAAAGACAGGCTTACACCTTGTGAGAAGAGTGTGAGAATGTAAGTTCATGGCCCTAAATGTGACCTCCATGACACAGGTAGCCATTCACTGGCCAAGGACATAGAGGGGTGTGTAGTGTTGGACACAGTGAGTTTGCCCCGACACATCATTTCAAATGTATTATATGTATTGCTCACTCACATACTGCATCACAGATGAGGGTCTTCTTCACATTGGTTTCTGTGCTGGCACTCTGCATGTGTATGAGATGGCCAGGTACTGTGTCCATCATCATACATGTATACATTTATATGAGATAATTTAATACAAGTGTACTATGAGTCATGCTGTATGGCCTCTGCTCAACATTTATGTATTGGTGTGCTATGTTTTTTCATAATCCTGTACTGACACACAGTGGTACATAACACAGTGTCACTGAATCTTCCTCTTCTTGTCTTCCATGCCTGCAGCTTAAGATTCACCAGCGTAAGGCCATATGGAGGGCCATTGCACGCAAGGTATGGGCTCTGGGTGTCTCCAACCGACGGCACACACACTGTCACAAGAGGTGGGATGACATCTGCCGGCTGAGAAAAAATGTGGCAGATATGACACTGGGGGTGCTCCCTCGGAGTCGGAGTGGCAGGTTGGCGCGCAGGAGCATGACGCCACTAATGGCCTGCATCTTGGCAGTGACACAGCCAGAGCTGGATGGACGCTTGAGGGCCCATCAGCAGCAAGTTGGGGATGAGTATTCTGTGAAGTGTGACTTTGGGTGTGAGTGAATGCATGAATCCCAACCCCGATCCAGCCCTGGTGTTCCTGGTCAGCATTTTTCAAATGTAACCAATAACCGGGCCCACGGTGGTGGTGCACGCCTACCGTGATTTTCAAATGTGTAATTCACTGCCGCGATCGTAGTTCCCATTGGCACAGAGGGTGTCACACCGCGGGGGCCAGGCGGTCGCTACCGCAATCCTGCATCTTTCAATTGAAACTAATGACCAGGCCCGCAGAAGCGGAGCACGCCTACCGCGGGTTTCAAAATTGTAATTCACTACCGTGATCGCGGTTCCCATTGGCTGCAATGGCATGGGCATTGGCTGTGTCACACCGCCGGGTCCAGGCAGTCGCTACAGCGATATGGCATCTTTCAATTGTAACCAATGACCGGGCCCGGGGTAGCGGAGCACGCCTACCGCGGGTTTGAAATGTCTAATTCAGTACCGCAATTGCGGTTCCCATTGGCTGCTATGGCATTGGCACAGGCGGTGGCACACTGCGTGGCCCAGGCGGTTGCTACCGCTGTTTGCCATTTTTCAATTGTGTACAATGACCGTGATTGCGGTGCCAGAGCACGCATTCCGCACCTATGGACACATTATGCTCTAGCAATGGCAATGGCCAATTCTTATCATGGAACACAAGACACTTACAATGTATTATGCCACCTGATTGTTAAATTCAATGCTAGTGTGACATTGAACTCACATCCCATTTCAGTGTACATGATTACATGCACTGGCATCTACTTCCTCACATGTCTCATATGATATTTGTGTGCATGTACACATATTTGGTGTGTAATGGACTTTAATATTTGTGAACATGTCAATGTGTGAGATGGCTAATCAACCCACAGTAATGATGGACTGACTACATAATGTGCCTATTTCACTGTGTAGAGTGCTGAATTCATTTTGATAGTTGATCAGCTTACACACACTTTGCTCATTGTGTAGAAAAGTTGTGCTCTGTGCAACTTAAGCAAGAAGGTGTGGCAGGTACAGCAGCTACGTAGAAGTCAGCAGTGTTGCTGTTTCCCAAACATGTGCTGTGTCAACAACTCCCAGGGATATAAGATGTAGGAATGTACCATTTCCATTCACATATTCAGATTCTGTTTTGGAGGTTACCACATGTATGACTACTTGAAATCAAGGTGTCTCTGCATGTGACTTGTGCATTAAGCTGTTGTTTCAGTCCAGTCATTGTTGGCGCTGTGTCAGCCAAGATGTAAGATGTTTGACACATCTCATAGGGCAATAAAATTGACATGTGTCCCCTTTCATTTTATGTAGGAGATGACCAAATGTGCATCGTCCATTCCTAGTGCTGGCAAACATGGAGGATGACGACATCATAAGGAAATTCCGTCTGGATCGTCTTACCCTTCAAAACCTATGTGCTCAGTTTGAGCCCCATCTGAGGCCTCACAGAACCTATCCGATTGCTTTGACACCAACAGTTAAGGTGGCATTACTTTGCAATTGGTTTGTTCCAGTACACGGTGGCCATCGCTGGTGGGATGTCTCAACCGATGTTCAGCATGGTGCTATGTGATGTCCTGTCCGCAATGATGACATACAAGGACTGCTACATCCATTTTCCTAGGAGACATGAACTGCCAGCTGTGAAGGGTGATTTTTATGACCATGGCTCCATACCTAACATTGTTGGTGCCATTGACTGCACACATGTTGGCCTGGTTCTACCCCGGGACCGTGAGCACATATACAGGGACAGGAAGCATTTCCATTCCATTAATGTGCAAGTGGTATGCAAAGCTGATATAATAATTTCCCATGTCTGTGCCAGATTTCCCGGATTAGCACATGACTCCTACATACTGCGCAACAGCATCATACCACAACTGATGGCAAATCTGCATCCGTAGCGTGTGTGGCTTGTTGGTGAGTACACAGAGTCAAGTAGTGTGCTGTATGTGTGACATGCTGTTCTCAGCTCCTGTTTATGTAATTAAATTGCTCCCTGTATGTCACACCTAGGTGACTCTGCATATCCCAACCGGCCTTGGTTGCTGAGCCCACTGAGGAATCCAAGGACCCCGGACAAGGACACCGCTACAGTGATGCACATGGGATGACACATTGTGTGGTGGAGCTTACTTTTGGGCTACTGAAGTCTACATTCCGTTGACTGGACAAGAGTGGAGGTGCACTACTCTACTCTCCCCAATAAGGTGTGTCAGATCATAGTTGCATGCTGCATGCTCCACAGCCTGGCCTTGCCCAAAGAGATCCCCCTGCTCCTGGACGCTGATGAGCAGCAGATGCCCCCCCCTGCTAACCCACACATGCCCAGTGACGACGATAGTGGAGAAGAGGAAAGTGTTGACCTGCGTCGACAGCTCATCGACAACTACTTCCCTTGAGTGTAAGTGACATTGTACAAGAGTGACATTGTCTGTTGTCTTTGATGGTAGTGGCAAAGCATAGATGATTTTTTTGACTGCTGCCTGTTGTTGGCTCTGTGCAAATGGCTGATGTGTGTGGCACAGGGTATATTTATCCAGGTACCTCGGGCCCGATTCACAGAACTAACTTAAGACAAAATCTTAAACTTACTACCATTTTGGTATTCCCAGAAGGCTCTTACTCATTTTGGTATTCACAGAAGGCACTTACTCATTTCGGAATTCACAGAAGTTAGGAGTCCTAACTTTAGGGCTCCTAAATGCCTTCAGTGAATACCGAAAGTCTTAAAGTTAGGATTTTTCTCAGTTTAGGAGTCCTCAAGTTAGGAGTCCTAACTGTACTACTCCTAAACTGCAAAAAATCCTAACCTTAAGACTTTCGGTATTCACAGAAGGCATTTAGGTGTCCTAAAGTTAGGACTCCTAACTTCTGTGAATACCAAAATGAGTAAGTGCCTTCTGTGAATACCAAATGATAGTAAGTTTAGGATTTTGTCTTAAGTTAGTTCTGTGAATCGGGCCCCTCATGTCTATGTTGAAGTTGTTGCTCATTGTTATGTGTGCTGGTTTGTGTACGTTGATGACTAGTTGTGTGTTCTAGCTGTGATGGCATCACCTGACAAGTAAATCTCATTCTCTTGTGTCTTTCTAGGTCCCTTCACCCTCTCAATGCCTCGACACAATCAGAGCTCGTGGTACATTGGAATTTGGGTTGACATTTTACATACTGTGATAAACATGGAGCTGACACAAAGACATAGGTGTGTAAAGAGTGTTTATTTACAATAATTATTTATGACAGAGAAGTGATTATTTACGAAATTGTGGAAAGTGAATTTCTGAGTTGTCACTGATGGTTAAATGAGACAGATAGAGTGGTCACCACATTGATGTTGTCACACAGTCCAACAGACTCCTGCCATCAACATGGCAATGTGGGTAAGGATAGTCAACAAAGTTATTGTCAAGGGGAACAGAGGTACCATCATGACTGGCTTGGCAATTAGCTTTTGGATTGTGCATTGCCACGTGATCCTCACCTGGTGGCCAGGGCTTCGGTCCCAGTGTCCTCCTGTATTTGTCCCCCAGTTGCCCTCCCACCGGCCCTGATGACTCGGACCTGTGGCGTTGGCACTCAACGCACCTGTAAACTCTCCCTGGCCTCCCCCTGAATGTGTTGTGGTGTTGGTAACCACTGAGGCAGGGAGAGTGTTGCAGGCAGCAGTAGTGATGGTGGTGGTTGAGGCCGCACAGGTCATTGTAGCAGGGGTCAGCATTGTTGTTGTTGCTGTGGTGGTGGCGGTGGTGGTGATGGGGACAATGAGGGCCTGAGACGTGGTGCGCCCTGGCAGTCCGGATGGGCCAGGTTGTAGCTCCTCATCCGAGAAACGTAGGGAGTCTGCATCCGAGAGTTCATGTCGGGGGGGAGATTGGCTCTGCAGGTTAGTGTTGTCTTCTGCTGCAGTTGCTTGTGGATCACCTGTTGAACAGAGGTCAAATGGTCATTGAAGTGCACTCCACAAACTTGGTGTTAGAGTTTTGGATGTTACATGTGATACACCACACACTTTACATTGCACTCACTTGGTATGGCTACAAGATACTGGGCATCAGGACATGATGTTGAGGTACATACATTACTTGTCCATGGTGTGACATGTAAAAGGGAAGCATGTGCCACGTAGAGATTGTGTGATTACAAGGACATGTCGTCATCTAACAACTTGCGAAACATCAACTTTATGTGATGCGTCTTTTTGTTTTGCTCTGCATGGAATCACTTTCAGCTCAACAAGAACTAGCCATTGTAATGTTATATATACCTTTTTCATATCATGTACTTTACTTTGTTTGTCCGATTGACCATGCATGGTTTGTGTTCATATGGGTCCTCATGCTCTGACACCATGGCAGTTACACATTGCATTCAGTGCTGTACATGATTGGGCCCTGAATTTCTTCCACATGTGACTTGGTGAGTCAAAGTTTAATTTCTATGACAATTACGTACGCTTAGCTGTCTGCACGCTGGATGTGGCTTTTGGATATATGCCAAGTTGGATGACATGTGAGTGCTGGTGTGGTCATATGGCTCCATTTCTTTTTAGAAGGATGGCAGGGTGCATGCACTGTCTACCTACCTGTTCGGTGACACAGTGGAGGGAAATAACTGCCACATGGTTATGAGTGGGAGGAGTGTACGATCCTGCTCAGCTTTGTGACAAGGGGGCCTGGTGGGAGCTGGAGTGCTGGCTTCCCAACCGCAAACACCCCTCCCTGTTAAGATGGCTACCTACCTGTAAGTTTGAAGAGAGCAATACAATGGCTGCCACATGGTTGTGGGTGGTGGGAGTGTTCCACCCTGCTGAGCTGTGGAACAAGGGGGCCTGGTGGGAGTTGGAGTGCTGGCTTCCCACCCACAAACACCCCTTCCTGTTAAGATGGCTATCTACATGTAAGTTTGAAGAGAGCAATGCAATGGCTGCTATATGGTTGTGGGTGGGGAAGTGTTCCATCCTGCTGAGCTGTGGGACAAGGGGGCCTGGTAGGAGTTGGAGTGCTGGCTTCTCACCCACAAACACCCCTCCCTGTTAAGAAGCCTACCTACCTGTAAGTTTGCAGGGAGGAATGCTATGGCTGCACATGTTTGTGGGTGGGGGAGTGTTCCATCCTGCTCAGCTGTGGGACAAGGGGGCATGGTGGGAGTTGGAGTGCTGGCTTCCCACCCACAAACAACCCTCCCTGTTAAGATGGCTACCTACCTGTAAGTTTGAAGAGAGCAATGCTATGGCTTCCACATGGTTGTGGGTGTGGAGAGTGTTCCATCCTGCTGAGCTGTGGGACTAGGGGGCCTGGTGGGAGTTGGAATGCTGGCTTTCCACCCACAAACACCCCTCCTTGTTAAGATGGCTACCTACCTGTATGTTTGAAGAGGGCAATGCTATGGCTTCCACATGGTTGTGGGTGGGAGGAGTGTTTCATTCTGCTGAGCTGTGGGACAAGGGGGGCTGGTGGGAGTTGAAGTGCTAGTTTCCCACCCACAAACACCCCTCCCTGTTTAGATGGATACCTACCTGTAAGTTTGAAGAAAACAATGCAATGGCTTCCACATGGTTGTGGGCTGGGGAGTGTTCCATCCTGCTGAGCTTTGGGACAAGGGGGCCTGGTGGGAGTTGGAGTGCTAGCTTCCCACCCACAAACACCCCTCACTGTTAAGATGGCTACCTCCCTGTGAAGTGGAGCAGAGGAAGGGAATAGGTTACACATGGCTCTTGGGTGGGGGGGAGTGTTCCACCCTACTCAGGGGTGAGACAAGAGAGCATGAGAAGGCTTTGATGTGAAAATTGAAATGGATGCCACATGCTTCTTGGTGTGGGGAGGTCTGCATCTTGCTGAGCTTTGGGACAAGGGTGCCTGGTGGGAGTTGGAGTGCTGACTGCCTGAACACATGCCCCCATGGAAATATTGCTAGCTACCTTTGGGGTGATTCAGAGGAGGGAAATGTTGAATCTGTGAGACATGTGTTGGGAGTACGTAAGTAAGTGCATTTGGGTCTAGGAAGTGTGTCTTGTAGTTGTGCAAGACAGTACATAGCATTGTAATGGTAGACACTTGTTGGTACTTACCAACCTCCACTCCCCCGGGTATTCCTGTGAGACTCTCTGGATGCAGTGTGACAAGCACCTTCTCCTCCCATTCGGTGAATGTTAGTGGTGGAATGGGAGAGCCACCGCAAGTCCTCTGACCAGCTCATGGTTCTTGGCACGCTTTTTCACTCTGGTCTTGAGGCCATGCCACCTCCTCCTGATGTCCTTCAGGGTGTGTGGGGTGGTCCCTACTGCATTGACTTTGTTGACTATCCTTGCCCACATTTGATTTTTTGTGGCTACTGGTGTCTGTTGGACCATGCGTCCAAACAAATGTGGTTCTACTCTGATTAACTCTTCTACCATCACTGACAACTCATGGTCAGTGAATTTGGGCATCTTCTTCTGTGACATGGTGTGTGATGTGGAAATGGGGGAGCAGTGCAGGTGTGAAGGTGGTGGTGGTGATGTGTGTGGTGTGTATGTGGTTGTGATGGTGTGATGTGTGCTGATTTGCCTTTCCTTTGTGCTGTGGGGTTGGGCCCTTCAGTTGTGGAGTTGTGCCAAGGATTCTGGGCAGGAAAGGGGCTGGTTTTATACTCAGCTACGTGGGTGGGTCAAAATTAAGTATTCATGTCAGGTGTGTTGTGTGGGTTGATCTGGGTATTGAATTTTTACTTGCCATGGGGATGTGTCATTGGGGTGTGTTGGGTGTTTTTTGAGGCTGAGCCAGATATATAGCCACACTTGGTGGCCTTGTTGTGTGGTTGCTTTTGGCCGCCATTACTCTTCCAGAGCAACCAAGGCGGTCGGAATACAACAGCCCTTCTGCCGGCTCTCCCATTCATCAATTGTTGTGATCACGGCGGTCGAAACAACTGACCGTTCTGCTGGCACCGCAATCGTATCCTAATTTCACATGCTGTCAATCTTCTGGTCCTTTTTGCAGCGGACTGATTTCCACCTGCTCTGGACGGTACCGGCGGAGTTTCATGGAATCCATCCGCCGCAGTCTGATTTTTCTGGCGGTTCATCCTAATCTGACCGCCGGTTTTCCCGTGGTACATGTGGACGGTTAATTTCTGCTGCCACGGCGGTCGGAATGGTTTTTTGGCCGCCATCCTAATCGACCCCTTAGTTTGTTGTTCTTGTGCTCCTGTGGTAGGAGTTTTGACCCAAATTACTCTTAAATACTCAAGCAGCAGTAATAGCTTAATGTGGGTAATTTTGCATCACAAGCGTAGTGCGTATTTACTGAGATTACTCCAATTACTCCAGCATAAATAAAACTTTGCCAAGGCCTAAAGTTTATACTATTCACCCAACTCCCTCCATCCAAGTAAGCATTTCCTCTTAGATTGAAAATGTAATTTCTGTTCATTTTGGCCTCTTCCCAAAGACAGATTTACTTATCATTAAATTATGTATTTTTCTGTTGCAAAAGTATTTTCTTATATGCATCTATATAAACAAAAATCTGTTACTTGCCTTTACAGGTCTTATTGTATGATGCATTGTATTTCAGCCAATCAAAATGTTTGGTTATTTAAAAGATGCATTTTGCACAAGGCAGTTTTTTTTATTATAATTACACTTTCAAATCTACGAAGATAACATACATAACGGTATCCTATCTACTTAATGCAAAATCGAACATTCAACACAATAGAACACTTTATACAGGTTTCTAATGTAAAAAGTATGCATAATAGTAAGGAAAAATAGTGACTGTGAAAGTTTTAGACATCCAGATAGAACATAGTTATTACAGGAATTTGTTCCTACTACTCTGCCTACCCAATGCTGATGGGGAGGCTGTTTGAGACCCTGATGGTGTTTTTGATGGTTGAATTGGTGGTGGAGGTGATGCAAATGGTGCAGGTAATGTAGGTGGTGGTGTATGGGGAGGTAGGCGGCAGAGGTGTGAGATTGGCAGATTTTGTGCACCTCCTATATTGCGGTGTCTCCGTATATTCTGCTGCACGCATTGTCTGTGAAAATTGACATTGGCATAGGGACTATTCCCTCTATCATCTTTCTGGCCAAGTCATGACTGCTGAGGCTCTTTGTGAATGGGGCCCATGGTGTTTTGCACTCTCTTCCCTATAAGAGAGTAGATGTTTTTGGTGCATCTTTGCCACATCTTGGTAACATTTTACAACATTATCCAAGGAAGGGGTTTGCCTGTCAGTCATCTAAGGAAGTCCTTTAAAGGAGTAGGTGATATCAAGGAGAGTAGCCCCATTGGCATGCATATCCTGCAGCACATTAGTCTGTCGTTGATAAAACAAATCTTCCTAGTGAGCTGTATTAATCCATGCCCCTCTTCCCAACACGCATGGCTGTCTGACATAGCCAACAGGTGGACAAGCACAGAATGGGGAGACAAGGGATGTTGTGGGAGGAAGATTCATGAATAGGGGATGCTTGCTCCTCATCAGTGGTCCGCTCACTCGCAGATGATTGAGAGAAGATTGGAGATGCACTTTAATGGAAGGAGTGTGTAGAACATTTACACAGATACCTGTGATTTGAGAGCTGTGTAAAGGTGAATGTTGCATGGGCAGAACCAGCATCTGTGGGTGCTTGGGTAATGGGTGGGGACTGGCAGTCCACAGATGGTGTTTAGGAGGAGCACTGCTGCCCAACTGTGAAGTGACCTCTTTGTAGATGTTCTGTAGGGGGGCTACAATGCCCTTCTTTTTGTCCAGGTCCTCCTCCTTGACCAACTACTGCTCACCCTTCTCTTCTTGATGAGCAGTGCTAACAGCAGATATTGTAGCTTAGAGGAGGTTTGGATTCTCTCCTCAGCTTGCCCGCTGTCCTCTGGTTGTAGATGGTTCAGCATCCAGCTCAAAGTTCCCATGAACTGGAAGAAAAACATTTCAACAGCATAAGTACATGAAATACAGTTTTGTGTCAAATTGTCAACAGTACTTTGATAAGCACTCTGCAAATAAGGAATACATTTAATATAATGTGAATCTAAGTCAACATATGCTATTAAGTGTTAATCCATCACTTAAATTACTATATCTCAACAATGTGAACTTACCAGTTCCATCCAAAGAAATTACTTTTTTGGAACTCTCCCTTGAGTTTAGCTGCTAAACCTGGGTCCTTGGCGACTGCTTTTCCAAGGTATGTCCAGATCCAGCAGCTATAGAGGTAAAATGTATGTTCAGTTTGTATTATCAATCTATGAGTTAGAAATGGGATTTCTGGTAGGCTAGGGCAAGGGCCGAAGCCAGGCACAAATTTCCACTCTAGTCAGGATAAGGAACTTACACACCTAAAATAACCCCTGCTCACCCCCTTGATAGCTTGGCACGAGCAGTCAGGCTTATCTTAGAGGCCGTGTGTAAGGCATTTGCATATAACCCACAGTAATACAGTGTACGCACTACAAAAGGGCACCACACCAGTTTAGAAAAATATCCAATATTTTTATATAATTAAACAGGACCAAAAACGTCAAAAATCCACAATACTATATGTAAAAAAAAGTCTGTACTTATCAAAATAGGTTTAAAAACAAAGTTCCTCGATGTCGGTAGCTCCGTCCGGGGTTACCACGACGTCGTGAACAACAAATCCAACAGTTCTGGCTGGTTGCGGGCCAGCTACGGTGTGTGGAAGACCCACAAACAGGACCTGTCATAAGTGCAGGGCGATGAGGCTCTTGAAGTCAGTCGTGTTGCAGGTCGAGCTCCTCTCTGCTGGAATCAGGGGCATTGGCGTCGGCAGGCGTCGGATGCTGCGGTGCAAAGTGCAGCAGTGCGGCGTGCGGTGCCCACAGGTCACAGTGCGAGCAGCGGCTCGGTGGCGGCATCAGATGGCGTCGTCGGGGAGACCAGGGTCGCGCAGGGGGACATAGAGTCGTCAGTGGCGTCGTAGACGTCATCGAGTTGCTTTTCCTCTGATACAGCACAAAGCACACAGCTTGAAGTCTTTGCTGTTCCTTAGACTTTGTGAACAGGGGGCAAGCTCTACTTCAAGCCCTTGGAGAGACTCACAAATTAGGTTGCAGAAAGTCCAGTCCAGGCCTTTCACTGCCCAAGACAGAAGCAGCCACTCCAGGTCAGCCCAGCAAAGCACACAGCAAAGTGGTAGTTCCTCCTTACAGCTTCTCCAGCTCTTCTTCTTGGCTGTCTTCTGATCCAGATGAGTTCTAAAGTTCAGGGGTCTGGGCCCCAGTATTTGTACACAAAAATCCTTTGATCTTTCAGGCAGAGGGTGTCTGTGCCCGGCCAGAACCAATTCGTCCTTCTCTGGTGTGATTTCCTGGCAGGAGGTGTAGACAACGTTGTCAGAGGCAGAACAGGCCCTTTGAGGTGCAAGGAAATCTCCTCCCCTTCCCCCATTGCAGCCCAGGTCTATTCAGCCCTTTCCTGACCTACCGAGACTATATGGAGTCCCTCTGGCTCCACAGCCTTCTGTCACCCAAAACCCTGACAGGCAATCCACATTCCAGCAGAGGCACACGGGATGACTGAGCACGAAAACACCTACTTTCTAAAAGTGGGATTTTCAAACACAGAATGTAAAAATCACCTGCACTAAAAGATGCATCTTTAGACTCTTAGTTCAGGCATACTACACTTCATTTTCCTACCTAATTCCCAGGGCCAGTTACGTTTATAAGATGTTATAAACAAACCTCCCATTCTCTCCAATGGAGAACTGGTAGCCTTGCAATAGTGAAAAACAAAATTGGCTGTAATTCACTATCGGGACATGTCCCACCTTTCACATACACTGCACCCTGCCCACAGGGGTACCATGGGCTTACCTCAGGGGTGCCTGACATGTAAGAAAAGGGAAGGTTAGGGACTGGCAAGTGTGTGCATGGCAGTTGCAAACTGCGCGCAGACTCTGCAATGGCAGGTCTGAGGTACCTTTTCAGGGCTACTCACGTGGGTGGCACAATCAGTGCTGCATGCCCACGACTAGCATTTGAGTCGCAGGCCCTGGCACACTCAGTGCACTTTACTAGGGACTAACAAGTAAACATCCAATCATGGAAACACCAATCCATAACACAATTTACACCGAGAGTGCCTGCATTTTACCACTGGTCAGCAGTGCGAACAGTGCGCAGAAACGTTACGCCAGCAAAACACAGTCAAAACCGGGAGGTCAGAAAGCAAGAACTCAGGGGAAACTCGCCAAAAGATGCCAAGTCTAACATTATGTATGTCATATTGACCACAAATACAGATACATTAGAAAGATATACCAAAGATTATATACAGGCATAAACATTTGATATATTTACAAGAAAGAGTAAAAGTGAAAGGAATAATAATGAGATGTAGACTTTAAGATCATAGGCTGCCTGACTTGCCTGATGAATGGATGGTAGAGGGACTAACCGCTGCTGCCAGGATGTCCCATGAGGCCTAGTTGTGGACGTTTTCAAGCATCATACACGTAAGGATCATGCCCACTATTGTAGCATATCATATCATGAGTGTAAGGTCATGTCCATTTTTTTTGCAATCGAATAAATGTAATATTATTGGAGAATGCTTGCCCAATATTTTTCGTTAAAGGTGACCATGTACATTACATTATAAAAATGTACACATGATAATATGTCTGGTTATAAACTGAATTTTGATAAATAATATCGGTGATATTCTCACCTTTGTCGCTCTCCTCTTTGTCTCTTCCCTGATTCTTTTACTCTTCCACAGTCTGTCTCATTCATATTGTCAACGTTCTGTTTATCATGTGTCCTCCTCTGCCCGATGCCTTGCCCTCCTTCAGTGCTCAGTATTTCCTCTTTCTTGCTCTTTTTTCTCTTCCATATCTCATCCCTTCCCCTCCCAGCTTCCCCCTTTCTTTCTCTGATACCTCTGTAACCTTCATTGTTCTCCTCTACCTCTTAATGTCCAATTTTCATCTTCCTAACTCCAGCTATCTCTTCTCTCCTCTATCCCTTTGTCTCAGTGTCTTATCATTACCCTCTGAGAAAAAGGGATGGGGGCATTCACCCCCTCTCTTATTCACTCATCCTGCTGTGCTCTGTCACATGAAACTCACTTCTTGCATGAAGCACTAGCCTAAATGCTACCGCACTGAAATAATGAGGTGAGATGTCCCTGGGGACATATCACTCCCTAGCATGCCCAATTATACACTGAGTACGAGCAACAGCAAATAGCACAGGAGTATGTGCCTATCATGGCCAATGTGATCTGAGCTCCTTTATTTCACAAAGCAAGCTGCTTTCTACTTATGTGCACAAATAGAGTCCCTGCCACATCCTACAGAGGTAGTAACTACAGCAAAACAACATAAGCAGAGGTGCCTGGCATGCATACTGTGCAAAAGGAGTGTATCCCTCACTCTTGCACCAATATCCATGCGCTGCATGGATGGCCGGCGCCATGGGATTGACGGACCTCTGCAGGCAAGGCATAGTGAGGCTTAGAGCTACAAGGGGCCCAATGCCAAGTTTTCCTTTTTCTGGGGAAATCCTCACAAGGCTAAATGAACCTATACCTTTTCAGTTCCAACCATATGCTCACTTAAATATAAGACTTTCCTCTTGATCAGCCAGTTTCCTTCTAGATGCTTCATTTACTTCTTTGAATGTTTCGCATTCATTCCCAGATCTAAATGGCAAATCTTGCACTGGTTAATCTCCTGATCCGTGTTGCGGTAATTCTTCTCCAGGATAATGACGACAGGGTTCCAATTGCCACACACCACCAACCAACTCCACTGGCCTACCTTCCCCCGAACGCACCTCCGACTTTCTAACCTCTATAGGTTGCTGTCTGGAGAGTGCTGATGCTTTGCTTGTGGGCTGGGTGGTGGAGCTGGTAGCATCTTGACACAAGTGGTCACTGGCCACACACACACTCATACCTCACACATGTAAGAACGCACAATATAGGCATGCGCACACTCTGACAATCAAAGCACAGCATCCAATACATCTGACATTAACTTACCAGTGGGTACCAACAGTCTGCTGTGTGGTGCCAGTCGATGTTGTGGCAAGTGGTAGATGGGACAACAGCACAGGACCTTTAAAGGTAAAAATAAAAGTAGTAGCCTATCATTGTGTACCAGTATGCAGGACAAAGTTAGATTTGAGTACAATTAAAATATATGTAAAAACATATTAACATTTATGCTTTGCATTTAAAAATCAAGTGAGAACAATCCTCTATAGTGTGTCAGTCAGTTTATTAGCATTGGGACATACCTGTGTGTGTAGATGGTTTGCAAGATTAGTGAAAACAACATTATCTGAGGGGTATATCTTTATCTGGGGGATTTGTAGAGCGCAAAAGTTACTCATTGAGTGTTCCGGCCAAACACATGTGCGATCTTTTAGGGCTTGTCTTACAGGGTGTTTATGAGGGGTATATATGTGGTGCCCGACTAACAATGCAGGTAATAGTGAAAGACAGATGTAGGTGAGATGTTGTATGTTTGTTGTAGGGAGATTGAGAGAGTAGGAAGTGTTATCATCTTACCTTGCACCACATTAGTGTTGTCCTGAAGTGGCAGCCCATTTAGTCGGATGGGGTAGTTTGTAAAAAAGGTGTTCTTTATGGGATGCGGGTGTAAGATGGTATTGGTGCGCAAACCTGTATGTCATTTGCTTACCCAATGCATGCCAACTCCTCGGATCAGCAGCGGTGTAGTCCCTATACAGAGTTTGGTGCAGACCTGATAGACCCGTCTCTCTCTAGTAAATTTTGTAGATCAGAATGAAGTGGTAGACATTCACAATAAGAATGACAGACAAGGGTTAGTTTAAAATTTTACTCAAATAATATTGGTACAGAATTACATGGCTGGACCACCAATCAGGTTGGTATATAGGCATATAAATCATAAGTACACAGAACTCAGTAAAGTTCAAACAAAATCCAGCATAGGTTCGCCTTTTAAGTGTGGGAAAAAGGTGAGCTATACAAATCGTATAATGCAGGTCCTTTTATAGGACTTTAAACAAAGGATTTCATACATTTACTTCACAGGTACATGGTTCCCAAGATATGCACCAATAGGGAACAAGCAAGAAGAAACATTTTACTACAGAATACATTTGAAGATTCTCTAATAATACTATCACATTGGAATAAGATGTTCTCAGAGTCTATTCATGTGACATGACTCGATAAATAGTATGTAACTCAGCCTGGGACAGCCAGGTAGTCCTTGATTAGGTACATCACATTCAGTGTGACAGGGAAAGTCTCAGTTTTTCAGTGCAAAGCTCCCAACTCTTTCTTACAGCAAGAAAACAACAGCAGTAGTGATCACTTGGTGTATTAAAACGCCACATTCAAAATAGATGGAAGTCTGAAATTTGCTTACATTAGCGTAAGCTTGATTCCTTGTGCATTAAACCCTTAAAGAAAACAGATTCCGCAATGAAGACGGGCTCCAGTTGGCCCTCGAGGAAGAACGTCAGCCTGCTCAATCCTGAAGAACCTCTACTCCACCCACCTTCTCTCATATTGGCATTTTTTTATGCCAGCCCCAGTGTGATCCTCCTCCCCCAATCCATTCACAGAGTCTGTAACCTCCTGCCTTAGGGCTGCCTTCTGGATTCCTCTGAGGGAGAATGGAGGCAGCCGATATAGTTGCTTGTAGTATTTAACCATAGGTTTTTTTCCACCTCATGCATTTTCTCTTCCTCTTCCTAACAAGCAGCGCCCTTCAGGTAGAATAACAGTGAGTGTTAGTTTCAGGAGCCGAAAGCAGAAGAGACAAAAAATAGATCCTATGTTGTTAGATTTGGGGGTCTCGAGTTGGCAGAGGTAGGTACCTTTTTCCAAGTAGGGGTCCTTGCGTCTAGTCAGGGTAAGGGGGTACACTCCTAAAATAACCCCTGATCACCCCCTTAGTAGCTTGGCACGAGCAGACAGGCTTATCTCAGAGGCAGTGTGTAAAGCATTTGTGAACACATACAGTAATCAAGTGACAACACTACAGATGGACACCACACCAGTTTTATACCAAAAATAAGTATTCTTTATATAGATTTATCACAAGACCACAAACGACACAAATCCACAATACTGTTACTTTAAAATGGTGGAATTTGGCTTAGTTCTCTTAAAATGGTAAATGCGAAACTCAGAGATCAATGTACCTTAAGATACGACACACAGGGCAACGAAAGTGTTGCAAGGACGGTGATGCGTTGAAGATCTGGTGCAAAGAAACAAAGATGGTGCTTTGTTCTTGATGCAACACGCTTCCAGGGGATGTGGCGACGCCTGATGCGACGTCGATCCTCTTCTCCGGCGATTCGGGTTTCCCACACCCCCTGCCTCCTCTCTCTAAGGCAGGTACCAGGGCCCCCTCTCAGGCTCCAGGTCCTCTTGAGAACCCCTACTGGCTGCCATGGACCGTGTGGTGACACGCCCAGTCAGGCAGACCCAACATTTACAAATGAGCCCTTCGTTCCACCTTCGCCCAAGGTGAGCTCTCCAGATAGTTCCCTAACAAACTGTCAACAGGCATGGCGGGCCTCACAGCTACCTGAAGAGTACCAGAGACATCCCCCCCACTCAAAGGGAACCTGAGCCACCTTGCAGTGGCTCTCTGTGTTGTCAGCGGCTACAACTGGGTAAAATGCATTGGGGCCAACCTGCTCTTGAGATACCAGGTGACACTTGACAGCAGTCACACTGGCTCCTTTATCTCTAAGAGCCTCCACTCTATGGCCATTGATGGTCACCCACTGCCTGTATTTCTTAGTGTTGTCAGGCAGTTGGGTCCTGGGGACCACCTCACAGTCTCCTAATGAGACAAGGGACATCTCTGCGGGCCCCACCCACCTTGGGCACCCATCTCCTCACCCAGGGCTACACTAGCCATCTGCCGGGGGGCTGCACCAAGGGGTGCTGTTTTTACAAACTGGCGGCACCTGGGATCATTCACTTTATGACCCAGGTCCCCACATTTGTAGCATCTCAGGGGTCTCCCTTGAACAGGTGGACCTGTCGGGCCCTGATGGTTTCTGGGGGGGAGGCTGGGAATCTTTCCCTTGGTTCCCTTGGGGACTAGTTTGGGGCCTTCTTTGGAACTCGCTCTGTTTACCCTTGTCCCCCCCACTCTTCTGCTGGGGACCCTTCCCACTCTTGGCTGAATCTCCCACGTGACCCTTGTGGACCCTGGTACTGACCCAGCGGTCCGCCTCCTCAGCAAGTTTCCTAGGATTAGTCAGCCTACTTCAATCAGGTGCTGGCGTAGCTATGGAAAACAATTACTTGACAAGTGCTCCCTTACAATCAAATCAAACAGCCCCTGAAAATCATCAACTTTGCTACCCTTCACCCAACCATCCAACGCTCTGCAGAAAAAAGTGACATATTCCACCCAGGTACTGCTCTCTATCTTCTTGCAACCTCTGAACCTCCGTCTATAGAATTCAGGAGTTAAACCATACCTGGACATTAATGCATCTTTCATGTGGTGATATGAATTATAGACTTCAGAAGGCAAGTCTAACAGTGTGTTCTGCCCCTCACTAATGAACCGCCCCCACAACCCCGCTCCCCAATCCTTCTCAGGGACCCGGTGGGAAGACATGGCTACCTCATAGGCCTTGAACCACTGCCCAATATCATCATTCTTATAAAATTATTTCACCACATCCTTGGGAATATACACTCTAGCTTCAACAGGCATAGACGGTGTGCTGCCACCAGAGGGAGTAATCTCAAGCTCTTGGCCTTCAATTCCAACTCCCTCAAAACCTTTTCATGTTCAAACTGCACTTTCTTCTCTTCTAGGGCTATCTTCCTAGTTTGCAATTCAAATTCCAACTGCCCGTTTAACTTGAACTTGGTCAGCTCCATTTCATGCATCCTACACTCTTTCCTGTCCTCCAACTCCTCTGGAGACAGGCCTTTGGCAGAAACACTGCTACCTATTGGGGAAGTTACTCTCCTCCCCCCTGGACCCACTGGCCCACCCAGCTGCTCCGCTACGTTCTCAACCTCTTCCTCATCATCAGAGGTATTTCTAGCTGCGACCCAGGCCCTCAGTGCCTTTTGGAAATCATTCTTTCTGGAGATACCGGTCATAGAAACTTTGAACTTCCTGCAGAAGTGCTTGAGCTGGTTAACGGTGTAGCATTTCAATTTCTCCTCTTCCCAATCAGTATCAAAGGATGCTATGGATGCTGCTTTCTCCATGGTTGTTAAATTTGGCAGTTCTATGCAAAAGTAGAAATTCCCAGAAAAAACAATCAACCCAAAGTATGTGATGGCGTTTTAGTCTGCACTCACTAGTAGTGTTCACCAATCACTGTACATGAGTCACAAATGCAAGTCCAGAATCCTCACCACTGACCACCAATGTTAGATTTGGGGGTCTCTACAGTTGGCAGAGGGAGGTACCTTTGTCCAAGTAGGGGCCCTTGCGTCTAGTCAGGGTAAAGGGGTATACTCCTAAAATAACCCCTGCTCACCCCCTTGGTAGCTAGGCACGAGCAGACAGGCTTATCTCAGAGGCAGTGTGTAAAGCATTTGTGAACACATACAGTAATCAAGTGACAACACTACAGATGGACACCACACCAGTTTTATATCAAAAATAAGTATTTATTTTTTATATAGATTTATCACAAGACCACAAACGGCACAAATCCACAATACTGTTACTTTAAAATGGTAGAATTTGGCTTGGTTGTCTTAAGATGGTAAATGCGATACTCAGAGTTCAATGTACCTTAAGATGCGACACGCAGGGCAACGAAAGTGTTGCAAGGATGGTGATGCGTTGAAGATCTGGTGCAAAGAAACAAAGATGGCGCTTTCTTCTTGATGCGACACGCTTCCCAGTGATGCGGTGGCGCCTGATGCGACGTCGATCCTCTTCTCTGGCGATGCGAGATGTTTCCTCACGATGAGAGCCGCGACAGGCCCTGCGACACGCTTCCCAGTGATGCGGCGGCATCTGATGCGACGTCGATCCTCTCCCCTGGTGACGCGAGTTGCTTCCACAACGATGCGAGTCGCGACAGGCCCTGCGACACTTTTCCCGGTGATGCAGCGGCACCTGATGCGACGTCGATCCTTTTCTCCGGCGATGAGCCGTGACAGGCCCTGTGACACACTTTCCGGAGATACGGCGGCGCCTGATGCGATGTTGATCCTCTTCTCCGGCGATGAGCCGCGACAGGCCCTGTGACATGCTTCCCGGAGATGCGGCGGCATCTGATGTGACGTCGATCCTCTTCTCCGGCGATGCGAGGCGCTTTGGGTTGTGAAGCGGCAGTTTGGCGACACGCTTCCTGTTCTTGAGTCGCGCTTCCAGCTCCTTGCGACACGCAAGTCCTCAAAAAGTCCGGCACAACTGCAGGTACTTCAAAAGAACTCTTGGGGAGCTGGTGGGTGAAGTCTGTTGGCCCTGAGACTTCAGCAGGAGGCAAGCTCTTTTCCAAGCCCTTGGAGATCCTTCACAAGTTGAATTAAGTGCACACAAAGTCCTTTCCCCTTTCTTTGGCAGTCAGGGAACCACTGCAGGCCAATCCCCCAAGCAGCACTTCAGCTTAGGGATAGTCTCTCCTCAGTTTCTTCTGGTTCCACTCCTCAGCAAAGGTTTCTTCTTTTTTCCCAAAGTGATCTAAAGTTCTTGGGTTTGGGTCCCAATATTTATACCCAGTTTCTCTTTGTTCTCTGAAGGCAGTGAGGCCTTTGCCTAGTCCAAACCAGTTCTGGTCAGTCCTGGAGCACTTTGTTGACAAGACTCCTTCTTTCCTTTCAGAGTGCAGGGCAGAGACATCGGATGCACCACAGGAGGTGGATCCAGCATTGTGGAGGGAAGGCACAGCCCTATTCAGGTCCCAGGTGCAACTCCTCCCATCCATCTAGATGCAGATCTCTCTATTCAGCCCTGTGCTGACTCACCCTGTCTCCTGGAATCCCCCAGCCCCTGTCACTCAAACTCCAGACAAGGAATACACAGCCTAGCAGAGGCAGGTTTGGATGGTTAGACAAGAAAATAACTATTTTCTAAAAGTGGTATTTTCAAACACAGAATGTTAAAACCAACTTCACTAGAGTTCAGGCATACTAAACTCAAATTTCTACCATGTCTCCTGAGTCAGTTAGGATTATAAGATGTAATAATCAAACTGCCCATTCTGGCCTATGGGAACAGGTAGCCTTGCAATAGTGAAAAAACAAAAATGGCTGTAATTCACTATTAGGAAATGCCACACACACCAGGGCATGTCCTACCTTATACTTACAATGCACCCTGCCCATGGGCCTACCATAGGGGTGTCCGATATGAAGAAAAAAGAAAGGTTTAGGGACTGGAAAGTGGGTGCTCTTGCCCAGTCAGCATGGCAGTACCACACTGCATGCAGGCACAGCAATGGCAGCCCTTAGACACACTTTTACAGGCTGCTTCTGTGGGTGGCACAACCAGTGCTGCAAGCCCACCAGAAGTATTTGGATTACCAGCCCTTGGCACTCCTGGTGCACTGTACTAGGGTCTGACAAGTAAACCAAACCAACCAATCATGGAATCACTAATTCATACATCAATTTACAATAGGGAGCACTTGCACTGTGGCACTGGACAGCAGTGGCACAGTGCCCAAAGCATCTAACACCAGCAAAAACACATGAGGTAACAGCAAAAAATGGAAAGGAGACCCACGCCAAGGTGCCAGGTCTAACAGTCGTTTTATGTGGTTGTACAAGAATGAGTTTCAGGCTTGTCTGCTTTCTTTCAGATGTACATCATTTTCCTATTCAATCCCATGTGCGGAGATTCTGTCCTGTGTGCAGAGGTCTCTTATTCACTCTCCGCCCCGAATGCGGCGGTCTCACTGTAAAATACAGTCATATGTTACATGCAACTATACAATTATTCGGACGCCACCCCCAATGGGGATGGAGTGGAGATACTCAGATTTTGTAACTATCCTACAGTAGTAAAGTTACTCAAAATTGTAAGAGTAAACTAACAATGTAAATTACTTACAACTGAATGTAATCTTTGTGGATGGTCTTGGGGATCTTTAAATAGAAATTCTGGGCTTACCGAGGAGATGGTAAGTGTGAGAGGGCTATAAAAGTAGAGTGGTGTGTTGACAAAGGTGGCAGTGTTGGTTATAAAGACAGAATAGGTAGCAGGGAGTGCTGGGTGGACAAGACAGGTAAGACACATCTTGGAAGTTGTATGTTAACTTCTTACACTTGATAAACTCTTAAAGCATGTCAAATGTGGCATAATAATATGCTCTAAAACAATGTTAAATGCATTTGTAAGTGTGAAACAGGTTTTAAAGATATCTGGATTCGGCTAATAAAGCCACATTGAAAACTACATTGCCTTAGAATTCTGCAAATATTAGAGCAATTTAGATTGAATCTCATAACCTAATTAGATGTCCCTGGTTGGAAATATTGAAAAAGGTTGTTTTTGGTTTCCTTGATTACAGGGGATATTTTTTGTACTCAAAAACTTAAAGGTAAACGTACCCCAGTTTCCTAGTCACATGTCTCTCCACCTCTACTGCGTGCCTTATCCCCACCCTGACCTCTGTGTTTTGCTCTGACTGGGAGCTGTAGCACATTGGTTATTCTAGGGAATAGGGAAAAACATGTTTTTAAAGAAGACTGCAAGAATACATTATGAATGTAATGATGTCAATTAATGACAAGTGACTCACTATATTCAAGCGGTATTTATTTCCTAAGGGCACACAGCACTAAAACTGATAGACGATCAGTGTGCCTGAGTAGATGGGTCACGAGAGAAGCCGCAGTATAGTATGACATATCTACACATAAGCAGCCAGTATTATGCTATAAAAAACTTTTACTATCTATTTTGCAGCGCTACCACTTACTGACCGCTTCCATGATTCACGGTGGTGAGTCACTCACCGTGGCAGCCGTTCACAGCACTAAAATTATCTTTATGGTTTCGAACAATTTTTAATTTTTTTGTTTGCGTCTATGAGATGCAACATTATTTAAAGTCGGATAGAAGACTTTTCGGTGTCCGAGCGTATTTAGAAGTTGGAACCCCAGACAGTGCAAATAAGAGGTTTTTGTACTTATTATGCTCAAGTATCCTCAAATGAACTAAAAGTGGAATTAATCAGTCACTACTGCAGCTGGTAGAAAGACCATTTATGTATGATGCATAGCAAATGTACAAAATGTCATCATTGTTATGTGTTCGAATGATACTGCACAACGATATTTCTGGACTAAACAATATACAAACAGGGCAAATTACTTACATTGGTGTAAGAAAAATAGAGGGCAAATCCAGGTGCACCATTTTGTTCTTATATGACAAGAGGACACAATCAAGTGATGGAGAGAATGATTGAATTCATTAATGTGCCTGGTAATTACACAGGGCTACATGTTAGTCCGTATCCCCCCCCCATTCCACTTAAGATGAGACCAAGCTCTGTGCAAATCAGCCTTAATCTTTCTCTTGTAGAAACAGTGAAGTCTGAACTGCCAACCAAGGTCCTTCTTGGACCACAACCATAGTGTAAGGGTGCCTGAGTTGCGGGGTAGCATCCCTGCAATGCAGGCACCATTGCACCACGGTACAACGGTGTCTGTTTGCTTATGGAGCAAGGTCTCGTAAAGAAGAAGCTTGCTCAGATGCAATCCTCTTAAATAACATATAACACTTTAATCAACTTGTTTGTAAATACTAATAGTACATTACACACAATATATCGTATCTAGGGGAAGCTTTCATATGTGTATTACTAACCAGTAACCCTAGTGTCTTAAAATGGCCGACAAAACGCGGGAATTTCACTACGCATGCGTCTACTGCATCTACGTAGTATGACATTTTCTATGCTTTGAGGGAATCTTTTGCAGCTGCGCAATAGCGTTTAAAATGGCCGCTTGAAACTCACATGTTAATGCACATGCTACTGCTTAAACTAAACCTTGCAAGTTCTACTAATTGCTGATGCGAAAGATTATTATAAGTAAATGGGATTAGAGTAGTGATAGGTGGTATACAGTGAATACATTTATTTTCGTATTCTAACATGTCTTTTTCTGACTTTATTATTAGTTCGAATTTGGGCCTTGGAGGGTGACTGAAATCCCTACCCCACCTGATCTGTGTGCACGCGCACTAAACCCTGCCCTACGGAACTACGATGACACCATTGAAACCCAGCCACGGTCAAGCTGGGAAGAAGCACATGGGAACTTAAGTCATCGACCCGTACAAGAGCAACGTATTGTAAAATTGTATAAATTGTCTTAAGCATAATGTGAAATGCGGGTGGGAATAAAGCTTTGGGAAAATAAATTAAGGTGCGGAAACATAGAACAAAGAGCCTAATGAAAAATATTACATTTAGCATGGTGTGATGAACTCACCTCCTTGCCCTGTCCAATCAGAAATAGGGGAAAACACGATATTGAAACATTTGGGGGTGGTACACGAACACAGAATAGTATAATTGAGGTAAGTTAGTTAGTTAGATGTCTGACTCTGTTCTGAATCCGACCCGACACATATGCTGCCACATATGCTGTCCGAGACGCTGTCTCAGACCCTGCAGATGCCAGTGACCCTGCCCGAGAGACTGAAATACTGAATCGATAATCCAATCATCTAGAAGGTGAATTGGGGAAGAAAGATCGAGGAGAGTAGTGCCAGAGAAGGGTGCGACGCTGGCGTTGCACTTAGAAAAGGTCACCTTCCCGGTCCTGAACCTGTCCTGATCCTCTGTCTTCCACCTGTCCCGGTGGACTCCATCTGGCCCATCTTCAAGGAGCTGAGTTCATCTATCACCTTAGGTAAATATAATTCTGTGAAATCTGTCTTTGTGTCTGCTTTGTCTTTTTCTCTTTGTCATCACAATATTTTTATTGAGATTGAACTAAATTTGAATTTCTTTCCTGAATGAAACTCGATGTTAACATTGTATTTGATCTTTGACTCACAAAATTATTGATTAGATAAAACTTTTTAAATTCTTTGAGTCTGTGATTATTGGCGAAAACCCTAAATGTTAATTTATGCCTATACTACTAGCAACTAGATACATTGACCAGAGGAAATTTATTTACACCTGGCAGTCGTCCCCAGAATTCAGAGAGTCAGAAGTGGTGGTCGGCTATTCTCATATAATGCTGCCAAACTTTGGAACTCCCTTCCTCTCCAGCTACGAAGGGAACCCAATCACCTGGTCTTTCGCGAGAAGCTGAAAACATGGCTCTTCCCCAAGTGATTCCCTGGAGCTTCAATTATTCGCCAGCGATGGGATGCCCACGGGTAGCCATCCGCTCTATAAATGCTGCTTCCTTCATTCATTCATTCATTCACAAGGAGATTGGACTGGTAAGATTTGGGTAAAGATAACAAAATCTTGTAGGTAAAAACAATATTGACTCCGGCGGTATTACTAGTTTATTTATGTGTGTGTGTGTAATCCCGAGCTGGTAATCCGCTGGATCATTGGCGCAAGGCAGCTTTTTTGTAGCGTGAGGGAAAATCCAGGGGTTTGCCGTATTCTTGTAAATACAGCGCATCCCTGCATTTTGTAAATGACACAGCGCAGCTAAGTTGCTTGCAGTGCTGCACTGTGCAATTTCTTTGCAAATATAGCCCCTTATTTAGAGTTTGGCAGATGAGGTACTCTGTCAAAATGAGGCAGATGTTCTGTCCTTAAAGTCCGCATGACATAGATAATGTAATGCACTTGTAACACAGCGGACAGGATGTCCGCCATGTTTGTGATGGAGTATCTCGTCCGCTAAACTCTAAATATGGCCCTTAGTCCCAATGTGGAAATCTTTACAAGGCAAAAAGTCCACGGCCAAAGCAAGGGCTTCACTGGGTGCAAAAATTCAATTTTCCTACTCTATGCTTTTCCTGCCAACACAAACAGCATCAGCAGGACCTTGGCCTTTGGGTATCCTTTATCGAAACGACCTCGTCAGATACACTCTTCAAACTTGCTCTGCTGGAGAATATTGACTTCTGTAAAAACACTATTCAGAAGGTAAAAACTTTAATTGGGACAACATGCTTGTTGTATCCAACGTCTGCACTATTGTGGCCAGCCTGAAATCATGCCATGGGCTCACAGTCAACCACGAACATTGATTATGTTTGGCTATTCAATTTCTCTTGGCAATATTTGCCTTGCAATTTTTTAAATACATGACTGATTCACCGGATTAGAGTTTAATCTTTTTTGTGCCATTTTTCATCTGACATTTGTCTTCATTTTTAGAAACTGGTTGTGGGATTTTTTTCATTGTGTTGAGTTTTGACTATTTAATTATTTTGGTACTGCTCAATATTGTGCACATTTTCCTAGGTTAAGCCTGCCTGCTCTGTGCCATAGCTGCCAGGGTTGAGCCTAGGCTTGTGTTTTTGAGAATTGTGTGTTTAATCCAGCAGGATTTGGGGTTTAATATTTCGGGAAGGACAAACATCCTCCCCAACTGATATCACACTCGCTACAGATTATCCCTGGTATCCCTGGTTACTTTTCTTGTGCCCCTCTTAGGTAGTCCCTTTCTCAATACCCTCTAACTCCTTTCCTAGTCTGCCAATCCTCTAAGAGCTACCAATGTTGTGGCCTAGTGTAGGACATGTGGAACCTTAACACATGGGCCTCTTTGTGTGGGCAATGCTGGCCTATTCAAAAATCAAACTTCTTAAACCCAAAAGTCAATCAGTGGCTTATAAAGCGCAGTACTCACCCGTTCGTTTCTGTCCTGCATTGGTCCAGTGTCGTGCTTCGCCGGAGGTGGAGAGAGATCTTGTTCCATGTCTTGGCTGGATGGTGGGAGAAGGACCTTCAACCTCTTTGTTCCTGTAGAAGCGTGGGGAAGTGGCTAGGGAGAGGTTGGCTGATTGTAGGTTTTTTCTTGGGTGCGTGGAAGTAGAGGTGGTTGTTGAGGTATTGAGGTTTGATGTTGTGGAGGGCCTTGTATGTGTGCGTGAGCAGCTTGAAAGTTATCCTTCTTTCGACAGGAAGCCAGTGGAGGTTGCAAAGGTATTGGGTGATGTGGCTGTGCCTTGGGATGTCGAGGATTAGTCGAGCTGCAGTGTTCTCGACAGCCTAGAGCTTGCATAGGAGTTTCTTGTTGATTCCGGCGTAGAGGGCATTGCCGTAGGCCAATCTGCTAGTAATGAGGGCATGAGTTACCGTTTTCCTGGCGTCGGCCGGTATCCATTTGAATGTTTTACGTAGTATGCAGAGTGTGTTGAAGCATGCGGAGGAGATGGCGTTGATCTGGCGATTCATTGTGAGCGATGAGACCAGTATGACCCCGAGGTTGCGTGCGTGGTCTGTCGGGGTGGGTGGGTTTCTGCGGGCAGGGGGCCACCAGGTATCATCCCATGCTGAGGGGTTGGAGCCAAGGATGAGGACTTCTTTTTTCTCTGAGTTGAGTTTCAGTCAGCTGTTCTTCATCCAGGTTGCGACAGCTTTAATCCCTTCTTGGAAGTTGTGACTGGTGATGTCCGGTTCCTTGGTGAGGGAGAGGATGAGTTGGGGGTCATGGGTGTAGGAGACGATTTTGAGCCCATGGTTTTTGGCGATTGTTGCGAGGGGGGCCATGTAGACATAGAAGAGGGTGGGGCTGAGGGAGGATCATTGGGGTACTCTGCATCTGGTCGCTGTTGGTTTCGAGAGGAAAGGTGGGAGTCTTATTCTCTGTGTTCTGCCGGTGAGAAATGAGCGTATCCAGTCTAGGGCCTTTCCTTGGATGCTAGCTTCGTGGAGTTTGGTGGTTAGTGTGCGGTGGGAACCAGGAGGGGCAAACTATCTGATGCCTACACCTACTCTCTTCCTGGAGAAGGGCTGCAACCTGAACCTACCTCCTTATCAACCCCAGCTCTGGAAGCGCTCTCTCGTGTCTGGAAAGAAGGCCTTCTGTAGTGGAATGGCTAGCAGAGCTAGCTGACTCATTTATTTACACAATAAATGGTGAAGCAAGTGACCTTAATGCAAGCAAGGAGAGTGAGTCCCTCGGCTGGGTAATATAATATCATAATTGCGGTTTAGATAACCCTTCATGTGCCTTGGCCCTGTTAGCAATGCATATGCTACACTAATCATAGTTAAACAGATGCACTTCTGCGTTAGAGCTATTAATGTATCGAATAATTCTAAATTATCCCCAGCTACAAAAGAAGCAACGTTTCTCTGAAACATAAGCAATCTATACCTAGCTTTCTGACAGCTGTTCTACACAATACAGAGACTACTGTGTTGCATTAGACAGCGCCATATCTACTAACATATGGCATTGTTCTGCTCTCTCCTTAGCTCTGGGGCTACAAATACACATTTACACCATAGTGCAAGGTGTCTGGGTAATGTCTAAGATAGGTTTAGTGCAAAATACTATGCCTAGATGAAGTTTAAAACTTTTCTCACTTTGGATTTGTGACATACAGTGCGGGATACACCCAAAGTTGGAAATGTTTGTAGAAATAAATAGATTTCTCCTTTTTAACACCTAACTCAAAGAGGCATTATTTTTTAGATATCTACTATTGTCTGCTAGTGCTGACCTTGTCTACTATTGTCATAAAATAGGGACTTGCTCCAAAAACCAATGGTGATTGCATTGGAATACCCATGTACCACCCAAGGTATGCCTTCCTGACAGAAAGTAACGCAAAGCATCACAGAGTGAAGTGCAAAGTGTCTTACTTTTTGGTAATTTTTCAGCTCAAAAGTTACTTGTGCTGCAAATTAAATTCAAAATAATTCTTATTTGCAGGTTTGCATCACTTTTGTGATGCAAACCAGGTGCAAAATGTTAGTAAATCTACCACTAAAAGTACCAGACAACATATTTGCCGGATCATAGACCAAATCTCCATCTATAATGAAGAGCTTCTGTAACACTGCACATCTCAGTGGCTGCCTTGGTGGCAAAATGTAATTGCTGATAAACGTATTTAACTATGGACCGAACATTCCAGGAACTTTTAACAGGGTCCTAGAAGTCAACATCTTTTAAAGTGAACCATACCCAAAACTGAAAGTTACTTGTGCATACAAAGTGCTTCTTCATTAGTGTGTAAGTCCGTTCCTTAATAGCCAGTAGTTTTAGTGACCACGTGCAAAGAGAAGTTGTCCATCTCTACTCGTGCCCACTCTGCTACTGCAGCTGTGGATGGCTCTTTGACAATTGGACATGAGTACATTTCAGTTCTCACCTATTTTCAGTTCTTCAGAACTGTAACTGAATGTCAACAATAATACATCCCTGATAGGCGAGGGCAGTTGGAGTATTAACTCCAGGCCACTCACACCTGTAGCTTCATTTTAGGCTGCTGTGTTAATGTTGGGCAGCATAGTGTGTTGTGCATAACTAATAACGCCACATGTGTTTTTACAGTCATCAAAACAATGTATTACCAGTGTTTGTAATTTCTTAAGGTACAGTAGATACTTGAAATGTATACTTGACAATGTTTAAAAACCATTAGCCATCTGTGGCTGCAGCAGGCCACGTGTGCTACCTTTCTGAATGCCCTCTGGCTCCTCTATCAGGTGGTGGAATTACTGTAGCACACAGATGCCATACGGCGGCGCTGTGAAGTTGAAAAGGTTCTTTAGAACCCGCCTCCTGCACATTTGTGCAGCCTACCCTAGAAGATGTGTTCTTGTTTAACTCTGAGCACAATGCACTGTCCTCCTCCGATCTGGGTAGGGCAGAGTCTACAATCAATAATTTAAGGCATGTGGGACACTGCTCCCCATGTTGAGCTTTACTCACAAATACAATACAATGCAAGACATTTGTAGAGTGCACAGCTGCCCCCGAAGAGGCGTCCCGACACTAGCAAAAATCTCCTGAAAAGAAAACCTAATGACACGGCCTTAGATGCCCACTAGACAGGAGTCAAAAGGGAGAGTTTTGAGATTCTTTCTGAAAACAGATTCAGAGAGATTGCAACGCAAGCTGAGAGGCAGAGCATTCCATAATTTGGAAGCCAGGTAAATGAAAGATCTACCACCTCTTCTAGTCTTATAAACGCGGGGAACTTAAAACAGTTTCAACCGCTGCTGTTGCTGCACTGCCCCAAGACGCTGACTGCCTGTTTTGCTGCTGGGGAGGCCGGGACTCGGTGTCCCAGGAGGCAGTGCTCATTTCAAAGAGGGGCCTACACTCCTGCGCCGCGCACTGTTAAAGTGCTGTCCATCTACCGGGGCACGGGACCTCTGCTGTTGCTGCACAGCCCTTAGCCGTGGACTGCCTGTTTTGCTGCCAGGGACAGCGCAGGACACACGCGGAACTTGCCCAGGCAAAGCCCGGGCCAAAGGCGGGCTCGTCCGCGCCCTTCAGAGACCGCAGGAGGCTGGGTTGGCCCCTCCTTGGCCCCCCCCCCCATGGTTCTCAGGCTCTAGGGGCCCAGCTCCTTTCAACTACCATCTTCTTATTGGCAACCTAAAAATCTGACAACAGACTCCAACACCCTTGGACTAGCTATTGGAGAACTCCCGTTGGTTCTTGGAAGCTGACCAGGATTCCCTGTGCAGTGTCGGAAATAGGTACTGTTTGCCTTTGACTAGCTGCGCCAAGCCAGCTTTTTTTTCTCTTCTGTGTGTCCCCACCCCTTATTTCCCAGACGCCTTAGGTAATACCCTCTAGTTGGTCATGGGGAAAAGGAAACCATAGAGAGTGGCCCTGGGGAAGCGCGTACCAAAATTAAAAAGTCCAAGAGGGCCATCAAACATGCTGGGGGGAACCGTACCTTAGATAGAATAAAACATTAGCTAGTATTCGCACCAAGAATTTTCAATTCTATTAAGTACTTCTGCTCCGTCTTCCTTTTCAGAACCTGAAAGAAATGAGACAGGGAAAAACCCGTAACTTCTGCTTATACAGAATAACAAATACATGTGGGTGGGTAATTATTATCAACATTGTAATAAAACTGGGTGGGATAATCCTCGCCTCCGTGTCCTTAATAGAATTGAAAAGTCTTGGCGCGAATGCTAGCTAATTTTTTATTCTATTACAGGACCGGAGGCTTCGGATTATGCTAGTTTAACGCTTATCAAACACAACTACAGTCATATCACCACCGGTTTATAATAAACTGTTTAAATGAAGACTGAGAAAATCAAACAGTAGATCATGAAATGTCCTGAACATTAGAAAACATCATACAATATTGAGAGCCATGGCACCACGAACAGACGGTGCCCCAAACATTTGGGTATGAATCTTGTCTTCTGGCATAACTGCCTTCAACCACCTGTCTACCGTAGCCGGAGACACATGTTTAAAAAGTTTCTGTAATGTAATCAACAATTATATCAAACCTGAGGTCGTAAAGGCCGAGTACCTCCCTTGTCAGCCTTAAGGCATTGAACCACACATAAATTGCATTAGTTGGAAAGTTGAATATGTAACAGGTCTTGACACGATGCAGTCCTGACATTAATTGTATATGAAACTTCCTGGAGTAGATACTGTACCTGTAAAGTTGGGGGCTTTACACGTCTTAGGAACACCGACAGGTAGAAAGGCCTCGTAACACAGGCTTGATGATAATGGATTCTTTGTCAACATATTATGATTTGGCCATTTATCAAATAAGGAAAATGAGAGAACATCCCACAGAGAGGAATATTCTGGTCTGGGGGTTTCGCCACCTTATTATCTTTCAATAACTACCAGAATACCCGCGCAAGCCCACCAAGTCACCTCTATCCGAGAATGACCTGCAGAAACGGCCGAATGGCCGTTGTGAAGCGAACGCTACACAAATCCCTATGACATTATTTCTAATAAAAAACATTCACAATGTGGGGAAAGTCAGCCCCCACAGGAATCACGCGTCGTGTACTTACCAACGAACCCGGCCTTCCCATGTTGAAAACTATCGTGTGTGAATGGAAGGACCCAGGTTTGTTAAATGAACGCCAGCAGCGTGTCCGAAAAACCCAGCAAGTTCTCATTGTTGCCAGAAAAACCTTTATATCATAAAAGACAGCTGCCCCAATTTACCAGCGAGCGCTTCAGCATGAGGACCCTGGAGTATTGTAAAGGGTCACGGAGCACTATGAGCAGGTCGCAGCCCGTCTCAAGGAGTACTAGAAAATAAGATGGAGACTTCCATACGAGAGTTGCTAAGATCGCTTCCGCTAATTGACGTGATATTTGCGTCCCCTTCTCTGAAAATTGGAAGCATCGCTCAGTCCCACCGACAGTCGTGGGACAAGGTATACATCCTTTTCCCAATGGATCTGGTCTCCAGCTGAAAAGTCTGCAACTGACGAATTAGTCCTGCCGCTAAAAGGTCTGTTGAACAAGGACCCTAAAAGGCTTACAACCACTGAATGCCCCTCGGGTGAAGCTGCCCCCCGTTGCCATCTTGAAGATACCAGGAGTTCCAGTCCAGCACTGTGTTCTTTTGTTATGGAATGTATTCTGCAATGACCTAAATCTGATAACTCCGGCAGAATGCTAGAAGTCCTTCTCTAACTCCTCTAGTAAGATGACCTCGTATCTTCTAACCTGTTGATAGCTCTCACTGCCAAGATATTGTGCATGATGAGTAGGATGTGTCAAGAGACCTGTGTGGGAAAAAAGACCCGAAATGAAAGGAGGGGCAGGGAAGACTTGTTTGATAGATGATGCTAATCGCACCACTACTCTGGCAATCGCCTGAAATTGAACCGTCTGCATGGATGACATCGGTATGGGCTCCTTTGGAGAACCCTTAGTTTGGAGCGTGCAAGACCTAGCTGAGCTGTGTAGGAACGAGATAATCCTGGAAAGTTCTAACCCAAGAGACACAAGGATATCGAATTTGTAGCCCGAACAGGCCATTACATATTGTATCCCAGAAGGGAATCGCAATCTGAAGAGGAGATCTGATGTCAGGAAAGTTGTGAGGCTAAGGCCAATATCTGTGCTGAGATGAATATAAAACTGGGTCTAGCAAGAAATCCAAGAGCAGGGAAGAGGGATCAAATGAGTGTAGAATGATAACAATCTATAATAAACAACATGGTCAAGTAAGAAATATTCTGGCAAAACATTGGCACCTGATCCGTAATGACCCTGTGTTAAATAAGTTAGTTCCAGCTAGACCTTTAATAACCTTCCGAAGAGCTAGATCCTTTAAACAAATGCTTGTGAGCAATATGGCACCCAAACCCATATCTGCACGTCCCAAAGCTTCTTGGTTGCAACGCAAGAATGGTTTTATCAAATGCACCAAGTGTAAAGTGTGCCATCATGGTAAAAATACAACAAAGTATGTAACTGGTTGCTCTAAAATTGAAAAAAACATCAAAGGGCAATATGATTGCAAGGCTGATTTTGCTGTATATGTACTTAGCTGTCCATGTAATTTATTATACGTGGGCAGCACAATTCTACCAGTCCATAAAAGAATTCTGCAGCATCTTCGAGCCATTAAAAACGGGGATAAGGCATACCCTGTGGCTCGACATTTTGCAAAAAACCATGAGAATACTGTATCAGGCCTCACATATTTTGTCATCGATGCGATTGCTCCAAATATTAGAGGGGGTGATAGGGAAAAAAACCTAAGAAAATTAGAATCCCGCTATATTTTGGAACTAAACAGCAGAGCCGGCAGGCCTTAACATGGAAGAAGACCTGTATACACATCTATAAGGGACTGAGATAAGGTACCAATTAGGCCATTAGTATGTTGTTATTGCTGCTATCTTTTCATAATCTCTTTTTATATAGGTTTGTGTAATTGTAATGTTTTGTTAGTTTTACACTGGGTGGCACTGTATTATATAGAACAAGATGAGTTCATAGAGGTTGCAGAATTATGTGTAGTGCATGCCCACTAGGGCTGAATATGACAGACGGTTGCAAGAACCATTGTGCATGCCCACTAGGGCAACATTTGCGATATTTTGTGTCGAATTAAATAATCAGGAGTTTAGTATTCATTGCGTATTTACGTAGGGTAATTTAAAAGTATATGAACTATTTTGGTTTTTTTACTGACACAAATTCCGTTATGTCTGTTCTTGCTTTGATGGGGAATTGTAAATGAACTACGAGTCTGTTCTCCATTGCACTTCATTTGTAGTCTATCATGTGACTTGTCATGTGCACAGCTTTAAAATGGTGTATTTTTTTTGACAAAACTTTGTTGGTGAACAAGCCTGCTGGTTCAGGCGAAACGCGTCCGACACTGCCGAAGATTAAAATCTGATATAGATTGTCAAGACGTGGCGTCGTCATTCCTTTTCTGAGTGAGGAGTGTTTGCTTATATTACGGACCCAGCTTGCGAGGTCTGCTCGACGACGCGCCCGCTGATCAGGAGTGCGGTGGCTGTTCGCAAACACTGTGGAAATATATATATATATTCACAGAAAAAACCATAGGTTTCAGGCACGTTATAGTTAGGAATTAGCATTTAAAAAACCTCAGAAATTCACTGAAAAAACCATAGGTTTCAGGGGTGTTATAGTTAGCTGGACTTTTCACTTGTACAAAACCATTGAAATTCCCCCGTTATAGTTAGTTCAGCTAACTATAACTCGCGCGCCCGCAATGCACTGCTGATGACGTCACATATTACATCACTCATGACATGGTCAGTGACATCACTCATGACATCACTGATGACATCTCAAATGACATCACTGATGACATCACTGATGACATCATCCAGTGAATGTGTGTTTTTCTGAAAATTAAATATGTTTTATATATGTATATCTCAAGGTCGATGGAAGAATAAATGGGTATATAAGTGTCTAAATGGATGATTTGTTTTTGAAAAATTGATTGTGTAACTGACTGATTAAGTGTATCATAGTGAATACATGGCTTAGTGAGTAATGTTTAAATATGTAAATATCTGTATCAGTCTCTCACTTTGTGTATAAGTGGCTGCATGGGTTGGTGAGTAGCTACATGGGTGTCTATATAGGTTATTAGTTGGTTTTTTGAGTATCAGTCTGAGTGTCTGCATGGTTCGGTGGGGGGTATTACGTAGTGCATAGGTGCATGAATGAGTGACTCACTGTTTGTATGTGTTGAACACAGCATGTGTGCAGGACTGTATGGGTGGATGAGTGTGTGTATGGGTGTGTTAGTGAGTGAATGACTGTCTCAATAGTGTCTTTATGAGTAACTACATATGTTTTAAACTAGTATATGTGACTATTGGTGTATATATGTGAGTATATGTGAGAGTGAGAGATTGAAAGAGTTCCTGTATGAATAAGTATGTGTTTCTATAAGTGATTGTTTAAAAGACTAAGTATGTGTAAGTTTCCGTAGAAGTAAGTGTGGTGGTGTGTGTATATAACTGTATATGCAAGTAAATGTATGTTTGATTCTTTATTAGCATGAGTGACTATGTGTGTGAGTAACTCTATGGATGAATGGCATTGTGTAACAGGATGTATAGGTGCATGAGTACATATGATGAGTGAGTACATGTATGAGTGACTGTATAGGACTGTTGGTGAATGAGTGGATGTGTATGTGGATCTTAGAATTACTGAAGAGGTTGTTGTAACTGGTATTGGTATGTCCATTGTTTTGAAAATTTTAGTCTCTATTTTTGAATGTGTGTATCAAAGGTTATATTAGGGTGAGAGGAGGTCTGCCACTCTATCACAAGGATGATGTCATCAGTGATGTCATCAGTGATGTCATTTGAGATGTCATGAGTGATGTCATGAGTGATGTCACTGACCATGTCATGAGTGATGTAATATGTGACGTCATCAGCAGTGCATTGCGGGCGCGCGAGTTATAGTTAGCTGAACTAACTATAACGGGGGAATTTCAATGGTTTTGTACAAGTGAAAAGTCCAGCTAACTATAACACCCCTGAAACCTATGGTTTTTTCAGTGAATTTCTGAGGTTTTTTAAATGCTAATTCCTAACTATAACGTGCCTGAAACCTATGGTTTTTTCTGTGAATTTCAAAGGTTTTTTAAATGCTAATTTCTAACTATGCCTACAGATATAGGACATGTGAAGAAAGAAGAAAAAATGCACAGAAAGAAACAAAAGAAGTGCAGAAAGAAGCAACAGAAGTCCTCAAATACGAAGATAAGTGCAGGAAGAAGGATAACGTGCAGAAAGAACAAAAAGAAGAGCAGAAAGAAGCCTTGTTGCAAAATCATCCTGTACCCTCAACTTTTTCAGACGGATACTGGTGGTAACTGAGTCTGACTAGCCAGTCCTAGAGCCAGTGCTATGTTAAAAGACACTTAGAATACAGTGAAAACACCTACATACACAAGGGAACATTATGCGTTGAGGTCCCCCTGTGATTAGCATGACCTCCTCTGTAAGCCCCTAGTACATAATAGGGCATGGGGATTAAAACTACCTCTTAAAACAGGCCACAGGGCGTTTTTGCACACGTTAACTCAGGCCCTGTCCCCTCCCTTCACCACTGTGTAAACACGCCCTGTGTCCATTTTTAGTTGGGAGATTAAGTTCATTTGAATCCTGAGGGTCCCTAGGGTCCAACTAGCCCACTAGGTACCTCCAGTAAATGCCACAGAGCTGTGTTGCAGAGAGGTGTAAAAAGTGGCACGGCCTGGACCACCTCCTTGCAATGCAGCTCAGTGGCGCTTACTGGAAGCACTTGGTGGGCTAGTTAGCCCCCAGGGGCCCTCAGTATTGAAGGGAAATTATATCCCCAATTTAAAACGTGCCATAGTGCGTGTTTGCACACGTCACCTCAGGCCCCGTCCCCTCCCTTCACCACTGTGTAAACGCGCCCTGTGGCTGTTCTAAGTTGAGAGATTAAGTCCCCTTGAATCCTAAGGGTCCCTAGGGTCAAACTAGACCACTAGGTACCTCCAGTAAGCGCCACAGAGCTGCGTTGCAGAGAGGTGTAAAAAGGGGCCTGGCCTCAGAACACCTGTCTGCAGCGCAGCTCCCTGGCGCATACTGGAGATGCCTGTTGGGGGCGCGTTTGCAGAGTGCTGCACGGAGGGGGCATGGCCTCCGGCACGATGCCAGTCTTTTATTTATTTTAATTTTTTAAGAAGGGGGGCTGTGTGGTTCCCCTTCTTATTCTAATTTATTGGCCCTGATGACCCCATCCCCCAGGGCCTGTCTCCTAATTATATTTTTTTGACCCCAATCCCTAGGGCCGGCCACTGTTTTTTATTATTTTAAAAAAATATTTATTTATAGACACACCTAGGACATGCTGGACAAACCGTACGTACCTATCACCATGACGATTTGCGGGATATTCATTAAAAGGCGACTGCATGCAATGAATCCACGTGGAATGTATTTACACTACTAGTGAAGCTCTGACATGTCTGATGCCCTACCGTGCCTAATCCCGGTAGACACCCTTGTCGTTTATTTATACAAACATGGGTAGCTATTGACGGGCACATTTAATACACATGCACACCAAGCCATTCAAAGGGGATTCGACAAAAATTCGACCAAAACTATGCAAGAAACCCCCCTCACGGTTAATAAAACACACATCCACTGCCGGATGTGTAATACTTTTTATTTTACTCTCTGGAAAGGGGACGAACATCACTTGAGAGTCACAGCGCGCTCCTGACAGAGCCCAATGCTGTGTTACACCCACCATTGCCTGCCGAGTGCCACACACCTCTGTGTTGTATTCCACTAGCTAGTGCATATGCTATGACACTCTCTAGCCCATGTGCACTGTAACACCACCCCGTGAATATGTCATGCCACACTTGTCTTCGCACGGGTTATATTGCCCCATCTAACGTGCCTTCCTCGATGCCTATGTTATAACGCACAGTGCTCTGCCATACATATTACAATCTGCGATCCATATCTGTGTCACAGTGCATATGCAACGTTACACTCCCCAGCACATATTTTATATTACAACTTTAGAGACTAGTTAGGTTACACAACACTGCCCTGTGCATATTACACTCCAAGGCGCATATCGCATAGCACGCGCTAGTGCCTGTGCTATCTCGCGCTCTCCAATGAATCTGTCATTGCGCACAATGTATTGCATATTATATTTCACGCCCGGTTCATCTTATATCACACTTTTTGGTGCATAGTTTATACCATACACTATATCTAGTTTTCATTTTCAGTCGTGCTCTCAGGACTATGTTCTATATAACACTGTGTTCACCTACCCTTTTCACGGGCATTACATTTTGCGATAGGGGGTGGAGGGTCAGGGGGTGTTTCTGCCAAGTGAGCCCGGAGTCACAGTCACAAACGTCCTCTTCTTCCTGAATAAAAGTGAGATTATGCTGCATACTTGTTCATATTTTAAGTAGTTCGCACAGACTCAATGTTTTAAAAACAATAAAGTTCCTAATACCCGCCTTCTCTGAACAGTTAGCTTGCTGCCCCATCCCCCTCCTCCCTATCCTCTGTTGTGTGAATCCATGGAATAGCCTCCTCCCTCCTGCCATGCATGGTCTGATGTGCTGCCACTGCCCTCAATTTAGTATGATGTACCAGTCCACTCCTCCTGCCCTCCATTGCCCAATTCTATGCCCCATCATTGACCTCCTGCTTAAACTCTGTGCTTAGCTTGCTGCCCCTATTCTCCTTCCCCCTGCCCTCCGATGTCTTTGTGCATGCCCCTGCTCCATCCTTTTTGCCCACCATGTCCCATTGACCTGCCACTCCTATCTACTCTGAGTGTTCTGTTGAGCTGCCACTCCCCTCCCACCTGCCTAGCATTGTCAGATGACTGTAACCTGTCCCTGCCACCTCCACCCTGCCTGTCCACATGCCATGCCCCTATCCTCTTCCTCCTGTCCTACATGGTCCATTGTACTGCCACACCCTTCTGCCCTCCCTGGTCTGTTGTGCTGCAACTGCTCCTCCTGCCTGCCCCGTGTGGTCTGTTGTGAGGTCCCTTCCCCTGAACTTTCTTGTCTGTGCACAGGTCCTGACCCTCCCTTCTATCCTCCATCGTCCTTTGTGCATGCCCCTGCACCCTCCTTCTTGCCCATCATAGCCATTGGTCTTCTGTGCTGCCATGGCCCCTCCCACCTTCCCTGTGTGGTCAGTTAGCTGCCCCTGACCCCCTCCCACCTTCCCTACATGGTCTGTGTGTATGCCATCACAGTCTCACTGTTGCTCTTCATGGTGTGTCTTGCTTCTAGTGCCCATCCTGCCTGACCTCCATGGCTATCTTGCTGCTCCTGCCCTGCCCCCTTGCCCCCAGCCCTCTGTTTACATGTGAAGACCCCTACTCCCTCCCTCCTGGCTTGTCTGTTCCATTGTAATGCCCCTGATCCGTCCCTACTGCCCTTTATGGTCTGTAATGCTGCAGCTTTCTCTCCTGTCTGTCCATTATGGTCAGCTAGCTACCATTGCGTGTAGCCCCTCTGTTCTCTGTTGTCCATGTGCATGGTCCTGTCCCCTCCCTCTTGCTTTCTATGGATTGTTGTGCTGCACTCCCGTCCTGCATGCCCTGTGTGGTGTATTGTGCTGCTGCAAACCCTGATGCCTGCCCTGCAGGGTCAGTTTGGTGCACCTCTCCATGTCCCTCTTGTCCTCTGTTATCCAAGTCCATGTCCCTATCCCATTTCCTTCCATGATCCAATGTACCATACTTGCGAACATTTTGAACTTGGTAAGAGGGAGATTTTGAAAAAAAACTGGGGTATTGATTTTCCCCTTTGAGTTACATTGAAAAAGAGGATATTGTAGACAGGAGACAGATCAAATAAAGCCCATTTGAGCTTAAAAACATTGGACGTTTCCTGGCTGAATCGGGTCTGTTGGCATGTATGGTTGTACTACCATTGCCTCTTCCTTCTGCCCACAATGGTCTATTACATTGCCACAGCCTTGAAGGAGGGTAGATTTTGTATCACAGGGGGCCCCTGGCCCGTTCTGTCCACACCTGAAGTATGAGACCCTTGTCCTTGCCCTGCCAGCCGCATTTGTAGGCCGTATTAAATTGACCAGCGGGTCCTGTGTTGCTATATAATTATCCTGAGACATCCTTACCACTCAGCCAGCATAAAACCCCTGTGTAGGCCCTTCTGTTCAATATGTAGGCCTCTTTGTTAAATTGACCATAGCTCTGCAATTTTAGTGTATAGCAGTCTGAAGGCAGGTCTGCGAGGCCTTCTGCTCCAAACTAGTAGCCCCCACCCTACCCGAGTGCTCCGTGCTCGGTATCAAAGTTCAACATCCCACTGAAGCTGTCGACATACAGTAGGCTGCATCCTGGACTGGTACTTGCTTCCTGGGCAGGTTTCCCGCTTTTAAGGAAGTGGCAACCGCAGAGCGTCAAGTTAGGAGAACTGAGGAGATTTTGTACATGAATATATTGAATTCCCGTACAATACCCATTATTTTCTGCTTGCTCTATGGAACTTACGATAAGCGATTGGCCTGAGAGACTGACCTTTTCACCCAGTCCATTGTCAGCATTAAGTGGGTAAATGACTAAATGTCTGGTAAAATCTGCAGACGAAGCTTTTGGGTAGCATACGTAGGTAGATGTAGCGTGCAAAGGAGCCCACAAAATGATATAAAAAGGGAGCACCCACAGATATCGACGGACTACCTCGCCGTCTGTATGTAGGTTAACAGGCTGTGCAGGTTTTCCCCAAGAGCTGGGAGCTCTTGTCTTCCTTTGCTTAAAATGTCTTGCTCTGCTTTGCTTGAAGTATCTTATTCTATTTTACCTATATGAAATGTCATGTTATGTTTAACCATTGTTCTCTTTACTTTTGCATTTAAAAGATTTTGTATTGTAATTGCAGGAATGCTTGCTCTAAGAGTAAACGTGAGTGTTCCTAGGTAACATTTTCCTTGGTGTAACTTGTTTCTCATGATGCATTTATAGATGTGTTTTCTCTCTCTCTCTGTCAGTACATTAATTGAGATACAGAGAATATCATGACAGCTGTATGATTATCTGGATTCTGTATTTTGTACTTTATGTCTCTATTCTGCGGTTTCTTTGAAGTTGTATCTTCTCATTAAACTGCCATTGTATTCTGCCACCAATTCCATGTCTCATATGTCTGTTTTCTTCATTTTTGGAGCAAGCGTTCCTAGGCACCCCGGCTCAAATTAAGGTGCCTCTTTTGTCCCTGACTCACTCTCCTGCTCAGTTCTGTGGTGGCTCCCGGGGCTCTGGGGACCGCCTCTAGCTTCCTTGACCCGTAATAGATCTTCCCTCCAACAGCCTCTCTTGCAAGTCCTGTATTGTTGGTTTGTTGCCCCTGCCCCCCTTTCCACTGCCCTCCATAGTCTGTTGTGCTTCCACGGCCCTTCCTGCCTGCTCAGTGTGGTTAAATTGTTGCCTTTGCACTCTCCTACCTGCCTTCAATTTTCAGAGTCCGTGCCCCTGGCCTTTGCCTCTCAACAGTATCCCAATGAACAACTAGATTGCTAACATTCTATATTTATTACAAAAGTGTGGAACGCCTGACATCATCTTGATGTAATCAAAACTGTAATACCTAGAGCATTTCCTTTAGAAATTACATATATGAGAGGGTCTTATTGGCATCAAAATTATGGTTAGTGCTCTAAAAGACTAAAATAAGGACATTTTGTCTGAGTTTTCAAATAGCGACAAAGCACTTTTAAATTATTTGTTATCTTTATGTTTTTTTATCCAGTTGACCACTTGATTAAATGTTGCACTTAGGGGAGAGGATGTGGTGTTACTTCCAGAACTGCAGACTTTGCAACTGGGGAACCAGGTTGAAGTTTCTGCTTCAGCTCGACATTCTGTGATTCTGGTCAAATCACTTAGTCTCCCCATGTCTACAACCAAAATGAATATGTGCTTGTGTGATGTAACCAATGCTCATGTAAAGCACTCCAATACCTGACAAGTCTGCACTATATAACACTGCAAAAACACTAAATAATAAGTGTTTTGCACACTTCTGTCATTGGGCTATATTTGGGCTACATCTGGGTGATTTTGGGCTACATTTGGGCTCTTTTGTCTCCGGTGGCCATCTTGGGAGATTTATTTGTTATGAAGTTTCCTAATTTCCTCATGTACTGCAGTCTCCTCAGTAGGAAATGCTTTCAGTTTTTTACGTTGATTCCATCATGAAGGTATTCAGATATGTCACACATTTGCCATAAATTGAATGTTAGCACTCTAGTTGCTCATTAGATCACTGTAGTAAAACTACTGTTCACCATGGAAGTCTGCTCCTGGTATTAAAAGTGCATGTTTCAGTCTGCATGTCAGAATTTTTTAATGAAATAGAAGAGGATTTGAGAAGTCACTCAAAATGTGACCTCATTTTCTTTCTTCAGCATTAATGATAATTTCTATGGCAAAATGAACCCCCTCATTGTGTTCCTTTTTAAATTAAATGTTTTAAGTGTTACCAGTTTATTCCAATCAAGATGGCTTCAGGTGTGCCATACTTTTGTCATAATGAAGACAGTAAGCGCTCTAGTTGTTTTTAAGAACATTCTGGGACATTCTATCATTGGGCTATACTTGGGCTACATCTGGGTGATATTTGGGCTACATTTGGGCTCTTTTGTCTCTGGTGGCCATCTTGGGAGACTTATTTGTTATGAAGTTTCCTAATTTCCTCATTTACTGCAGTCTCCTCAGTAGGAAATACTTTCAGTTTTTTACTTTGATTCCATCAAGAAGGCATTCAGATGTGTCACACATTTGCCATAAATTCAGAATGTTAGCACTCTTTTTGCTCATTAGATCACTGTAGTAAAGCTACTGCTCACCAGGGAAAACTGCTGCTGGTATTGAAAGTTCATGTTTCAGTCTGCATGTCAGAATTTTTTAATGAAATAGAAGAGGATTTGAGAAGTCACTCAAAATGTGCCCTAATTTTTCTTTCTGCAGCACTAATCATACTTTTTATGGAAAAATGAACCCCCTCATTTTGTTCCTTTTGAAATTAAATGTTTTAAGAGTTACCACTTTATTCCAAGCAAGATGGCTTCAGGTGTGCCATACGTTTATCATAGGTAGGACTGTTAGCGCTCTAGTAGTTCTTTGGAACACTCTGGGAAGCTGCAGTAGAACACAAAGGAATCAACTGACAGTCTCTGCCCTTGTTGGATGTACATGTTTTACTGAGAATGTCAGACTTCATTCTCACATGACTGAGAAAGATAATGTGAATTTACAGAAAATAAGCTCTCAGTTTAGCTTATAGATCACCTTCCAAACCTCTGTGGTAAAAGCATGAGAAAATATTTTTCTCTCAATCATGATATCCCAGCAGAAGGCTTTTTCACATGGTGAAATCACCTTAGAACATACCACAATTCCTAAAATGAGTATGGTACCATCAACAAATGATTTATAATGTAACTAAAGTCTTAAAACCTTCTATTAACTGCAATGCTTTTTAATGAGGTGCTATCATGTATATTCGTCCCAAGATGGCTGCCAACACTTCTTGGATGAAGTGCTGACAGCCAATCAGATCTCAGGATGAGATGTGTGGTTAGGCTCCGCCCACATATATATGCTTTTAAATGCTATTTTCTCAGGAAATACTTAACAGATTTACACCAAACCTACAAAAGGCACTTCCTTGACCTGAGGACTACCTCTCTGCCAAATTTCAAGTAAATCTGTTCAGCCGTTCGGGCTGTAGCCCTGTCTAAAGGTCCTATGGAAAAATGCATGGGAAAAACGTGTTTTGGGACCCCCCTTTTATCTCAGCCCCCGCTTGACGAATCCCCCCGAGACTTTCAGGGTAGGAGCGGAGCGTAGCGCCCCACCTATTTTGAAAAATTCGCGAGGATTCGTCGACCGGCGCCAAAGTTATTCAAAATAGAATGTTGCGGATTTCCTATGGAAAAGGGGTCCTAACTATAACTACCTCCGTCACCAACATCCTATCCACAAGACGAAGATATTTATATATACCGCTAAACACGATTTGGAGGATGCCCTGTTCCCTTGAGGGAACAATCACCTATTTCATTAACTTGGTGAAGCTCTAGAGAGCTGAAGAGAGCCCGGAATAAAAAATCATCAAGTACTCCAACCATCTGTTCCGTCATCGGGACAACAGCGAACGACGGGAAGGAAAAAATGGCGAAAACCGGATACCCTCTTGAACGCTTGTATGCTAGAAATTTGTTGAATATGTTGGAAAAGAAATTCACAATTCTAGTAGGAATCCCTAAATGGTCCGTAAAGGACCGGCATCGTGAAAGACCCTCATAATTCCAAGGGTGTGATCAAAAAGCTAAACATGCCCACATATTATAGAGACGTCCAGTAATGAATCTGCCCCCAAGGGGCTCCGTCGCTAAGGGCCAGCGCAGCCATGACATCAAATTTGTCCATCCTAATGAAAGGATTTGCGTCTCTCGGAAGAGATGGCGCAGATGGCTTTATACAAAATGCCTATCGCTGTTTGTGTCCTGCTATGACTAGGAGTTTGTCCTAGCATCCCTGCCAGGTCTGGGTAAACCCTTTCTGTGATTTTTTTACGACTAGTAAGAAAAGAAGGAGGCTGACGTCAACATCAGGCGACTCCTCCACCGTAACTGGAATATCCGGCCGCAGCGCCCTAATTGTAATCTATTGTGCCCTTGGCGAAGCCCCGTCGAACGTGCGCGGGTGCCCCAATATCCGTCAAGGTTAAATGAGGTAGGGAGAAAATCATGCCCAAGGATTTGTCACTTAATAATGATGATGGGCGTCAATCAAGGCTACCTACACCTAGCTAGGGACTATAATTTCTGAGGCCCAGTTAATCGAATCGAGGACGGGGAGAACCCGAGCGTCAACAAAGTTATTCTAGGAGACTTTGTGCGCTCCTTTAGAATAGATCACATCCTCCTTATATCTCACCCATGCAGTGCCTAAGGGTTTCTGTATGTAATCTTGTAGTGCAAAGCACAGCCTAGTGGAGGAGTAGAAGGGGAGCCAACCCTGAGCACACGAGAATTGAAAATTAATACTGTATAAGCTCCTCAGCAATGCTGTGGTCTAAATTATTCCTGCCCCAAGGGCGTCAGAGCCATATTGAAATACCAGGAGCGTGTGTGCACTCCAAGGGCCAGCCTACTGTTGCAGCCGGGTAGGCGTACAAGGAAAAAACTGCTCCATGTAAAATATGAGGCACTGTGAACCTCGGAGCAAACAGGGGACGCGTGCGATGTCTGTAGCCCAAAAAATCCAAATGTAGCCCAATTGGGCTACGCACATTGAAGCGTTATGGCTCCATGACCGCACTCGGCAACTAGGGAAAGCCATCGGCGGGTAAGCGCGAGACCGTGCAGTGAACAGAAACAACCATATGGAAATGACAGGATTAATGTTAATTCAGAAACCACATCCATTGAAACACCAGGATTTGAACATATAACCTTACGAGCAGGAGTCAGTTAAAATCACTACAGAAATCACATCCATTGAAATACCAGGATTTAAACACGTAACCTTTTGCGTAATAGTCACAGACCTTAATCACTGGGCCACAGTGACTCACTTGGAACGCTGCAAACGACAGAGCGGTATCTCCGCTCTTGTGGGAGCATTCTGATTCTGTGCTCAGCCAGGCCAAGTCTTTTTTATGATGATCGCGCGCATGCCCAATTAGTTATGCAGACAGTAAGTAGCAGCGCGTCATCTCTGCTCCCGCGGGAGTGACCTTATTCTGGGCCCGGTTGGGCTAAACTTAGTAGCGCTATCGCGCACACACAAGCAACAGTGCAATATTTAATATTGTCACACATTCATCAGAGAAAAAACCATGCAGAAAATTCAATATAAATTCAAATTTCAATATAATTTTTCAACTCGGAGAACAAAACCATTGGACAACCAGGATTTGAACACTGAACCTTTAGAATAGGAGTCAGAGACCTTCACCACTAGGCCACAGTGACTCTTTGTAACCATTAAACGCGTTATCGAGGAAGCTCTCATACAACAAGCGCACCAGCTATGAGGGGAAGCCTGTAGCGTATATGAAACTGTCAATGTAACGCTGCCGAGGGCAGCGCGGTACTTTGAGGTAAGCGGGAAGTAAAATTATGCCCGATCGGGCTGCCCGTGTTAATGATTCACTGCTCCCGGCGGGGATCGCACCACATTTCTAAACCGCTCCCAGCAGGAGCCTTTTAACCCTACCGGAGGCCCAGTAATCACAGCACGATACAAGCACTAGTGGCATAGCACTCCGCAAGTCAGCGCAAAGCACGCGCGGCACACAGCGCGATAACGCACAAATATATGTAAAACAGTAAAGTGAAGTAAAACTCAGCGCGATAAACGCTCATGCACTACCCACAATAATGACTATAAACCAATTAAACAGTCAATATTAGACAGTAATCATAGTATAATTCTTGAGCACTTACCTTTCTGCGTTAGCAGCAAAGAAAGAGGAGGAGAAATAGGATACAGTGGCTCTTATAGGGCTATACAGGATGTGATGTATGGACGAGCATCATGGGAAATGTAGTTTTATTTGCATACAAAACGATTTTCATTGGCTGCTGTGAGTAACAAATAAAAGAAAGAGAAGCATAATCCGAAGCCTCCGGTCCTGCAATAGAATTGATAACCTCATCATTGAATACGAAGAAATCCTAATTCCGTTAGAGCCTATGGTCAGTTCCTCCTCCAAAACCCCTACTCTATCCGTAAGTTCTAGAACACCCAAATGCATTCCACACATATTTAGACAGAACGTTACACACATCCCTAGGCCCGCTCCCCCAGAGTCTTCTGATATCGAGGCAGACAGTTTAGAAAACCCAGCTATACCACAGATCCAAGACTTCTCAAGTCCAGACATCATCTGCAGTAATAGATATGCACCACTTTCATCTATGGTAGAAGACCTGTAGGAGGGGGAGGATAGCAAGGCAATGGGTGCCGGTGGGGGAGACGTCCAAATACCTTCTCAGGGGCAGGTTAACCTTGACACTGATGTATTAGCGATTATCACGGATCTAAGAGCAGAAATTAAGGCTTTGAATATGACAATACATGAGCTCAAGGGCCAGGTTATACTTCTTTTAGCCACCGGTGAGAGTTCCATCGCCCAAATAAACTCTCAGGCCCCACGGAATGCCAGCTTCCTTGACAAGAATACACCACTGACTATCGTGGGTTCCCGTCAGCCATTACCATGAGATAGTACTGATGACTTCAAGCATATTCCACTGAGCGCAGTTTCCGTCAACACCATGAGGGTTAAGATTCCTGGGCTAAAAGCTTCTTCAACCAGCATCCTGTGAGAAATGAGAGCCAAGCCCGCCTAACTAGTAATACAATCTACTTGGCCAATGTCCCAAAAACTACCATCCAGCAGAGGTGGGAATGCGAAGACTCACTCATGACAAAGTAATTCATTGGATTAGGCCAGTGAGAGGCTGTAAATCAGTTATTAGGGAGGATATACCCCACGGACTGTATTGAACTATCCTAAGTAGATGGTAGGTTGACCCATAGCTTAATTGCATTGGAAGCAAGAACTTCTGCCCCCATGACATCCAGCATCCAATTCAAGTATCAAGTCAAATTCCACTTTATTCGATTAATTAAAATCATAAAAGCATTCTACAGCAAATATCAAAAGTTCATCTATTAAACAATTGATAAATTTAATACAGTATTAAACAGATTGATAAATTTAAAAAGCAGGATAAAAGGGCGATGATTGCATAAAATACATTAAAAAAGCAGACGAATGAACAAAATAGATGGATCGAAATTTCTATTGCTCTTCCAATCTTAGCCTTACTCTCTTGCATCTCACAGATGCGGCTAAAAAACTAGCAGTGCAGTACATAATTAGTGGAGAGAGCAACATCTGTAAATATAACAATGCAGGCTTATACTGGATAAAGCCCAGGTCCTTCAAAATAGATTTTAAATATCTAGTGCGAGGTTCATGATAGAAGGAACAAAAAAACAAAAAGTGGGCATTATCCTGAATAGAGAAACCATCACATTTGCATGGGGCCGATTCCTCCAGCTTACACCAGTCTTTCTCATCCCACAGCACCGTATAAGTTTGGTTAAACCGAAATTTGGATAAAAGCCATCTATGAAAAGGGTTGGTTACCGTTATTAAATAAGGAGCCAGCACACAGGATGGAGATATCAGAACATGAGCCCTCACAGAGGGTTTACATAAGTCGTGGGCTTCGCGCTCGGCCATGCGAATTCTCAGAAAATTTGTTTTCACCCACGGCAGGTCAGCTCTACACAGGGCTTCCGGTCTACTAAAAATTTCAGGGCGTCCCAAAAGTGCTGTCATAGTTTCAATGTAAGACAGCCACTGAATGTCCCTTCTATGATCAAGTTGGAGACAATCTTTGATGATCCGTTGATTAAGGCTAAGGTTTGGGTTCAGCCAAAGCTTTATCCACATCAAAAGTGGGGCTAGATTTAATATGTCTAGGATGTAACCCATTCCCAACTCTAGGTGTACTGAGTAGGTTGCAGTTGACTGGGGTAAACCCAGAAGTGAGCGGAAAAATTTATTTTCCTCAGTCTGGATATCTTTAGAGTTAACGTAACCCCAGACTGCTGCACCATATCTAGCAATTGCAATTGTCTTGGCTTTATAAATTGCCATAATAGCCTCCATAGGTTTCCCCCCCAATCTCTTAGCAAAACCCAGAATTGCAGCGTATGAGCTTCTTACCGCATTCATTTTAGATGTTAGCTGCGGTGTCCAGGTTCCCCTCTGATCAAAAATCACACCCAAGTAGGTAAAGACCTTGACACTAGTAATCACCTCTCCGTCACAGAAAAAAGATTTTACTTTACGCATACCACATCCTACTGACATGGTATGTGATTTACTTTTGTTGATCACCAGGTCGAGACTAGTCATAAACTCGCAAAAGGCATCAAGTAACTTTTGTAGGGCAACTGGGGTCCTAGCTATGAGTACCGCGTCATCGGCATAGAGGAGCACCGGGATTGGTGCACCCCCCATGCTCGGGAAGTCTTTTGTAGCAGACGTTAGGTGACCCTCCAAAGAGTTCACGTAAAGCGTGAACAACATTGGCGCCAGGATGCATCCCTGGCGGACCCCTCTAGTAGATCTAAAACTCTCGGTACACTTTCCGTCGGTGGTCATTCTAATACGGGCCCTCAGATCTTTGTGGAGCTCCGCCAGAAAGTGTACCAAGGAACTGTCGAGGCCCATCTCCAGCAACATTGCCCACAGCTTAGATCTATTAACAAGATCAAAAGCTGTGGACAGGTCCATGAAACCAAGGAATAAGCTGCCCCCTTTTGCTCTGGTATATTTGGAGAGTATGAGGTGGAGGTTAAGGCATTGGTCCTCAGTACTCCTCCCTGACCTGAAGCCAAATTGTGCCTCGGACAGGATGTTATTCCCAGTTACCACAGAGCACCCCCCTCCATCCCTTAAGGTTAGATTTGGGAGGAGAACCCAGTTCAGACGCCACCAGAGGCTAGAATCCAGAGAGGCGTTGTTGCCAAAGAAGAGAATCTCAACTTTTTCTGAATTAAGCTTAAGGCAGCTTGCTTTCATCCATTCCACCACTGCTTTCGAACAGAGCTTAAAAGAACTCAGGGTTGCTGGCACATTTTCATGAAAAGCCAGGGCAGTTGTGTGTCATCTGCATAGTAGACCACCCGCACCCCCCAAGCCTCGACTAATTTAGCCAATGGCTCAATGTAGATATCAAAAAGGGTGAGGCTGAGCACCGCCGAACCCTGAGGCACGCCACACTCAAGTGGCTTTGATGAGGAAGTAAAAGGTAGCAGGAAGACTACTTGAGAGTGATCTTTAATGAAAGATTTCTGCCATAACAGACTGATCTCTGAGTCTAATCCTCTCAAGTCTATCAAACAAAATTGCACTGGACACAGTATCGAACGCCGAGGACAAATCCAGTTGCATTACCATAACAGTAGAGCTCAGATCAAGATTTTCCTTTATAAATTCTGATACCTCGAGATGGGCAGACTCTGTACTGTAAAGGATACGGGTCTGACTGTGGTCTCGTATACGCTGTTAGTGATTGCGTTATCCGATAACTCTGCATGTGATGCACCTCTATTTAAAGAGAATTTAACAGAGATTGCAGACTGGATGACATCCAACTGCCTCTAACTGAAAGCCAGCAAATCGGAAATTCTGCTGGTGGGAAAAAACACTCATTTGTGGAGTGAGATTTGGTGGCCCTCTATCCTAGGCCCACAGCCCACAGCCAAACAGACGGTCAAAAACCTGGACGTATGGATGGATACGGCACTAACCTTCCAGCCTCAAACTAAGGCGGTTGCAGGAGTCTGTTTTAGGCTCCCCTGCAGTTTTAAACCCTTAATAGGTTTATTTGATGCTAATAGGTGTCAGGTCATTATCCAGGCCACCATATTATCTAGGCTGGACCACGCTAGCTCTCTGTATTTAGGGGCTAACAGAGCAGAGATACAGCGCCTCCAAAGGATACAGAACGCGGCTGCCCGGCTACTCTTTGGTCTTCCCAGGACCTGTCCCACTTCTGAGTTTATCAACAGACTTCACTGGCTCCCAGTGGAGAAACGAATCCTTTTTAAAACTTTGTGTATTTCCCGTAGAATTTTAAATGGCCAATCCCCTGATATCCTAGCAGATCTTCTCATACCATACACCCCCACTCGTCTTTTGCATTCGGTAAATCAATACATGGCGTCTGTCCCTCAGGTTAAGAGAGCCAGGGCGGGAGGTCGCTCCTTCTGAGCTCTGGCCCCCAAACTCTGGAACTCCCTTCCAGTGAATATCAGAAGCATTCAAAACCATGCTGCATTCCGTAAGGCCATAAACACCCATCTCTTCCCTAAATAATCGTCTGCTGCGCCTTTCTGTCCCTGTCACTTTTTCTGTCTAAGATCAGCCATTGGACGCCCCTTGCTTGGGGCAGCCATGCACTCTATAAATTCTATAACATAACATAACTTAAACCACACAAAGCCTGATTGGAAGTAATGCAAAAGGAGGTTAGACTCCAGGAAATGTGATAGCATGTGATGTGAAGAAAATACTTTATATAAAACATATACACTAATAAATTGCCCATTACCAGATGCAATGGTTAAACTCCATGCAACACGAGAGACAGTTGCCAGTAGGTCGTGAATGTGGGCAGATCAATGTTTGAATGATGCTTATAAAAACCAATGAATGAGGGGGCTGATGGCTTGCCCCTCTTTTTGTATTGTTAATAAAAAACTCTGGCCAAGCAGTTAAAAGCCGCCTCTAGGCCCACCTAATAAAATCTTGCGGTTAAAGCCCCTTTAGTGGGATGGAAAGCTATGATAGCTGAAGTAGTCAGCGTAAGTGCCATACGGGAAAAGGGTTAGGAAGATTAATTAATGCTGATGTCTAAGTTAGTAAAGCTACATATAGCACTCAATGCAGGAGCTGAATAACTTGTAGAGCACACTTTCACCCAGAAGGGTATCTTGGCGGGGAATAACAGATGTTTATTGTTACCCAACTCAATGGTACTCATTTTATCGACCTCAAAAGGATGAATGGCTGAGTGGACCACCAGGATATGAACCTGTGACCAGGAGGTCAAACAGGTCCCTATAATGAATGGATTAGCCCGCTAAGCCACTTGACCCTTCCGAATTGAAACGTTTCTACTAGAGCAGCATGGCTAGGCGTTCTCCAGGGAGACAGCATTTGCCCTTGCACCATTGTTCATCTAGACACAATGGAATACATCACTTGTGTACCCTCTCTTGATAGACTGAAGAAAAGCAAACCTTAAACGTATGAGAGTGCGGGGAATGTCTTTAAAGCACGAAGATGTATTATTTGACGAACAGCAAAAATGATATAAATCACTGTTTCCAAAAGCAGCAATATACAAAAATACTAAACTGTACTTCATTTTGTTGGGCTTTTACCACGGGAAAATTAGCAGAACTGCGTTGTGTTTCTTTTAAATTAATTTTGAAAAAGTGGCTAAAACACTTATTACAACAAAACTTGGATCTTGATTTTAATAGTAGAATTTAGATATTGATCGTTGAATGTGCTTTATTTCGAACATTTTGTAAAACCGTGACGGCACTTGCCCAATCAATAGTTTGTCATTGATGTCCAAATGACAAAAGTGTATTGTAAAATGTTCTGAGTTTAACATCCTTCGAGTAAGTCGCTCTTGAAACCCCTGGGTTACGTGTCACTGTTAGTTTCATGTTGCAGAGAGTTGCATGTTTTTGGCTGGTGGCCTTAATAGGCACAATTGGACTTTCAGTCACCAGCCAAACATAGCACAAAGATGCAGTTTATTTCAAGATAAATAAATCCGTATTTGTAAAGCGCGAACTACTCACCCTCACGGGTCTCAAGACACTGGGGGCCGACGTGGAAATTAAATGACCTATTGCCCATAATCAAATGCTGCTGAGCCCGGGGATCGAACGGTGAACCCTGTGCACCAAAACCAGCTACCCTGGCCCCTGCACCACACCTCTCCACTCTAAGCTAGAGTTCGTTAGCATAAATTAAATGTCAACAGAACAGACTCCTTTATACAACACCATCCAACAATGCTTGTCACTAATCTCAGACATCGCCTAGCCCCTTCAAATACATATTTGTCACTGCTTCGCCATGATTCATTTCCTGTTTGCATCTTCTTTGCCTTGATTATCTATACATCTCTCTCCGCTCTGACTCTCACTGGCCTCATGCTTTGTTAATCACATCCTACCTTTTCTTCTGAGAACTGGCTGTTGCGCATGCAGAGATATAAAATACATGTTTTGTCTGTGGCTGTCCAGTATCTGACAAATACATCTTTGTGGCACTGAAAGCTTTTGTTCTGTCACTTATCATTGCTGTCACGGCTGCCGTCAGGAGCACAACCTCCACCGCCTGCAGAAAGCAGATAATGCTGCTCATCGAGGAAGCGACTGACAGGCGATTCATCTTACTCACGATGGGTTTCGGGTATGGTCCCACGCTCAGGTGCCGAAACCACTTCTGTTGTTGTCACGTAGACACCACTCTATCTAGTTTCGACGCAGACTCTACTTTCGTTTTTATTTAGAACTTAAGCGTTCACACTGTCACACATCACTACCGTGGATTCAAATGAAATACTCCCATTTTGCATGTGTAACTGTTGCATGAATATTCCTGGCTTCACCGAAATAAGTAACATGAAATACAAAGACATCGACGTTTCGTTTGTGTTTCCGATATCTTATGAAGCATTGACTGCTTTAAAGACAACAGATTGTTTTTATTGGATGATGTGGGGGTGGAACCTAGAAGAAACCTAAGTACAGAAATTATAGTGTGAGGTGAGGGGAAGCCACGGTAAACGGCCATTAAAACAACGATGCTGTTACCACGCAACATCGACTACCATTACAACACAAACTATTATATCGCATGCGTTTTTAAAACGCGATGTAATGGTAATCTACATCGTTGTGAGAAAACTGGGCTGTTCCGTTTCCTCACATCGACGTGCACCGCCCCTCAGTCTACGCTGGAACCACGAAGAGAGAGAGAGGCAAGGGGGATTGTGCTTGGGGTGGGGGTTACTTTTTAAGGGTTTAGGCTAGTGTCGAACTAGTGTAGTAATGTTTGCCCCGATTACTTACCGGTAATCTTCATTACTCCGAGTCCTAGTCTTCCTCACCACAGTATTCACAAATGAGCCTCCGGCTCCACACAGAACTCCAAGTAAAATTAAAAGAGCAGCGCTCTAGTCTCCCCTCCCTCCTCCAATATGGCCCCCAGTGTCTTCAGCCAATCCCATAAAGGGATACATACCAAACATCTCGACCTGATAAACAAAGCCGCAGACATGAAGCCACCACCAGGGCCGGGAGGGAAGGGAAACTATACTGTGGCGAGGAAGACTAGGACTCGGAGTAATGAAGATTACCGGTAAATAATCGGGGCATTACCTCCTCGTCCAGTCTTCCTCGCCACAGTATTCACAAATGAGCCGATACCAAAGCAAACAGCTTCATGTAAGGAAAAGACCACACCAAAGTGCAGTGAAAAACAAAATTTAATATACAGAGCTACAGCAATCAAAGACAACCTCTCAAGGCATCCCCGCAGTCAGAACAGAAGATGCAAATGAAACAGAACCCCCACCCCCAACCTGGAGGCGGTAATGGGACATGAATGTATGAGGTGAAGACCAAGTAGCAGCCCGGCAAACATCCTCCATGGACACCCCTTTGAAGGAGGCCCAAGACACAGCAACAGAGCGGGTGGAACGCCCCTGAACAGGAAGGGAGGGAACTTCAGAAACCGAAGCATACGCCAACAAAATGGCCTCCTTAATCCAGCGACTGATCGTCGATAGGGAGGGTTTCAGTCCCTGACGCGACAAACCATAATTGACAAACAAGTTGTCCACTTTGCAAAAGGAAGACGTGCGTGACATATATATCAATAAAGCACGACGAACATCTAAGAGGTGCAACAGGGATTCCTCATCCGAGGAAGGATCAGGACAAAGACATGGAAGCACCACCTCAGAAGACCTGTGAAAATAAGAATCCACTTTCGGAATGAACGTAGCATGAGGGCGCAACACCACCCTGTCCGACAAAAGCAACAAAAAAGGAGCAGAACGAAGGAAGGCACCCAACTCACCCATACGTCTGGCAGAAGCAATCGCCACAAGAAACACCAACTTGAGTGTTAAAAACTTCAACCCCACCGACTCCAAAGGCTCAAAGGGAGCCAACTGCAAGGATCGCAAAACCAAAGGCAGGTCCCAAGGTGGAGGACACATAATAGGACGGGGGCGTTGGAAAGAGAGAGACTTAAAAAGTCTAGCAAACAATGGCGAAACAGAAATCAAAGAGAGGACATGGAACTCCTGAATCGCAGCCCACTGAGCCCGAAGAGTCGAAATGGCCAAGCCCAGCATAAATCCATCATTCAAAAAATCCAAAATGCGAGCCGGATCCAAAGAAGCCACCGACAGATCGCGACACAGACACCAAGAAACAAAATTATCCCAGTGTTTTGCATAGGATTTAAGAGTAGAAGGTCTCCTGGATTGCTGAATGACCCCAGCCACAGCCAATGAACAGCCAGTTCGCATCAACGAATCCCTCTCAAGAGCCAGGCCCGCAGACCCAAGGAACGGAACACAGGCAGAGGAAGAAGAGGACCCAACAGAGGATAAGGACTGAATGGCAAGGCCCACCCCGGATACACAGCCAATTCCACCATCAGGGGATACCAAGGGCGACGCATCCAACCCGGAGCAATGAGAAGCACAAAGGATCCCTCCCTCTTGATCTTCTGCAAGACCGCCGGAATCAGGGGAACAGGGGGAAAGGCATACAAGAGACCCGTCGGCCAAGGGAACGACAGGGCATCCACCCTCCATGCATCCCGGCAAGGCATAATTGTGCAAAAGCAACGGATCTTGAAATTGTCCTGGGAAGCAAAGAGGTCGACAATCGGACAACCAAACATCCGCCGCAACCTCCTGAACATCACATGTGTCAGGGACAAAGAGCCCATGGAGGAAAAACACCCGGCTCAGACAATCCGCCACAGTGTTCTCCGTGCCAGGTAGATAAATGGCAGATAGGGACTCCAGATGTAACTCTGCCCAACAACAAATCCGACGGCTGAGGCAACTGAGGGATTGAACCTTGCACCCTCCTTGATGGTTTACATACGACATCACAACCTGATTGTCCGTTCGGACGTGCACATGGTGACCCTGAACCAGATCCGAGAAATCCAACAAACCCAGAAGTACGGCTTTCAGCTCCTCGTAGTTGGAGGAACATGACAACACCGACTGAGGCCAAACCCCTTGAGTCATCGAATCCCCCAGAGTAGCAGGCTGGCATCGGTAGTGACCACGCGGGTGGGAACAATCAGAAAGGGGCGGCCCCTGGACAGATGACCCTCGTCCAACCACCAACCCAGGACCACCCAAACTTCTTCCGACATAGGAACCAAAACAGTCATATCTAGGGAACAGGGGTCCCAATGCGACAAAACGTGGGACACCACCGGGTACATGTGGAGTCAAGCCCACGGCACCGTCAACAATGACGCCGACATCAGACCCTGAACCCTCAGCCATAGGCTCACAGGATGAGAATGTCCCACCAACAGGGCACGAACTGCAGACACCAGGGACAGAATCCTGGGAGGTGGCAGGAACACCATACCCAACCGAGTCCTGAACAGAGCCCCAATGAAAGTCAATTCCTGTGCAGGAACCAGGGAGGACTTCGGTACATTCACTAGGAACCCATGATGCTCCAGGCCATGGCACACCCTCTGGACATGCAACTCCACCTTAGGAAGAGAAGAAGCAGAAATTAAAATGTCGTCCAGATAAGGAAAAACACTAATGCCCTCCCCATGCAAAAGTCCAATAAGAGGAGCCAGAACCTTAGTAAAGACCCTGGGAGCAGAGCAGAGTCCAAAGGGCATTACCTGGAATTGGTAATGCCGACCCATTACGCAAAACCGGAGAAATTTCTGAGAGTCTGGATGAACAGGGATATGGAGATAAGCATCCCTCAAGTCTATCGATGCAAGGAAGTCGCCCTGAGATATCAGAGGAAGGATCAACTGAAGGGAAACCATCTTGAACTTCTGGTGAGGGATGTAAGTATTCACCCACTTCAGGTCCATCACTGGCCGAAGATCCCCAGTGCGCTTTGACACCAGGAATAGGATGGAATACACACCCAACCCCAATTGATCGATGGGAACAGGAATCACCGCACCCTTGACCACCAGGGATTCGATGCCTTCCAAAAGCGCCAATCTCCTTACAGGATCTCTGGGACAAGGAGTAGCCCTGAAACAGTCTGGGGGAGTCTGGATAAATCCAATACGCAATACCTCTGAAAACACCTGCAGCACCCATTTGTCCGAAATAGTCATTCTCCAAGACTCCAGGAAGAAACTGAGGTGACCCCCAACCAGACCCATACCAGGAGCGATCCAGTCACGACTTTGGTGCAGGAGTGGAGGAGGAAGAAGAACCGGAGAACCGGGTTTTTCCAAAGGAAGGAGCACCCCGGCCACGCCCCCTCCCACGAAAGGGCTGACCAGCTCGACCCCTCCGAGAAGGGCCAAAAGCCCTCTGAGAACCAAATGAACGGAAGTGACCCGCCCTCTCAGGAGCCAGGAGTTTACGGTCCTCCGCCGTTTTCTTAACCATGTCATCCAGAGGCGACCCAAAAAGTTTAACCCCAGAAAAAGGAATCTTCATCAGGAGATTTTTCTGCGCAGCATCAGCCTTCCATGAACGAAGCCACAACTGGCGTCTCGCAGCCACCGAAGACCCAGCCGCGGAAGCCGCCGCTCCCAAAGAGTCAAAGGAGACATCCGAAAGCAACCGAACTTGTTGCTCCATCATAGCCAGGGTAGAAGAAACATCCTCCCCCTGGTCCAACAATTCAGACAGAGACTGAAAATCCTTAAGCAAGGATTGTATAGTGTAAGAAGCATAGGCAGCCGCCCTGATAGAGAAATTCGCAGCCGCAAAAGTGCGCTTCACCGCACCATCCACTTTACGGTCAACCGGGTCAGCAGGAGAAGAATCCTCAGACACTACAGTTCCATGAGACGCCATGCTGGCCAACAAGGAATCAACCTTCACTGAGGAAGGGAATTTCACATCAAAGTCCAGTAGCGGATACCTCTTATTCAAAAAGCGTGGAAAGGAACCCTTGTCCACATCTTTCCATTCATTCTCCAGGACCCTCAAGACTGAAGAGTGTAGAGGCAAAGAATCAGGTTCAGGACGCTGGTATTGCGCAAATAGATAGTCTTCCAGAGGAACAACAGAAGCAGGAAACACCAAGTTCTCTCTAATGTGACCCAGCACCTCCTTCAGGTCGGCACCCTGCACAAAACGACCTCTGACATCAACCTCTTCCTCAATGTCAGAATCAGCAGCCGCAGCGCCATCAACCTTAGCCCGCTTCGCAGGAGGAAAAGGCATCTGACCTTGCATAGCAGCAGCCACAGCAGAATTGATCATCTGCTGCAACACGTCCATAGAGGGGATCTGTATACCAGAACCAGAAGCCTCAGGAGCAGAATCAGGCACAGAACCACTCTCCATCATAGTCATACACCAGTGAACGCATGAAGTGAAACACAGGCAGGGAAGAAGACAACAAGCCTGGCATAAAAGGCCCCGGGGTTGCTAGGCAACCTAACAAGCCAGTACATGCAATCAGACAAATTAACATAAATGTCGTACGAAACAGCCGCGCGCATGCCCATAGACAGTGGATGCAACACAGAGACCGTCGTGTGAGGATGGAGAGAGATCGAACACCGCCCTACCACTGTAAGGAACGTGCACCGAACCTGCATCTCAAGAAATGTGTACGGGAATCACCCGCCCCCACAGCAAGTACACGCGGCCCCGTCAGGTGGTAAGAACGCTACCGGGAGCCTCCGACCCCAGATCAAACGCATCCGGCCGCACTACGTCCGCTTAGCAGGACGCGCGGCCGGTAAAGTAAACAAACCACTGACAACAGTCAGGAGGCCGAATCCAGAGTCACAGCATGACTCATCACAATCGAACGCCACTGAAAGTCCGCTGAAGCAGGACCAGAGGCGCGAAGGCAGTAGTAGGAGGTAAAAAAACATTTAAAAATTAATTAAACTACCGACAACAGTGAAAAAACATACTACTACCCCCAAACTAGATACTCCAGGGCATAACGGGTCTGCTCAAGCAGGAACCCAGCCCCACTCACCTGATCAACAGGCAACACAGCACTCGGAGAAGTGCAGAAAAAAAGAACAGGTCGAGATGTTTGGTATGTATCCCTTTATGGGATTGGCTGAAGACACTGGGGGCCATATTGGAGGAGGGAGGGGAGACTAGAGCGCTGCTCTTTTAATTTTACTTGGAGTTCTGTGTGGAGCCGGAGGCTCATTTGTGAATACTGTGGCGAGGAAGACTGGACGAGGAGGTAATGTGTGGTGTACAAGCCTGGTTCTAGCGGGTGGGCCAGGCTCACCCAAACATGAGCCTGGCCCACCCAAACATTGACCGTGGCCCTCGCAGTGACGTCAGGAAGGCCAACAGAAAATGGCCACTGCAATTTAAAATGTTCCTCTGAACGCTATTTTTCTAGGAGCTGCGTGATTGGGCCTGGGCTCTTTCTCACAGGCACCCCCAATCACGCATCTCTTTTTAGAAAAGTGGGTTGTGTCCCACCCACTGGTGCAGGTACAGGGACATGGAATAGGAGAAATCCTCTTTGGTACCTGTAATCTGTGCGTACCGTCCTGCTGCGTGGATATATCCTTCTTTTCAGAGCTGGAGAAAAGGAGTTTGTTGATCCTGATTCACCTTTCCAGACCCCTTCAGCTGTTTATCAGATCCGGCTGTGACAGAGTTTGAACGTAGCTGTGGCTATTGGTCTGTTTTTTTAAATTTGCACAGGCCTAGGTAGATACATACTTCGTTTATGCTTCGAGGATGTGTGTATATTAGTTAATGTTTTAAAAATCTGTGAGGGCCCAGCAAGACACATACTTCGTGTATGCTGTGTATATTTAATTTATATCATTGTGTCGTTATCATGACGGATGCAAGACACAACTACTAAAATGTCCAGATAACTCTGGCGATTAATGATCCTGCTGGAGAGCAATATTTTGTATGTTCGTAATTTTTTAATGCAGATAAACTGTCTTTTATGTGGATAGCTCAGTGGGTTACTTGCAGTACAGAAGTTACAATCCTAAAATAGGACAGTGACCTATGAACTGACATCAAAGAGCTACATACAAACCTGAATGGTATAATTCAAACATATTTTTTTTGTGTTGCAATATAGTTAGAATTTTCCCAGTCTTTCATTACTCTAATGTTGCTATGAAGAGTTTGTTTTGTCAGATATACATTTTAATCAGTAAAGCCACTGAGGTATGCTTTAAATCCTGCGTTTGTGCGTCTCCAGACCAAACCCTCTTAAAGCATACTGCCCACCAGTATGGATGACATGTGATTCCTACACCTTGTAATCCTCATTGGCTTATGTGACATTCCCCATAGGCTGATTTACATTGTTGTAGGATTCATTGTCTCTGCATAATGTGTGCATGATGTAAGTACTGTGACACCCTACACTATGAGTAGCGCTATACAACAAATTAATTTGAATATGAGAGAGGGGCTACAGAGAGATGAAGAACACTGTTGGAGGATGGCAGTGAGGGAACCCAAGGAGGAGGTCATGGGGGGGCTACCGAAAGTTGAAGTGCACTGTTGGAGGGTGGATTGAGGGAGTCTGAGGAGGAAGTGATGAGGGGTAAAGGCTATGGAGAGATAAGGAGCACTGGTGGAGGGTGGTAGTGAGGGAGTCTGAGGAGGAGGCGGCCATGAGGGGGCGATGCTATGGAGAGATGAGGGGCACTGTTGGAGGGTGGCAGTGAGGGAATCCTAGAAGGAGCTCATTGGGGAGGGGCTACAGAGACATGAAGGAACCTGTTGGAGGGTGGCAATGAGGGAATCTGAGGAGGGGGTCAATAGGGGGGAGAGGATATGGAGCGATGAGGGGCGCTGGTGGAGGGTGGCAATGAGGGAATCCAAGGAGGAGGTCATTTCAATACACATGTCAAATGCATGATTACAGATACATATACATTTACAGTAATCAAATAATTGGAGAGTATTATTTAGAAAATACTTGAACATATAAGAAATACAATGTTATTCAAACTGCACAAATGTGGCAGTATGTGAGAACTGCAACTCGTTACTGTAAAGAAAATATTAATATACACATTTATATCAATTACGAAATTACACAGCAGATGCACTCTCTGTAAAGGCTCAAGTGCACTGCATTGGATTAATAATGTTATTTCATATGATTACACAAGGCCATACGTACACATATATGTGGCCGAATTTAATATGAAAGGATTGAGTCAAAATGATCCTGCTCCAGACAGGAAGGATAGTATGGCGGATTCTATAGAAATTATTTAGAAAGTATTGTTTTGCCAGCTAAATAAAAATATATATTTTTGTTTTTAAACAAGAAATTGTACTATTTTTACCTCAATACAAAGGAAACTCTCAGAGCAATTTCCTAGTTAAATTAATGTATGATAAGATTACAGTTTATATCTTACTGGCAGAGATTATGTTTACCCCAAATAGGCTGCCAGAGTGCTAAGCACTGTTCATGACCTCCATCTGCTGGCCGCAGTCACTACTGCCACATGTTGCGCTGAAAGATATTTAACACTAAAATATTCAGTGACAGGTGTGGACCATCAAACTCACCAGTCCACATATTTTCTTATCTACGCTTCACACACTGCGATAGTTCCACAAACACTCTCGCCTCTCGCACATTTTGTCCATCACAGTTGTGCGACAGGGACAAATCAATGCAAGGTTCACCAACAGGACCACAAACACTGTACAGACTGACTTACATTGCTCGCCATTCTGTTACGCCAATGCTGCTAATTTGCTAGGCCTATTTTCTAAATGACCAGGTGGGATGGGGACACTGGCAAACTGAGGGCGTCATTTATGAGGCACCTTGTGGCACCAGAATGCCAATTTTTTGATGTTCCTGTGGTGCAATGTGCCCGAGCATATTTACACGAACACGTAAAGCCACTTTACGTTGCTTTTCATGGCCTTGTAAATATGTGTCCATTTCACGCAGAACACTGCGTGAAAGGGGCGTTCCATGGGTGTTGCTGTGTGTGTTCCCACGCAACACCCATAAAATCCGACACATTCTCAGATTTACGGAAAATCGTAAACCTAGGAATGCGTCAGAATTTAATGTCACCCCAGGGTCGTTTTTGCCTTTTCTATGTGTGCTGCATCTTGCAGCACACATAGAAAAAGGAAATCGCCTGAATTGATTTTGTGCCAATCAGCCCTGCAACGCAGGCACCTTTGCACCATGGTGCAAGGGTGCCTGCGTTGGCTGCCCATTGTGCGCCGGCGCTAGGAAAAAGGACAGGAATGCACTGCATCACATAGATACAGCGCATTCCTGCCCTTTTGTTTTGACAGGAGGCAGCGAGCAAGATTCCTTGCAGTGCTGCCCTACACCAAAACCTCATACATTAGGCCCTGGGGGGCGTGGCTTGGACGGCAGAGCTGATGGCTGCCTGATCCTGCCGCTGCGCCGTAACGGAGAAAACAAAGCTGATTGCTCCGACAACGAGTGAAGATAAATCGCCACAAAAAGAAGAATCAGGCATCGGAAACGTAGGGCCTGAGGAGGATGCCTTCTCTAAGATGCTAGACGCCCTCTGGAAGGAGTATAACAGACTATAAGGGGCGAAGCGAGACGAGGGTAAAGAAAGCAAGATGGCGACTCCGAAAACGAAACCGTTCAAGGATTCGAAAGAGTCGCGCTGAGACAGGAACGGACCCGCTGCACACAAAGGCAGCATACAACAGCCGGCCCAAACCTATCTAACACCTGGCCAATATGGGAAAGCAAAAGACACAAGGTGAGCACGGGCCAGCAACTAGCCACAGTGCAGTGCGCACTCATCGCGAGCGCACATATCCCCCGGGGCCGCAAGGCTGCATGCCAAGAGCGAGAGGAGCGGGTGAGGTAGCGGACAGTTGGTTGCTAATAACAAAAGATCTACTGAAGAAAGAAACCATCCAGGACCGAAACGCGAGCTCGTCTCTCTTCCACACCCGAAACCGAAATGGGAGCGTGGCCATAATAGCACACCAGCAAAGGCGGGCGCCCCATAATGCCCAGACGCAGCAATCAAAAGCGCGATAGCGACATGAGGCCGGAGCGTGCAAGTAGCGCCAAGCAATAAGACAGAGGCACGTAACAAAAACTGCATAAAGAAGCAATAAAAGCCCCACCAGAGCGAACTACGAGAAACTCCCAGCCCAAGATGGCACCCAAGCCAATGAAAGCCTATTAGGGGAGGTCACGCATAACGGACTATAAGGGGCGAAGCCGGGAACGGACCCGCTGCGCACAAAGGCAGCATACAACAGCCGTCCCAACCCTAAATAACACCCGGCCAGTGCGGGTAAACAAAGGACACAAGGTAAGCGCGAGCCAGCGAATATCCACAAGGCAGTGCGCACTGATCGCGAGCGCACATATTCCCCGGAGCCGCAAGGCTACACACCAAGAGCGGGTGGAGCGGGTGAAGGAGCGAAGCTGAAACGGGAACGCTGCCCTAATAGCACACCAGCAATGGCGGGCGGCCCATAAAGGCCCTGACGCAGCAAACAATAGCGCAATAAACGGGACAAGGCTGAGCGAGCAACAAGCGCTACAGCAATAAGACAGAGACACAAAACAAAATTGCAAGCATCAACAAAATTAGCACCAGAACGAAACAACAAGAGATTCCCAGGATCTGTGCACTTAACACCCACATCTCGCTCAGTACGGACAGCTCTCGCGATAGCAAAGGTGACAAGGGCGGGGGGGTGACCCCAATCAAAGCACCCAGATAGTTCTCCAGAGAAGAGGTACCCGCAAATAGTCTGTAGAAACCGACAGACAACTAAAGGGAGAGGTTAAGCGCACATAGAGAGCGGGGATACAGTCAGAGGTGCAAAAGGCAGGAAAGAAACACAGGAAAAGAGGAGCTTGAAAGCGACACACAGAGAAACACCGAGAGGGCAAGTAAGATAAACAAGGCAAGCAAAGCAGGCAAAGTAACATGGCGGACAGAGAAATGAGATTACAGCAACAACAACTTAAGAAGAGCAAAGGGGAGCCAGCAACATCAGACTCACCGATCAAACAAAAACCGGACATAAATAGCACCCTAGAAATGATCCTAAAAAATTAGCGGATGTGCACGACCTGGTGAAAACTACAAAACTCACCACAGACATGATCCAACTTTAGATCGCTGCAGTCAAAGCAGACCTGAACTCAGTGAACATTAGACTCGCAGCGGCTGAGCAAAGGATCGGCAACGTAGAAGACTCTACCCACAACGCGATCAAGGACATGAATTCATTATCGAAGATCGCAGAAACAATCCAAAAGCAGACAGCTGAGATGGAAGACAGGAACCGCAGAGGGAACATCCGCATACTTAGGATCCCGGAAGGGGCGGAAGATACGGCGGGGTCCTGCTCAGCATTTCTTGAAGACCTGATCCCCGAGCTCACCAACTTAAAATTCACCCATCAGTTCGAGCTGGATAGAGCATACAGGATTCCCGCTTTCAAATCCCCAATGTCCCAAACAGCTCGGCCTATCATATGCAAGCCCTTGAGATCGCAGCATACGGAAGATATTTTTAACTATGCCCGCAAAAATCATCAGATCAGCTGGAAAGGCCACAAGATCACTCTCACGCAGGACTACTCTAAACCCACGGTCGACACCAGGAGAGGTTTTCTAGCCCTAGGTCAAAGACTTAGGAGTAAAAACATTCAATTTTCGTTTGTGGCACTGCAACATTTAAGATATTAGATAAAGGCAAAAACTATTTTTTCACAGACCCACGAGACCTGGTGAACTACCTAGACGGTCCAGTAGCTCTGAACATGGACACCTCACCCCTAGGCTCTGCAAAGAGAGGACCGTCACCGGAACCGAACACCGGGTGAGCAGTAACCTAAAAAGAACTACCTCAATAAAGACTCAATAAAGTCTCTGCAAACATAGCTACCTCATAGAGACCAGGAACTACCTCAATGACACTACCTACCTCAAAATGACGCAACAACTACCTCAAGCCAGAGGATGATAGCATACACCAACTATCTGCCTCAACAGCCACAGTGAGGAGGCGTATCCTTTTTGATCACAATGCCATATTTGTACATGTCTACCTTAAGGAACAATGTGGGCAATGGAGTATGCAAGCCACTTACCAGACAACATTTCTGCATGAGGCGGAACGGCGATCCTGCCGTCGCACCTCCGACTCACGAGTAACTGCGGGGAGGGGAGGGAGAAATCCGCACAAGGATCTCCCAGTTTTCTGTCCTCTGTATTTTCCAGTCTTTTCTTCTTTTCACACCTTCTTCTTCACTGCACACGATATTTGACAAAACCTGCAAAACAATGCACAGAGGGACCCACCCAGACAACCTCAATGGGGGGGACCACCTCCAGAGGGAGAAATTCTGACCGGGCAAGATACACTTGAGTGTTGGGCATATAGAACCGCCACACCGCACCTTAGCTGATGGCCCCTAATAAGACACTCACCCTGACAACTGACCTTCATATAGTATCCCTCAATGTCAAGGGTCTAAATCACCCCATTAAACACAGAAAGATAGTGGACTACCTAGCAAAAACCAAAGGCGAAATAATACTACTACAGGAGACCAGACTATCCAAGGAAGATGCCAAACTAGTCAGAGCCAACTGGATCGCACAGACGGTTTGCTCGCCAGCCGACAAAAAGAAGCGAGGTGTCCTGACCTTAATATCCAAAAGATCAAAAATAACAATAGACTCACACTCCCACGACAAGGAGGGCAGACTCCTAGTAACACACCTGAGGAGGGGGGAGGAGCGGTTCCACGTGGCAAACGTATATGTCCCCAATACAGACGACCCCACCTTCTGGGCAGAGGTATTAAACACGCTAGACAATTTCCCCCAAGACGAACTCATGGTAGTGGCGGGGGATTTTAACATCCCACTAGAGCACATCATAGAAAGGCAATCCTCATGTCATTACCACCCCAACAACTCGCACTCCAAAACATTTGCTCCAAATTCAACCTCAAAGATGCGTGGCGACTACAACACCCAGGTACCAGAGACTACACTTTCTACTCCAATCCACACAACTCCTACACCAGGATAGACTACATACTAATCTCGGGTACGCACACACGCCCAATCTAATCGAACACTCCGAAATAGCGCCAAGACTAGATTCAGACCACTCATGCATCAGCCTAAAACTAAGCGGCTGCCACAACGAAGCTGTCCCCAGGAGATGGCGCTTTAACAGTGAAACTCTATCAGACCCAGCAAACAAAAAGGAAATCGAGGGCGCCATAATAGACTACCTAAGCCACAATGATACCCCAGAGACTAGTGTTAGCACACTATGGGAGGACCTAAAAGCAACGGTCAGGGGTAAGATGATCGGAATGAAGGCAAAAGTGAACAAAAATGTGAACTTGAGACTAAACCAACTCGAGGAAAAGATAAAAAGATTAGAACTTGATCACGTAAAAGCCACAAAAGATGACAAACTCCTAGCGAGACTAACACAGAGCAAATATGAGTATAACAAAATCCTGAGTGATAGAGCAGTGCTGTGGTTCAACAAGTGCAAAGCCTTTACCCTTTGCAAGGCAAACAGAGTGGGGAAGCTCCTTGCCTCCTACCTGAAACACAAACGCAACCAGTTTGCGGTATAATCTATCACAGACTAAAAAAATAAAACACACACAAGAAACAAGGATATCTTCAAGACATTCCAGGAGTTCTACTCAAAGCTCTATAGGAACGACCAGATCCTTAAACAAGAAGAATGCACAAAATACCTTGACAGAATAGGGCTCCAGAAGCTAAATACAGCAGACACAATAAGGCTAGGCCTGGAAATCAACTGCACGGAAATCGAAATGGCAGTCAAGTCACTGAAAAAAAATAAGGCCCCCGGGTCAGACGGGTACACAGCGGATTTCTACAAGTCCTTTTTAACCCACCTAAACCCAACCATGAAAAGGGTCTTTAACCAAGCCGTAACTATAGGGAAAGTTCCTCAATCCATGTCAGAGGCTAATATAATAGTCATCCCAAAGGAAGGTAAAGACCTCCAATTGCCAAAAAATTACAGACCCATATCCCTCATCAATGTGGACTGTAAAATCTACGCCAAAATCGTGGCGGTCAGACTAAACACGATCCTCCCCAAATTAATAAGCAGCTTCCAATTTGGATTCATGCGCAACCGTATATCTAGCGATAATACCCAGCTTCTATGTCATATACTAGAACAGGTGTCCGCCAAACCAGTGCCGGCAGTAGCTATAGCACTAGATGCAGAAAAGGCCTTTGATAACATCTCCTCGGCCTTCCTAGAGCGATGCATGCAGGCCTTCGACCTGGGGGAGGCATATATACGAATGACTATGGCCCTTTATCAGGCCCCGTCAGCCCACATCACAGTGAATGGCACACTCTCTGACCCCTTCACACTGCAGCAAGGAACCAGACAGGGATGCCCACTGTCACTGGCACTTTTCTTACTGGCCCTTAAACCCCTCATACAGGACATAAAGCTAAACACTAGCATAAAAGGGGTCAATATCAACGGAACTGTAGTAAAACTAGCCGCCTACGCAGATGACATAACGATAGTAACAGAACAACCAAACCCCTCAATAAGGGCTCTGATGACCACAATAGCAGAATACTCCAGGCTATCAGGGTATAAACTAAACAATGATAAATCTGAATGTAAACCACTAAACATCCACTGTACGAGAGACACTCGAGGGGACTCGGGGTTGACATGGCAGACGGGACACATCAAATACTTAGGAATATATTTTGGTTCCGACCTTATCAACACTCTACACTACAATGAGAAGACGCTACTAGAAAAAATTAAGAAGCTTTTGGAATCCTGGTGCCCAAAATTCATAACTTGGTGGGGAAGGATAGAAACAATAAAAATGATGATCACCCCAATGATTAACTATCTGATAAGCATGCTCCCACTCCTACTCGCAGACTATTTCCACCGAAAAATCAATATCATGCTTACTAAATTCCTCTGGCGTGGTAAAACGGCAAGGATTAGCATTAGGAAATTGAGGTTAGAGAAAGCCAAGGAGGGGTAAATCTGGCAGACTTTAGGGTGTTCCAGCTAGCCTTTCTAGCAAAACAGGTCACTTACTGGGTTGCCCCGGCGACCGACTACATACCAGTTTGGCTACAGGTTGAGAAAGCCATCCTATACAACCCGAGGCCTCTGGCCCTACTAATGGCAAATTTGTACCCACACACATCCAAACCTATCTTTAAAAACACAAAATCGCACTCCTAAAAGTCGACAAGAAGATGGAAGTTAGCATATAAGGGTCTAAGTCAGAATCACTTCGACACATGGATAGAAAAAGATATATGCTACCCACACCAACTTGAGAACGAGGAATACCCCATTACCTTCTCCGACCTAAAATCAAGCCACCACCTAAAAGACATAGATCTATACCAATTCCTGAAATTAAGAACAGCCTCATCAAAGAGGAAACTAAATAGCGCCCAACCCTCAATCTTCAGATATGTTTCAAATATTAACAAACTAGGACACCAAATCTCGCAACTATACAAGCTATTACGCCCTAAAACCAACAAACTTAATGAAAAAACAATAGCATACTGGGACAAGCAGTCCAACAACCCGCTCAATGAACAGGAATGGGCAACTCTGTGGGCCTCGGCCTCGTGTAATAAGATCACCCCTGTCCTAGCGCAAACTAAATTCTGGCTGCTCTACAAAGCTTTCTGGACCCCAGCCCGACTACACACACTAGGACTCAGGGAAGATTCCCTCTGCTGGAACTGTAACAAAGAGAAGGGAGATCTAGCACACCTTATCTTCCAATGCCCAACACTCAAGGTATTCTGGGAAAAAGTATTTGACTTCATCAATAATGTGTTTAACTGCAAACTAGCGATGGAATTCTCCTCCCTGACCACGGCGTCTCTACGCACGAATCTGAGCGGGACAAGGACCTAATAGACCTTTTACCGACAGCAGCGGTTAAATTGGTACTATCCAACTGGAAAGACACAAGCAGAACTAACTACAAAGGATGGATTAGCTGGGTCACACACCTCAGAGGAGCGGACAGCATTGCGCTACAGTACTCACCCTGGAAAGCGTCCTCGAGGGGCTGTGGGAAGCTCTGGACACGTACCTGGACCCTTATGAACCCCCATAAACAACTGGCTTCCACAGTTAGCGGACTGACCCTCGTACCAAAGGCGCAGAGCACAAGAGCCCGGGTGGGCTCGCAGGCGGTCTCATAAACCCTGAATGTATGAAAGACGTAATACAGTGTGAATAGCTGTCACCAATGTAATGCCAAACAACTGTACCTCTCTACATGCCTGTCCTATCCCACTTTGATTTCACCTTTAATTTTCCTGTCCTTTCTTCCTTACATCTCTCTCACTGTCAAAATATAAGTAGTAAGGGGTAGCTACGTATACATCATTGTACAAACGATTTCTACCATTCGTGGCTAACCCTGCAACAGTATTTGTGATTGCATACTGTATAAAAAAATAAAAAAAAGTTAGGCTCTGAGATGTAACGCGGTTTCAAGAGCATTCAAGGTTTCAAAGTGTGCCCGCCCTACCCAGTGAATGGGTAGGCATAGTTTTCTGGTAGGGCCCTCAAGAGCTCTTTCCGTTAATTAGAAAGGGGCCCTAATATCGTGCAAGACATTGGTTTACTGAGCAGGAATGTACAAAGACAAATTATTTGTCCCCTTTATACATTGCTATGCCTACTGTGCCAATTTTGACCAGCTACAAGGACGGTCGTAGTGGGTGCAAAAACAAATGTATTCTTTTGTGAATTGGGAATATGCCTGCCTCTACTCTCTGCACTCCTCTGGCCATGCCCCCTCAAATAAATATTACGTGTTGCCCTTATATTTGCGCGCTGCAAATTTACACACTTGCTGCATTGTATGTGAAGTAGGCTAATCCAACTATTTTTTTTTCCCAACATGCAAGCTGGCTCATAAACTTGACACACTCTCTTTGCCAACATAGCCTATGTATCAGTGCTTCTTATTCCATGGTATTGTTCCACTATGTCTGTCCCAGCCCTTTCTGAACTACTTAGATGACATTCTTCCCACTTCTACTACATTGTTCCTGTGCCCTTCCCTTTCTCTAGTGGTATTCTTTTTCTTATAGACGTTTCACATTAGAAAATGTGATTAACTACATGGATTTGTGCAGGTGCAGATGCGATTTTGAACTGACATTTATACACATGTACAAGTAGATGAACAATATTTCCACCAACTGGAAAATGCAAAAAAGGTTATCATGGAATTATTGACGGGTGGAAATGTCAGTGATGCAAAAAATGGTGGTATATGTAAAATACCCTATTCTCAAACCCTTATATAAATCATTATATTTTTTGCCTTTTTCAATTTAACCCATACCTTGTCATCGAAGCCACATCTGGCCATGGCTATGTATGTCTCTTTTTAAAGCCGTAACCTCTGATAATAGACACAATACTCAAGTAGCAATGTATACTTCTGTTAAGTTGCAAAAATATTTGGAAAAGAGGGTGCAGCTTGTTTGCTTGTTATGTTATATATTTATGTTATAGAATCAGTGATTTTATAGTGTCCTTATCACCCATGACGGTATCCAGGCTCCGTATAGCCAGTGTATGAGGCTAACCCTGGAGGGCTTACTTGAAGAGCAAGGTCGTCAGCTTCTTGCAGAAGTCAAGAAGAGAGGAGGGGGACTTCGATCTAGGCTTTTTGGAGCCAGATATGAGACTTTTTTGTATGCGTGGGGTGTGTGCTAGTGAGAGACCAGCAGAGCAGAGGTGTCTGAAAAGCTGGTGGAATGCAGCCAGCCTGTGTTATGGAGTGCTTTGCAGGTGTGGGGGAGGAGTTTGTAGTATTTAAGCTTGTGTATTGGGAATCAGTGGAGTTTTCTAAGGTGCGGTGTGATGTGGGCTCAGTGTGGGAAGTTGAGGACTTGTCAGGCTACTGCATGTTGAACATTTGGCATTCTTCTTGCAAGCTGATTGATTATCCCTGCATACAGGTTGTTCCCATAGTTGTTTGGTAGCCACTTGAAGATTTTCTTCAGTATAGGATGTTGAAGCAGGACGAGGTTACGGTGTTGACTTGGGCAGCCATGTCCAGCTTGTAAATGATTCAGTGCCCTTCAATGTTATGAAGTGATTGAAATGTAGATTTACCAGCTTTGCACTCAGAATGATACGAAGAGTTGAGAGTGCATGCTCGCCATTGAGGGACAACCAGCCAGCCATTTACTCTCCTACTTATTTATATCTTCCCATTTAGCACTCTCCACCACCTGTAACTTATTTTGTTTTTGGTGTGCCTTTTTACTTTCATCACTTATTTGTCAGCCATTCACATACTCCATCACTGTTAGAGCTGGGGGTCTCTCGTTGGCAGAGGTAGGTACCTTTGACCAAATTGGGACCCTTGTTTCTAAGTCAGAGAAAGGGGATTACACTACTGGATAACCAAAATAGACTTAAAGATGGTAGAAGTCACTTAGTTAAAGTTGATGATAAATGCAACACAGTTCTCACAAAAGTACCTGGATGCGTAACGCAAAACAAATAAAATGTTTGCAGGGATGGAGATGCATTGGTTCCTTACTTCAGGGGAGACGATGCGTCGCGCCTCAATGCTTGCGCAGAGTAGGCGATGCGTCTTGGTCCTTACCGGAGAGGAGGTGATGCGTTGATTCTCGTACTGCGTTCCGGTTACGATGCGACAAGATGGCGCCCTGATGCGATGCGCCAATCCGGTGCGATGCGATAAGATGGTGCCCTTGATGCGACGACGTGAAGATGATGCGTGCACGCCCGGCGGCCGTGCGGCGAACTCTGTAACTTATTAGCCGCGACAGGCTCTGCGACACGCTTCTCTGGTTATGTGTCGGGTAACAGCTTTGACGAAGGCACGCTTCTCTGGTGATGCAGCGGCGACCTCTGCAGCGGCGAAATGCTTGTCTGGCGATGTGACGGCAACAGCTGCGACTGCGACACGCTTCTTCTTCGTTGAGTCACGCTTCCAGCTCCCAGCGACACTCAGGCTTCTGCGGACAGAATTCCCAGCTAGGAAATTCAGAGGGGAGGTGGTGGTGAAGTCTTTTGTCCCTGAGACTTCAGCAGGAGGCAAGCACAAGTTCAATCCCTTGGAGTAATATTCTGCAAGATGATGAAAGTTCTTTGAAAGTTCCTTCTCCTCTCCTTGGCACTGAAGACACCCCTGTATGCCAACCCAGCAACACACAACACTGCAAGGGGGGCAGTCCAACTCCTACAGCTTCCTTGGTTCTTCTCCTTGGCAGAGGTTCGTCTTGTTGTTCCAGAAGTGATCTAAAGTCTTGGGGTCTGGGTCCCCATATTTATACTACTAAATCCTTTGTCCTCTGAAGGCAGAGGGGCCTGTACCTAGTCCAAACCAGTTCTGTGCAGTCCTGGAGCACTTTGTTTACAGGACTCCTCCTTTCCTTTGACAGTGTGGGCCAGGGTCATCAGACGCTCCACAGGAGGTGGAGCCAGCATTATGGAAGGCAGGCACATCCCTATTCACACCCAGGTGCTATCTCCTCCCACCACTCTACATGCAGATAGGTCTATTGAGCGCTGTGCTGACTCACCCTGTCTCCTGCAATCCCCCAGCCCCTGTCATTCACAAAACCAGACACACAATACACAATCTAGCAGAGGCAGGCTGGACGGTTAGGTAAGAAGATACCTACTTTCTAAAAGTGGTATTTTCAAACAGAATGTTAAAACCAACTTTACTAAAATATGTATTTTATCATTCTGAGTTCAGGCATACTAAATTCGAATTTCTACCATGTTCCCTGAGTCAGTTAGGATTATAAAATGTAATAATCAAACTGCCCATTCTGGCCTATGGAGAACAGGTAGCCTTGCAATAGTGAAAAACGAATATGGCTGTAATTCACTATTAGAACATGCCACACACACCAGGGTATGTCCTACCTTATACTTACAATGCACCCTGCCCATGGGCCTACCATATGGGTGTCTGAAAGAAAAGGGAAGGTTTAGGGGCTGGCAAGTGGGTGCACTTGGCCAGTCAGCATAGCAGTATCAGACTGCACACAGGCTCTGCAATGGCAGACCTGAGATACACTTTACAGGCTGCTTCTGAGGGTGGCACAACCAGTGCTGCATGCCCACCAGCAGCATTTGATTTACAGGCCCCGGGCACACATGGTGCACTGTACTAGGTTCTGACAAGTAAATCAAATAATCCAATCATGGAGTCACTAATCAATACATGAATTTACAATAGAGAGCATATGCACTTTAGCTCTGATCAGCAGTGGTAAAGTGCCCAGGGTCATAAAACAGCCAACAACAGGTCAGATAAAATAGAGGAGGAAGGTAAAAAGTTCAGGGATGACCCTGCAAAAAGGGCCAAGTCCAGCAATCACCTTTTTCCATTTTTCACTGTCCCTGCTAAAAAAAGCCTTTCTTCATTGAGCAAGAGTTGATAGTCATGGTGTTATCATAAGAGTAGAGCTGCACATTTTTGGGTCCCTAGTCCAGCATACTCCTCACAGCACTATACTGGAAATGTGGGGCAGGACAGCCAACAAGGTGAATGTTGTTGGCCATACCCTGCACACAGTAAACATTAGGAAGTTTTGGAATGACCTCAGACTGAAGGTACGTGCCAAGTACAGCAACCACCAGCTGGAGGCTCAGAGGACTGGCGTGACCCTCCCAGTGCGCCATAACAACTCTTACCCTGGGAGGAGAAGGTGTTGGCCATCCTGCATACTGAGGGCTTGTCAGGAATACGTGTGGGAGCAGACATGGGTAAGGCCCACTTCATCAGCTGCCATAATATCAAAAAGTAAATTTCTCTCAATTCTCCTCCTACTTTCCTAACCTGCAATATCCAAAGTATCACAAATGTCGGTTTGTTGGTGGCAATGTGCTTTGTTGTATAGAAGAGCACATGTATCCAAATCCATAACATGCCTAATGTTAAAATGCTGTCTGTAACATCTAATTGTACATGCTGGAGCCATAAAATGTGTGAAATTTGCAAAGGTATGGTGTGCCATAAATGCGTGTTACCAACAGCTATAGTATACAAATTGTTTGTCAAGTGTAGATTAAGTGCAATTGAAGTCACTATAACTACCACTAGGACTTGTCACTCCTCCTCCAAACAACCTGATACATTCCTCTTGCCCCTTCTCACTTTTCTTCCATGTCACTGCTTAACTTCACTACTCATGTAGGTTACTATTACTCAAGTGTTGCTAAAGTGAGACTAAAGTGACTACAACTACCATGAAGCTTTGTCACTCCTACTCGAACCAACCTGATACACCCTTCTTGCCCCTTCTCACTTCTCTCCCATCTCACTTCTGAACTTCACTACTCATGCATCTTACCATGACTCTAGTTTTGATAAAGTCATACTGAAGTGAATACAACCACCATGAGGCCTTGTCATTTCAACTATAACCAACCTGAAACGCTCCTCTTGCCCACTTTCACTTCTCTGCCATTTCACTACTGAAGTTCAGAACTCATGCAGCTTACCATAACTCTAGTTTTGATAAAGTCACACTGAAATGACTACAACCACCATGAGGCCTTTTCACTCCAACTATAACCAGCTTGATAAAGTCCTCATCCCCACTCTCATTTCTCTCCCATTTCACTACTGAAGTTCACTCCTCCGGGATCTGTGCAATGTGCAGACAATGCTCTACTCAGATAAAGGTCTGAATACTTTGCCATGATGGTGTCCGGGACCCATCCACTGAATCAAATGATGGCATCAGTAGCACCATAACAATGATGTAGCCCCAATCTATGTTAGCCATGAAGGAAACTCATTTAATTAGCACTGGCAGGCCACCCCTAACTAGGCCCTTCTCACATGAGGAATGATGCAATGTATATATGTAAATAAGCTGGGTTTTTGCACATGTTAGACCCAACAATTGCATTGGACAAATATACAGGTTTAGACCAAATTGTATTTGTAGCAGAGTGCTGGAGATGTCAGATCTATCCCTAAAGTCAAAATGCGCCATATCTACACAGCTATTGAGCAGAGAAAATCTACTACATTTATTATATGTTTACAAATGTCTAGTAATCAACTTAGACTCTATGCAAATAGGTGACCAGACTAATCTCTAACTATGTTGTTCCATTCTAGGTTCCCATTTAATTTGACATAAAAAACGTGGATGTAGATACATCACTTCCAACATTAACAACATTCTCTATCTCTCAACTGGTCAATCCACCACTGCACCGTAACAGGGTGGAAATCTTCCCCACAAGATGAAGCCCTAAGTGCTTACAACGCTCCTCAAGAGGTGGACGTCAATGATGCTCCTGGCCCACCTGGGCACCCGGCAACAGCGGCCCTCACTGTGCCCACTTCAACACTTCCTATCACAGTAACAACAACACTGTCAACAACTGCCCTCCCAACCTGTGCAACTACCACTGTCACTCCCATCCTGTGCACCCCAGTCCTGGATCCTTCAATGGCTAACACAACCCCAGTCACAGAGTAGCCAGGACCCAGTGGTAGGGTGCAGCCTGTGCCAAGGGCACAGGGTAGTGGGGGGGGCGGCATTGTGGGAGGGTAACTGTGAGCCCACAAAGTGAGCACACTGAGCCCAGTGGCAACCCGGCTGCCTCATCCCAAGTCCTGGGAGTATACCAGGACTCCTAAAGTGTGATGGGCCAAGTAGTGGAAGAAGTTTGTGAAATGAAGGAGCTGCATAGGGACACATACCGGAAGGTAGTTGACATCCATACTTAGATGGCCGGCATCCATACTGTGTTGGCTGGCATTCGCACCAAGGTGGTCTCCCTGGTTGGGTGTTCTGGGAAATTAACACCACCCTCTGCAGGGCTTTCCCTCCTACACATACCCATTCCTGTGGTACTACTACATCGCCACCTTCAACATCTGTTGCAGCCACATGAAAGGAGGCCCTGCCAGAGGACAATACACCTGCTAGTGCCCCGTCTCAGCAGCTCCAGATCCCCCCTTTGTCAGAGGGAGGGGACGTCCACGGATAAACAGAGGAGCTCAGGATGGCAACACACCCACCACTCCAGTAAAATACCTTGGACTAATTTCCTCCTGTGTGTGCTACACCTTTACTTTGTTGGACAATTCTTGCCCATTTTTCCATGTCGCATTGGAGGAGTATTTTGGACTCCAGTACAAATTGGACTCTACTACATATATTTCATCTACCATGACTGAAGACTTCACGTATTGTTTGCACTGTTTAATTTCATGTTGTTTATTTCACCTTGTTCACTTCATTAAAAGCATGTCACCAAAGCATCCTGTTGTAATTTTCACATATAACAATTTAAATGTTCTTCCAGGTGAACTTTGCTTTGTTTGAAGTAGGGACTTCTGGAAGCATGGATATCTTGTATGTAAACAATGTTTGCGAATTCTGTCATACTTGAGGTGGTTTCCTAAACAAGGTTTGTGAGATCTGGCATACTTGGGGTAGTTTTCCCTGACTTTATGCCTCTACCTCCTGTATTTGTGACTGTGTGCAGGGCTTCGTTTTTGATGCTGTATGTACTCTGGGTGCTTTACCACTTCTGATCAGGGCTAAGGTATAAGTGCACCGTGAGTAAAATCTGAGTGGGTATCGATGATTGGCATATTTGTTGTACTGGTAAGTCCATAGTAAAGTGCAATATGTGGGCCCAGGGCCTGTACATTAAACATTAAATGCAACTAGTGTGCATACAACACTGATTGTGCCACCCACACAAGCAGCCTTTTAAAATTGTCTCAGACCTGCCACTGCAGAGTCTGAGTCCTGTATCAAATTGTACAGTTGACCTGGCAAGTGCACCCACTTGCCAGGCCCTACCGTCACCTCTCATTACATATAAGTCACCCCTAAGGTAGGCCCAAGGTACCACCATGGGCAGGGTGCAGTGTATGTGAAATGTAGGACATGTGCTGGTGTGTTTTACATGTCCTAATACTGACATACTGCCAATTTATTCTAGCAAAATTAAAAGACTGGCTCTCCCAATAGGCTATCATTGGAACTGTCTTGAAACATTTTACAAGTAACCTTCAGTGGTGAACAGCTAGAGATTTGGAATTAAGCCTCTCTGAACTCAGAATTTCATGACACATCTTTTACTAAAGGTGGTCTATTTACATATGTGTCTAAGAATGCCACTTTTAGAAAGACGCCATTTCCTTGTCTAACCATCCTGTGCCTCTGCTTGACTGTAGATTCAACGTCTGGTTTTAGATTGACAGTGACTTGTTTATGCATACACCCCAGACAACCACACAAAGCCATATGCTGATGGGTCTACCCTGAGCTACATTGGTGGGAGTAGTTGTCACTGACACCTGAATAGGCAGTGGCTACTCTTCACAATGCTATTTCCACCTCCTGTAGTGAAGCTGGAACAGGGAGGACAGAATGGGCTTCACCAAGCAAGAGAGACTTCCTGTACAAAAACTTCAAATACATAGAGGGGTATAAGTATCAGAGCTGTAACCCCAGAACTTTAGAGAACTTCTAGACCAAGAGGAACCTCTGCCAAGGAGAAGAGCTGAAGGGCTGTGAGGAGAGGTACTGCCCTTTTGCTGTGTGTTGATTCGCTGGGTTGGCCTGCAGTTGCTGCTTCTGCTCTGGAGAGGACAAAGACTGAACTTTGCTGGGTATTCTGCTTGAAAACAATCTCCAAGGGCTTGGTGTAGAGCTTGCCTGCTGTGAAGCAGTCTCAGGGAGACAAAGACTGCAACTGCAGCTTTCCTGTAGTCCACTGCTGTGTGGTGTCAATCCAAAGTTCTGGGGCCGTGGTGGAGGTTCCTGCTACAAACAGCTGTGAAAACCTGAAATTTCAATGCTTTGCTTTGCTAGCGGATGTTAATCTACACTTTGCAGTGCGGGAGACATTTTCAACACAGACTTGTGTGGCCAAAGAACTTGACGCAGCGCCTGCCTGCACAGTAAGATACCTATGCCTCACCTTCTCTCCAGTAACAAACCGACACATCACCTCCCCAGTGTGGCAGTAAGGAACATATGCATCACATCCCCTGGAGCAAGAACCAACACATCAGCCTCCCTGCGTGTAAAGGACTGATGCATCACCTTCCCTGCACCTGTTTTTCTTGTGATTCTAAATTGATGTGGGTCCATTTCTGTTGTTTTCAATTTGTTAGTGTGTGTTATGAACAAATGCTTTCCACATTGCCTCTGTATATCAACCTGAATGCTCTGTGACAAGCTACCAAAGGATGAGCACAAACTTAGGTGTGGAATCCCTTCATCCTGACTAGAAGGAAGGCTCCTTTATTGGACAGGGTGTTTGCTACTGCCAACTAGAGACCATCATTTCAAACAATGTTCAACTCAGGATCATTGATCATGACCATGTCACAACAACACATACATACAAGTGTCCTGGGTCAGAATATCTCTCTTCCATTGTTCAAATCATAGGCAGACATGATGTCAGAAATATTGCAAATGAGATGTGACTCAGTAATTTGTAGTCAGTGATCACATAACCAGGTGCAGATTTTCACAACATGGAAGGAGGGGATACATCTTACTATATCCTACACCACAGGCAACAATACAGTAGGTATACATCATCAGCTGGAGCCATACAGCCTACCTCACAAAAGGGATCCTACAACAAATGAAGATAAAACAGACATGTCAGTACAGCAGTTTCTGACCAAAGGGTCAGTCAGTCATAAAGCTTTATTCGATACATTGAAAAAATGACCATAAAAGCACATGTAAACTACATAACCACCATATAGAATAATTACAGGTTACAATAATATAACTGAGCCATCCGAATAATTAAAACATCATGCTTTTCCTTACTTGGATACATTTAAGAAGGTAGGTAGCAGTAAAAAAACAAATATCTACTTCATACACATTAAAAAGCAGTTTCATTGAATCGTGCACAGTACGTACACCATATTTTACAAAAATAGGTTTTAAAAAATGTGTTCGTAAATGATGGTACAATTTACATATCAAAAGTAGATGTAAAGTGCTTTGTGCTGAGATGCCATCGCAGGGACAGGGACCAACAGGATGTAATTTAGAGGAGGGGAAGGCTACCAGATTATGTACAATACCCAACCTTAATCTGGTCAGTACAAACCGGTGAGATGCTCTAGTTACATTACTGAGATAGATTTGATAGCCATCTCCATCCACAAATTTGTTATAAAATATACGAGTAACTAGTTGACCAGTGCTTTCCTTCCGTTTCTCCCCCTGGTAGGTCATAAATATATTCTTCATCTCAGGTTTTGACAAAACTGAAGCAGCATAGCAATCCACAGTAATATCTATACCATAGATATCTCGGAAACTGGAGACAACATATTTTAGCCACGGGATGTTGAGATAGTTATCAAGGGAGAGACAATCAGTTACAACCGCTCTATTTAAAGAGGTCTCTTCCTTCAACCATACAGATCGCCACAGCATGAGTGGCCTTAAGGAGATCAAATCGGACAAATGGTGGATCCCTAGCTCTCTATGGATTAATTCATTAGGGGCTGACTTAGGCAAGCACAGGAGCCTTTTGAGGAAAAGATTTTCCTCCACTTGCAAAGTACTGTTCGATGTATATCCCCAAACCCCTGCTCCATAAAGGGCAGTGGACACGCTACGTGCTTGATAAATTCGTAGCATGTCCCATATACGTCTTTCCCCTAATTTAGCCGCAAATTTTAAAACTCCATGGGCACTTTTTGCCATTTTTGTCCGCACATTGGTGGTTTCATGGGACCATCTACTGTCCTTTGCAAATATGATTCCCAAATACCAGAATTTATCTACTTCTTGGACCTTGTGCCCGTCTAAAAAATAGGATTGAGGTCTCCTAGACCCTGCCCCACAAGTCATGATAAAAGTTTTAGTTTTGTTGATGAGTAGTTTCCTATTCTCAATGAAAATAGAGAAACTATCCATCAAATGTTGAAGCCCTAATTGGGGTCCTTGCCAGTAACACGGCATCGTCTGCATATAACAGTACCGGTACGTCAAGGCCATTAATCTTAGGAACATCAGCGCTCACCCCCTTTAAAACAACATCTACCTACTTAATGAAAAGTGTGAAAAGAAGTGGGGCAAGTACACATCCTTGTCTAATCCCACGGCGAAGCCTAAACTTCGTCATACACTCCCCATTAGTACCATATCATATACTAGTTCGGAGATTGGTATATAATTGGGCAAGAAAATAGACGATTCCTTCTGGTGCGCCCATTTCTAACAATTTGGCCCAAAGAATCAAATGATCAACCAAATCGAAGGCACTACTTAAGTCTGCAAAGCAGAGATAAAGGAAACCTGTTTTAACCTGCGTGTACTTCCCTATAAGGAGGTTTCAATTTAAACACTGGTCCACGGTTCCTCGCCCCTTCCTAAAACCATATTGGGTACTAGCCAAAATCGCATTATCTTCTGCCCATTGTTCCAGCCTTACCAATAGAACCCTACTCATAATTTTGACCGAGGAGTCTAGTAGGGAGATAGGGCGGTAGTTCTTAACTTCCCCTCTATCACCTTTTTAGGTCTCGCGAGCCAAAGGCTCGAAGAGACATTTTATATGTGGGATTTTCAAAGTGCTACCCACAGTCTTTTGGCTGGCCTAAACCTTGAGTGCACGATCACATGCACGTGCACAGCTGCTCCTCTGCTCATTGCATTCCCCCCTCCCTTCTCACCCAGCCCTTTGATGCTCTGCTCGATTACTTTCACTTTAGCCCTTTGACCCTTGCATTCCCCCCTCCCTTCTCACCCAGCCCTTTGATGCTCTGCTCCATTACTTTCACTTTCGCCGCTTTGATGTTTGATCGCAAACGCAATGTTTTTAATTACTTTAGTTTACTTCACTTGCAGGAAATGTTCTAATTTTGTGTTATGTAAAAGCGGGTAACAGGTCTGTCAGCACCGGGCCCTCTACCAGCCGAGTTCTTTGATATGCGTTAAACATACCGACATTAATGTGTGGAATACTTCAGTGTTTACACAACTGCATTTCTCCCCCCCCCCCCCCTATGTCCTCTAGCCATTCTCTCCTCCCTTTCCTGCTCGTTCTCCCTCTTGTATGTCCTTTGGTCCTTCTCTCCTCCCTTTCCTGCTGTTTCTCCTTTCCCGCTGTCCTACTGTCTACGCTTTCATACTCTCCTGTGTAGTGTCTTCTGTACAGTTTCCTGACGATTGCCTAGTCCCTTCTAGTCTCTATTCTTTTACCTTTCCCCTATGATCTGTCACCCCCTATGTTCGTCGCTTGCTGCTCTGTTCCTCTCCCGTCACTCCTTTCTCTTTCAGTTGCAGCAACACTCTAGTGCCCGAAGTTACATATTACATAGCATAGCCTAATCCTTACACATGGCACTTTTGCACAGCATTCTGATCCCGTTCCCTCGACGCCGAATGCCTCCCTGTTCCTCTCAAATCTCATTCTCTGAAAACTGCATCTTATTTCCTCTGTTTTCTCTCCGATGTATGCATACCATTGCATAGCATACCATAACTTAACAAAACATAACATAACATAACAAAACATAGCCTAGCCTAACATAACATAACAAATCATAACATAGCATAACAAAACATAACATAGTATAGCATAATATAACATAGTATAGCATAACAAAACAAAGCATAGCATAACAAAACAAAGCATAGCATAACAAAACACAACAAAACATAGCATAGCATCACAAAACATAGCATAGCATAACAAAACAAAGCATAGCATAGCAAAACACAACAAAGCATGGCATAACAAAACATAGTATAGCATAACAAAACACAACAAAAAATAGCATAGCAACAAAAAATATCAAAACAAAACGTAGCATAACAAAGCATAACAAAACAAAACATAGCATAGCATAACAAAACATAGCATAGCATAACAAAAAATAGCATAGCATAGCATAACAAAATAAAACATAGCATAGCATAAGAAAACACAAAACATAGCATAACAAAACATAGTATAGCATAACACAACACAACAAATCATACCATAGCATAACAAAGCATAGCATAGCAAAACAAAACATAGCATAACAAAACATAGCATACCAAAACACAACAAAACATAGCATAGCATAACAAAACAAAACATAGCATAGCATAACAAAACACAACAAAACATAGCATAACAAAACAAAGCACAGCATAGCAAAACACAACAAAATAGCATAAGAACACATAGCATAACAAAAACAACATAGCATAGCATAACAAAACATAGCATAACAAAACACAACAAAACATAGCATAGCATAACAAAGCATAGCATAACAAAACACAACAAAACAAAACATCATAGCATAACATAACAAAACACAGCATAGCAAAACACAACAAAACATAGCAGAGCATAACGAAACATAGCATAGCATAACAAAACACAACAAAACATAGCATACCATAACAAAACATAGCATAGCATAACAAAACAAAGCATAGCATATCAAAACATAGCATAGCATAACAAAACGTAGCATAACATGACAAAACACAAAACATAGCATAGCATAACAAAACAAAACATAGCATAACAAAACATAGTATAGCATAACAAAACCCAACAAAACATAGCATAACAAAACAAAACATAGCATAGTATAACAAAACACTACGTAGCATAGCATAACAAAACATAGCATAACATAACAAAACATAGTATAGCATAACAAAACACAACAAAAAATAGCATAGCAACAAAAAATATCAAAACAAAACATAGCATAGCATAACAAAGCATAACAACAAAACATAGCATAGCATAACAAAACATAGCATAGCATAACAAAAAATAGCATAACATAGCATAGCATAACAAAATAAAACATAGCATAGCATAAGAAAACACAAAACATAGCATAACAAAACATAGTATAGCATAACAAAACACAACAAAACATACCATAGCATAACAAAGCATAGCATAGCAAAACAAAACATAGCATAACAAAACATAGCACACCAAAACACAACAAAGCATAGCATAACAAAACAAAACATAGCATAGCATAACAAAACACAACAAAACATAGCATAACAAAACAAAGCACAACATAGCAAAACACAACAAAACAGCATAGCATAAGAAAACATAGCATAGCATGACAAAACACATCATAGCATAGCATAACAAAACATAGCATAGCATAACAAAACACAACAAAACATAGCATAGCATAACAAAGCATAGCATAACAAAACACAACAAAACAAAACATCATAGCATAACATAACAAAACACAGCATAGCAAAACACAACAAAACATAGCAGAGCATAACAAAACATAGCATAGCATAACAAAACACAACAAAACATAGCATTGCATAACAAAACATAGCATAGCATAACAAAACAAAGCATAACATAGCAAAACATAGCATAGCATAACAAAACGTAGCATAACATGACAAAACATAGCATAGCATAACAAAACAAAACATAGCATAACAAAACATAGTATAGCATAACAAAACACAACAAAACATAGCAAAACAAAACATAGCATAGCATAACAAAACACAACGTAGCATAGCATAACAAAACATAGCATAACATAACAAAACACAACAAAACATAGCATAGCGTAACTAAACAAAATATAGCATAGCATAACAAAACAAACATAGCATAACAAAGCATAGCATAACAAAACACAAGAAAACATAGCATAACAAAACATAGCATAGCATAACAAAACACAACAAAACATAGCATTGCATAACAAAACATAGCATAGCATAACAAAACAAAGCATAGCATAGCAAAACATAGCATAGCATAACAAAACGTAGCATAACATGACAAAACATAGCATAGCATAACAAAACAAAACATAGCATAACAAAACATAGTATAGCATAACAAAACACAACAAAACATAGCAAAACAAAACATAGCATAGCATAACAAAACACAACGTAGCATAGCATAACAAAACATAGCATAACATAACAAAACACAACAAAACATAGCATAGCGTAACTAAACAAAATATAGCATAGCATAACAAAACAAACATAGCATAACAAAGCATAGCATAACAAAACACAAGAAAACATAGCATAACAAAACATATCATAGCATAACATAACAAATCATAGCATAGCAACACACAACAAAACATAGCATAGCATAACAAAACACAACAAAACAAAGCATAGCATAGCATAACAAAACATAGCATAGCATAACAAAACAAAACAGCATAGCATAACAAAACATAGCATAACAAAACATAGCATAGCATACACAAAACATAGCATAGCATAACAAAACATGGCATTGCATAGCATAACATAACATAAGAAAACATAGCATAACAAAACATAGCATACCAAAACACAACAAAACATAGCATAGCATAACAAAACAAAACATAGCATAGCATAACAAAACACAACAAAACATAGCATAACAAAACAAAGCACAGCATAGCAAAACACAACAAAATAGCATAAGAAAACATAGCATAACAAAACACAACATAGCATAGCATAACAAAACATAGCATAGCATAACAAAACACAACAAAACATAGCATAGCATAACAAAGCATAGCATAACAAAACACAACAAAACAAAACATCATAGCATAACATAACAAAACACAGCATAGCAAAACACAACAAAACATAGCAGAGCATAACAAAACATAGCATAGCATAACAAAACACAACAAAACATAGCATAGCATAACAAAACATAGCATAGCATAACAAAACAAAGCATAGCATAGCAAAACATAGCATAGCATAACTAAACGTACAATAACATGACAAAACACAAAACATAGCATAGCATAACAAAACAAAACATAGCATAACAAAACATAGTGTAGCATAACAAAACACAACAAAACTTAACATACAAAACAAAACATAGCATAGCATAACAAAACACAACGTTGCATAGCATAACAAAACATAGCATAACATAACAAAACATAGTATAGCATAACAAAACACAACAAAAAATAGCATAGCAACAAAAAATATCAAAACAAAACATAGCATAGCATAACAAAGCATAACAAAACAAAACATAGAATAGCATAACAAAACATAGCATAGCATAGCAAAACAAAACATAGCATAACAAAACATAGCATACCAAAACACAACAAAACATAGCATAGCATAACAAAACAAAACATAGCATAGCATAACAAAACACAACAAAACATAGCATAACAAAACAAAGCACAGCATAGCAAAACACAACAAAACAGCATAGCATAAGAAAACATAGCATAGCATAACAAAACACAACATAGCATAGCATAACAAAACATAGCATAGCATAACAACACAACAAAACATAGCATAGCATAACAAAGCATAGCATAACAAAACACAACAAAACAAAACATCATAGCATAACATAACAAAACACAGCATAGCAAAACACAACAAAACATAGCAGAGCATAACAAAACATAGCATAGCATAACAAAACATAGCATAGCACAACAAAACATAGCATAGCATAACAAAACAAAGCATAGCATAGCAAAACATAGCATAGCATAACAAAACGTAGCATAACATGACAAAACATAGCATAGCATAACAAAACAAAACATAGCATAACAAAACATAGTATAGCATAACAAAACACAACAAAACATAGCATAACAAAACAAAACATAGCATAGCATAACAAAACACAACGTAGCATAGCATAACAAAACATAGCATAACATAACAAAACACAACAAAACATAGCATAGCATAACTAAACAAAATATAGCATAGCATAACAAAACAAACATAGCATAACAAAGCATAGCATAACAAAACACAAGAAAACATAGCATAACAAAACATATAGCATAACATAACAAAACATAGCATAGCAACACACAACAAAACATAGCATAGCATAACAAAACACAACAAAACAAAGCATAGCATAGCATAGCATAACAAAACATAGCATAGCATAACAAAACAAAACAGCATAGCAAAACACAACAAAACATAGCATAGCATAACAAAACAAAACATAGCATAGCATAACAAAACATAGCATAGCATAACAAAACAAAACATAGCATAACAAAACATAGCATAGCATACACAAAACGTAGCATAGCAATACAAAACATAGCATTGCATAGCATAACATAACATGAGAAAAAATAGCATAACAAAACATAGCATACCAAAACACAAAAAAACATAGCATAGCATAACAAAACAAAACAAAGCATAGCATAACAAAACACAACAAAACATAGCATAACAAAACAAAGCACAGCATAGCAAAACACAACAAAACAGCATAGCATAAGAAAACATAGCATAACAAAACACAACATAGCATAGCATAACAAAACATAGCATAGCATAACAAAACACAACAAAACATAGCATAGCATAACAAAGCATAGCATAACGAAACACAACAAAACAAAACATCATAGCATAACATAACAAAACACAGAATAGCAAAACACAACAAAACATAGCAGAGCATAACAAAACATAGCATAGCATAACAGAACACAACAAAACATAGCATGGCATAACAAAACATAGCATAGCATAACAAAACAGAGCATAGCATAGCAAAACATAGCATAGCATAACAAAACATAGCATAACATGACAAAACATAAAACATAGCATAGCACAACAAAACAAAACATAGCTTAACAAAACATAGTATAGCATAACAAAACACAACAAAACATAGCAGAACAAAACAAAACATAGCATAGCATAACAAAACACAACGTTGCATAGCATAACAAAACATAGCATAAAATAACAAAACATAGTATAGCATAACAAAACACAACAAAAAATAGCATAGCAACAAAAAATATCAAAACAAAACATAGCATAGCATAACAAAGCATAACAAAACAAAACATAGCATAGCATAACAAAACATAGCATAGCATAACAAAAAATAGCATAACATAGCATAGCATAACAAAATAAAACATAGCATAGCATAAGAAAACACAAAACATAGCATAACAAAACATAGTATAGCATAACAAAACACAACAAAACATACCATAGCATAACAAAGCATAGCATAGCAAAACAAAACATAGCATAACAAAACATAGCATACCTAAACACAACAAAACATAGCATAGCATAACAAAACAAAACATAGCATAGCATAACAAAACACAACAAAACATAGCATAACAAAACAAAGCACAGCATAGCAAAACACAACAAAACAGCATAGCATAAGAAAACATAGCATAGCATAACAAAACACAACATAGCATAGCATAACAAAACATAGCATAGCATAACAAAACACAACAAAACATAGCATAGCATAAAAAAGCATAGCATAACAAAACACAACAAAACAAAACATCATAGCATAACATAACAAAACACAGCATAGCAAAACACAACAAAACATAGCAGAGCATAACAAAACATAGCATAGCATAACAAAACATAACAAAACATAGCATAGCATAACAAAACATAGCATAGCATAACAAAACAAAGCATAGCATAGCAAAACATAGCATAGCATAACAAAACGTAGCATAACATGACAAAACATAGCATAGCATAACAAAACAAAACACAGCATAACAAAACATAGTATAGCATAACAAAACACAACAAAACATAGCATAACACAACATAGTATAGCATAACAAAACACAACGTAGCATAGCATAACAAAACATAGCATAACATAACAAAACACAACAAAACATAGCATAGCATAACTAAACAAAATATAACATACTATAACAAAACAAACATAGCATAACAAAGCATAGCATAACAAAACACAAGAAAACATAGCATAACAAAACATATCATAGCATAACATAACAAAACATAGCATAGCAACACACAACAAAACATAGCATAGCATAACAAAACACAACAAAGCATAGCATAGCATAGCATAAAAAAACATAGCATAGCATAACAAAACAAAACAGCATAGCAAAACACAACAAAACATAGCATAGCATAACAAAACAAAACATAGCATACATAACACAACATAGCATAGCATAACAAAACAAAACATAGCATAACAAAACATAGCATAGCATACACAAAACATAGCATAGCATAACAAAACATAGCATTGCATAGCATAACATAACATAAGAAAACAGAGCATTAAGTTTGATAAACTCATAGTAGTGGGCTAGCTAGCTTTAACGGCCAGTGAGTGTAAGCAACTCCGTCAACCCAGAAGCAGTCACTCGGTCACCTTTGCTCTTGTATTGCAGTGGCTTCGTTTATTAAACAGTGCCCATATTTATACTGTTAGCACTTTACTTGTGCAAATTTCAGGGCTCACAAAACTTTAATGAATCGAAATTCACAACTGAGGCTGTTAAGTTCGTGCTATATAAAACCCTAAGGATAAATAAAAAACATTGCCATTTACAATGTGAATAGCTCCAACAAACACAAGACCTTTTTCAAAGTACAAAACATTGCCATTTACAATACCAATAGCTCCAGCTCCAACAAATGTGAGATGCTTCCCGGGACGCAAGAAATTACGATCGCCTATAAATAAAGCTTGGCGTTCCTGGCGTTCGAGGATGGGCGGCAGAGAAGTAACAGGACTCTGTCTTTTCCTTCTTACCCAGAGAAGAAAAAAAAGCATTTCCAATGCAACGGTCTCGGCATTGTTAAAGTTAGAGCTATTGGCATTGCTCATGACATTATTTTTGTTTGTTTTTGTTTTTAAAACATGTAGAGAAACGGCATTGTTATTTACAATGTCAATAGCTTAATCAGTGTGTGTGTAGGTGGCTCTGTGTGTGGGTGCAAATGCAATAGGTCTCGCATTTGAGAGTGATTAAGCTATTGACATTGTAAATAACAATGCTGTTTCTTTAAATGTTTTAAAAACAAAAACATAAACAAAAATAATGTCATGAGCAATGCCAATAGCTCTAACTTTACCAATGCCGAGACCATTGCATTGTAAATGCTTGTATTTATGTGTTTTGAAAACCTGCAAGCAGTGCGTTAACACTCACTTTGTACTTGCTTTGAGAAGCAAGGCTGGCAGTAACTGCGCCTCTTTTACTGCCAGCTGTTAGTACAAAGTGCGTGTTTACGGACCGCTTAAAGGTTCTCAAAACACGTAAATGAAAGGCATTGTCATTTACAATGACAATAGCTCAAACCCTCTTAAAGGCGAGACCTATTGCATTGCAAATGCTTGTTTATAAATTGGAATTATAATAGATTCCTCCCAGGTTGGTGGCACCCCATCGCTTACAGCAGCATTAAATACATTGGCTAGCAGAGGACCCCACATCTCAGGCACAGCTTTATAAACATCAATAGGGACCCCATCCAGTCCCTGTGCCTTGCCCCCTTTGCTAGCATTAATACTCAATATAACCTCTGCGGTGGTAACATCCAATGGGATAGAGGACCAAGGTCCACTACTATCATCCGGCGGTATATTAGTGTTAAAAATGGTGGAATAATGAGTTACCCATGTAGCCTTGTTGACATTAGAGGTAAGTTCTGGGACCATATCATCTTTAAGAAAAGGGCAGTTAACTATTGCCCAAAATAGAGCACAGTTAGATGTCTCAGCTGCCTGTGTCAATTTGTCCCAAGCCTTTTGCTGTAACTCCTTCTTGCGCCGTTTAACCTCTATCTTGTAATTCTGCCTGAGTTGGTTAACAACTTTCATGTCTCTTGGCCTGACGGCCAAGCCCTGCTTAAGCTCTGAAAGCTTTGCGGTAAAGGCATGATCGAACCAACCTTTCCTGGGAGCTAATTTACCGGGGACCGTTTTAGTAAATTTATTTTCAATGACTTTATTAATAGATATAAAATCCTTCACGATGTCATCAGCCTTATGATCGCTCTCAAGGATAGCAAGAATTTCTTTTCGACAGTCCTTAACTATGGATTTAATAACTCCTTCAGCTTTTTCTCCTTTCCATCTAATTCTTGTACCATTGGGTCTGTGGGCTTCGATGTTCATCACAAAACGATCAGAAGGGAGAACTCTATCCTTTCACAAAGTGATAACAGTGATGATACAATTATGGTCACTTAACATATAATCTCTGACCTTAGGTGGCTTGCACAGTGAAGTAATATTAGATGACACGCAAATGTGATCAATCACTGTGTTTGCGTTCCTTCCCGTGAATGTAGGGATTGTATCCCCCTGTTCGCTCTTAGCGTTTTCTAAAATTTCCATATCAAGGGATGCCAATAGTTTATTCAGGGAATCCCCGTATAGATTATGCGGCAAGTGCAAATCATCTTCCTCAAAATGATTCTTAACCCCACAAACCCCCATGGTAGAAAAAATACAAGTGGGTATATTAAAATCCCTTACCCCAATAAAATTAAAATCAATATTGTCCCCTGTAATTAAATCGTCTAGGGCAGCCCCTAAATCATTCACGGCTTTATGCCTCGTGCTATCGAAGACGTTATCATAAAAATTTATTAAAATAGTATTAGAGCCCTGATTGTCCGATAACCACAAGATCTGGGAATGGACACCAACAATCAGGTATCTTTTGACTTCGATTGGGATGTTAACGGAAACCAAAACCAGGAGCCCTCCCTTCGGTCTACCGGATAACGATGCCAGGGCTGGTAGATTAAATGAGACATGGCCGGGATAGCTGACACTTTCCTTGCACCAGGTTTCTTGGAAGCATATAATGTCATGAGAGTTTATAAACTCAGCCCAACCCGGATTATCGCCTTTAGCAGCTAATCCGGCGATGTTCCAACTGACAATGGAGCATGGCGAGTACTCCTGAACTTTATTAAACCTTAGATTCTTGGAACCCAACTCTGCCCTTCCCGGTTCCTCCCCGCTATATTGATAGTGGCCCCGGCCCTCTCGGTAGTTACCACAACGGGACCCCGTCCTTTCTCTATATTACCCCCCAGAATCGCTGAGACTACAGTTTGCGATTCAGGACATACACACTGAACTACTCCACAAAGGCTGATGCTACTACTGCATGAGGGGGAAAAGTACCCGAGGGTACTCCCCCATACGCCTGTTGTCAATCAACAGCCTCCAGTCCGCTAAACCTATTTTGAATAGGAATTTGACTCAAAACAGGAGGGTGCACTTGCCAACCCCTATTGGTCTTTCCCTTCCCTCTTTGCTGTACTTGGGTCCACTCATCTGCAAAAGTTGAAAAACGATTGGGGTGATAAAAATAGGACAATGGGAGAGATTGCATGGTAGCTCCTGGACTTTGATGTTTCCAATTACAAATATACTCCACAGTCCTAGGGTCCCTAAAATTAACAAGGTCACAATCACCCCTAATATCCTTAGCCAAATGTCCCACCCAGGACACCCTCCGTACCATAAGTATTTTACTAGAAATGTGCGGGGTAGTTGTCTGAATTTATTAAGCCAGTCAGCAACTTTATTCTTTAAGGCCATAAATGATTCTTGACCTGGCTTACTCAATTCAGGGACCCCTGTTAAAACAACCAAATATGGGCTCGCTTCCAGGGGCAGGTCAATGATAGTTTCACCCATAGGGGCCTGAACTATTAAAGCCCCGGCTCCCTCTTTGGGCTGAACCAGTTTGCACTCCCTTGGGTTCTTAGTTGCTGCTACCACTGGTATCTTAGGTGAAGGAGCAACTAAGGCCGGTAAAACTATGGCAACAACAATGAGCTCAGCGTAAAGAAAGCGAGAAGCCCCCAAAAGAGCTCAGACGAGAGTCGATGGATCGGTGGGTCCCCTGGCAACAACGGCGGCAACAGCCGAGCGGTGAGACCGTAAGGGAGAGGAACCTCCTTGCTCTCACTCGGTCGATCCTAAGGGTCATTTCAATCCAGTGTTGCTTGCATCTGGTGGAATGTCACAAACAAATGTCAGTGGTGTTATACAATCACCTTGGCTAACAATGAGAAGACACATACCAAGCTACACCCAGTTCATTGACAATGAGGAATTAAACCAATGTGAAGGGAGACTAACATTAAATGAGCTCAACACAACATTGTGTTGGGTCACATCTTGGCACACATTGTTTTAGGTGCAAGACACCACAAGGAACAAGTCCAATGGAAGATGGGTAAGTTCCATCCTATCGCTGTGCAAGCTGTCTTGGTACCAAACTCTGACAGACATTCTCAGAACCAATCCATATCCACTTCTTACGTCTGAACAACACCATATACCTGCTAATGTCACAACTCTTAAATGTCCAAATGAAGATGACATGGTGAAGGCATCTACAACAGACAAACACAGAGGGATTGATTAGCTTAGGCAACATATATACGACACCCACAGGAGAAGTAGTTCTGGATGCAATACTGATGCAAGTCTACTCCGTCCTCTTCTCCACTGTCATCATAATCATCGTCTTCATTTGGCATTCCAGGGGCCCCACCTGGTGGGTGTACATGGCCTGCATCCTGTACAATGTAAGGTATGTCCCATCACAGGACAAAAGTATGTCCCATCACAGGACAATGTTGTGGAGTATGCAGCAGGCCACAGTGATCTTACCCACCTTCCCGGGTGAGTAGAGGAGGCCTCCCCCAGTCCAGTCCAGTCCAGACATCTGAATCTGGCTTTCAGGAGCCCAAAAGCCCGCTCAACTGGCCGCCATGTACTTCCGTGGGCCTCAGTGAAGTGGACCTCCCCTGCCTTTGTAGGATTCCTCTGCGGTGCCAAAAACCATGGTCGCTTGGGATATACTGAGTCTCCTAGCTGGAAGATAGACAGAAGGGCAATATTTAATTACAAACTTTTAGATCATACTACCTGACATTTCCCACATTAGGGCCAATCACACTTACCTACCAGCCAGGCCCTCTCTGGTAGTAATTTTAACATCAACTGCGTTATGCTGCTGTTACGCATTATAAAGGAACCATGTGCAGATTCTGGGAACTGGGCACAGACGTTTGTGATTTACAAATCGCATAGGCAGACAACCTGCTCGTTGATGGAATGATAGTGTTTCCTTTTCTGGTACATTGCTCCCTGTTGTGTGGTGCTACTAAGGCAAGACAGGTGCCACTTATAGATGCAATCACATGTGGGATGTGCCCTATCCGATAGAAATCCACCTTCAGAGTGGCTAAATCCAAATGTCTGGGAACTGGATGTAGCTGCCCACGTGTTTCAACATTGCTGTAAGCACCTCTGTGAGGACATGACTGAACATTGGTTGTGACATCCCACCAGATATAGCAACAGTGAATTGAAATTAGCCTGTAGCCAAAAATTGCTAAACTGACATGAGTTTCACTAGTGGGTGTATTGCAGTAGGATTAATGATGTGAGGTAGGAGGTCAGGCTTCAATTGATGACATAGATCCACAATTGTTTGCCTATTTATGGTTTAAATTGCTTTTATTGAATGTGTAGCAATCGTTAACATTACACCCACGTACAACCACTGGCCGGCGGGGAGTGTTTCATTCAAAGTCGAACTTTATTATAGAGGAAAGAAATGAAGCAAAGAGAAAGTAATGGAAAATGAAGAAGAGACTGAAAGAGACAGAAGAGATGAGAGGCAGATGTCCACCCACATTTTAGGGTAAGACTCAATAGGGATCTAGGGCTGATTATCTTTCGGAGGGATCGGCGGGTGCGTTGGGGGAGTCGTAGGGAATCGCAGGACTCGTCGGTATCGAGGGCATGTGAGCTCTATAAACTCTGAAGATAAGTACTGTACAGATAAAGACAGTGAAGCCCCAGGTCTTATCAAATTTAGGCAATGTGTGATTGATCCCGGCTGTGATCCTTTCCATCCCAACTACCTCCCACATTTTGTGTAGCCAATCTAACTGAGTCGGGATATCGCCCGTGCCCCATCTTGCCAGGAGAACCTGTTTGGCCGCCCCAAATGCTAGAGTGATTGCCCTGCCCCTCAAGGACTGAAGAGGGTATGTGAGAGGGTTGGGTAGCCCCAGCAGGATGTAACTGGAAAATCCAGGGATTTCTCTCTGATATATCTGATCCACTCAGGGCAGAATAGTCTCCCAGAATGCCTGTATCTTAGGGCAATGCCACAAAATGTGGGACAGGGTACCCGGCTGTCCACAATAGCGCCAGTAGAGATCGCTGCTGCGGGGCTTCCATTTGGCGACCCTCACTGGGGTGTAATACCAATAGTGTGCAATTTTTAGGAGCATTTCCTTCCCCAAGGTGCTGCACGATGATGCCCGGGCCCTGTGGATGATATCCGCCCATTGTTTGGGTGAGAACTCCCCACTCAGCTCTGCCTCCCACTTGCGCTGGGGATTTAGCCTGCGTTTTTGCCTTGTTGAGAAAGCCATAAATATCTGACAGGAGGTGTTTATTGGAGGTGTGGGTAATGTACCAAAGCTAAAATTTTGTGAGGAGCTGGGGCTGTGTGACCTAGTGGCGCTGCGCCAAATCCTGCCAATATGCTTCCTTGAGGAACCCGTAGTGGGCCACCAGCCTGGGGAAATCCAGGATTCCCTGCTCGTCAAAGAGGTTGCCTATACGTTTACAGGTTTCTTCTTGCCATTTCAAGTAGGTGTTCCCCACGAGAGCGGGGGGGGGGAAGTCCGGGTTCCCAATGAAAGGGGTCAAGGAAGAGATAGCTGAGGACAGCTAACACTTCTCCTGGACCCTGTCCCACACTTTCATAGTGGCGCGGCGGACCAGGGAGAGGTACGTGCCCACTGGGCGATGACTTCTAGGGAGCCAGGGAACCTTCCAGATGTTGATCCCTGCCACGCCCCTATCCATGAAGCACCAATGTTTTTCCGACTAGTACCATTCAATCATCCAGCTCAATTGCACCACCTCGTAGTAGCGCCTGAGATGTGGGACACCGAGGCCTCCCTCTTCTTGCCTCAGGTACGTGAGGTGTCAAGCCATACGCGGTTTCTTTCCCCCCAAGATGAAACTGTTGATAAGTTGCTGCATTTGGGCCAATGCCGTAGGAGGCGGACAAAGGGGGAGCATCTGCATAATGTAAAGCACACAAGGCAAAATCGTCATTTTGACGGTGGCTATTTTGCCCAGCAGGAGAGGGCATGCTTCTTCCAACTATTCAGTTCGTGGTGGACCCAGACCAGTGCCTCCAAATAGTTCACCTGTGCAGTCTTCACTGTGGTGGAGAAAACCCGGATCCCCAAGTAGGTGATGTCTGTAGCGGCCCAAAAGAATGGGAAGTGTAGCGATAATTGGTGTCGATCCGCCGCTGGTAATGTAAGGCTCAAGGCCTGAGTTATTTTCAAGTTGATTTTGAATCCCGACGCCCCACTAAAGGCCTCGACCTCTGCCAGCAGAGGGGGAAGGGGGAATGGATAGCACTGGGCGGGTTAAGAAAAGGAGCACATCGTCTGCATACAGGGAGATTTTATGCTCCCTTTCACCCATCCAGATCCCAGTGATCGTAGGAAGTTGGCGGACCCTCTCGGTAAACGGCTCCATATAGATCGCAAAGAGGAGTGGAGAGAGAGGACACCCCTGCCTTGTGCTGTGTCTGATCTGGAAGGGACAGGAGACCACTCCATTAACCCGAATACGGACCATGATACACGCAAGCCACCTATTTCTGGAATCTCTCCCCTAGTCCAAATCGGCAGAGGACCTGTTGCAAGTAGGGCCAGTGGACCCGGTCAAATGCCTTTTCGGCGTCCACCAAGAGGAGGATCGCTGGGGTCTGTGTCCATTGCATCTTGTCCAGTATGTGGCATAGTCGTCGAGTCCCATCTCCGCAATTGCGGTCCAGAATGAAACCCGATTGATCTGGGTCAACCATGCCTTGCATGTGGGGAGCGAGGCGGGATGCCAAGATACCTGTGAAAATCTTCAGGTCCACGTTTAGCAGAGAGATAGGGCGGTATGAAGCAAACTCTCAGGGACCCTTTCCCGGTTTGGGAATGACCACCACCTCCACCATGGACATCAAGGGGGTCAGTTTCCCAGATGCGCTAAAGTAGTTAAACAGTTGCACCAAGAGTGGGGCGAGGTCTAGCGTGAAAGGTTTATAAAAATCGACCGGGAAGACGTGCTCGCCCGGGGCCTTACCCACCGCAAGTCCCTGGATGGCGCACAGAACCTCATCAAGGCTGATGTCTGCATCCAGATTAGTCGCAACCGAGTCCATAAGCGGGGTCACTCGCGCCGCTTGCGTATAATCTCTGGCCGCAGCAGGGTCCAGACACTTGGCAGAGTAGAGAGCCTTGTAGAAGGCCTCAAATTCGAACGCTATGTCCTCATCCACCCGCAGGTTCTCCCTCTGCGCATTTGTGAGTTCCGCGACCCAACGTGCCTCCATCTCAGACCGAAGAGCATGCGCCAAAAGTCTCCCCGCCTTGTTACCTCCCTCATAGTAGCGTTGTTTAGTGAGGAGCAGGGCGTATTTGGCACGGTTGAGATCTAACGCCCGCAATTGCTTCCTCGCCTGTGTAAGTAGCCGCCGAGTTTGGACCGCCCCTGTACGGAGATACAACCCCTCCAGTATCCTGATTTTATCCTCCAATCCCTGTTCCTTCCCACCGCTATGGCTATACAGCGTCCACAGAGAACCGCCTTCAAGACGTCCCGTAGTATATCGACCCCCACGGAGCCTCCATAGTTTTTTTCCAGATAAGATTTAATAGCACCATGTAATTCGGTGACAGTGGCGTCATAAGTGAGCAACTTGCGATTTAATCTCCATGAGCTGTGTCTTGAGGGGCTGCCTGGGAGTAGCAACGTCAGGACCACCGTGGAGTGGTGCGAGAGCGCCGCCACCCCAATAGTTACATCGGCAGTGGATGCCGTGACCCCTGGCGAGGTCCAAATAAGGTCAATGTAGGGTGAGGGGCGAGAGATCATGGAAGACCCCCATCTGGAGACCCTCAAATTCCACCGTTGTTCGGTCTCGTGTGGCGGCCATGATGATCTCTTTCTGTGTCCCGGTGCTGGGGGCCATTAGGAAGATTAAGCGAGCTATTGCCCAGAGTCACAAGGTGCTGGGCTAACCTACCCCCAGTGCCGAGGATCAAACCGTGAGCCCCCGTGTTCCGTAGTCAGCCGCCCTGGCCGCTGCACCATGCCTCTTCCCTAAAGACATACTACCCCACGTACCAGAACATATAACAGGCCATTTGCCCTCAATACCTACCTTAAAATGCCTCATACCACAAACTAAAATGGATGCCAGAGACACCCGACCTGCTCCTAAAACATAATGGGATATAGACATCCCACCACATCTTGCAAAGACCCAATTCCTATTATATGATAATAAAAGTAATGTCAAATGCATACTAAACTTTGCTACCCCTAACTGACTCAAATTAGCCTAATGTCAAACATGGATGATGGATGGCACATATAAAATGTGTCCTAAACCATTCCATCAACTATTCACAATACATGGTGAATTAAAAAAAAACATATATACCTTTCGTATATACATTACTGCCAAACAAACAAGGCACTACCTACATGGAGCAGCTAAACCACATTAAAGTAACAGACAAATGCTATAATTCCCCAAAACATAAATTCCCAAAACATTACAATTGACTTTGAGCAAGCTATGATCCAACGTATCCTAAAAATATATCCTCCAACAGCCAACCATGAATGTTACCGCTGTTTTAATCAAAGTATATGGCGCCACCTACAGAAATCTGCACAACGGGCCTTCTTATGAGCTCGGCGGTCTGGGAACCGCCATACCTATAGTTGTGGTCCAACCGCCACACGCTTGGCGGTCCGACCGCAATATTATGAGTTTGTTGAATTGCTTTTTCAAACGCCGCTGGTGAACTGCCAACACCATCACCTATCCGCAGACAGTACTGAGAAGTTCACTGCCGTCTGTATTATGAGTTGGTTTTTCCATGAGCCGACCACAGTGGTGGGGCCGTAGGCTTACATCGGCAGAATCGAAGGATTTAGGGTGCATACGCGCCCTTCCTTTTCCTGTCTTCCTGTCAGAGTTCTATGTGGATCTCTTTCTCCATGTCCCCCCTCCACAGCAGCATCTTTACCCTGAAGAATACAACCCCGTTTGCAGCTATATGCAGGTGAGTCCATTTTGTACCATATATCCACTGACCGGACTGCCCTGTTATGGGCCAGACTCTGGCAATGCGTAGGTGGTATTTTTCCTGCTGAACTGGTGGAGAGAGGGTCGGTGAATCGGCTAATGAGCCGCTGCTCAACCAACATTAGGCATACTCTAACGTCCGCTCTACCAGCATTCGAGGTTGCTGGTGATCCACCCAACTTGGGTCGGTCTACAAATCAGGTACCTCACTGTTAGGTTATCCTTGGGCTTGCAAAAAAACAATAGGGGAATGGATCACTTGTAACCACTCTACTAGGGTAAAACGTGTATAAAACCCTCATACATGTAAGAAACCGGAAATGGAAAGGGGCGGTATATTTTGGTTCTCCGCCTATACGTAGCGTGACAGCATAGTCATAGGGTTTGGTGGGTATGCTGACCTCCACCCGGAGGTTAACCACTGGTATTCGCAGTAGTGTCCAGAGACAAAAAAGTTAAAAACTGATTGTGGTAAGGTGAGATTAAAATTCTTCAAACATCCTCACTTGAGTGAAAATATTTATTGGTGGGTGGGAGTTTAAAGAAATTAAAATGGTGAGCGTGTGCCTTTAGAGCATATTACTATGTCTGACACACTAAAAATTTCTATTTATACGGTCAACATGTTTCAGCCCCGTTTGCCCAGCCGGGTCTAGGGGGCTTTCTTCAGGACCAGAGAGAGTATATCCATGCAATTACAATTTATATTGCACTTCTCAGCTGGGTAAATATTAGCCCGCTGTGAGGATTAGGTCAACAGTACCTGTAATTTGTGAAAAAGAGAAAAAAGGAAAGGGGGGAGAAAACTAAGTCAGTACCTCCCTTTGATACATTCCGGGTTTTCATCTTTACATTCAGATTATCATCAGAATAGTAAGAAAATTAAAGCTCATATTTTATGCCATCTGGCGCATTTCGCTATTCAAATACACTTCATAGAAATTAAGGCATTACTTCCGATGGTCGTGCGTTAGTTGTAAGGCACGTAAGGTCTCATAATATTAGTTTAGATTATTAAAATAAGAGTACTTCTTAATCTATATTGCCACGTAAAGTAGTGAGGCACAGTCATTGTGAATTAACAAAGTTGGGTTTTCAAAGAGGTGCCGATTACGGCTCAGTAAAGAGACCCCAATGCAGTTGCTGTTTTACCTTTAAAGACACTTGTTATGGCATCTTTGGGGCTCGGCAAGTATGTCCCAGCTTGTGTAAAGAGAAAAAGGTATTTAATAAAGGCCTTACTTTGATTATGTCCAGCGCGGTCCTTCGGCATCTTCTCTCACCTGCAGCATGGGATGTTCTCTGATTGTGCTTGCTCTGCCCTCAGTGGTGCCTGTTGTTCTTAGAGCCTTCTTTTGTTTCATTGTCTCAATAGACATGGAAAAAATACTCCATGGCTTGTGTTCAGTGGGTGTTTCATAATTTCAATAGACATGGAAAAAATACTCCATTACTTGTGTTTAGTGAGTGTTTTCGCGACATGGTGTCAATTAAGTTTTATTGGTGTAGTTAATATATCGTATTTACATGCAAATAAAATCGTGAAAAATGTAAAAATTAATATGCGGATCTTAAAAGTTAGTATGAACAATATATAATTAATGATTTTGTGACACAGTGATTAATTAAAGTGACTAAGGTGTGGCTTAAGAGTTCAGTGGCCTCACTCTTTTTGTGGCGAATAAGTAGTGAGATTTCTCAGTACGCCTAAATCCGTATTATAGCCTATTTAGAGAATGTATTCAGTCGCTTGTAAATAGGCTAATTTGTAATTACGGGAATTTAGACAGGGAATATTGTCCATTCAACTGGTGTTCTTCAGACAGGGAATATTGTCAATTAAACTGGTGCCACGGTATATCGTCGTTCAGTCCGTTCATATTAGTTTTTAAACAGTGGACCCAACGCTGTTCTTTCTCAAACAAGACGTTCTGCATTCTGATTTTTGTTGGTTAGCTTCTCTATGATTCTTCAGTGGAGGTCCTCAACTGTATGGTCGGAGTCTATGTAATGTTTGCTCATTTTGGTCGTTGCTTTTCTACATTTGATGTTAATTTTATGTTCTCCTATCCGCAGTTTTACTTTTCGACACGTCATCCCAATGTATCTGAGCCCACATGGGCACGTGATCATGAGGATCACGTGCGTGTAATTGCAATTAGTATGTTGTCGCTGTGTCCATACTAAATTATCAGATAGAAAAAGGGTTTTTGTTGCAGTCAATATTTTGCAGACTACGCAGGAACCGCTTGGATAGTGTCCTGTGATCGGACTCAGGTTCCAAGCTGTAGTAATGCTTTCTGTTTTCATCCTAGGTGCAGGTCGAGTATGCACCAGAAGGTCTTTCAGGTTTCTTGTCCTCTTATTCGCAAACTTTGGTTTTGGCCTTTTCAGGTTGCCGGAAGTGACGATCTTCCAAATTCTTATTCACAACCTTTATTATAGTGTTACTGGCAATATTATATGTTGTCACACATGTAATTAAGTTCTCACTTGTCTGTTTAGGAATTGTAGTGCGCAGACATTCTCATGGTTGGTGTCTCGCTCTTTTTTGGAATTTGTGAATCGTCTTTATGGGGTAGTCTCTTTTTACCAACCTTTTGGTTAGATCCTCAGCTTGTTGCTTATAGTCTTCCAGCTTACTGCAATTATGTTTGAGACTTAAAAATTGACTGTAGGGGAGATTGTCCCTTAGAGGTCTGGGATGAAAGCTCTTGTAACATAACAGACTATTCTTTGCAGTTAGTTTGTAATAGGTTTTTGTTTGGATGCTGTTATTCTCTATGTAGAGCGAAATGTCCAGAAAATCTAATCTGCTCTTGTCAGCTGTGTAAGTGAATTTGAGGCATTCATCTCTGCTGTTAATCCAGTGTATGAAGTCCTGGAGGTTGTCACTAGTATCATTCCAAATCACGATAAATCATCTATATATCGCCAAAAGGATTTTGGTCGTTGAGTATATGTTGTTGCTTAAACTTGCTCACATACAGGCTGCTACCGATGGCGCAAAGACGCTGCCCATGGATGTTCCGTGGCTTTGTTTATACAGTCATCCATTATACTCAAAGAAGTTTTCCGTGAGGGCTAGTCTGCAACACTCTAGGACAAAATGCCTCGGTGTATTGTATTGCAAGTGCTCTGAAAATAAGGTGGTCTCTAATGTTTCCAAAGTGTTTTGGAGTGAGGCCACTGAACTCTTAAGCCACACCGTAGTCACTTTAATGAATCACTGTGTCACAAAATCATTAATTATATACTGTTCATACTAACATTTAAGATCCGCAAATTAATTTTTACATTTTTCATGATTATATTTGCGTGCAAATACGATATATTAACTACACCAATAAAACGTTATTGACACCATGTCGCGAAAACACTCACTAAACACAAGTCATGGAGTATTTTTTCCATGTCTATTGAAATTATGAAACACCCACTGAACACAAGCCATGGAGTATTTTTTCCATGTCTATTGAGACAATGAAACAAAAGAAGGCTCCAAGACCAACCGGCACCACCGAGGGCAGAGTAAGCACAAGCAGAGAACATCCCATGCTGCAGGTGAGAGAAGACGCCAAAGGACCGCGCTTGACCTAATCAAAGTAAGGCCTTTATTAAATACCATTTTCCCTTTACAGCAAGCTGGGACATACTTGCCGAGCCCCAAAGATGCATTAACGAGTGTCTTTATAGGTAAACCAGCAACTGCATTGGGGTCTCTTTACTGAACCGTAATCAGCACCTCTTTGAGAACCCAACTTTGTTAATTCACGATGAATGTGCCTCACTACTTTACGTGGCAATATGGATTAAGAAGTACTCTTACGATAATAATCTCAACTAATATTATGAGACCTTACATGCCTTACAACTGACGCACGACCATCGGAAGTAATACATTAATTTCTATGAAGTGTATTTGAATAACGAAATACGCCAGATGGCATAACATATGAGCCTTAATTTTCTTACTATTCTGATAATAATCTGAATGTAAAGATGAAAACCCGGAATGTATCAAAGGGAGGTACTGACTTAGTTTTCTCCCCTCCTTCCTTTTTTCTCTTTTTCACAAATTACAGGTACTGTTGACCTAATCCTCACAGCGGGCTAATATTAACCCAGCTATGAAGTGTAATACAAATTGTAATTGCACAGATATAATCTCTCTGGTCCTGAAGAAAGCCCCCTTGGCCCGCCTGGGCAAACGGGGCTGAAACATGTCGACCGTATAAATGGACATTTTTAGTGTGTCAGACATAGTAACATGGTCTAAAGGCACACGCTCACCATTTAGATTTCTTTAAACTCCCACCCACTAATAAATATTTACACTCAAGTGAGGATGTTTGAAGAATTTTAATCTCACTTTACCACAATCATTTTTTAACTTTTTTGTCTCTGGACGCTACTGCGAATACCAGTGGTTAACCTCTGGGTGGAGGTCAGCATACCCAACAAACCCTATGACTATGCTGTCATGCTACGTATAGGCGGAGAACCAAGAAAACCGCCCCTTTCCATTTCCAGTTGCGTATGTGTATGAGGGTTTGTAAGAAGGAACCACTAACTAACAAACCCTGGTAGAGTGGTTACAAGTGATCCATTCCCCTATTGATTTTTTGCATGACTTTTGGAAGTTGAATGGATCATTGCTTTCCTTCTCTCTCCCTCCCCTTTACATGATTGAAACTATCCTTGTGCTTGGTCTATCCTGGATACTAACTAAGGAAACCAACCACTGTGTAGATAGTTTTTATTCATTTTTGGTCCTGAAGAATTGCCATTTGATCCTTCGACAACTTAAGTAAGAAAATTGTTGACCATAATACTTATATAATAAGGAACAGTGATTCCTGTGGACAATGTGTGTAATATATGGTAATAGTTAGCTCAATGGCAATATTTATGGGTAGAGCGATGTCGAAGAGAGAAAAAGAAACTATACACAACAAGACAATCACGAATATTTGCTATTTATGTAAATACATAATCAAGTTAATCAAGAAACGTATGTGGTGTCCCATGTGAACATAGAACCTACATATCAAGGGTGACAGTTTGTGACATAAAATAAGTTTCAAGAATACAAAAATGACCATAGCATAAATATTCAGTAGTTAGTAACAGCCTTATAGTTCAATAGTAAGGGCTGGGAAATGGTTCGTTTTAGAGGTGTGTCGATGGTGTTTCGACCCCAACATCAATAGGGGGTCTCTTCACGACCTAGAATTGAGGGGCACCTGAAAAAATAATAATCACGGGATAATTAAGTTGGCCAAAAATGGATAAAAAATCAAGAGGAATCAGACGGTAGTCAAATGACTAAATGGTTGCACCTGAATAAATGTGAATCAGCTGTCAGAGTGTAACATGCACACCAGAAGGAAGTGTATTCTGAGAAAGGTACTCACAAGGTGCCCAGCTGGGATCTAGGCGAGTGAAGGAAGTAAAAATTACATGTGAGACTTATTATGGTCAAGGGAAGAGGGATAATGTAAGTAATAGAGCTGGTCATTTCAGGGTTCACTTGTTCTCTGCAATAGGAGACCCCTTCCACATTGTGGGTGATTAGTTTAATAAAGTGCCAAAACAAGTAGAAGTAGAATTTATTGCTTCATTAGAGGATCTATTTGGTATTTGACTCTTGTATGTATTCAGAGTCAATTACAGCAAGCATAGATCATAGGGCAGGTAAGGAATAGAACAGCCAACACGTGTTTCACCCCCTCGTACGGCCGGCAGGCCAAGGGACTTCCTCAGGGCTGTACAATCCATAAATATGTAACCATGCAAAATAAAGGAACAAAATTGCAAAATGAAACAAAAATACAAACAATACAAGTTCAAGCAGAGTGCGGCGTATTTAAATCAATACAATAATGATAAAAGATCACTCATAACCCGTGAGAGTGTAGTGCAAGTGGAGAGTGAGGGCAAAGATATGAGAGGGTATTGGGGGGAAGGAAGAGGGAGAGAGGAGACAGGAATGAGGTCAGGGAGAAAACAGTAATAGTAAGCAACAAAGTAGGGAGAGAGAGAGGAAAAGAGAAGGAATTACGAGATATAAGGGGTGCATGTGGGCGTTGTGAGAGCAGGGTACAATATAGTAAGAAGTATTAGTTTCATGAGGGTGAGGACAGGGAGAGAAGATTAGTGAGAGAGGAAGGAGAGGGAAAAGAAAGAGAGGGAAAAAGTAGAGAGGAAGGTGGAAGAGTAGAGGGAAATTACCCATAATCATCCCATATTATCGTGAGAGGGACAGTACATTAGGGCATGCATCATAATACAAATAAAAAAATGTGTTCATTAGCATACATACGCCAGGTGGGTGTCCAAATAGCGAAATAGGAAATACAAAAATTGAACAGGCGCAATGAGCATCATTTGTAATGATTAGTGACGGTCTTAGGCTATTTTGCACACAAATGTATTTTTAAAATTGTTATTTTGCACTGAATACTTTTAAAACTGTTATTTGCACAAGAGTACTTGCCGTGACCGGTTGCTCCTCCCCGTTCCACCGCGGGTGCAGTCCCGATTGTTGTGGAGGGAGGCTGCTACTTCCGGTGCTCGGGAGCTGACGCTCTAGTCGCTGCACCTTTCACACGCATAAAACGGATGCCCTGGCTAACGCCCGGCGGTGCGCAAACGGCAAGCCCGTCTGCGCCCGTCCGCGACCAGACCGCGGCCGGGGCCATGCATGCTGTTCGTGGCGGCGCATATGAGGAGAGGATCGTGTGGTCACGAGATGAACTGTGGAGGCTTAACACAGATGCTGCGTGTTGCACTCACAGGTTCGACCTAAGATCTGATCTCCTCGCTCACATATGCGAGACATGTGGGAAATCGCTGGGTGTGTGGGGTAATGGAGAGGAGAGGGGGCACTGTAAATCCAGACCACTCAGTAATAGAAGCCTAAGAGTCGGGCTGTTGAACTGCAGATCCCTCTCAAAGCATGCCAATGATATCTGGCTGCTACTGGATGGTCATGAGTGGGATGCCCTATTCTTAACTGAAACTTGGCTTAGTGAGGACAATGTGACTGCAATAGCGTTGGCAGTACCCCTAGGTTACACAATGTGTCTCGCTAACCGCGTGGGTGGTAAAAGAGGAGGGGGGGTGGCTGCTATATTTAAAGAACAGTTCACATTAACATCCTCTGCCCCTACTCTGATCGCGGGACTGGAGGGATTACATTTTTGCATTCAGGTGGGGCCACAGATCTCCTTAGCGGGGCTAGTTATTTACCGCCCCCCTGGTGGGAATGATTCTAACCTTACAGCTCTGTTGGACGTGATAGTGCAGAGCTCCCTCCTCCATCCTTATTTTCTTGTAGTGGGGGACTTCAATATCCATATGGATAGAACGGAATGTGCCCAAGCAGAGATATTAAGGGCCACTCTGAATGCTGCCAATCTGAGATTAATCAATGAGGGCCCCACACATAGAGCGGGTCACACACTTGATCTCATCCTTTCCAATATTGAAAAGGTGACGATGGAAGTGACTCTGCCTTTACTTTGGTCAGACCACTTGCTTATGCCTTTTACAATAAATTTGGCGGTTGACAGACCAGCGCCAAGCAAGCAAGTTTTTATGAGAAGACAATGGAGGAAGCTAGTCCCTACCGTTATGGGCCCAGTGTTGGCTCAGAACAAACCTACTTTAACCCTGAATGCCAACACTGACGCGCAGCTTTTTCATTACTGGATTGGGAACATGGTATCATCCATTGCTCAGGCAAAACGCGCTATGTCCAAGAGGGACTCCCCCTCTGCTCCTTGGTTCTCTCAGGACCTTAGAACTGAGAAGGCAAAATGTAAACGGTTAGAGAGGCTGTGGAGGGTAAATTATGGGGCCTTGGAAAGAGCTCAACACAAGGGTGCCTCCCATAAATTTCAGAAGGCTATCAGAAAGGCAAAAAACAGTTTTTTGCAGCTTCTATTCAACAGGCAGAACACTCTAGCAAAGAAGTCTTTAAGGTGGTTCAGTCCTTTTTCAAACCTAGATGTATTGAAAGGGAGATACCGCCATCGGTCATTTTCTGTAATAAAATCTCGGACTACTTTGACCAAAAAATTTAACGTGTCTATGACTCATTCGGCCCTGAGGAAAGAACGGTGAAAACAGATCAGACTGTCAAAGAGTTGACAGGTGGCCCGATGGCTTATTTTCAACCGATAACTCTGACCGCGGTCATGAAGGAATTAAGTTGCTGCAAGTCTGGATCGCCGGATGACCCTTGCCCCCCCCAAGTTGTGGAGCACAATGGCGGATTTTGTGGCTCCTTCCTTACAGCACATCTGGAATACGTCCATTTCCTCTGGGGTGTTCCCAGAGATATGGAAACATGCTACCCTCCTCCCACTAAAGAAAAAACCCAATGGGGATCCTACGGATCTCAGCAACCTTCGTCCTATCTCTCTGCTGGCTGCCCCGGGCAAAATGCTTGAGAAAGTTATCCAGCGGCAGCTTAGTAAATACATTGAGGACAACAAGATTCTGCATGAGACACAGTCAGGCTTTAGACCTGGCTTTAGCACCGAGACAGCACTGATCGAGGTGGCAGAGTCAATAAGATGGTCGTTGGATTCGGGAGACTCAGCTTTGCTGGTGCTCCTGGATCTTTCGGCAGCTTTTGACACTGTCGACCACGCAAGGCTGATGATGCGATTGGCAGATGTGGGTCTACAGGATCAAGCGCTGGACTGGATACACTCGTATCTGTCCCAGAGAACCCAGAAGGTGGCCCTGGGGACTGTTTCCTCAACACCCAAGCCTTTAAGCTGTGGTGTCCCTCAGGGCTCGGCACTTAGCCCATTATTATTTAATATCTACCTGGCCCCGCTTTTTACGCTAATTGCTAACTGGGGGGTCAAGGCAGTATCTTATGCCGATGACACCCAGCTTGTGTTCCCATATGCAGAGGTGTAAGAGGCGGCCCTGTCAAGTTTCAAGGGCTGTCTTCATGATGTTGCGTGCTGGATCAATACCAACAAATTAAAACTCGATGCAGACAAAACGGAGGTGCTCTTTTTTGGCAAAGGCGCCCCTCCCCCCCCCCGAGTTCTGGTGGCCGATGGCAATGGGTCCGGCCCCTTCCCCTAGCCCTTCGGCAAAAAACCTGTCGGTGCGCTGGGACAACAATCTGTCTTTTGTCTCGCATACACAACAGCTGATGGGGGGCTGTTTAGGTAAGCTTAGGAATCTTCGTAAAATCCTGCGACGACTTCCGGTTAATTGCAGGAAAACTGTAATCCATGCGACAGTAACATCTAGACTGGATTACGTGAATGGTTTGTTCCTGGGTCTGCCTAAATACTTAATTCAACGCTTACAACTGGTCCAGAATGCGGCTGCGAGGCTGTTAATGCATATTCCATTCAAGCATTCTGTCTCTCCGCATCTTCTATCACTTCATTGGCTACCAGTAGCCAACAGGATCAAATTTAAGGCACTTACGTTGGCCTTTAGATCCTTGTTTGGCTCGTGTCCAAAATACTTGAGAGATCGGTTGCCAAGATACACACAGTCCCGCTCTCTTCGCTCCAACTGCCGGATCCAGCTAGCAGTTCCTCGAATAAAAAAGGCACGGCTGGGAGGTAGAACGTTCTCGGCCAATGTAGCGATGCTCTGGAATTCACTCCCCCCTGAGCTTCAGCAGGCCCCTTCGGAACCCCGCTTTAAACAATTGTTGAAGACTTGGCTCTTCACCCAACCTCGCTAACGTCTTGAATTCCGGTATATGTTTCTTTGCCTGTGTCTAGCGCCGGGACACCTCCGTGTGAGGTAGCTGTTCGCGCTCTACAAATTCTGTATTATTAGGCATTCCAGTGAGGTCGTAGTCAAAGACCAAACCCTATAGAATTAACCAATAGTGTAATAATGTTTGGTCTTGTGAAAGAAATGCAACATAAGTGTTTCCTTGGTGAGTCAAGTTTGAATGACCATGGTGCTGTAAGATATAACTGGAGTGATCTAGGCCTGGAGAGCACAATATTTACAAAGATAGCAACTGTGGAGAGCCCCTTGGGGATCCAGGGTGCATGAGGGTATATAGAAAATAGTGACGGAAGTGCCCCCAAAGGAGCACCTGCTCGAAATTCGGGTTGAATGGGTTAGCGCTTATCGTGAAATTGGAGTAGCGTAAGCGAGTGCTGCTTAGTATAGCGAGTCTGAAAATTTCTACAATGAGGAGGGAGAGGAGAGAGGTACAGGGGAGAAGAGAGCCGGTTAGAAAGGGGCCAGCTGGTTCTACAGCGGTGGTTAGAAGACACAAAGTTGGAAGGGAGAGCGAGAGCAGAAGCAAACACTATCCAGTCCGGGCGTAAAGTCGGTTCATCTTACTTGCACGTAGGACGTCCGGTCACTGACGTCTAACTCGGGTCAGTCGGCATGAGCTCCGAACGGAGTGTTTGTGGGCATCAAATGCTATGTCTGGCGGAAGTGATGACATAAAAAATTGAGGGTGGTCTAAGGCCTGTAACAGAGTCTTGTGTTGGCGCTTCCTTGTCCATGAAAAAAGGTTTTAATCTTATTTTTCGAAAAAATGTAAATAACTTTTTTTTCAGATTGAATAAATTAGTCTTTTCTGTAATAACAAAGGATAAGCTCTTGTTGAGTAATGACATTTCAGCAGAAAAAAGCAAGTGTTGTGATAAATTAAAAATGGGTATCTCTTCTATACTTGGATTGTGTTCATGCATGTCTAATATGTCTGTGGACCCCATTGATAATGTTTCCTTCTGGGTTTGCGTTTTCAAGGGTTGCTTTTTCTTTGGTAAAATTTCACTAAAAGAAAAGCATATCCTTATCTAAGAGAAGATTATTACACCACCACAGCCACACACAACAGACAGAAAATATGGGGTAGGTTTAAAAAACTTCCGCTGGTTACATTCTCTGAGTCATTTGGAGGTTCTGACGATTCAGACGAACAAGCAGGACCCAGCCGCACAGATAACCACCCAGGACAGCCTTTTTTATAGAGGGGCCCGAGAAGCAGAGGCAAAACATGGTATCAATACCCTGGAGAACGCCGAACCAGGAGGTTTTTCTCCAACTGCAATACACGCAATGTAGTTTACTGCATATGGTGTCCATGCCTTTTACCCTATATTGGGTAAACCTGACAACCTATCAAGAAACGCATCTGCCAACATCGCAGCAGAATAAGATACTCTGTATTGAACGCATCTTCGGTAACTCACTTCATTGAAAAGAACTATACAGCGGATGATCTTAAATGGCAACTCATCGACAAAACAACCACTCCCGAAAGAGGAGGCAATATATTGCAGATCCTACAAAGACTGGAATGCCGATGGATAGAACGGGTCAACTCTATCATTCATGGACTGAATACAGCTGAAGAATGGAATGGTTTTGTTGCCACTCTATCAAACTAATTAGACAGTCTGTCCTTGAACTGTACCTTCATGAATTAACACAATGAGATGTCATCCCCTGGAGTTGTCAACACGCAATGATGCCTTTTTTTGCACTGCCTTGATTATAATTATTGCACTGTAATTGCAATATTCTCTTCATATGTATTAACGTGTATATAATTTTAAACAGACATGGTCCCATTATGTATCCTCCATACATCCATGTCCGCAACCACAAAATGTAATTTGCAATTCTTTTTTCTCTTGTTTATTATTATCATGATTTCTCCACAAGTAATCCCCCTCACCATAGCACACACTGTCTGCATGGTCCTTTACTTTATTATCAGCAATCCATGGAGATGGGAAACATCCCCATGGGGGCGCTCATCAGTGTACTCCTCCACGAGTGATCTCAGAGCGGCACGATACTCGTGCGCTCTTCCTGTATCTCCAGCAATGCGTGCCACACCACATGACACAAGACCATGTGGGTGAGGCTCCAAACTATAATCGGCTACCGCAGCGGTGTGTTGCTCTCTGTGATTCTACGGAAGGATGCTGACTTCAGCGGTCCTCTCCGAACTGATTCCTTTACTCCATGACTTCGGATTATTAATAAGGCTGACAACGGCGGCCTAAGTCACAGTATTCGCACAATGATTTCTCTCTCGCTCTGCTAATTTGGCTAAGCCCCTTGGATCTCTTCTCTCTTGTTGGCTCGATAACGCTGACAAAAAACTGATAACAGGCAACTCTATGCCCTGAGACTTTTCCTCATTCTTGCCCCAATTTCTTTTAATAGATATACATCTGTAACATGGACTGTGGTGTTCCCTTCATATTACGAACGTCTATTTTCACACTAATGCTGCAAGGACTGTCAGTCCCTCCTCCCCTCACAGGGGTAAGTCAAAGACCATTACAGTCCTTATCTTTTGCTCCTTCCCGAATCACAATAAGGCTCACATGTCATTTTTATTTTCTCTCTCGACTAGTGCCCGGCTGGGCCCCTTGTGAATACCTTTCTCAGAATACACTTCCTTCTGGTGTGCACTTTACACTGATTCACATTTATTCAGGTACAACCATTAGTCATTTGACTACCGTTTGATTCCTCTTGGTTTTTTCTCAATTTTTGGCCCACTTAATTATCCCTTGATTATTATTTTTTCAGGTGTCCCTCAATTCTAGGTCCTGAAGAGACCCCTATTGATGTTGGGGTAGAAACGCCGTCGACACATTTCTAAAATAAACCATTTCCCAGCCCCTACTATTGTACTAGAAGGCTGTTACTAACAGCTGAATATTTATGCTATGGTTGTTTTTGTATTCTTGAAAGCTATTTTATGTCACAAACTGTCACTCTTGATATGTAGGTTCTATGTTCACTTGGGACACCACACACTTATCTTGAGTAACTTGATTATGAATGTACATAAATAGCAAATATTTGTGATTGTCTTGTTGTGTATAGTTTCTTTTTCTCTCTCCGACATCTCTCTACCCATAAATATTGCCATTGAGCTAACAACTACCATATATTACACACATTGTCCACAGGAACCACTGTTCCTTGTTATATAATAGATACCCTGGTTCCATGTGAGTAGGATGGCCCTTGTTTTCCTGTATACGACCTTAATCCTTAGCCCCTACTGAACATAACATCAGTAGAGTGCCACCACCGTTTTTAACTGAGATTAGTGGATTTACTGATTAAAATTAATTTTGAGTACCACTACATCCCATTTTAATATTTGCACCTCCACTTTGCACCCACACCTTTTACAGTCATCTACAGCACAAGACACTACACTCACACCACACAATACGGCAATGGGAACAAAAGATCTCAGAGAGAGAGCCCCTCATAGGGTGCCCGTCATGCATTGAAGGGCCAGCCTGATGGGAAGCATGCCCTATGATGAAGCATGACACCCAGCCGGCTGTGTGAGGGCCCTAGTCACACAAGTGGGAGACACCCTCTCCCCTTTTTGGGACATTAACCCACACCGACCAGTCCTCTCCTTCTATATTTTCTAGGAACTGTATATCTTTATTATTAAATAAATACCCAGGGGCATTATTGCTGGACCTGCAAGCGCCCACAGTCCCCCCTTTTCTTGTTTGAAATTTTTCCAGATGTATCATGCCTAAGTGTACTTTCGACAAATGTGCAGTTGAAATATACACACAGGCATCGATAAATTTGTAAAACCATCCTACTCGTCCCACAGCACCACCAAGGTTCCTATTGTGCCTATCAAACCCCACACCGTTACCTCCTTTCCGCATATCCTCTCTCCCCTTACCACTACTCCCGCTGAACCACTCATACCCTACATCCTCACCTCCTCTCATTCTCGGGATAACACACCCCTCCCCATTTCCCACTCTCAACCCGTGCTCCCACTTGCCCCCTCTCTCCTCACCACCAATCCCACCGTACCACAAAAACACTCAGCCATAACTCCTCACGTCATACCTCCTCCCCCCCTCTCTTTTGGATACCACACAGAAAGATTGCTATACCATGAACTAGTTCACGACTCCCCCAAACGTGACACAATGATTTAACCTCACTGCCCTTAACCTCAGTCCATACTTTAAATATGTTAACTCCAAAAGCTGACCCCAGACTCTGAGATATTACTATTCCTACAACAAATCAAAGAGGACCTCCAAACTCTCCATGACCTGATTCTGCAACAACCCAAGTCCACACGCTCTGAACTAGAATCTAAGAAACACCACCACTTCAGCCACTCGAAACTCACCCAACAGCTGTGCGCAAGCCCCCTGAAACATGAGCTCCCAAAGTGGAGTACAGTACCCTACCCCAATATCTCATCCCGTCTGGTCCGGAGGGAAAACCCTCTATCAATGAAAGACTTAGATGCCCTACTCCATTCCTATGAACCTCCTTCTCCACCCCTTAACACTGCGCACTCATATAACTCACAGAAATTTTCTACAATCAAATCCATCCCTTCCGATACCTTTAGAGCTACAAGACACATCTCTAGAGGTATAGTTGAAAACAACCTCATGTGAGTCCCCAACTTATAAGAATCAAACACAATCCTTACCAAAGCTCGTCTAAAATGTATTCTCCTAAACTGTAGATCAGCCGCAAGACATGCTGCTGATATAGCCGAACTCATACTCTCTAATGAACCTGACCTTCTAATCTTGACCGAAACATGGCTAAATGAATCATCCACGCCCATCTTAGACATTCTAGTACCCCCAAACTATCACATCAAAATACTCGATAGAACTGATCGATCAGGCGGTGGTATTGCTTGCTTACATCGGAGCAACCTCTCGGTGAACCGCTCCTACTTCCCCATCTCTTCCTCCTATGAATATCTGTGTTTAGAAATCACTAGTAATACAAACCAATATGTTCACTACACGCATTCTACCACCCACCAGGGGATAACCTCATCGAACATCTCATGGATATTCTAGCTACAAATGCTGGACAACAAAATACTCAAATATTCCTTGGAGACTTCAACCTCCACTGGAATGGCCTTGACGACCTAGGGGTCAATAGCCTCAAAGCTTTCCTGTCAGACCTTAACGTTTCGCAAATTTGTGACAGCCCCACACATGAAAAAGGCTCAAACCTTGATCTAGTAATTTCCAAAGCGGACTCCACCCAGCTTTAATCAATCCTCCCTTGTGACTGGTCTGACTACAACATCATCACATTCCACTTCAATGAATCAGGTAAATGAATTTCTGCCCAACCCACGAGAACGAAAACTTGGAAGAGGAACCTAAAAAATGTTGGTCCCGACTTATTCGCAACCTCTAGTCCTAACATCATGCTTCCACCGGAAGATTTATCCGATGTACAAGGTCTGACTAACCATTACTTTGATTCCATGAACATGGTATTAGACGTACTAGCTCCTATACAATTGAAAAGAGTCGCCACAAAAGACTCAAAACCCTGGTATGGCGGTAAGCTAAATGAAGACAGACGATCATCAAGAGTAATTGAACGACGATGGAGATCTGCACTGTTAGATTTGGGGGTCTCTATTTGGCAATGATTTGCACCTTTGTCCATATAAGGACCCTTGCATCTAGTAAGGGGCTACACTCCTAAAATAACCCCTGCTCACCCCCTTGGTAGCTTGGCACAAGCAGGCAGGCTTATCTCAAAGGCAGTGTGTAAAGCATTTGTGAGCACATACAGTAATACAGTGACAAAACTACAGATAGACACCACTCAGGTTGTGTTATAAAAATAAGTATTTTTATATAGACTTAACACAAGACCCAAACGACAAAAATCCACAATACAGTACTTAAAATATGCTGAAAAATAGGTTATTCACTGAAAAGCAGTCTCTAGCAACAAATGCCTCCACTTTGTGGTATTACAACGTCGTGATAGAAGAAATCCCAAATTACGGCACCGACCGGGAGGTGCTTGGCGTCGGGCCCGAAGTCAAACAGACCCCCAAAGAACAGTACCTTGGAAAAGCAATGAGAAACAAAGACAGCTTACGTTTACGGGGAGGTGCGGCTTTGTTGGCGCTGCGCGGCTGATGTACCAAAAAATATACTAAAGGACTATACCTACCAATAGTCCTAATATCATTACCCAATAATCAGTCAGCTGGCAGCGAAGAAGGTTCAATCGTTTATTAAACAAACTACTCTATAGAGGAGCCTCTCCGAACCTCACCCATCAGGTGCGCCGAGAAGACGGCTGGCTCACATTCAAACATGGGGTTATATACTTTTCGGTTCAACACATATAATACTTGTAAATGGAAAATCACCAGTTGGCCCTGCAGCTCCAGGGAAAAACCATATATGGCACACATCAGATCAGTACAAAGGCTTGACTATCAATTACCAATGAGGTCAGGAGGGGTGACTCCCTTTCGTCTTGGTGCCTGGGAGTGTAGACACGACGCCTCCAGGAATGTGCTTATCACCCCGAAAGCCAGATGTGACCTTGAGTCTTAGAACAGAGGAGTGAACAGCCTACCTTCCGCTGCTACCAGTAACTCAGATGAGCTGGGACCTGACAACCGCACGTGATCAACACGTGATCATGGTCCACGCTCGAGCATGTGTTCAGAAGATGGCGTCTATCTAGTTCTCGGCCTACTCTCTTAACAACAGATATACAGGGAGGAAATAAATAAGTTTCCTCCAAGCAAATATATATATCAAGCAGGGAGTGTACATGTAGATGCATCATGCTAACATAATATAGGTCCGATACTCCGTGTATACGAGGAATCTACCTTTTTATCCCTCACGGCGCCGGTTCCTTATGACCCCAGAGGAGGTGTAGACTCGGTTCCTGACTGCAGCGCAGGGGAGTTGAGACGACGTTTCCTTACTGCATCGGGGAGGTGACGTCACGATGGCGCTGAGACCATGGTTCCTTCCGATGTCACGTTGTCGATGAATTCTTGGTCACCCACGTTAGGGATCGGCTCCGCGATGACGATGTTGGGTTGGGAGTTGATGCGGCACAGCCACAGGCGTCGGGCCCACGGCACAAGTTGGAGCGGCGCTCACGGCTTTGGGCAGGTGTACGGCGTCACTCACTGGCGTCGATGTGGGACGACGGCCGGCAGTGGGTCTACATTGCAAGTCGGAGCAGCGCTCACGACTTCGGTGCAGATTACGGCATTGCTCGCCGGCGTCAGTGTTGTAATTTCCTTCTGTAGCAGCTAAAACCGCAGTTCTAGATGCAGGCAAACAGAAGGGGTGAAGTCTTGTATCCCTGAGACTTCAGGCAGGAGGCAAGCTCCACGTCAAGCCCTTGGAGATCTTCCTCAAGATGATGAAAGTACACTCAGTCCTTTTCTCCTTTCTTTGGCAATAAAGTAACCACTGCAGGCCAACCCCAACAACACGCAGCATGGGGGTAGTCTCCTACTTCAGCTTCTTGGTTCTTCTTCTCAGCAAAGGTTTGTCTTGATTCTCAGGAGTGATCTAAAGTTCTGGGGTCTGGGCCCCAATATTTATACCAGCAAATCCTTTGTCTCTGAAGGCAGAGAGTGTCTGTACCTAGTCCAAACGAGTTCTGGGTGCATTCTACCAGTGCACAACTTCTTCCTTTGTCGGTGTGGGCCAGGGTCATCAGACGCACCACAGGAGGTGGAACCAGCATAATGGTAGGCAGGCACAGCCCTATTCAGGCCCAGGTGCTACTCCTCCCACCACTCCCAATGCAGATAGGTATATTCAGCCTAGTGCTGACTCACCCTGTCTCCTGGAGCCACCCCAGACCCTGTCACTCACAAACCAGACATGGAATACACAAACCTAGCAGAGGCAGGCTGGATGGTTAGGCAAGAAAATACCTACTTTCTAAAAGTGGTATTTTCAAACACAGAATGTTAAAACCAACTTCACTAAAAGATGTATTTTATCATTCTGAGTTCAGGCATACTAAATTCGTTTTTCTAACATGTTCCCTGGGTCAGTTAGGATTATAAGGTGTTATAATCAAACTGCCCATTCAGGCCTATGGGAACAAGTAGCCTTGCAATAGTGAAAAAAGAAAATGACTGTAATTCACTATCAGGACATGCCACACACACCAGGGCACGTCCTACCTTTTACATACAATGTACCCTGCCCTTGGGCCTAGTTTAGGGGTGTCTGATATGTAGAAAAGGGAAGGTTTGGGGAATGGCAAGTGGGTGCATTTACCAAGTCAACATGGCAGCACTAGCTGCACAAAGGCTCTGTAATGGCAGACTTGAGCCATAGGTTGCAAGCTGCTCTGGGGGGTGGCACAATCAGTGCTGCAAGCACACCAGCAGCATTTGATTTACAAGCCCTGGGCACACACAGGGCACTGCACTAGGGCCTGACAAGTAAACCAAATAAGCCAATCATAGAGTCACTAATCCATTACATCAATTTAACATAGGGAGTACTTGCACTGTGGCACTAAATAGCAGTGGCACAGTGCCCAAAGCATCTAGACCAGCAAAACATATAGCAAAAACACAGGAGGCAACAGTAAAAAAATGGAAGGTAGACCCACCCTAATGGTGCCAGGTCTAACATGTGTCCCCTCCAGCTGAAATGTGGGGAGAACTATCCTACCTCTTGGGAGTTCTCATCACTAAGACGGTAAAAATCTGGACAGACCATCAGCATTGGCGTGTTCTGTACCAGGGCGGTGTTCCACAGTGAAGTCCATCCCCTGTAGGGAAATGGACTACCTCAACAATTTTGAATTCTCACCCCTCATCTGCATCAACCATCTGAGGGGCCTGTGGTCTGTCTGAACCCGGAAGTGAGTCCAAAAAAGTATGGTCTCAATTTCTTCAGTGCCCAGACCACAGCAAATGCCTCAAGCACAATCGCCCTCCACCTCTGTTCCCGTGGGAGTAACCGCCTTCTGATGAAGGCTACAGGTTGGTCTAGGCCCTCCTCATTTATCTGCGAAAGAACAGCTCCCACACCATGCTCTGAAGCATCTGTTTGGACAATAAACTCTTTTGAGAAGTTGGTTGTCAGGAGCATGGGCGCCGTGCACATGGCAGTCTTCAGGGCATCAAAAGCTTTCTGAGAGGTGTCAGTCCAAATCACTTTCTTGGGCTGCTTCCTGGAAGATAGCTCTGTCAAGGGTGCAACAATGCTGCCATACCCCTTGACAAGCCTCCTGTAATACCCGGCGAGTCCTAAAAAGGCTCTTACCTCTGTCTGGGTGTTGGGGGGTTCCCAAGCCAGGATGGTCTCAATCTTGGGCTGTAGGGGTGCCACCTGGCCGCTCCCAACCTGGTGTCCCAAGTACACCACAGAACCCTGCCCGATCTGGCACTTACTCGCTTTGATCGTGAGGCCTGCTCTTCACAGCGCCATCAACATTTCCCAGAGGTGGCGCAGATGTTCTGTCCAACTGGCGCTGAACACTGCAATGTCATCCAGGTAGGCGGCACTCTTCCATCCAGCCAATACCTGGTTTACCAACCTCTGAAAGGTGGCAGGGGCATTCTTCATCCCAAAGGGCATAATACGGAACTGGTAGTGCCCATCTGGTGTGGAGAATGCTGACCTCTCTCTTGCCCCATCAGTCAAGGTGATCTGCCAGTACCCAAACATTAACTCAAACGTGCTGAGGTACCGGGCAGCCTCTAACCGATCAATGAGCTCATCAGCTCTGGGGATGGGGTGCGCTTCAGTCTGGGTGACTGAATTGAGCCCTCGGTAGTCCACACAGAACCGAAGTTCTGGCGTGACACCCGGTGCGGCAGCCTTTGGGACGAAGACCAATGGGCTGGCCCAAGGACTGCTAGAGGATTCAATCACCCCCAACGCAAGCATCTTGGAGACCTCCTCCTTGATGCAAGCTTTCACCCTGTCACCATCCACTGACCCATCTTACTCTGTTGCAGACAGGAGGTAAGAAAGAGGCTCAGTCTCCTCCTCCATTCCATCATCTGTCACTAGGAGCATGCCCACTTCGGACCTCTCCAAGTGGGACTTCAGGCGGTTGACATGTAGGACCCGCAAAGGGTTCCTTGGAGACCGCAAGTCAACTAAGTAGGTGACATCACTCTTGCGCTCCACCACCTCAAATGGTCCGGTCCACTTATCCTGGAGTGCACAAGGCTCCACGGGGGCCATGACCCGCACTTTCTGACCAGGCTGAAGCTCAACCTGAGTGGCATTCTGGTTGTACCACCGCTTCATCTCCTCCTGGCTAGCTTCCACATTCGCCTGAGCGAGTTGTCTGAATCACCTAGTCTGGTTCCTGAAGGCCAGCATGTAGCTATATACATCCTGGGGAGGTTTCCTGGGAGCTTGCTCCAAGCCTTCCTTGACCAAACTCAGAGGTCGTCTTACTGGGTGACCAAAGAGAAATTCAAACGGGCTGAACCCTAGGGACTTCTGTGGCACCTTACAGTAAGCAAAGAGAAGGCATGGCAAGAGGACGCCCCACTTATGCCTCATAGGTTCCACAAGACCCATAATCATGCCTTTAAGGGACCAGTTGAATCTCTCAAACAGCCCATTACCTTGGGGGTGGTAAGGAGTGGTGAACTTGTATGTTACACCGCACTCCTGCCACAGGGACTTCATATACTTGAAAATAAAGTTTTTACCACAGTCTGAAACCACCTCTATGGGGAACCCCACGCGGGAGAAAATCCCCATCAGTGCATGTCCCACCACGGGGGCCGTCACAGTTCGGAGAGGGATGGCTTCCGGGTACCAGGTGGCATGGACCACCAAGACCAGGATGAACCTGTTGCCCATGGCTGTCTTGTGATCCAGGGGCCCCACAATGTCAATGCCCACCCTTTCAAAGGGGGTGCTGCCCACAGGGAATGGCTGGAGAGGAGCCTTGTGCTTCCTCACACTCTTTCCACTTGCCTGGCAAGTCTGACAGGTCCTGCAATGAGTGTCTGAACTCTTGCACATTTGGGGCCAATACAAGTGGGTGACAAGCCTTTCAAAAGTCTTGTCCTGCCCCAAATGCCCTACTAAAGGCACATCATGAGCCAGCCCCTGTAGGAAGGCTCTGAAGCGCTGGGGTACCACCAGCACACGGCTGACCCAGGCTCAGCAACCTTAGGCTCACTATACAGGAGACCATTCTCCCAGTAGATCCAATGTGATCCTGACTTATCACCTGCTGCCTGGTTTGCAACCTGTTGCCGCAAACCCACAAGAGAAGGGCACTTCTTCTGTTCCTCGCAGATCTCTTCCCTGGAGGGTCCTCCTTCCTTCTGCCAATGGTCAGCTCAGGCAGGCCCCCAAGTTCAGCTACCTGTTCCCCTGTAGGTTCGATGGAATCCCCCTCAAGGTCTGCCTCTTCCTGGACAGTGGGAACTGTGGGGGTGGGTTTCCCACGCCCCTGGCCTCTTCTCTTTAAGGCAGGCACCTGGGCCCCTCTTTCAGGCTCCAGGTCCTCTTGAAGACCCTTACTGGCTGCAATGGACGGAGTGGGCATGCATGCCCACTCAGGCAAACCCAACATTTCCAAATGAGCACTTTGCTACACCTTAGCCCAAGGGGAGCTCTCAAAATCGTTACCCAACAGACAGTCACCAGGCATGGCTGGCCTCACAGCTACTTGAAGAGTACCTGAGACCCCCCCCAACTCAAAGGGAACCTGAGCCACCTTGCAGTGGTTCTCTTTGTTGTCAGCGGCAACAACTGGGTAAAATGCATTGGGGATCACCTGCTCTTCAGACACCAGCCGACGACTGACAGCTGTCACGCTGGCTCCGGTGTCTCTAGGAGCCTCCACTCTATGGCCATTGATGGTTACCCACTGCCTGTACATCTTAGTGTTATCAGGCAGCTGGGTCCTGGGGACCACCTCACAGTCTCCTAAAGAGACTAGGGACATCTCTGCAGGACCCCACCCACCTTGGGCACCGATCTCCTCCCCCATGGCTACACTAGCCATCTGCCGGGGTGGTGCACCAGTGGGTGCTGTCTTCCCATACAGGGGACATCTAGCATCATAAGAACATTGGTCCACTAGACCACACTTGAAACAGGTCTTGGGCCCCCTTTGAACAGGTTTATCAGTCGGGCCCCTGCCTTCTTCTCAGGGGGAGGCTGAGAACCTTTCCCCTGGTTCCCTTGGGGATTACTTTGGGGCCCTTTCTGGAACTGCCTCTGTTTACCCTTATATCCCCCACTCCTCTGCTGGGGACCCTGCCCACCTTTGGCAAAGTCTCCCACATGACCTTTGTGGACCCAGGTGCTCACCCAGCGGTCTGCCTCCTCAGCAAACTTCCTTGGATTAGTTAGCTTACTGTCAATCAGGTGCTGGCGTAGCTCGGGAAAACAATTATTGGACAAGTGCTCCCATGCAAACAAATCATAGAGCGCCTCAAAATTATCCACTTTGCTACCCTTCACCCAACCATTCAATGCTCTGCAAAAGAAAGACACATATTCCACCCATGTGGTAGACTCCAGTTTCTTGCAATTCCTAAACCTTTGTCTGTACTACTCTGGGGTCAAACCATATCTGGACATTAGGGCTCCCTTCATGTGGGCATAGGACACCTGCTCCTCTGTAGGTAAATCTAGCAATCTTTAACTACTTCCTTGGGGATGTAGGCCCTTGCTTCTACAGGCAATGGCGGTATGCTGCCACCAGAGGGAGGAACCTCTAAACTTTTGGCTTTGAGTTCCAATTCCCTCAACACTCTCTCATGTTCAAAATACATTTTCTTTTCCTCTAAGCGTAACTTCTTCATTTCTAATTCCATCCCAAGCTATATCTTCTTGCTCTCTATGTCCTTCTGACCATCTATTTTGAGCCTGGCTAGCTCCAACTTATGCACTCTCTCCCTCTCTCTGTCCTCCAGCTCTCCTGGGGACAAGCCCTTGGAAGAAACACTGCTGCCCTTCCTTGAAGATACTCTCCCCCCGGTTGGGCCCACTGGCCCCTCATGCTGCCCATCTAAATGTTCTGCCTCCACCACCGGCTCCTCAGGATGCTTACTGACATTCCTAGATTCCAACCAGGCCCTTAGCGCCTTTTGGTATTCCACTTTCTTGGTGAGGCAATTCACAGAGATTTTAAATTTCTTGCACAGAGCTTTGAGGTTAGGCACAGTGTAAGCATCAATTCTCTCTTCTTCCAATTCAATGTCTACAGATGCAATGGACTCTGGCTTACTCATGGTAGAAAAGACTGGCAGTTCTCAAGGATCAAAAATAGAAAAGAAGTTCCAAGGAAAAAACTCTACCAAAATGTATGTGGTTGCGTTTGGTCTGCACTCACTAGAAGTGTACACCAGTCACTGTATATGAGTCACAAATGCAAGTCCAAATCCTCACCACTGACCACCAATGTTAGATTTGGGGGTCTCTATTTGGCAATGGTTTGCACCTTTGTCCAAATAGGGACCCTTGCGTCTAGTCAGGGTAAGGGGCTACACTCCTAAAATAACCCCTGCTCACTCCCTTGGTCGCTTGGCACGAGCAGGCAGGCTTATCTCAGAGGCAGTGTGTAAAGCATTTGTGAGCACATACAGTAATACAGTGACAACACTACAGAGGGACACCACACAGGTTGGGTTATAAAAATAAGTATTTTTATATAGACTTAACACAAGACCCAAACTACAAAAATCTACAATACAGTACTTGAAATATGCTGAAAAATAGGTTATCCACTTAAAAGCAGTCTCTAGCAACAAATACCTTCACTTTGAGGTATTACGACGTCATGACACATGAAATCCCAAAATAAGGCGCCGACCGCGAGGTGCATGGCATCTGGCCTGGAGTCAAACAGACCCCCAAAGAACAGTACCTTGGAAAAGCGATAAAAAACAAAGACAGCTCACGAAGTCAGGGAGGTGCGGCTTTGTTGGCGCTGCGTCGGTTCCTTATGACCCCAGGGGAGGTGTAGACCTGGTTCCTTACTGCAGCGCAGGGGAGGTGAGACGATGGTTCCCTCCTGCGTCGGGGAGGTGACGTCACGATGGCGCCGAGACCACGGTTCCTTACGATTACGCGTTGTCGATTAATTCTTGATCACCCACATTGAGGATCGGCTCCGCGATGACGATGTCGGGTTGGGAGTCGATGCGGCACAGCAGCAGGCGTTGGGCACACGGCACAAGTCGGAGCAGCGCTCACGGCTTCGAGCAGGTATACAGCATCACTCGCTGGTGTCGATGTGGCACCGCGGCCGCCGTCGGGTCTACTTTGCAAGTCGGAGCAGCGCTCACGACTTCGGTGCAGATTACGTCATCGCTCGCTGGCGTCGGTTTCTCGATTTCCTTCTGTAGCAGCTAAAATCGCAGTTCTAGATGCAGGCAAACAGAAGGGGTGAAGTCATGTATCCATGAGACTTCAGGCAGGAAGCAAGCTCAATTCCAAGCACTTGGAGATCTTCCTCAAGATGATTAAAGCACGCTCAGTCCTTTTCTCCTATCTTTGGCAATAATGTAATCACTGCAGGCCAAGCCCAACAACACGCAGCATAGGGATAGTCTCCTCCTTCAGCTTCTTGGATCTTCTCCTCAGAAAAGATTTGTCTTGATTCCCAGAAGTTATCTAAAGTTCTGGGGTCTGGGCCCCAATATTTATACCAGCAAATCCTTTGTCTCTGAAGGCAGAGAGTGTCTGTACCTAGTCCAAACCAGTACTGGGTGCATTCTGCCAGTGAACAACTTCTTCCTTTGTCAGTGTGGGCCAGGGTCATCAGACGCACCACAGGAGGTGGAGCCAGCATTGTGGAAGGCGGGCATAGCCCTATTCGGGCCCAGGTGCTACTCCTCCCACCACTCCCAATGCATATAGGTCTATTCAGCCTAGTGCTGACTCACCCTGTCTCCTGGAGCAACCCCAGACCCTGTCACTCACAAACCAGACATGGAATACACAAACCTAACAGAGGCAGGCTGGATGGTTAGGCAAGAAAATACCTACTATCTAAAAGTGGTATTTTCAAACACAGAGGGGCCGATTCTGATGTCGGATGGACTCGGTCAGGAACTGTGACCGACCGACCCACTGTCGTTGGTCACGGCCCTGCAAGTACGATGCGACCGAACAGGTTTCGGTCGCAATCATATCCCACACAATGGGAGCATGCATTCTGGGTGAAATGCATGCCCGCATTGTGCAATGGATAGGTGCAGTCCATCCCTGCACCATGTGGCCTGCCACCAGGTGCAGGGATCTACACGGTGGCACCATAGGTGCCACCAGGCCGCCATTTGGCAGCCTCGTACCCATGGGGGCCCTACTGGGGGCCCCTAAAGACAGTTTCCGACTGCCTTTTCGTGCCGGAAAGACCGGCACGAAAAGGCAGTGAGAAACTGCCATCGTACTCCCTCGGTCGTAAAGAGGTGGCCGGGGGAGTACTGAAGGGTTTCTGGACGGCGGACGGGCTTTCCGAGCCTGTCGTCAGCCATCTGGAAAGCTGAGTCAGATTCCTTTCCGACCGAGCCCATCAGAATGGCTCTGTCGGAAAGGAATCCGGCTGGCACATTCCGATGCGGGCGGAAAGGTTCCGAACATCGTTCCAAACCCTTCCGATCGGAATTGGCCCCAGAATGTTTAAAACCAACTTCACTAATAGATGTATTTTATCATTCTGAGTTCAAGCATACTAAATTCGTTTTTCTACCATGTTCTCTGGGTCACTTAGGATTATCAGGTGTTATAATCAAACTGCCCATTCAGGCCTATGGGGACAGGTAGCCTTGCAATAGTGAAAAACGAAAATGGCCACACACACCAGGGTATGTCCTACCTTTTACATACAATGCACTCTGCCCTTGGGCCTACTTTAGAGGTGTCTGATTTGTAGAAAAGGGAAGGTTTGGGGACTGGCAAGTGGGTGCACTTACCAAGTCAACATGGCAGCATTAGGCTGCACACAGGCTCTGCAATGGCAGGCCTGAGCCATAGGTTACAAACTGCTCCGGTGGGTGGCACAGTCAGTGCTGCAAGCCCACCAGCAGCATTTGATTTACAAGCCCTGGGCACACACTAGGGTCTGACAAGTAAACCAAATAAGCCAATCATGAAGTCACTAATCTATTAGATCAATTTAAAATAGGGAGCACTTGCACTGTGGCACTGAATAGCAGTGGCACAGTGCCCAAAGCATCTAGACGAGCAAAACATATAGCAAAAACACAGGAGGCAACAGCAAAAAAAATGGAATGGAGACCCACGCCAATGGTGCCAGGTCAAATAGGAACCATCCTCTGACTATCTCAGGTTACTAAGAAGCGCAAGAAATTCCTATTATAGAAAGATTAGAAGATCAAAAACAGACTTCTTCAGTAAGCAACTGGACAAAGCCAAGAACCGTTCCAAAAGGCTATTCGAACTAATCAAATCTCAATCTAAGGGTGTCTCCCACCTCCCCCAAGTTAATCCAGACACACTACCCAATTGTGAGTAAATTGCCTCCTTCTTTAACACGAAGACAAAAAACATAAAAACAGACCTGCTCAATGAACTATTGTTCCATACTGACACTCACATGGACACTTCATTGCCCCCGCTAGGGGGCCCTCTCACTTCCCCCGCAAAATTCGACCTAAAAAACAACCCATCCTGTTTCTCCTTTAACACTTACAGCGAAGAAACTATACTAAAACCGCTCACAGCCCTGAATCCTTCCAGCCACTTCACAGACCCTCTTCCCGCAAACTACTTAAAAGACTTAATTCCAATGCTATTACCTCTATGGAGCATGATTATAAACACATCTATGCTTCAAAGAACCATCCCAGAAATCTTTAAAGCAGGTCAGGTATCCTCCATCCTAAAGAAGCCATTGGCGGACCTGTCAGACCTGAATAACTATCGCCCGATATCCAACATCCCCACTTTGGCCAAATTATTGGAAAAATGTGTCCACACGCAGCTTGGCAACCACATAGACCTTTCCAACCTGGCCGACCAATACCAATCAGGTTTCCGTGCAGAGCACAGTACCAAATCAGCCATGACCCACATAATATGATGCATTAAAAATCCTGGACCAAAACAAAGCCTGTCTACTAATCTTGCTTGACCTATCCTCGGCTTTCGACACAGTCAAACAGGACGACCTGCTTGATCTCTTGAAATACAGAATGGGATTATCTGGATCTGTTCTAAACTGGTTCACCTCCTTACTTCAAAACAGAACACAAAGATTCAAGGTCACTCAATCCTTGTCCAAGCCCACCCCAGGCACTTTAGGAGTACCGCAGGGATCATCCCTCTCACCCACGTTTTTCATCCTTTTCATGGAAACACTCACCGAACTTCTCAGCTCCGTGAAGGTCCATGATCACATGTATGTGGACGACGCACAACTCCACATAAAGATCCACTCCCTTGAGGACATCAAATCTCTCAATGCAACGCTCCAAAAAACGCAGACCTGGTTGGCCAAAAACCATTTGAAACTAAACACCCTCAAAACTGAATTCCTCTTAATCGTGCCTTCCATCCAATCGCCCACCATCCTCGAATGGATGAACCACCTAACAGCACTCAACAGTCAACCCCTCATTATTGATTCAGCGAACTCGCTGGGAGTAACCCTGGACAGTAATCTAAACATGCAGAAACACATCAGCTTCTCTACAAAAGAAGCACATTTTCAGTTGAACCCCTTGAGAAGACTGAAATCCTTCCTGCCCGCAAATGTCTTCGAACAAGCTGTGCAAGCTCTGGTAATCCCTAGGGTGGAATATAGGAGTGTCGCTCTCTGCGGCCTTCCTAGTTGGACGACGGCCCCTCTAAGAGCCTCAATCAACACAGTGGCTAGACTCATCACAGGCTCCAAAAGAAATTGTCACATATCACCTAACCTTCGTGCCCTCAACTGGCTACTTTTTGAGGCTAGAATTCAGTTGAAAATCGCTTGTATGACTCACAAGGCATTGCAGCACAAAACCCCAAGTTACCTAGTGGAGAAATTGGTGCTCTTGTGTGGTAACAGATCTACCAGGAGCTCCAATAGCCTTCTACTGAAACCACAATGATTCGCTAAGAAGAAAACTTACAACCTGTCCTTCTTAGGAATGGCACCCAGGATTTGAAATGCCTTGCCCCCAGAAACGAGACAGAACCCTTCCACTGCATTTTTCAAAAAAGAAGTGAAATCCATTCTCATGGCCAAATTCACTTGAACTATTTATTTATCCTGCATATTTTTACTAGCCTGTATTAGTTAATATTTCTGTATTAGTCTAACCTATATTTTTTTTATGTGTGTTTCTATCACTTACTTCTGCCCTGTAAAGCGCTCTGATACCCACAAGGGTCTTGTTTGCGCTATACAAAACCTTCAAAATAAAAATAAAATGAAAATAAAATTGACCACTGCCAGCTGGCCCTATATACGAAGGTCGGAAGACTGCCATCTCTGTGGTCTTCTAGAGACCCCCGAGTTTGAGTGGTCAGACCGCCAAACTCGTAATAACGCCACCAACAGCGAATTTGCTTCGAAGCCTATGCCCCTTTCACAGAAGTAGCCAATTATCACAACATCCTAATAGAAACTCCCTGTTACCAAAATAATGAAGACAAACTTACTCCCCTAATGGACTACTTCGAGTAAAATGGGTTGGCAGACTGCATAGGTCTGGACACAGCGGCCAACCAAAATTCCAGATACCATGGTGGAATGCCTACGACAGCACCTTGGCACATTAAGCAAAAACAAACAATGCAGTGGATGATTGGCATAATGCCTTCCAATCCACACAACTCAGAACTCAACCTACGCTATACAAATTGCTAGAAGCCTTAAAAAAAGAGCAAAGCTATCAAGAACTTAGAATAGGAAAATCCGTTACAGAAATCTGTCCTAAACTAACCAAAAAAACAAGGAAAATGTATCAAATGCCACAATTCAAAGTAAGACTCTTTATAAATAAAAAAGGACTAAACTACTTAGAAGTACTAGACAAATCTATCCTCTAAACCACATATAAAATCTACCAGGCACCTTAGAAACTACAACATAGCACACCAACGAATTTAAACATATTTTTTTAAATGTTAATAAAATATTATTCAAACTTACAAAATAGGTAGTTGGATGGTGTATCTATATAACTCACAAAATGTAAGTTGTAAGGGTGGGGGGGCAGACGCACACGTGTTAAGACAAGAACCCTCACTCACCCTAAGGTGACATGCTTCATCATTGGGTTCCCTCTTGCACACTGTGACCGCAAGGTACCCAGTGCGGGTATCACTTCTCCTGCAGGAGAGGAGCGTGAGGTGTTTTTAAGTCATCCAATGTAGGTTAAAGTGAGGTGCAGACTACAAAAAGTCAAAAAGTGGGTTAAAACTATTTTCCTGGGTAGACATTCCTTTATTAGTGTCCCCAGTGGATAGGTTTAAAAACAGCTAAGTGAGAATAGGGATATTTATGTTCCCTATTGGGCTCTGGTCAACATGTTTCTGCCTAGTTAGACAGGATGGTTCTTGGCATTCCTCAGGAGCAAATGCTTCGTCACTCTGTTAAAAAAGTGAATAAATCATAAAGAAATTACAAAAATACCATACTGTAACTGATATGGCATTGATCAGTGGTACCAGCTGTAGTCAGGTTCACCTTCTGTAAGGATATAGGAACAGATATCAAAACAGTATGCAATTACCATCCCATTATTTACAAACCACCAGTGTCAAACACCCTCACTGCACAAGTGAAAAAGTCATAATCAGAAGTAAGCAATTGTGTGTAGTCTCACCAATTGGAGACTACTAGTCTATATCCTCCTTCGAAAAGTCCTTTAGTAACCGATCTCGGGACTCTGAAGGTATAAAAGGTACAGTAGCACATAGTTAGGAACACAGAATCCAAATAAAAATTGAAAGTTAGAAGTTAGCCTGCCTCACTGTATTGTACTCTTAAACCCTCTCCCTACGTCTCTGGGACAGGGAACGTACCATTATCAGCATCGCAGATCATGTTTAGGCGAGTAGTTGTCTGTCAAGGTATGCCATTTGAGCATGTAAAATATGTATATAATGCCAATCAATGACATGGTGCACCAATTAATGGTCACTAACATACATTAGAACTGTGTAGGACACAGCACTACAAGAAGGTTATCCTAAAGTTTGTATGCCCCTAGTGACGATGCTCGACAAAAGATGCAGGTGTAAAGCGGCTGTCCGTACTGAAATTAAAGTAAATGCCAGCAAGCTAAGCTCCTGGAACAAATGACGGGTAGAGTAACAAGAGTACCTATCGACCTTGGCGGTCTAAAGGTAGTGCACTCCCTTTCAAGGGATGAGTATAGCATGGTGTAAAAAGGGCTAATTACTATGACCTCATAAATAGGTGCGGTATTACACAAGCAATGCGTAATGAGTCGGGGGCATTAAGGGAATTGTGCCACGTACTATGGACCACGCTGAAAGTAGTCAAAAGGAGCATTTATGTAAACCTCTGAGAACCGGATATAATGCTGTGGCTAGAACTAAGCCTCAAGCATATCTCTAGCGCGCTGGCATTTTAGGCATTAAGACCCCGCTTGTTTGGGCTCGTGAGGACACTCACGACATACCGCGCAACTCGATAAGTTTGTGTAAGATGGCAGACACACACAAAATGGGGTAAGCACCAATGGTGCCTTACCTGAGTCTCCTGCCGCATTTCTAAAGGCTGAAGGGGGAGTACATGTTGTCAGCCACTCAGTTAAAACAGAGACGGTGACCCTGAAGTGGCAGAATAGTCCCCGGTTTATGGGGTTTATGGGTAATGTAGTTTGCTGAGCCGAACAGGGTGAGAACCTTATTAGTCCTCAACTACGAGTATACACAAACAACTCAAGGTGGAAATCTATATATAGTGTAACAAAATGAAGTGAGTATAACACTATACATGATAGTTTTAGCGTCTATTAGGCAGGTATAATGTGAATGTAATGGGGACCCGAGCCAAAGTGTGTAATAGGCACTGTCCTACCATATTAGAGTTGCATGTGCTGTCAGAGTGTATGGTTAAACTTTCTATATTGGTGTGAGTCCACTTCAAGGATCTAAACAACTGGCAAAATGTTATTTGTTGAGAGGCGTGTGAGACATGTATGAATGTATTACACTAATCAGGGGTGATAATATTGAAGTGTTCCTTCTTATCACAGTGACAAATGCAACTGTACTGACACCTGGTGTTCATAACAACTCAGAATTTTATGTATGTGCTATAATGAGCACCATGGGATGTCATCATTAAGTCCTGTAATGTGACTCTTAATCCGGAACACCCATCATTGCTCTCGCCTGAAGAGGACTCTTTCTAGCAGACCCATTTGTGTGTCGTATCTGGGTTTATCAATTACAACCCATGATAAATTGTCTTCTGTGTGGGCCATTTCAATGTAATGTCTGATCACTTGTGTGTTTGATTTTTTCACACCTGATTGAACTTCGGTGTTCTATAATTCTGTTTTTTACTGTCCGTGTGGTCATCCCAATATACTTGAGTGAACAGGGACATGTAATCATATAAATCACACACAAGGAGAGGATGGACGGAGCGCTGAATCTATTTATACACTCACCCCCAGTCACAGATCTGGGTTGAATCCATCATCGTTCTTTAGCTCACTTTGCCACCCCAGTTCAGGGACAGCTATATGCAAATCAGTCTTGACCCTGTGCCTCATGGGAACAGTGCAGCCCAAACTGCCAAGCCATGTCTTCCCTGGACCGGAAGCAAGCATCCTGTGACCGGTTTCAGGCTAACAGCCCTCATCAGCCAGGCTAGCTTGAATCCAGTGGCAAAGTGAGCAAGGGAATTAAGGAATTAAGTTGCTGCAAGTCGGGCTCACCGGACGACCCTTGCCCCCCCAAACTGTGGTGTTCAATCGCGGATTTTGTGGCTCCATCCCTACTACATGTCTGGAATACATCTATTTCTGTGGGGGTCTTCCCAGATATATGGAAACATGCCACCCTTCTCCCACTAAAGAAAAAGCCTAATGGAGATCCCAAGGACCTCAGCAACCTTCGCCCTATCTCCTTATTGGCTGCCCCGGGCAAGATGCTGGAGAAAATGATCCAGCGGCAGCTCAGCAAATATATAGAGGACAACAATATTCTGCATGAGACTCAGTCGGGCTTTAGACCCGGCTTTAGCACCGAGACAGCTTTGATCGAGGTGGCAGAGTCAATAAGATGGTCGTTGGATTCGGGAGACTCAGCTTTGCTGGTCCTCCTGGATCTTTCGGCGGCTTTTGACACCGTCAACCACGCAAGGTTGATGATGCGGTTGTCAGAAGTGGGCATACAGGATCTAGCGCTGGACTGGTTACATTCATACCTGTCCCAGCGCACCCAGAAGGTGGCCTTGGGGTCCGCTTCCTCTACACCGAAGCCGCTAGGCTGTGGCGTACCGCAGGGCTCGGCGCTCAGCCCTCTACTATTTAATATCTACATGGCCCCACTTTTCACACTTATTGCTAACTGGGGGGTCAAGGCAGTTTCCTATGCCGATGACACCCAGCTTGTGTTTTCATATGCAGAGGTGTCAGAGGCAGCCTTGTCAAGCTTTAAAGGCTGTCTCCATGATGTGGCGCGCTGGATGAATACTAATAAACTAAAGCTCAATGCGGATAAAACGGAAGTGCTGTACTTTGGCAAAGGCACTCCGCCCCCCTCTGAGCTCTGGTGGCCGATGGCAATGGGTTCCCTCCCTTCCCCCAGTCCCTCGGCAAAAAATCTGGGAGTGCGATGGGACAACAATCTGTCCTTTATCTCACATACACAACAGCTGATGGGCTGTTGTCTGAGTAAACTTAGGAATCTTCGCAAAATTTTGCGATTTCTTCCGGTGAATTGCAGGAAAACGGTAGTCCATGCGACAGTCACATCTAGATTGGACTACGCGAATGGCCTGCTCCTAGGTTTGCCCAAATATTTAATTCAACACCTGCAAGTGGTTCAGAATGCGGCTGCGAGACTGCTAATGCATATTCCATTTAAGCATTCTGTCTCTCCGCATCTTCGAGCACTTCATTGGCTACCTGTAGCCCATAGGATCAAATTTAAGACTCTCACGCTAGCTTTCAGATCCTTGTTTGGCTCATGCCCAATCTATTTGAGGGATCGGCTGCCAAGATACACGCAGTCCCGCTCTCTCCGCTCCAACTGCCGGATCCAGCTAATAGTCCCTCGAGTAAAAAGGGCTCGGCTGGGTGGGAGAACGTTCTCGGCCAATGTAGCAAGGCTTTGGAACTCACTCCCCCTTGAGCTCCAACAGGCCCCCTCTGAACCCTGTTTTAAAAAAATGTTGAAAACCTGGCTCTTCACCCAACCGCACTAATTGACTGACTTGCACTTCGGTATTTGTTTCTCTGCTCTGCGTTTAGCGCCGGGACACCTCCTCGTGAGGTAACTGTTCGCGCTCTATAAAACTCTGTATTAAGGGACCCACGTCTGGGCATACCCTGCCAACTTAGGGTGAACAAAGCAAACACAAGGAGATGATGGACAGAGCGCTGAAACTTTTCAGACACTCACCCCCAGTCACAGATCTGGGTTGAATCCATCATCGTTGGCTGGGTCCAAACTGGAATGGCATGGTGAGCAAAAAAACGATGGCTTTAGGCCCAGATCTTTGTACTGGACTGAATGTATGACATTGTTCTGCATTCTGTCCATCAATTGTTGTGTTTTCAATTGTCACCCCGAGTGGGACGGGTATGCCCAAACGTGGGTACCATGCTCTCCATGCCACTGGAGTCAAGCTATCCAGGCTGATGAGGCCTGAAAGCCCAAAACCGGTCCTAGGATGATTGTTTCCAGTCCAGGGACGACCTGGTCTGGCAGTTTGGGCTGGACTGTTCCCACTGGGCGCAGGGTCATGACTGATTTGCATATGGCTGGGTCCAAACTGGAATGGCATAGTGAACAAAAAAACAATGGATTTAGGCCCAGATCTTTGTACTGGGGTGAATGTATGATATTGTTCTGCATTCTGTCCATCAATTGTTGTTTTTGCATTTGTCACCCGAGTGTTCGTGTATGCCCAGATGTGGGTCTCCATGCCACTGGCGTCAAGCTATACTGGCTGATGAGGGCTGAAAGCCCAAAACCGGTCCTAGGATGCTTGTTTCCAGTCCAGGGAGGACCTGGCCTGGCAGTTTGGGCTGGACTGTTCCCATTGGTCGCAGGGTCAAGACTGATTTGCATATGGCTGGGTCCAAATTGGAATGGTATGGTGAGCAAAAAAACCCTGGATTTAAGCCCAGATCTTTGTACTGGGGTGAGATCTTTGTACTGGGGTGAATGTATGACATTGTTCTGCATTCTGTCCATCAATTGTTGTTTTTGCATCATATACATCACACCACTAGTGTTACAATTGATGTGGTTATTTAATCGCAAGGTGTGTGTAGACCCATGTCAAGTTGTGTAATATGTTGAGTGAATGGGCACACTGAACATGAACCACATGGGAAGTGTCCTGACACAGGTGATGCACTCCAAAGTGATAGGTGTCTGTCTGTCTTTCTCTCGGTCTTGTGTGCACCAACAAACTCTGAGATTGTTACTACGTTTTAGGGTGAATAGAGGTTATCCTAAGATAACCTTCCTTCAGTGCTGTCTTACACATTTTAAATGTACAGTAGTGACCATTAATTGGCACACCATGCACCATGTCATTGATGGGCATTATATGTACATATTTTACACACTAAAATGGCATACCTTGACAGACAACTACTCGCCTAAGCAATGCATGTGCATGTATATGTGATGCTGATAATGGGACGTTCCCTGTCCCAGAGACGCAGGGAGAGAGTTTAAGAGCACAATACGGTGAGGCAGGCTGACTAAAGGATTTTTCGAAGGAGGATGTAGACTAGTAGTCTCCAATTGGTGAAACTACACACACTTGCTACTTATGATTATGACTTTTTTCACTTGTGCAGTGAGGATATTTGACACTGGTAGTTTGTAAATAATGGGATGTTAATTGCATACTGTTTTGATATCTGTTCCTATATCCCTACAGAAGGTGAACCTGACTACAGCTGGTACCACTGATCAATGCCATATCAATTACAGTATGGTATTTTTGTAATTTCTTTATGATTTATTCACTTTTTTAGCGGAGTGACGAAGCATTTGGTCCTGAGGAATGCCAAGAACCATCCGGTCTAAATAGGCAGAAACATGTTGACCAGAGCCCAATAGGGAACATCCAGATCCCTATTCTCACTTAGCTGTTTTTAAACCTATCCACTAGGTACACTAATAATGGATTGACTTTGTCTATCCAGGAGATTATTTTTACCCACTTTTTGACTTTTTTTGCACTCTGCCCCTCACTCTAGCCTACATTGGATGACTTAAAAACACCTCACGCTCCTCTCCTGTGGGAGAGCTGTAGACCACACTGGGTACTTTGTGGTCACAGTGTGCAAAAGGGAACCCAATGATGAAGCATGTCACCTTAGGGTGAGTGAGAGTTCTCATCTTAACACATGTGTGCGTCTGTCCTCACAATTTACACTATGTGAGTTATGTAGATACACCATCCGGCTACCTATTTTGTGAGTTTTGAATATATGGAGGGGTACCATGGATGGTTACAATTCCTCCTTATAGAACCCTATAGTGTGATCATAAAATATTATTATTAGAATAATGACTAAATAATGCTGAATTTTGAATTACTCATTGTGATAATAAATATATTAATAGTAGCTTTATAAAAAATATTTTAAATAATTTAAAAATTAAAAGTAACTAACAAGGTGACTACACATGATTAAATAAATACATCACATACTTTCAACAAAACAACATATTAAATAGATCAACATAACATTATTTGAAATACATCACATTTCCCACCCACAGTAAATTAATAAAATAAACGTATCTTGTTGCTGTAGATCTCGCCCCAAATCCACAATGTTTAAAAGAGTAATCCAGCAAAAGTACTTAAAATGATAGTAAAAAGCCACAAAAAAAGCGAAAATGTAGGTAAAAAAAACAATCGCTTGAAGCAGTCCACAGTCTGCAGGTTTCATTAAAAAAACTAAAAATGTTTTTGGAAAAGAACCGCTCCAGGAAACATGAAAAACAATGAAATCTTTATACCAAAAATTAGTTTATAAAAAACAAATTCAGATTTCTTTTTTAACTCCTTGGCTGCGGCAGGAATTCCGCCGCAGCGCTGGGATGGGGGTTTGGGGGCAGCGCGGTGGCGCTGTGCTCATGACGGAGCCACTCCGTCATGAGTCACGGTTGAGCTGTGCTCATGACGGAGTGGTTCCGTCACGACTCCGCCCACTGTGCTAATCGCCCGCACAGGCGGGGAATTAGCGCCGCGTGGGCGGAGCGGCGGCCAACGGCCGCAGCATGACGGAACCACTCCGTCATGAGCACACGGCACCCGTGGCTCATGACGGAGTGGTTCCGTCATGAGCGGGGAAGGGGTTAAAAAAACAGGGCGTCCTAATTTCCTTAGAAACGTCAAGGAAACAGAAACCTGCAACAAGTAGATAAAACACTCTCCCACAAAAGACACTACATTCCCAAATTTATACATACATAGGGGCTTATTATGATGGCGGTCGTAAAGCCTCCAACTTTCGGTCAGAGGCTTTCTAACCGCCATTTTTCGGTTTCAATTCTGACCGGCTGATTATGAATCAGCCGATTGGAATTGAAACTGGCCTGTCATTCCAGCTGCTTCTGACAAGCTTAAGGAGCCCGTCGGCCACGTGGGGTTCGGCCCATAATCCCAAAGGTCGGCCTTTCTGCCCTTAGAAGTACGGTGCATGGTTTCCAGCAGGGTTTCCATGCCAATCTTTCCGACATAGAAAACCCTGTTGGAAAGTGTGTTTGGGGGTCTCTAGCAGGACCCCCTTGTGTGCGCAGCCTCTACAGTGGGGGTCCGCCCCCCTGTATTAACCTTAAGGTGCCTGCCACAGGGTGCAGGGATTAACACCACCTCTCATTTCACTATGGTAGCATCTATACAAAAGTTAATGGCCGTAACACAAGCTCCCATATTTATTTCTTTATTTAATTTATTCATTGTTTTCTATAGCGCAAACCAGACCCAGAGTGTGGGTGTCAGAGTGCTTTACATATTAACCATCTATCGATATCAGCAGATATCCAATTCTTTTACGTCAAGAGCTTGTCCATGTATACCATAACAATGTCATGTATTTATCCGTACCTAAAACAAAAGAAGTGAGGAGTAGTATACATCATTGGATTACATTCAAGATCGTAGACTCGTACTTTGATTTAAGAGAAGATCATTCCTGAGCACCTCTACAAGCAGGCTGGTTATAGTATTGTTCTGTTTAACCCAATGTTCGTTATGGGAGAAATGTACCCATCAGAAAGGACTTAGTTTCCTTTTTAAATCGTGAGGAATGGGTAATTCTTCTGATATTCGGTGGGAGGCGAATTCCAAATCCTTGGTGCCGCTCCCGTGAACGCTCTATCGTATCGTCCATAGTGAAATATTGGAATGCGACCGAACAGAGTTCGATCACACCTGTATGCCCGACATTGTAATCGGACAAAAAATATTAAACTACACAAAAAAAGTTTGCAATACATATACTACACATAACTCACAAAGCAAAACACTTTACTTGCTAAAACACATAATAAAACAGCACAATACCAACTAGCATTAAAAAAATACAATATAAACTTACCAATGAGACCCCACACATCATGTACACAACCTTCCTACATCCCCTAACCTTACTTACACCTTACCAATCAGTGATTTCTCCCTTGAACGATGAACAGCAACACATTTCCACGACTTATACCTTCCAGAAACAACCCAAAATAATACCAATAGACTACTAAATTTAGTCAGCTGTAGAAAAAAATGGCCCTCTAATATAAGTAAACAATAGACTATCTCCTCATAGGATTGAATAGTAAAACTAGCAAAAATGTTATAATTTATTTTTTTAAATGTTTTAAAATGTTACACATACAACAAGGTTAAAAAAATCAATACACAATTGTAAAGTATATAGTATAACATATTTACAATTATTTAATATATATGTATAATTTTATGTTAAATACCACTAGGAAAATGTATGTAAAACATGTTTGTCAAAAATATTTAAAAAATGTACAGTTTAAAAAAATATTAAAATGTATATCATTGAAAATGTCTTCAAAAACATTGTTTTCTGTATTTGTTTAACAACTATTAAAAAAATATGGTATATATTTAATTAAAAAATGATTTTTGATTCTAATAAAAATATTTCAAAATTATAAAAAATTGGCAATGTGTTTTTTCTTCAAAATAAAATATTTAAAAGTGTCTTGTGTTCTTCTAATACTTAGGGCCTGATTGCAAGTTTGGCGGTCTGACAGCCCGACTGCCACAACCTCCACAAGACTGCAGTACTGCCATATTAGGAGGTTTCCGATGGGTCAGCAGTGGTCTTCTTGGCAGCGTCTATGTATTTCCATATTGATCTATGCATGTGCATACATTACGACTGCACATGTCTCCAATGTACACATATGCATGATGCATGTGTAACAATACCACCTACCCATTGCTGGAGTGTGGCCCATATGTGGCCAGTCCAGTCAATGGGTATCTGGTACAAAACAAACTTACCTGTTTTTCGGTGCAAACAGGGTTGTTATATTTGGGGTGAAGATGATGCTATAAAGAGGGGAGCTGGAGGAAGGGATCCACATCAGAGTCTGATAGGAAGAACAGGAATTGGGTGAGTATGCACCCGAAAGCCTTAAATTTTTCTAATTTGAGGTGTCGTGTTCTATATAGGGCCCCTTGTAGTTTTCCCCATATTAACCTTAACTGTGCATGACATAGGCTGCATTAGCTCTGCACACGGTGCTATATAAATGTTTGCTTCCGTGCCACATTATATTTTCACACAGAATATGCAGTTGTTTTCTTGTTCTATCCTTGGATTTAGTCTGAACAGCAGACAAGGTCAGAAAACAATGTCCCTTGTTATTTTTTTCTAGTCAGTTAGTTACACCTAGACACAACACAGAACTACAGCTGTTGTTTATGAACATGTAAACCTTGTCATATAGGAAAGCACAGCAATGTGTAGTAGAGAGTGAGTAGTAGAGAGTGAGTAGTAGAGAGTAGTAGTGTAGTAGAGAGTGTGTAGTAGAGAGTGTGTAGTAGAGAGTAAGTATTAGAGAGTGTGTAGTAGAGAGTAGTGAGTGTGTAGTAGAGAGTGTGTAGTATAGAGTGAGTAGTAGAGAATAGTAGAGAGTAGAGAGTGTGTAGTAGAGTGTGTAGTAGAGGGTGTGTAGTAGAGAGTAGTAGAGTGTGTAGTAGAGAGTGTGTTGTAGAGAGTAAGTAGCAGAGAGTAGTGAGTGTGTAGTAGAGGGTGTGTAGTATAGAGTGAGTAGTAGAGAGTAGAGAGTGTGTAGTAGAGAGTGTGTAGTAGAGAGTGTGTAGTAGAGAGTGAGTAGTAGAGAGATTAGTAGTGTAGTAGAGTGTGTAGTAGAGAGTAGTAGTGTAGTAGAGTGTGTAGTAGAGAGTGTGTAGTATAGTGAGTAGTAGAGAATAGTAGAGAGTAGTAGAGTGTGTAGTAGTGAGTGTGTAGTAGTGAATGTGTAGTAGAGAGTGGGTAGTAGAGTGTGTAGTAGAGAGAAGTAGAGAGTGAGTAGTAGAGAGTGAGAAGTAGAGTAGTAGAGAGTGAGTAGTAGAGAGTGTGTAGTAGAGAGTGAGTAGTAGAGAGTAGTACTGTAATAGAGTGTGTAGTAGAGAGTGTGTAGTAGAGAGTGAGTAGTAGAGAGTGGGTAGTAGAGTGTGTAGTTGAGTGTGTAGTAGAGCAGTGAGTGTGTAGTAGAGAGTGTGTAGTATAGAGTGAGTAGTAGAAAATAGTAGAGAGTAGTGAGTGTGTAGTAACAAGTGTGTAGTAGTGAGTGTGTAGTAGAGTGTGTACTAGAGAGTAAGTGGTAGAGAGTAGTGAGTGTGTAGTAGAGGGTCTGTAGTATAGAGTGAGTAGTAGAGAATAGTAGAAAGTAGAGAGTGTGTAGTAGAGAGTGTGTAGTAGAGAGTGAGTAGTAGAGAGATTAGTAGTGTAGTAGAGTGTGTAGTAGAGAGTAGTAGTGTAGTAGAGTGTGTAGTAGAGAGTGTGTAGTATACAGTGAGAAGTAGAGAATAGTAGAGAGTAGTAGAGTGTGTAGTAGTGAATGTGTAGTAGAGAGTGGGTAGTAGAGTGTGTAGTAGAGAGTAGTAGAGAGTGAGTAGTAGAGAGTGAGTAATAGAGTAGTAGAGAGTGTGTAGTAGAGAGTGAGTAGTAGAGAGAAGTAGTGTAGTAGAGTGTGTAGTAGGGAGTGTGTAGTAGAGAGTGAGTAGTAGAGAGTGAGTAGTAGAGAGTGAGTAGTAAAGAGTGTGTAGTAGAGCAGTGAGTGTGTAGTAGAGAGTGTAGTATAGAGTGAGTAGTAGAGAATAGTAGAGAGTAGTGAGTGTGTAGTAGTGAGTGTGTAGTAGAGAGTATGTAGTGGAGAGTAGTAGAGTGAGTAGTAGAGTAGTAGAGAGTGTGTAGCAGAGAGTGTGTAGTAGAGAGTGTGTAGTAGAGAGTGTGTAGTAGAGAGTAGTAGTGTAGTAGAGTTTGTATTAGAGGGTAGTAGTGTAGTAGAATGTGTAGTAGAGAGTAGTAGTGTAGTAGAGTGTGTAGTAGAGAGTGAGTAGTAGAGAATAGTAGAGAGTAGTAGAGTGTGTAGTAGTGAGTGTGTAGTCGAGAGTCTGTAGTAGAGTGTGCATTAGAGAGTAGTAGAGTGACTAGTAGAGAGTGAGTAGTAGAGTAGTAGAGAGTATTAGAGTAGTAGAGAGTGAGTAGTAGAGAGTGTATAGTAGAGTGTGTATTAGAGAGTGAGTAGTAGTGTAGTAGAGTGTGTAGTAGAGAGTGAGTAGTAGAGAGTGTGTAGTAGAGTGTGTAGTAGAGTAGTGCGTGTGTAGTAGAGAGTGTGTAGCATAGAGTGAGTAGTAGAGAATAGTAGAGAGTAGTGAGTGTGTAGTAGTGAGTGTGTAGTAGAGAGTGTGTAGTAGAGAGTAGTAGAGTGATTAGTAGAGAGTGAGTAGTAGAGTAGTAGATAGTGTGTAGTATAGAGTGAGTAGTAGAGAATAGTAGAGAGTAGTGAGTGTGCAGTAGTGAGTGTGTAGTAGTGAGTGTGTAGTAGAGAGTGTGTATTAGAGAGTGTTTAGTAGAGAGTAGTAGAGTGTGTAGTAGAGAGTAGTAGAGTGAGTAGTAGAGAGTGAGTAGTATAGCAGGAGAGAGTGTGCAGTAGAGAGTGTGTAGTAGAGATTGTGTAGTAGAGAGTGTGTAGGAGAGAGTAGTAGTGTAGTAGAGTGTGTGGTAGTGTGTAGTAGAGTGTGTAGTAGAGAGTGAGTAGTAGAGAGTAGAGAGTGTGTAGTTGACAGTGTGTAGTAGAGAGTGAGTAGTAGAGAATAGTAGAGAGTAGTGAGTGTGTAGTAGCTTCCAACAGACACAGGCACAACATTGGCATAACTTCCAGACAGGAGCAGCACAGCTTTTCCAGGCACACAGAGCACAGAAGGTCAAGACACAACAAATACACCATTGATTGACAGTTAATACGTTTTAATTTGTTCTTATACAGCAGATTCATATGGCAGAAAGCCCTTGGTTAATTAAGCGTCCTATAAAGAACTCTTATTAATCATGTATTGCTTTTGATTTCACATGGACTTGTTATACAGTTTCGTGCAGGGCTTGTCTCCAGACTCGAAGCATAGTTTATTCACAAAGGCAAGCGAAGCGTTGTGCTGCCAGCCCCTTCTCCCCCGTGGCTTGCTTTATGGCCAGTGAGTAACAGGTGACTGTTCTGTAGCAGGGCACTCAAACCCTACCCTGGCTCAGCTTGGGTACACCTGTCATGACGTCAGCCCTGCTCTACCTGGCTAAAGCCCACCCGCAGAGACCTGGGCTCTTCAGGTGGCATGTCCCTTCAGGTGGCAGGCACGTGAGGCCCAGATGCCAGGCTGATGCCCACTGCACGTGCTATTGTGTTACTCCACTGCACCCAAGCTATGGAGCCCCCCTCGGTATTGTGTTTCAACTCAGTAATTAGATGAATAACTCATCAGGGCTGTGGAAAATAGAATGGTTTGTCGAGCTGCAGGCTCTGTACATGTGTTGACAGCCCCCTTTATTCGAATAATTAGAGTTGTACCTTAGAAAGCAAAATTTTTAGCTCAAACATTTGGCAAATTTTGCTAATATGGGACACACACCACCCGCAAAAGTGCTGAGACAGTTTTGCCAAGGTCTCAGTTTTTTGCCTTCATTTTCCAGTTTACCTTGGCTCGAGCAAAGATATCTTCTGTGTATCAGATTTATTTTTCAGAGATGTTCAATGCTCAATGGCAATTGCATGCAGATTTTTTTTTAAATGGAGGTTTGACTTTTGCTGACATTTTTCTGTATGAGGGCATTACATGGGCAAAGAACACAAAGGATCCGATTCAAAAAGATTTTGCTATGACGTTAGCTTTCAGTATTTCAGGCTCACTCCTTGAATTCAGAAGTAGACCGCGAGTACTACAATCGTTAGTCACACGTATTCATGGCTATTCTGATTTGGGTCCTAATTGTTTTCTGCAAAGAACATCTTATGGAGAACCTTTTTATTAGAGTTGAATAAAGGATATGCACAACATACATTGTTGCAAAGGACATGATTTTCAGGCAAATATGGTAAAGTGAAAACATTTGCGTCCTTTATAATGTATACAATTAACGCAATTAACGAATGTGTACAGCAAAGTGAAGAAAAAAGTGCACACCGCCTAATGAAGAACTGTGTGTACTGCCGCCGGTAACAGATCCAATCCTGCAGGGCGTGGATAAAAGGAGACAGGGTGGCAACAAGCAGCGAGTGGCATGCCTACAGTGCAATCATTGCACTGGCTTTGGCATAATTTGTGACACAATGACGCGCACAAATGAAAAGGTAAGGCGGAGCTGGTACGAGGCTTTTGGAATCGTATTGATTCAAAAAAGCCTCGTATGACGAGGCAGCGCATGAGCGCATGCGCTGCCTACGTCAGGCCACGACCTAAAAATGACAATGTTTGGTAGGGTGTATAAGGAATGAAGGTGGAAGTAGGGATTTGTTTAATACTGATGTTTAATATCGTGCTTGGGTGGAGACCTAAATCAAAAGATTGCATAAAACATTGCAATATTTGAAATGTATCCCCAAAAAATGTTACGGGTATGTTTATTAAACTTTTCTTGCGCTATTGCAAAGTCACCAAAAGTGATGCAAACGAGTACTAAGGGCCCGATTACGATGGCGGCCAGTCTGACCTCTGCCCGCTGTTGTGGCAGTCAGGAGACTGCCCGAGAAGCATGCAGTGGGCAGTGGTCCGCCCGCCGCACTGTGATGCGTCAGGCCAGGATGGCAGCCGGAAAGTGCTCCGTATCACAGCAGCATGTGCTGCAGCCAAGGAAAAGGGCTGCAGCACAAGCCGCTGTGGCTCAGCGCACCTCCTGCATGTCCGTGGACCGTGCGCCTTGCACCCTGTTCTGCATGGGACATGGTGCATGGAGTTGAGCCCTTAGGGCCACTTTACAGTGGGCCATGACTGACGGGGCCTCTGTTTGGGGCCCCCATATCCCTTTCCGACAGCCTTTTCATGGCAGTCTTCCCACCATGAAAAGGCTGTCGAAAAGGGATATCGTAATCAACTCCGACAGCCATCCCTTCGGGATCTCAGTTCCAGGCAGCGGAGGCAGTCTTCACTCCAACTGCAGTGGCCTGTAGGTGTGTGGTCCGCCAAGATAATGACGCCCTATGTGTTGAATTATTATTTACTTTCCAACTTTTAGAACTAATGTATCAGTGACTCTTTAGCACTATTTATACCAGCATACAGGCAGAGGGATTTCAGTTTTATTATATCAACTTACCCACACTATTACACATGGGGCCTGATTACAATGTCGAACGGGCAGCCACCGTCAGCCTGTCGGTGGCGGTCCATCCAACACCTGGTGCCGCGGTTTGACTGCCGCATTATGATGCAGTCAGTCGGAGGCAGCGGGCGGAGGGACCGACCGACGCTTCCAACCGTTGGTCGAAATGTAATACCCTACAATAGGGGAAGTGCCTGCTCAGGCACCACTGCAGGGATTATGATGTCCCTTTCCGACTGCCCTTCCATGGCACTCCGACCGCCAAAGAAAGGCTGTCAGAAAGGGACCTTAGAGGCCCTTAGCAGTGCCCTAATCCCCCTGCGCCTCCGCTATGGGTGCCCCCGGAACATCCATGCATCCGGTGCCAGGCACCACATGGTACCTTTCACATGGTGCAGGGATTTTTCCAAACACGCCTTTTTGCATTGTCCCATGTGCTGTAGCCCTTTTCTGGGCTGCAGCACAAGCTTCAAAGCAAAAGGCATGGTTCTGTCGGGCTACACTGTTGTTGGATCGTAATTTGGAGGCTGGGACTGCCTCCTACTTGTTGGGCGGTCCTGATCTCAAAACGATGGAGGTCCAAATGGCATCATAATGAGGGCCGTGGTTTTTGGTGCAAAACCATAACATTTGTACCCAGGACTTTGTCCCAAAAAATAACCGCTCCTTGAGGCAAACGTAACCTTGGTGTAATATTTCTATTTCTCCAAGCCTTTCAAACTGTACATGTGTGCTATACTGTCCAGCACACACACAATGTTTGACAAGCTTTAAACACAATTATAGCATGGTCATTTTACTGTAGAAGTGCCTTTCCAGTAAAATGCCCATGTTAGACATCACACACACACCTTTGTACTATGGTGGAAAGGTATTTCTGTGGCACTAGACACACTGTTGAAATCCCAAATATTGTGCTGCACTGTTTATGTCTCCTACACAGCTCAGGAACTTTGGGTGTTGCCTTGCTTTGCCCAACTTTTTAATAAACCTGATCCTTAGTTTGAAGGAGGGGCTTTCAGCAGGCACTTTGTTTCACATAAAACAATGTATTGAATGTATTTTAAATATGTAAAAAGAAGGGCGTTTTGTCACCATTGAGAAAGGCTAGTAACAGCCAAAACGTGTTTGATGTTTGGTCCGTAAGAAAATAAATTATAGAAAAAGAATTTCCACCTGAATTTATCTTCGTCTGTCCTTGGAGGCTTTCAAGGAGGAAGGAAAATGATGTAACCGGATTGTTCTGAATCAGTTACGACTGCACGCATCGGACTGTGTGAATGGCGTATGGTGATTCTATGTTAGGCGTATGTGCAGATTCCTCCTCAGACCTTGCACCATAGTGTTTTACTTGCTGCACCTGAACTTGTGGTGTTGCATTATGATTCAAAGTATCAATTTTTAGTCATTACCTTTCACTGAAATATGCATTTTCCCCACCACATATCTATCTTGTAGTTCTACACAAGCATTGAAATATTGCATTTATTTTTACCAGTATTCTTCCATAACCCCCAGGTCTCACATCTGTTCTACATAACTTCACTCTATTCTTAAAACTCTTCTCAAATGCGTCTTTAGAAACAATCGGTAAATGTGATCATGACATAAATTTAATTTTCAGTCCTTGATGTTCCTTAGTCACACTTTTAACTTGAAATATTGTTTCATTTGAAACCTCTTTCTTCTCCCTTTTACTTCTTCCACTTTTACTTATTTACTTGCTTTTTGTCCTTGGCTTCCACATGTAAAACATTCACATTTAAAATCTCTTTTCCCCAGTGCGTCTATCTTACTTTTGATCTCATTCACCATCCCATTTACTGATTTTTTTCATCGATGCTTGCGTCACTTTTTTTAGTTCGCTATCATACTTCACCATGTGCGCGCCCCTTTTTTAGGTCGAGCATTCGAGACCTCTTGTATATACTTTAGTATATACTTATATGTGTATGTAGTTTGTGGGCTCTGGAGATCCGCTCTAGGACTTGTCTGCTTCTGCTTAGGGACTTTTTTTCTGTTCCACTGCCTCTATTTAACTGTCTTGATAGAAAACGACCAACAGAGGTCAGTAAAATACCAGAATTGCGTTCTGCTGAGGCACTTTATGTTTTTTATTTGTCTGGCAACTGCCTCTATTTAACTTTCTTGATAGAAAACGACCAGCAGAGGTCAGTAAAATACCAGCATCACTTTAGCATTCTCCAGATTCCAGTCCATAGAAATTGTCTTAAACGAGCACCCGTAGACAGTAAAAAGAAAATCAAATCTTGCATTTTCAGTGATATGACCACCGAAGGCCCTGCTTTTATATTAAAAACAGAGTTTTGGACTATGCCATTTTCTGCTGAAAGGTAATATTTCTCTCCATGTGTTCCCATACCTGGTGTGGCACGCAGTTTGGTGCTTACTTTCACTCCATGTTAAAGAACAATAGATGTTTCAGCACCCAGGCTAATGTGCTGCATAGCTAAATACATATAAGGTCCCAAAGGTGAGACCGATTGCATTGCAAATGCTTGTGCTGTTACAGCAATAACTTCCTCCAATGGTGGAGTGTCAGTCCTCCAAAGTTCTTCGCATGTTATTCAGTATTGAACTGTAGTACAAATTGATCTTGAATTTTTTCCCTTGTTGAATTTCCAAAGTTGTAGGATGTATATGCCACTTTCCATAGACTTCTTAGATTATCCTAAACAGTTTAATCTCTACCTTGTACTCTGCATTGCTACACTTGTATAGATAATGCAAATTCTAACTTGCAAAGTGTGCCTAACACCGATTTCCATTGATAGGCTGCTGTGTGTTTCCTTCTGTTTAAGATGTCATAGGTGTGCATATCACCAAGATCTCCAGAGAGGATACTTTGTTCCTTTCAGTTTAAAATATTAAAGGTGTGCCTATCACTGACTCCTTGCCACTGTCTTTAATTACGTATTCAATAAACATTGCCAATTATTTGCCAAAGTCATAAAATCCAAGTGTGTTTGTGTGTTATCAAACGAACCAATGTTCAATCTTAAGGTTTTCAATATATTCTTCAACAAATTCCTAAGATGGCTACCACAATGCTGTTATTGCATCACTTATAAACGCAATTGGGTTTAGAGATTGGATTAATGACATGGACCTTGATGGTTTGCAACCTCAACTTTTACTGTATGCCAAGCAACTTGATTCACACAGGACACCAACCTCACTTTCAAGGAGCATATTATCAAGACACCTTGGTACCAACTCACTCTTCCAGAAACCGACCTCTGTAAGCTGTTCAAGCCCTCGTACTGTTGTAACAGGATGGTTGTAAAACCCTGCTCCATGGCCTTTCAGACTCCACATGCAAACCTCCTTAACAATATCCCCATGCCACAGTGGGCCAGATGCACGACCTGTTTTTGCATGCACAAATGGGTTTGTAAATCAGTTTGAGCATGCAAAAACAGCATGGGCTATGTACAAAGCCTATTTAGCGAGTCGCAATTTATTTGTGACTCGCTAAATAGGTTTTGCGACTCGCTAGTTGGAAGGGGCGTTCCCTTCCAAATAGCGAGTCTCAAAACAATGTACTAATGTTTTGCGACCACAATTGAGGTAGCAAAACACTAGCATTTACCACCTAGTTCAAATAGGTGGTAATGCATTCACAAATGGGAAGAAGTCCCCAGGGGACCCTTTCCCCTTTGCAAATGCATGCAAAAATACTTTTTAAGGGCAGGCATCCTCAAAACAAAATGCATCATTTACATAGCCATCAGTACCAGCAGACAAGTTCACCATCTCTTGTGGCTCTCAACATACCCACATCCAGGACACTCAAACTGGAAACTAAGAAGTGTAAGAAAGATTAAAAAAACAACCCAGCAGGCCTTTTCCATCTATGCACCCCAGATCTGGAACAACAGCCCCATTGTCATGAGGACTGCCCCAACGCTGCTCTAATTTAGGAAAGAGTTGAAGGCTCACCTCTTTAAAGAACATTATCTCAATGCAGTAACAGCACACTTCTGCTCCCAGAATCCAGCTAAGTCTCCTATCACCCATTGACTGTATACTTGACTCCGACCCTGTACAGTGCTGCACTACCTTTTGACTAGGTTCACGCTTTACACCTGCCACATACATACATGCATACATCAATATGATTAAAAACTGAGCATTAGACCTAAAGACAGCTACAGCACTCACATGGGTGACGGGATATCGAGATAACTGAGAATTGCCTCCGAAGTGCGCAGAGCAAGCCGAAGTAAACACATCCGTGTCTCGATATCCCGGCACCCATTGAAGTACCCAACATACGGTGGATATTCCCCTAGTGAAATGCTTGTTTCAGTTTTCGACCCCGACATTTGGATTGCTGCATGAAAACCCTGTCCATAAAGTGTGCATCCATTATTATACACAACACAGATACTGCATCAGAAATGGCTCACATATAGGATGCATTTCTCACTAGCATGAGGATATGACTGGAACTAATTGATGCAAGTGAATTCCATTTTCTATTGTACGAAACTCGTTGGCTGGTCTTTTATGAACGTCTATATGAAGCATTTATAAACGAAGAATATCGCTGGACCATTCAAGAATGATTGTTTTTAGTTACAAAACATTCATGTGTTAACATTGTACTTTTATTCACATGTGGTGCAACTCTGGTCTCTGTTTTTGTATACATGCATACATCCTCTAACTTCTAAATGCACACACATGGGACAATGAATGAAAATATGTTTGCCTCTCATTGTTAAAAAAGTTTTTAAAAGTTTAGAAACGTTTACCACATCACTTCAAATGAAAAATATAGATACATATCAAGAGTTTTGGAAAAGATGCACCAGATAAGGAGTGGTGAGACATTCCTCTAAGGTTTTTACTGTTCGTTTTCTTTGTGTTATTTTATTGTGAGTTGATAATTTAAACCCCACAATGAACATCAGCTAGAGGTTGTATTTGCTCATCCTTTGCTTAATCTCTATATTCGGACAGTGTAACATATGATCACCTCTGCATTTCTAGTGCTCTGTGGGATCAGACCTCATAGACTGGATCACAAAGTGTTTTTGACTTGTGCTATTTCATGTTTTTGGTGGCAAGTTAAGTTTTGGTGCATATATCTTTTACCACTGTATTAAGAAGAGAGGGTTCCGGTAGTGGTAATGTGTGACAAGAATATTTATATGCTTTTGGTTCATTGTCCTGTTGCATTTTTGTGCTGCACTATCACAGTGCAATGTTGTCGTGGTACTATGAATATTGTGCTGCATCCTGCAACCTTTTGGTTGTGCTATGTCCTGTTATTTTTTAATTGTATTGTTATGTTATTTTGTATATACTATTGTGTTATGTTTTATTTTTTGTTTTAGATATGCAATCACATGCTACTACATTTCCAGTAAAAAACGTATAGCTTTAAAGTTCCTATAGCAAGGAACTATTTACCACTGTCTAATGTAGTGTAATGTAGCAGTGAACTATTTACCACTGTCTAATGTAGTGAGAGAGCTCTGCTCCAACAGCTATTTGAGACATCAGCTAGCCCAACACTGCTGCAGCGACTGTGTATTGAATTAGCGTCTTCATGTGTTGCCTTTATGTGATAAGCCCCATGGGGACTCTTAAATGACATCTAAATTCTACAGCAAAAATCCTTTTGGCTAATCAATATTAATATTATTATTATTAATATTAAGTGTTATAGTTAATAATAGTAATAATAATAATAATATGAGTGGATGAATATATACTTCTGTAGGTCTAGATTGCCTCGGAAATTCCTAACAGAATTATTATTATTATTAATATTATGTGTAGTTTGTTCTTCTTTATATTATACTATATATGTTAAATCACTAGACTTTTATGGGTCTACTATGATGTATTATACTTTTATGAATGTATATACCTTTAATCTCTCAATAAAGAATTACGACACAAAACAAATAATAGTAATAATTAAAAATATTTTATTGTATAAGCTTTATTTCGACAGCTCGTATCATAAAAGCTATAAAAACATCATTTCATATAAAAGAATATAAAAAATAATCAGTTCATACAACAGCATATTGTAGACAGATATATAATAATAATAATAATGATATGAATGGATGAATGAATATATTCTGATGCAGGTCTAGATCAACTCAATTCAAAACAGTATTATTATTAGTTGTATTATGTGTTACTGTTATCAATAATAATAATAATAATAATAATATAATATGAGTGAATGAATATATACTTTTGTAGGTTTAGATCACTTCAGAAATTCATAACAGAATTGTTATTATTATGTGTTAATAATAATAGTAATATTAATCATAATAATCTGAATGAATGAATGAATATATACTTCTGTAGGTCTAGATTATCTGAGAAATTCATACAAGTATTATTTTTATTATCATCAGTAGTAGTATTATATTTTATTAGTATTATTATTAGCAGTATTATTATTATTGTTATTATTATTGTACTCCTATGAATTTCTGATGTGATCTAGACACTGCAAAAGTATTTCTCATAGGCCTGGTGATAACAATGGCAGCAACCTTTCACCCCATCTTAGAATTTTCAAGCCTTCAGATAAGGCAGTATTCTGTAAATCAATACCTGTCCCAGTGACGCAGGCTTTCAGCCCTCCTCTGCCCTCGGAGCATTGTAACCCCTCATGGATCAAAGACACTTTTCTACTAGTCTTGAACCGATGGGTTGGCGTATGATTTAAGCAAAGAGGAGAACATTTACAGTTTCTATTCATTGAAAATGTGCCAATGTCCCTGGGTGGGATGATTGATTTTATGTGTTTACTTTTTCAAAAAAATCTTTGGTCAGCAACATGCTGTGCATTGCGAACATAGATAGGCTTTTATGCAATGTCTAATAAAGGTTGCAGAATGTAGTCCCTGTTAGACCCAGCTCTGTCACAAGGCACAGTGCTGGCCTCTCAAGCATATGCCTTATTTTATAAATCTTTTTCCTAACTTGGGGCCAGTAGGAGGCCAATCTATCATGGGAGTCGTCAGCACATTTGGAAAGAATGTCAGAACCGAAAGATACAATAATAAACAAGCAGTAAATATATATATATAACTAACCAGGTTTGTATTAAACTTAATGTCATCTCTTGTTTCCAATTTATTGAGGCGCTTTTGGTAAATGCACATTCTACTCGTGGTATGTTCTCCTTAAAAAAAATCACAAAGACGTATTTTGAGTGCTATAATGTTTGGATGTGAGAGGATGGTTACCTTTTTTGGCACTATAGGCAAATAGTTATACACTTATTGTACTCTTTCTCTTCAATAGCCATCACAAAACATATTGAGCCTCATGTACTATTATTCCATTTGCAAAAGGCTGCTAATTGCACTCTGACTTTTTGCGAATAGAATATTATTTTGCAAACCGACCTATGTATAAATGGATTGATCCTAAGCGGGTGAATCAAGGGAATCGTAGCACAACCACCTAATTAATATTCATTAGGGAGATTGCAATTTGCTGTTGCCTGCCATTGGCTACAGTCAACAGGACGGTGACCTGCAAAGCTCTGCAAACCGCCATGTCTGTGATTGTGTTAAGTAAAAAGCTTTCTTTTTTTAAAAGCTGACCATTTTTGTTAAAGAAAAAGAAACTGTGATTAAAATAACTTTTCTTTTTACAAAAATATTTACTGCTAGTTGGGTGTGGCCCTTTGAACCAAAGAAAACCCTTCTCCTTTGTTTATCGGGTACATCCCAATTTGCAGGTTGGTGACTTTTCTATTTTTAGCCACCAAATTGCGGTCTCAAAACCTTTAAATATCAGGGTCAAATCCTGTGTTTGGAAGGGACACCCAAGCACGCCCCTTCTGGGTAACAACTCGGAAACCCTTTCCCAACCGATACAGCAATTCAGTAAAACTTTTTTCCAAATCACCAAGGGGCTAATTGAAACGACCTCTGTTGCCAAGGTGGCGGTGGGGGCACCACCGCAATGGCAGTCCAACCGCCCTAGAACAAGTTTGGCAGTGGGACCGCCAAAGGACTGCAGGGGTCTGAGACCTGCAATTTCCATGGGAGTGCCGCTGTGGCACTGCCAAACGTATTACGAGTTTCCTCGCTGCCATAGCTTTCATGGTGGTGAGCCTGCCATGAATAGTGTGGTAGTGAGGAAGCAAAGGAGGCCCTACAGGGGCCCCTGTTGCCTCAGAGCCAAGGGATGCATGTAGGGGGGCACAGTCCATGCCATGCTGGAACGTGTTCTGGTGGTCCCACGGCACTACCTTTCTAAGTCCCACATATGAGCCTTTGAAAGACAGTGCCTTTGGGACCGTTACCGCAGGACCGCCAGACCAGGAGAAAACTCCTAATCTGGTGGGCAGGCGGGAGAAGGCTTCGGCGGTCTTGCAGCGGGCACTGGCATGGCAGCCTGCTGCGAGACCTCCAAAGTTGTTATCAGGCCTTAAGTGAGGTAAGTACATTTGAACAAGGGGGGTGAATTATGAAGGTTTCATGCAATGCAACGCAGCAAGACACCTTGGAGGGCGGCAATACATGAAATGGAGAGTGCAGGTATGCTTCATATTTGAGATTATATGGTGCATTCCTGTCTTCTCATTGTGCTGGCTCACAATGTGCTGCCTTGTGCCAAAGCAGGCACCCTTGCACTGTGGTCCAAGGGTGCCTGCATTGTAGGTAGGATTGTTTTTGTGCAGGAAGGGGAATATTTCTGCACAATAACAATCCTCAGAGGCATTTTCCCTCTAAGTTTGCTACAAAATTCACTCTGGTGCGAAAGCATACAATTGTGATGCGTTCCTGGGTCTACCAGTGTTGGTAAATCTGGAAATGCATCAGAATAAATGGGTAGATGCGTGGGTAGACCCACACTACACCCATGTAATGCCCCACCATGTAGTGACACGCAAGGCTGTGACTTGCACTGGTTTGCATTACAGGAGATTTACAAGCCACGCAGGGCCAAGCAGGGTGGCCTTGGTTGCTTGGATAAATCTGAATCAAGGTTTTATGTCACTGTGCATCGCCTTGCATGGGATAAATTTTGTCCCGTGGTTTTTAGCATTGGAAAACCCATAGATTTGTCAAATCTGAGTGTTTCCTTGTGCTAAAACTCTTCATACATGAGGCCTATTGTCTCTAAAACGATGTTCCAAGCCAGCTATCCAGGTTATGATTTTTGATGTTCATTGGCGATCACAGCACTCTCATGCCCCTCACACAATAGCAGTCCTATGCTACCTGAGGCACATACACCCCATTCATATTGGCAGCATTGCATAACCAAAAACAATTCAACAACCATAACAGTAGCAGACACACACACAACAAGCAGTACTCTCATGTCAGTCAAGAGACTAGTAAGCATGCACTACACACAGAACTAACTTCCTTCACAAATGGATTTATGATTAGTGTATTTACCAAGGCGGAGTCTCCTCACATAAGAAGACAGGACTGTCCTATCAGGTCTATCAGACCCTAGCAGTCATGCACTACCAACAGCGCTCTCAAATCATTAACAGATTAGTAGTCTCACACCATTCACAAATCAGCAATAAAACAAAAAATCTGGCTGATTACTGAACTGGTGAATTTGTGTGTGGTATCAGTCATGGGTGAGACGGAGTATACAAGAATGAGTCAGTTGTTGGATGAATAGATGCATGAATGTCTGGATTATAACAAGTACATGGTTGATGAGTGATCAAGAGCATAGACAGGTGGATGAGTTATTGCACTTGTTGAAAAATAGAGCCACTTCAGTTGTAACCCAATCTTATTGCCATTGCCAGTGCTTGTTCAGATTTGGAATAAGAACAGATTATGGACGGAATGCTGAAGACACGTATAAAACAAAAAAAATGAAGGACTGAATGCTGAACAAATTAAACATTTACCCCAAATCACAGATCTGGGTTTAATCCATTGTTTCTTTTTTGCTCACCACGCCATCCGAGTTTGGACAAAAGCATGTGCAAATCAGTCTTGACTCTGCTCCCCATGGGAACTATCCGGCCAGACCTACCAGGCAAGGTCCACCCTGGACAGGAAACAAGCATCCTCAGACCAGTTTCAGGGTATCACCTCTCATCAGCCACGCTACCTTGAATCCAGTGGCACAGTGAGCATGGGACCCACTTCGGAGCATACCCTTCCCAAAAGCAAAAAGAACAGATGATGGGTGGAATGCTGAACAAATCAAACATTTACCCCCAGTCACAGATCTGGGTTTAATTATTTTTGCTTTTCTGCATATTTGGAGGCACTGCCATCTATTTTCACCCCTAAATCCACCTTTCACCTGCAAAGTTCAAATCCCACCTCTTTTTGTTATGCACTGCCTAGAAATAGCTGAAGTCGCCTATGGTTATTTCTACCGTTGGGCAAGAAACAATAATACATATGTCTCGTTTGTAAAACATCCTGAAGGCTGCGCCCTCTTCACTCATCCCCGGGTGGTAGAACCGTAAGATACAAACTAAATGCGCCATGCTCCTGCACAGGGCCGTTTCTAGGTGTTTTGCCGCTCTAGGCGAGAATCGAAAAATGCCGCCCCCTCCCTTTTACTACCATCACTCTCTCCCCCTGTCATCTAGGCTACAAAAGAATTCATGCATTAGATATAAAATAACTTGTATTCAACATTTTTTCCCCCTTTTGTCGCCCTAGGACTGGAGGCCGCCTAGTCTTGCCTAATGGTAGACAGGGCCCTGCTCCTGCATAATATTAGGGGTCAGCAGCGTAACCCCACACGTCACCCCCCTCGGATCATTCAAGAATCTGCCGTCTGCATTCTCCGCCGAATGCGCAAATGTCCCCAGCGCATTTTTGCACTGACTTCTGTGCATCTGAGCCCTTCCGGCTGAAGGGCGTCGGCGGCGTCACGACTCTTGATTTAAGAGAGACATTCTGTCTTTCCAGTAGCACACAACATAACCGCAGCAAAGCACTCTCTCTTCCGAAGCTGTAAACGGATCTAATCATTGCATAAAATTACTCTTTCATACAGTATCACTTACTTCCCGGTGCACATCTGGAGGCAGCACCCCAAGTGCAGGCATAGCTGACATTCTTTCGATCAGCTCTGCTCAGGCCCAGAGCCCTGGTCTGAAGTGTGTGCCAGTAATGTAATATCTCAAAAGATCAAGGCCGAGAGCTGCGCATTTGCTGAGCGGCGTCTACGGAAGGCACACAAGGAATGCGCGCCGTATTGAAGCCTGAAGAGCAGAACATTATAACTCCATTTACTTGTGTTTTTATTTCTCGGTGAAGTATTTCGATAGTGTTCTTCCCTGGGCGCCCTCAGTGCATCTCGTTGTATCTTTGCTGGCTCTGATATGGGCAGATTTGTTTAGGGGGCTCTAAGGGGAGGTCCTTGTCTTTTAAAAGCATAACTATAAATATGAATCCCTAATTTATGTACATTTTGCTTGTTCGAAAAGATCGAAATGCAAGTTTGTTTTCTTACGGCATAGATAATGTTTTTCTCTTTGTATTTCACAGCTGGATCTCTCTATTTTTTGGCCGGAGATGTCCCAGGAAGGAAGATTGATATTGTATCTGGGTAGAAAAATATTGGGATTTGAAAGACTATGAGGTACATGCATCAATGTAGGCTTTTGCGATTCCTTAATTGCAATTATTAACCCCTTCAGTGCCCGCCCCTTTCCCCGCCCAGTGCCGGCCGTTGCATTAGCGGGCGGGGTCTATGACGAGCTGGACTCGTCATGGGCACAGCGCCACCGCGGCCCATGACGAGTCCAGCTCATCATGGGCACTGAAGGGGTTAAGGAATCGCAATTAAGGAATTGCAAAAGCCTATGCATGTAGGAATCGCTATAAAATTTGCGATTCCCAAGCATTCCTTAATAGTGACTCGCAAATTGCGGGTCGCAATTAAGGAATGCCTTCCCATTCATTCCTATGGGCCTACAGGCTCATAGGAATGAATGGGAGATTGCATGCGCAATTTGCGAGTACCAATAGGTACTTGCAAATTGCGCATGTAATTTCAAGGATGCAAGGGTGTCTAAGGGACACCCTGTTGCACCCCTGAAATTGATCTGTGCACACATATTGCGCACACATATGCCCCAAGGGCATGTGTGTGTGTAACCTACAACTTCGAAAAATGCACTTTAGTGCATTTTTCAAAGTTTTTGCAAATATAAATTGATGGTAATTTGCGCCCCCTATTAGCAAAATCGCAATTTGCGATTTCATCATGCATTGTATTTAAGGAATCGCAATTTGCAAATCCTTAAATGCAATCACAATTTAAGAAATCTCAATAATTTGCGAAATTGCGAGAGGCTGACAGGTTGATGCATCGCAGAAGCCCTTTTTGCGGGCGCAAACAGACAGTTTTTGCGAATCGCACTGTTTGCGCTCGCAAAAATGTTGATGCATGTACCTGTAAATCTAGAAAGACTGCAACGGAGTTGTATACAGAGGTATTGGAGATACATCGGCACAGGCTGGTAAAGGGCAGGGTTAACAAGGATGCAGTGAAGAGGAAAGGGGGAAACAAAGATGGGGGGAGATGTGATGGTGTTAGAATAAGTTGGGCAGAGGAAGGACACAGAATGTAGAACAGCAGCAGACTGTCCTTGAGGGCAGAGGAGTCCTGCTCCCCCACCTTCTTCCAGACATGAAGAGTGCCTGTCCTGCTGTTGAAAGGCACTGTACCAATGCTAAATGTGCAGACGCCTGGCTGCCTAAGCTGAACTTTGCTGGGCCGAAGACATCACAGCTTTGTGGGTGTGGCCTCCTCAGCCTGGCAAAGAGCTTGGTGGTCCTCCCCTTCATGACAAGAGGGAGGGTCACTGATAGCCATGGAGCTGGCTGCTTCGATCTTAAGCCCTGAAGTGCCCAGGGTGAAGTGTCTATCAGTGACGCTCGCTACAAAGTGGGATGGGTTCAGAAGTCTCACTGACCCCATCGCACTCTGGGATGAGTAAGGGACTGCCCCCACCTCTCATTGGCTGACCCTTAACAAGTTCAGCGAATGAGAGAAGGTGGCATTCCTTACCGGCCACCATTGGGGGAATGTGAAGAAGAAACTCAACAATAGATGGGTTTAGGAGGTGGAGGGGTGGCAGAACTCTTAGCACTAGACTCCAGTTAGGTGCATGGTCGAGGGTTTTAAATGGGGGATTAGCAGGGAGGTATAATAGCCACAAATTAGGCCGGTGTAACAGTTGCAATGGATTGCGGATGGTGGTATAGGGATGAACACGTCTGGGTGAGTGTAAAAATAGGAGTCCCTATGGCACGGTCCTAGGATGCTTGATTGCAGTCCAGGGAGGACCTGGCTTGGCAGTTCGGGCTGGACTGTTCCCATTGGGCACAGGGTCAAGACTGATTTGCATATGACTGGGTTCAAACTGGAATGGCATGGTGAGCAAGAAAACGATGGATTTAGGGCCAGATCTCTGTACTGGGGTGAATGTATGACATTGTTCTGCATTCTGTCCATCAACTGTTGTTTTTGCATTTGTCACCCCGAGTGGGATGGGTGTGCCCAGACGTGGGTCCCGTGCTCTCCATACAACTGGAATCAAGCTATCCTGGCTGAAGAGGGGTGAAACCCTGAAACCGGTCCTAGGATGCTTGTTTCCAGTCCAGGGAGGACCTGACTTGGCAGTTCGGGCTGGACTGTTCCCATGAGGTACAGGGTCAAGACTGATTTGCATATGGCTGAGTTCAAACTGGAATGGCATTGTGAGCAAAAAAATGATGGATTTAGTCCCAGATCTCTGTACTGGGGTGAATGTTCTGCATTCTGTCCATCAACTGTTTCTTTTGCCTATGGCACTCAGCAGATATTTCGGTGCTGGAGCCCATGACAGAGGAGGTGGTCCACTGCCCTCTAAGGAGAGCAGACTTGATACCTTGAGCCTTCGCGCACATGCTAGATCAGTGTGAAGGTGGCCAAAAAATAGAAAAGTGTTGGGCTCTTTTATGAACTGGAGGAGAGATGGTGGCAAGCGGGGCTAAATACCACCAAGACCGCTAAATCCATAAGAAACCGCCTGCCAGATCACAACTTTTTTGTCTTTGGCAGACAGTTCTTTGGTGGTCCCACTGCGGTGCTTATTAAAAAGGCACCACAATGGGAGCGTAAAAGGCAGTTCCTGCAGGGCAAGGACTGCAAAGTCTATACCCTGAAGGAACTGGGAGTGCATTCATACAGGGGAGCACTACATGTGCCCCCTACATGCAACCCTTGCCACAGAGGCAACAGAGGGCGCTCTAGAGCCCCCTTTGTTTCTTCACCACCACACTTTTCATGGCGTTGAGTAAATTAGTAATACGCTTGGCGGTGCCGCAGTGGTACTGCCAGCATATTACCAACCTCACACCCCTGCAAGACCACCAGGGATCGCAGCAGTGGTTCTGTGGCAGTCTGAACGCTATATTCGGAATATGGCGGGTGGACTGACAGTCTGGCAGTCCACAAACCACCACCATGGCTACAGCAGTCCAATTGACCACCGTAGTTGTAGTAAAGCGCTAAGGCCCGAATCGAATGTGAAATGATTGCAATCTTAAAACACTGAGTGGCAAAGGTTGGGGTGGTTGCATCAAGATACTCTTTGTGCTTCATGTTTCTATGCATATCTTGCCAGGAGCATAAGCCAACAAAATCAGCCTGTTTCCATGTGACCTATTGACAGCCAAATATCTCTGTTCACTCAAATATTACATTCTGAGATTGGTTGACTTCTCACAACAGTGTGCAAAACATTCCTGCTCCAAAATGGAAAACACTCTGCTAGATGACCAGAGACCTACCCGTCTACCCTTTACCTTTATCTGAGTTGAAGCTTTGAAAGATCAATAGCCAATGCTTAATCTGAGCAGGTGGATGTGTTTAGGGCTACGGGCAATTACTTTTAGGGACCGGTACTTATTTCTACAGGTCAGATATTTACTAAAAGCAACAGAGGTTTAAACATACCAAGCAGAGAGACGGAGGAAAAAAAAGACAAAAAAATCAGGAACCTGCAAGGGTGAGCTAAAGTGGCAGAGAGTGTCTGGCAGTGGCTTAAAGAGGCATGAGGTGGATGTAGGACTAAACAGCCTCGGTATTCAGAGCACCCGCATTTGATTGCTCCAGCCGCGGGCTTCCGGACAGAACCCTGGGCAATGGGGCCACTTATTCTTTTACAAAATAAGCACTGCCAATAGCTAATGCCCAATGCCTCCTGGAATCTTAGTTTCTTTAGCCACAGCACCTCATTTAAAGGTTACTTAGCACACAAAATGATGGATGAAATGCTTATATTAATCTCAGCCACTGTTAATCACTTGTACTGCATTTCAATCCATTGCTTTTTAGTTTGTGCTATTATAGAGAGGGACTAAACCTATGTAAGTCAATCATGGTCCTGCCCTAAAAGGGATAGTCCAGGCCGGCTTTCTCGACCACATCCCCACCGAATAGGACAGGTTTAAGCATTGTGATGCCTCATCAGTGAACAGCTTCTTGAGTCCTATGGTAGCGAGATTAGGGCCATGTCAGGGTGTATTCACCTTCTTAGAGAGATTCCTTGACACAGCACAAAGTACCCGGGGTAATGCTTTAATTAATCTCAACCACTGGTAAAAACTTTAGCTGCATCCCAATCTATCCTGTATTACAAACAGGAACACTAACTAGCTCGGTTTTGTCTGCATTCTGCTGGTTTCAGACTTGTTGAACCTCAGGTAACTAAAATACTTGTAATCGAGGGAAACATTTGCACTCTCATTCAGCTACACACAGAAATGAAGTGAGAAAGGGTATATTTAAAGGGCAATCACTAAAACCACTCTGGAACTGAGCACAAAACCAAAGCAGCAATATCCATGGAGATTGATTGTTTTATTACATGCTACCTAAAAGCACTACACTGTGCTATCTGAGCACTGTGCACGCTTTCAGAAACTTTCCTAACCTTTTTACCCCTATTAACTGGGTCTTTTCCAGTTTGTATTAGAACTGATGAAAAAACCTTCAATCATGCTGAAGGCCTTCTGTTACTAGGACAAGCCCAACATTGCATCATGATTTTTTTATAGAGTCTTTTCACCTTTCACATAAAAAAGATGCAACAAAATACCATATATCAGGAATTGCTATATATAGTGCAAATTATTTTATGGCATTGAGTGATTTTAAGTACCAACTATTAAGTCGGATATGTTACTTGAATACCAGTATGAACCCTTAACACAGTTAGGGGTTTGAAAACTACACTAGGATTACAAAAATTCTATTAATGCCTAAATGTTGGTAAGCCCCACTTTTAGACAGACACCCGCCAGCACAATGTGGCCATTCCAATGATCACTTTGGTTCACCCCACATCCCTTGTTTAGTGGAAGACAATATCTGGAGTATAATGACGTAATATTTAATAGGGCTGGCTTTCTTAAATAATTGAGATGACCTTAAATGGATCTACAGGACACCCACACTAGTAAGTTCTTTAGCAAAAATGTTAAGTAGCAAATCCGGGCCCAGGTATTGGCATTCACAGAAGGCACAGACAGAATTTTCCCCATTTAAGAATATTACTAGACCACTGGAGCTGATCTTGCGAGACAATCTGCCTGTTCAGGGTGTTTGTGGTTTTAGGGGGCAAGAACTGTGCTGGTAGTGCACACATCTGTGAAAGGCAAGCACCCCAGCCCAGCTTAATTTTCCTTCCATCAGATCAGGCATGAGGTTCATGATGTGCTTTCATCAGGCAGTGCAGGCACTTGGGCTGAAACCATGACCAAAGCTGTTCAGAGTGGTGATCTTTTGAATATTGGTTCGACCCATTTGATACACCCATATTTATCCTCTTTGATCACTCGGTTTTTGACCTTTTCTGTGGATGAATTTCTATACCTGAGTCTCACTCCCAGTACTTTACCACCAGTGTACTCCTTTTAAGTTAAGGTCGCTGCAACACAGCTAGGGTAGGGGGCACTGGACTGGTTACATGTGAATATGTGTGCACACGTGTGTGCCCTTGGCTACAAGCTGCACGTAAGAGACTAAAATCATATGCACACAGCATTTGGAGTGACAAAATACCCCTTTTGACAGGCCTAAATCTTTCTTTTAAATATTCATATGCCCTTACTGCACGGTGCAGATATGTAAAGGCAGGGTGTGTAGCAATGTTGAAAATGTCCCTTCAGTGAAATATCCCCAAAAATGATTTTCACTGTAACAAAGCTTGCTGCTGCCTTGGGGAATCATTGGGCTGCATTAGTACATTTATTAAATTCTAAATTCGGATTGGTAGCAGCAGTAAAAATGTGGCATTTTTCTGCCTAAAGTTTATTGGAGTTTCCAGCTGCCTGAACCAGTGAGGTCCCTCCCACTAGGACATGCATATTGAAGCCAGACAGTGCACAAAAGGGCCTGAGTGCAGAGGGGAGTGGGTCCTCCTGACAGGATGGCTTGGGAGTAGTGAGGCCTTGCCACTTCAAAGGGACTTTCCGCAGCACAGAGGAAGAGAACAGACACTAACTAGCCTCTTCATCTACTAGACAGGCCGGAGGCAAAACCAGGTAATAGGAAAGAAGTAGCCAGTACCAGTTTTAGGGTTACACAAAGGAGTGTCCCCCACCCCACACTGGACTGGGCATAAAAGGGGTCTTCCAGAACATGAAAGACAGCAGGATTCTAGACCTGGGTTGTGACAGCGGCAACACCATGAACACCTGGAAAGACAATGCAGTGATGCTGCCCCTTTTTCGCCCCATGAGGACCAGTTGGGCGAAGATTCGGACACCACTGCCCCACAGAATCCCTGCAATACAACCAGTTAGCCATGGGGTCTGTGAAGAGCACAGCAGAAGAGAAGGCTGGTGCAGGGAGCCAATGAAACCAACTGCCTGCAGACTGCACCCCTTTTGAGGCCAGGAGGCCTGCTGAAAAGGCTCCTGGTGGTCAGAGCTCACCATCAGAAGTAAAAGGAGCCCAAGGTTGTTGAAATTGGCACAGCAGGATAGATGTTCATTGCTAAAGTTTGTGATCTTTGTCCCCTGTTGAATAAAATAAGCATGTGGCACTCTGCTATAATTTCTTATATTACCCCCAGGATGGACCAGTGTGTGGGAGTCAGCACAAGATTTATTTAATTATTTTTTCAGGGAGGGGTGTGCATCCCCCGTCCTGGACTCTCCCTTGGCATCTATTACCAGGTCAGCATAAACTTTAAAGGGAGCCTGAGACTACATCCTTGGGACCGAAGACAATTACTATGTCCCATGACCCGATCCCTGGACTCAGAAATAGGATGTTGCACCCCGCTGAGGGAGCAAAACAGAAGATGGGCTGGCTCCCACACCAGCTGGTGGAGTTGGAGGTTGCGAGCCTCCCTCGCACCCACCAACTCCACCGGCTGGTGTTGGGTTGCGAGGCCTTGGATCCACCAAGCGGTGCCATTGTGGAATCTGCCCTGGCAGTACAAATAAAGAGAAGCAAAAGAAAGGATTTTGGCTCTCCCAAATGCAGCGGTAGTGCCGCTAATAAAGTTTCACTTCTCCGGCAAGGGAGCACCCTATAATTCCAGCTGGGCTTAACTTGCATAGGTTTTCTTTCTTTTTGTGTCCCCAGGAGGGCAGGGGCAGCAACAATGGCCCTAAGGATGTGTTTGGAGTGCTGCAGAAGCCTCCCCCGTCTAGGTTTGTATGCTTAACCCTACTTTTTCCAGGTTTTAGGAAACCTGGCCTGTGGAGATTTCCCATCATTTTAAAACACTGCCAGAGCTGGAACTTTTGTTTTAGAGCCTGGGAGTGCAATGACATCTAGTGGTTGCTTCTATGGATGCATTCTGTACATCCCGAAGTAGTACAAGAAAGACTCAGACATGTTATTTCGAATTCAAATGCAGTGATTTTTATTATCAATCTATCAATTCATCTTTATTCGATAAAATTGTTACAGAATTCTACTTTTAAAATTAAAAAAATTTCATTGCAATTCTAGAATAAAGACAAAAATGCATTAAAAACGTTAAAATCATTTCATGAGCTAAGACTATGTACTTGTGTTGTTATTTAGCAATCTCACTGGTCTGTACGCCATCCCCTTCCTCTTTCTCATGCAGGCCCATAAGAATGACGCAACTGAATAACAAACCAAAGGGTCAGGTAGTGATTTTGGAAAATATAGTTCTACCCGGCACTGCTTAAAATTCCTTTTCTTTAAAATTGGTTTGAGGTGGACATTCCTTTCATTGTCATATAGCCTGCAGAATAGAACTAGGTGCAGTTCAGTTTGCAGTGATAAATTATCACATGGGCACGCACTTAAATCAGAATGATTGTATGTTTTTTCTGGATAACCTAACATGAGGGAAATCAGGTTAGTGTGGAACCTCAGTAATATAAATCTGTGTTGCAACCTATTTGCATTAACTAAGTAAGAGAACTACCCCTCTATTAATGGTGGGTTAAGGCGATATGCCCGGGCAGCGTGTTTCTCTTTATAATGTTCGTTACGCTTGTGCTCAGACATCAGCATGACATGTCACTAACCTTCTGTTTCTAGACCTTCTTACAAACTGGAGGATCTTTAAAAAGTTTGTGGAGACTGATCTCCCTTAATGCTGACTCTATATAACTAAGCCACCTTGACCTCTTCCACTTATCCATAAATAGGCAACTCTTTATTATTGATTGAGTGAGTGGCACTGTGTCTCTCCTCTAGATTGAGTGCCAGAGGAGAAGTGGGGCTAGTTGTGTATAATCTGAGATATAGGGCAAGCCCAATTCCGTATGTAGGATACAGTTTGTAAAATAGGGAGAGAGACCTACTACAGATAAATAAAAATGTTTTCTCAGTAATCTGCAGTGGTGTCAGTGCTACCATACCCCAGACCCCAGCGCCATAGGTCGCTGCGACTTTTACTCTAGCCTGATAGATATTTTTTATCGGTAATAAGGGTTTAGCACCCAGTTTTCTAGCAAAGGATTTTACGGCGATAATATTCCTCTCCATCACCATCTTTCTTCCTTCCATCAGTTTTGCCCATGACAGGTCTTTATCAAAGAGGATGCCCAAATAGGGAAGTCCACTACCTCAATTCCTTCCGCATCCGCATGGAAGTACGGCACTTTTTCTTTTTTTGTTGCCCCAGCTACTATTACAAAAGACTTGGTTTGGTTCACTTTCAATTGTAGTGAATCCATAAAGGAGACATACGCGGTTATCAGCCTTTGTAACCCAGTCCCCGTTCTGGCAATTAGCACCGTGTCGTCCGCATAAGCCAATATTGGTAGCATTTGATTTTCAAAGAGGGGGACGTCCTGAGTGGCTACTGTGAGTGCTTTTTCAACTACATTTGTGTATAAGGAAACGAGAAATGGGGCCAATACACAGCACTGCCTTACTCCCCTGGAGATTTTAAAAGAACGTGTACAATCTCCAGTTTTGGTATAACGTACTGAAGCCGTCGCATTTGCGTACGATTGCCTGATAAAATTGAGTATAGCTGGTTCGATCCCCATTGTCTCCATTATGTTCCATAGCTTGTCATGGAGCACGCAGTTGAACACTGCGCTCAGGTCCATGAATGTCATGTATATTTTCCCGTCCTTCATTCTAGTATACTTTTCTATGGTCAATGCTAAGTTCAGACATTGATCCACAGTACCCCTTCCCTGCTGGAAACCATACTAGGCCTGGATTAGAATCTTGTTCTCTTTTGCCCATCCCTCTAACCTACAGAGGAGAAGGTGCCCCATGAGCTTTGATGTTGTATCCAGCAAGCAGGGAAATCGGTCTGTAATTCTTTGGGTTGGCCCTGTCTCCTTTTTTGTAGATGGGTACAACGACCCCTGATGTCCATGAGTGGGGAGGGCCTACCAATGCTATACTGTTCAGGACATTTGTTAGGAGTGGTATCCATAGATCTTGGTTGGCTTGAAAAAAATCTATTGGGACACCGTCCGGTCCTGGGACCTTTCCCAGGCTACATGAATCCAGCCGTGCTTTAAGTTCGATAACAGAAAACGATATAGGAACATCACGCATTTCCTGCATTGCCACATAGTGGGGTGAAATATCAGGGTTTAGAGCAAAAATGTTCTCGAAGTGGGAAACCCATGGCTCCTCATCAACATTTATGTCCAGTGTTTGGTCACTAGGACTTTTGAAATATGGTGCGTTTACTAACTTCCAGAAATCACAGCTGTTTCCCGAGCTGGCTGCCTTATCAAGGTCAGCCCGTAAGTCCTCCTTGATTTTCTTTTCTCTGGTTTTCCATGCTAGTTTATATGAGGCCCGCAATGTTCTTATTTGTTCGTGGTTTCTAGGCCTAACCTTTAGAGCATACAGCAAAGCCTTCCTAGCTTTTGTACATGGTGAATCGAACCAGCCCCTGCCTTTTGCTCTATTTGGCGCTTTTGTGCTTGTAAGGGCCAATTTTATATTTTCTAAGATATCACAAAAAGCTAGCACAACTTCCCCTGCATCAGCTTCAGGGTCTAAGCACAATTGTATATTATCTTGTGTGTTTAGTATGATTTCTGGAACCAACTTAATTTTGTTGATGTGTGCCCATTTTAGCTGGACCCCATTGTTCCTAGCCACAATTGGTGTTTCAACATTACTACACTTTTGTCTCTCCAGTGTTAATATCTTCAGCTCTATTAAAACTATGGCATGATCGCTAAAAGTCGTGAAGGAATTGCCTCCCTTAACAACCCTTGCATTGAGAGGGGGGGGTCAAAAGTATGTAGTCAATCACTGACTCCACCCCATTTCGGTGAAAGGTCTTCGGCAGAGTATCTGTTATGAGGTCTGGATCGCAAATATTTCCATATTTAGGGAGGCTAATAGCTTATTTAGGTCGTTACCATACTCACTGTGTGTGAAGTGGTGTATAGAATTTCCCACCTTGTCCTCTAATCCGCAAACCGGCAATGTATTCTAGTTACAGGGGTGTATATTGAAATCACCTAGCCATATGACATTTATATGTTAAGTCCTAATGTTACATGCAATGTCAGCAATTGCTTTATCAACTTCCCCCACAATTGTGTGCATCTTTGAACCAAATCTGTTGTTGTAAAAATGTATTAGTAACCATGTCCCTTCCTGATGTATCTCCATCACCAAGATGTGAAAGTTTTGATTTGATTGTGGGTTCATCTTTACTTTTACTGGTAGATCATTCCGGATTAGGGTCAAGATACCCCCCTTCGCCCTCCCCGAAGTAGATGGATTTGCTTGAGTCTGAAAGGAAAGGATTGGTAACCATTAATGAATACTGGCTCCGTGGCCCATGTTTCCTAGAAACATACTATTTCATGCTCCTGCCATATCTTTAGTCAGTTAATGTCACTCACTTTGGGGGCAATACCAGCCACATTCCATGAGGCTATTTTTAATGCCTTTATTTGTGTCTCCTGCTGTATAAAAGGTGACTGTACGCTCTCACTATCGGCCATAGTCAGGGAGGGTTGCCTTTCACGGTTCATCTGAGAGCTTGTTTGTACTGGCTGTAGTCAGTCACAAGCATCGAGGTCGGACAGAGTCGCGAATCTGTTCTCGAGGCTCCAATCCAATAACCCAGAATTTCCCCAAGATGCACCCCCTTCTGTCCTTCCTTAAACTGTAAGTAGCCCTCAGATCTCATTGGCGCGGGAGGTCTATAGAAGAAACCCAATGGTAGGACAGTGATATGTGAGCTTCTAATAGGAACATTGCCCAATTGTGAAAGGAGAAAACCAACAACAAGTTCACTTTTCAAGTTTAGAACCACACAATCTCCCGGCGTTTGTTTCCTAGCTGAGCCCACCCATGATACGCTTTTTGCCATGATCATCTGGCTTGAAATGTTCCCACCCTGTTCAAATTTTGAGTTAGCCAATGGAGAGCTTTGGACATTAATTGGGATGTTGATTATACTTGTCCCTCCCGCAATGGTGGTACATTTCCCAACACTAGAACCAGGGGGGCAGATACTGGGGGGAGGTGTAAGGCCAGTGCTCCATACATCTGATTACTCAGGGCCAAACTTGCTTCCTTCTGAAAACCGTCTTGACTGCCCCGTCCTATCGGTGTTCTATTTTGACCTTTAGGTGCTATATTAGAATTAGCCACTTCCTGATTTGTTTTATCACCCGTTTCTTTTAAGTTATTGGAACTAAGATACATTGTGTTACTACAGGCAGAATTGCTGAGTGTACCTGGTGTTGCATTGAGGGTTATTCCCTCCCGATTATCATGTAGATGTTGGGCCCTATGTGTTATAACGGGAAACGTGTTTGGGGTCATTATACTAGAATCAGTTCTGGGTCTTTCCTGGAGTATTTGAGGCGGTCCAGCCATCATTGGGCCAACCTTTGTTAGTAGTGCCTCTAATGCACAAGAATTATCTTTGGCCTGGGATTCTAGACCGGTTAATTTCTCCTCTATCTGGCTTAGTCTTAGTGAGATTGGCTTTAGCATAGTGGAAACCAGTGTTTCTAATCTCTGCCACATAGTCTCAGTCATCAGAGGACATGGGGCAGTATTTACTGTTTCCGAACCACTTGGCTTTCGCTGAGCTGATTCTAATATTACCTCCCCCTCATTTTTATTTGGTCTCAGGGCTTTTGCTGGGTTCGGTCTTTGTGGACCCCCACCCCTCTTTCTCTTTACTGCTATATCAGTACTATTCCCCAGAAGTCTTTTCATAGCTGCCGCCCTTGTGGAAGCTCTTTGTGAGGTGCCAATCAGTTCCGATTCATGGGCTGTGGGTCCCATAATTGTGACTTCTTCCGTGGCCATTTCGGTTAACTAAAGTTTGTCTGGGATGTTGTGGGACGATATCCCCCCCAATAAGGATCTTTTATGATTAAAGGGCTCCAACGATAGGCGTTCCGTCAGATCAATCTCATGCGCCAGGACTGATGTACTTGCGCGCACTCGGGCGTTCTGGCCCTCTCGTTTGCTCATCCTGTTTTTAGACCTCAGTGCAGTCTGTGGTACCTGAGTGTAATGTTAGTAATGTGGGCCCGTGTTGATACTATCAGTAGCTGGTAAACACAAACACAGGGCGAAGCACTTTACCTTAGGGGTTCTTTGGATGTCAGAGGGGGGGCCCAGCCCAACCTCTTCCAGGCTCTCACGGGCGTGGATGGGCCCGCCCTTGGCCCGGGCGCGTCCAGCGCTGCAGGTCAGCACTTCGCTTTTCAGCGCGACCTGCGCGGTGGTGGTTATGGGAGCTGTAGTCTCCCTCCTTGTCTGGGAGTGCTCCTGTGATGGCGGTCTCGCCTACCGTTTCCCCTGCTCCTCCGGGAGTCCTGCTCGCCAGCTACCAGGTGTCAGGTCAGTGTATTAAAAATTACAATTCTTTATTGACAATAATGATTGCATTTAAACATGGTTATTCATACCAATATTGTTTTTCTTTATGTTGTGAAACTTTGACAAAGCCAGTAGGCTTGCTTCATTTATTAATGTAGTGGCCTATGACAAATCCAATAGGCTTGCCTCATGCATTGTTATTGTTACCCTTTGACAAAGTCAGTAGGTTTGACTTATATATTGTTGTGGTGACCCTTTGACAAAGCCTATAGGTTTGCCTTAATATTGATGTAATGACTTGTGACAATGCCAATAGGCCTGTTTCACTTAAAGTGATACTCTGCCATATTGTGATGTCCTATCTGAAATAGGTGGGGTACTATGATTTTGGGGTCATATGTGATTTTAGAATGTCACCAAAGGTATTTCTATCTGACTTATGTATATAATCCATGTGTAATATTTAGTGGTGTCTGTGTGCCTAGTTGATAAATGTACATTTCCTTTTTCCAAGTAAAGGCACTGATTGGACAATCATTTATTGAGTATTATTATTGCATGCCAGCAAATAGTGATTACTAGTCTACACCACCTCCCTTGAGTAGGCCTTGGACTGCTCTGCAGGGCTACAATGGATTCTTGGTTCCCAGTAAGGGAAAATTGAGGACCTATTAATTGTGTATTCATCACATCCTGCACAATTAGTAGCCCAATTTCTTACATGAGGTATACGATTTGAACAACATAACCTGCTTTCAAGCACTCCTATTGATTCTGATACTGATTTTCAGACTCATCCTAAGCCTTTTACGCAATAAGACAGTTTCACCACACTATCAAGGGAGTGGGCCCACCTGCTGTAAAACTAGAGAGCTGGAGAATGCAGTCATCCTGGCAATGTATGGCGAGAAGTTGATAACGGAGCACTTGCTCGATGGGTCTCCCATTGGGAATCTTTGACAGAGGTCTGTCTTCATATCACCAAGAGTATACATAGACCATGGATGTTCAGTACTTAGGACATATCTTTTGATGCTTTATCTTTGAGAATGCCTCGATTTTTAAAAGAGGGATTGATTTCCCATTCAGAGAATTACTAATACAGTATGTTAGATCCATCAGAAGTCTGTAGATGATTTTAATGGGGAACGCTTATACGTTTTGTAAAAGTTATGTTATGTTATGTTAAATGTACTGTGAGCACTCAATTACCAAACAGGTATTCTGCTGCTAAGTACTGCTATGATATGGTTAAGTTAATGAGCAAAGAGGTATGTTTTAAGCGATTTCCTGAATTCCAAGTGGTCAGTTGTGATACAAAGATAAGACGGAAGACAATTCCAAAAACAAGGAGTCTGGGTTGGACAAATAACGCCCTCCATGTTTGATCTTATACATCTTGCGCATACTTAGCAAGCAAGCTATTGGAGAGCACAAGTTCCTGTCTGATGTATGGTTAATCAGATACGTAATAGATCCGGACATGTTTTTAGCTCCCGGCTTCCACTTTTAGCCTACTCTTCCAGGTACTAATGAGTTAATTAGATAGAGAGCAAACATTTACATGCTGCCGCAGGGATTTGCTTCCTTTACAAGGGAATGAGCACCGCTGCAATATTCCTTTTTTTTTGTCCTCATTCTGCCAATTCTCTTGTTGGTAGCACCCTATTCTCAATTGCCAAATGTCAAAGCATGGGGTAGAGTGCCCGTAGCAAAAAAAGGGGCCAGGACCGACAGCGATTATTTGGCTCAATCATTGGACCTCCTGGAACTTTGACTCCGATCGACCAACATTATCCACACTTTCTCCTGACTACTAGGATCACAGGCCATATCAAACTGACTTGTAGAAATTATATTTTTAACGCAGTCAGAAGAATGAGGGGGAACTCCAAATTTCCAAGACCTGCAAATCTCTCGCCTCCCCAATAGGATCGTATAGAAAATAAATCTGGAGATGACAGTATTGGGTCGGGTGGAACAGTCCTGACGAAGTACAAAAAATATAAGCATAGGGCCTACTTTAACTTGCAGGCCTGTTACTTCAGTAAAGAACTTACACAGCTCGGTTCAATAGTCGGTGATCCTGGGGCATGTCATACACATATACCTATCATCTACCAAAGGGTACATACATCTTGGGCATGCGTACTGAGTTCCTGTGAGTCTTGATAGTTTTGATGGAGACCAATATACTCTGTACATAGTGGAAAGGTGATTCCTCTTGAGAGAAGCGGGTTTCACCACCGCTCGGAGTATTGCAAAAGAATCAAGCCAGACCTCCCTAACATTTAAATCGACTAGATCTTCTGCCCAAAGCTTTAAAATATCTGTGTCAATGTCATCATCCGCCTCTAGCAGAGTAAGATACCACAAAGAGACTTCCTTTTTAATAGGTCCGTGTTAGACCTGGCACCTTGGCGTGGGTCTCCCTTCTATTTTTTGCTGTTGCCTCATGTGTTTTTGGTGGTGTTAGATGCTTTGGGCACTGTGCCACTGCTATCCAGTGCCACAGTGCAAGTGCTCCCTATTGTAAATTGATGTATGGATTAGTGATTCCATGATTGACTGATTTGGTTTACTTGTCAGACAGTGCACCAGGAGTGCCCAGGGCTTGTAAATCAAATGCTGCTGGTGGACTTGCAGCACTGGTTGTGCCACCCACAGAAGCAGCCTGTAAAAGTGTGTCTCAGGTCTGCCATTGCAGAGCCTGTGTGCAGTCTGGTACCGCCATGTTGACTGGGCTAGTGCACCCACTTGCCAGTCCCTAAACCTTCCCTTTTCTTCATATCAGACACCCCTATCATAGGCCCAAGGGCAGGGTGCATTGTAAGTATAAGGTAGGACATGCCCTGGTGTGTGTGGCATGACCTAATAGTGAATTACAGCCATTTTCGTTTTTCACTATTGCAAGGCTACCTGTTCCCCATAGGCCAGAGCGGGCAGTTTGATTATTACATCTTATAATCCTAACTGACTCAGGGAACTAGTTAGAAATTCGAGTTTAGTATGCCTGACCTCAGAATGATAAAACACATCTTTTAGTGAAGTTGGTTTTAACATTCTGTGTTTGAAAATACCACATTTAGAAAGTAGGTATTTTCTTGTCTAACCATCCAAGCCTGCCTCTGCTAGGTTGTGTATTCCTTGTCTGGAGTTTGAGTGACAGGGGCCGGGGGATTCCAGGAGACAGGGTAAGTCAGCACAGGGCTGAATAGAGAGATCTGCATGTAGATGGGTGGGAGGAGTTGCACCTGGGACCTGAATAGGGCTGTGCCTTCCCTCCACAATGCTGGCCCACCTCCTGTGGTGCGTCTGATGTGTCTGCCCTGCACAGTGAAAGGAAAGAAGGAGCAATGTAAACAGAGTGCTCCAGGACTGACCAGAACTGGTTTGGACTAGGCAAAGGCCTCTCTGCCTTCAGAGAACAAAGAGAAACTGAGTATAAATATTGGGACCCAAACCAAAGATCTTTAGATCACTTTTGGAAAACAAGAAGAAACCTTTGCTGAGGAGAGGAACCAGAGAGACTGAGGAGAGACTATCCCTAAGCTTGAGGGATTGGCCTGCAGTGGTTGCCTAACTACCAAAGAGAGGAGAGAGGAACTGTGTGTGTACTTTCATCAACTTGTGAAGGAACTCCAAGGGCTAGAGAAAGAGCTTGCCCCCTGCTGAAGTCTCAGGGACAACAGACTTCAACCACCAGCTCCCCAAGAGTTCTTTGGAAGTGCCTGCAGTTGTGTTGGGCTTTCTGAGAGACTGCGTGTCGCAAGGAGCTGGAAGTGTGACTCACGAAGAAGAAGAGTGTCACCGCCGCAGCCGCTGTCGTTGCATCACTGAACAAGTGTGTCGCCGCTGCATTTGTCGCATCGCCTCGCTGAAGCGTCTCGCATCACCGGAGAAGCGTGTCGCAGGGCCTGTCGCGGTTCAGAAGAATCGTTGAGTCGCCACACGGCCATCGGGGTTGCACGCATCATGTCACATCGAAAAGAAGACGCCATCTTTGTTTCATTGCACCGGATCTTCATCGTATCACGGCGTTGCGGGCCGAATCACCACGGAAGCGCAGCAAGAAACCGACGCATCACCGTTCCTGCGTGTAAGGAACCAACGCATCACCTTCCCTGCAACACTTTCGTTGTATAGCGTTACGCATCCAAAGGTACATTGAATTCAAAGTGTCGCATTTTAACATCTAAAGAGAACTAAGCTAATTGTACCATTTTAAGTACAGTATTGTGGATTTTTGTTGTTTGTGGTCTTGTGATAAGTCTATAAAAAGAATACTTATTTTTTATATAAAACTTGTGTGGTGTCCATCTGTAGTGTTGTCACTTGATTACTGTACGTGTTCACAAATGCTTTACACTCTGGCTCCGAGATAAGCCTGTCTGGTTGTGCCAAGCTACCAAGGGGGTGAACAGTGGTTATTTTAGGAGTGTACCTCCTTACCATGACTAGACGCAAGGGTCCCTATTTGTCAAAGGTACCTACCTCTGCCAACTAGAGACCCTCAAATCTAACAGGCCGGTTCTGATTGGCTGGTCTAGCCAGGAGTCCTCTTCCTCCTCCTCCCAAACCTGTCTTGCCCACCAGGTTGAGACTTGGTAGTATTTAAATCTAGTTAATTGACCCCTGGTGCATTGACTCAGGACTTCCCAGCTGACTAAAGATGACATCAATTTGAGGTCCCCCCACCGGGACATCCCGGAAGATTTCAAGGGATGACTGAGCAGATCTTTTATGCACTCAGGCGTTCCTGGTGAATCCCAAATCAGCGCCTTGGAAGAATAGTAAGGAACTCCAAGTTTTTTCCGAATAAACACCCAGGTTCTTCAGCCACACTTTTAAAAAAAACTTTGGGTCTCCATATTTAAAAAGAAACTGATCCTGTCCCTCCCTCAGTACACTCAACATTGCCCCAAAAAGTATTCCTAATGGTGACCTGTCCACGTTATTTAACAACATACGGAAGATCTTGAAATGAAATGCATACCAATATATCATAATATCAGGGAGAGCTAGCCCCCCCCCTTCTCCAGCCTCCTCTTCAGCTTTTTAAGGAGATCCCTTGGAGGACCAGATAAAGCGACTGATCTTCCCCTGCAATTTAGCTACCTCTCCTTTGTCAAAAGATAAGGGTATAGAATTAAAAAGAAATGTGATCTTGGGGAGGACAATCATTTTGATGAGGTTAACCCTACCGTATATGAGGGTAGATTAGCCCACCTTACCAACAACTTCCCAATCTCCTGACTTGCCTTCTTCCAATTAACTCTAGGCACATCTACTAATTTCTGTGTGATTATAATACCCAAATAGCACATTTGGGTATTATAACCTCCGGGATTTGCCTAGGCTGGTTCCATTCCACAATTTCGGTCTTCCCTCTGTTCACCTTATACCCTGATATCTTCCCAAAGAGTTCCGCCTTAGCCATTAGATTTGGAATAGCCACCTCAGGGTTAACCATATAAAGTATAAGATCGTCTGCATACAAAGCCAACTTTGCCACTAAACCTGCAAACTTGAAAGAAAAGATAGCAGTATCCGCTCTAATCAGGGAGGTGAGCGGCTCAATATAGAGATTAAATAGACGCGGGGAAAGGGGACACCCTTGTCTAGTTCCCTGTGTTACATTGAACCAATCTGATAACTCCCCGTTGACCAATACCCTGGCTCTAGGCAAATAGTACAGATTTTGGACAGCCCTTACTATATTCTCCGGAAACCCAAAGATCTTTAAAACCTCCCAGAGGTCGGGCCAGTGAACTTGATCAAACGCCTTGGCTTTTTCTTCCGGATACTAATGAGTTAATTAGATAGAGAGCAAGCAATTACCTGCTGCCGCAGGGTTTTGCTTCCTTGACAAGGGACTGAGCGCCGCTGCGATATTCCTGACAGCGACACCAGAGGGCAGGAAAGGCAGGTGGGCTGGCTTTCCGTGTTTTGAATCTTTTTTTAAATCACACCTTAGGGTGTAGAGCAGTTACCTGGTCCAATGCTGGGAGATTAAACTCTTTGTGTAGCTGGAATATAGAATTTTGGAATGATCTGATGGATGGCGCAGTGTGGGAATTGCTCAACCAGCATTTCTCGGGTTCATTGACATGAATTAACCAGTTGTCCAATGGAGACGTATTGTTTATTTAGACAGCCTTTGGAATCAGTAGTGGTAGCAAATGGCAATTTCTCCCAGTGTACCCCCGGGGCACTAACCCCTCAGGCGAGGCACAGATTACAAATACAAGGGATTGAAATTAGGGTGGTTTGTCACAGAGTTTAATAGAGTCTGCATAATAGTACTACCAGAGAGGGAAACCCGCATTTAGAATTAAAAGTAGAAATTACACTCTGCAATCTCGACAACATTGTGGGGGCACTCCACATTGAAGAGCCCAGGCAGACCTAATTTGTCCATACACATTTCATATGGAGTACTTGCAGAGTACATATCACAAACACAGTATCCAAAATCAGCCTTTTTAGAAGCAAAACAGCAGCATTTTCTCATGCAAATAGCCTTTAACCAAAGTGTTCATCACAGGGACTTCCCCCTATATTTTGTCCTGGCTGTTGATACAGGTTGAGAGGATAACACATGAACTTGTACAAGACTAAACCCATCTAAGCCTACACCAACATTCAGACGTTCATCAGAAGTTGGGAGACACATACTGTTGTCTGGACCATTCATTTTTAACAATCCAAAGCCTAGTGATAAACCCTCAGTGCTCTACCCTCTTGCAAAATCACTTTGATCATCTAATGGAGAATGGAAATAGCAGAACTATATAGTCTGTATCTTTATTTGATTTGTTTTTACAATCTCATATTTAGGTATTGAGAAGGTCTTTAAATAAAAGCTTGAAACCTAAGGCTGTGCAGGAGAATTTGCAGTAGAAAGTATTGACAGCAAAGGGAGAGGTACTGAGGCTGTGCTGAAAAATGGAGAGCTAGTGCAGTTTAAGTGTGGACAGTTTTGACCTAACTGAAACACGGTCTCAGGAGGTACAGGGGTAGACAGAAACAAACTTTATGAAACTGCTATGGCATGGTGGCAACAAGAAGCGTGACCCTGTGGCTAAAAGAAAACCATGTCTGGGACCAGGAAGAGAAAGGGAGAAACAAAGAAAAATCTGGAAGATATTTCATGAGCAGCAGAGGTAAGAAAAAACTCAAAGGTGTGGAGGTGTAAGCCAGGCTCTATGGGTACCATAATGTATTGTTGGGGCTAATCCTGATAGGAAAAGTATTTACTAAGTTCTAGAGTTAGCTTTACCAAATTAATCTCTTTAGCTGCTTTCACCAGTTCTTTACTTTTGTCTGTGTTTTTATTTTTATTTCGATTTTTTACGTTGTGGCTCTCACTTTCTCACCAGCTTCTCTAATTATTAGTGGATAAAGGTGTGTAGTTAATGCTTGGAGCAAGTTTGGACCTTGAATAGGCATCCACGTTGCTGGATGATGGACCTTGTAAATTCTGTTGCAGGTCTGTTTCTGTTGAAGGAGGCTGTTTTTGCAGAGTGTGGTAGTCAAGCCATTTCCTCTTTGTGCGAATTTACATTCTTGCGGTTCATTTGATCGGAGTTGTTGGAATTATATTTTCAATGGATGTCTGTGGGGAACTAGGATTTTGGTTGAGGAGGGTGAGAGCGCCTCTCAAGCAACAGCCAAAATCCATGTCAGGTTGAACATCTAAAGTCACTAAATTAACCTGTGCATAACCCTCTGTTACCTTGGCACAAAAGCACTCACTCAGGCTTAACTTAGAGGCAATGTGTAAAGTATTTATGCTTAACACAAACAGTAATAAAGTGAAAACACAACTCAAGAAAAATTCCAGACCAATTAAAAAAGTAGAATACGTTTTGAGAAATCTTTTTTGATACCAAAACGTCAATAGTCCAATCAGTTGAACCGTAGTATGCAATTTCAAAGATTTAGGTGAAAATACTGCTCAAAAGCACAAAGCGCTAACAGTGGGTGTCTGATCGCACTCGACAGGGACAAAGTTGCAAGGACAGGCCACCGCAATGGAGCAAAGGCCGAATACAGGAACCAGGTTGGGCCCACTGAGAATTGTACCTTATATCTTTGATGCAGGACGTTGTGCAGCGCAGCGGCAGTTCTGAGGAGCAATGCAGTGCCCTGCATTGCATTGCATCGGGCTGCATTGGTTCCAATGAGTAGCTATGAAGGCTGTGATGCAAGACTTACATGAATTACGTTGCACTGTGTTGGTTCCAGTGAGGAGCAGTGAGGGCTGGGATGTGAGTTGTGTGGCTCTGCATCGGTTCTAATGCAGCGCTGCTGGGGTTACATTGGTTCTGACAGGGACCACAACTGGGCTGGCCGAGCACCTTTGTCCCTACTTCGAATAGTCCAGGACTGGAGAGGAACCACTTGGGCGTTATATCTCATAGGAGGCAGAGTCCAGGTGAAGTGTTCAAGATGGTTAGAGCATTTTCTGTCCCTGGGGCTCTGCTCTGGAGGTCAGCCATTAAGCACCTTGGAGTTACTCTGGTGTTCATGGGTTCAAGGTGCTGTTTCAGTCCTTTTTACTCAGGCAGCATAGCAGCAGGGCAGCAGATCACTCCTTCTTGCAGCAGAGCAGTCCTTCTTTTGAGCCTTCCTTGGGTCCAGAAGTCATCTGAAGAGTGGGTCTGAGGTTCCAATATTTATACCTGGTGCCCATTTGGAAGTGGGAGAAGCTTCTGGAGATTCTCCCTACAGAGGTGTCTGCAATTTTCTGCCCTGGTCCCAGTCTGTTTGGGGGTACAATAAGGTAATGTGAATTCCTTTGTTTGTAATTTGATCCAGTGTCTTTGAAGTGCAAGTGTGGTAGTTGACAGCTCCGCCCCTCTCAAGTCACAGATGTCCCTTCCTGCCAAAACCCAGACTCTCTATTGTGATGCTGTCTGTGAGGAATACACAAAGGCCAACTGCCAACTTCACCTAGTCATGTTACCCAGGAACAGTCTACAGACACCAAATGGTCAGAGCCAAAAAATGCCAAATTGGGCAACTTGAAACTGTGGAGGAGCCGAGGTGGACAAGACTAAAGACTATCCAGCAGAATTAATCAGTCATTTCTAATGTGCACTAAGCATCCATAGATGGAATTGGCACCCTTTGAAGATACAAGATACACAAGAACAATCACCAACCCTCAGTCCTGATGAGAATCCCCAGCCACCAGTGGTTCAAAACACGTCGGCGAGAACCATCGGGGATTTCATTCACTTTGCATCAATATGGACAGTGAAAAGAGAGAGCAAAATCATCAACCCATCCATATTAGATGACCTTGGAATCCCAATTAAAATACCAAGAGGGCCATGATAACTTAGAGTAGCAATGATATAACTCTCTGGTCAAAAAGTATTGAACTGGTTAAAACAATTGATTTCTAATGTGTGTCTACAAATACACCACTACTTTGTAACCCTTATTTTGTCCAACCTAAAGCAAGTTTTTTTTATAAATATTGCACTGTGTTGTCTGCACCAATGCTACCATTAGTGTAGGAATGTACTGTCATAGTTGTTTTGTCTCTTTGTGGTACATTTGATTTTTGTGAAAAAGAGTGTTTTTCCTTCTTATGACTTGTTAAAAATGCAATAATCATGTTCAATGAAGTGTGAAATTAAAACATAGGTCAAGTTTATTGAGCATCTTATCCTTTTTTTTCTCCTCATTTATCAGTTTATGCTCTACATTCAGGGGAGCCGAACCTGACCTGGCCACAAGGAGGCAGTGGGGCACCCGGTCTCTCCTCAGGGGAGGGAGGATAGGAATATCCTGGGTCCAAAACAGATACCTCAAGGCTGGTCAGAGATGGTGGCTCCTCTGAGACTGGTGCCAAAAGAAGGTGACCCCGGCACCAAAGCAGCCTGCATATCATACAGTTAATCACTGGACCATAAGGTTTAGGAAATAAAAAAATAAAAAATAAAAAAGAGCTGTGCAGAGTAAGTAATCAAAGTTAAAGAAAAAAGAGAGCAAAGATGGCAGAGAGGAAGACACGTGGTACAATGGTGGAGGGGGCGAGATCCCATACTCAGAGTGATAAACTGGAAACATAGGACTTGAACCAATCGTCCCATAGTTCCCAAAATTTTGTTCACTTAACGAGTTTGTTAGCCCGGTCAAGAGGCAAACATTTTTTGTATAGAGTTCCATCTTCCAGATCTCTGTGAATGGGTTTAGCATCTCTTCTTCACCCTGAATTAGCATTCAATACCATTCTGCAACTTCTTTTCGTAGGGTGGAGTGTGAACAAATCCTGGCCACCGAGTCCGAATTCCCCTTGCCCTCCTCTTCTAACCTTTTAGCCCAGCTTAAAAGTTGGTAGTATTTGGATTTAGAGACCAAATTTTCAGAGATCTCTGAGATACGTTGCCATGAGATTAATTTCTTTTCCTCTATGAGTTGACCCCACCTGAGAATGCCACAACTCCGTAGCGGGATTGCAAGAGCATCTAGTAGGCAGCATGGAGTATCTGCTTTGAGGCTTAGCTGACACCACGCCTTCGCTAGTCAGGCGTACCTTTGCTGATTTGCTTCGCATATTTTGCACATGAAACTGCCTATTTTGCACAATTGAGTTCGGAAATGTCCTCATACTTGCACTTTAAAAATTGAATAACATTTTAATCACCACTCCTTCATCATTTTGGTTTTAACTTACGCTTTTAACTTGTGTATTTGTGTGTTCCACCACTTCCTGGTCCCTCGCTGTGCCGCTGAGAGCCGCCATCTTGGGTCTGGGGCGCTCTAGTCCCGCGCACATGGGACGACTATTTGTTGCACGCCGGACGGGTCCGCAGCGCTTTGAGGCTTACCTGACACCACGCCTTTGCTAGTCAGGCGTACCTTTGCTGATTTGCTTCGCATATTTTGCACATGAAACTGCCTATTTTGCACAATTGAGTTCGGAAATGTCCTCATACTTGCACTTTAAAAATTGAATAACATTTTAATCACCACTCCTTCATCATTTTGGTTTTAACTTCCGCTTTTAACTTGTGTATTTGTGTGTTCCACCACTTCCTGGTCCCTCGCTGTGCCGCTGAGAGCCGCCATCTTGGGTCTGGGGCGCTCTAGTCGCGCACACACGGAACGATTATTTGATGCGCACCGGACGGTCGCGCAGAGCTTTGAGGCTTAGCTGACACCACGCCTTCGCTAGTCAGGCGTACCTTTGCTGATTTGCTTCGCATATTTTGCACATGAAACTGCCTATTTTGCACAATTGAGTTCGGAAATGTCTTCATACTTCCACTTTAAAAATTTAATAACATTTTAATCACCACTCCTTCATCATTTTGGTTTTAACTTACGCTTTTAACTTGTGTATTTGTGTGTTCCACCACTTCCTGATCCCTCGCTGTGCCGCTGAGAGCCGCCATCTTGGGTCTGGGGTGCTTTAGTCGCGCGCACACGGGGTGACTATTTGATGCGCGCCAGACGGGCGCGCAGCGGACGCGTGCAGCGGCCGCGCCGCGGGCGCGCCGAAGGTGCGACTAAGGCAAGCCCTTCTGCGCCCGTCCGCGTCCCGACCGCGTACAGCGCCAGTTACGCTGCCCGTGTCCCTCGTCTTTCGGGGGGCCCGCTGATATACAGCCGCTATGATCTACTGGCACTTAGACCCAAATCGTGCACTCCCAACTTGAATTGGGATGTGAACTGTAGCCATCCTCTATCATGTACCATCTGTAAATTCCATCTGAGCCATGCTCCTAGAGGACTACAACCTCGCCTCAGTGGGGCGGTGAGTTCTAGAGCTCGTCCAATTATTAAAGCTGGCCTGATTAACAGTCGGTCGTTGGTAAAACATTACCAGGATATTTTTGACCTTATCCTGGACCAACACTTCGATCTTCTGTTTATCACGGAGACCTGGATGAATGATTCTTCCAATCCTGTTGTTCAGATGGCGATCCCAGCAGGCTATTCGATCTGCCGAGCTGACCGCTTGTGTGGTAGGGGGGGTGGTGTGGCCATTGTTTACAGAAATGTCTGGGAGGTAACTCTGGGTAATAATCTCTCGCTAGACCAGAGTGAACTCTTCGACTTCACCATTGTTTTTTCGGCCCATTCTACGCTGGCCGGCACCTTGGTCTATAGGCCACCTGGTTACGCTGGTCCTTTTCTTAGTGGTCTTGGAGAGGTGCTTGTTTCCCGCGCATTGCGCTTCTCACAATACTTTTTTCTGGGAGACTTTAATATTCACCTTGACCAACAGGATTTGAGTGACACTCAAGCCTTCCTAGAAGTGGTTGATCTAGCTCAGCTTACCCAATGGGTTAGCTCCCCTACCCATTGTGGCGGTCACATCCTGGACCCTATCCGTACAAATTTCCCTATCTCTATTGAAAACCCGCTTCCAGTCTCTTGGTCTGATCATTTCCTCTCCTGTTTCGAGTGGTCTATGAGGGAAGGGGCAGCCGACCAACAGGTCTATTCCTGTCCCCCATCTGCTAAAATTGATCCTGTGGCTTTTCGGCTCTGTCTTGATAACTCTAGGGTTACTCTTCCGACTGATCTAAACGGGGCCCTTGCATGTTTCTTGGGTTGGATTGGGCGAGCTGTGGACAGTCTTTCTCCCATGTCTTGCCGTCGTCGCCACAGAGATTCTCCCTCGCAACCTTGGTTTTCTCCTAATTTGAAATTGCTTAAACGGCACTGCAAAAAGCTTGAACGCACTTGGCGTATCGCCTTCTGCCCAACAGCTAAGAAGGTGCTGAGAGATGCCCAGAAGACTTACTATCAGGCCATTCGTCAGGCGAAAAGCCTTTACTATACTAAGTGGATTGAGTCCACCAGTAACAACTCTAAAGAAATTTATTCAATCGTTCAGAGTTTCATGGCCCCGGAAGCTATGGCCACCAAACTCCCTGTTTCTGCGTCTTGGTGCAGAAAGCTATCGGACTTTTTTGCTGCTAAGATTCTGTCCATTCAGGCGACGTTTGCCTGTAATAGTGGGCCTCTAGCTGGAGGTCCTACTCCGACGGTGTTATTTTCTACCTTCTCTCCTGTGGACCCCTCCGAGTCCCTGAAATTATTGCAATCTCTAAAGTCAGGGTCCCCGTCAGATCCATGCCCGGCCAGGCTTTTGGCCTCCATTGCCGAGACAGTCAACTCGGAGGTAAATTCACTTGTTAATTTGTCCCTCACTGAGGCTGTTGTTCCACGGGAATGGAAACAAGCTAAAATCATCCCGCTGCTAAAAAAGCCATCCCTTGACTCCGGCAACCCTGCCAACTATCGCCCGATTTCTCTACTTCCCTGCCTGGAAAAAATCTGTGAAAAGGTAGTCAACAGACAGCTGACTGCTTTCGTTGAGAAATCGAGGCTTCTCCATCCGGCTCAATCGGGTTTTAGAGCCTCCCATAGCACTGAGTCTGTCTTGGTTGAGGTCTCGGAAGCTATCCGTGAGTGTCTGGATTTGGGGGGAAGTGCAGCCCTTATCCTTCTGGATTTGTCGGCTGCATTCGACACCGTGCCGCATGCGATGTTGTTGTCTCGGCTAGCTGATATCGGCATTACAGGTCAGGCCTGGAAGTGGCTGAAATCTTTTCTCTCTCTACGGTCTCAACAGGTCTGGCTCCTGCCTTTTGCGTCTCCTCCTCAGCCTGTGACTACCGGTGTGCCTCAGGGATCCTCGCTGAGTCCCCTGCTTTTTAATATTTATGTCACACCCTTAGTTCAACTGGCAGAGGAATGTGGGGCAAAGGTTGTTGCATATGCCGACGACACTCAGCTCCTGTTCACATGGGGGTAAATCTGATTTCTCTACTACCAGAGTACAGGGCTGTCTGTCAGCAGTCTTTCATTGGCTATCCGGCGTTCAATTGAAGTGCAATGAGGATAAGACGGAAATCTTACTTTATGGCAAATTTCCTCCTCATTTTAGAGACTCTCTCTGGCCCTCAGCCTATCCCTCTCCTTCCTGCACGGGTCTCCCAGTCAAAAACTTGGGGGTCTGGTTTGACGAGCAGCTGTCCTTTCAAACTCAGATTAAAAAACTTACAGGCTGCTGCTTTGGTATTCTCAGATCCCTGCGAAAGTTCTTACCTTTGCTACCTAGACCAGCTAAGAAAACAGTGGTCCGGGCTTTGATCCTCTCTCGTCTTGACTATGCTAACGGTCTCTATGTTGGCCTTCCTGACTATCTACTTAAAAGATTGCAGGTTATTCAGAACGCGGCAGCCCGGCTGGTGGTTAATCTTTCCATTAGAAACTGTATCGCGCCTTTGCTCCACTTGCTGCACTGGCTGCCAGTCAAGAAACGCGTTGAATTCAAGGCTCTGGTTCTTGCTCATTGCGCTTTATATGATGGAGGGCCTCTCTATCTTAGGAAGCGCTTCTCTTTCTACAGGCCTACCAGGCTTTTGAGATCTTCTTCTCAGCTCCTTGCGTCCACCCCACGCGTTCGTCTTCATCGTATGGGGGGTAGATCTCTTGCTTCTAAGGCTGTCATGCTGTGGAATGCACTGCCACTATCCTTACGTGCTATTCAGGATTCATTGCTGTTCAAGAAGCACCTCAAAACATTCTTGTTTTAACTGCCTTTGTGCCACTGTCCTCTTAGCTTGTTCCGGGACACTCCTAGGAGTAGCTGTGCACGCTATAAATTACAATAACATAACATAACATCTGGAGAACCCCAGATGGGTGCTACGTCATTATAGTAGGGCACTAGTAGGGCCAATCTCACTTGATACCAAATCTTGGAAGCCGCTCGAAGAACCTGCAGCCTCACCTTCTTAAAGAATTTGCGGTGACCAAGCTTTAGAAGGAAGAAGTCTGCTTGATATGGACAGTTTGCCGTAAGAGCCCTAAATAACGGGGACAGGCAAGAGCTCCCCAACAGTAGCTGTCGGACGTTTTTCAGATGGAATTCATAGTAATATTGATAGAGACCTGGACTAGCAATGCCCCCATGTTCTTTCTTTCGTCTGAACTTCTTCAAGGAAATTTAGGGTATTTTATTTCCCCAAATAAGCTGGAGAACCCCCCCTGCACTTTCTTAAACCAGGTCTTCTTAAATTCTAAAGGAATACAGTTAAAAAGGAAGGTCAACTTTGGGAGGATTGACTTTTTTAGGAGGTTAGATCTGCCCAAAAAGGAGAGCGGGAGAGTCCCCAATGCTCATAAACGTGATTTAACTCCACCCACTACTTTGTCAAAATTTACCTGGGCTAACTTCTCCAGATTCTGTACTATTTGAACCCCCAGATATCTTATTGCTTGTATCGTTAGGGCGCTTCTTTAGGTGGTGTTCCATTGCAATAGCTCGTTTTTTTGCTGGTTAATGGAGTATCCAGATACCCTCCCGAACCCTTCCAAATGCTCCCATATCGCAGGAAGTGAAAGCTGCAGATCCCCAGTCAGGATCATAAGATTGTCTGCGTATAGCTCAATTTTATTCGTCCAACCATTACAAACGAAGGGGTGAATATTCGGGCATGCCCTTACTTTGCATGCCAGAGGTTCGATGTAAAGGTTAAAAAGGATGGGGGGAAAGAGGACAACCCTGTCTAGTCCCCCTACCAATTTCTATTGACTTGGTGAGAATCCCATTGACCAAGACCCTGGCGGAGGGATTTTTATACAGGGCCAGTTGACCTTATCAAAGGTCTTCGCAGCAATGAACGTCATTACTGCCAAAGGGATCCCATATTCTCTTGCCATGTCAATCGGCCCAATCAGGTCATGTGTTAGCTCGTGGAGTTGCCTCCCTTCATGAAGCCTTTCTAGTTGGGATGAATTAATGATCCTGCTAACCTATCTAGACGTTTAGTTAAAATATGGGCATAGATTTTGTGATCACTGTTGAGTAGGGAGATAGGTCTGTAAGACTCACAGGACCTCGGGTTCTTATTTTGTTTCAAAAGGATGGTTATGGTGGCAGCATCCCAGGATGATGGAAGGTCCTGGCCAGATATAAAGGCAGCATTAAACGGGTGGAGACATATTGGGGTGAGTTCCTCTTTTAATATAACGTAGATCTCATTAGGGATGGAATCAGGTACTGCAGCTTTCCCTTTCTTAAGTGTACCGATGGTACCGAGGATCTCCTCGAGACCAATAGGGCTATTTAAGTTATCCTTTTCTGAGTAGCTCTACAAGAAAGTCCTCCATGAGCTCTTCACTTACTAAGTGGTCCTCTGTATATAGATCCTTAAAGAACTAGGCAAAAGCATTTTCGATTTCACTATCTTCAGAGATGTTTTTACCTGAATCAAGGCATCTAAGATCTTAATCAAATTCCTGATGGAATAGCATGCTGGCTTCCCATTTCCTCCTAACTATAGCTTCAAGGTAATCAGCAAGCTCGATCTTTGCTGAGTGTAGTTTTTGCTCAATTGTGCTACATTACAGCTAGTGGGTGTTTGTTCTAACGTTAACTGATCAATGTGTATTGAGGCTTCAAGAGTTCTAATTTCTTCTTTAACTTTTCTGTTTTGTGCGATGGAAAGGGCAGTTAAGGTACCTCTTTAAAAGACTTTGAACATATCCCATACAATGTGTAGGGGGGCTGAATCTATATTAAATAGAAAAAACTCTTTAGTGGCAAGTTTCAGCTTGTCACATGCGGATGGTTCAAGAAGTAAAGAGCGATTTAGGGTCCACCTTTGGGAAAGGGGCATATTCCCAAGCGTGATCTCCAAGGTGATAGCGGAGTGGTCAGACAGGTGTTCTGGGACATGATTTACCCTTGTTGTATTTTTACTGATGAAGAAATCAACCAAAAAGAAATCAATCTTGGAACGGTGTCCGCATTTTTTGTTATAGAAAGTGAAGTTCCCCCCAGATGTCCCTGCCTTCCTTCCCATCACCCGTCAAATATCTATGAGGCCCATATCTGTCATCAATTGTCTCAGAGCGGCTCTCATAATAAGAGTTGCGGCCGTTGCTCTTCTAGAGGTTGAATCCTGAGATGGATCCAGGACTACATTGAAATCTCCTCCCAATATAATGGGGTCTTTAATATCGGCCAATTGGAGGAGTAAGGTGCGTAGTGGGGTCGGACCATCCAGGGTAGGGCCATATTAACCCACAAAAGTCAGGCAAGAGCCATTCATTTTGGCCCTGGCTAGTGCCCACCTGCCAAGAAGGTCAAAAACACAATCCTCAAGCATAGTTTGGGAAGATTTTTTTTAAAAGAAGAGCAACTCCTTTTACCGAACATGACTGTTTAGTGCATATGTAGTGATCCACCCATTTCTGTTTTTTAAGTATGTCTGCCCACTCCTCTTTAAGCTAATGTGATTCTTGTAGCATTAAGACCTCACTGTCGGATAATCTCAAATACTCCAGGATTTTCCTTCTTCTAGCAGGAACCCTAAGGCCATTTACATTTCATGCAAGGATTTTTAGCTTCCTTGCCCTATCTAAATCTGTCATGAGAAAAATGGGTCAGTACGAAATACTCAAAAAAACCTGGGACAATTAAGGAACTTTTCCTTGAGTAAAGTGTTTTGAATCAATGCAGCCACCTTCCATTTCATTGTTTAAGCTTTCCAAAAGTGTCATTTTTAGAATTGTGACTTAAAATGTGACTTTACCATCAAAGAGGATTATAAATTACGATTCTTCAGACAGCAGACACCAAAGTTGATTTCTTACCTGCTCCCAATCAAAGGTTAGGACTTATTAAATGTAACACAGTAACCCAATGTTATCTTGTGGGAGATGTAGACCTCACAGTAGTGAAAAACAAATTTGTGAGTCACTACCAAGACATATAAAATGTAAAAGTACATTTCCAACTTTTTAATTACAGTGTACCCTGCCCGTTGGCCTGTTTATGGCCTATCTTCGGGGTGAATTAAATGTATTAAAAAGGGAATTTTAGACTTGGCAAAAGGGGTTATTTTGCCAAGTGGAAATGGCAGTTTACAACTGCTTGCAGGCTGCAATGGCACACCTGAGACATGTTTTAAAAGGATGCTTAAGTGGCTGGCACAATAAGTGCTGCAGTCGTACTAGTACCATTTAATTTACAGGCCCTGAGTATATGGTATACCACTTTACTAAGGACTTTTAAGTTAACTAAATATGCCAATCAGGTGTAAGCCGATTTTACCATGTTTTCAAGGGTGAGTACGAGCACTTTAGCACTGGTTAGCAGCGGTAAATTGTACAGAGTCCTATGGCCAATAGAAACAAATTTAGAAAAATTGGAGGGGGAAGGCAAAGAGTCTGGAGCAGGGGTACTCACAAACTTTCTCTCGGGGCCAAATTTACAGTGTGGTTTGTGGCCGAGGGCTGCACCAGTGGGGGCGGGGTCAGTGGGGGAGGGGACGGGGCTAGAGCAAAAAAAAAAACTGTGACCATGAGGTTGAACACAGGCCCCTGCAGCAGACGCCACCAGACCCGGCATTCACACATCTCTATCTATCTATCTATCTATCTATCTATCTATCTATCTATCTATCTATCTATCTATCTATCTATCTATCTATCTATCTATCTATCTATCTATCTATCTATCTATCTATCTATCTATCTATCTATCTATCTATCTATCTATCTATCTATCTATCTATCTATCTATCTATCTATCTATCTATCTATCTATCTATCTATCTATCTATCTAGCTCTGTCTCCCTCCCTCTATCAATCTCCCTCTATCACTCTCCCTCTCCCTGTCTCCCTCCCTCTCCCTCTCTCTCTTCCTCTATCTCTCTCTTTCTCCATCTGCCTCACTCACTGCGTTTGTCTACCTCCCTCCCTGTCTGTCTCCCTCCCTCCCCCTGTCAAGGGGGCAAAAGTGAGCCCAGCCGCAGGAACAGCAGGATGGCAAGAAAGCAACAGGACAAGGTGGGCAGCCAAGGTGGATTCTAGTTAATACATGCCGATGTTTATAGATAAAGGGCGTTAAAAGCACTGGCAAACACCCGCACAAATTAAGCCCTGGAAGACTTTGTCATGTCCGTCATATCTTTCAGACAGTGGCACAGGGAAAAGCCGGCTGTCGATAGGTGCACTAATGCTACGCGGCATATGAAGTGGTGTACAGCCAGTGCGCACCCTGAGTGTGTGCACCTTCAGGAGTAGGACACAACGTTCCCCGGGACCTGCAGGCATCACTCTGCAGGCTAATGCTTTTGTACTCAGGAATCCCTCTCGCCTTCCCAATGTGCTGCCTGGACCTCTGCATTGACGGAGAGACCAGCAACTACAGTCTGTTGCTGCTGCGCTGTCCTCAGCAGAGGTGCACCTGCCCTGGAGAGAAGGAATATTTTTGCGATATTGCACACAGATGCTGTCTGCACCAGGCCCACCCAAATGAGAGCCTGAGGTTTTATAAATATGGCTCCTGGTGTTATTTGTTTTGCACGGTTTGTTAAATGCAGGTCCAAAGACTTTCCCTTTCATTTATATTCCTTCTTTCTTTAACTTTTTAAAGATAACATTTATATTTCACTTTCCTGTCAATAAAAAAATGTAACTGTCTTCAGCTGTTGCATCAAAATTGCCTCTGATGTTGAAACCCTGTTTCCTATCATAGGTGCTTCACAGACGAACGCATGTGCGGTGTGTTGCGTGGGTGTGCCACAACAGATTCCACATTCAGAGTGCTGAGCTCAGGGTGGGGGCTGAGAAGGGTTTAGGCGACCTGAACAGCAGCGCCTTGATGGACTAGGTGTGCAGTTTCCTCTTTTGACAGGTGAATAGTCAGCGAGCTGTGGTACGGCAGGCGAGCGCTCTGCACCCACATGCATACACATAGTAGTGCCCGGTTCTTTTGAGCAGACTCCATGTGTGCTCCAGCCAGCCAGCCCAAAGTGTTGTAGCTTGTAGGTGGCATTGCAAGGTCTGTGAACAGTTGTTAGCCCATTGCCCAAATGTCCTTTATGTCTTTGGATGATTAAAGACCTTAAGTGTTTTGAAATTACTACCCCCTTTTGACAAATCAACTGTTATTACCTCTCAAACTCAATTTTTGTAAGGTGTTGTTTTATCAACACAGATGTATTTCCCACTAGTTAAGCAGGATGCCATTAATCTGGCCAGTGTATGATTGCTCCGTTTTGTGACATTTTTGAAACATGAAACCTTTTGGTGAAAGTCCGTCACCTCACCCCGCGCTGAGTCAGCTTCCCTGGAACACAAACAGCCGCCGCACCCAAGTACTTCACAGGTCTTTTAAAGACCATTCACTTGTTAATGAGGCTTTGTTGTATTTCATCTCTTCTTAGCGCCCCTGCATCTCCACTCATTCAGAGGGGAGATGCAGGGGCGCTAAGAAGAGGTGAAATACAACAAAGCCTTATTAACAAGTGAATGGCTTTTAAAACAATCACCTGGCCCGGCCCCCATAGCTCCGCGCTGCTGCAACCGGCGGTGCTTGCACAGGTACGATGTCTGCAAGGTCCGCGGGCCGCCAAGGAAGGTTTGCCGGGCCGCTGCCGGCCCGCGGGCCGTACTATGAGTATCCCTGGTCTGGAGGAAGACCACCCTAAGGCTGACAGGTCTAACAGTGTCCAATATCGTATAGTTGAATGAGCTGCACTTGGCAAAGGGGACAAGGCTGCCAAGGCCTTATAGGCTTTAACATGAGGATGAAGACCTTCCTTAAGAATGTGCAGGGGGAATAAATCCAAATTTATTGTTGTTGAAAAAGTTTACCTTTGCAACAGAAATACGCACCACATTGACATCTAAAATGTGAGCTGCAAAGCTGGTAGGATCAACAACATTAATTTATTTGACAGACCAATTTACTGCTGACCAGAGCGGAGCTCACCAAGGAGTCAAAAGTGAATTAAATATTAACCAAAGCATAGGTGGAGTCCGCAACATCTGATTTGGGAGACTTAGATATTCTCCAATGGACAGACCACCATCCTGGAAAGGGCTTGTATAAGATTTGGCTACACTCCTTTTCTATTGCTCACTGCATTTGTTCAAGTATGAAGATTTCCAGGTATACCTGCCTGGGCACAAGCCAGAAATTACAGTCCTGCTGCTTGTTACCCCCCAAGCTCTGCGCTCCACATGGGTCACATAAAACCCCTGTGGGTCACCACAAGCACCAGAACGATTTATGTGGTGAGAACGTAAACAAGCATTGGCATAGCCAATTGGTCTCGCTTTTGGAACCTCATAAGTATTTAGTTATGCAGGACAATATCCTTGGTGCAACAACATCAACTGTTGCATGGCTAAACACTTATAAGGACCCAAAGGCGAGACCTATTGGCTATGCCAATGCTTGTTTATAGCTCTGTGGGACAGGCTGCTGGCTGGTCCTTACTCTGCTAGCTAGCCACCCACTGTAGACGAGGGTCTGTGCCCACCCTCCAGTAAGCGGTGGTGGCGGAGTGAACCTCTGGGGAGGGGGGGGTAGTAAGGAAAGGGGCTGCACGCATCGGGGTGGGTCCAGTCCGGGGCACTGTTTGTTAGTATATTGCCGTGCTTACTGGTGGTAAGGAAATGGGCTCCAGGCATTTCGCGACCCACCAGATGGTCCCTACCCACAGTTTGGGAAGCACTGCCCTGGAAGATGTCTTTACATTTAGTTCAACATCCGCATCCCTCTGGAGTAGGGGTTTTCTAACCTATTATGCAGAGCACCCCATTGAGTAAAAGAACCAGGCTGGGATCACAAAAAGACAAAATAAGAATCAAAATGTTCCTGGAATAGCTCAAATTAAATTAAGATAGCAGCAATTACTAGCCCTATGTGGCTTACAGATGAATATGCAATGAGGGACTTCAGGTCTGTTTGTCGTATGCAAATTACGCTTGTTATTACCACCCCCCATAAAGCTAAGATTATAAACGGGTACGATATTTCTTTTGTTAAAGGGGTTAGATGATGGCAATTCGGATAATTCCATATCCTCCCAGTTTAAGTAAAACTGCTGCTAAGATTATTGACCCTGCTACTGGGGCCTCAACATGGGCTTTAGGCAGTCACAGATGAGTTCCATAGAGTGGTATTTTTACTATGAATGCTAGTAGGCAAGCTAGTCATAAAATTTTGTTTGTATAGTTTTGTGTCATTACTGGCTCCATTATATTAATGAAAACAAGAGATAGCGATCCTAAAGAGGTTTGAAGACTTAGGAGTGCTGCTAGTAGGGGGAGCAATCCTGCCAGGGTAATATTATGTGCCTGCGTTTAGTCGTTCCGCTTGGTTTCCTCAGTGGGTGATAATTAGCGTTGGAATGAGCGTAGTTTCAAATCAATATAAAATATAATAAATTATGTTGAAGAGAATGCGATGATTAAAGATATTCGAAGAAGAGTGAGCATAGCTAAATAAGTTTGTTGCCGGGAGATGGGGTTGGTTTTTTAAATGGTTTTGACTGGCAATGGTTATTAATGGGCGGAGTGAGCATGTTAGTACTAGGAGCGGGGATGAAATTGGGTCCACTGAGATATATATGTTTGTAAAAGTTAAAAATTCAAATGGGAGGTTAAATCATATAAGGCTTATTATTGCAATAATGGAGCAGGGTTCATAGTCATTTTGGGTTGGCTAGTCATACAAGTGGGAGGAGCATTGTGGTTGGGATTAGGATTTTTAGCATTGTAGTAGGTTTAAGTTTTTTAAGTGATCAGTACCGTGGGTTCGTGTTGTGGCTACCATAAGGGCAAGTCAAGTGCTTGCTTTGCACGCAGATAGAGTCAGTAGAAGCATTGGTGTTAAGAAATGGTATTCTTTGCTTATTTGTGTTGTTCATATAGATATTGCAATAAATATATCTAATATCATTCCTTCTAGGCAGAGGAGGTTTTCTTGTAAATACAGGCTTAGCAGTAGAACAAAGACATAGGCTTGAATTATAGCAACGGCAATCTCTAGCAGTGTAAGTAAAAATAGGACAATTATTGTCAGGATAGACACTGTGGGTATTAGTGGCATAAGAACTAATACTGCCGTCGAGGTTAATTGAATAATGATATGTCCAGCTGTGAGGTTGGCTGTGAGTCGAACTCCTAGGGCTAGAGGTCAAATAAATAGGCTAATCGTTTCAATAATAAGTAGGACTGGGATTGAATGTGTTGGGGGGCCTTCTGGTAATATGTGTCTACCAATCAAGGATGCCCATGACTTCCGATTGAATTCATAGTAGGTGTACTGTGACCTGATGACTTCGGTTTTTATGGATTATTTTGAAACCTGTAAATACGATTACTTGGTCCACCAATAGAGCATTTATACAGAGGTGCGAAGGACGTAGTTGTCTATAGACTGAGCAAACGACTAAGGAGGTCGCTAACTTCCGTCTGATTACGTAGTAGACTTCAAAAAGTCCTGATGGACGAAACACATGTCGGCTGATTTTTGTACATATACGTGGCATGATAAGAAGGAACAATAAAGAACAAAATTAAAAGAAAATTGTGGAGCATATTGTGGACTTTGAACATATATTTATGCACAGAGAAAATCGCCTTAACGTGGCATAATTTTTGTCTATGTGTGCCTCGACGGATGGGTAACTAAGCTAAATACTTTTACACCAGTCGGAATAGCGATAATTATTGTGGCGGAAGTAAAATATGCTTGTGTGTCTATGTTTAAGTTTACGGTAAATATGTGATGGGCTCATACGATAAAGCCCAGAAGTCCGATGGATATTATTACTCAAACCATGCCTATGTGCCCAAATGGCTCTTTTTTTACCAGAATAATATGTTACAATATGTGAAATTATCCCAAAGCCCAGCAGGATCAAAATATAAACTTCAGGGTGACCAAAGAGTCAGAATAGATGATGGTAGAGTACAGGATCTCCTCCTCCGGCGGGGTCAAAAAATGTAGTGTTTAGGTTTCGATCAGTGAGCAATATTGTAATACCAGCTGCAAGTACGGGAAGGGAAAGGAGAAGGAGAATAGCAGTAATTAGTACGGGCCATACAAACAATGGTGTTTGATAATGGGTCATTGAGTTTTTTTTTTTTTATTAATTGATGTAGTGATAAAGTTAATTGGCCCTAAAATTGAAGAAACTCCTGCAAGATGAAGAGAAAAAATTGTTAGGTCAATGGAAGCACTCGCGTGGGCAAAGTTCCCTGCTAGTGGGGGGTAAAATGTTCGTCCGGTTCCTGCCCCTGCTTCTACGCCCGAGGAGGCTAGCAGGAGTAAAAATGATGGGGGGAGGAGTCAAAAGCGCATGTTGTTTATTGGAGGGAATGCCATGTCGGGGGCTCCGATCATGAGAGGCACGAGTCAGTTTCCAAAACCCTCCGATTATTACAGGCATTACCATGAAGAAGATTATTACGAAAGCATGAGCTGTAACAATAACGTTATAAATCTGATCATCCGCCAGAAGTGCGCCTGGTTGGCTCAATTCGGCTCGGATTAGTAGACTCAGTGCTGTACCGACTATACCAGCTCAAGCACCGAAAATTAAATACAGGGAGCCAATGTCTTTGGGCCCGATTCACAGAACTAACTTAAGACAAAATCCTAAACTTACTACTTTTGGTATTCACAGAAGTTAGGATTTTGTCTTAAGTTTGTCTTAAGACAAACTTAAAACAGACTTAAGACAGACTTAAGACAAACTTAAGACAGACTTAAGACAGACTTAAGACAAACTTAAGACAGACTTAAGACAGACTTAAGACAGTCTTAAGTTAGGATTTTGTCTTAAGTCTGTCTTAAGTTTGTCTTAAGTTTGTCTTAAGTCTGTCTTAAGTCTGTCTTAAGTTTGTCTTAAGTTTGTCTTAAGTCTGTCTTAAGTCTGTCTTAAGTCTGTCTTAAGTTTGTCTTAAGACAAACTTAAGACAAAATCCTAACTTCTGTGAATACCAAAAGTAGTAAGTTTAGGATTTTGTCCTAAGTTAGTTCTGTGAATCGGCCCCTTTGTGATTAGTAGAAAATAGTCATCGAGTGATTAGCTCTGGTAAAATGGCTGAAGTAGGCGCAATATTGTAGCCCTTGTTACAAAGGTTAAATTCCTTTTTTTTTTTACCAAGCCCTGGGGCGATGTTTGCAGCCTGCCAGTGTGGGCTGCCTCACATTCCTCTTGGTTACTAAATAAAGGAATGCAGCATCCCACGACTGGCACGCTGAAAGTAAAAACAAAAAAAAGCCTGGGAGTTGTGTGCGCGCGCAAAAAGGAAATTTTAAAAAGTACGAGAGTGGGGCGCGCAAAAGTGAAAGTGATCGCGTGCTCCAAGGGTGCAGCGAGCGCTTAAAGACATGACAGAAAGCCAGAAGGCGCCTGTGCGCGTCACCGCGCTCGTAACCGCAAGCTTTAGGCCATGGTCAGATTTCTAAAGCCCACTTACTAAATGTCTCGCCAGACCAGTGCATCCGCTGGCTCAGGCGAGACCATGAGGCATGACGGAAAGCCAGATGGCGCCTGTGCGCGTCACTGCGTGCATAACCGCAATCTTTAGGCCATGGTCGGATTTCTAAAGCCCACTTACTTAATATCTCGCCAGACGAGCGCATGCGCTGGCTCAGGCAAGACCTAAAAATCAGTGCAGCTTTTGCCAATAGGCTGACGGACAGCACTTGAAATACGTCTTCTGCTTCTGAACCCGGGCAAACTCTTGGTAGTGTTCTCTGCACCAATCTCATTACAAATGTAACATTATGAGAGAAAAAGGGGTAAATGTCATATGTCAATTCAGACGGTGTACCATGCTAAGGTAGTACCTGCCCACCAGCGTGGCTTTAAGCTTCAAGGCTAAACAAATGTTGAAAATAGTAAATACAGCAGCACATTGCATGGTCAGATTAAAATGGTGACATACAAATAGGAGATGCCATACCAGTTAAAATTTTTGTTATGCGTATGGGAAAACCTATATACTTCTACATATAGGACATTTTCCAGAAAGAGTTGTTCATACAATTGAACAGGCAATGAGTCTCCTACAGTTAAGATGTAAAAAATGTGTATTAAATAGCCATGATCAGGACCAATTGTTGTCTTTTCCATTGCCTAATAACTCATAGTGGCAGCTACTGAAGGTTTCCTCGTTAGAGTCAGTGTATCAAAATTGATATTCAATTCAGTTCAAAATTGAAGATGCTTAAAATTGCACACATTTTTTTTAAAAAAAGCCCAACAAATCCTTCAACCTACTAGATCTCTCTTTAGTTTTCAACACTGTTGATCTTGAGATGACTTTGAGGGATGCCGAAAGGATTAATTCTGCCAACTTCACTTTTAAACCTATAACTGGAGCGTTTGCTTGTGGTGGTGCTTATCACTTAGTCGGCATTTAATTTCCACTGGTTTTCTTATGCCTGACACATCAAATGCAGTTTTGTTACTGTTCCAGCCAAACAAATACTCTGCTCACACATTAACCTTTTAAGTCACCCGATTATGCATATGCAAATATTCTTCACTTGGTCAACACATTGGCACTCACTCTAGATCTGTGCTAATAAGTAAGTAAGTAAGTAAGTAAGTATGTTTATTGTGCAGTTAATTAAAACCATTACAAAAATTGACCATCTCTTATTAGCAATAAAAACTCAATTTAAATTAAAAAAACATTTAAAAAAAACTGATAGCCATAGTTAAAAACACACGTTTAAGATTGCTGAGATATCCACTCCCCCGGCCTTGGTGACCCATAATCTTGTTTCTTCATTTCTGTTGACAAATATTAGCGGCAGTTCGTGAGGTAGAATTACCCCCCTGATCAGAGTCTTAACTGCAAAGTGATATCAGGCCGAGGGGTGCAGATTTAAAGTGCATAGTGCCACCTCAAAAAACAAAGATGGCCATATAGCTAGCCTATTAATGATTTCCTTGGGGCATGTTAGTATTCTTTTATGTACACCCTCCTTACGTACATTGGCAGAATCGCTTACATCAAGACTATGGTTTGGATAATCCATAGCTCTGTTTTGGAGTTTACTTGGCTGAAAAACGTGGCCCCTCTTGGGGCTGCTGCTTGATACGAAGTTTGTAATCCATGCTCCTCTAACCTCCAAGATTAAAGAAACAAATAAATGCCTTGTTTAGAATTATTGTATGTAGGACTGTCCTCGTTGCAGGAGTGTCTTAGAGTCCACCTCCTTCAACCAGATGTCCATATTCCCCACATCACGATGGAAAACAAGGAGGCCTCAAAGGAAAAAGGAAGGGTGAAAAACAGAATCCCCAATTAGTCATCAGCACCGTATGCTGGTTCTCAACTTCTGTTACCTTAAGAAGTAGAGGAGTGAAAGTATTATATGCTGCTCTTGTCTTCTGAATGGTGCAACAGACATGAAGCAGCCACTGCGATCAGAAATAAATTTTGTGACCGTTGTCCAGTTTCACAGTAACATTTCCTTAATGTTCTTTAAGTCACAAAACAGTAATACTAAAAGCATCTCAAAATAAAGGAATACAAACATCGAGTTTGTGGAAAGAGAAAGCACATTGTAAGTCAAACGGGCGCAGCAAAGCATTAGCACAACATGTTCTTTGATGTTTGATGTTCTTTGAACGAGAACATCAAAGGAGCACCGCGAAAGTGATCGCGGGCACTTTTACACCAGTCGGAATAGCGATAATTATTGTGGCGGAAGTAAAATATGCTTGTGTGTCTATGTTTAAGTTTACGGTAAATATGTGATGGGCTCATACGATAAAGCCCAGAAGTCCGATGGATATTATTACTCAAACCATGCCTATGTACCCAAATGGCTCTTTTTTTACCAGAATAATATGTTACAATATGTGAAATTATCCCAAAGCCCAGCAGGATCAAAATATAAACTTCAGGGTGACCAAAGAGTCAGAATAGATGATGGTAGAGTACAGGATCTCCTCCTCCGGCGGGGTCAAAAAATGTAGTGTTTAGGTTTCGATCAGTGAGCAATATTGTAATACCAGCTGCAAGTACGGGAAGGGAAAGGAGAAGGAGAATAGCAGTAATTAGTACGGGCCATACAAACAATGGTGTTTGATAATGGGTCATTGAGTTTTTTTTTTTTATTAATTGATGTAGTGATAAAGTTAATTGGCCCTAAAATTGAATAAACTCCTGCAAGATGAAGAGAAAAAATTGTTAGGTCAATGGAAGCACTCGCGTGGGCAAAGTTCCCTGCTAGTGGGGGGTAAAATGTTCGTCCGGTTCCTGCCCCTGCTTCTACGCCCGAGGAGGCTAGCAGGAGTAAAAATGATGGGGGGAGGAGTCAAAAGCGCATGTTGTTTATTGGAGGGAATGCCATGTCGGGGGCCCCGATCATGAGAGGCACGAGTCAGTTTCCAAACCCTCCGATTATTACAGGCATTACCATGAAGAAGATTATTACAAAAGCATGAGCTGTAACAATAACGTTATAAATCTGATCATCCGCCAGAAGTGCGCCTGGTTGGCTCAATTCGGCTCGGATTAGTAGACTCAGTGCTGTACCGACTATACCAGCTCAAGCACCAAAAATTAAATACAGGGAGCCAATGTCTTTGTGATTAGTAGAAAATAGTCATCGAGTGATTATCTCTGGTAAAATGGCTGAAGTAGGCGCAATATTGTAGCCCTTGTTACAAAGGTTAAATTCCTTTTTTTTTTTACCAAGCCCTGGGGCGATGTTTGCAGCCTGCCAGTGTGGGCTGCCTCACATTCCTCTTGGTTACTAAATAAAGGAATGCAGCATCCCACGACTGGCACGCTGAAAGTAAAAAAAAAAAAAGCCTGGGAGTTGCGTGCGCGCGCAAAAAGGAAATTTTAAAAAGTACGCGAGTGGTGCGCGCAAAAGTGAAAGTGATCGCGTGCTCCAAGGGTGCAGCGAGCGCTTAAAGACATGACAGAAAGCCAGAAGGCGCCTGTGCGCGTCACCGCGCTCGTAACCGCAAGCTTTTGGCCATGGTCACATTTCTAAAGCCCACTTACTAAATGTCTCGCCAGACCAGTGCATCCGCTGGCTCAGGCGAGACCATGAGGCATGACGGAAAGCCAGATGGCGCCTGTGCGCGAGCCACTGCGTGCATAACCGCAATCTTTAGGCCATGGTCGGATTTCTAAAGCCCACTTACTTAATATCTCGCCAGACGAGCGCATGCGCTGGCTCAGTTAAGACCTAAAAATCAGTGCAGCTTTTGCCAATAGGCTGACGGACAGCACTTGAAATACGTCTTCTGCTTCTGAACCCGGGCGAACTCTTGGTAGTGTTCTCTGCACCAATCTCATTACAAATGTAACATTATGAGAGAAAAAGGGGTAAATGTCATATGTCAATTCAGACGGTGTACCATGGGATGTATGACGTTACAACGCACACTTTTACAACGCATGCACTTACAATGCATTTTTTACAACGCATAATCCATTACAACGCACTACACTTACAACGCATGACACTACAACGCATTTTTAAAAACTACCTTTACAACGCATACCATTACAACGCATAATATTACATTGCATTTAAGGTAAGTATTAGATAGTATAGGGGTAAAAATTACTTTTCTAACTCCAGGGGGTGCAACAGTAGGGTAAGTGTTGGATAGTGTAGGGGTAAAAATTACTATTCTAACTCCAGGGGGTGCAACAGTAGGGTAAGTGTTGGATAGTATAGGGGTAAAAATTACTATTCTAACTCCAGGGGGTGCAACAGTAGGGTAAGTGTTGGATAGTATAGGGGTAAAAATTGCTATTCTAACTCCAGGGGGTGCAACAGTAGGGTAAGTGTTGGATAGTATAGGGGTAAAAATTGCTATTCTAACTCCAGGGGGTGCAACAGTGGGGTAAGTGTTGGATAGTATAGGGGTAAAAATTACTATTCTAACTCCAGGGGGTGCAACAGTAGGGTAAGTGTTGGATAGTATAGGGGTAAAAATTACTATTCTAACTCCAGGGGGTGCAACAGTAGGGTAAGTGTTGGATAGTATAGGGGTAAAAATTACTATTCTAACTCCAGGGGGTGCAACAGTAGGGTAAGTGTTGGATAGTATAGGGGTAAAAATTACTATTCTAACTCCAGGGGGTGCAACTGTAGGGTAAGTGTTGGATAGTATAGGGGTAAAAATTGCTATTCTAACTCCAGGGGGTGCAACAGTAGGGTAAGTGTTGGATAGTATAGGGGTAAAAATAACTATTCTAACTCCAGGGGGAGCAACAGTAGGGTAAGTGTTGGATAGTATAGGGGTAAAAATTACTATTCTAACTCCAGGGGGTGCAACAGTAGGGTAAGTGTTGGATAGTATAGGGGTAAAAATTACTATTCTAACTCCAGGGGGTGCAACAGTAGGGTAAGTGTTGGATAGTATAGGGGTAAAAATTACTATTCTAACTCCAGGGGGTGCAACAGTAGGGTAAGTGTTGGATAGTGTAGTGTAATATTATGCGTTGTAATGGTAGGCGTTGTAAGGGAATGCGTTGTAAAGGTAGTTTTTAAAAATGCGTTGTAGTGTCATGCGTTGTAAGTGTAGTGCATTGTAATGGATTATGCGTTGTAAAAAATGCGTTGTAAGTGTAGTGCGTTGTAACAGTTGCGTTGTAAAGGTTGTTCCCCGTACCATGCTAAGGTAGTACCTGCCCACCAGCGTGGCTTTAAGCTTCAAGGCTAAACAAATGTGGAAAATAGTAAATACAGCAGCACATTGCATGGTCAGATTAAAATGGTGACATACAAATAGGAGATGCCATACCAGTTAAAATTTTTGTTATGCGTATAGGAAAACCTATATACTTCTACATATAGGACATTTTCCAGAAAGAGTTGTTCATACAATTGAACAGGCAATGAGTCTCCTACAGTTAAGATGTAAAAAATGTGTATTAAATAGCCATGATCAGGACCAATTGTTGTCTTTTCCATTGCCTAATAACTCATAGTGGCAGCTACTGAAGGTTTCCTCGTTAGAGTCAGTGTATCAAAATTGATATTCAATTCAGTTCAAAATTGAAGATGCTTAAAATTGCACACATTTTTTTTAAAAAAAGCCCAACAAATCCTTCAACCTACTAGATCTCTCTTTAGTTTTCAACACTGTTGATCTTGAGATGACTTTGAGGGATGCCGAAAGGATTAATTCTGCCAACTTCACTTTTAAACCTATAACTGGAGCGTTTGCTTGTGGTGGTGCTTATCACTTAGTCGGCATTTAATTTCCACTGGTTTTCTTATGCCTGACACATCAAATGCAGTTTTGTTACTGTTCCAGCCAAACAAATACTCTGCTCACACATTAACCTTTTAAGTCACCGGATTATGTATATGCAAATATTCTTCACTTGGTCAACACATTGGCACTCACTCTAGATCTGTGCTAATAAGTAAGTAAGTAAGTAAGTAAGTATGTTTATTGTGCAGTTAATTAAAACCATTACAAAAATTGACCATCTCTTATTAGCAATAAAAACTCAATTTAAATTAAAAAAACATTTAAAAAAAACTGATAGCCATAGTTAAAAACACACGTTTAAGATTGCTGAGATATCCACTCCCCCGGCCTTGGTGACCCATAATCTTGTTTCTTCATTTCTGTTGACAAATATTAGCGGCAGTTCGTGAGGTAGAATTACCCCCCTGATCAGAGTCTTAACTGCAAAGTGATATCAGGCCGAGGGGTGCAGATTTAAAGTGCATAGTGCCACCTCAAAAAACAAAGATGGCCATATAGCTAGCCTATTAATGATTTCCTTGGGGCATGTTAGTATTCTTTTATGTACACCCTCCTTACGTACATTGGCAGAATCGCTTACATCAAGACTATGGTTTGGATAATCCATAGCTCTGTTTTGGAGTTTACTTGGCTGAAAAACGTGGCCCCTCTTGGGGCTGCTGCTTGATACGAAGTTTGTAATCCATGCTCCTCTAACCTCCAAGATTAAAGAAACAAATATATGCCTTGTTTAGAATTATTGTATGTAGGACTGTCCTCGTTGCAGGAGTGTCTTAGAGTGCACCTCCTTCAACCAGATGTCCATATTTCCCACATCACGATGGAAAACAAGGAGGCCTCAAAGGAAAAAGGAAGGGTGAAAAACAGAATCCCCAATTAGTCATCAGCACCGTATGCTGGTTCTCAACTTCTGTTACCTTAAGAAGTAGAGGAGTGAAAGTATTATATGCTGCTCTTGTCTTCTGAATGGTGCAACAGACATGAAGCAGCCACTGCGATCAGAAATAAATTTTGTGAACGTTGTCCAGTTTCACAGTAACATTTCCTTAATGTTCTTTAAGTCACAAAACAGTAATACTAAAAGCATCTCAAAATAAAGGAACACAAACATCGAGTTTGTGGAAAGAGAAAGCACATTGTAAGTCAAACGGGCGCAGCAAAGCATTAGCACAACATGTTCTTTGATGTTTGATGTTCTTTGAACGAGAACATCAAAGGAGCACCGCGAAAGTGATCGCGGGCAAAAGTGAACGTGATCACGGGCGCTTAATGAGCATGACGAGATTTGCTAGCCTCTGCTCCTAAGCGCGCGCCCATGCACATGCACTGTAGCTCTAGGCTGGCCATGGTAGCATTTTTTTGAGCCCTCACAAAAAGTCTTGCCAGACCAGCGCATGCGCTGGGTCAGGCGAGACCTAAAAAGCCAGTTCAACTGTTCAGCTTTGGTTACCCCACCGAAGAACACCACACGGTGTTGAAGAATCAAGTAATATCAGATCTACTGGAGTGCTGAAACAAAAAGCTTAAGTGGCCGCCAAATTCCTTGTACAAAAGACATTTATAATGACAAAGGACATGTTTCCAGAAGAGCACTTCACCAACTCTGCATGGGGTATCGCTGCTGCTTGGTGATCCATTGAAGAGTTGCTTGTCAGACATAGTGGACACTGGTTCCAAATCCAAGAAGAGTAATGATTGGGAAGTCTTCACAGTTCCCTGTATATTCAATTATTTCTTTTTACAGAACACATTAAACCACCATGACTGGCTTGTGAACTGCTTCATCCAAGATGGCCAAAGTCTTGCGAACTCAGGGGCATATTATCAAGCCCATTATCGCCGCATTAGCGTCCGTTTTCGTTCGAAATGCGGCGATGATGGCATCGCACTATTAGCAAGGACACGCTAGCGCGTGTTTCCTTGCCTTAACGCCCGGTTCCCTATTGCCTCACCGCGCATCGCTAATGAGATGCAAGGTAGGCGTGCCCCTCACAACCACATCATAAAATATCAGTAACGGTGCTTCGCTGTATTTACAACAAAGCCCCCTCTGGTTTAGAGCAGATTTTTTTTGCGCTAACTGGGCCTTAACGCTGGAATTTAACGTCTGTTAAATTCCAGACGAAGGCATACTTTACATGGGGGGTGGATTGTGTGGCTAAGACCACAGGTCCTATCATCAAGGATATCGCTGTTTTCCATGGAACATCGATGAAAAACCAGCGTTGTTCCATTGAAAACGGCTATATCCCCTCTATCGCTGGAATTTTATCGCCTCGGTGATACGCGTTGTTAATAACGCACTGAACGGGTGAAAAATTCCAGCGATAGACGGCGATAAATAAAATAGCGCTAAGCGCGCTTTGCGATATTTATCGCCATCTATTGCTAATGTGCCCCTCAGTTCTTTTTAGATCTAAGCCTTCCTTCAATACTACTGGTGCTTCTGCTACAGTACTGACATTCTGAGCGCATGAATCCTGTCCCATATTCTGATTCATCATCAAAACTCCTTTTCACCTTAAAAAAAACATTTGTAACTTACAAAGCAAGCCTTCAGAATACACCGATCTACCTGGTCAAAACTCTTCTTTGCAGGACATTAGTCAACAAATAATGATGTATATCGGACGGTAACACAAAGTACAAAACGTTAATTTAGCAGTTGAGAACCACAATGGAATGTATTGGGCACTATTTAGAGAAGATGACTAAACTAAATGAAATGATCTGTTTTAGGAATATCTGCAATTGAATTATGAAGAGGATGCAGTCCAGTTTTTGCTGAACTGTACTCACTGCGGGCCCGATTCACAAAAGTAATCTGAGACAAAATCCTAACTTTACGACTTTCGGTGTTTAGGAGTAGTAAAGTTAAGAATCCTACCTTTACTACTCCTAAACTGAGACAAAATCTTGGCTTTCTGACTTTTGGTATTCACAAAGGACATTTAGGAGTAGTAAAGTTCGGATTCCTAACTTTGCTACTTCTAAACTGAGACATAATCCTAACTTTACAACTTTCGGTATTCACAAAGGGCATTTAGGAGTAGTAAAGTTAGGATTCCTAACTTTACTACTCCTAAATGCCCTTTGTGAATAACGAAAGTCATAAAGTTAGGATTTTGTCTCAGATTACTTTTGTGAATCGGGCCCAGCAACTGTCAGAATTCATATTGCATGGAAACACCCGCCCCTCACAGCCCAATTCTTATGAGAAAATGCATCTGGTTTATTCAAATGTTATTTTATGGATATACAGTCTTTGAAGCGTGTGAAAGTTCTATGACAACCTTCTAAGCTCCATGTGACCACTAAGTCACTTTTTTTTTATCTCTCAGACTGGTAAATAGGTGTGATTGTGTCTTTCAATCTATACTTTTCTCCTGAGCTAAAACCAGCTTATAGCAAAAAGTTTACTTTATATGCGACAACGTTGGTTACCTTCCTATGTTACTCAATGCATAATTAGAAATTCGGGTGTGAATATCCACTTTTACTATAATGAGGTATTGCGAAGATCTACTGTTGCTGGATTGCACAGCATCGTTTCTGTAACCAAACTGCCTTAACTTCAAACTAAACAGCTATAAAGGTTGTATCATTTATAGGAAATGTTTTCATGTGGAAATGGATGATTTTAAATGTATCAGAAATATATGTGCCATGGCTCTATCATCAGCGTTGTGATGAGCAGGAAGATCAGACTGGTTTGACATTTACTAGTGAAAATGCACTCATTCTTATGGCGTGGCTTGACAATTATGTGAGAATCACCAGGAAAGGCGCTTTGACTCCACCCACATGTTGGGATCCAGGAGTACATTTCTGAGTGAACAGAAGTTGTGTGCTTTCACAACAAGCGTTTACCCCCCATATAGGTGTGATTATTTTGTTTAATTATTCAGCTGACTGGGTTGGAACCTTCTGGGGCACACACATGACATTGTAATGTTATTAAAGTGTGTTAGATAACTAAACCAGTTATGGTGTCTTTCTCTGGCACCACTATAGATAGGAGGAAGGCAGTCATTAGCCTACAAGGATTTTTAGGTCTGGCTTGACACTACAACTGCCACCTGACCTTATAAAGTACACCATTATTATCCTACAGTTCTATGCTTCCACTCAAATACATATCCATTCCTATGCCATCTACTTGATCACCACACAATATTTCACACAACCATACACATTATCATCAGCCATTCCATAAGAGCCAGACCTATTAGCATTTCCAGTGCTTTTTATACCTGGATGTTATTTTGTCATGTTGATTAAATAGTAATTCCTTAAAACATTTTAAAACAAATGATACATTAACATAGTTGTATGAAGCTGTTTGCATTAGGTAAACAATTAATAGTTCTTGTATGAGAGATCGGGTGTGCGTCTTCATTTGAGATATAGTGCGTGTGAGTGTGTGGTTGTGTGCATGTGTGGGTGACACATCTGCTAGGGCGATTCCCTTTAGCCTGAATTTATTCACAGTGGCACTCTGGTGTCTGCACATTTCCTTATATATTTGCCTTTTATTTCTAGAGGACATAACCACCCCAAAGTAATAGAACACAACACATTGGCCTAGAGGGTGAGGTGCACTTAACATTAAGGGAACAGCAATTATAACTAACAAAACAAAAAGAGATATTAGCAAAAGACAAGTGTCCTTTTTGCCCTCCTCATGAGTGTCAGTAAAGGAAGACCGACTTGAAGGGTATTTCAGAGCTAAGATACCAGGGCATGGAAAGCTGTATCCCCGCAAAGCATCCCATCAAATGCTGGAAATGAGGCAACACATATTTGCTGAAACGCAGAAGCACTTCATGGACATTTGTAGTCAAAAGCTTGGGCAGGAATACTGGCCCTGGATAGTAAAGAGTTGTGGGTTAGGCACAGGACTTTGAAATGGATCATTTGCATGACCTGGAGTCAATTCAAAGACTGTCTTGCTTCTGAAATGTGGTAAAACTTGCAGTGGCCACATGCCAGTTTCACTCCCATGTTCTGTACATGCTACAGCTGTTGGACTATCAATCTGAGATAGAGAGAATTTTCCGAGTTCAAGTTTGACAGATGCTCCAATCACATCTGTCTTCTGCTAAGTGAGAATAACCATAAAGATTTTCCAGGTAAGACATTTTCTGGAAACTGAGAGACAAAATCTACTGAATGCATGCATTAAAGGAGATGCTGCCCTTTAAGGGCAATCAAGGATGTTTCACCTGCTGCAAAGGTGATGGTATTGGACCCAGCAGTCACATCACTGATCGTCTTCCCCAATAATTTTGGTAAAATATAACTTCAATAAAGGCACTCTCTATAGGATGAACCATGCGATGTGCGTTTTGAAAAGTAAAGCCTACCCCTCATTCATAAAAGAAATAGGTGGGTTCATTTTCCTTACAGAATCGTGAAGTGGCTTTGTACTCGCATAGGAGTAGCCACGATATGAACAACAAACTCCCATGTTCATCATTACATTGTGTACCCTAGCATACCAACAGTCATGCCAGGGATATGCAGTAGTATGCAGAATTTTATCACAACGCCTAAAGTAAGGTTAGCAACACAATCTCTTGAACTTTTCTGGGAAAGGCCCTCCTCTACAAATGTGGATTGTAGGCCAGTGACCCTCTTACATTTGGAGTTCCCTAAATGCCCATGAATAGCTTATGAGAGCTGCTTAAATATTTAAATATAGGGAGGCTGCAGCAGGCAACCCAATACTTAAAATGGCACTATATGCCCCCTCCAGCACACATTCCCCTTTATTGAATAAGGACCACCATGCAGGAGATCTCATTTTTGCAAATGAGTGAGGATTAAACTGCTCTTCACATATTTGCTACTGCAAGTTTTGGATTGGATCCTTTTGTGTCCAGTATTTGTAATCTGCAAGCTATGTCCATATGTATGTTGAAGATCAAGGCAAAATCAGGAGACATTTGTGAGTGTCCTCTGTTGGAGGTGAGAGGAGGCAGAGCTGATTAGACACCTTGTATAAAATATGTTGAGATACTCTGTCAGGCTGCAGGAGCTGGAGTATAGTACCTTTTCTTGCGAGTGTCTTGAGGACAGCATGCAGCTGCAGTTCTAGAGCAGACTTTAGTGGGACAGCTCATGTTACTTCTGCTCTATATTTTCTCACCTTGAGACGTCACTGCAAAAAGAGAGAGCAGCTATTAAATATTCTTCACATATCTTTGTTCACTTTTACTCTCTGGCCCTCGTTACAAGTTCCCTGTTAATTCTTCAGGAAGACACTGGGGCCATAATTAACATTACCAGCTGGAATGTTAATGGGAATCATAAAGTAAATTCCCTGGAAAGGGACATCACTTGATGGCCTTGGGATTTTGCACACGTTTTTACTGGATTCTGGGGAATTTAATGCAGATATTTACAATGTAGTGGGTGTGGGGGAGTCAAGGGGCATTGGTCGGTGGTTGGGGAAGGATGTGCTCTCTCTAGCAGGTGCATAGTCTACTTCCCTCATAGTGCTAGAGGTGGTGGTCTGTGGCCAGGCTAGCACTTCTGGCCTACAGCCCCTCTCGAGTTATCCCAGGTGTGGATCCACACCCTATAAAACAAGTCCAGGTTTACATACTTGAAAATTTAGGACCAAAAAGACTTTAACACACAGGGTTGTTAGGAGCAGTTTTTCCTCCAGCACACCACTCCAACCAGCTCATAAGGGAGACCTCTATACTCCAGTAAAACTATTCCTTAGTTAGTCTGGTCAATGTCCATCTGTTGGGATGGAAAAGTTCCCTGGGTGATGATGGATGTACTCTCCTGCCTTGAGAGCCACAACTGCAAGGACATCTGAATTCTGGCAGTGAATTTTGGTAATGGGCGAACACGGGTCACAAATGTACACCATGACATAGGTCTGTCTCACTGCAAATGATCTCTAATATCAACACAGTCGTCCAGAGACTGAAGAGGCTGATGCTGCATCGTAGAAAGCCCTTAGTGTTTGGCGACTGGAGCCTGCGTAGGAGCAGTCCGGTTCCCTGGATCTGTCAGCTGCCCCCAGGTAGGGTAAGACTATTCAAGCCTGTCATGCCTGCAAGAGACTTGCATGAACTTAGCAGCTGAGAGCTGCTGACTTAACTTTTAAGGCCAAACACAAATTATATTTGCACAGAGCTAGCATGGTTCACTTCTGGGAGTCACCTCCAGTATAGAATGGTTAATAACAGACCCCACTGGATGGGACAGAGGGACTTGGGGATTCCTTCCAGCATGATGCTACTGCATCGATCTTAAGAGACTGTGGAAGTTAATTTAGGGAACTGATGCCATGTTTTGTGTGTTACATTAAAACACTAGTTTTTCATGCAATTAAGTATTTGACTGAACAGTCACCTTATTGATGTTACAGTTTGTACTTTGTGTTGTGAGTCTGTGCATGTGTTACAACTACATCCTCCTGAAGAGCCTTGGACTGCGCAGCTAACACTACAACAGATGGACCAAGTAGTACTTGACTCTTGCCGAGGACCCATAGTAGGCCGGACCCTGGATAACAGGAGTAAAAGTCCTAAATTTCCAGGTCTGGGCTCTGTAGCTCATGCTTGACCCATGGCCCATGAAAGGGGGTTATGCTATGTTATGTTATCTAGATTTGTAGCAAAAGACACACAATTGATGGACGGAATGCAGAACAAATCAAAACATTCACCCCTTGTCAAAAGATCTGGGTTAATCCATCATTCTTTTGCTCACCATGCCACCCCAGTTTAGACCTGGCCATATGCAAATCAGTCTTGACCCTGTGCCTCATGGGAACAGTCCAGCCCAAACTGCCAAGCCAGGTCCTCCCTGGACTGGAAACAAGCATCCTAGGACTGATTTCAGGGTTTCACCCCTCATCATCCAGGATAGCTTGAATCCAATGGTACAGTGAGCCCGGGACCCACGTCTGGGCATACCCGGCGCACTTAGGGCGAGAAAGCAAAAGACACGCAATTGATGGACGGAATGCAGAAAAAATCAAAACATTCACCCCTAGTCAAAAGATTTGGGTTAAATCAATCACTCTTTTGCTCACCATGTCAACCCAGTTTAGACCTGGCCATATGCAAATCAGTCTTGATCCTGTGCCTCTAGGGAACAGTCCAGTCCAAACTGCCAAGCCAGGTCCTCCCTGGACTGGAAACAAGCATCCTAGGACTGATTTTGGGGTTTCACCCCTCATCAGCCAGGATAGATGAATCCAGTGCCACAGTGAGCCTGGGACCCACGTCTGTCAGGGAGGACCAGGCCTGGCAGTTCAAGCTGGACTGTTCCCATTGGGCACAGGGTCAAGACTGGTTTGCATATGGCTGGGTTCAAACTGTAATGGCATGGTGAGCACAAAAACAATGAATTTAGGCCCAAATCCCTGTACTGGGGTGAATGTATGACATTGTTCTGCATGCTGTCCATCAATTGTTGTCTTTGCATTTGTCACCTCGAGTGGGACGGGTATGCCCAGGCGTGGGTCCTGTGCTCTCCATGCCACTGGAGTCAAGCTATTCTGGCTCATGAGGGGTGAAACCCCAAAACTGGTCCTAGGATGCTTGTTTCCAGTCCAGGGAGAACCTGGCCATGCAGTTCCGGCTGGACTGTTCCCATTGGGCACAGGGTCAAGACTGATTTGCATATGACTGGGTTCAAACTGGAATGGCATGGTGAGCAAAAAAACGATGGATTTAGGCCCAGATCTCTGTACTGGTGTGAATTTATGATATTGTTCTGCATTCTGTCCATCAATTGTTGTTTTTGAATACAGATTTGTAGAGCACACTATCACCCAGCAGGGTAACCTGATGCTGAGCCTGAGTGATTCTAGCCAAACCTAGTGCCTAGCGGGACTACTTGAAAAGCCAGGTCTTTAGCTTCTTGCAGAATTCAAGAAGTGAGGAGGTCTTTATTTGTAGCGGCTTTAGGAACGATATAGGAGAAGGCTCGACTGCTGGATCTGGTTTTCCATCTGCATGGGATGTGTGCAAGAAGAAGTCTGAACGAGCAGGGGTGTCTGAAAGGTTAGGTAAACAGATTTGATTGTTGAGGTATGCTGGGTCAGTGTTATGTAGTGCCTTGAAAGTGTAGAAGAGGAGTCTGAATTGAGCTAATTTGTGTATGGTGAGCCAGTGGGCCTTCTTCGGGTGTGGTGAGATGTGAGTGTAGCATGGGACGGTTGACAGTGATTCTGACCACTGAGTTCTAAATGTTCTGCACCCTTCTGGTGAGTTTTTTGTTGGTCCCCGCATGGTGGATGTTCCCATAGTTCAGCGTACTTGTGACCAGGTTGTGTGTAATAGTTTCCCGGGTGCTGATTGGAAGTCTTTTGAAAATCTTCCTCAGCATCTTTAGGGTGTGGAAGCATGAGGTGGTGACGATGTTGACTTAAGAAGTCATGATGAGTTTGATGTTGGTGATTGGAATAGGTCATGGGGAAGGGTGTCAGACTCCCACGATAAAGTGCAGTTCCTGAAGATCACAATTCTGGTCTTGTCAGTGTTCAGCTTTAGACAGTTGGTTTTCCTCCAGTGGGCGATTTCAGTAATGCAGACATTGAACTTGATCCCAGGTCAGGGCATTTTGTCTATGAGGGAGAGAACGAGTTGTGTCTCATCAACATAGGGGAGAGTATTGATGCTGTGAGAGTGAAAGTTGCCGGTTAGAGGGATCATGTATGCATTAAAGAAGGTCGAGCTCAGGGAGGATCCTTACATAACTCCGCAGATTAAGTTGCAGGCATCCAAGGTGTATGTTGCCAAACTGATTGACTGGCTCCTTCCAGTCAGGAAGGAGCAGATCCATCGGAGTGTGTATCCTTGGATTCTGATGTCATGTAGGCGTTGGCTGGGATGGGGTGGGAGACCTGTCTAATGCTGTGGAGAAGTCCAAGAGAGTTAGTCCAAGAGAGTGAGGCGTCTTCTCTGTTCAGAGCCATCTGGATAATAGTCATAATGTGTCAGGGATGCGAAATGTAAATCACATGATTAACATTTTTTTGTTATTAAAATTTGATAAATCCTTTATCAACATGGCATTTTAACCTAAAATAAATTCACCATTTGGTAGCTGATTCATGTAGACTTTGAGCTATTCCGATTTTTTAAATTCCAAAGCCTAAATAACAAAGTGTCTGTAGGTCAGCTTGGGTTATCTCCTGGAGTCATAAATGTTTTCCAACTGTGAACATCTATCAACATCAAAGATAAAGTTTCTAGGAAAGCTGTAACATAAATGGCGTGGCAATTCTGTCAGGGCACAGTAGAAATATTACAACTGGGATGAATTTATCTTCACAAAAATAACTAAACTGTGAAGCAACACTGGCGAGGGAAACGGATTCTTTCTTTTGAACACCAATTTTTTAAGAAGTTAGCTGGGAAGCTTATTTTTTCATTTGTTTCTCTGCACAGCAGGCAATAAAGTCTCTTGAATCAGAAAAATAACAATCAAAACCGGTTCAGTGTTTTTGGCTCTGTTCAAAGTTGGAAAGAAAAAATGCAAGTGAGTGGAAAGTTAACTCAAACAACTTAACGGCAATAAACACTTCTATGTGTTTCTGAATGATGTGCAACAGCAGAAATTGCCAAATGCGTAAATTATCTAACACAAATTCAGGATAATAGGATTTACTGAGTCTAGCCTCAGCATTTGCAACCTGCTGGGAATCAGTAACAAAGTGATGTCTAAAGCGGCAGTCTAGGATACGTAATAAAAGCATCATCAAAAATCTTAATTTAAAATCATAACTTTCCTAAATGTTTTGCCATAATCCAATGCTTTAATGTTTTCCAGGGTACCCAACAGCATTAATACTCTGCAGCAGCATTCATGTGAAAATTATATGGAAAATAGAAAAACTTGAGCTTCTTGTGACCCATGAGAAATGGTGCCTCATACTGCGTGCCCCCACCTTCAAATTTATCAGAGTTCACCTGCTTGTATTTGTATTTGTAGTTGAATTTGTAGGGCGCACAGCTACCCACAAATATCGCCAAAGAATTCCTGCCTTAATAAGACAGAGTACTGCCATCAATGGCCAGGATGGTGACTAGAGGTGTGGGTGATGTCCAAATTCTACAAGGTTCTGATTTGGTTGTACGTCAGAACAATGCATGCCTTTACCACGCATGCCTTTACCACGCATGCCGTTACTCCGCAGTCTTTACAATGAATGCGTATTTACCACACATTCCTTTACCACGCATATCGTTACAAAACCATGTCTCTGGGAAAGCGCTGGAATTGAAGTGGTACAGCTTACTATTCCAATTCCAGTCTGCACAACAGTAGGGAAAGTGTTGGACTTTAAAGTCCAGCGCCACTTTCCCTAAGGCATGCTGTTGTAACGACATGCGTGGTAAAGGAATGCGTGGTTAAGACACGTTGAAACTGCAGCGCGTGGTTCCACCGTCATGGTAAAGGCTGTTATCCTTCTGCTTTTAGCTTCAAGGTAGCACTGAAAGTTCAGCTAGCAATGCGATGCTTCACAATTAAGCCTAGGAGGCGCTCATTTATATCAACGTTTAGTCCATGTATAGTCCTGATGCAATCACACCCTCATGCCAGCTAATTAAACACATGGGTTGCTGAAATGTGACCTTGGTGTCTGCTAGTTATGCTTCTCACTAAACAAAGTCCACAGCATTTAAAAGCATGCTTCTAAAATGTTTGAATTTTAATTTCTTATTGTTTTTCATTGTAGTTCATTGATTTTTTATATTTACTCATATCCAGCCTTTCTGACTTTAAATAGGCTCTGTATTCCGGAAAATATTTCAGTGAGTTTTGTAATTTTAGCCAAAACATATGTGTATGCTTAGTTCACATGAATAACAGCAAAAGATTAATTATATATTTTCCAAGTGTAATTCTTACATACTTAATAGATCGAATTACTTATGCATGCATAGTTTAGGTCCGACATGGCATAAATTGTAACCACTCACAGGAATATGTACATATTTCACAATTTATACCTGTTTTTCTGGGCCATTTCAAAATACTAATATCTCAAACTACGTATATATGCAATATTATTTATTTTTAACTTATGGTAAGGTTGAGTCACGCCTAATCAGAATGTTACATAGACAGCTGAAATCAAGAAATGCATAGGACCATTTCTATACATTGATATACATTCTCCCAACTACAAGTGACCTGATTTAGGCAATGGAGCTCTTAACTCTGTCCATTACATCCACCGTCCTGGTGCACAGAAGACTGCCGTATTTACAAATCACCGCAAGCCCAGCAGTGGTGTCTGTACCTTCAGAGGAACCGCCATTACGACGGGCTGCTGGAAGTTAAAAAAAGTTTGGTGGATGTCCGCCATCAGTTTTACTGATATCCACCTGTTTTGTTTTCCAAAAACAAAATCCAAAAGTGGTAGTTTGATTTAGGAAAAACGATTAACTATTGACCCACAGCGCCCAAGGAGTTTTTTTCCCCTGAGTGTGGGGTCATTATTTAATTTTTTGCATTCTTCACAGCCTAACTTTCCCTGGCAGTGATGGACAGAAAAAAGGACAGCAGAGTATTGGTCTTAAATAGAAGGGTCTAGTGTTAAGACTTTTCTCGCGGAGTCAGCACTCCCTCAGGTCTTCTGAGTAAGCTTTACTACGACAGAGCCCAGACGGACACTGTCGTCTGGCTACCCAACTCTAAATAGGGCGAGTTGATTGAGAGTTTAGTGGACAGGGTACTTCTTTACAAATGTGACAGAATGCCCTGTCCACCAAAGTAAATCAGGCCCTAGGTTTTAAGGTTCACCCGTCAGTGGTTACTGAGGGTGTTTTTTGGAAGAGATCAGAATATGGTGTCTGATTTTACTGGCAGTGTTTCTTGTGTCTAGAGTTTGACATTTTTTCATTCAAGTAATTCTCATTCCACGGGAATGTATCTGCTTCACAGTTAAACAGGAAAGCTGTTACAGACCCTTATGCAAAAGGCAGGGTAACCAAAAGAATGTGGCTTTCGTGGTGTAAAATTATTTATCTCTTGGCATTTCGCGAAAAGTACATTTTGTAAATTGGAGATGTGACAAAAATATGTACCTGGACGTCGAATAGAAACATACTGGTAGTTATTTTGTATTTTCATATTTTTAAAGCAAAACTTTCCACCCTAAGGTGGACTCTAAGCACTTGAGATGGGGAATTAATTCAGGGAGACACAGGAAGGTAGATAGAACTGCTCAACCATAAGTTCATAATAAAAAAGGCAATGTCCAGCAGCAAGATGGAATTTGCTGGTGCTTTACATATGTGTAAGTGACTGATCTCAAAAGTCAGAGGGGCATATTCTCAAGGAGTTATCGGCGAGTTATCAACACTATATTGCAGCCAAAGTCGCGATAAATGTATCACCCCATTCACAAGCTGGTGCTAACAGCCCATTGCACCAGTTTACCTGCAATAGCAGCCGCAAAAAACATCGCCACAGATGACCCCGGCAACTATCGCTAATGAGATGCAGAGTAGGCGTTCCCGTGCAAAAAGCTGCGTCAACACCACTTCGAAACATTCTCAATAACCAGCCAGATCGGCGATAAGAGCACAAAACATGCGATATGGCGCGTTAGCAGCAGGAAATCAACACCTGCTCTGACCTGGTGCAAAGTCGGATGACAGCCTGCACCACAAAAGGGAGCCCAACCCACAGCCACACCTGAAGACCAACAGATGACATGAAGCCACTGATCATGCGTCCCGTACACCCAAGAGGGCCACAACACCCACCGCCACCATCCCCAGGACCCCCCTCCCCGTCCCCCCGGTCAAAGACATGCCACATCAACTACACAGAATCATGTACAAAATAATCTGCTTGATGTCGCACAATCACATTTTGCGACATGCATGTGTCGACACAAAAATGAGCATCACACATTCACCTTCAAATTAATTTTTTTTCAAATGAACACAGAACAGAAATGAAGACGCATGGTGGCTCCCGTCGGGACAATCTGTAGGTCACAGCCTGCAAGGCAAAAATCATGATGAGAAGGCAGAGAGAGAGCGAAGGAAAGAGAGCAATACAGAGAGAGAGATAGACATACAGAGAGGGAGAGAGCGAGATAGACCGACAGAGAGGGGGAGAGAGAGATAGACGGACAGAGAGGGAACGAGAGAGATAGACGGACAGAGAGGGGTAGAGAGAGATAGACGGACACAGAGGGAGAGAGAGAGGTAGACGGACAGAGAGGGAGAGAGAGAGAGATAGACGGACAGAGAGGGGGAGAGAGATAGATAGACAGAGAGAGCGAGAGAGAGATAGACAGACAGAGCGGGGGAGAGACACAGAGAAAAGAAGAGATGGACAGGGAGAGAGAGTTTGCCGACACTTCGCACCCAGGCCTCACTGCACACCTGCAGACCCAGTGTGTCTCCAACCACGTGCCGGTATGTAGTGCAGTTAACCAGGTCCCCCATCTGTTACAGATCCGCCATCTAGATACATTGATGGCAGAGTACATACAATTGCACACGACATCATCGCCTGCCCGTCCCTGCGCACCCAGGCAGCTGCACCCCAGCCCCTCCTGCAGCCCAGCATTGCATGTCCATCCCTGCGCACTCAGGCCTCACTGCTCACCTTCCGCCACCGGCGTGTTGCAATGTGGGCCCACCACGTGCCGGTGCAAGCCCCAAGCCAGGGGCCCTCGAACATTGCACCCTCCACATCATGCAGCCCCGCTCCGCAGGCCACCAGGTCTCACATTTGATTCTGGGTCTTGATTTCGCCATGGCAGAGGACGTACCAGTGCACTCACATCATCGCAGGCTGCACACCCGCTCAGCCCTTGAGGTGCCATTAACTCTGTGATTCGGGATGCGACGCCGCATGGCGGAAGCCCCGCGCTTCCCGCTGACTCTGGCCAACACTGCGGTCCAGCAGGGCACACAAATCCTGAGCAGTCCGGATCGCCGGGACGGGGCATCATCGCAGGCTGCACACCCGCTCAGCACTTAAGGTGCCCCTACCTCAGTGCACCCAGAGTCACCGCCCCGTGGCGGTTTGCCTGTGCCGGCCGCAATGTATCCGGTGCCTCCAAGTCTGTGCCCCAAAGTCATGGACCCTGTATGATTGGGTATCGTTTTGCAGACTCCATCATTTCACCTCTGGTCCTGGGGAATGTGATGTTGCCGGGCCCGAGGCCCTCATGCCTACATCAACACCACACGGATGCACCCAGATAGAGAGTGGAAATGGCGTTGAGCACGTGCGCACGCCCCTTTTTATTGGCAGGGTCACATGTACTGTGACGCTTGCGCTGGATGGGTGTGGTGTGGGTGTAAACCAGCCGTGAGGGAGTGGCTGTGGCATGCTGACAACTAGTAAACCATGAAGGAACCAACTTAGGTTTCCATAAAGATGCGCAGCCATATAGTAGCCTGAATCCAATGAATTAAATTCATATCTTTTTATATACTTTTTCTCCAACTTTTCTCTGTTACTATTCATCCTTTTTCTCTTTTGTTCAATTCATTTTATTCAATACGTTCTTGTCATCAATGTTCAAAAAAGCTCAACGGCATTAGATAGATTTCATGTCATGATTTATTTACACCAGCCCAATGCCTTTCGGGATTAAAAAACTCCCTTTGTCAGGGCCATCTAGAAATACAAACAGATATATTCGTTTAATCATGTTGTATGAAAAAGCATTTCAACCTGGTTTTACACCGCACATCTCAAAAACGTCAATGATAAAAAAATATAATGTAGCAAGTTCATTATATACAGTCTTTTTTGGTATTCGCATTTAATCTGTATTACTAAAGTAACTCCTTAGTTAAAACTAAAAACACCCCGGTAGAATTTATACGCTTACCATGACATGCTGATAGGTCCCAAAACATAAGTAAACGATTCCAAAGTTTAGACAACCATGACTTCATCTTTCTGTTATCTCGCGTGCCGAAACATGCATATTCTTGTTAAAATGCAAACTTAATTCTGCTACACAAGGAGCCGTTTGTTTATATAAATGTTTCCACCCTTCGTAATGTCCTACAGGTAATTAATTACGTCTACTAGTTACGTAAACCTGAATTCATTTAAACAGCAACACAAATACCTTACACTTCTTACCAGTGCTACTCAAAATCCCAGAATGCAATATCATGTGTCGTTTAATGTTTTTACCAATATTAATTTGCAGTAATTGCTTTTCCGTAAATAAACGTTAATGTCAAGTAAAACCACTCCATTCTGAAACATCCCATGTACGTCTTGTATTAGCTTCGCAAATCCTTGAAAAAGTGCTTTTAACGAGGTTTATTATAAAATGCCTTCGAACCTCACTTAATACATTGTATTCCAACATGACACGGAACCCATCCTCTGCACCATATGTCCTTTCAGACGTTTGCTTTAAATTGAAAGATCTCTGCTCATCATGATGTTTATCAATGTAATCAACGTTCTCATCATGGGTGCTATCTCATATGAGACGAAACAATTCATGCAATGAGTTCACTGAAGATGAGATGCACACCTTTTTTTTACTTCGATTTTCAAATCATTTTAACCAAGTTCCTCCATTCAAACATTTTTGGCGTGCAAAATGTTCTCCGCACTTCGTCCGGCTGCACTGCAACAATACTAAACCACGAAGGAACTAACTTAGGTTTCCATAAAGATGCACAGCCATATAGTAGCCTGAATCCAATTAATTAAATTCATATCGTTTTATAATTTTTCTCCAACTTTTCTCTGTTACTATTCATCCTTTTTCTCTTTTGTTCAATTAATTTTATTCAATACGTTCTTGTCATCAATGTTCAAAAAAGCTCAAGGGCATTAGATAGATTTCATGTCATGATTTATTTACACCAGCCCAATGCATTTTGGGATTAAAAAACTCCCTTCGTCAGGGGCATCTAGAAATACAAACAAATATATTTGTTTAATCATGTTGTATGAAAAAGCATTTCAACCTGGTTTTACACCGCACATCTCAAAAACGTCAATGATAAATCTATACATGAAGCCCTAAAAAAATATAATGTAGCCCCTTATCCCTTTCATGCGGTGTGCCTTTGACTTCTGTGCTTGTACAGTGCTGACCTGTTGCATACTTGGGTACATTAGTCTCTTGGTGGCAGTTGGTGGTCCGGGGCATGGTTTGTCCGTAGATGTGCTATGCTTAATTGTGCATTTGTGCCATTGTGCCCATCTCCCCTGTCCCCCCAGTCCCTGGCCATTACTCACCCTGTTGCTGTTTTGTCTGGTCCTGTTGAGCAGTGTCCGGGCCCCCAACTCCTGCTACCATCTCCCCACTGATGACCATGGACACCATTTCTTCCATGTCGTCCAGCTCCTCCTGTGGCGCTGGGCTCCAACCTCCAGTCTGCATTGCTGCCTTCCGGTTGTTAGTGAGTTTCAGCTTGGTTTTGCGCTTGACATCATTCCAGCGCCTCTTGACCTCTTCCATTGTCCTCTTCAGCACTCCGACTGCATTCACCTTGTCCACGATGGATTGCCTTAGTCCATTTTTTGTTGCCAATGACACAGTGGAGGTGACGAACAGTTGTTGATGGTGTTCTACCACCTCCGTTATCAGGATCCTGTTTTCCTGCGGCCTGAACCTTTTCTTCGTACTCTTCTTGTCCTTGGCCTTCACTGACCCCGAGGTCCCAGGCTGGTCCTCCGGGGGGCTTGTGGGGTTCTGGTTCTCCTCCGTACTTGCTCCGGCAACGTCCATTGTGCTTCACTGTTCTTTGGCTGTTTTTTTCTGCTTTTATGGTGATTGTTCCCACCAAACATGTGTGAATTACAGGCCAGTAGCTGGTTTTCGCTGATTTTTGTATTGCGGTTGGCCTCATCGCAGCTTTTTTTGCGATCGGGTATCGCATTTGTGCGGCGTGGCTTTGATTAATAACGTGGTCATTTGACGTGTTATTTGGAGACTACCGCATAGTGCCGCCGTGTTGTGAATACTTGGTTAACACAGCGTAAATTTCCTGCGATAGACTGCGATGTTGAAGGTTGCGTTGAGTTACTTTTGCGTTGGTTATCACATGTTCTTGAGAATATCCCCCAGAGTCTTCAGTCCCAATTACACTTGTGCCACATGGGGTGAGGTATTTACCGCATTCTGTAAATTATGTTTTAATATTTAGGTGATATATTATCCACATATTCACAAGATGTGCCAGGATCTTGTCTGGCCTTTTGTGAGAAAAGGAGTGCCTACCCCTTCAGAGGGTGACTGCCTAAGATGGAAAAGCCTGGGACAGCACAGTTGAAAATGTATGCACAGCTGGCAGCTGGAAATTGGAACCATTGTCGCAACCACAATCCGCTGGCAGGAGTGGACCGATTTGTGCTTACTCTGCCAAGAGTTGACACTGCCCTCAGACTACCTCTGACTGCCAAAGGTTGGGGAAGCTCCTTGTTGTTTGGGTGGTGGGACCAACTGGGCCAGTGCTGCAGCTTTTTTCGAAGCTGTCACATTCCACGACCAACAATGGAAAAAGGAGGCAGGGCCGCTTGCTCATGCCACTGCAAGCGAGTTTAAAATCTGATTATCATCAAAAGTAGGAGCACAAAAATACACTCCAGACAAAGGGCTTTGTCTTCTACCCCTTGAGCTGTGAAACATTGTTGAACCAGACATTAGCTGCAATTGTGTTGTGTGTGTGTGTGTGTGTTTATGTGTATTTGGGACATGCAATATGGTATAATGTGTCTTTCAGTGTGTGTAGAGCAATGTTATATCTGAATGAGTAATGTGTTTTTGTTAATCATAAACAATTTCATAAGTATATTATGTTTACATTTTCACAATGTGATTTTTATGGATGTTTGCAATGGCAGGTTATCTGAGCAGTTTTTGCAAAAAAAACGTTTTTATTTTTTTCAATTTACAAACTTTTCATAGTTCACATTGTATGAATTTATGCAATAATTGTGTTTTATTTATTTGTTTTATGGCTTAGGTCTTTGTGCTGATAGTCTTATTCCCTGTCTCCATTGATTTAAGTATAATTCTCCTGGAGTGACTGTGTGTGGCCATGTGTGATGTGTGACTTTCTCCATCTTGGCTGGAGTAGATTTTAGCCCTTCTGATCTAGTACAACCACAGTAGATATGGATGTAACTTTAGTGACTTTCAACTGACTTTTGTCATTATGGCTTAGTACATGCACGCCTCTCCTTAATTTTCCATCACTCCTCCTATCTTGTAGTAGATGTTTTCCATTTTCCAGCAACTCCGCCTTGCCACTTCCACATTTATACCTAAAACATGAAACAGTTGGCTTGATTCACAACGAATTTGTGATGAGAAGGCTTACTTTGCTCTTGTAGCACAGCTGGCTTATTTATGAATTTCAAGGATCATCAAGGAATACTCTTAGCTCATTCCTGGCTTGCTCTTGAATTAATTATTGGACTATTGGGCCCTATGTGTGTGTAGTTGTATGCACTTTTATGTTACAAGTTATCACATACACATTGGAGCATATTTACAAGGGGATGTTGCCACCAGAACGTCACTTTAAGTGACATTCTGGTGGCAATATTCCCTTCTCCATATTTACAAGGCAGTGTTAAGCCACTTTTTGTGTATTAACACTGCCTTGTAATTAAGGCCCCTTAACACGCATCACTTATCGTGGAAGGAGTGTGCAATGGGTGTTGTGTGGGCATTCCACCGCAAACACCCATTGATTTTTTTACGCTGCCCTAGATTTACAAGGAGGTGTAACTCTGAGGCAGCGACAAAAACTAACGGCATGCAAGAGCAGGCGTTATAATGGCGAAACGAGGAGAAATACTTTTATTTCTCCTCGTTTTTGCTTTTTCTATGCGTGCTGCGTTCTGCAGCACACAAAAAAAGAGTAAAATGGCATTAATGATTGTTTATGGGCAGGAAGGTTTCACTTCTAAAACATTTTGCAAAACACCACTAGTAAACCATGGCTGTAATCAAATTGTGGATAATGAATGCTTCCTAAGGCTTTCCAACTAAAATCTTACATCCCCAGATTCTACAGCTATCAGAATTTTGTACATTCATGTAGGCCTTAAAACATACCCTTATTGCAGATTAAATGCAAAATATGTTTGTTACTATTCGGTGAAATATATAAGACATGCTTATGTTTTTTGATTGGTAGCAACTCATTTTCTGTCTTTTGCGTGACTCTATACGAATAAACACAAAAATTATTCAACACATTTTATGTCAATATTAGGAATCCCACAGTTTAAAGTCAATGCTAATTCAAAACACCTACCTTCAATTGGCCTATTTGTGGTAGGTTTTACTTAAATAGTTAATCAACTATTGCCGCTATCACGCCGTACATACATAGTCAGCAGACAAATTACATCTCTTCCTGAAACAAGATCGGCTAGATCACCCCTGTTTCAAGTTGCAGATGCTTAGCTGAAATAGATAATCAGATTACTGGCTCATTCATGCATGTTTTCATATATGTAACTGAATTAGGATAATTCCTTTCTTGGGACCCATTTTAATATCTTTAAATGTTCTATTACTTTCCTGTATTTATCCTCCAAGAAATGGATTATATCTGCTTTAATTAGAAATTATCTTGCCATGCAAGAAACATAGCGACCTTCCAATGGGAAACCAGAGCCTTACAGACATTTCCCTAGTTTTTAGATTTCACAAACAAAATGTACTAACAGAGATTTTCTATGGACATGAAAAGTAATGCGTTTCGAAACGCACACAAAATATTATTGTATCCACTGTAAAGATGTGAGTTCTACGAAAACTGCAGATGGAGATTATGACTTGGGGAAATGTTGGCTTAGTAGCAGTGTTTTTTAATTCATTTTTGAATCTCGGCCAAAGGGCTAGATAAAGGGCTTCACAAAGCCATCCAGGAAATAAACTGAAGCCCTAAATACCATTCTTGGAAAATACACATTTCTAAAGCTTTCGGTCTGATGTCTGCAGCTGTCATCTAACCTTGGGGTATCCACAGCGATTAACAATCTCAGCTGGTAACTAACCGAGTTCCAAGGGCGATAATTCCGCACAGTTTCGATGTGTACGAATTGTTAAAACTGAAAATATGGGTGTAAAGTATACTTGATGAAACAAAATGTACATGAACAGGCATTTAGTATTATGTATGAGTTAAATTATAGAACATAAGACAGTTAAGAGACCTTCATAGTGCCATCAAACATGCCACTTGCTACTAAAATACAATTTAGAATCATACCATTACTGTTACAATTGTTGAGCGGGTTTATGATCCTGATGCTCAGGTCTTTATCATCATGTGACCTCACCCCTTGGAGTATGTGCTGCTGCAATTAAATAAGAACAAAGAGCCATATTTACAAGGAGCTATCGCCGAATTAACGGCACTTTATCGCAGCCAAAGTCGTGATAAATTTACCACCCCATTCACAAGCTGGTGCTAACAGCCCACAGCACCAGTTTACCCGCGATAGCAGCTGCAAAAAACATCGCCACAGAGGCCCCCGCAACTATCGCTAATGGGATGAAGAGTGGGCGTTCCTGTGCCAAGAGCCGCGACCATACCACTCCTCAACATTCACAACGACCAGACAGATCTGCGATAAGAATACAAATCAGGTGATAAGGCGCGTTAGCACCAGTAAATCTACACCTGCTCTGACCTGTGTTAAGTCAGACGGCAGCCTGCACCACAAAAGGGAGACCAGCCCAGGGCCACATCGGAAGGGCAACAGATGCCATTGAGCCACTCATCATGCGGCCCAGACACCCGAGAGGGCCACAACAACCACCGACACCACACCCAGGCCAGCAACACCCCCCGCACACCCCCGTGACCACCCCCAACCCCGGACTAAGAAACGGCACACCAACACCACGAATCCCAATACAAACATTTTGCCTGACGTCGCACAAGCAGGAAAATCAACAGACTTGCGTGGCCAGAAAATGGAGACACAGTCAAACAGCAATGCAATCAACCAACACAAAACACGATACAAACAAAAGCCATAGCAACCCTTAGGATGAGTCCTAGCGGCCCCTCACTGGACAATCCATAGCACACAGCCTGGAAGACCAAACACAAGAGAAGAAGGTGTGCCATAAGCCCTCCAAATGAAAGAGAGGGAGAGAGCGAGGGAAATAGACAGAGTGAGATTGCACAAGCAGCGCAAGGCCTCTTGGCCACCTGGCTCCACATGCCAACATACATGTGTGTGTGTATCGCCATCCGTACACCATGAGCCCAAGGTCATGTCCCAATCTGAGCGCCAAAGCCACATCACATTCCGAAAATGCAAGTAGTAGTCAGACAAACATGAGGGATGAAAGCTCCATTGTTTCAATGCAGAAGGCGGGAGGACACCTGCACCTCTGACCTTGGACCAGAATGCGCCTGGACCACCCTGAGAGAGATGCCATTGCAGACGGGGACGACTCCCACACCATGCATTCCGCAAATGAACTATCCAACTCATCCACACCCCACACACAGAAGCCCCTGCCTGTGGTACCCCCGCATGGGATGTCCTTGACACACAGAAAGCCACTCTCCCCAACATTGCACACACATTCGAATCATTACTCAGAGCTGTGGCATATCCCCCACACAACTGCCGCAGTTCAGAATAGTGCCGGTTCCATGAGACGCACCAACGCAATGGCAGGCCACACCGGGCACATGCACAACCCCCCTCATGTGGAACAGTACCGTTCACGTATGCTGCATTTACTGGCTGCACTGCCACTGGCAGTGCTGCGGATCAGTTACCGGCTCAGCTTCCGCATTGCCTACATCACATGCGTCCAGCCCTGGTTCCACTGCCGAACATGCAAATTCGAGTGTCCCATGGATGTCTGCCTATCCAACACAACTGTTGATGAATTGGACTATGACCTGTGTCTGCGCCCCCTGTTGGATCACGATCAGAAGTGAAACCGAGACAGCCATGCACGGGATGCCCTGACATACTGCGTATGTATTGGTAGATGTGCTTGGGAGATTGCACAATTCCTCATGTGTACTGACCACATCGAGGTGCTCCCCTATTGGGCTGTGTTGCGGATCGGTGAAACGGCGTGGGCTGAGCACACCTGCCTGGACCACGTAATGGATTGGCTCACCCTGATGTTCCATGAACACGACAACGACGTACTATTGGAACACATTGCACATGAAGCTGCACGGGCATACATGGACGAGTAACTACGTTCCTGCAGCCACATCCGATTGGCACCCACAGCACATATCCCAACAACCTGTTGCATTGTGGGGAATGCCCACATATCCCATCACAACAGAGGACACGTCTGCCTTCATCTGGGCCCTGGATGCATGTGCGTGAAACAACGCTTGTGTACACACACGTGTCGTTTGGCAACGTTGCCAATTCGGACACACTGCTGGGGGAGAGCACACACATGGCAATGTAGCATGACATTTGAACCTGTCGGACCCTCACACCTGATCACCCTCAGCAGAGCAGACAATCGGCGCACTCCAGAGGCAGAGCACTATGCATATTCCATGGGCAGTGAGTCGTGCCCCCTCACACAGGGCAATGGGCAGACACAAAAAAATAACATGACTCATCCAGCAAGGCACGGTGGGCTGAGAGCGTTACCATCTGTGATGAATGTTGCCCATTTTAGCCCCAACATATCATGAACATCGAAATTGTTCTCATGCTGCGTGTAAGTGTCTTAAGCATGTCCCTGCCTCTTGTGGCCGTTGCCTCGTCCGTACTGACAGCCACATGCCAATAAAGTCTATGCAACTCCAATTGTCAGCCCTGCACACGCAGTCACAGACCCCACCCAACCAATCTTTCGAAATAACGACCGCATGAACTCCACACGAACACCAGCATCAGCGGTGCTATCGTGGCTTCAGATCGAATCGAATCTGATAGGCAACCGTGAATCACAGTGGTGCCTTACCCATACGACGTTCCATACCCTCGCTAGAGATTCTGGAGAGGTTCTTCCATGCCCGTTCCCTAGGTTATGCCCCGTTACACCCCAGTTCCTGTGCCATGTCTGGAACCTGAGACAACAGGGTACACTCATCACGATATATCTGTAAGTTGTTTATGCTCCCACTTGATGTATCACCAGTATATACAGATATTATGTACCACCATGGAATATACAGTCTAACCTCACTATTCGATAACTTTATATGATGTACGATGTGTGAAATATGAAAATGGCAATAAAAATATGTTAAAAAAAAAAAAGTCTATGCAACTCCTCTGGTGTCTGACTGTGAGGTGTGCTGTTTGGATGCTCCACTCGTGTGCCACAATGAGCATCGTCCCTACACAGGTAGAAACTGACTGACGCATGTGCAATGGGGGTGTACCTTTGGCAAGCTCCACCTCTGTGAGCCAGACAGTGTTATTGGATAGGCACTGGAGGACATGTGCACTTACGTAACCACAGCAATGTGAGTATGTGTCCAACCTCTGACCTTGTGGAGAAATGTCATATATCACAACAGAATGTGTCCACACAGATGTGTGTGATTGGGTATACGACGTGAACTTCTGGTATCACATGTGGTTTAGGACACCACTCCAGGCCTGCTTTCGTTTGGGTCAGTCCTACACACAGCCCTATTCAATACATGGACGTGTGCCTACGTTTGTGGTTGTGAGATTGTTGTTGATGTGCAATGGGGACACAGCTAGTACTCACGTTCACAATCATCCAATTGGCCATGTGTCTCAGGGATACACGTGCGCATATATGTCAGTTACCAGGGTGTACCTTCATGTGCAATCATTGTCCCTACACCCAGCCATACCTCCATACGTGAGTGAACATAGTGATGGCACATCTGTGTGATTCAGAATGTTTTATTCACATTTAGGTGATTGCTGGAACTGGGGCTGTACATGGCCATCCAAGCCCACATCACATGGAAGCGCAGTGGTGGGCCAACCAGAGTCCTTTGGGGATTGCACAGTGATTAGGAAAAGGGAGTGTGAAGTCCGCAGCAGGATTGCTGTGTAATTGTCCAGCGGTGATGAAATGGCAGTCCGTGTCGGGTACGGGTGAATGTCACTGAGTGTTCCGGGGGTCAGTAGGAGGTATTTCCCAGGGAATGATGCATAGCTCATGACCAGGTAGGGACAGGTCATATGACAGTGATGAATGCTACTGCCTCCCTCACACAGTGGTTCACATTCCCTACTCACTCCCCTGATACAGGTTCTGTGTCCAGTGTGTGTGGCGGGTGATGGCTGCATCACTGTGTGAAACTGATACATCAGACTGTGAAGGTGATGGGGCAGCATCACTGTGTGCCACCGACACATCAGGGGTCGGAGCTGTGTGTTGATGTTCCCGCTGCAGTCATCTGGGAAAGGCTCAGTGGCAGCAATGGCAAGATGAAGTACTGCAGGGCATTGAAGTTCCCAGCTACTACTCGCTGGTGTCCAACCATGGCAGACATCGTTCCAACATGCATCTGCTCCATGGTCTCCATTGACCTCCGCAGCTGTGCCAACTCTGTGCTGTCATAGCTGGTGCCTGGATGACCAGACAGTTCTTGTATTCGATGTGTGGAGGAGCATAGTTGTTAGACCTGGCATCATTGGCATGAGTCTCTCCTCCATTTTTTTCTGTTTGCCTCCTCTGTTTACGATGTTTTTGCTGGATTATTGCTTTGGGCACTGTGCCACTGCTGATCAGTGCCACAGTGCAAGTGCTCCCTATGTTAAATTGTTACATTGATTGGTGTTACCATGATTGGCTTGGTTGACTTACTGTTCAGACCCTAGTCTAGTGCACTGCGTGTGCCAAGGGCGTGTAAGTTAACTGCTGCTGGTGGGCTTGCAGCACTGGTTGTGCCACCCACAGAAGCAGCGTGTAAAATGTGTCTCAGGCCTGCCACCGCAGCGCCTGCGTGCAGTCCCTGACTGCCATGTCGACTTGGTAAGGAAACCCACTTACCAGTCTCTAAACCTTCACTTTGCCACATTTCAGACACCTCTATGGTAGGCCCTAGGGCAGGGTGCGTTGTTGGTAAAAGGTAGGTCATGCCCGGATGTGTGTGGCATGACCTAATAGTGAATTACAGCCATTTTCGTTTTTCACTATTGAAGGGCTACCTGCCTCCAATAGGCCAGACTGGGCAGACTGATTATTAACTCCATTATAATCTATCTGACTCAGGGAGCATGGTAGCAAGTCGAGTTTAGTATCCCTGAACTCAGAATTTAATAACACACCCTTTAGGATGGATGGTTTTTAAATTCTATGTTTGAAAATAGCACTTTTAGAAAGTGGCTATTTTCTTGTCCAACTATCTACCGGTCTCTGCTGGTTTGGTGTGTGTGTCAGGGGCTGGGTGGCTCCAGAGGTCTGAATGAGTCAGTGTGGGGTGAATGGGGCGTTTACACGTAGAGTGAGGGAAGAGTAGCCTGCCCTGCCTGACACAATACTGGCTCCGCCTCCTGCTGGGCGACTGATAGCCCTGCTCCTGACAGTGACAATACTGGCTCCGCCTCCTGCTGGGCGGCTGAGGACTCTGCCCTGCTCAGTGAATAGGCCAGGTGCCTCTGCCTGGCAACACCCACAACAAACCTGAGCTGGTGGGAATCTCCCTGCTTGGACAAAGGGAACAAAGGGAAAAAGGGGTATAAGAGAAGGACCCCTGAACCAAGAACTCAGATCACTTCTGACAAGGAAACCTGTACCAAGGACAAGAAGCCTGCTGATCTAAGGACTTGCCTCCCCTTTCTGCCAGAGTGCTGTTTTGCTGTGGAGGAACCTGGAAGCTGCTTCTTTATTTTCGCCAAGGAACAAGGAGAGAGGAACTTGGTGTGTACTCTCTGAACACTTGCTAGGAAATCTCCAAGGACTGGAAGAAGTGCCAGTCTCCTGCTGAAGTCACAGGGCCAAAGGACTTCACCATTTGCTGAATTGCTGGAAAGTGTTGTTTCCAGTACACAAGGGAAAATCTGCAGTCTCGACGCCAGCAGCAACGCCAGTGAGCAGTGGGTATCGGCCCCAGCTCCAAGTGACCCCGTCTCGATGCCGGTATCGACGCCAGTGAGGAGTGAGTATCGGCTCCACCTCCAAGCGACCCCGTCCCGACGCCGCTGCTGATCGCATCGACTCGACGCCCTTCTCGACGCCGTGAGCGCTGCTCCGGCCCGACATCCCTCGGCGCCGCTGCGGATTGACCCGATTCCAAGGCACGATCGACGCCGACCTCGACGCCGACATCTCGACGCCGTGGATCATCGTTTTCTTTGTTTCTCAAGGTACTGTACTTGTGGGGTCTGTTGCGACTCCAGGCTCGACGTAGCGCTCCTCGCGGTCAACGCCGAACCTTGGGAATCTTGTAGACTCGACGTCGTGTGACTCCTGTGGGGGTTACATTGTTGCCAAAGAACTGTACTCAGAAGAATACTTTGCTAAAGAACTATTTGCCAAGAAGAAACCTTACTTGAACTATTATTTTTCCTTCCAAAGAGTATTTATTAAGACTGTGGTATATTTTTGTCGTTATTTGGTCTTGTGCTAAGCCTTATATAAAAATACTATTTTTATAATACTTTCTGTGTCGTGTCCATCTGTAGTGTATTCACTTTATTACTGTATGTGGTCATAAATGCTTAACACACTGCCTCTGAGATAAGCCTGTCTGCTCTGCCAAGCTACCAAGGGGGTAGCAGGGGTTATCTGAGTGTGTAATCCCCTTGCCCTGACTAGAGTTGGTTGGTCCCTATTTGTCAGAAGTGTATACCTCTGCCAACTAGAGACCGCCGGTTCTAACATTGGTGGTCAGCGGTGAGGATTTGAACTTTGCATTTATGACTCATGTGCAGTGATTAGTGTACGCTACATAGGGAAAGCAGACCATAACGCAGCCACAATCTGTTTTTGGTAGGATATTCTATTTTTGTTCTCCGCTTTCCTGGATCTGATTTTTTTAAACACTGCCAGTTTTGACCATGGAGAATGCCAGAGCTGCTACACCTGTGGAGCTTGTTGTGGGGGAATTTGATAAGGAGAAGATAGATTCCTACGTGCTAAAGGATCTAAAAGGATTTTGCAAGCAGTTTAAAGTTCCTACCACAGGTCTCACAAGGAAAGACGACTTCCTCAAAGCGCTGAAGGCCTGGTTAGAGGCCAGAAATCCCTCCGATCCGGTGGTGGTACCGGAAGAGGAAGAAGAAGAGGAAGAGGAAGAGCCCACAGGTGGGCCAGTGTCATCTCCAGGCAGTAGTGCGTCCTCTAGGAGCCTTTCCCCCGAAGAATTAGAAGACAGGGAGAAGGAGAGGGGGTACAAGTTAGAAATGGCAAAACTTAAATTAGGAGGGCAGTTGGAATTAGAGAATGCAAGAAGCAAGAGAGAAGCTGAAATGGAGAGCAAAAGATTAGATTTTGAGAGAGAGAAATTAGCGTTTGAACGTGAGAAGATGGTGAGGGAGATGGAGCTTAAAACTAAGAGTTTAGAGTTGAATCCCTCTGGTGGCAGCACTCCATCTGTGCCTGCAGAAAGTAGGTTTTATTTTCCTAAAGATGTGATCAAGGATTACAGTAAGAATGAAGATATTAGCCAATGGTTTAAAGCGTATGAGTTAGCATTGTTGGCCCACCGGGTCCCTGAGAAAGATTGGGGAACGGGGTTGTGGAGCCGCTTTACAAATGAAGGGAGAGATACCTTGTTGAGCCTTCCTGCTGAGGATAGGATGTTTTATACTCATATGAAAGATGCTTTAATGCTGAGATATGGCTTAACTCCAGAAAAGTACAGACAAACCTTTAGAGAATGTAAGAAGTTGCCTGGTACTACGTGGGTTGAATATGTGTCTTTCTTCTGCAGAACCATGGATGGTTGGATAAAGGGTAGCAAGGTTGATAGTTATGATGCTCTTTATGATTTGTTTGCTTGGGAGCACTTGTCTAATAACTGTTTTCCAGAGCTACGCCAGCACCTTGTTGATAGCAAGCTATCTAACCCTAGAAAACTTGCTGAGGAGGCGGACCGCTGGGTCAGTACCAGGGTCCACAAGGGTCCAGTGGGAGACTCAGCCAAAGGTGGGCAGGGTCCCCAGCAGAAGAGTGGGGGGGACAGGGGTAAACAGAGGGAGTTTCAGAAAGGGCCCCAAAGTAGTCCCCAAGGGAACCAAGGGAAGGGTTCCCAGCCTCCCCCTGTAAAGAAGCCAGAGGCCCCGACAGGTAAACCTGTTCACAGGGGCCCCATGACCTGCTATGCCTGTAAGCAGGTGGGACACCGTTATTATGATCCCCAGTGTCCCATGAAGGATTCGAATGCACCACCGTGTGCACCCCCTCGTCAGGTAGCGAGTGTAGCCCTGGGAGGGGATGAGATGGGTGCCCCCGGTGGGTGGGGTCCCGCAGAAATGTCCCTGGTCTCTTTAGGAGACGTGGAAATGGTCCCTCCAACTCCTCTGCCTAGTAACACTAAGAAATATAGGCAGTGGGTGACCATTAATGGCCATAGGGTGGAAGCTCTCAGAGACACCGGAGCGAGTGTGACAGCTGTCAAGTGTCACTTGGTGTCCAGAGAGCAGGTGGTCTTGCATGCATTCTACCCCGTTGTAGCTGCTGACAACTCACAGAGTCAGTGTGAGGTAGCTCAAGTTCCCTTTGAGTGGGGGGGGGTCTCAGGTACTCTTCAGGTTGCTGTGAGGCCCGCCATGCCTGTTGATTGTCTCCTGGGCAATGATTTGGAGGACTCCCCTTGGGCTAAGGTGGAGAGAAAAGCGCATCTGGAAATGTTGGGTCTGCCTGAGTGGGTGTGTGCGACCACCCGGTCCATGTCAGTTAGTAAGGGTGTTGATGGGGGCCCGGAGCCTGAAAGTATGGCCCAGGTCCCAACCGTGAAGAGAAGAGGCAGGGGGCGCGGGAAACCGTCCCCCATCGTTCCCGCGGTCCAGGAGGGAGCAGACTCTGAGGGGGATGCCCTGGAACCGACAGGAGAACAAGTGGCCGAACTGGGAGACCTGCCCGAGCTGACCCATTGGCAGCAGGATGGTGGTCCCTCCAGGGAGGAATTTTGTGCTGAACAGAAAGTGTGCCCTTCTCTTGTGGGTATGAGGCAGCAGGCCTCAGCCCAAACGACAGGTGATCAGTCAGGATCACATTGGGTCTACTGGGAGAACGACCTCCTGTATAGCGAGCCTAAGGCTGCTGAACCTGGGTCAGCCCGTGTGCTGGTGGTACCCCAGCGCTTCAGAGCCTTCCTACTGGGGTTGGCTCATGACGTTCCGTTAGCTGGACATCTGGGGCAGGACAAGACCTATGACAGGCTTGTCACCCATTTTTATTGGCCCCAGATGAGAAGGGATTCAGATATCCATTGTAGGACCTGTCAAACTTGCCAGGCAAGTGGGAAAAGTGGGCGGAAGCAGAAGGCTCCCCTCCAACCTTTTCCCGTCGTCAGTACCCCCTTTGAGCGAGTGGGAATTGACATTGTGGGGCCACTGGACCCCAAGACAGCCATGGGCAACAGGTTTATCCTGGTCTTGGTGGACCATGCCACCCGGTACCCGGAAGCCATCCCTCTCCGAACAGTGACGGCCCCCGTGGTGGGACGGGCACTGATGGGTGTTTTCTCCCGCATGGGGTTCCCCAGAGAGGTGGTGTCAGACCGGGGCACCAACTTCATTTCGAATTATATGAAGTCTCTGTGGAAGGAGTGTGGGGTAACCTACAAGTTTACCACTCCTTACCACCCTCAAGGTAATGGGCTGGTTGAGAGATTCAACCGGACCCTAAAAGGCATGATCATGGGTCTTGAAGAACCAATGAGGCGTAAATGGGACGTCCTCTTGCCATGCCTGCTGTTTGCTTACCGTGAGGTGCCACAAAAGTCTCTAGGGTTCAGCCCCTTTGAGCTCTTGTATGGTCACCCGGTAAGAGGACCTTTGAGTCTGGTCAAAGAAGGCTGGGAGCAATCTCCCAGGAAACCTCCCCAGGATGTATATAGTTACATGCTGGCCTTTCGGAACCAGACTCGGCGCTTCAGAGATCTTGCTCAGGCAAATCTGGAGGCCAGCCAGGAAGAGATGAAGCGGTGGTACGATCAGAATGCCACTCTGGTTGAGCTTCAACCTGGTCAGAAAGTTTGGGTCATGGCCCCTGTGGAACCTTGTGCGCTCAAGGACAGGTGGACTGGACCATTTGAGGTTGTGGAGAAAAAGAGCGATGTCACCTACTTGGTGGACTTGAAGTCTCCCAGGAACCCCTTAAGGGTCCTGCATTTCAACCGGTTAAAGCCCCACTTAGAAAGGTCCGAAGTGGGCATGCTCCTTGCCACAGATGCTGGGATGGAGGAGGAGAGTGAGCCTCTTCCTGACCTCCTGTGTGCAAAAGAAAAAGATGGGTCAGTGGATGGTGTTGTCCTCTCTGACACACTGACCCCTGAGCAGCAGCAAGATTGTCGCCATCTGTTGGTACAATTCCCTGATCTGTTCTCCTTAATCCCTGGTGTCACTCAGTGGTGTGTCCATGATGTGGACACTGGGGACAGCACTCCTGTGAGGCACAAGGCCTACAGGGTGACTGAAAAGGTCAGAGCATATATCAAGGAGGAGGTCTCCAAGATGTTTGCCTTAGGGGTGGTTGAGTCCTCTAGCAGTCCTTGGGCCAGCCCAGTGGTCTTGGTCCCAAAGGCTGCAGCGCCTGGTGCTTCACCAGAACTTCGGTTCTGTGTGGATTACCGAGGACTCAATTCGGTCACCAAGACTGACGCGCACCCCATCCCCAGAGCTGATGAGCTCATCGATCGGTTGGGAGCTGCCCGGTACCTTAGTACGTTTGATCTAACGTCTGGGTACTGGCAGATCGCCTTGACTGATGGGGCAAAAGAGAGGTCTGCATTCTCCACACCAGATGGGCACTACCAGTTCCGTGTGATGCCCTTTGGGATGAAGAATGCCCCTGCCACATTCCAGAGGTTGGTTAACCAGGTATTGGCCGGGCTGGAAGATTTCAGCGCCGCCTACCTGGACGATATAGCAGTGTTCAGCGCCAGCTGGGAGGAACACTTGCGCCACCTCCACGAAGTGTTGTTGGCCCTGCGCAGAGCAGGCCTCACAATCAAGGCTAGTAAGTGCCAGATTGGGCAGGGTTCAGTGGTGTACTTGGGGCACCAAGTAGGGAGTGGCAAGGTGGCCCCCCTGCAACCCAAGATAGATACCATCCTGGCTTGGGAACCGCCCAAAACCCAGACTGAGGTGAGAGCCTTCTTGGGTCTCACGGGTTACTACAGGAGGTTTGTCAAGGGGTATGGCAACATTGTGCACCCCTTGACCTCGCTGACTTCCAGGAAGCAGCCGAGACTTGTGATCTGGACTGACGCCTGTCAGAACGCCTTTGACACCCTGAAAACTGCAATGTGTACAGCACCGGTACTCCAGGCACCCGACTTTTCAAAAGAATTCATTGTCCAGACAGACGCTTCAGAGCATGGTGTGGGGGCTGTTCTAGCACAGATGAATGAGGAGGGCCGAGACTTACCTGTAGCCTTCATCAGCCGGAGGTTACTTCCCAGGGAACAAAGGTGGAGTGCGATAGAGCGTGAGGCATTTGCTGTGGTCTGGGCGCTGAAGAAGCTAAGACCCTACCTGTTTGGGACTCACTTCCGGGTTCAGACAGACCACAGGCCCCTCAGATGGTTAATGCAGATGAGGGGTGAGAACCCAAAACTGTTGAGGTGGTCCATTTCCCTACAGGGGATGGACTTTACGGTGGAACACCGCCCTGGTACAGATCACGCCAATGCTGATGGTCTGTCCAGAGTTTTCCGCCTTAGTGATGAGGACTCCCTGGGTGAAGGGTAGTTCTCCCCACATTTCAGCTGGAGGGGACACGTGTTAGACCTGGCATCATTGGCATGAGTCTCTCCTCCATTTTTTTCTGTTTGCCTCCTCTGTTTACGATGTTTTTGCTGGATTATTGCTTTGGGCACTGTGCCACTGCTGATCAGTGCCACAGTGCAAGTGCTCCCTATGTTAAATTGTTACATTGATTGGTGTTACCATGATTGGCTTGGTTGACTTACTGTTCAGACCCTAGTCTAGTGCACTGCGTGTGCCAAGGGCGTGTAAGTTAACTGCTGCTGGTGGGCTTGCAGCACTGGTTGTGCCACCCACAGAAGCAGCGTGTAAAATGTGTCTCAGGCCTGCCACCGCAGCGCCTGCGTGCAGTCCCTGACTGCCATGTCGACTTGGTAAGGAAACCCACTTACCAGTCTCTAAACCTTCACTTTGCCACATTTCAGACACCTCTATGGTAGGCCCTAGGGCAGGGTGCGTTGTTGGTAAAAGGTAGGTCATGCCCGGATGTGTGTGGCATGACCTAATAGTGAATTACAGCCATTTTCGTTTTTCACTATTGAAGGGCTACCTGCCTCCAATAGGCCAGACTGGGCAGACTGATTATTAACTCCATTATAATCTATCTGACTCAGGGAGCATGGTAGCAAGTCGAGTTTAGTTCCCTGAACTCAGAATTTAATAACACACCCTTTAGGATGGATGGTTTTTAAATTCTATGTTTGAAAATAGCACTTTTAGAAAGTGGCTATTTTCTTGTCCAACTATCTACCGGTCTCTGCTGGTTTGGTGTGTGTGTCAGGGGCTGGGTGGCTCCAGAGGTCTGAATGAGTCAGTGTGGGGTGAATGGGGCGTTTACACGTAGAGTGAGGGAAGAGTAGCCTGCCCTGCCTGACACAATACTGGCTCCGCCTCCTGCTGGGCGACTGATAGCCCTGCTCCTGCCAGTGACAATACTGGCTCCGCCTCCTGCTGGGCGGCTGAGGACTCTGCCCTGCTCAGTGAATAGGCCAGGTGCCTCTGCCTGGCAACACCCACAACAAACCTGAGCTGGTGGGAATCTCCCTGCTTGGACAAAGGGAACAAAGGGAAAAAGGGGTATAAGAGAAGGACCCCTGAACCAAGAACTCAGATCACTTCTGACAAGGAAACCTGTACCAAGGACAAGAAGCCTGCTGATCTAAGGACTTGCCTCCCCTTTCTGCCAGAGTGCTGTTTTGCTGTGGAGGAACCTGGAAGCTGCTTCTTTATTTTCGCCAAGGAACAAGGAGAGAGGAACTTGGTGTGTACTCTCTGAACACTTGCTAGGAAATCTCCAAGGACTGGAAGAAGTGCCAGTCTCCTGCTGAAGTCACAGGGCCAAAGGACTTCACCATTTGCTGAATTGCTGGAAAGTGTTGTTTCCAGTACACAAGGGAAAATCTGCAGTCTCGACGCCAGCAGCAACGGCAGTGAGCAGTGGGTATCGGCCCCAGCTCCAAGTGACCCCGTCTCGACGCCGGTATCGACGCCAGTGAGGAGTGAGTATCGGCTCCACCTCCAAGCGACCCCGTCCCGACGCCGCTGCTGATCGCATCGACTCGACGCCCTTCTCGACGCCGTGAGCGCTGCTCCGGCCCGACATCCCTCGGCGCCGCTGCGGATTGACCCGATTCCGAGGCACGATCGACGCCGACCTCGACGCCGACATCTCGACGCCGTGGATCATCGTTTTCTTCGTTTCTCAAGGTACTGTACTTGTGGGGTCTGTTGCGACTCCAGGCTCGACGTAGCGCTCCTCGCGGTCAACGCCGAACCTTGGGAATCTTGTAGACTCGACGTCGTGTGACTCCTGTGGGGGTTACATTGTTGCCAAAGAACTGTACTCAGAAGAATACTTTGCTAAAGAACTATTTGCCAAGAAGAAACCTTACTTGAACTATTATTTTTCCTTCCAAAGAGTATTTATTAAGACTGTGGTATATTTTTGTCGTTATTTGGTCTTGTGCTAAGCCTTATATAAAAATACTATTTTTATAATACTTTCTGTGTCGTGTCCATCTGTAGTGTATTCACTTTATTACTGTATGTGGTCATAAATGCTTAACACACTGCCTCTGAGATAAGCCAGTCTGCTCTGCCAAGCTACCAAGGGGGTAGCAGGGGTTATCTGAGTGTGTAATCCCCTTGCCCTGACTAGAGTTGGTTGGTCCCTATTTGTCAGAAGTGTATACCTCTGCCAACTAGAGACCGCCGGTTCTAACAATAGTGCATACAGTGGGTGTCCAATAGGGACTGTACGTGGTCCCTGATGGGACTCAGACACCCACGTATGGCATCGAGTTTGGCTGCCATGAGCTCGAAATCCACCCGCAGCTGATCAGCCAACTCCACCTGGCAACCCAACACATGCCGTTGGAATTCCATGTATAGGTCAGGGGGTCCTGGGAGACAGCCGTGGTGTGTTTCCTGCTGTGTTGTCTGTGCAGGTGGTGGGGTTCCCTCGAGGCAGCTGGACTGCCCTGCTCCTGGGGGTGGGGTGCTGAGGCTGTTCATTATCCGTTGGAGGGTGTCTTGACATAGGTACAGGTTGTCCTCCTCCTCATTACTGATGGGAGGTGTGGTGTGCTCTGCAGGAGGTGTTATTTGTCCCTCTGCAATGTAAAGGGAAGATGCAGGTTAACATAGTTTCACATGTATGTTGCGATTTTCCAATCTTTTCATTCAGACTGCATGCCAATGTACATTATGAATGTTTTGAGGGAGCTGGCTACTTGATGGCAGTCAGTGTGTTTTTCGACTACATGACAGATGTGTAGTAGTACCCGTACATTATCATCACACAGTGTCAGGCAATGCCAAATGTGAGTGGCCAGTCACTACACACGAGCATAACCTGTTGTGAGCTCTGTCCTGTGGTGCTGGTGTTGCATTTTGTGCTACATTGGCATCTTTGCCGATGTTCTGTGATTGCTATATGTGTGTGCTGCATTGTGGTGGAGTTGCCCCTGCAGCCCTGATTACATGTAGTCTTCTCCCTTTGAGGCGGGGTGCCTTAGAATTGTGGACTTTTTGGGGCCTGATTTGCTGCGGACTTGGGTCATATGTGCTCTCGGACAGATTTTGTGGCCTGGTGCATTGTTCGTCTGCTGCGTGTTTCGTAGGGCATGGGTTGTGGGTGCACGTGGAGATGTCAGAGTGTGACCTGCTCCTTTACGGATGTGATCAGCACTGGGCTACCTCCATGTCAATTCGTGAGCCTTGTCATTTGTTTTGGCAGCTGCCATGCTGTCGGACATGCAGTGTTACTTGCATAGTCAGTGTGGGTCACAGAGCCGCTGCTTTGCTGGATTCATCACATTTGCATGGGTCGGGTGTGAAATTGGTGATAGGAGGGGGCCCTCTGTGCACATTGTGGATGGAGGCCTACTTGGCATTTCTATGTATGCTGCAGTGTGCCAAGTCAATCAGGGACATGTTCCGCGGTCATTGTGGGTGTGCAGTGTGCTACGGATACTTGTGCATGAGTGCCATTGTGCCCATCACACCTGACCCCCACAGCCCTGGTGGTTACTCACCCTGCCGCTGTTGGGTCAGGTCATATCGTGCTGTGTCCAGGCCCCCCAATCCTGCCACCGTCTTCTCACTGCTGACTGTGGCCACCATTTGCTCCAGCTTATCCAGCTCCTCCTGTGTCGCTGGAGGTCCACCTCCAGTCGCCGTTGCTGCCTCCCTGTTGGCGGCGAGCCTATGTTTGGTCTGCCTTTTCAGATCATACCAGCTCCTCTTGACCTCTTCCAGTGACCTCCTCGACACTCCGACTGCATTGACGTTGGCCTGCCATATTTCGGTTTGGGTTGCCAGTGCCGCAGTGGAAGTACCGCACAGTTGTTGATGGTAAACCCCGTCTTCCTCTTCCTCTTGTCCTTGACCTTCCCTGAAGGCGGGGTTCCTGGCTGGTCCTCCGTGGGGCTTGTGGTGTTCGGCTTGTCCTCTGCACTCGGTCCGGGTGCATCCATGTTGCTATGCAGTTTGAATTGTTTTGGGGCTTTTTTTTGTTGCTTTTATAGTGCATTTTCCCGCCAGATGCGTGGGATTTGCAGGCCTGTGGCTGGTCTTCGCTGACTTGTGTACCACAATTGGCCTCATCACATTTTTTTTGCGTTCGTGTATCGCGTTTTTGTGGCGTGGCATTGATTTTGACACAGACATTTTGCGCGTTATCTGGTGTCTATCGCATGGTACCGCTGTGTTGTGAATTCCTCGTTGAGACGGGGTTATTTTCCCGTGATGGGCTGCGGTATTGAAAGTTGCGTTACGCTACTCATGCGGTAGTTATCACGCGTTCTTGTGAATATATCCCAAAGTGTTATCAATTTAAGGCCACTCTAGAGAAGATTTTGGGAATCTTAAAATCCCTCATTTACACACCATGCTACCATCTTCATTGGTCCCACAAGGCCTTTCTTATACCCCAAGCAATGGTTCTTATATGGAGCATTAATCCCTTTTCCGTGAACCCCATTAAGCACCACCACAGGATAGTAGGCTGCACTGATCCTAAGAGGTTCCCTCCTTATAGCAAATGCCCTCAGACACTGACCTTACATTAGCAATCACCAATGTATAAGGCATTCACAGGGTATAGGACTGGCCATCAATCAATCCATCAATCAATCAATCAGGGATTTGTAAAGCGCGCTACTCAACCGTGAGGGTCTCAAGGTGCTGGAGAGGGTGTGGGGTGGTGCAGCTCCAGTTCAGTCGAAGAGCCAGGTATTGTGGTTCTTTCTGAAGGTGTGGAGGATGGGGGAGTGTCTGATGTTGACAGGAAGCTAGTTCCAGACTTTGGCTGCGACGTAGGAGAAAGCTCTTCCGTCTGCTCTGGTTCTGCGAATGCGGGGTGTTTCTGAGAGGGCGAGGTCTGAGGAACGAAGGTTCTTCTTGGGTACGTGGAAGGAGACTCTCTCGTTGAGGTATTTGGGTCCGATGTTGTGGAGTGATTCGTAGGCGTGGGTGAGCAGCTTGAAGGTTTCTCTCTTCTCGACGGAGAGCCAGTGAAGGTCACATAGGTGTTGGGTCATGTGTTCGTGCCGTGGGGTTCCGAGGACGAGTCTGGCTGCGGTGTTCTGGATGGTTTGGAGCTTGTGGAGAAGAGTTTTGTGGATTTCAGAGTGGAGGGCGTTGCCATAGTCCAGTCTGCTGGTTATGAGAGCATGGGTGATGGTTTTTCTGCATTCTAGGGGTCTCCATTTGAAGGTCTTGCAGAGGATCCGAAGGCAGTTGAAGCTAGTGGAGGCGATGGAGTTGATCTGGCGGGTCATGGTGAGGGAGGAGTCGTGGATGATGCCGTATTTCCGTGTGTGGTCTGTCGGTGTGTGCAGACTCCCGAGGGCTGAGGGCCACCAGGTGTAGTCCCAGGTGGAGGTGGAGGGTCCGAGGATGAGGATCTCGGTCTTCTCCGAGTTGAGCTTCACGCAGCTGCTTTTCATCCGTGCAGCTACGTCCCTCATTCCTTCCTGGAAGCAGAGTCTGGTGTCTTCGGGGTTCTTTGTGAGGGAGAGGATGAGCTGGGTGTCGTCGCAGTATGATACTATGCTGAGCCCGTGTTGTCTGACGTTGGCGGCGAGGGGGGCCATGTAGCACAGCAGGCACAGGACATATGCCTCCTCTACAGGCCACCTCATATCCTGGTACAACCAGCACCCATGTATGTGTTGTTGTAGGTCAGTCTAGCTGACCTGATAGGACCCTGAGGCGGAAGCCGGGGTTTTCTTCTGTCTAAACTGCTTTTATTCCTTGTGTCTGCACACTCGTTTTCTGTGTTTTTGTTTTAAAACTGCACATTGTTTAGAGAGCGAGCGCCTGAAAGGGAAGATCAATATCCCTTTTCAGCGTTAAGCTCCCACGTGACTTGGGGCCACGCCCATCGCTTTTAGCCTCGCCCACCCAGGAAGTACAAAATGCCGGGCTGAGCAAGCAGCCGGTGCTGACCTGATAGGACCCTGAGGCGGAAGCCGGGGTTTTCTTCTGTCTAAACTGCTTTTATTCCTTGTGACTGCACACTCGTTTTCTGTGGGTTTTTTTTAAAACTGCACATTGTTTAGAGAGCGAGCGCCTGAAAGGGAAGATCAATATCCCTTTTCAGCGTTAAGCTCCCACGTGACTTGGGGCCACGCCCATCGCTTTTAGCCTCGCCCACCCAGGAAGTACAAAATGCCGGGCTGAGCAAGCAGCCGGTGCTGACCTGATAGGACCCTGAGGCGGAAGCCGGGGTTTTCTTCTGTCTAAACTGCTTTTATTCCTTGTGACTGCACACTCGTTTTCTGTGTTTTTGTTTTAAAACTGCACATTGTTTAGAGAGCGAGCGCCTGAAAGGGAAGATCAATATCCCTTTTCAGCGTTAAGCTCCCACGTGACTTGGGGCCACGCCCATCGCTTTTAGCCACGCCCACTCCTCCCCACCTCATTACCATGCACACAACTCGACAGCGCAGCGGTCGAGCGCAGCGGGCACACCTTCAGCACGCCGAAGACACGCCAAAGACTAGCCCGTCTGTGCCCGTCCGGGCCCAGACGGGCTTAGGGCATACCACTCTGCTTAACTCTTCTAGCCCTCGGACCCCCTTTCACAGGTATTCGCGGGACACACTGCTTGCTCTACGCACGGCCAGACACCCCAGCTGTTGCTATTATTGGATTGAGGGTTCCGCATTTAAACATTGTCTTGCCTGTCGCCCGCATAACACTTGCAAGGACCCTGACTCACTGACTATGGCTCTGCTTAATTGCAGATCACTGCCTTGTCATGCCACGGAGGTTCACTCCATCCTTTTGGACCATAGCCTGGATGTCTTATTCCTGACGGAAACGTGGCTGACTACAGGTTCCGACCCCGACATTGTCAACGCTCTCCCCCCGGGATACCTCATGTTCCATCTTGATAGGCCGGATGGGAGAGGGGGCGGAGTGGCCATTGTCTACAGAGACACATTCTTATGCAAAGCAGTAGACTGCGGCATCAACAACGCCGAAAGTTGTCAGTTTACCCTTCGCGTCTCCTCTACTGTCTCTATTGCTGGCCTCCTTGTGTATCGGCCTCCCGCTACGCTAGGGAACTTTGTGGATTCTTTCATGGAGGCTGTTATCCCACTGGCTGCTGCCTCGTCCAACTTTGTCATTCTTGGGGACTTCAACTTTCATTTTGACGACCCCAATGACGTAGTAGCAAGGGATTTTCTAAGTTCGCTCGGGGCACTGGACCTACATCTCGTTAATATGGGAGCTACTCATATTAGAGGTCATCAGCTTGATGCGGTTTTTGCTAATTCTGCGAACCTACAGGCTCTCCAGATGTTGGCTCTCCCCTGGACCGATCACCATCTCATTCCGTTTAGCTGGTTGCTGGGGAACCGGAGAGACCCCGCACCAAGACAACATATTGTGGAACGACTCTGGTCGAAGCTCCCGGTGGACAGTTGGGCGGAAGAACTAGCTAGAACCTGTCCTCACCCCGTAGATGACCCCAACACAGCTGATCAGCTCTTGGGCGAATGGCTGACTAACTCTCTGGACTTACTGATCCCGAATAAAAGGAGGCTTGTCAGGGAGAGAAGAATTGGCTCTGCCCCCTGGTATACCCCCGAACTTAGGTGCATCAGAACCTCTTGTAAAAGGCTTGAACGTGCTTGGATGAGAGAGCAGACGGAAGAAAGCCGGGCCAATTACAAAAGGGAGTTGAGGAAATATAAAAGCGCACTGAAGGACTCTAAAAAGATTTTCTTTAGCGACAGGATTGAGAGAGCAAGCAATTCTTCTGGAGAATCGTTTAAAATCTTCAAGGAACTTCTGAAAGCCCCGGTCCCTCCAGTGTTGCATGATAATCCCAAAGAAAAATGTGATGAACTGGCCAGCTTCTTCCATTCAAAAATAGAGAAAATCTTATCCTCCTTACCCACTATTCCTCAAAGCCATGAACCGGTTACTAGCCTCACAAGTCGCTCGATTGAGCTAGCATCTTTAGGCCCCTTCTCGGAAGAGGAGGTGATAAAAGTCCTGTTGGAGATGAAGAGTGGCTCCCCGAGTGACCCAGTTCCCATAAAACATCTTAAGCTCGTGGCTAACACCTTGTCAACTCCTCTGACTGATCTCTTGAACCTTTCACTCGCTCAGGGCACAGTGCCCCAGAGATGGAAAAAGGCTGTGGTGAAAGCCCTATTGAAAAAACCAGGACTGGATTCATCCAATTTGACCAACTTCAGGCCAATTTCACTTCTGCCTGGATTTTCTAAAATTGCAGAGAAGTTGGTCAACCGTCAGCTCTCTCACCATCTTGAGTCTAACCACCTGCTAGGAGATTCCCAGACTGGTTTCCGCCCCGGCCATGGAACAGACACTGCCTTGCTGGCAGTAGTGGAGGAGGCAAGGAGCACTCTAGATACAGGAGGGTCAGTGGCAGTGATCCTCCTGGACTTGAGTGCTGCCTTTGACACCGTGAGTCATCAGGTGCTCCTCCAACGTCTGTCAGAGGTAGGTGTCTCAGGGACGGCCCTGAAATGGTTGGGTTCTTTTCTTTCTGACCGTTTCTACCAAGTCTGGGAAGGGTCAGAGCAATCTGCCCTAATCCCTCTTCAATGTGGAGTCCCGCAGGGCTCATCGCTGAGCCCTACCCTATTTAATATATATATGACTCCACTTGAAAGAGTGGTCGCCCCTTCAGGGGTGAAGATCGTCAGTTACGCTGATGATACTCAGCTGGTGGTGGGCCTCACTCAGCTGGCGGAACAACCTGAGGTGTTACACGACTGCCTTGCCAATGTTTATCGTTGGATGTCTATCTCTGCCCTAAAGCTTAATGGAGGTAAAACCGAGCTGATGCTCCTGGGCAATTCCAGCCCCTCCATTATTGCGAGCTGCTGGCCCCGGTCTCTTGGTGATCCACCATCCCCCAAGAAGGAGATCAAGTCCTTGGGAGTATGGTTGGAAGAAGACCTGTCCTTCAGGACTCATGCCAGGAAGACCGCAGGGGTTTGCTTTGGTTTACTGAGATCAGCCCGAAAGGTGCTACCTCTGCTTCCTGATCCAGCAAGGAAGCTGTTGATACGTGGCCTGATTCTATCGAGGCTCGATTATGGGAATGCGCTGTTTCTCGGTGCTCCTGAAGCGACCTTCAAAACCCTCCAACAGGTGCAAAACGCAGCTGCGAGAGTCCTTATGGATGTTCCCAGAAGGCAGTCTGCTGCTCCGGCCCTCAAAGCGCTTCACTGGCTCCCCGTGAAGGAGCGGGTGAAATTTAAAGCGCTATGTACAACCCACAAAATTTTACATGGCAAAGGCCCCCCCATCCTTGCTAACATGGCCCGTCCTTACAAACCCCCACGTCTGCTGCGCTCGGACCAAAAACACCTTTTGCAGTTAGCGAGAGTAAGAAGAGCTCGTTCTGGGGGCAGGCGTTTCTCTGTGCAAGTGGCCTCTCTTTGGAACTCTCTGCCCCTCAAGATTCGCTTAGAGCCCAAGATCCTACCATTCAGGAAACTTCTTAAGACCCACTTGTTTCCATAGTAGTGATTAGCTGAGTCTCTCCTTCTGGTCTGTTGCGCCGGGATGCCCCCGGGTAAGCTGAGCGCATTATAAATTTCATATTATTATTATTATTATTATACAAGCCTCTCTTGTTCATGTTCGTAACAAGAGCTAATTTTCCTCTGGCAAATCCTCTGTGAGGTGCATCAGGCACCTTTCTTTATTAAAACTAAACAGATGGCAATTTTTTTTAAAGCCCACCTAGTGGCCATTCTAGGAATATCATAGACCATATCACATAAAGTGAGCGCTGAAAGAGCTAATTAAGCTATGGCTCAGGTGCAGTGCTGGGCTGATTGTCTTGAATAGTTGAATAGCTTGAATAGTGATATTTTATCACCATCAACAGTAGCAAATGCTTGATTTCACTGTGTAATAATGCAGCACAAAAACATAGTTGCACATAACAAACATCTCATTACCACTACAACAGAAAACACCACAAAAATATGTGCAAATGTTCTTGTCACACATTACCACTTCCACAGATCTGCTTTCATAATACGGTAGTGAAAAATGTTTCGACCAGGCACTCTTTCTTTACCACTAAGAACATGAACAATAGAACCAGGTAAAAACGTTTTGGTGTCCACACACATAACTATTTTGGTTTCTCAAATGACGGCTGTAAGAATTTGGAGTATTAATGGAGGGGGTGAGAATACACCTTAATCAATAATCACAGTCCTTGTCAGAGCGAATCACAAAAGTCATAAAATAAACCTGTGCTCAACGCCCTGGAAGCTTTAGCACAAAGTAGCCAGGCATAACTTAGAGGCAAAGCGTAAAGTATTCATGCAGTAATTAAACAGTAATAAAGTGAAAACATAACACAAGGAAAATCCTAAACCAATTAAGAAAAAAACAGAATATTTAAGTAAAACAAATGACACAAACATGATAAAAATACAAGTGGTAGTACTAGAGTTATGCTTTCTTAGTTTGTGTTTAAATAGTGCCAAAAAGCACAAATCGCCAACCGTGGACAACTGGTCACACTGCACCAGGACAGCAGAAAGATTTAAGGCTGACCGAGTTGATGCGTAGGTTGGATACCAGGACCAGGTTCATCCTGGTCACAAAGTTATCTTGTCTTTTAAAAACATTTATAGACGTAGAAAGTCTTCAGCAGTGCCAGCCAGCTGACTGGATCCGAGGAAGGGCTCAATGATGATGGTGAGCCGCTGAGTAAGGTCTCGGAGTCGATTGGAGGCTTCTTGGTGTTGGGCCCAGTGAAGCCATCGATGAAGTTTGTCGGCGTTGCTCTGATGCTGCTCGACGTTGACTCCAGTAAACCTTAAATTTGGTGCTACTCTGTATTGAAACGAGTGCAGCCATCGATGAAGGATATCAGTGACAATATTCGGCCTTGAGTTTGATGAAGCTTTCAGTTAAGCAAGGAGGAGTATACTCTGGCAACAGCCAAGGGCCCAGGACCTCCGGCAGATCTGAGTCATGACCAATTGCGGGTCAGCACTCACTCCCACAGAGGCCAGCAGAGGGGACCAGGTCAGGTATAGTTGGGTCTAGACAGCTGTAAAGCAGGAAAAACCTCTGGAAGCTTGTTGTAGCTCATGACGGGGGTCCTGGGTTCAAGGCAAGCAGGTCCATTCTTCCTTCAGGTTCATCAGACAGCAGGGCAGTCCTTCTTCTGATTGTTCTCAGGTCCAGGAGTGTTCTGAGGACTTTACTGGGGATGCCTCGTTTATACCCAGTGCCGATCTGTGGATGGTGGCAGCTACCGGCCACACCCTAGTCAATGAGGTAAAAGTTCCCAGAGGTGACCTTACCCACTTTTTACAGGACTTCTTTTTGTTTTTTACTGTACACTATCCCACAGTGCCCCTCTCTACCGAAATCCAAGATGGCAGGAATTTTCTTCCCTTAGCGAGACCTTTCTGAGCACACACAGAGGTATGTTTATGATAACAGGCGAGCCATCTCATGGGGTCACTCCAAACCAGTTCTTGGGATTCTCCCCTCCCACCACTGGGTTCGGAGCCTAGCTGACTAGAGGGACATAGGAAGGGGGCAGGAATGGGGTCAGGTTCATCTGCTTGTGACATGGTAGGCCACTTGTAAGTGTAACAAGTCTTTGGGCACATCACCCAGGTCATCCTGTCAAGGTCCTGTGTCACCTCCCCACACTGAGCCATTTGCCCTCTGTTTTGGAGCAATACACAGTCCGGTGACAGTTGAATACTGACAGAAAGGCCTCCAGAGGTGTAGGCAGGGAAAGGTAATTTGAGTCCTTGAATTATATTTTTAGCTGCTTCCAACCTGAAAAAGGCCAGATAGACCGCCTAACGACCTCCTGTTTCTTTTTACTGAAGATCTCACATAAGATTTTCCCCTTTATTCCTCAGAAACTCAGGAAAACTGTGGTAGTAGCTCTTATCCTCTCTAAAACAGACTACTGCAATGCACTCTTTCTGGGCATTGACAAGGCCCAGATGGCTTAATTGCAGTCCCTACAACATGCAGCTGCTCGATTGGTATTAAACATCCCTAAAGGCCACTCTACCTCTGCTGGTATAAGATCACTACATTGTCACCCTATCCAGCAGAGAGTTGAATTCAAGACCCTCCGTCTGGTTCACAAGGCACTATAAGGAAGAGATGCTGGTGACATTCAAAAATTGTTCTTATGGTATTCTCCCGCGAGAAACCTTAGATCCACAAACGCGGGTCTCGTACAAATCTCCAAAATCCCCAGAGCAAGATGGGGAGGCAGGAATCTATCCCACTATGCAGTTACATTGTGGAACAAGATGCCAATTGCTATGAGGCTGCAGCCAAACAGGCAGCATTTTAGGAAATCACTTAAATCCTGGTTGTTTCCTCCTAAGTTGCAGGAGCTAATAGAGCAGCCCCTCCTCACACTTCCCAGCGCCAAGATGCCACAGCAATCGAGGGCTTTATAAACCTCTTTTAATTATTATAAATATTCTTTATTTATTTATTATGAAAGCGGCAGAATACTGACTTTCAGTAAGAAGTACGATTATTTATACAGAGACAAATCTAAACCTCTGGATATACCTGTGACAATAACAGAGAGTTCTTTTTCGGACTTTTCAACCACAAGTGATGCTGAATCAGAGACAACAAGCAACACGTCGGACAATGAACGGAGTATACGTCCGGGGACTTTTTAAGACGAATACCGGCTGCTACGCCGGGGACGTTAGACAACAAGGGATACTTCAATACCCAAAACAAGAGGCCAGAGAGGTCGGGTCGAGGAAGAGGACGAGGAAACGCTGAAACAGAAGAAAGCGAATCCAACAGAGATGGCAAAAGAGGCAGAGGACGGGGCTGCATGAGAAACAACAATACGCGCTCCAAAAAGGCTTACTGATGGACACATAAATGGTTAATAAGACTATCATTAACCTCTCTTAAAGACCTCTTAGTGATACTGAAAAACAGACTCTGGGGTATATTCACAAGAACGTGTGATAACCACCACAAGAGTAACTTAACGCAACTCTCAATTTCGCCCCCATCGTGGGAAAATAACCCTGTGTCAACGTGGAATTCACAACAAGGGGGTACCATTCGATAGTCTGCCGAAACCGCGGACAATGTCCGCGACACAACCACCTCGATGGAGATAAAAACACAAACCACAACACCAGAAAATCTGCGATGAGCCAAAGCACGATGAGGAAATCAGCAATAAGCAGCGCCAGGCCTGCAACACACACCTGGCCGGCGGGAAAAATCTCCATAAAAGTAGAAAAAACACCCAAACACAAACTGACCAACACCCAAGCACCATGGAGGCAGCCGGAGCAGGTGCAGAGGAGGAGCGCAACCCCACAAGCCCTCCGGATGACCAGCCCGGGACCTCGGGGACAGGGAAGGGCAAGGACAAGAAGAAGAGGAAGACGAAGTTCAGTCAGCAGGCAAACAGGATCATAGTCACGACGGTGATGGAACACCAGCAACAACTGTTCGTCACCTCAAACGTGTCATTGGGCACAAAAACTGGAATATGCAGGACATCGTGGAGAAGGTGAATGCCGTTGGAGAGCACAAGAGGACAATGGATGAGGTCAAGAGGCGATGGAATGACATCAAGTGGAAGACCAAGGAGAAACTCGTAGCCAACCAGAAGGCAGCAATGCAGACTGGAAGTGGGGGCCCAGCTCCACAGCTCAAGCTGGATGACATGGAGGAGCTGGTGTCAACAGTCATCAGTGTGGATACTGTGTCCAGAGTCAGTGGACCGGACACTGCTCGACAGGACACAACACAACTGCAACAGGGTGAGTGACCACCAGGTACTGGGGGGACGGGTGGAGATGTCCATGATGGCACACATGCACAATCAAGCACAGCACAGTGCACACCCTCAATGACTCTGGGTCATCGCCCAGATCCACAGACTGTCACAAAGTACAATGCCATGCTGTCTGAATATCAACATGCACCATGCGGCTACATACATGTGGACACATTGCAATACACCATCTCCCCTTTACATTGCCTGGCCACCGTCAACACCCCCTGCAGACATGTCCCAGCCACTCTTCACTGATGACGAGGAGGACAACCCCAGCATCGACACCCAAGCCCTCCTACACATCATTGACATCATCCGCGACTCACCTCCAGGATCAGGGCTGAACAGCTGCATCGAGGAGACCCCACCCACCACCCAAACCACCCAGCAGGAGGCACCCACAGCCCCGCCAGTCTCCCAAGACCCCCAGGAACTACACATGGCCTTCCAACGCCATGTGCTGGAGGCCCAGAGGGAGACGGCTGAGCAGGTGCGGGTGGGGTTTGACCTCATGGCTACCAAACTGGACGCCATCCATGGGTGTCTAGGCCCGCTCCATGGCCTCCAACAAGCCCTGACTGACATCGCTGGAGTCCTGACGCGGAGAGAAGAACACCTGTCCTCTCAGAGGGTCTCCAGCGATAGCAGCCGTGAGCTGGCACACATGCGGAGGCTCATGGAGGACATGGTGCGGATGGAGGTGGAAAGGATGGCAGCCACCGCTGTACATCAGCAAAATGTAGCTGGGATCTACCATGCCCTGCAGACCATCATCATAGCATTGCTGCCACAAGTCGTGCTGCTGATGAATGCTGCTGACCCCACACCATCCACATCTCCGCCCCCTGGTGTGTCAGTGCCCCACAGTGCGGCAGGCGTATTCACTCCAGCACCTGATGTGTCACTGCCACACAGTGTGGCTGACAACCCTCCTCCGGCCCCTGATGTGTCAGTGGCACACAGTGCCCCAGCCGGTAGTGCAACACCCACAGGTGGAGCAGAGCACACATCCGGGGACGAGGACGTGGATGGGTTTGTGATCAGGAGGCACTAGCATTCATTTACGCCACCTGGCCTGCTCCTGCTTGGTGCAGCACATGGCCCCATGACCTACCACTGACCCCCGATACACTCCGATGCACTCACCTTGGCAGCGACATGGGCTGCCATATCCTGTTTGATGACCAATGACACGGCGACCACACTGTGGACTGTATCCTACCTCTTCCGCAGGACTTGTCATCCCCGGATGGACTCTGGCTGGCCCTCCACGGGCCCATATTGTGTAGTGTACTCGGCATTGCCCTGTACCACTCCAGCTGCAGGACTGCACTGGATGTGCAATAAACATCCAGTGACGCACTGCTGTGTTATGTCGTTCATCATCCATGTATGAACGTGTGGGTGAATGTAGGGACAGTGATGTCCTTTGCATCAATAATGCTCATCCTGTGGGATGCCATTCAGAGGGTGCTACATAGCATGTTGTGTACCGGGTCCCATGAACACTACAACAGGGACACATGCATCAGTCACTTCCATGTCCGGACATGGACTGAACCACGCCCAGATCCCACGTGTCATTGTTGCAAGCCCTGCGCTGGTCCGGCGTACAGCAGGCCAGACCTCTCCTCCTTTGCTCTGAGGGGGTGCCCTCATTGCTACCCGTCGCAGGCGTACTCGCTAGTGGTGTGCAGGTCACTGGTCTAGTTATCAGCATGTCACAGCCACTCCCTGAGGGCAGGTTTGCACGCACACCACACCTATCCGGCACAGGCGTCACAGGCCATGTGACTCCGCCAACATAAGGGGCCTACGACGTCCCATTCCCCTCTGCCGGTGGTTCTCAATCAGAAAGGGCCCATGAGTTGTTGCGCAAAGGATTAGTGGCACCTGAGGCCTTGCGTCCATCACGGGCCTGCCACCACGTGGCTCTGACTGAGCTTGCACAGGGTTGGTGGCACCCAAAGCCTTGCGTCCGTCACGGGCCTGCCACCACGTGGCGCTGACTGGGCTTGCACAGGGTTGGTGGCACCTGAGGCCTTGCATCCATCACTGGCCTGCCCCCATGTGGCGCAGACTGGGATTGCACAGGGTTGGTGGCACCTGAGGCCTTGCATCCGTCACGGGCCTGCCACCATGTGGCGCTGACTGGGCTTGCACAGGGTTAGTGGCACCTGGAGCATTGCGGCCGGCACAAGCACCCCGCCACGGGACGGTGACTTTGGGTGCACTGAGTCAGTGGCACCTTAAGCTGCTGAGCGGGTGTGCAGCCTGCGATGATGACCCGTCCCGGCGGTCCGGACAGCTCAGGTTTTGTGTGCCCTGCTGGACCGCAGTGTAGGCCAGAGCCAGCGGCCAGCACGGGCCTACTGCCATGTGGCGTAGCTTCTGGGATCACAGAGTTGGTGGCACCTATTGGGCTGAGCGGGTGTGCAGCCTGCGATGAGGCCAGGTGCCCTGGTATGACCTCTGCCATGGAGTAATCAAGACCCAGCACCAAACGGAAGACCTGGTGGCCTGCGGAGTGAGGCGGCATGGTGTGGAGTGTGCCATGTCTGCGTGCCCCGGGCTTGTGGCATGCAGTGGCACGTGGTGGGACCACATGTCTGCACGCCCGTGGCGAAAGGTGAGCAGTGCGGCCTGGGTGTGCATGGGCGGGCATGCTCCGATGGGCGACGGAAGGGGCTGAGGTGCCTCTGTCTGGGTGTGCATGAGCGGGCAGGTGATGTTGTCTTGTGTGATTGTCTGTACTGTGCCAAACATGTATCTGGACTCTGTTTCAGATGACGGGTCTGTCTCAGATGTGTGACCTAATGTAATGGACTGCACTACATGCCGGCAAGTGGTTGGAAACACACTGGTGGCAGCAGGTGAGCAGTGTGGCCTGGGTTCGCAGGGGCAGTGCTCGCTCTCTCTCTCTCCCCCTCTCTTCTTCTTCTCTCTCTCTCTCCCCCTCTTCCTCTCTCTCTCTCCCCCTCTCTTCTTCTTCTCTCTCTCTCTCCCACTCTCTTCTTCTCTCTCTCTCTCTCTCTCTCTCTCTCTCTCACTCGCTTCCTCTCTCTCTCTCCCCCTCTCTTCTTCTCTCTATCTCTCTCCCTCTCTTCCTCTCTCCATCACTCTCTCTCCGTCCTTTGATGTGCGCAGGACACACCTTCTCATCATGATTTTTGTCTTGCAGGCTGTGACCTAGGGATTGGCCCGAGGTGAGCCGCAATGTGTCTTCATTTCATTTCTGTGTTCATTTTAGTTAAGTTTGATTTGTTGCTTCGGAATTGAATGTGTGTTGCTCATTTTTGTGACGACACATGCATCTCACCAGTTGTGATTCTGCGACATCATGCGGACAACTTTGTACGTGATTGGGTGTAGCTGATGTGGCATGTCTTTAGTCGGGGGGGTCCTGGGAGTGGTTGTGGCAGGTGTTGCGTTCCTTTCCGCCCTCCAGGCTGAATGTTCAATTGCCCGGGTGCATCTGTTGTTCTTCAGGCGTGGCTGTGGGCTGGTCTCCCTTTCGTGGTCCAGGCTGTGGTCCGACTTAGCACCAGGTCAGAGCAGGTGTTATTTTCCTGCTGCTAACGCGCCTTATCGCCTGTTTCGTGTTCTTATCGCAGTTCTGTCTGGTCGTTGTGAATGTTGCGGAGTGGTGTTGTTGCGGCTCTTGGCACGGGAACGCCTACTCTGCATCTCATTAGCGATAGTTGCAGGGGTCTTCTGTGGCGATGCTTTTTGCGGCTGCTATCGCAGGTAAACTGGTGCTGTGGACGGTTCACATCAGCTTGTGAATGGGGCGATAGATTTATCGCAACTTTGGCTGCGATAACGTGCCGTTAACTCGGCGATTGTTCCTTGT